>NC_064615.1:481352967-482706717 GCF_023898315.1 Schistocerca nitens
TTCTGTGATTCATTTAATATTGTTCTCCTTGTTCTACAGTTTTTCTGTAATTCTCGTACTAATTCTCTTTCTGGCATTCTCATCTTTGTCCAAAGAATGAGATGCTTTTCTTCCTGGTCATACTCATTACTAGTGTTATTTTCTTGCACAATGTTTCATTTACAACTATTCTCCAATGACCATTTACATGATATTGTTTATTTATGCATATTCTGATTATTATTTTTTCTATCTTTAGAATTTTGTCAATTTCTGCTGCATTGTTTGTTTTGAAAATGGTTTCAGCTGCATATTATTTTATTTCTGGTTGTGTAACTGTCCTATAATGTATTAATGTTATAACCATAGATGGCTCATTTTGTTGTATGTGTTTTTCGTGATATAATTGGGTTTGTATAGATTTTTAATTCTGTTTTGCCATACTGGTTTCTCATTTAGATTGTATAATATGATTTCGCCTAAATGTTTAAATTCATCAACAGGTTTTATTTTCTGTTGTGGATCAGTTAGCATAATCTCTACTTTTTTCAAACCATATTCCAAGGCCAGTTTCCTGTGCTATATCTTGTAGTGATCTTACTTGTCTGGTTTCTTGAACATCGTTGGCCAGGAGAGCAAGAGCAGCAGCATATCCCAAGCAGCTTAAACTTACATCATTTTCGCATTTCTTTTCTGAGTTATCTACAGTATGTGATCAAAAGTATCTGGACACACGGCTGAAAATGACGTACAAGTTCATTGCGCCCTCTATCGGTAATCCTGGAATTCAACATGGTGTTGGCCCACCCTCAGCCTTGATGACAGCTTCCACTCTCGCAGGCATATGTTCAATCAGGTGCTGGAAGGTTTCTTGGGGAATGGCAGCCCATTCTTCATTCTTCAAGGATTGCTGCACTGAGGAGATGTACCGATGTCGGTCGTGAGGCCTGACACGAAGTCGGTGTGGATCCTAATGCAGTTTGGAATTCCTGTGCGTTGGTCTGGATAGATATCTGCCTATCACACATTATGACCCTCTTCAACTGTCGGTGGTCTGTGCCAGTCAACAGACAAGGTCGTGCTGCACGCATCTGTGCTGTACGTGTCCCTTTACATTTCCACTTCACTACCACATCAGTAACAGTTTAGGAGTGTGGAAATCTCATGTACAGACATGTGACACAAGTGACACCCAATCACCTGACCATGTTCGAAGTCCGTGAGTTCTGCGGAGCGCACCGTTCTGCTCTATCGTGATGACTAATGACTACTGAGGTTGCTGATATGGAGCACCTGGCAGCAGGTGGCAGCACAATGCACCTAATATGAAAAACTCATGTTTTTGGGTGTGTCCGAATACTTTTGATCACATAGTGTATGTACAGTCCTCTCATGATGTATTCCAGCACACAGTTGAACAGTAATGATGATAGGCAGTCATCTTGTCTTGAGTCAGTTTTTGTGACAAATTGTTCAGAATTTTTTCCTCAACATATGATGACAGTATTATGAAGTGGGTAGACTGCTAATGACCACATTGAGGAGTCGTTGACACACACAGGCACATTGAAAAGATTGTGCAACATTTAAGCTTTTGGACAAAAAATTCCTCCTTCAGAAACCACACACACACACACACACACACACACACACACACACACACACACACACACACACAAAAGCAGAACTCGCACCACACACATAGCCACTGTGGACTGCATCTGACGTGAGCAGCAATCTGGGGTGGATGGTGAGGGCAAGTATGAGGCATGTGGTGGGGAGGGGAAAGATAACAGGGTAGGGGTGGGGAATATGATTTGCTGCCTTTGAGAGTGTGCAGGGACAAGGTGGGGACAGGATGGAGCTGCTAAGTGCAAATTTGGGAAGCTGTGCTGGAGGGGGAGGGGAGAGGAGAGGAGAGAAGTAGAGAAGGGGAACAGACTGGTAGGTGCACTGGTGGAATAGATGGCATGCGTAGTGCAGAAGTGGGGGCAGAGAAGAGGTAGGGAGGTGGAGGACTGGGACTAGTGAAGGTTCCCAGTTGTCCACTTACCTATTCTTCACTGCTTCCAGTTCACCGCTGCACGTGCCTTCTATTCCAGCAAAGTACCTACTAGTTTTTTCCCCTTATCTACCTCCCTCCTTTTCTATTCCCCCCCCCCCCCCCCCTTACATACCAGCATTCTCTTGACAGGCAGTTCATCTTCCTCAATCCCTACCCTGTTATCCCTTCCCCTGCCCACCTCATGTCACTCCTTGCCCCCACCACCCACCCCAGATCGTTGCTCATGTCAAACACAGTCACAGTCAGAGGAAGCAGTCCCATATGTGTGTACTCTCGTTTTCTGACAAAGGCTATGGCCAAAAATGTAATTGTCAGATTGTGATTGTCTTTGCTATGTGCTTGTCTGCAGCTCAGCAACCATCTTTACGGTGAGTTGCTACTTATCCTCATTAGTATTGATTCTTAGAGTATTTGTGCATGTTATCTGTTGGATGGATTGATCATCGCAGTCTCATTTCATCAATATGGTGTCTGTGACACATAAATAGCTGGCCACACAAGTGGACGTCCATGATGGTCCAAAACCGCAGGCAATTTCTTTGCGTATCTCTTAACAGATTGGGTCTGCAGACCTGAAGCCCACTGTTTCCTACTAATGTACGGGCCATGCCCATCGGATGTAATCTCACTAATCTACCTGCGGGCTGAGTCTGTCTGTGTGTGTGGCGTAATGAGGCACATTTTCATGGTTTATCTGTGGACTGCAGTGCTCCTCACCAGACCAGAGGCCTCGAGCGATGGACTGCAGGAATTGTGACTGTCTCACCCAGTAAATTGTATAGTGCGGCATTTTATAGACCTTATATTTATTGTAATATATTTTTGACACTTCAAAAGCAGTTTATGTATTAGAAACTATGAATGATAACAAGAAGAAAATTGTGGCAGTCACTGGCAGTTTGTACACTATGTACTCATGTATTTCCCGAAAGAAAAATCACACAATACCTGTAAAATAATAGACATAAAACAGTGGATAATAACTGACAATAACAAATATAGTAAAAACCAACATTTTACTGGCAGTCACGTACTGTGTTGGTTTACACAACTCTTCCCAGTCTTACACACTTCTTTCAAGAGGCCCACTTTTTCCTGAGGTTATTTCTGAAATCAGTGAAGGTATTTTAAATCTGTCTTTGCGACTCCAAAGAAATGCATATTCTTGTCATCAAATGTGTTTCCTTTTATTGAAGTAAAATAACGTCAGTGAAATATATATACCATTTGGCTTGCTTCCTCCTAAAATCAGTTCATTGCAAAAGATGTCGATGTTAGACCTTAAAGATTTTTGCTCATTTCTTTGCCAACTTTTTTTTTTGTTTTGCTTTTTTCCCTTACCTGTTAGATCTCAAAATTTGTCAGAGAAACATGCTAAAACTTGTCTGGAAATCAGGGAATTTACCTTGGGGTAACTTGCAGCAACCCTGGTGCCTCTCTGCAACTCAATATGTCCTTTATGTTATGAGTAGCAATCTATTCTTTCCATTAACTTATTAATAATTCTTTTAATCATAAAAAATTTAAATTAAATTAACTTGCCTGAAACATCATGAGCAGCCGGATATTATGAACTTTCATATTCAATAAAGAAGGCTGCCTTCCTGCCTGGAGCAGCTGTTTAGGACTATCACAATTGCAATTTCATAAACAAGAGGCTTTGCCAAATTATTTTTCCACCCAATTACAGAGCCTCCACCTCCATGGATTCATGAGGTTGCCTCCATACCCGTACACATCCAGCCACTCAATACAATTTGAAATGAGACAAGTCTGACCAGGCACCACGTTCCAGTCATCAACAGTCCAATGTCTGTGTTGACTGGCCCAGGTGAGGCATAAAGCTGTGTGTCAAGTGGGCCTTCAGCTCCAAAAGCCCATATCAACAATGTTTCATTGTATGGTTCACACACTGACACTGGTTGATGGCCCAGCATTGAAATCTGCAGCAATTTGTTGAAGAATTGCACTTCCGTCAAGTTGCACGAATCTCTTCAGTCGTTGTTGGTCCCATTCTTGTATGATCTTTGTCCAGCCACAGCAATGTCGGAGGTTTGATGTTTTACCAGATTCTTGGTATTCATGGACACTTGTGAAATGGTCGTACAGGAAAATCTCCACTTCATCGCTACCTTGGAGATTCTGTGGCCCATTGCTCGTGCTCCGACTATAACACTATGTTCAAACTCACTTAAACCTTGATAATCTGCCATTGTAGCAGCAGAAAGCAATCTAACAACTGTGCCAGACACTTGTTGTATTATATAGGCGATGCTGACCATGGCACCATCTCCTGCCTGTTTACATATCTCTGTAGTTGAGTACGCATGCCTATACCAGTTTCTTTGGCGCTTCAGTGTAGATAAGTGTTTGCTATTTGTAGAAAAATATTTATATCATTTGTATTACGTCAAGAATATAGATAGGACCAGTTTCATGTAATTTTTAAAGTAATGCTACATGTTTCACAAGATCTACTCTTAGGTTATGTTGCATTTCATTCAGCAACTGCCAGCTGACAATTTTTGTGTTATTAAGTGTATGTTTCATCTCATCAGAAGAGATAGCCACAGCAACACCTGCACTGAACAGCATATCAATAGAGTACCGTCATCGTCATCATCATTTCCGGTTTTGTTACTACATTCAAAGGAAATATGTTACTCTGATGAAAGACTCGGGAACTTGCATCATGCATGAAACATTGATAAAACAGTGACTTGAGATATTGCATTGTCTTTTGTCAGGAGGGGAGTATATAAACAGCACAGTCCTGTGTGTTTCCACAAAGAATGCCATGCAGATATATAACTAGGACACCCTAAATCATCTGTATCTTTATACCAGTGCAATAGGGATTGAAGCCATCTAACATATTAGTACATCAGACGAAGCACTTTCAACAGATGATTATTTTCAATGAAAAACATTCGAGAGCACATGAAGCAGTCAGTTTATTATTTAAGACAGTATCAGAGAACATGTTTGAGATGGTTTCAAGACAAAGATTATGAGTAGCACCCCATCTACTGAGTCTTCAACTGTACCAAGAGCAGCTTTGTGCGAAGAATGGAGTTCACTTTTATGGAGCTCTTAGGCACCACAATATATTCAAATATTGCTGTATAGCTACTAGGGGTAATCACACTTGTAACATGATTTGTGCTATACCAACGGATAAAATCTAATTTTACACATTTCAAGAACAGTCCAAGAGCCTTTGCCTTTGGAACTGTTTTGTCATATTTTATGTTGTGTAGTAGTGTGGTTTTACACACACACAAAACTTGGGTGTGTTGTGTATATTATAATGAAGAACATTTAAACAACCCACTGACTTACTGAAATATGTGCTCTTGTCAGTGTGCATCCCATACCATGAGCAAAGTTGTATTGCATGAACAGTACTATGAACTACCTCCGCTATCATCTAAGAGGATCATTAATTCCTTTCTTTAACTCTGTCAATAAAAGTTCTGTTACTGTTAACATGAAATTTCTACATTTGCTTTACCACATGACAATCTTGAATGGTCAGGTTAGTAATTTATCATAGTGCCATATGGATAAGTACAAATGTCAGACCTCCATAAAATACACTGAAGTTATTTATGTACTCAGCAGATCGCCTTGTTATGTGTTCTTTTGTTTTGAAGACTGTACATGTCACAATTAGTAACAACAACAGATGCAGGTGAAAGTGTATGAGGGAAAAGGAGAAAGGGGGAAGGGGGGGGGGGCACCAAATGATTCGTCACTTATGTGGAAAAATGTTCTCAAACTGGCCCTGCAAGTAATTTTGTTGGACAACATAGTACTGAATCATTTAACTGTCAACTAAGTGCTAAAAAGTTGTATCAGGATTGCAAAAAAAAGTTTGGCAACATCAGATTGTATTACAGCCATGCTGTGAGAGTCAATCTTGGGATTGTTAAAACAACAACTTCCTTAGTTTCACCTTTGTATGTGACTGGTGGATACACTTTGTGCCATTCACATATTGGGTACGAAGAGAAGCTCAATGCTTTGCTGCAAGTTTCCACATCTAATAGTGAACGTATTTGAGAAATGAAATGGGAACATGGAAATCCTGACATTTAGTACCTGTACAGGTCCATAAAATGGTTCCACACATACATTTGTTTAAATTTTTATTTATGGGGACACTCACAACTGTTCTGCAAAATGTTCATGGTAAACAAATCTACCACAGGTGTAAAATACTTATTGATCGATGTCTCGCATGACAGAAGTAGCTATACACTACCACAGTTTTGGGGTCTTAGCCTCATCATCACGGGTATCTGAAATCTTAAGTAAAACAACAAATGTAACCTATTTCATTAAGCAAGTAACAATTAAAAAAAATTGAAGATTGACATTTAAAATCTGAAAAACAGATCAAATGACTGGACAACAGCCTACCTAGCAGTAGCAGGAGGTCATGCCCATACCCTCACAATTAATAGGCAAACATCTGCCATAGGTGGACCGTCAAATTGTGGATGTATTGAACACCAACTTTCAGTCGTGGCCTGAGAAAATGCCTCGTCCCAATGTTGCCACTAGGGGTGCATGCAGTCTGTAACAGTAAATACACCATAGCTTAACAGCTTCCTCATCTTTTCAGACTAGATTTAAGGAGCACTGTAACATTAACTAGCTCAAATGCATTTAGCAGTAAATAATCATAAGTTAGGGAATATTGAGGAAGATCTTTCTATACCTCACATCTTACGATAAAAGCTTAACTTTAAACATTTTGGAAGAGATCAAGATTTTCAAATGTAGGTTGAATTTTACAACTGCGGCAAATTTATTTACTGTGAACATGTATGTTTGTGTTATTAAGTGTATTCTTCGTCTCTCATCACATGATTTAGCAACTGGAGTACCCACAGCAACACATGCCCTGGACTGCAGGTCAGTGGATGTCTATCATCAATCAGTGAATTCTGGTGTTGTTACCATGTTAAAAAGCAAATGTGTTTTTCTTTATGAAACAATCAGGAACTTACAAGCTCATGTATATAAAAGATGGTATCAACTATTGCTGCTTAAAATTTTTGAAAAAGTTGGGAAAAGAATGGGTCAAATAAGTGAACAGTCTCCGTTGCAATTATGTAATTGTTTTATTAATTTCAGTTACACATTTCACATCAGACTGGAACAATAAGGAGATAATTACAACTCAAATATGTGAACACAGATAACAGTGGTTTAATATGGCTAAAAGGTGAGTGAAAAATTTCAAAACTTTGGAATGCAGAAAGTGTTTCATACTGGTTCCAGTTGTCCTGTAAAATGGCGGTGGAAGACACCCTTGTCATACACCACATGTTAAAGTGGGGGAACCCTAAAAGAGGTGACAAAGCTAGATAGCAGAAAAACGAATTTGGGGCGGGGGGAATAAAATATGAAAGTGCCATGTAATTAATATTCAGTTTAGCAGAAAGGAACAACCGGTGCAGCTGCAGGCATGTTTACAACCATCAAGAGGAACAAGGTGGAACTGCGGTGCCCTCGCCAGCATTTAGTGCACATGTAGTGCGGCAAGGTTATGGAAAGAGAATTGTATGAGTTGAGGGCCAGCCAGGGGGCTGTGCTGGAGCAGTGGAATAAAAATCACATGTAAGGAAATGGCTTGAGAGGGGGGAGGAGAGGAGCAGCTTGCATATTTGAGGGACTTTGTGTATTAATATGAAAGAATAGCGGGAAAAGGAGATAAAAGAGGAAATGGGTGATGTGAGATTAGTGTAAGATAGAGGGTAATGTTTTATTATAGGAAAGGGCTGTTTGAGGAAAATTTTTGGCCTGGAAAGAATGGAAAGTAAAGTGTTGTAAGTGTAGAAAGAAAGAGGGGTTGGTTATTAATGAGGAAACAGGATGAGAGGGAGGGGAGGGGGTGGATGGGTGATGGTGGGAGCAGGAAGATTTCCTTTTGGAAAGAAGATGAAGAATATAGCATCATAAAATTCTCCATTTTCTTTTCATCTCTCATTGAGACTGTGATCTGAAGACCATCTCACAAATATGGGAATTTCTAATTCTACCAAAAAGTTTGGGGACATACTTGAGGATCTGCAGCTTGTCTAAAGGCGGCTGATTATGCTTGCTTTTTGTGAGATGATCGGATAAGGCCATAGTCAAACACTGGATGTGTATTTTATGGGGAATTTGAGCTTTGTTTTAAGCAAAAGCCAGTTTTTCACGCATCTCAGTTTTTATAATGCCATATCTTCTGGAGATATGTCGTACAATAATATAATTATGGATGTACATTCAGTGCAAAATGTGTTGCCAATACAGTTGATAAAAAGAAGAAATAAATTAAAACGTAATGCCTGATGCGATAACCATTTTACCTTTCATCATTCTGTAGGAGGCGTCAGTGAGAAAAAATTTCGCAAACAGTTCGAAATTATGTCTGAAGCTGATTGTAAATGCTTTCATTCTCAAATACAGGAATATAATCTGGGTATTTATGTGTGGTGAGATAACCCTTTCATGAGTCATGGGAAACCTGCCTTCCAACTACGATGAACTCGCTCCTAGCCCCATGGGATTCACAGTTCCCACCTCTGTATGGTGCTGCCAACTAGTGAACAGTATAGGGTCTACATCCAATCGGAAGTTCCGACGTTTTTGCTGTACCTTCACGCAGAGGCATCGTATGGCTGAGTGTTGCTCTGTAGAGGCGACTTTCAGTGCTGTTTGAGTGTCATTTTGTGCTTTTTTCCTCAAAGCTATAGTATAAGGTAAATACTTTTGATGTTTGCAATGGTGTCTTATTATTTGGTGTTCCCTGTTTGTTGTAAAATGTGTTTTAGTTACATTACTTAAGGACTTTACTTGTTTGTTGGTGGGAAGTATCCTTCCCATCGCCCCTATCGTAGCACATTGTTTTACGTCTCTAGAACGAATATTTCCATATTTTGCCACATTTATTTGAAATTTTTGACTTAGTGGGTTTCAGAAATAATGCACAGATCGTTATGTTATTAAAGAATGTCAAGTTTACCATACCGAACCAAGTGCTTGCTTCCAATGAATCTGTCATACTATTTTTTTACACTCTCCAGTTCTCTATTTCTTTGCATTGCTTTCCTTTCAGATGTCTCATTCCCTAGACCTCAACAATCTTCAACATGTTGACGAAATGTACAATATATTGTTTTCATTGCCTGATGAAAGTGATTCAGAAACTGAAGGAAATGAAGGTGCTGCAGATGAACTGAATGTTCTGATAACACAGTCATCAGTGATTCAAGGCATGTTTCTGTGGAACAAGACATTTATGGTGATGAACATGACAGTGAATCATTCGTGATTCTAACTGTTGCCAATATTGATACGTTGTGAAAGTGAAGAACAATGGAACATCAACTGTTCTTACTTCCAAAATGTGAAGAACAACTTTGAAACTTGAACAGAAGGAAAACCAAAATTTCTCTGTAGTGCCAATGATCGGGAGTTCACTTATTTTTCCAAGTTCTTTGATGACATTGTTTTCACTCTCATTGTAAATGAAACAAACTTGTATGCAAAAGAAAATTGTGGTAGTAGATGTCCATCAAACAGCTGGGTGGACACACCACTCAAGAAATGAGAGCTTATATAGGATGTCTTATTCTAATGGTAATTCACCAACTTCCTGCTCTCTCTAACTTCTAGAGTTCAGACCCTATACTAAAAGTAAAGCCAATTGCTAATGTAATGACAAGTAAAAGATTTAAAAAGATTGTAGAGAATGTTTACTGTAATAACAACGAAGCTGCAAAGCCATGAAATCATCCAGAATATGATAAAATGCATAAATTACGCCCATTGGTTGAAAAGCTTATTCAGAGCTGTAAGAATAATTATGAGCCCTCATCATTTATGTCAGTGGATGAATCGATGAGTCCTTTCAAAGGACGATCATCTATGAATCAGTATATGCCAATGAAGCCGGTGAAACAAGGCTACAAAGTGTGGTGCTTGTCAGATTCACTCACTGGATATATAATAAACTTTGATGTTTACACAGCAAGTGTAAGGCAGATACAGACTTGACATTGGGTGAAAGGGTTGTAGTAGATCTAACAAAGGAAATACATAATAAAAATAATATAGTTGCATTTGACAGATTCTTCATCACCTTGAAATTGATGTCAACACTTTTGAAGGGTGTGTATGGATGTGGAACATTGAAGACCAACAGGAAAGATTTACCCAAATTTATGAAGGAAAATGTAAAATTGGAATTAGGAGAATTGCAGTTTGAAACAAAAGGAGACATTTCTGCAGTAAAATGGATGGATAACCATCCAGTCACTTTCCTGTCCTCATGACCCAAGAGAAACAGCCACAGTGAAGAGGAAAAACAAGGATGGTACTAGTACAGAGATTTCTTGTCCTGAAGTTGTGACAGAATACAACAAAATAATGGGTGGTGTCAATAAGTTTGATCAATTACGAGAAAGGTATGCTATTGGCAGACTTTCTGTAAAATGGTGGCACAGAATATTTTATTTCCTGGTGGATGTTGCTGTAGTGAACAGTTTTATACTGTGGAAAACAAGTAAAACAGAAAGTGGACAGCACGATCAGCTCACATACAGGATCCATCTATCCAGACAATTGATCGCTGGCTTCTCATCACGAAAAAGGCATGGACAAAACCCTGTCTTTCTGGCAAAAAGGGGTAAAGAACCTGAAGATGTTCGTCATGTGGCTGTAGGGGAGCATCAACCCTTTTTAGGAGAAACCTACAGGAGATGCCGTCATTGTAGTACCAGGTCAACAGAAGCGTCCGATCCCACCCGTCTGCTTTGACCCATGGCGTAAGGGTGTTATGGTGTGTGATGTCATTAAGGCGCGGAGTTTACGAGTTGGTTGTGTTTGTAGATGTCTTGTTGTGTTTGATGGCACCCTCTAATTTTCGTAGTTTTATGTGTAGGTATTGGTGTTTTGGTGTTGTCAGCTGTGGACAAGGGAAATGTCTGATTCCAATGTCCGAAGTGTTTGCTATAGGCATGGTGTTTTGGTATCGTCAGTTGCGGTTGACCTATATAGGTCAAGGGAAGTGTCCGATTCCTGTAGATATTGGGATTTATTTTTTTTTTATTTTTTTCTCTTGGGATTTTTTTTTTCTTTTTTGTTGTTGTTCGACATTTTGTGTTTTTTGGGATCACGGTGTGTTTTTTTTACTGTTATATTTAGCTTGTCCCCTGCCTAAAGCCCCCAGTTTCCCGCGGTTGTCCCATTAGTTTGACTATTTTAGGAAGGGGATTTTATTGTCTTATTTATACATATTTTCGTGTTTGTTGCCGTGTGTGTCTAGTGACATCATTGGCGCCATATTGGAGACATTTACGCCATATATGGCTTTGACCCGTGACGTAAGGGTGTTGTGGTGTGTGATGTCATGACGGCACGGAGTTTGGTTTGTGAATGTGGCGTGTTTGTAGATGTCGTCGTGTTGTGGTTTGTTGTGGCCTCTGGTGGTATGTTCAGGGCTTTCGTTTGTGTGGTGTAATGGGCTCAGTTTGCTCTTGCCCACTATCCAAAATTGTTCGAGTGTTGGCTGTGTTTGTAGTGGAATTCGTTTCAGTGAGTTAACGATTTTGTGTGAAGGTTAATTTAGTGTTGTTCGCTGTATGTCGTGTGGTAATTTTGGTAAAATTAATCGGTTGTTGATTTTGTTCAGGAATGGATATGATGGATAAAATTAATAGTGTGCATCTGAGGGATATGAAGGGGAACACTGCTTTGGAACTGATAAAGTTTTTGCAGCTGTTCGATTTAATTGCCGAGGTCGTGAAGTACTCTATTTGTGGCGAGGAAATGAAGTTGGCTTAAGTTCCGGCGTCTCGGACCAGGGATGGTTATATGTGGCACTGTTGAATGGATGACATTTGGTGTTCCATACGGCGTGGTTCCTGGTTCGAGAACTCTAGGTTGGGCATGCGCGAGATTGTACTGGTGACTTATTATTTTTGTTATAGATCCCCACACAGTTTTTGTGCGCATGAGACTGGTGAGAGTGAGAGGAGTGTGCTTGATTGGTTTTCTTTTTGTCGTGAAGTGTGTTCCTAGTTCATTAAGTACAGGGGTAAGTTTGGGGGGCATGGGGTTGTTGAGGTGGATGAGTCACAGTTTGGGAAAAGGAAGTATGGGAGGGGTAAGTCTGTGGTTGGTGTCTGTGTGTGGGGAGCTGTTGTTCCAGGGGGTGGGTGTTCTGAATGTGTTTTTAGGGTTGTAGAAGGGAGGTCTAAGGTGGAATTAGTGGGGTTAAATGAAGTGTACATAGAACCGGGGTCCACAGTAGTTTCAGATGCATTTTCTTCATATAGGGGGTTGGGTGAGAGGGGGATTCAACCATTTAGTCGTTAAGAGTTCAAAAATTATGAGACGGGGGCTAGCACAAAACCAATAGAGGGGATGTGGGGGGCTGTTAAGTGAGTTCTTGGGAGGGGGAAGAGGCGCTCTTCCAACCTTCAGTCTCATTTAGATTAGGACTGTTGATGGAAGTGTGTCCCCGAGGGCTATTGTGTTTTCCGGTATAGGCTGAAAGTGGTTGGTTAGGGTGGTTTGGGTGGGTGGGTAGGTAGGTAGGTAGGTAGGTAGGTAGGTGGGTGGGTGGCTACAGCTCAGGGTGGGGTGGGTGGTTTATTTCATGTTAGTGTTTGTGAGGGGGGGGGGGGGAGTGTGCTGGTTTGTGTTTTAGTTGTGGAGGATCTATTTTGTTAAAGTTTTTGTTGAGTTGTAGTGTGCGATTTAGATTTTTTAATGTTGCATTTAGTTTTTGTTTGTGGGTTTTTTATTTTGGGGTGAGGGGGGAGGTTGGGTTGGTTGGGGGGGAGGGGGTTGAGGTGTGGGTGGGTTGGGTCTTTCTTTTGGTTGAGTATTTTTTCATTGGTGTGTGTGTGTGCGTGTGCCTGTGTGTGATTGTGGTGGCCAACCTAGTTTGTGGCGCTGGAACTTTTTTGTGATAAGTTTTTATTTTTTTGTTTTTAGTGTATGTGTTGTGTGTTGAGGTCTAGGGAAGTGTTTTATTGAAATGTGTGGCTGTGAATGTTGGCATTGGTATCGAGAGATGTTTTTGAGCTACATAGGTCAAGGGAAGTGTTTGATCCTAATTTATGGGATCGGGAGCTGCTGTTGAGTTACACAGGTCAAGGGAAGTGTTCGATCCCAATTTATGGGGTCGGGAACTGCTGTTGAGCTATATAGGTCAAGGGAAGTATTCGATCCCAATGTGTGGCTGTGAATTATACCTCTTAATGCGCAGATTATGTCCAGTTCTTTATATTCGGTCACTATTTTCATGAGAAATTGGAAATAAATTTTTTTTGTGCCTAGAAGCAGTCACTTTGGCTACCTGCAACTGCCTCTGAGTTTCGTGCCCATCGAAAGTCGCTCAATAGTATAATATACATGGTATGAAAATTCCAACTTCTTTCTCATAATGCACCTACACCAAATTTTCTGCCTGCATCAATTATACAACTCTCGATACGGTTCTGTGTGTATCTTGTACAGAAGATGTTATAAGCTCTGTGATTACATCGATCTGTACCTATTCTCCTATTTACATGCAGGTAAAGTGAACTGTTTTCCAAGTATGAATCTTTCAAACATTTTAATTCCGTATCGGTGCCACAAAATTTCTCGACGCACATAACACAAACTACTTTCCTTTTTCACACCGAGTATACTGCTAGTGTGTTGTTTTTAATGGGATAAAGTTAAATGTCACTAAAATATTGGTCCTTTTGAAATTTACAATGGTCATGTAAATGAGAGTGGAAACTTACCAAGTTGGAATCTTCCGCTAAGTCCGTAACAGAGATCAATCCGATATGACGTCGGTGTGGATGGGACGTTAAACCTTAATCTTCCTTCTTTTCTTTATAGACCGGGAACTAGATATCGCACATCGACCACTTCCAATCTTATCGTGTGCTTCGGCTATGAGTCAATTCCACAGCGTTCTCGGTGACTTATTGCAGTGTCAGCGTCTCTGATTACAGCGCTAGTTTGTGCCTTGTAGTATGCTGCACTTCGCTGCCTTGTGACTAGACTCTATTGACGTGTGACTCGACTATTGACGTGTAGCCGACGAGCTCCAAGGTTACAAAATAATGAGGTTGGGCAGTAAGCGCTCTGCTCTGCTATTGGCTGGCCTAGTGACGTCAGCGTGGAAGCAAGCGCTCACAAGCAGACGACACGGCATGCATTTTTACGTCAAGTTTTTTGCGGAAGATTTTGTTTATACCAGAATTGAGATGTCTAAACTGCTTTTCTCCTGCTAAAATATTACAGTTAAAACTGATGAGTTATATTCTTTCGCAGCTTATGCCTTACACATCGGTAAACCACACTGACACACACTTGACATTCGAAACCTCGGCTCAAATAAATCGGAAACTATTCATTTAATCGCATTGAAATGAATTTACTTAAGAGCATAATTACTTTAAATTAGCATTATATAAAGAAAAACACAAGCTTACTCACCATTTCTCCTCTGCAGTGAAGCTGCGAAGCAGTGTTGCAAATACACAAAAGCATTCGTAACATGTCTTGTAACAGCATGACAATTTAGAAAGAAGTTTACAAACAGAATATCACACGCAACGACACTCTATATCCAACTGTTCTGTCAAAAATGTACGTACCTATATACACTACTTTTATTTGCAAAATAGTTACACTATGTAGCGAATTGATTACTTTGATGACATATGCCATTTTCTCCCTTTTTTCCTCTGAGCTGCCTCAGATATTCTCGCTCTGTATTTTGATGAAAGCCAGCGCAAACGAATAAATGTGCGAGTTCTAGCATATGTCTTAATTATTTCTTTGTATATATGGGGGAACCGCTCACCAAGTGCTGCACACAGCTTACTAATTATGCCTCTTTCTGTAGACAAACTTTCACTGCCATGGAGCTGAGTAAAAGTCAGCTCGAATTGGCTTATTGTCTCAAGCCAAGTTTCTAATGGAACAAGTAAGCTTCCCTTAGAAATCGTACACAGCCAGCTGACTGGTTTTTCCCCTGGGACCGACATTAGCTCTTCAGTGGGTGTGGCTAATGTTCTGTCGTACTGCCTGCACCGATGGACTATATATCCGGCCAGGTACTGAAATCCCTCCACGCTACAGTCGGAACCCACGGATGCTGAGGAACTCTCATAATTTTCTACTGTCAGTTCTATCCCCTCAATTTCTTTCTGCCCTTCAATCATCGACAGTGCTTCAGACATATCAGGAAGAATGCTGCTGAACACTGCTGCAGTAACAAATGTTCCTTCTTCATCAGGTTCAACAAAAGAAGCGTTAGACAGAGGAATATCGGAAGCATTTGCACTTAACAATAATAGCCTGATTTTACGTCTATCGGAGTTGGATGGTCATAAAAATGTCCCAGGCCCCTTATAAGAGAAAAGAAGTTTTTTCGAGACAGTCCTTATTCAGCCTGGCAGTAAGTATGTATTTGACATCGTATTCTCTTGAGTCACTGAATAGACCTAAAATTGACCGAATACACTTCACGAATCCTTTCTGAAAAGGTAACAAATGCGTCGATGATCCAACGTGCATCCAGTGTGAGACAGCAATTCGGCTGCTAAACGCACTCTCTGTCGGTCTCTTCCCTTAACAGTGATGTGTTGCCGGGTTAACTTTGGGCACATTTTCATTTCCCCACTGTCTAAAGCCAAAAGTCTCTCAAACACGGATTTCGTCACTGCCTTATTTTCTACAATAATACCTTCATCCAGCAGATGATTCCTTAACAGCTTAAGCAAATGTGGGACATCAGCGAACACCCACACACGTTTCCGTGTGTCGCTAGGGTGAGGGAAACAACTGTTTAAGTGCGTCACGCCAAGCTCATTCCAAACGCAAGCGTTTTTTTGTTCCCATGTCTGCTACACAAGCTACAACCTTATACGAATTACTGTCTAAGACGACAATAATTTCATTCAAGAGGGCAGCTGTCATGCGAACATCAAAATCAAAATACACAGGTTGTTTCCAACTTGCAAACAGTCCACGCAACATAACAACTAAAACATTACTGTGGGGTCCTAACACCCTGTCCTCTTGTTGATCATAGCAAATCCTACTGTCAATGTTCATTTCGTCGAAGGACAGAACACAAACACGTTGCCTGTCAGTGAATGTTTTTACCTGCATTTTCATCATAATCAAAACATCTTTCAAAATGCCAGGACTGCAACTAAAAGAGCGGTTTATCCAGACCCTCAACGTCGACACAGCTGGTAGAGGATACCCGATTTTTTTCCTCAGAAAATTATAACATTTCCGAGATATAGCACGGGGAGTAATTGATTTACAAATGTCTTCATTACTCCATCTAACCCTTTTTGAGTCACTTAATAAACTTTTTATTTGATTGGGTGAAAATATTTTTCCCAGCACACGAGTAATTTCCTTAGACACAAGAACCTCTTTATTAATTTCTTTCTCGCGCATTAGTCGTCGCGTTCTAGGCAGCTGATTCCGAAGATCTTTATTCCTCGCTCGAAGTTGCACACACTTGTTTGTAAGAACAGCATTCCTTCTTTCTAATGCCGCTATAGTATTCATCAAAGTAACTTTATCTGTGTTCTGTCATCTGTACATGTGCTCTTATTATGAAGTTTCTTATTTGGTGACAGCTTTTCCAGAGTTTCCAGAGATCTCTTAGGTAGTTCTCGTTTCTTATACCGTTTGGTTCTGTCTTCTGTTGCGGGTGACACATTGACAGTCGCACTACTGCGCGGCAGATTGCACGAAGGAACTGCATCTGGCTTCAGTATTCTTTTTCGGGGCAAATTAAGCAATTCAGACTGTAAA
Source organism: Schistocerca nitens (assembly GCF_023898315.1). NCBI lineage: Eukaryota > Metazoa > Arthropoda > Insecta > Orthoptera > Acrididae > Schistocerca > Schistocerca nitens. The sequence goes on from NC_064615.1 coordinate 481,369,862, forward strand.
TCCCTTAAGTAATCTGTTTCTGCGAAATGGCGAGAGCATATTCGTGCATGCGCAACATTTACACTGTCTTTCCTACAACATTTCGACAACCATAGTTTTTGTAATGTTTCATTATGGGGGAAACTGTGATACATTACGTCGGTTCCCTTTGTGTCCCGGTTGTAGGAAAAACAGCCCGTAACAGCACAGCCTGGCATTGTAAAAATTAATTAAATAAATTCTCCAACAAGAATTTCACAGGACGAACCATAAACTATAGAGCTGGCGAACACAATGTTGATCCCGCTGTCCACTATCGCTATCTATTTCAGTTCCGAATCAAATATCAATTACAGCAAAAACCGTAACTATCCCGAATTCCGAATGTTTCCGCTACCTCAGAAGAAAGAGCTCCTTCAAACACAACACAACAAAAACAGTCACACACAAATTCGAACTGTGTATTGTTTGGCACAGCTGCTTCCACCGTGACGTAATGCGCACAAGGCACAACTGACACGTTGCTTTCTGCGCATCGCTCTCTGCCCCCCCCCCCCCCCCCCCTAGACGAGCTCATTTGCAACACGAGGCCAACGAAAAGACAGGCCGCGCCGCGTACGTCACACAGAGGATGTCACGTGACCGGCAGCGTCCTAACATCTTGTCAGTTCAGAACACATAGCACCTGTGTCTAAAATGCGTCCGTGAAAGTTTTATATGAATTAAAGTTGTGCTGGGTACACATATACTGGATTTCTGAATACTGGTAAACTTCGATGCAATATATACTTAGAAACCTTGCAATCAAGAACACAGTTGTAGGCATACGTATTTAATAGCTGAAAAACAGCAGGTCTGGCATGACAAATAAAACATATGCATCCCAATTACGAGTTTATTCAATTTGTTTGCTTACTAACCAATCACAGCTTACGTCCAGATGTATGTGGTTTTAGACATTTTTTGCTTGTGGCTCATTTTTGTCTCCAGTAACCAGTAAAGTAATTACACCACACAATAATTGCATGAACGAAAGGAAAGAATATGATCAGAATTTTTTCTAAAATGCAGTTACAGACAACTAATTTTCGACAGGCTCTCACATAGAATTCCATTCGTAACATTATTTGTAAGTGTATGAACATTTCTAACAGACAGCGAAATATTCAAATCACAGTGATCGAAACACGTTAAAAGACGTGTCGTAGGCATTTCCGTTCTAGATTACATTCACGCAAGGCGCAGAGAAATATACGAGGCATTATACGTAGCTATTGCAACTGGCACCGATATCTCATTGGTTGGCGGTAAGAGCCAATGAGACGTACCTGCTTGTAGGTAGATCTTTGAACATCTACTTTATTTATGATTTCTGAGGGGCAGGGGGGAGCCATCTTGAAGTGTGTATTTGTTGTGCCTTTCGTAACTGAGAGCATTAAATGGACGTATATCGAAAATTTACGAAGTGAGGATATTTGATTTGAAATCATGGGTCAGTTAATATCCCTTCCAACTTTAATGTCGAAAAATGTCACATTTTGTGTTTTGCATTTTTTACGATATTAACATGTGGAATGAAATAAAAATGTTGTGTTTACTAATTTTGGATCATCTGATTTCAGCGTCGTGTCATTTCCTAACTGATCTATGTCATGGCCTTTTAAGTTTATAGCAGTTGTTTCCGATGTGCAGTTTTTGTGAATGCTTTACATGGATAATGACCTTAGAATAATTCATTCATTTTGAAATGCTAAAGAATATTTTTTAGCACCCGGGGAAAGATTAGGTCAATTTTGTGGTTTAAATTTACCTGGGGTATTTCAACGTTCAGGGAACTATCAGTTGCTGTTTCGAAAGTCTTAATACGTAGCGTTAAGCATTTTCTTCCCTAAGCAGCTGCCCGTCTCAACCTGTTTTATCGCTTCAAAAGCAGCATTACATGATCGAATCACAGATAAGCATTGTTTTAAATGATCAGTGATTGGTTTCGTAGAATCATAATAAGACAGAAGTTCCTAGAACAGTAGTTGCTGTAGGTGATACTGCCAGCATTGTACTGCCAGCATTGGTCAATCGAAAGTGGTTGTCTTGTGTTATTGGCCAACTGCAGAGTAGGCTGTTATCCTGAACAGTGAAGTGTGGAAAAGTATATAGGCTAGCATGTATTGCGTGCTTCCCATCCTTAAAAAAAAGGCGTGCTTGTCAAGTAGGTGATGCAATTTGGAATTTCTGTTCGTTGAGAGTTAATCAGGGTAGGCCTAATGATTAATTTGCAGGCTGTTAATGAGTTTTAGACTGCTTTCTTCAGTGGCAAACAATCATCTGCTATTTTTTTGCGAACACAAATTGTGTGTTGCCATCCAGAAAGCTTTACATTGAAACCGTCAACAGTAATTTAGCACATTTACTTCTCCACAACTTTAAATCCATACACGAATTTGACATTTTTCTGCATAGGGGTTCCTCATACTCCATGAAATTCAGATCCGTATATGTTTTCTAAATTAGGCCTTCACATAAAACTGGTGACACTCTTCCTCCAGAAGTGCAAAATTGAATAGCAATATGTGTTTTTTTACTGAGAGACTGTCATTTGAAAGTTAGAGATATTAATGGTGTGCAGAGGGATACGAAAAAAATGGTAAAACTTTACAAAGGGTTTTTGTGGAAATTTAAGACTGCGGAACAGCTGATTTGTGAATCAACGTTTCATATGATTTTTTTTTTCTCAAATTAAAACATGAGTGGGGGAAGATAAGTGATCAGATTTTGTCAAAAGTAAGAACACATTCGCTCTTAATCATACATGCATGGGTGTTGCCAACATCTGCACATGGGCGGCCCACTGTAAACTTTAGGCAAAAAACTGCAATTTTGAAGTGAATTCCACAAAACACAAAGGTGATATAGGCTACTCCGCCATAATAGTGTCTCAGGATACCATGTTATCTCACCTGCTTGCCAGTGTTACATATTAGAGGTCTCGAACTTGCCAAGCAGTGAGTCAACAAACTGAAATTTGTTGAAAATTTTGTATTGAGAGTACTCACCTTTCCAGGACTGTGTATTCCCAATATCTAAAGGCTCTAAAAATTAGTGATGTGATAACTTTGTCATCAGTGACAGAGCCACAGCTGGTGTCTACAGTTTTCAAATTAACTGAAAAGGGTTGCTTTCTGCTAAGATGATAATTGTGGATGTTTAGAAAATAATATTTACATGTTGCTCACTTCACGTATTTCGTCTGCAAACATGTATTTTCTCTCACTATGACTGCTAATGGGTTTTGCCACTTTGTAACAAAACTGTACATTTAGAGTGATAGACCATTTGCTCAGTCTCTGTTCTAAAAAAAGAGCTCTGTTTCATGATGAGCACATTAGCCTATAGAGGTATGAAAATTTGTGCAGGAGGTGGACACTTTCTATTCCCTTCCAACTGATAGTGAAAAAAAGTGTTAACAGCAATGTCCTCAAATACACTTTGCCATGTGGAAAAAAGATAAAAGCTGATTTCAATTAAAATTTTTAAGAATGCTGCATACATAACAAACTAGTTTGGATACATTACATCTGCCAACCTGATCCCTGGAAGTAATTGGAAAGAGCGGTGCAGTAAGTGATAGGACATTTCTTGACAGTATTAAAATTTTCCACTGCTTGCTTAAGTCGTATCAATACATACTAGAGATGTGATATTAATTTTCAATCTAATCAACATGTCAGAACAAAGTAACCCATTGTTGAAGCAGGATGATCTGATATTCATTATGTGCACAGTGCGAAAGTATGTACTCGTGCTTGTCATACCAAGTAAGTTAGGATGTGACAGCAGAAATATTTTGAAAGGCTCTCCTCCTTGAATTAATCACTGTATCACTTTTCTCTTGTCGCAAAAACAATAATTTTTGGGTGTGAACAAGGAAGGCGAATGTTACATTGTTTTCAGTCCGTACAAGTAAGACCTGTATACAGTGCATCCACCTGCATTTCTTACTGCACAAAGTAAGCTGTTAAAAGCAAAGTTGGATGCCCTATATAGTAACAGTGAGATCAGTATTGCAGCATACTTGTACAATTTTTGGAAACAGCTAACACCAAAGAATTACCTGCTGCTCACTATGATCTTACAATTAGTACAGTCTGGAAATTCATAGTTAATACAGTTTTATAGGCATCACTCATACTACAAAATGAAAGGAAGGCTGCAGGTCAAGTGTTTGTTATAGCCTGTGGGACATTTCATTATAGTTCACACCTACAATGCATTGCTTTTGAAATTTGATTGTAGTTATGATATATACAGTTATCAGTTTGTTGATGAACTCATTTGTTGAAACTGCACAGCTTCGATATTCATGGAGGGAACAGTAGAGTTTCTACAAACAAAAAAAAATTGCATTTTCCATTTTCTCCGTAACCATTGTAACTTTGGGTGAGTGAAGATGAATTGGTAGTGACAGGCGGAGTTACATACAGCCTTGAAGTTCACAAAATGCTTTTACCTGTAATGAAACAGGTGCAGGAATATTTTTAAGTAACACTCATGTCACATTTTGGTACTTTTCAAAGCAATTAGCTTCTTTGGATAATCACTTGTTGAAATGAATTGTGCATGCTGTAGCTGCAAGAGGGCACATGTTCAGAGAACTAAGTCGCAGATTCTTTCAAAGAGTACGTAATGATCAAGACATTTTTCGAGCTAACGTATTCTCTACTTTGGTGAACTACTCTTACAACATGATCTTTCAACCTACGTTGTTACCATTCATTGTCCTTTATGCCTCAAACATTGCAGACCTTTATAATTGTAGTTATTTTCAAGATACAATAAATTTTGCTTTCAATAAGGAGATAACAAGAACTTAAGACAAGATTTGTCAAATGCTCTGCAGGGAAAAATTATCTTCCCAACATTGTTCTGAACATTCTGTAGTAGAATTGCAGTGTCAGCAAATTACCACGGACCACCACCCCAAGAATTCAACCATGTAACTAATTCAAATTTTAATTACTACATGCATTTGAGATTTACAATTGCAGTAGCATTAGCCTGGGTTTGTGACAGACATTAACTGTTACATTACATTGAAACATTTCTTGCCCACAGCTATATCAATTTATTCATTACAACCAATTTTGCTTGCTACAGACGATTGTTAAGGTTATAACACATTAGATGTACACCATGTTATTCAGAATGTATTCAAAAGCAACTGTAATGTCCAATTAATCTCCATGTATAACTAATTACAACTGATTCCATTTCCTGTCAGTGAATGTTACAGTTGCATCTGAATACATTCTGAATAACATGATCAGATGTACATAATCTTGAAGGTGGTCTGAAGTGACCAAAATCGATACAGCTGTGTGCAAGAAATGTTGTTCAGAAAGTTCTGAATAGCTGTAAATCACCACTTAACAAAACTCCGTTACATTTCAGTTGCTCAGTTCTTAACAGTTTATCTTCCATGCTTCCATTTTGTGTTCATGTGGCAGGTGAATGAAATAAACATTGACACAGTTAGTTAAGGTTTGAAACACAGGAGTAGAAGTTGAACACTTAGCACCTGTATTAAACTAAGTTCTGAAAGAATTCACTTACTGGCACCAAAGATAGTCCATACCAACATTGAGATTATAGTCTACTTGGTTCACATCACCGATCTGCAACTATGCTGCTATCACTAAGGTAACAATCTTATCATCCAAGGATCAATAAAACACATTAAATGATATAAAAAATATTTTATTTGATTATTAAGTCTCTTCAGGACACATTTCCATTACATACAGAAGTAACAAAAATGCTTGAAATCTTTCATAAACATAAGAAAACATATCTTAAGAAACAGAGGGAAACATTACACCAGTCATTCCCCAAAATCAAAAAGAGTATAAATATATGACAACCATCATGTTGTACATGAACCCACATTATTATAGACAGACACCAGCTAAAGGAAAAACCTTGAACAGACATATACAACAAGACAAGGACATATGTACAATTCAACAAAAAGATGTGTAACATTTGGAAATAGTGGGTAATTTATCTTTGTACTCAACTGGAAATAAAGGATATGACAATGCTTCTAGGTGACATTTACATTCCTTAAGTTAAACGCTATTCTACTTATGTGACAGGATTACTTAGTGATTTATCTTATGAGATGCTATACATCATCATTCTTTCTCTGTAACTCATTATGAAAAACAAAAGCTTTACTGTCAGCCAATCCCAATACAACAAGAATAATCAGTTAAGAAACTGTTTTTTTTTATATATATATATTTCATAGTAAAATTACATAGTTAACAGAAATCCTTACAATTAAATCTGGACAGAGGAGATAACACTTTCACCAGGAAACCAACTGTTTCAAAAATAAATAAATAAATAAAAATAGTAGAACATAAGAGGAAAGTCCTGCTAACTAGCAGCTATGGGAGAGGCATGGGCCAGACCTTGTGGAAAAATTAGATGACAGGTACCAATACCATCTGCAATGAATGATACTAATGTTGACTTGGTTCCTGCTTATATGCAGTATGATGGCCCAACTGAACAGCTCCGTCAGGAGGGTCAATACGCAGCTATATCATCTGCTTCAGGCAACTGCTTAGTCAGGCATAGGTTTGGTTCCTGTTGATGCATTGGTAGGTGGGACTTTACAAGGCATGGCCAGCATCTGAATAGCAAAGGGGTGAAAAGCAGGGGGGGGGGGGGAGGGGGGGGGGAGCAGGCACAAACTTGCGGGGGTAACTCGTTTTTAGGCTAAAAACTTATGCTATTAGGGTTATTGCAAATTTTGGTGGTAAGCATACCAGTAAATTAGCTTACTATGCCTATTTTCATTCACTGCTTTCATATGCTGTCACATTTTGCGGTAATTCATCATTAAGAGAGAAAGTATTCATCGCACATAAGTGCAAATCAGAATAATGCCTGCAGTCCATCTAAGATCAGCTTGCAGACCTTTATTTAAGGAACTCAGGATATTCACAGAACCTTCACTAAACAAATATTCACTTATGAACTTTTTTGTTGTTAATAATTCATCCCAATTCAAAAATAACAGCAAAGTGCATAGCTATAACAGTAAAATAAAGTATGATCTTCACTATTGTGGGTTATATCTGACTTTGGGATGAAAAGGGGTGAATTACACTGCCACAAAAATCTTTGTTCATTTACCTAATAACATTAAAAGTCTGATAGCCAAACAACATTTGAATTTTTAGATATGATTTTTGCATATGAAGTAGTAACTGTAAAAAAAACTGTAACAATAACATTCCACTATTAAATGTAGTATTCATGAACTATGGAATAAGTATTAATTTAATGTAATGTAATGAGCAGCTCAGTCAAAAGGTAAAAGGCAATCCCATTCAGAATATGGTCGCAGCTGTGGTGCCTCTTTCATAGTTTTACAGGATGTAATATGGCATGGTTAGTGTAAAGTTCTATATAGCATGCACAAAGCACAATCTCTCTGTTGGTAGCCTACAGCTGAAAGAGCAAATGTTCCCGAGTTAATTGCATATGGTGTTCTGATGCTACTATCTTGAGAAGAAATTATACCTATTAGTGCAAATGTGCTGTGTAACACCACTGTTGACTGTGGATGAATCTGGTGCAAGATCCCGTTATTTACTGCCCCACTACACACACTAAGCGTGGTCTATGCAGGTTTTTCTTAGATCAGATACAAAAGTTTACTAGAAACACCAAACACAAGACGACAGTTAGTCTCATCATCAAAGCTTTTATCAATACAGTTTGGCGATTGTGACAGCTACTACAATTCCAGGAGAGTGTAGTTGTGGTTTATACTGACCATAGGTTGTGTGTGTGCCTTGCATGCTGGCCAGAAGTGGAGTCAGAGGACATGCGCAAAACATAAATGGCAATTCAATGTTGAAGAGTACTGTGTACACTGTGCTGAAAAACCTGCACTTCCAAGCGAAAAAAAAAAAAAATATCTCTGAGCTACTGGATGGTTTCCTTACTTGTCTTTTGCATATACATGGTCTCAGCTACTGTTTCCACTTCCCAAGAGGTCTTGTATAATGGTCTCAATTTCTGCACAGGATGGTGTTGCAAATGAATGTTCCTTCTTTTCACATGTCTTTCTTACTGATTGGAACTGTCTCTGAATCCTGCATGTCTCATTTGGTGGAGCTGAAGTTACTGGAAAATGTGGACCAACGAGTTCTTTTTGCGATGCAATGCCTGCCCTCATTTCTTTAATTAATTTATCAAATGACACAAGGAGGGAGCCAGCTGTTTCACTGTTAGCACTTCTTGCTAATTGTTGCACAATAGTCAGCCTGTCTTCCAAAGCAGCTCGGTAGTCAACAGTGCTGCCAGCACCTGAAGTCTGCTGAGCAACTATTTGTGTTAACTCATGCACAGATGACTCTCTGCAGAACCTGTCTTGCATAGGGAGCTTTACAGTTCCTTTGCTGATTTCCACTGCATGAATATGTTCACAGAGGTTACCCTTGATCAAATTGTCTGTGCAAGAACACACACAACTGTGCACACAGATCTGAAAAGAAATACAAAATAATACATAATACACACATGTGGATTAACATCTCTTACATTGGCACAAATGGTTGCTACACCTAGGAATTTAACTGTTGAAAATAAGTGTACATACCTTGCACTCAGTACAGGACAATGGGCATGCAGTGCAAGAGTTCTCTGTATAGGTGACAGTATATGGGGGCCGATCAGAAACGGTGTATACATGCCATGTGCCATCTTCAACGCAGTGTATCAGTTCCTTATTGATACCACAACCTCTTCTGTGACTCTTACTTATTTCAGCACTGCGTGTAGTTCTCTCTGTCCCCTTACAAAGCCTTATTAATCTTTGAAAAAGTGAGTCCCTCGTTCTGTGCAACAGGGCCTGGATACATTTATCTACTCTGTTATTTATTTTCTTCAGTAAGTATGAGTATTTAAGAGTTTTATGGTTTGCTTCTAAGAACATATTTGTATTAAGGCCAAGTCCAATTCTGTAGCTGTATGCCCACATATGTGCCCTCCATGAATATCTATCTTTAAAGTACTTGCCAAACTCCTCAGTTCCTTCCTCCTCTGCACACCAAGTAAGAAAGCCATCCAGCAGCTCTGAGAATTTCTCTCTATCTGTCTGTAAGTGCAAAGTTTTCAGAGCTTTGTATACAGTACTCTTCAGCATTGCATTCCCATTTACTTTTGCACATATATTCCGTCTCCATGTCCGATCAACGTGCCAGGTACATAACAACCTATGTTCACTATGGCCCATAACTACACTCCAGGCACTGTAGTAGCAGTCACAGTCATCAGACATGAATACCTATAAAAATCAAACACATATGTTAATGCTATAGTTATTTTCAGCAAGCAGTGGATCAAACATTCTCTAATGAAACTGTCTTCTTACCTTTGTTTTGATGTTTCCAATACATTTTTTAATCTGCTCAAAGAAAACTTGCATGGACCTTGTGTCAGTATGTGTACTGAGGCAATAAGAAACTGGACATCCAGCACCAAATTCATCCACGGTCAACAGTGTGGTCAGATAAAATTTATACTTATTAGTGCCATGTGTGCTGTCTATCAAAACTTTTTCCGCACAGAATTTTTTTGCCATTTTCTGCTGATACTCAGTCATAAGGACTATCATAAAGTCACTTTCTGATAATTTGTTTCCATTATCCTCAGTGCCTTGGGCTTTGTAATAAATCACCGGGGAATCTTTCCCTAGGCGCTCTTGTTGTCTCACCCACAGATCAACACTGGTTGCATCATCTTGGTGTGCACTACTATCGTCCAGCTTGTATTCTTTCCTAATATTTCTAATATCTTGTTTGCTTAAAAGATGAACTCTTCTGAAGAGTCCAACTTGAATGCTCTCTCTCACTTTCTTCAAAATTGTAGTATCAGGAACACCTTGTGCAATTAATTCAGCAACCATTGCCCTGTCAGCTGTGGTCAGATGTAGGCTACCCACAGAGAGACTGTGTCCTGTGTGTGTCCTGTAGAACTTGACATTAACCATGTTAGATGACATTTTTTACTACCAAACAGGCAGGGCACGTGCCGCCAATTTTGATTGAAGGTTCCCTTAACCTTCTGCCTGAAGCTGTTTTGTCAACATATCCAGAACGGTGGCAAACAAAATAATCACATTTCTGTTTTCCCCTTGGTCTTATGAAGGAAACCTTCTCTTCAGCTTCCATCTGTTCCTTCCACAGAAAGAACTCTGAAAATAAAATTACAATGCATAAGTAATACAAACTTAAGTACAGCATTTGTGTGTTATTCTGAGGAAATAATTTAGTTGAAATACACAAGATAACACTGAGTAAGATCAAAACATATTAGCAGCTCTCTAATAATTATTATAAGCAAGGTGCCTGTGAAATAATGGTAATGGAAACAGTCTCTCCTACTCATGTGTCATAAGAATCTGAAAATGGTTGTGGTATGTACATACAATCAATGTCAGACTGCTTTATGCCAACATTCCAAACTAAGCCTAGGGCTACACTACAGATCAGCCTGTCACCACCACCAAGATTTAGAAACATGTAGCATGCTGGGGCAAATCCAGATTAACAACAAGTCCAACAGTTTAGAGTAGTTTTAAGTTATACACTGAAGATATATTGCCAATCATTGATTACCCTATGATATTTTCTTACCTATATTTACATAAATGACACCCAACATGAACACTAATAAATACTAAATCATATCATAAACTCACTGGAAAGTCCTACATATACAAACAATGTACAACATCAGTTATCTGGCAAATACAAATAATAAACTATACTTTTGTTTCCTCACCTTCCACAGAATTAAATGTCATTTCTTTGCACTCCATTTTCTGTTGGTGAACACACTCCAAATGGTGTATCAGTTCTTGCCTCCGAGAGCATCTAAATGTATTGCACTCGGTACATGTCATCTAAATAACAAAAAAAAAACAGGTTTTTGCTTAATATCTTAATAGCATACTGCAACGGAAAAAGAACGTGTAAGCACAAGTAATGCACTTATTCATCCATCATGTTTCATACTGCCAATTATGAAGGAGAATCTTCAGGGATGTGGAACAACACAGTGAAGCCGCGGTGAGAAACTAGGGCCTGCATTACTTAAATATCTAAAATAAGTTATTTGTGCTTCATGAAACTACTTTAAAAATTTAGAGGAAAGGCCGCATCCCCGATATCACACTGGTGATATCTCCATAACGTTTTCGCCAATATAGCACGCTTCGCCAATATAGCACGCTTCACTATGAACCAGCCATCTGCTTGCAGTTACATTAAGATTCACGCAGCACTCATATGGTGACAGAGAGGTAACAAACTTGCCTCCTACCTTTCCAGACGCGAAATTGTGTCTCTTCATGTGTTTGTTTACGTCTGTTACCAACTTGTCGCAAATATTACATATTTCTTTCCTAGGCTGTACATAAATATTCTTGCGATGCTTCATCCTCATATGTCGGTACAAGCTTTTTCTTGTATTAAAATTTGTTCCACACACGTCACACAAGCCTGCCACACCACGAGTCCGTTCAACATTATCCATAGTGTACCTTGCGACGATGAATTCAGAAAAGCACATCAACGCACACACCAAGATGGGTCCCGCGAAAATCATACGAAGCGTTCAAAGATCTACCTACAAGCAGGTACGTCTCATTGGCTCTTACCGCCAACCAATGAGATATCGGTGCCAGTTGAAATAGCTACGTATAATGCCTCGTGAGAAATATAGGTAGACCGCCTTTGCTTTCAGTAGGTGTGTTTTCCTCACACGAAAGAAAATGGCAGCAGCCTATAGTTTTCCTGATATATTTCGCCGATTTTTCTCCAAGGTGTTTCATTTTTAATGAGTGAAAATTTAATTACAGAACATGCTCATCTTCACAGAATGATTTCGACGAAGTTGTGCATTATGCCACAGTTTTGACAAGACTTGTAGGGCGATCACCTGAACGTAATAGATGTCCCTTATTTCCTGTTTTGCACAAATGCCACGTTGTTTCTACGAGACATAATAAAATACTTTTAAGACAGGAATTATTACGTTCTTGGATTTGAACAAACCTGATGTATCGAACTGTCAGAAGCAAATTCTCACCTGTATTTTTCTTGCATATTTTATTCATTGCAATTAGGAAAAGGCACCTGATAATGAGGAAGAGGTTTCCTCGAAACAGGTTGTGCAAAATAAAGTAACTGTTAACATATTTTTGCAGTTTGGCGGTCAGTTCTACCAAAAACAAAAATCTCACCTGTAGTTAGATTAGATTAGATTAATACTTGTTCCATAGATCATGAATACGACACTTCGTAATGACGTGGAACGTGAGAAGCGTCTCGCGGGCCCCGAGGAATCATGACGTCACATCATGACATGACGTCGTCTCTCACGCTAGCTGGTAGTTATCGAAAAGCGGATATTCTTTGATCATGACATGCTAATGTATTGTGGGTGTGGGTGTATAATGGCGGGTTTTGTGATTTGTGTGCGTTAAAGCTTTTCAATCACGAAAAAAAATTGACAATACTTGCTGCAAAAGCAAATGCTTGCAGAGGAGAAAGGATAGTTTATGTTCCAGATAATGGACGGTAAGTAACTTCCGTTAGTAATCTTATAATGCTCAAGAAAAGTAAGGTTTATGGTAAATATACAGAAATTTCATTCTTTGTGCCTATAGTATTCTGCTGCATTATGTTACCCAGTAAAGTTTCTTTCAATGCATCTATGTGGGTTATTTGTGGTAACGGCGTATTCTCATAACAAATGGCTTCGGTATTTAAGTTGCAATCATCGTAACTTTTTCGTGATCAAAAATTGTGTAGTAACTATTCTAACGTCAGTAACCTGCACATTTGAAAACTTTTGAATGTTAAAAATTACATCGTTCATCATAGTCAGTATTTTTTACAGTAAAATAGGTATGAATTGCAGTGACTGAATCCAGATTTGTGAGTGATGTAATCTGTTTTTGTAATGGATGTTTCAGTTTCTGAAGTGAAGTGAAAATCCAAAGAAGAGAAGACAGCGAGAAGTAGCTTTTTGTCTGTTTCATGGTTTATAGGCCTACTGGGGAAACTCGCCATGTAAAAAAACGAGTAACGCATCAAGCTTGGTACCTCTATGGTGATGTGGAAATCCGAGCGTTGTTAATAAAGAAATTAATTCAGTGTGTGTGTGTTTCTTTTGATTCCTTTATCATGTTGCTTATAGTAGACCAAATTTAATTAAAATACCCAGGTGATAATTTCAACATAAATTGGACTAAGGGCATAGCTGTTTCTAATGGCTTTGCTGCTTCTCGGAGGCAAAGTATGAACATTTACCTTCCTCAGGCATGTGCGTTCACTAGTCATTTATGGCAAAAGAAATCACTGACTGAAAGCATAATTTGCTTGGTAGACATAATTGGAAATGGCCTTTTTAGTTATAATTTTACATTTTTGGATTACAGTACTCCCTGAGAGATTAACTTCTGCATTTCTTTACTCTGACATGATTAGTAATGGATGTTTCACCACCAGGTCAGGCATACAGCATTAAGTGTCCTGTGCTCTGCTGTGAGCAGCATGGTAGTCAATGTGTTAAGCAGGCATTTAGGAACTTTTAGTGTGAAGTATATGCATCTGTACAGTCGTGGCTAAAAAGAACAGCTAGAATGCTAATTACTGTTTCAGGAATTATCCTTTACACAGTTAAATATGTATCTAAAAATGAATTCATGAATAACTTTGTAGTCATTTAATCGTTTGGTTTTGTAAGACATTAAATAAAATTACTGCAGACCCAAAAATAGTCTGGAAATGGCAAGGAATATCAAATATAAGTAAATATTTTTCCTCAGTAAGATTAAAGTGTAAAAATTGCTGATACCTGGTTTTTACCATGTCACTTCTGGCCCCAGCAGAGCAGTCTGCTGTGACCACCGGCACCTTCATGCCAGCCAATGGGTTAATACACAAAATAGGGCAGTGCAAGACTTGGTCCGTAATTCTCATTGGTTGAAGCAACTAAAATCAAATTTCTGAGGTGGGCTGGAACTGTGTTATTGGTATATTCCCCAGCATGATTTAAAATTTTTGCATTGAAATGGCACTGACAGTGCGTAATATATTTTGCAACTGAGAATAGATACTAAAAAATTTATGTGGGAATATATTTCAAGAAACCCTTTCATACCAAACCTGACAATTATATTGACACACAAGTAAACCCACCTGAATGGCACACTGGGTTACACAAGCATTAGCTGTAGGTGTAGAATAGGTAATTTACACAGAAAACTTTTCATACAATTTTATTGTAAAGCACACTGAAGTTAAGGGAAAGGTGAAATGTCTAGATGAGATAAACTTGGACACACAAGAACTGGTTTTGCTCAGATATATGGAAAATTAACTGTAGTATTATATGACATACAACACATCTGAGGTGCAAATTTGTGGAGAGGAGAGATTGCATTGAACCTGTTGTGTATAGTGCACATTTTGTTGCAGTGCTGGGATGATGTCATCCAGATTTCAAAATTAGTGGTCTAGTAATGAAACTCTCATCAGTTTTAATATTTAAAAATAAACATGCCTGAAAAAGGAAGCTGAATTATGACTTTCAATTAAATTGCAAAAATGTTCTTGTTTTGCACATTCACTGCGGATGACACTTAAAAGCACGGTGTTAGTAACTCTTATTTACTTTTGTGTCAGCCACAGTGAACATGTTGAAGGTTTTAAAGTAACAAAGTAGTTGTTGACATTCAGGTATTAATGGATGACAGCAGCAAACAGCAATGAAATAATGTGAATTACTTAAACCAGGAATTCAACAAGTCTACATAGCTTTGAACACAGACAAAAAATGGTTGGTTCAAATGGCTCTGAGCACTATGGAATTTAACTTCTGAGGTCATCAGTCCCCTAGAACTTAGAGCTACGTAAACCTAACTAACCTAAGGACATCACACACATCCATGCCCAAGGCGGGATTCGAACATGCGACCGTAGTGGTCGCTTGGTTCCAGACTGTAGCGCCTATAACCGCTTGGCCACCCCGGCCGGTGAACACGTCATTTCAAACTTGTTATTCACTGCATATTTGTATGCTATAACTAATACAGCAACCTTTTATTTTCTCATCTTTGATCTGGGACACGTGTCACATCTTACTTGTTTTCCTAGAGCAACTCTAGGGTTTACAAGATCCACATTTCAGAATTCTGGTAATTGCTAGTCCTACCTCATGCTGAAAGTGTGGGTTGATAGCTGTCTCTTCAGATATGATCTCATCAACTGCCATTTCAGAAACTTGAAGCAAAAATGTGATTATTCAATTTTCTGTCAGTGATGAATATATCATCAATGATAGGTATATTCATGATGGTATAGAACAGTGCAGTGACATCTTCTGGAACACCTGCTGGGTAGACTAAACTGTGCACTTCACATCCAGTGCATCAATTTCTTCATAGGTAGTATCATAGTACACTACTATCTCAGACTTGATTGTTGCAATGCTGAACAGCATTATGCCTTGAAGACACTAAACTAACAGCCTTCTTAAGTTTTTGAATGAAGGATATAAGAAGTAATATATCCAAAAACAATTAAGTTTTACATTTTGCTGTCAGGAACTCTTTTTGGGATCTTTCCTTTTATTATTATTTTGTACATGTGTGGGCTTTTTGTTTCCTCTTCCCAGCTTGACAAGCACATCTGATTTGCTTAATGGGGATATTTATGGTAACAAAAAAAAAAAAAAAATAAAAAATAAAAATAAACATGTGGATACAATGCAACCTGCAAACCAAGATCATCCTCCAAAACTTTATGAGCCTAGGAAATAAGCACAGTGATTTGGACATAATAGCATGTTTTAATAAACCAGATGTTTCAGTTATTACTGAGCACTGGTATACCAAAAAAGAATCTTATTATGCACCCATTAACAAAGAATTTCTGCTCATCTTTCAGTAGGGATATCAAACCTTATGGTGATGTTGCAAAAAGTGGCAATAATTGGTGCTCAAAGATTTAATTCCTTACGTGTTGAAGGTGTTACTGAACTTTCTGTGATAAGCTATAGACGGGAAAGGAAACATAATTTTAGATATAGAAAGACCTCCATCTGAAAGTACAGTTTTTTTTTAGCTAATCTCTATCAATTGCTTGTAGAGAGAGATAGTAAATACTCTGGGAAAACAGCTGGGTAATTATGCTGATAATTGTTCACAGTTTAATAAAACCTTATCTAACACAAATCAGTTTTCACTCTTAAGGATGGTGAGTGACACACAAAGATCTAACATTGCTGATATGTAATACAGGGTACCCAGGACTTTTTACTGGGATACTTTCTTTTGTTGATTTATGTAAATGAGAAAATACTGCTCCCCAAATTCAAGGATAGTTCTCTATGCCGCTGCTACATCCATTGCATGCAAGTGTAAAGATCATGAGCAACTACAAAAACTATGAAACTGTATTACAAATGAAATAATTCGGTATTTCTATGAAAATCATCTCATTGTCAGCACAAGATAGCAGCAGTAATGGATTTTCACCCCACAAGACAGATTTTGAAATTCAGTTGTGCACTGGAACTGATATTGTCATCAAAGAAAACTAGTGCTTGGTTACAGTTAAACTTTCTATATTTAACATGTTATAATGTGGAAACTAATTACCGTACAAGAACATAACTTGGTAGCATTAATGTCAAGGACATGGTGAAGAGAAATAATGCAGAATCAATTCAATTGAAACACTTAATGTGCTGCTACAGTACACCATACCATTACATACCAGTACCATTACTGGTGATGGTGATGGAGGCTGTTATGAAAAGCTCGCAATTTTATTCAAATCTGATGTGGCAAGTCAATAGAACTTTTTATCCATGTGAGTAAAACTATTGTGTAAAATCGATAGCGCAGCTTCTTACAGAAGTCTCTTCAGGACCCTTCGGAGTCTTTCACTTACATGTCAACATATTTACTCCCTAATAGTATTTGTTGTTCATAATAGGGGTAATTTTACTCCGTTCAGTTAAATGAACTTGCAAAATACTGGAAGTAAAAACAATGCCCATGTAGACTATACATCCATGCCTACAATTCAGAATGGAATTTCACATTCGGATCGAAAGTCTTCAATAGCTTGCTGCTAACCATCAGGCAGAAAACTGAAAATCCTAAGATATTAAAAAAAATACAAAATAAAAAAAATATTTTATTAGCCTCTCCTTCTATAATTATAATTAAATGTGATGTTCCGACTCAAGGATGCATATGCTAGTTAACACTACAGTTCAAATTAACAGGATTTTAATTTTATCATTTTATGCAGGGCTGACGGTACTCATTGCATTGTACAAAGTATGAGAGAAAAACAGAACTTGAATAAAAAAACATTTCTAGCTGTCACGGTCATTACTTACTTCCTCTGTGAAGATGAATATCTTTTGTGACTGGAAATGAGGGGAAGATCACTTACACCACCCATATAGAACACATTCAGATTCAGATTCAGATTCAGATTCAGATTCTTTATTAGTCATTCAGCATAGTTACATGCAATAGACTTCGTCAGTTCACTTAACCTATTAATTTTACAAAATAAATTTTTACATATTTAAGTTGATATTGGGCATTTCTAAAAATTCTTCTAATGAATAGAATGGATTAGTTAACAAGAAGTTATTAACATTATCTTTAAATAATTTGTCAGGCTTGATTGACCCATTTTTAGACAATTTGTTATATATTTTAATTGCCATATACTTATGACTATTGTTAGTTTTAGCTAATCTATTTTGTGGCAACAGCAGAGAAGTACACGTTCTTGTATAGTAGCCATGCCTTTCATTTGTTACACTTAAATTAGGTAGTTCAGCAAGTATGTAGTTAACACTGTCAAGAATATATAAATTAATTACTGTTAAAATTCTATATTTAATGAACAATGGTTTACAATGTGTTCTATTATCTACCTTAGCCATTACTCTGATTGCTTTCTTCTGGATCACCATAATTTCATTTATTTTTCTGCTGTTTCCCCAGAGTATTAACCCATACCTTAAAACAGATTGAAAAAAGGCGAAGTACGCTGTCCTTACGTACTCAAATGTCACACAACACATCAGTCTCTTCAACAAATATATAACTCTTGACAACCTAACCACTATGTGATCAACATGAGAGTTCCATGTTAGACTGTTGTCAAGTACAATACCTAAAAACTTTGCCTTTTGTTTTTCTATTTTTGTAGTCTTTGATAGACTGAACCACATATTCTGGGTCTTTTCCTCATTTAATAGCAGACCATTGGCATTAAACCATGATGTTGCATTTTCTTTTGCCAATTTCATATCACTTACAAGGTTATCAAGTACATGGTTTACAGATAGAAAAGTTGTGTCATCTGCATACATATATGTCTTTACATCTATATTTCCTGGTAAGTCATTTATGTGTACAAGGAAAAGAAGTGGTCCCAATTTAGATCCCTGTGGCACTCCATGTTGAACCTCGAGTATGTTTGACAGATGACTTCCTGAACTCACCACCTGGTTCCTTTTATTGAGGTATGATTTGATGAGTTTTAAACTTTTATCACATATTCCATAGTACTCAAGTTTAGAGAGCAGAAGTGAGTGGTCAACACAGTCAAAAGCTTTGCTCAGATCACATAAGGTTACCTGTGCATGCGCATGGTCCTCAAATGCTGCTAGAATGTCTCTGACTAAGAGCTCTATGGCATGTATAGCTGACCTTCCTTTTCTGTAACCAAACTGTGATGCACTTAACATACCATTTAGTTCTAGGTACTCATACATCTGCTTATATATTATGCCTTCAAACACTTTTCCTAGTACTGGAATTAGTGAAATTGGTCTGTAGTTTGCAGGATCTGATTTGACACCCTTCTTAAAGACTGGAGTTACCTTGGATAGTTTGAGAGGATCAGGAAAAAACCCTTCTATGAGACACAGGTTTATAGAATATGTTAATGGTGCTGCAATGTAATGTATGATTTCTTTCAATAGATTGTTTGACATATTAAAAATATCTGTACTGTATGAATTTTTCATTTCTTTGACTATTTTAAGAACTTCATGTTGGGATACCTCTTTGAAGTGTTTCAATGATGATCTGGCCCTATTATGATTTAGGTTTGCTCTCTTCAGATAATCTATACATGTTACATCGGGTTTACTGATCAGCTTTTTGATATCATCAGCACAGCTTACAAAATATTTATTGAATGTATCTGCTGGTATTGGGACTGTCTTGTCGAAGTTTCTGACTTCACCTTTAACAGTATTAATTAATGACCAGGCTGTTTTGCATTGGTTTTTACTATTTTTTATGAAATTTGTGTTGTATCTTAGTTTCGCCAATTGCAACTCTTTCTTATACTGTTTCTTAGTGATTTTTTCGAGATCCTTAATTTCATTAGAATTGTTTACTTTGGCAAGGCGCTTCAACAGCAGTAGCTTATTTTTTAGATTCTCCAGTTCTTTGGTGTACCAAAATTTACCCTTTCTTGTTTTATGGTATTTCTTTTGAACAAGATGGGCTTTTAAAATATCTGTTAAGTAATTGTGGAATGTTTCATAAACTGTTTGGGCACTGGAATCACATTTTTGAAATAATTTGTCCCAGTTTGTTATGCTCAGCTGGTGTGTTAGTTTTATGAGATTGTGTTTTGTTAATATTAAGGTATTAGATTTTGTTAACTTTTGTGCAGCCTTGCTCTCATCCCCTTTTATAAAATGTCTTAACTCTACCGTTAACATGGAGTGGTCTGAGAAAACAAATTCCTTTACCTTGGTGGAGTACATATCACGAGCACAGTTGACAAAAGCATTATCCAAGCACGCTTGTAGTCTTGTTGGTTCTGAATTTACATGATGGAAGTTGTGCTGCCTTAGCGTATTCAGTAACTTATTTACACTGGGTTTGTTACATGTTACATCAAAGCTTGAATTAAAGTCTCCCCCAATTACAGTTACATACTGTTTCCATTTTGTTATGTAGCAGAGTACACTGTCTAAATTATCTAAAAAAGTTTTATCATCTGAGTCAGGGGAATGGTAGATACATACTATGATAAGTTTCATCATATCACATATGATCCCGGTAATTTCAAAGTGTTTCTCTACACATGCCCAACTAAGATCTAGTTCTCTACACTCTATTTCATTTGAAACATAGATAACAGTACCACCATTACGGTACTGAGATCTGCAAAAACTGTTTCCATATTTATAACCTTCTGGTACATAGTATTGTATTTGTTCTGGTTTAAGCCAATGTTCTGATAGACATAAGAAAGAATACTTATTCTGTGGCAATGACTCCTCCAGAATTTCAACTTTATTTTCAAGACCCTGAATGTTTAAAAATAGGATGTTGTTGTGACTTATCTGTGAGTTAGCAGGCTGGTTTTTCACATTTTTATTTTCTTCTTGGCTTGAAACCATAAAAAATTATCACTGAATGACACAGATGTATTTTTCCTTTGGCTCCTCCTTAAGCATTGCTGTGTTGCTGCTCCAGTCGTTGTTGGTTCTGCTGCTGCTGCTGCTTCTGCTGATAATGATGGTGCTGCTGCTGTTTCACTTATTTCTGGTGTTTGTTGTTCTACAACTGTTGTGCCTTTCTGTGAATTATTAACATTTGGAGTGTTCACTTGCATTGATAAAATTTCACATTTGTCTTGGAGGGGTGCAGCTTCACTGACATCAGATTTCACATTGGATTCTACAGGATACACACACTTCCTGTCCATGAGAGGTATGACTTTTCTATCATCACACTGCACATTTGAGATTTTATTTACAAGTTCTAAAATTTTTGTTACTATTACGTTTTTTCCAAGTACATTTAGATGGGAACCATGTGCTGTGTGAAACCTTTTCCCTAAATTGCTGATGTTCACAAATGTTACATTTTCAAACCGCTTGCAAATATTTTGCATCTCTTTATTTGCAGTTTCAATTTCTTTATTTACACAGGACCATTCCATCAAGTCGTAACGGTGTGGCACTGAAAAAACAATAACATTTGTTCCTCTCAGCTCATACAGTTTTCTTTTTAGCGAGATTAAGAGATCGTTTTTTTCGTTCCTAGCTATATCATTTGATCCCGCCAGGAAGATGGAAAAGTCCTTTTTGCTCAATGAGGAAATTTTTTCTTGACTCATTGACGTAGCAGCACTGAATTTTGCTCCTGGTTTTATTGTACAGTTAAAACTAAAATTCTGACTACTTGTACGCCGAAATTCAGCGGCTGTATTTCGTCCTTGGCTGTCGGCATACAGTTCAATTTTACCGGTACTTGCTGTTCCGAGATTGCCTGTTTCCTGC
This sequence comes from Schistocerca nitens, assembly GCF_023898315.1. NCBI lineage: Eukaryota > Metazoa > Arthropoda > Insecta > Orthoptera > Acrididae > Schistocerca > Schistocerca nitens. Next base: position 481,391,273 of record NC_064615.1, read on the forward strand.
CTACCTTTGCAGTAAGCGAAGTCTTGTTTGGCACTATTTATTATGTCTTGTTTGCTAACACATGTCGATATTGTCTCAGTAGAGCAGCTTAGCGGTGGAAGATTTTTCGTGAGCACTTTCGCATATGATCTTTTACTTAAGTGCTGCTGAAATATTCCATGTTTTACCTTATTCACAAAGTCGTTTGGTTTTCTACATGGTACACTCGCACTGTTAACTTCACTTTCACAATCCGTAGTCGAAAGTGCTTGAAAGTAATTTTCGTTCACTATATTTATGTTTCTTTCGCCGTTTTCTGTATCTTGTATTATCTGTTTGCGTCTTTTGTACTTCACTTCCGTCCAATTCTCCGACATATTCTTACTTTCATGGCGCGAGTTTTTCATGTTCCGTTCACTTTTTTCTTCTTTAAGTTTCTTGATATCCATCTTCAAGGAACTGATAATAAATTGTAAACTAGACACCCGTTCGCTGAGCTTTGTAATTTCATCCTTACAACTGTCACAATTTTTCTTTTTCGCGGCAAAATTCACACTTTTTCTCGGACAAGCACAACGAATTTTTACACTAGCCGCCATCTTGTTTTGCTTGTATTGCTCCAATGTTTGAGATCCAGGTCAGATTTAAGCAACACACTGAAGCAACTCAGAGGTTGGACGCTAGATAGGTTACCAGTAGTTTCAAACTATGTGCGAGTATTATGAAGATGCTTGGCAAACTCATGTGAGAATCCGTGGAGGAGAAACAATATTCTTTTTGTATAACACTATTGAGAAAATTTAGAGGGCATAAGAAAACAGGGCTCGGATAGTAGATAGCCTTTCTTCCCTCTCTCTATTTGCGAGTGGAACAAGAAAGAGTATGATTTGTAGTGGTACAAGGTACCCTCCACCAGGTACCATTTGGTTGCTTGTGTAGTGTGTATATACATCAAAATACGGAAGAAAATTGTGACTGCTTACTACATTAAGAAGCAATAGTTGAACTAACCTAAAGCTTCATGATTTACTTCAAATGTTTTCTCCCACTGATACACTCTGACAGTCAGTGATTTGCATCTGTAGCAGTCTTACAATTTGGAGATGTGAGTATTCCTTGGATCTATTAATATTCCCACAGTGAGCTCTTTTTATCTTAAGATCACATAAACTGGATTTTTGAGAAACTACACACAGGAAGATGGCATATAGCTGTTTACAGAAAAACAACGATAAAAATTTAAGCATATCGGTAACACACACTGGGCAAGAGCACATATCTGGGCTAGAGCACTATACTGGATTTCGCCCCCTCCCACCCCCCCCCCCCCCCCCATTTTCCCTAGAAACCTTGGCTATAGTTATAAATTTATTTGTAGCATAGTCTGGGGTATAGATTAGGGTGAAAAGAGATAATTTCGTTGACAGTTGTGCAACACAGCTAAGAAATAAAGGTTGTGGTAACAGACAGACGTGTGGCTTTGCGGCGTATTTAAATGTATTTTCCCACATTTAACGCATTTCTCGTAATTAAAAAAATAATAAAACTACTAGGTCATCCACAAAAACATATATTAGAAAATGAACAAGCATCCGACGTGTTTTGATGCATATTACGTACAGATATCGTACACAAACTGGAAAAATGCAATGGGCGTTCCACTACGTATCTTTTACCATATTTGATTCGTTTTTCCGCATTTGCTACTGCTGGTATGGGTTCAAAGACTAATTCGTGCTGCAAACGTCTCAGTGGTAGTTAGTCTACATTAGTAAGCTGCAGTTAATGTGTTAAAAACATTTAGACACATTGTCCTCAATGCGTAATATGTGTTATGCTATAAATCACTCTGCCTTTCGACCAATAATTTGTAATCAGTTGGCTTCAATCAATCACGTAAGACTCTAATATGTAACTTTGACTACGCTGCGGATTATTATGTGACCATAATCCAGATTATTCGCATTCAAACCTTCTTTCTACATTTAATTCTGTTAACGGAAGATTCATTCAAACAATCTCGATTGATTTGACGTTCCAATACAACAGCTGAAGGCAGGTCTGTATAAACGCTGTTTTGACGCACTTACGTCAACAGAGTTGTTAACAGGTCTAGTCACCAGGCAGCGCTGTCACGCTTTCAGCCTTTCTCATGACGTCATGAAGCGATTCCTCGGGGCCCGCGAGACGCACGTGTGGAACGTGTCAGGTTAATAAAAGATGTCTGTACAAGATATTACATCACACAAAATATTGCATGACACTAATGTTTAAGTTGGTTTTTTTCCCTTAGTTTATATCTAAAAATTCAGCCAATGAGTAGAAGGAGTTGTCATCTAGAAATTCTTTTGATTTATTTTTAAATGTTGGTTGGCTATCTGTCAGGCTTTTGATGCTGTTTGGTAGGTGACCAAAGACTTTTGTGGCAGCATAATTTACCCCTTTCTGTGCCAAAGTCAGATTTAACCCTGTACAGTGAAGATCATCCTTTCTCCTGGTGTTATAGCTATGCACATTGCTATTACTTTTGAACTGGGTTGGATTATTAACAACAAATTTCATAAGTGAACATATATACTGTGAGGTTACTGTGAGGATCCCTAGATCCTTAAATAGATGTCTGCAGGATGACCGTGGGTGGGCACCAGCAACTATTCTGATTACACGTTTTTGAGCAATGAATACTTTTCTACTCAGCGATGAATTACCCCAGAATATGATGCCATACAAAAGCAGTGAATGGAAGTAGGCATAGTAAGCTAATTTACTGAGATTCTTATCACTAAAATTTGCAATAACCCTAATAGCATACGTAGCTGAACTCAGGCGTTTCAGCAGACCATCAATGTGTTGCTTCCGGTTTAACCTCTCATCAATGGACACACCTAAAAATTTTGAAAATTCTACCTTAGCTACAGACAAGAACTTGTCACTTACCTGTTTCTTGAGGAAGTCAGTGTTGATGCAGATATTATGTTTATCGAAGAAGGACTATTAGTTTTTTGGAAGAACTGCAACATCATTTCAGTGTTCTCCACAATGGAAAAATTTCTACTTGGAGTACTGACTATGTAGTAATATATAATGTTTGTGTCTGAAGATGACACTACAAAATGCATAATCTAAGTTCTGTTTTTTTTTCTTCTTTTTTTTTATTTTATGCTCACTGTATATTCTAAGTAGTTCCAATATAAAATTGAACATTTACCATCTTGGATTACCAGTTTACTTCTCTACTAGCCCCCTAACTGTCAAGCAACACCTACATTTACAAATAGAAGGAACTGAATAATAGGAAATGAATTCCAAACTGAAAGGACAATTTCAATTTATAAGGGGCCCTGCATCCAGGAGAGTAGTATTTGAAACTTTTTTGAATGTACCCACATGTGTTTGTTGGCTTACATCAGCAACACCTGAGATAAACTATCATCAAACAGTGTACTACAGGTAGTTTTCACAAATCAGCAACAAGCACTACTTGATAAACATTAAAATTTCTTTAGCTTTATGCTTTCTGTTCAACCCGAATTTATACCAAGGTCTCTCTGTCCTAATACCCCCCCCCCCCCCACACACACACAGACTTGAATACACCAAGAATAAGCACCAGTAAATGTTTTTCACTTCATTCCTAACTGAAGTGTGGTATAGCAAGAACCAGGTATCAAGACAATAATGAACAAGAACAAAAATTCACACACAATTTATTTTAACAAATTTGTAATGCTTTTAAAAACAGACATTTTCATTACTCATAACAGTTGATATTAATTGAGGTAAGATAATGTTTTAAACTCACTATAGTAGTGTGATAAATTTGTAAATATACAGGGTGATTCAAAAAGAATACAACAACTTTAAAAATGTGTATTTAATGAAAGAAACCTAATATAACCTTCTGTTATACATCATTACAAAGAGTATTTAAAAAGGTTTTTTTTCACTCAAAAACAAGTTCCGAGATGTTCAATATGGCCCCCTCCAGACACACAAGCAATATCAACCCGATACTCCAACTCGTTCCACACTCTCTGTAGCATATCAGGCGTAACAGTTTGGATAGCTGCTGTTATTTCTCGTTTCAAATCATCAATGGTGGCTGGGAGAGGTGGCCGAAACACCATATCCTTAACATACCCCCATAAGAAAAAATCGCAGGGGGTAAGATCAGGGCTTCTTGGAGGCCAGTGATGAAGTGCTCTGTCACGGGCTGCCTGGCGGCCGATCCATCGCCTCGGGTAGTTGACGTTCAGGTAGTTACGGACAGATAAGTGCCAATGTGGTGGCGCTCCATCCTGCTGAAATATGAATTGTTGTGCTTCTTGTTCGAGCTGAGGGAACAGCCAATTCTCTAACATCTCCAGATACTGTAGTCCAGTTACAGTAGCACCTTCGAAGAAAAAGGGACCAAAAACTTTATTGGCTGAAATGGCACAGAAAACGTTCACCTTAGGCGAGTCACGTTCATACTGAGTTGTTTCCCGCAGTTTCTCAGTGCCCCATATACAGACATTGTGACGGTTGACTTTCCCGTTAGTGTGGAAAGTTGCTTCATCACTAAACACAATCTTTGAAACGAAAGATTCATCTGTTTCCATTTGAGCAAGGATAAAATCACAGAAATCGATTCTTTTAATCTTATCAGCTGCAGACAGTGCGTGAACCAATTTCAGACGATAAGGTTTCATAACTAACCTTTTTCGTAGGACTCTCCATACAGTTGATTGTGGAATTTGCAGCTCTCTGCTAGCTCTGCGAGTCGATTTTCCTGGGCTGCGAACAAATGCTTGCTGGATGCATGCTACATTTTCATCACTCGTTCTCGGCTGTCCGGAACTTTTCCCTTTGCACAAACACCCATTCTCTGTAAACTGTTTATACCAACGTTTAATACACCACCTATCAGGAGATTTAACACCATACTTCGTTCGAAATGCACGCTGAACAACTGTCGTCGATTCACTTCTGCCGTACTCAATAACACAAAAAGCTTTCTGTTGAGCGGTCGCCATCTTAGCATCAACTGACGCCGACGCCTAGTCAACAGTGCCTCAAGCGAACAAATGTACAACTAAATGAAACTTTATAGCTCCCTTAATTCGCCGACAGATAGTGCTTAGCTCTGCCTTTTGTCGTTGCAGAGTTTTAAATTCCTAAAGTTGTGGTATTCTTTTTGAATCACCCTGTAATTTTACATCTTACTGTGAGCTTTCAAGTTTCCAATAAAAGTGACCCTATTTGCCCTTTGAAGGTTTTAATGAAACAAGATGTTCCAACTTATTGGTGCTATACATTTCATGGCAATACGATACTGCCTTAGGTCAATTTATTATTCATTTAATGATACTATTCTCAAAAATTTTGAGGCAGTTTACACATCTAATAAATTCTTTACAGGCATTGTAGAAAATGACAGAATTAGCCAAATGATCACAAAATCTGTTGCTGCCACGGATGTGACACAAAAAAAAAAAAAAAAAACAAAAAAACAAAAACATATGCTTAAATCAGACTAAATGCTTGACTATATAAAAGAACTTAGACACAAGTTCTCTGAAAATGCTTTACAACCATATTTGCAGTATCACTACTTCATCAAACAATATTTCCAGTAGAATTTGCTTTCTCATGCTGTATATATATGGACATGCAATCTGAGGTATAGATGCCAAGTGTGGAGACACGGGAGCATTTGGACCAAGATTTATTTTCTGCTCCACTCTATGTATATCTCATAATGACATATCTGTGTTCAATGTAATTTTAATGTAAACAAACCAGCCACAGAAACAACATATGTATAAGCATTAATGCATTATGTACTTGTAGATTATCTGTGTAATGAACAAAAATAAAGAAATGAAAACTCAAGCAATCAAGTGGGCTACTAGTGTGTCCTGTTGCACTTTTCATTATCAGTAAAGCATGAATAGTCACCAGAAATCTAATGGCAGGAACTGAATCTGTTACATTCTATTTCCTACTATGTGAAATGAACTGAATGGGAGGGTGCAGATGCAAGTATGACAAAAGAAAAAAATGAACATACTTCACAGAGGAAATAAACAAATTCCTGACAATCCATGGTGTTGCCATGGAATTATCTGTAAGTTACTGAAAACACCATCCTCAACAACATCAGAAGCTGCAGCATCATCAGCAGCAGCAGTAACAACATCAACGGCACTTTTGAAGGATGAGAAGTCAATAGAAGCAACATTATGTAGTACTGTGAGGAAACGGAAAATCATGCCTGCTCTTAATCCAAAGGATTTTTTAGTCAAGGACAAAAAGAGAGAGAAACCTTCAAGGTATGGCTTCTTAATCCTCCACCAAAATATTCTGTCCACGAGAAATAAAGTCCAGCAACTACAAGTTGAACTACAGACTAGGCTATAGACAACTCACTCGTTTGCATCACAGAAGATTGATGTAGTGCACCTAAAATAAATCCTAATGGTTTAAACTCTAGCATTTCAGTATAGCAGAACCTTTATGTGGGATGGTGGGTCATGCATGTATGTTAAGGCAGGCATTATGTATGAAGTCAAAAATGACATTATTCCATTAAGTGAAGAAAAACATATAGAAATATCAGCCATAAACATATGGGACACAAATATGTTCCAAAGCCTAACCATATTATATATACATCGTTCTACTAGCAGTGATATGGAAATTTTCATCACAAAATTGAACCTTCTGGGAGGTTAATGGGAAGAATATAGAAACAGTTAAAACAACAACAATGGGTTATACATATTATATTAAACAGTAACTAGAGAGCTCACTGCATAGTGCTGTTTAAAACATTGGGTATCCTGACGGTTCCATGTTGTTGTTGTTGTTGTTGTTGTTGACTTCAGTCCTGAGACTGGTTTGATGCAGATGCAGCTCTCCATGCTACTCTATCCTGTGCAAGCTCCTTCATCTCCCAGTACTTACTGCAACCTACATCCTTCTGAATCTGCTTAGTGTATTAATCTCTTGGTCTCCCTCTAAGATTTTTACCCTCCACGCTGCCCACCAATGCTAAATTTGTGATACCTTGATGCCTCAGAACATGTCCTACCAACCGATCCCTTCCACAAACTTCTCTTCTCCACAATCCTATTCAATACCTCCTCATTAGTTACGTGATCTACCCACCTAATCTTCAACATTCTTCTGTAGCACCACATTTCAAAATCTTTTATTCTCTTCTTGTCCAACCTATTTATCGTCCATGGTTCACTTCCATACATGGCTACACTCCTTACAAATACTTTCAGAAACGACTTCCTGACACTTAAATCTATACTCGATGTTAACAAATTTCTCTTCTTCAGAAACGCTTTCCTTGCCATTGCCAGTCTACATTTTATATCCTCTCTACTTCGACCATCATCAGTTATTTTGCTCCCCAAATAGCAAAACTCCTTTACTACTTTCAGTGTCTCATTTCCAAATCTAATTCCCTCATCATCACCTGACTTAATTCGACTACATTCCATTATCCTTGTTTTGCTTTTGTTGATGTTCATCTTATATCCTCCTTTCAAGACATTGTCCATTCCGTTCAACAACTCTTGCAAGTCCTTTGCTGTCTCTGACAGAATTACAATGTCATCAGCGAACCTCAACGTTTTTATTTCTTCTCCATAGACTTTAATACCTACTCTGAATTTTTCTTTTGTTTCCTTTACTTCTTGCTCAATATACAGATTGAATAACATCGGGGACAGGCTACAACCCTGTCTCACTCCCTTCCCAACCACTGCTTCCCTTTCATGTCCCAAGACCCTTATAACTGCCATCTGCTTTCTGTACAAATTGTAAATAGCCTTTCACTCCCTGTATTTACCCCTGCCACCTTTAGAATTTGAAAGAGAGTATTCCAGTCAACATTGTCAAAAGCTTTCTCTAAGTCTACAAATGCTATAAACGTAGGTTTGCCTTTCCTTAATCTTTCTTCTAAGATAAGTCGTAAGGTCAGTATTGCCTCACGTGTTCCAACATTTCTACGGAATCCAAACTGATCTTCCCCGAGGTCGGCTTCTACCAGTTTTTCCATTCGTCTGTAAAGAATTCGCGTTAGTATTTTGCAGTTATGACTTATTAAACTGATAGTTTGGCAATTGTCACATCTGTCAACACCTGCTTTCTTTGGGACTGGAATTATTATATTCTTCCTGAAGTCTGAGGGTATTTCGCCTGTCTCGTACAGCTTGCTCACCAGATGGTAGAGTTGTGTCAGGACTGGCTCTCCCAAGGCAGTCAGTAGTTCTAATGGAATGTTGTCTACCCCCGAGGCCTTGTTTCGACTCAGGTCTTTCAGTGCTTTGTCAAACTCTTCACGAAGTATCGTATCTCCCATTTCTTCTCCATCTACATCCTCTTCTATTTCCAAAACATTGCCCTCAAGTACATCACCCATGTACAGATCCTCTATATACTCCTTCCACCTTTCTGCTTTCCCTTCTTTGCTTAGAACTGGGTTTCCATCTGAGCTCTTGATATTCATACAAGTGAATCTCTTTTCTCCAAAGGTCTCTTTAATTTTCTTGTAGGCAGTATCTATCTTACCACCTAGTGAGATAAGCCTCTACATCCTTACATTTGTCCTGTAGCCATTTTGCACTTCCTGTCGATCTCATTTTTGAGACATTTGCATTCCTTTTTGCTGCTTCATTTACTGCATTTTTATATTTTCTCCTTTCATCAATTAAATTCAATATTTCTTCTGTTACCCAAGGATTTCTACTAGCACTTCATCCCTCAGTGCTACCCATTCTTCTTCTACTGTATTTCTTTCCCCCATTCCTGTCAATTGTTCCCTTATGCTCTCCCTGAAACTCTGTACAACCTCTGGTTTAGTCAGTTTATCCAGCTCCGATCTCCTTAAATTCCCTCCTTTTTGCAATTTCTTCAGTTTTAATCTACAGTTCATAACAAATAGATTGTGGTCAGAGTCCACATCTGCCCCTGGAAATGTCTTACAATTTAAAACCTGGTTCCTAAATCTCTGTCTTACCATTATATAATCTATCTGATACATTTTAGTATCTCCAGGATTCTTTCATGTATACAACCTTCTTTTATGATTCTTGAACCAAATGTTAGCTATGATTAAGTTATGCTCTGTGCAAAATTCTACCAGACAGATTCCTCTTTCATTTCTTAGGTCGTTATTACACTATCAAATTTCTTTGTCAAAAATCTTTGTTAAAGATATTTGATGGTGTAATAGGAACTTTGTCAAATGTCGTCCAATATTTGATCAAATGTAGGGCCTCGCTGTAGATTTGATCAAAGAAATCGCTTGTCTTCTGTTCACTGCAATGTGATATGTTACCACATGGAGCGCTACCATCGCTGCAGCGTTCTGTCGTCTGTAGTGTTTTTATAAACATTGCCGGTAAATACAATTGGTCTGTGCCGACAACTACAAAATTAATAGAGATGTATGAAGCTGATGAGGCGCTTTACAGCGTGGGCACTCTGAATACAAAAATAGATTAAGAAGATTGGAGACCTGACCTCACCTGACCTAACCTAACGTAACCTCTCCTGTAGCAAGGAATGGGAGTGTTACAGTGAGCCTGTTTTCTGAAGATGTAGCAGTTCTTAAGTGAATATTGTGCTTTGTGATATGAGGATACACTTCACTGAGCACATACAGAAATGTATGCTCATCCATTCTTAAGTAATTGATGTACGACTTCACATCTTCCACTGTAAGCTCATGTAACAAGTTTTGTTGAATGCTTTTATCGTGTCGTCATAAAACCCACGGCTTCACCCAGATTAGATTAGTTTTTCGTTCCATAGATCCGAGCTGAGTAGATCCTCGTAGATGTGGAACATGTCAATTTTTTTCAAGGTGAAATAACAATACTAATAGCATGAACAAATACAATACATCATTTTTTCTATTAAAAATTTCGTCAATGGAGTACAAGGAGTTGGCCACTAGTAAGTCTTTCAGGCTCCTTTTAAGCCGATCTTTATTTGTAACTAAATTTTTTATGTTTGCTGGCAAATTATTGAAAATGAGTGTTCCTGAGTAGTGGACCCCATTTTGAACTTAAGTGCTTTTAAGTCCTTGTGCAGATCATTTTTGTTCTTGGTATTGTATGTATAAACTGAGCTGTTTGTTGGAAATGAGATATATTTTTTAGGACAAATTTCATTAAGGAGTAAATATACTGAGAGGCAGTAGTTAGTATATCCAGTTCTTTGAAGAGGTTTCTGCAGGACGTCCGTGAATTTACTCCACAAATAATACGTATTACACACTTTTGCACTCTGACAACTTTTGTTTGACCTTGAAGATTTACCCCAAAATATGATACCATATGACATTATGGAATGAAAGGAGGCAAAGTATGCAAGCTTTTTCATTTTTATGTTGCCTATGTCTGCTAAAACTTGAATTGCAAGTACAGATTTGTTAAAGCGTTTCTGCAGTTCTGTGGTGTGCTCCTCCCAACTCCATTTATTATCAAGTTGTAATCCCAGGAATTTAAGACTGTCAACCTCGTATGTATGGTTCCTTTTTTTCCCCCACTGCTTTTCCGCATGTGCACACAATGCAATTGCGATACGTGCAACTGCTGCGGTTAGTAACAAGTTGTTGTCAGCCATCTTGAACTTTGACGAAAAATTTGATGACAGTGTAATACCCCTTCTAGCGCTACGTTAAAGATCTTTGTCAAATATATTTGACGGAATATTTGATCACATCTTTGATCAAATCTTTGACAAAGAAATTTGATAGTGTAATACCGGCCTTACCCCCAATCCATATTCACCTACTATATTTCCTTCTCTCCCTTTTCCTACTCTCGAATTCCAGTCACCCATGACTATTAAATTTTCGTCTCCCTTCACTACCTGAATAATTTCTTTTATCTCATCATACATTTCTTCAATTTCTTCGTCATCTGCAGAGCTAGTTGGCATATAAACTTGTACTACTGTAGTAGGTGTGGGCTTCGTGTCTATCTTGGCCACAATAATACGTTCACTATGCTGTTTGTAGAAGCTTACCCGCACTCATATTTTTTTTATTCATTATTAAACCTACTCCTGCATTACCCCTATTTGATTTTGTATTTATAACCCTGTATTCAACTGACCAGAAGTCTTGTTCCTCCTGCCACTGAACTTCACTAATTCCCACTATATCTAACTTTAACCTATCCATTTCCCTTTTTAAATTTTCTAACCTACCTGCCCAATTAAGGGATCTGACATTCCACGCTCTGATCCGTAGAACGCCAGTTTTCTTTCTCCTGATAACGACGTCCTCTTGAGTAGTCCCCGCCCGGAGATCCGAATGGGGGACTATTTTACCTCCGGAATACTTTACCCAAGGGGATGCCATCATCATTTAACCATACAGTAAAGCTTCATGCCCTCAGGAAAAATTGCGGTTGTAGTTTCCCCTTGCTTTCAGCCGTTCGCAGTACCAGCACAGCAAGGCCGTTTTGGTTAGTGTTACAAGGCCAGATCAGTCAATCATCCAGACTGTTGCCCCTGCAACTACAGTTCCATGTGACTACAATTTTCAAACAATGAGATACATAAAGAAAAATATTGCCCAGTATCCAACCAACAGTTGTTTTCACAAACACGGAACCACATCTGGCCACTATCTACACCTCCACAGGAAAAACAAAGTAAAAATCAAAAATAGTGTGCTACATAATGAAGTAAAATTGTACAATAAGAACAGTGAGATATCTGTGACACTTGATAACATAAGAAAGTACAAAAAAAGAAATGTTATCTTTGTAGAGGGCTTCAAACTTATGTGTCAGTCCTAAGCTGCTTCAGTTTCCTTGAATCTACTTTGGACTTACTTGCCTTATCATTATGCATTTTCTCAAAATTGTTAATTAGTATCCTGTTGACACAGAGAGATACATATTCCAGTTTGCTTAACAATGTGTTGTGAAGCAGACACATACATTCAGCATTATCCACTGCTGTCACTACTTTTGACATGCATATCTTCGGAGAAATGGAAAGCTGTTTGCCACATGGCATAAATTGCTGAATAAAAATTGCTTCTTAAACCTTTTATTACGTTCGCGCTGTTGTTTTTCGCTATGTCATTTGTTCCAGTCATAATTACGACGACATCAGCTTCAGAAGCCTTTTTGTTTGTGTTTTGCAAGACATCCTTGGTTTCTGCTGAAGGATACACATACCCCAGACACTTGAGATTTACGTTTTCATTAAGGTAACTTGAAACATTACGACCTTGGCTATCACTCAATAAGGTAATTTTACAGGTTTTACGTACTAAACTTTGACCATCACACTGTTTCACTCCTGTTTGAATTTCTTTTTGATTTTTATTAGCACTATTATGTTTCACTGCATATGTTTCCTGATCGCTACTTTGTTCATGAAACTTGCTAACATTCACACTGCGGCTACTTATGCTGTTTTTGGCATTATGCCGTTTTGCTGCGAATGTTTCTTGTTCATTACTTCGTTGACAAAGCTTACTTACGTTCACCCTACAGGTTTTTGCACTGTCTTCTACCGGGCAGAGCTGCGAATATTTGTTTACGTCGGCGAACCTTACTCTTCTTGGTGGTTTATTTAATGCTGCTACGCTGTTATTATGGCGAACCGTTTCGCAGAGCGGAGGTTCCTTTACAGTACATGTTACCTTCGATATCTGCGATTTGTTATTTACTGCTTCTGAAGTCCCACATGCTCTCTGAGTGAGTCGTAGCTGCTGATTTTGTTTCTTCAGGTATACGATTTCTTTATGTAGGACTTCCACAGTTTTCTGCAGACTGATTATTCGTTCGTTTAGCTTCACAGTAATATCACTACAAGGCACATATTTGTTGTTTTTTACTACTGAACTATAACTTTCATACACACGCGAATTACAAACACTACCAGTTGCCGCCATCTTGATTTGTAGTTATGCACACTGCTATTACTTTTGAATTGGGTTTGGTTGTTAATAACAAATTTCATAAGAGAGTATATATACTGAGAAGCTACTGTGAATATCCCTAGATCCTTAAATAAATGTCTGCAGGACATCTTGGGTGGACTCCAGCTATTATTCTGATTACACGCTTTTGTGCAATAAATACTTTATTCCTCAGTGATGAATTACCCCAAAATATGATGCCATATGAAAGCAATGAGTGAAAATAGGCGTAGTAAGATAATTTACTAAGATGTTTATCACCAAAATTTGCAATGACCCTTATTGCATAAGTAGCTGAACTCAAACGTTTCAGCAGATCATCAATGTGTTTCTTCCAATTTAATCTCTCATCAATGGACACACATAAAAATTTTGAATATTCTACCTTAGCTATATGCTTCTGATTAAGGTCTATATTTATTAATGGCGTCATACCATTTGCTGTACGGAACTACAGTATATGTACTGTGTCTTTTCAAAATTCAGTGAGAGTCTGTTTACAAGGAACCACTTAGTAATTTTCTGAAAGACATTATTGACAATTTCATCAGTTAATTCTTGTTTGTCAGGTGTGATTACTATACTTGCCTCTTCATGAATATAGAATGGCAAGTCATTAATATATATTAAGAACGACAAAGGACCCAAAACTGACCCTTGTGGAATCTCATTCTTGATAGTTCCCCAGTTTGAGGAATGTGCTGATCTTTGCATATTATGAGAACTGCTTATTTCAACTTTCTGCACTCTTCCAGTTAGGTATGAATTAAACCATTTGTGCACTGTCCCACTCGTGCCACAATAATTGAGCTTGTCTAGCAGAATTTCATGATTTACACAATCAAAAGCCTTTGAGAGATCACAAAAAATCCCAATGGGTGGTGTTCGGTTATTCAGATCATTCAAAATTTGATTGGTGAAAGCATATATGGCATTTTCTGTTGAAAAACCTTTCTGGAAACCAAACTGACATTTTGTTAGTATTTCATTTTTACAGATATGTGAAGCTACTCTTGAATACATTACTTTCTCAAACATTTTGGATAAAGCTGTTAGAAGGAAGATTGGACGGTAATTGTTGACATCAGATCTATCCCCCTTTTTATGCAAAGGTATAACAATAGCATATTTCAGTCTATCAGGGAAAATGCCCTGTTCCAGAGAGCTATTACACAGGTGGCTGAGAATCTTACTTATCTGTTGAGAACAAGCTTTTAGTATTTTGCTGGAAATGCCATCAATTCCATGTGAGTTTTTGCTTTTAAGCAAGTTTATTATTTTCCTAATTTCAGAGGGAGAAGTGGGTGAGATTTCAGTTGTATCAAATTGCATAGGTATGGCCTCTTCCATTAACAGCCTAGCATCTTCTAATGAACACCTGGATCCTACTATATCCACAACATTTAGAAAATGATTATTAAAAATATTTTCAACTTCTGACTTTTTGTTCATAAATTTTTCATTCAATTTGATGGTAATACTGTCTTACTGTGCTCTTGGTTGACCTGTTTCTCTAGCTCCCCACTCCAATCCACCCCACAGCTTTATCTATTTTCTGTTTACACCTTCCTATGATCGTGTGTGGTCACTTTCCATTTAATCATGCACAATCAACTCCACCTTTTATCGTGCTCCCCTCCCCTCACTTGTGCATCTCACAAGCAATCATTGTAAAAATAAACGGATGTGCCCCGTTTTAACCAGGGTGAATGATTTGTGTTTCACTGATAGAATACATGATTTCTTATTAGATATGCAAAGCAGTACTGCAATTTTAATGCTATTTGTGATGTATTCAAATACTTGTCATTTTCCTATGTTTAATGTTGGGGTACATGATCACTTCTAAGGCCTGGTGAACACCATTGCTGCTCTTCATTGCATTTTTCCTGTTTGTAAATTTTAAAATATTTTATTGTACTGTGACTTTGTTACTGCAGTGGCATTATAAGTCAATAAAGGTAAATTTTCCAAGTGCCCTTTGCACCTTCACAATCCTCCTACCCTTTCTGGTGCATATTCAACCATGCGTCTTCCTATCCCGACTTACTCATTGACTGTAAATAATAATATATGGAACACATTATCTGGTCATGTACATACAGCTGCAATAATTTAATAATGTGCTTATGCACTACGAAGAAATTTTACTTTCACCTTATTATGTGTTTTTGCAACACCTAGCAGGCTTACAGCAGGTCTCTCTTCCATGTTTTAAGTAAGTTTGCCAATGCTAGAGATTTTTGGTTGTCATTTATATAAGCTGAGATTATTTTGTACTCCTCCCACTGTGTCCCTCTTGTCCTCCTATCCTTCCTATCCCATCATCACTTGCTCATACCACATGTATTAATGATGAACTTTTGTTTGAATGTCATTTTTTGCACCTTTGTGATTCTTAGTTTTCATACAGGAAAAAACCCTTCTACCATGGTTTACAGTTATTTTATGGTTTTATAGTTGATTTTGTTTACAACTGTCTATCAAAATTTGACACAAGATACCAGCAGCCCTACAATCATGTTACCTAGTGGTACATTGTGATAACGACTTTTGTAATGGCATAGCGCTGTCAGTTGAGCACCAGTGTTACAATAGATAACACTTGCAATGATATTCTGAAGTAAGGTCTTTCTGTGGTATGTAACCCTATTTGTTGATAAACTCATATGTTTGCTCTTAATATGTCATACATAATTTGTGCTTGTATGGCAGCTACGATGTTTTTGACTAATATTCTAAAGATGGGATTGCCTAAAATGCATTAATAAGAAAGTTTCAATAACAATTGGACTTTTCTTATTAGGGGCTTAAAATGGTAATAAGAACATGCTCAGTTACTCACATAACCGTTGCAGGCCTTTTGTGTGACTTTAGTTTGAAAATTTAACCAAACAGGGCCTATAAACAGCAGTAACTTATCAGTATAATTAAATATATTGCATATCAAAAGAGCTGCTGTGTTTCAGTTACAATATTTAGCTGACATTTATCTGTTATTGCTTGTTTAATATTTAGTGAAGTATCTACATCACTGCTGGTGAGTCACTCATTAAAATTTTACATTCCACCCCATTTCTTTGTGCATTTATTTAAAATAAAGAAATAATTAAAAAACTCCCAACTCAGAAATAATGCTACCTCATTGTTGGAAAACCCATCTATATTTGTTCTGTTTCATGTTCCTGCCAATGTTTACCTTCTTTTTTAGCTGAATCATTTTACAACTTTTCTGCCATCTTTAGTTTATTTAAAAATACGTAGCAGATGATTCATATAAGCAATTGAAATCTAAGAAGAGTTTAGTCACAGCACTCCCAGAAATTTTGTGGAATGAGTTAATACTGTGGTTAAAATAACTTTTGCAGAGAACTGTCAAAACAGTCATTCAGATTCTCACTTTGCAGTTTATCACTGTATTTGGTGAGATGCAAGGACCTTTATAAGATTCTGGCATACCGAACATTTTCATTGAAAATGTATCTACAACATTATGCCAGTGTTTATTTAGGCAAATATATTATTGACTTAACCTGAAAGTTCAGGGGTTTCTAGAATACATGAGATTTGAAAATATATTCCAATTATTTGACAAAATTTATTTCCTGTATTTGTTTTTCAAGTGCTTTTTATTTCAATTATACTTATTCTTTATTTTTACTTGGTTCTTTTATTTCACTGCCCCAATTCACTTTCTAGTATTATATTGTTCTGACAAATGCCTGCCAAATCATCAGTCCTAACCTATTTAACGTGTAACTAGTATGGTGGGGTCTTGTGGACTGCAGAGGTTTTTTATTTTGTTTAGCTTGAATGTTTGTAACACTGTGGCCCTGCAGTTCCTGTACCTTTTAGTCTATCTACTCTAAATTGTCAAACAGATTGTTCGTGTTTCCAGCAGGGAAGTTTGCGACTACACCAATTTTTGTTTTAGTTAGGATGAGACTGACACCATCCTACTGCGTAAGAGATTTCTGTCCTAGACTGAAGTGGTGTTACATTCTCATAAAGAAATGAAAGTAATTGAAAAGTTAGTGTATGAGGATAGAAAAGTACACATTGACTTGTTATTTCTGTTGTATGTGTGTGTCCACGTAGCATGAAACTGGTCACAGATTGTGACATGCACATCACCAACATTATACATTTGAAACTGGCCAATAATGCAATAAAGGCTTCTTGCATTATAAAACAGACAACCTACAGTCATTTTTCAATATGGTTTTGTCATTTAAAAATATGACAGTGGATAACTTGTTCTCTTCAATAATAATAATAATTAATAATGATAATGTCATTCAACATCATACAATACAAGGATCATTTTGCTGAATTCGTCAGTGCGTAACAATGGATGCACATATATACACTTTTAGAACAAACTGTGAGACAGTAAAGCACAGGTCTACAAGCAGCACCTGCTAAATAAAGAAAGCCTGTCGTGACATCACAACATGGCGACAGCAGTAGTTCGTGGAAGCTCGTAAACATTTGCACTGCACATTATTGTATCTTAATTTAGCTCGTTCGTGAGTGGAGTTACCGTGTGTTAAATTGAATTCCTTTGTGTACACTAGACTGGACAATTTGTGTGTGTTCTGTGAAATCTCACTACTGACATAATGCTGTTTCGTTGTTGTGTACTGAACTGTAGAGGCAACTATGATGGAGGCCGTAAAGTTTCTGTTACATACCTGCCAAGTTTTGCGGTTTTCCCAGAAGATTTCCAGGTTTTGGGTTGTTGTTGTTGTTGTTGTTGTTGTTGTGGTCTTCAGTCCTGACTCTGGTTTGATGCAGCTCTCCATGCTACTCTATCCTGTGCAAGCTTCTTCATCTCCCAGTATCTACTGCAACCTACATCCTTCTGAATCTACTTAGTGTATTAATCTATTGGTCTCCCTCTATGATTTTTACCCTCCACGCTGCCCTCCAATGCTAAATTAGTTATCCCTTGATGCCTCAGAACATGTCTTACCATCCGATCCCTTCTTCTAGTCAAGTTGTGCCACAAACTTCTCTTCTCCCCAATCCTATTCAATACCTCCTCCCTAGTTATGTGATCTGCCCATCTAATCATCAGTATTTTTCTGTAGCACCACATTTCGAAAGCTTCTATTCTCTTCTTGTCCAAACTATTTATCGTCCATGTTTCACTTCCATGCTTGGCTACACTCCATACAAATACTTTCAGAAACGACTTCCTGACCCTTAAATCTATACTCGATGTTAACAAATTTCTCTTCTTCAGAAACGATTTCCTCACCAATGCAAGTTTACATTTCATATCCTCTCTACTTCGACCATCGTCAGTTATTTTGCTCCCCAAATACCAAAACTCCTTTACTATTTTAAGTGTCTCATTTCCTAATCTGATTCCCTCAGAATCACCCGACTTAATTCGACTACATTCCATTATCCTTGTTTTGCTTTTGTTGATGTTCATCTTATATCCTCCTCTCAAGACACTGTCCATTCAGTTCAACAACTCTTCCAAGTCCCTTGCTGTCTCAGACAGAATTACAATGTCATTGACGAACCTCAAAGATTTTATTTCTTCTGCATGGATTTTAATACCTACTCCGAATTTTTCTTTTGTTTCCTTCACTGCTTGCTCAATATACAGATTGAATAACATTGGGGAGAGGCTACAGCCCTGTCTCACTCCCTTCCCAACCACTGCTTCCCTTTCATGTCCCTCGACCGTTATAACTGCCTTCTGGTTTCTGTACAAATTGTAAGTAGCCTTTCACTCCCTGTATTTTACCCCTGCCACCTTCAGAATTTGAAAGAGAGTATTCCAGTCAACATTTTCAAAAGCTTCCTCTAAGTCTACAAATGCTAAAAACGTAGGTTTGCCTTTTCTTAATCCAGCTTCTAAGATAAGTCGTAGGGTCAGTATTACCTCACGTGTTCCGATATTTCCACGGAATCCAAACTGATCTGCCCTGAGGTCGGCTTCTACTAGTTTTTCCATTCCTCAGTAAAGAATTCGCATTAGTATTTTGCAGCCGTGACTTATTAAACTAATAGTTGAGTAATTTTCACATCTTGTGACACCTGTTTTCTTTGGGATTGGAATTATTATATTCTTCTCGATGTCTGAGGGTATTTCACCTGTCTCATACATCTTGCTCACCAGATGATAGAGTTTTGTCAGGACTGGCTCTCCCAAGGCTGTTAGTAGTTCTATTGGAAAGTTTTCTACTCCCGGGGCCTTGTTTCGACTCAGGTCTTTCAGTGCTTTGTCAAACTCTTCACGCAGTATCATATCTCCCTTTTCATCTTCATCTACATCCTCTTCCATTTCCAAAACATTGTCCTCAAGTACATCACCCTTGTATAGAACCTCTATATACTCCTTCCACCTTTCTGCTTTCCCTTCTTTGCTTAGCACTGGGTTCCATCTGAGCTCTTGATTTTCATACAAGTGGTTCTCTTTTCTCCAAAGGTCTCTTTAATTTACCTTTAGGCAGTGTCTATCTTACTCCTCGTGAGATAAGCCTCTATATCCTTACATTTGTCCTCTAGCCATCCCTGCTTAGCCATTTTGCACTTCCTGTCGATCTCATTTTTGAGACGTTTGTATTCCTTTTTGCCTGATTCATTTTTTATATTTTCTCCTTTCATCAATTAAATACAATATTTCTTGTGTTAGCCCAGGATTTCTACTAACCCTCATCTTTTTACCTACGTGATCTTCTGCTGCCTTCACTACTTCATCTCTCAAAGTTACACATTCTTCTTGTACTGTATTTCTTTCCCCCATTCCTGTCAATTGTTCCCTTATGCTCTCCCTGAAACTCTCTACAACCTCTGGTTCTTTCAGTTTATCCAGGTCCCATCTCCTTAAATTCCCACCTTTTTGCAGTTTCTTCAGTTTTAATCTACAGTTCATAACCAATAGATTGTGGTCAGAGGCCACATCTGCCCCTGGAAATCTCTTATAATTTAAAACCTGGTTCCTAAATCTCTGTCTTACCGTTATATAATCTATCTGAAACCTGTCAGTATCTCCAGCCTTCTTCCATGAATACAACCTTCTTTCATGATTCTTAAACCAAGTGTTAACTATGATTAAGTTGTGCTCTGTGCAAAATTCTACAAGGCGGCTTCCTCTTTCATTTCTTCCCCCCAATCCATATTCGCCTACTACGTTTCCTTCTCTTCCTTTTCCTACTCTCGAATTCCAGTCACCCATGACTATTAAATTTTCGTCTCCCTTCACTACCTGAATAATTTCTTTTATTTCATCATACATTTCTTCAATTTCTTCGTCAACTGCAGAGCTAGTAGGCATATAAACTTGTACTACTGTAGTAGGCGTCGGCTTCGTGTCTATCTTGGCCACAATAATGCGTTCACTATGCTGTTTGTAGTAGCTTACCCACATTCATATTTTTTAATTCATTATTAAACCGACTCCTGCATTACCCCTATTTGATTTTGTATTTATAACCCTTTGTTCACCTGACCAAAAGTCTTGTTCCTCCTGCCACCGAACTTCACTAATTCCCACTATATCTAACTTTAACCTACCCATTTCCCTTTTTAAAGTTTCTAACCTACCTGCCCGATTAAGAGATCTGATATTCCACGTTCCAATCCGTAGAATGCCAGTTTTCTTTCTCCTGATAACGACATCTTCTTGAGTAGTCCCCGCTCGGAGATCCGAATGGGGGAATATTTTACCCAAGAGGACGCCATCATCATTTAACCATAAAGCTGCATGCCCTCGGGTAAAATTACGGCTGTAGTTTCGCCTTGCTTTCAGCCCCGTTCGCAGTACCAGCACAGCAAGGCCGTTTTGGTTAGTGTTACAAGGCGAGATCAGTCAATCATCCAGACTGTTGCCCCTGCAACTACTGAGAAGGCTGCTGTCCCTGTTCAGGAACCACACGTTTGTCTGGCTTCTCAACAGATACCCCTCCGTTATGGTTGCACCTACGGTACGGCTATCTGTATCGCTGAGGCACGCAAGCCTCCACAGAGGGAGGGGGGTGGGGGTGGGGGGGGTAGTCGTTCGGTTTTCCGGATGAACATAGCTTTTTTCTGGATTTTCAACTCCCCGGCTTTTTCCCGCCCACTGTATTTATATCGCATTTCAGTTTTGACTTTCGATAATAGCTGCTATTCTGAGATGTGAGTTTTGAAAGATGTCCTACAAACTGGGTGTTGTGTGCTGTCCTTAGGTTAGTTAGGTTTAAGTAGTTCTAAGTTCTAGGGGACTGATGACCATAGATGTTAAGTCCCATAGCGCTCAGAGCCATTTGCACCATTTTTTTTGTCCTACAAATATTATCGATATACCCTTCTTCCAGAATATCATTGTGCTTTTGTCATTCTGCAAATTTCCGATATCAGCGATTTATGTGAATGCTAGTTTCCAGTATTTGTTATTCTTAACTGTGATTTGTCACAGTTAACGAATTCAGGTCTTGTATCCCTGCGCACTCTAACACTGCTATTTCTGCAATTTCTGTGACTCCTGCGATTTATCATCTTATGAAAAAGTTACACTTGTCCACACAGAAAATTACATCTCAAGAAAACTGTCATTAGTAAGTATGTTTTACATTTGTTCTTCCGTTGGCTTTAATTTTGTAGTAAAGAAACAATTGTGAAAATATTAATTGTGTAGTTATATGTAATTAGCCATACAGTACCATAATAATTCGTGTTTAGAAAACGAATTCTAACGTATTGTTATGTTTCTCAGGTACCCTAACTCAGTATAGCAATAATTCAAAATACTATTGCCAACAGATCGGGAGAAATTGCCATTGCGTCTTTGGAACGTCTTCGTCAGACGAGAGGTTAGTTTCTAAGTGTAAATGAACTTAATTACTTAAGTGAGATTGTTCTTGCAAACGTGAAACATCCCCCATTGCGTGGCTTTCATTACAGGAGATATTGGCGATACTACACTGTCAGTTACATTGCTGGTAATTAGTGGCAACAAAAACCTTTAATAATCCTTGTGATTTTGCAGATGCAGTTCCGACTCTGATTGTTGGTTGCTGTACGTATCTATCCACATAAAGGCTCTTGAGAGAGAATCGTGAAGACACCTCGAAAAGTCATGCGCACCGCTTTTTGGGACAGAAAAGGCATTTTGGTGATTGATTTCTTACCACGAGGCCAAACAATCAATGCACATGGTTACTGCAAGACCATTAAGAAATTGCGCTGCACAATACAGAACAGGCGCTGAGGATTACTGTCAAAAGTTGGTTTTTTCCATGATAATGCCTGACCTCAAACGGCGAATGACCAAACGACTCTTACAGGAATTTCACTGGGACATGTTTGACCATCCTCAGTACAGCCTGGACCTCGCTCCTAGCGACTTTCATCTCTTCTTACACCTAAAATCTGTCCTTGGTGGTCAACACTTCAACGCTGATGACGAGCTGAAAGAACATGTTAGCTATGTAGAAAAGTAGTTTAACAGTTGTAGATTTTTGTACAATAAATATTTTTTCTGTATCTGTACACGTTTGTTTTATATAACCAAGCGGAACTTACTTTCCCTGGCTGAAAAGAAGGGACAAAGGAAGGGGAATATATTGACCGTTAATGAAAGAACTGAGGCCCGAAGATCCGCTAGAATTTCGGAACTTCGTTAGGATGGACATGGCCTGTTTTGAGAAGCTGCTATCTATGATAGAAGATGGAATCAGAAAGAGTGTCACAGTCATGACGGAGGCTATCCCACCTTCTCGAAAGTAAGAATTAAATCATATGTTGATACGTTTTGTGATCATACCAGGCTAGATTAGTGATGAAATACCAGTAAACTCCCCTGTTATGTTGTATTCTGGTTGTAACATTTCGTTTCCTGGGGAATCTTTTAAGAGTCTGGCATTTAGCCACAGAATAACACAGCTCATCATTTCAAAAGTTGTTGTGGATGTAAGCACTGCAATGTGCAGCACTTACTTAAAGGTGTACTTGTGTTATTTTTCCAAGTTTTGAATATACAGTACGTAAGTGCTACTCAGTCAGTCCTCGTCTATCGCACTGGGCGAAACTGCATGGACTTTGTCGCCTATCACTGCCAGTTTCTCTTTTCAGGCATGCTGAAATAAAAAAGAGGTGCAATCAAAACAAATAGCTTTCGTAAGCTGAGGCATTACGATACAAATCGAAAATCACTGTGTGGCATTATATGCATATTACTCGGAAAGAAACGATTGCCGACATATCGTTTTATGATACAGCAAGTCACACATACAGCTTTCCTCATTGTATGCCTAAATTAAGACGCTTAACGCCTCTTTGATCCATTTCATTTCTAGAATACGAAGTAATCAGTAGAAATAATTCTTTCAGTTCTAAACTTCCGTCAGGTCACGCATGCGCACTAGGCTGTGATAACTTGCGCATGGTCAGAAGCAGGTGCCACAGTGCTTTCTGCTTGCTATTTGTTTATTGTTGGGTGACTAGAGGCAAATTACAGTTTTTCGTGTTGGAGATTTTCCTCATTTTTTTCAGTAAGTAGGTTTTGTAAATGTAGTAAAAAACAGCAATATTTTTTTCCAGTAGACTTACCTTCATACTAGCTGTTTGGGAAAGCATATTGTTCTATTTATTGCTTCATATTCTAGAAATGGAAGGGAACAATGAGGCTTTAAGCATCCTAATTCAGGCATACAGCGAAGAAAAGTGCATGTTCGATACGCACGACCCGCTATATCATAATAAGGTATATCGGCATCGTTGATTTCTGAGTGATATGCATATAATGTTACACGATTATTCTCGATTCGAATCTCAGTGCCTTAGCATACGGAAGTTCATGTTTGATTCGATTCCATCTCCTGATTTATTTCAGCGAGCCAGTAAAGAGAAACAGGCAGTGATAGGCAATAAAGTTTGCACAGTGTTGCCCATTGTGACAGAAAGACTGCAAAACTCGTTTCATGTCCCTGCAGTCGCACTTTTGTGGAGAGCTAAAAAAAATTAGAGCCAGTGAGCATAGTGGTGCTGGGGCAAACAAAGTTTATGAACCTACTGTGTGGTGGTTCCATCCTTTGAAGTTTTTAAAGGACTATGTAACACTGAGAAAAACAGTGACAAACATCCTACGCTGTATAGTAAGTACGAACATTTTGTTGTACTTTCTTTGTAGGTTCAAATGGTTCAAATGGCTCTGAGCACTATGGGACTTAACATCTATGGTCATCAGTCCCCTAGAACTTAGAACTACTTAAACCTAACTAACCTAAGGACATCACACAACACCCAGTCATCACGAGGCAGAGAAAGTCCCTGACCCCGCCAGGAATCGAACCCGGGAACCCAGGTGTGGGATCCTTTGTAGGGATTCTGTATTGTGTAAGACAGCTTATTCTGATTTAAGATTGTAGATGGATATTCCAACTCAAGTAGTGTATATGCTTATGTTAGTGAATGGTATTTTGGCAAACAAGTCACACTTTCATACTACCATGTTGGTTCATAGATTTCAGTGTCATTAGGGGTTCACCAATGAACAATCTGCTGTTGACCGACATGGGCCTTATATATTTCAGATACCACAGTCACTCATCAAATCAGTGTAGCATGTCCATTGTTAATGACCCTTGTGTAAGTATTTACATAAATTTAAATAAAAGTTGTAAACAGTAATTGCAGCAGGTGAATAACACATCAACTATTTCAGGATACTGAGGTGACCAGAGTAACTCCCACTCTTCTTCTGTTGATGGTGCCTGTAACATTTTATACTTAATTACTGTCTGAATGGCACTATATATATATATATATATATATATATATATATATATATATATATATATATATATTCCAAACTCGAAAAAATAACTAGTGCACCTTTAAGTACTGATCCTTTAAAGTGTTGCGAATTGCAGTGCATACACCCACAACAAATTTTGAAATGGTGGGCTGTGCTATTCCGTGGCTGAAAGCCAGACTCTTAAAAGATTCCCCAGTCGCCAGGAACCGTAATATTACAACTATCCTGCAACATAACAGGGCATGTAATGGTATTTTATCAGAGATCTTGGCTGGTATAATCACAAAATGTATAAACATATAATTCTTACCTTCGAGAAGGTGAGTTAGCCTCCCTCGTGACTGTGTCACACTTTTTGGTTCCATCTTCTATCATAGGCAGCAGCTTCTCGAAACAGGCCATGTCCATCCGAACGAAGTTCCGAAATTCTTGCGGATCTTCGGGCCTCAGTTCTTTCATTAAGAGTGAATATATTCCCCTGCCTTGGTCCTTTCTTTCCAGCCAGGGTCGAACCCAACAACATCTGACTTTTGGTTTTTGTCTCCATTCTGACCTAATCTAAAGATCTACTGTCACTGCCAGGGCAATAGCTCCAAAAACAAGTGGATCCACCATATGCAGTATGCTGTATAAATGTAAATTTCGATAGACATCTACCTTTGTAACCAAGTGTCGTAATATAAAGCTGTTGAGTCTGTAATTCAGAACAGTACTAACCTACATAAGAGAAAAACAATTACTTAATAAATACTGGTAAAAAGCAATTTCTTATTAAATAGGAACCTCGAGCTCACAGAAATAATTTGAACATATGACGCTCCAGTATATCACACAGTCGCTCTTGAGTTGCATGCGGTAGAACAAATGACTTTACAAGACATCAGACAGTTTTTTTTTCCCCACACATATCGTCTGCTGCTCCCACGTATCGTCTGATGCTGCGCATGCACGCTATGTATATTAGTAACTTTCTCCACAGAAAACATTGACATTGTTTTGCTGTTAACCTTGTTGTTGTCAGTTGTAACACAGAAAATCCTATAGCCAATAAGTCAAGGACATTTATTATGTTTCATAACACTTCGTGTAACAACCACGCAGAAATAGTTTACACTGGTAGGATGTGAAAAACATCTCTGTAATCAGTCCTTACACTCTGCAACATAAACACTAATACTGAAATTGCAGCATGTTCTGAACTATATGACATGCCCAATATGCTGCCTCCTTTGTAATCCGTGTAAGAGTTTAGATGAATTTCATCAGCATTCAGAATAACATCTACATCATTGACGTTCAAATATTGAAATTTCTGTTTTGCATAAGATAGGAAGTTATTTCCCCCAAATTTTCATGCGATCGGTTTTCATTAAATCTGCTGCATATTCTAGGTAGAGTACTTCGATGTGGCATTTTCAGCAATGAACTGCTATGTACAAACTTATAGGCATGAGAAGAAATATAAAACAAACAACAAAATATCATCAATGCGGAACTACACTTATGATTAAATTTTTTGACGTTTATAAAACTAACTTTTTCAGATGTAAATTCCAACATTTCTTTTTCACACTCATTCCACTTTATTTTTTAGTACTCCTAAACTCTCAGTAACTACTCCTACTATATTCTCTATGCAGCTTTCTGAGCACCAATAATTTATGTCTGAAAATTCTTGTAACAGACTCACAATTTCTTGTACATTATTTACTGCTCGAGGAAAAGACCTATTTCCTAATACCTCCAGTTGCAAATTTTTCTTGAATAATGAAATATTTAAATCCATTTCTACAACAACAGTGGTGCTGGGTTTCTTGTGATCTTCAAAAAATACACAAACTCACTCTTCCTTTCAGTTACACTCCACTCACAGGGTAATTCCTCTTCCTTGGCACATAACAGTAACTCTTCTAAAGAACTGAAGCTGAAAGCTTTATTGTAGTCTTTTTTAGTAGACAAACTATACTGTAGAGCTGCTGCTACGTGTTCATTTTGTAGCCTTTCTCCTCTGTCCATGTCTGCTGTCTTCTTTTGATAATTAGTGAGAACAGTTTGGGAATATCAATGGTACTATTCATGGCTTCAAATGTGGGTTTTGCAGGGGGCACATAATAACTGCCCTGTGCCTTCATCCCAAATTTGTGTTTCCCACAGAACATCATTTTCCGATTGTGGACATGGCATACCTGTAAATACAAATGAATAAATAATGGGGATTGCACAACCAGGTATTTATGTTTCATAACAGATTTATCAGAACTGTTTTATGGTCTATATAAAGTTAGTATCCTGCTGTAAAAACACAACAACCCTCTCATCACAAAGAAAGAGAGACACTCATGAATATGGAACATGGGAGAATGTGGAACACATGCCAGTGCATCATGGCAATAAATTCAAGAGAACAACTAAAAACAGTTGGAAGAGGAAAGAAGTTAACTTGTTCCATAGTATATTAAAGGTTTCCAGAATGAGACTTTCACTCTGCAGCAGAGTGTGCGCTGATATGAAACTTCCTGGCAGATTAAAACTGTGTGCCCGACCGAGAGTCGAACTCGGGACCTTTGCCTTTCGCGGGCAAGTGCTCTACCATCTGAGCTACCGAAGCACGACTCACGCCCGGTCCTCACAGCTTTACGTCTGCTAGTATCTCGTCTCCTACCTTCCAAACTTTACAGAAGCCATGTCTCCGCAGTATCCTTTCTTTCAGAAGTGCTAGTTCTGCAAGGTTCGCAGGAAAGCTTATGTAAAGTTTGGAAGGTAGGAGACGAGATACTGGCAGAAGTAAAGCTGTGAGGACTGGGCGTGAGTCATGCTTTGGTAGCTCAGATGGTAGAGCACTTGCCCGCAAAAGGCAAAGGTTCCGAGTTCGAGCCTTAGTCGGGCACACAGTTTTAATGTGCCAGGAGGTTTCATATCAGCGCACACTCCGCTGCAGATTGAAAATCTCATTCTGGAAACATCCGCCAGGCTGTGGCTAAGCCATGTCTCCGCAGTATCCTTTCTTTCAGGACTGCTAGTTCTGCAAGGTTCGCAGGAGAGCTTCTGTAAAGTTTGGAAGGTAGGAGACGAGATACTGGCAGAAATAAAGCTGTGAGACCGGGTGTAAGACGTTCTTCGGTAGCTCAGATGGTAGAGCACTTGCCCACGAAAGGCAAAGGTCCCGAGTTCCAGTCTTGGTCGGGCACAAAGTTTTAATCTGCCAAGAAGTTTTACATTAAAGGTATTTGGTATTGTTAAGTGCTCAAATGTTATAAATTAATAATGATGATAATACAAATGTTTATGGATAAAGACTGAAAGTTGTGTATATATGTACCTATCAAACCCTTTCTGTAACGTGTGTAACTACGAACTATTTTAAGGGATAGTGCTTTTATTGAGTATCTGTGAGCCCTTTTGTAACTACTAATTCACAGTCAAGTCATACACACAAACTGACATTCTTAAGAAAGCTAAAACACTACCACTTATGTGCTGCATATTAGCACAAACATATGCACACAATTACTTTCAAACAATACAATTTCGCACTTAATGATGGATGGGTAGGGCACTTACGTCTATCTGAAATTCAGACCCAGAAATTAAGATAATTTGCAAAAAGAATTAATGCACTATACTTGCTGCTTTTTTAATGTTTTTTACATGTGTATGTTCACAGATTTTTTGTGTTTGTATCTGCTGAGACGATAAACCCTTGATCACAAAAATAGTTCCTGTCTTTCCATTTGCTATAACCTACACATGCACTTCTCCCTTTTGTGGAGCACTGTATATAAATATGTAAAGAAAAATATTTATTCATTGTAAGATCAGAAAGATTTTTCACTCAGTGTTATGCTCAAAATTACTAACAGCATACCTTCCAACATTCAAGAACAGAACCCTAGAAGATACCAAATCGCAAAAATTTAACGCATGCATGCGTCTCAAGTTGTTCAAACAAAGCGAGAAAAGACTACATAGAAAGAGATTACAGATAAAGTTCACACACATAATGTAGACTAAATTTTAAGATCACTATTTTCAAACTCTGAATTAGGTACTTACACAAGTTACTTGCTGATGAGTGTTAATTTTTTGCCACTTAACATTGGGAACAGTTTACACACTACAAAAAAAGAGCTTTTCTGCTCTTAATCTTGCAAGCCACAATATGAACGACACTGTCAAAACTACTGAACTGAACGTTCATGTACACTTATTTACAAATTTTTCTCAAGTTCGCAGGACACTCGCTATATTCCATCACAGGCTGCAGAGGAGAGATGAAGATGAGTTGCTTTCTTCAGAAATTCTGAAGGAAAATTATTCCAAGATGGCCGCCGAGTAATTGACGCCAGAAACCATTTCCAGAAAGTTAAGTGATTTAGACAGGAATATAATTTAGTTTAACGCCGACAACAAATTAAATACGTGCATTAGTGTATCGTTTAGTCTTGCCGTTAAAGGTTTGACTTTTCTTTGCGTATTTTTTCAGAAAACACGAAAAGATCGTAACTTCGCGAAGTCGCGCTTAGGTTTAAATTTTGTAAACATGTTTGTTTCTTGTTTCACGGTAATTTAACTAGTTTCTTGGTAACAAATAAGTAAACTACCGTAAATAGCATATAACTTCATTGTTTTAATACAGATTTCAGAAAAAAACAGCGTAACTTTATATTAGAAACTTGCTTATATACACTCCTGGAAATTGAAATAAGAACACCGTGAATTCATTGTCCCAGGAAGGGGAAACTTTATTGACTCATTCCTGGGGTCAGATACATCACATGATCACACTGACAGAACCACAGGCACATAGACACAGGCAACAGAGCATGCACAATGTCGGCACTAGTACAGTGTATATCCACCTTTCGCAGCAATGCAGGCTGCTATTCTCCCATGGAGACGATCGTAGAGATGCTGGATGTAGTCCTGTGGAACGGCTTGCCATGCCATTTCCACCTGGCGCCTCAGTTGGACCAGCGTTCGTGCTGGACGTGCAGACCGCGTGAGACGACGCTTCATCCAGTCCCAAACATGCTCAATGGGGGACAGATCCGGAGATCTTGCTGGCCAGGGTAGTTGACTTACACCTTCTAGAGCACGTTGGGTGGCACGGGATACATGCGGACGTGCATTGTCCTGTTGGAACAGCAAGTTCCCTTGCCGGTCTAGGAATGGTAGAACGATGGGTTCGATGACGGTTTGGATGTACCGTGCACTATTCAGTGTCCCCTCGACGATCACCAGTGGTGTATGGCCAGTGTAGGAGATCGCTCCCCACACCATGATGCCGGGTGTTGGCCCTGTGTGCCTCGGTCGTATGCAGTCCTGATTGTGGCGCTCACCTGCACGGCGCCAAACACGCATACGACCATCATTGGCACCAAGGCAGAAGCGACTCTCATCGCTGAAGACGACACGTCTCCATTCGTCCCTCCATTCACGCCTGTCGCGACACCACTGGAGGCGGGCTGCACGATGTTGGGGCGTGAGCGGAAGACGGCCTAACGGTGTGCAGGACCGTAGCCCAGCTTCATGGAGACGGTTGCGAATGGTCCTCGCCGATACCCCAGGAGCAACAGTGTCCCTAATTTGCTGGGAAGTGGCGGTGCGGTCCCCTATGGCACTGCGTAGGATCCTACGGTCTTGGCGTGCATCCGTGCGTCGCTGCGGTCCGGTCCCAGGTCGACGGGCACGTGCACCTTCCGCCGACCACTGGCGACAACATCGATGTACTGTGGAGACCTCACGCCCCACGTGTTGAGCAATTCGGCGGTACGTCCACCCGGCCTCCCGCATGCCCGCTATACGCCCTCGCTCAAAGTCCGTCAACTGCACATACGGTTCACGTCCACGCTGTCGCGGCATGCTACCAGTGTTAAAGACTGCGATGGAGCTCCGTATGCCACGGCAAACTGGCTGACACTGACGGCGGCGGTGCACAAATGCTGCGCAGCTAGCGCCATTCGACGGCCAACACCGCGGTTCCTGGTGTGTCCGCTGTGCCGTGCGTGTGATCATTGCTTGTACAGCCCTCTCGCAGTGTCCGGAGCAAGTATGGTGGGTCTGACACACCGGTGTCAATGTGTTCTTTTTTCCATTTCCAGGAGTGTACATTCGTTTATAGGCCTAATTGTCGTAACGTTTTTGGAGAATCAAAGTTAAAGTCTCTCGTTTAATTGTCATTTTTTTCATTCCATCGAGTGAAACAGATAATAAATAGCGTATACCTTCATTGTTTTAATACAGATCTAAGAAAAACAGCGGAATTTGAAATCAGAAACTTGCTTATATACATTTGTGAATAGGCTTAATTCTTGTAACGTCTTTTTTGATTTTCGGTAATTTAATTGATTCATTCTAGCTAAAGTATTATTTTTGCCATGAGTGAGAAGTGCCTGACTTGCCGTAGAATTGTTAGTTCCGGGGTTTGGTGTGATGGATGCAGTAGTTTTTTTCACTGGGGGGACTGCAGTGGCGTGGGTGTCGGGGAAGTGGATCAGGCTCATCAGTGGTTTTGTAGGATTTGCTGCAGAGATAGGAAGATAGTGGAAATCGGGCTAGGGAAGATCTGGACAGGTTAAGGAGGGAGAAGGGCAAAGAGAGGTGGGAAGTGGCAACAGGTAGCAGCAGGAACAGGCCTAGAACTAAGTCTGACAGTTTTGTGGTGAATGTCAAAAATAAATTTGACCTGTTGCTTCAGTTAGAAACTGATGAGCCTCAAGCAGAGGTAGGTGTAGACAGTACACAACAAACTTTCAATAGTAAACTGAAAAAGAATGTAGGAAAGTCATCGAAAAGGAAGAAAGTTTTGTTGTTAGGCAGTTCTCATGCCAGAGGTGTAGGGCAACTTCTGCAGGAGGAATTAGGACCAGAATACCAGGTCACAAATTTTTTCAAACCAAGTGCCAGTCTGGATCAGGTGACAGAGGATTTAGGTTCACTCTGTAAAGGATTTACCAGGGAAGACACCGTGGTTATTGTGGGAGGGCCAGGGAACAGCATCAACAGAGATCCTGGGTACAGTATAGAGTGTGACCTGGTAAAGATTGCGTCGGCATCGAGACACACCAATGTTGAGTTTGTATCTGTCCTGAGACGCCATGACCGGCCTCATTTGAACTCTTCTGTTGGGAGAGTTAATTTGGAGTTGGAACGGCTGCTTGGGTCGGGTGCAGGGGCTCATATTGGTGTGGTTCCTGTTGATTATCTCAGTAGGTGGGACTATACCAGGCACGGCCTACATCTCAACAGGAAAGGGAAGGGGAAACTGGCTGGGGTAATAGCAGGAAATTTAAGGGGGGGAGGCACTGTCATGAATGGTAAAATACCAGTGGTTACAGGTGTTGGAGCAGCACCTTTTTTAGGATAGGTAAGACAGAAAGATGTCAAGTTCTACGAGAGGTCAGGATTGAAACAAATCTTCAGTTTAGGAAAGAAATTAAACAGCACAATTCTAGCACATTGGATCACCAATCACAGCTGTCAATTATAAATTTTCACCAATCACCAGAAATTTTATCTCCACCAAGTTGTATCTCAGTCCTAGGTAATTGCATTGATGAATTAAAGTCACCCAACCCAGTTGACATAATCTACCTCTCTGAACACCATGTGACCACTGGTATAGGAACTAGGCCTAAGCACAATGAGAAACTCAGACAGGAGAGTACTGCAAATGTTAGAATAAGGAAAGGTTCTCATAAAAGTATAATTAAAAATAATGTAAGTATATTTCATCAAAATATTGGGAGTTTAAAGAATAAAATAGATGAACTTCTGGTTTGTTTAGAAGATTTAGAAGCTGAGAATGAAATAGATATACTATGCCTGTCTGAGTATCACATTGTTACTGATATGGATAAGGTAAATGTAAGTGGATATAAGCTCTCTGCACATGTAATGAGAGAAAATATGGAGAAAGGAGGAGTTGCCATATATGTCAAAAGTTATCATTGTGCAAAAAGTATAGAAACAAAAAAGTTTTGTGTAGAGAAACATATAGAAGCATGTGCCTGTGAGCTTAAATTAAATAAAGGCACATTTATAATTGTAACTGTATATAGGTCCCCATCAGGAAATTTTCATCTATTTCTGAAAATTTTGGACTCCTTGTTGTGCTATCTGTCAGACAGGGGGAAGCAAATTATTATTTGTGGGGACTTCAATGTAGATTCTCTGAAAGAGGGTAACAGGAAAAATGACCTTGAAGTATTACTCGGTTCTTTCAATTTGACACCCATTATTGATTTTCCTACTCTGGTGGTAAAGGATAGCAGGTCACTGATAGATAACTTCTTTATAGACCAAGATAAGTTTAACCAGATAAATGCTCAGCCTGTTGAGAATGGTCTTTCTGATCATGGTGCACAGCTAGTTACAATATATGACATAGCTCCATTCAGCAATACTAAACAGTCCTCCAAAGTAGTACATTCAATCAACAATTTAACAATTGCAAATTTCAGGGAAGGCCTACAGCAGTTAGACTGGGATGAGGTGTACCGTGAACCTGATGCCCATTTCAAATATAATTTATTTCATGACATTTTTGTAAATGCATTTGAAAACTGCTTCCCCAAGAAAATAGTTAAATATACTCGTAAGAAACGTTGTAACAAACCATGGCTTACTAAGGGTATAAAAATATCTTGTAACCAGAAAAGGGAAATGTATCTGACAGCAAGAAAGAGTAGTGACCCAGAAACTATCAAACATTATAAAAACTACTGTGTTATATTAAGAAAAGATATTAAAAAATCCAGAAGTATGTGTATCATATCTGAAATCAGCAACTCTGATAATAAAATTAAAACAATTTGGAATATTATTAAAAGAGAAACAAGTCAACCAAGAGCACAGGAAGACAGTATTACCATCAAATTGAATGAAAACTTTATGAACAAAAAGTCAGAAGTTGAAAATATTTTTAATAATCATTTTCTAAATGTTGTGGATATAGTAGGATCCAGGTGTTCATTAAAAGATGCTAGGCTGTTAATGGAAGTGGCCATACCTATGCAATTTGATACAATTGAAATCTCACCCACTTCTCCCTCTGAAATTAGGAAAATAATAAACTTGCTTAAAAGCAAAAACTCACATGGAATTGATGGCATTTCCAGCAAAATACTAAAAGCTTGTTCTCAACAGATAAGTAAGATTCTCAGCCACCTGTGTAATAGCTCTCAGGAACAGGGCATTTTCCCTGATAGACTGAAATATGCTATTGTTATACCTTTGCATAAAAAGGGGGAAAGATCTGATGTCAACAATTACCGTCCAATCTCCCTTCTAACAGCTTTATCCAAAATTTTTGAGAAAGAAATGTATTCAAGAGTAGCTTCACATATCTGTAAAAATGAAATACTAACAAAATGTCAGTTTGGTTTCCAGAAAGGTTTTTCAACAGAAAATGCCATATATGCTTTCACCAATCAAATTTTGGATGATCTGAATAACCGAACACCACCCATTGCGATTTTTTGTGATCTCTCAAAGGCTTTTGATTGTGTAAATCATGAAATTCTGCTAGACAAGCTCAATTATTGTGGCATGAGTGGGACAGTGCACAAATGGTTTAATTCATACCTAACTGGAAGAGTGCAGAAAGTTGAAATAAGCAGTTCTCATAATATGCAAAGATCAGCACATTCCTCAAACTGGGGAACTATCAAGAATGGGATTCCACAAGGGTCAGTTTTGGGTCCTTTGTCGTTCTTAATATACACTCCTGGAAATGGAAAAAAGAACACATTGACACCGGTGTGTCAGACCCACCATACTTGCTCCAGACACTGCGAGAGGGCTGTACAAGCAATGATCACACGCACGGCACAGCGGACACACCAGGAACCGCGGTGTTAGCCGTCGAATGGCGCTAGCTGCGCAGCATTTGTGCACCGCCGCCGTCAGTGTCAGCCAGTTTGCCGTGGCATACGGAGCTCCATCACAGTCTTCACACTGGTAGCATGCCGCGACAGCGTGGACGTGAACCGTATGTGCAGTTGACGGACTTTGAGCGAGGGCGTATAGCGGGCATGCGGGAGGCCGGGTGGACGTACCGCCGAATTGCTCAACACGTGGGGCGTGAGGTCTCCACAGTACATCGATGTTGTCGCCAGTGGTCGGCGGAAGGTGCACGTGCCCATCGACCTGGGACCGGACCGCAGCGACGCACGGATGCACGCCAAGACCGTAGGATCCTACGCAGTGCCGTAGGGGACCGCACCGCCACTTCCCAGCAAATTAGGGACACTGTTGCTCCTGGGGTATCGGCGAGGACCATTCGCAACCGTCTCCATGAAGCTGGGCTACGGTCCCGCACACCATTAGGCCGTCTTCCGCTCACGCCCCAACATCGTGCAGCCCGCCTCCAGTGGTGTCGCGACAGGCGTGAATGGAGGGACGAATGGAGACGTGTCGTCTTCAGCGATGAGAGTCGCTTCTGCCTTGGTGCCAATGATGGTCGTATGCGTGTTTGGCGCCGTGCAGGTGAGCGCCACAATCAGGACTGCATACGACCGAGGCACACAGGGCCAACACCCGGCATCATGGTGTGGGGAGCGATCTCCTACACTGGCCGTACACCACTGGTGATCGTCGAGGGGACACTGAATAGTGCACGGTACATCCAAACCGTCATCGAACCCATCGTTCTACCATTCCTAGACCGGCAAGGGAACTTGCTGTTCCAACAGGACAATGCACATCCGCATGTATCCCGTGCCACCCAACGTGCTCTAGAAGGTGTAAGTCAACTACCCTGGCCAGCACGATCTCCGGATCTGTCCCCCATTGAGCATGTTTGGGACTGGATGAAGCGTCGTCTCACGCGGTCTGCACGTCCAGCACGAACGCTGGTCCAACTGAGGCGCCAGGTGGAAATGGCATGGCAAGCCATTCCTCAGGACTACATCCAGCATCTCTACGATCGTCTCCATGGGAGAATAGCAGCCTGCATTGCTGCGAAAGGTGGATATACACTGTACTAGTGCCGACATTGTGCATGCTCTGTTGCCTGTGTCTATGTGCCTGTGGTTCTGTCAGTGTGATCATGTGATCTATCTGACCCCAGGAATGTGTGAATAAAGTTTCCCCTTCCTGGGACAATGAATTCACGGTGTTCTTATTTCAATTTCCAGGAGTGTATATTAATGACTTGCCATTCTATATTCATGAAGAGGCAAAGTTAGTTCTCTTTGCCGATGATACAAGTATAGTAATCACACCTGACAAACAAGAATTAACTGATGAAATTGTCAATACTGTCTTTCAGAAAATTACTAAGTTGTTCCTTGTAAATGGACTCTCACTGAATTTTGATAAGACACAGCACATACAGTTCCGTACTGTGAATGGTATGACGCCATTAATAAATATAGACCTTAATCAGAAGCATATAGCTAAGGAAGAATATTCAAAATTTTTAGGTTTGTCCATTGATGAGCGATTAAATTGGAAGAAACACATTGATGATCTGCTGAAACGTTTGAGTTCAGCTACTTATGCAATAAGGGTCATTGCAAATTTTGGTGATAAACATCTTAGTAAATTATCTTACTACACCTATGTTCACTCATTGCTTTCATATGGCATCATATTTTGGGGTAATTCATCACTGAGGAATAAAGTATTTATTGCACAAAAGCGTGTAATCAGAATAATAGCTGGAGTCCACCCAAGATGTCCTGCAGACATTTATTTAAGGATCTAGGGATATTCACAGTAGCTTCTCAGTATATATACTCTCTTATGAAATTTGTTATTAACAACCAAACCCAATTCAAAAGTAATAGCAGTGTGCATAACTACAATACTGGGAGAAAGGATGATCTTCACTATTCAAGATTAAATCTAACTTTGGCACAGAAAGGGGTGAATTATACTGGCACTAAAGTCTTTGGTCACTTACCAAATAGTATCAAAAGTCTGACAGATAACCAACAAGTATTTAAGAAGAAAGTAAAAGAATTTCTGAATGACAACTCCTTCTACTCCATAGAGGAATTTTTAGATATAAATTAAGAAAAAAAGTTGTTATATTAACTTAAGTATGTTGTTAAATTAACTTAATTATATCATGTATTGGAAAATTTGACTCGTTCCACATCATTACAAAATATCGTATTCATGATCCATGGAACTAGTATTAATCTAATCTAATCTAATCTAATGGACTGCTGATTCGTGTTTTCAAAACAGAAATGGACCCCAGAGTTTTATTTGACGTGGAGGACCTAAACTGATTGCGATTCTTGTTCACCAAACTGAACACATGCTCACACACAGCATTGCTGTGTGGTAGAGTCAAAACAGAAAGCATTAGCCTGGATAACCTATCATAATTTGGAACGCCATCAGCTCTATGAATGCTCATCAAGCGATCCCATTTGGTATCATCTGTTAAGTTCTTGCTCTCATGAGTAGCAGAGCCATCAACCTGCAAAATGAATCAATTTTCCTACTGCTATCCTTCAT
Source organism: Schistocerca nitens (assembly GCF_023898315.1). NCBI lineage: Eukaryota > Metazoa > Arthropoda > Insecta > Orthoptera > Acrididae > Schistocerca > Schistocerca nitens. The sequence continues at coordinate 481,428,433 of NC_064615.1, forward strand.
TTTCGTATTGGAGACGTGTTTACTAGATTTAACATGATTTATTAATGTTGGGAACATTCATATATTACTCTTTGATGTGTTATATGTGTGATAGTTTATGTTTTCTCCATGATCTCCGTTATGTACATCGTTGAATAAATGGTTACTAAAATTGTGTTTTCCTGGCAATATAGTGTATTGCGTATTTGATTAAAAGGTCAACTCTATAATCTCACAGAGGACTAATTGGAGTCAATATCTAATAAGTTATGGGCCCAGGAGAGATTAGTAAACTTTCCATAAGAAAGAAACAATCTGATAAATCAAGGCTACATAATTTTCGCGCGTGTTCAACGTGATGATATCTTTTTTTTTTTTTTTTGCAGAGAAACTTTCAAGATTTATTTGTTTAACTATCTGAACGTATTCAAGATGGCTTAGGGTGGACAACCACTGTTTAATTTTGAAAAGTTGACCGGTATGACACACTGCAACGACTGGAAATTCACGATGGAAATGTACCTGAAACATGAGGGACTATGGGAGAATTGCTGGCACTGACGAAGATGAGAAGAATGTACAGAAAGCCTTATCGAAATTATGTTTATCTGTAAATTCATCTGTGTATCCTAAACTTCGTGCAGCAACGACTGCTAAAGAAGCATGGCAAAATTTACAATCTGCATTTGAAGATAAGAGTTTATCTAGTTATATTGGGCTGTTGCAATGCTTAATAAATGTACGATTGGCTTCTGAGAAAAATATGGAGGCGTATTTGTCGAAAATTATGTCTCTTGCTCAAGAAATTCGAAACACTGGTAAGAAAATGGACGATGATTTCGTAGCTGCAATAATGCTAAGTGGACTTCCAGCAGATTTCCAACCCTTGATTATGGCAATTGAGAATTCGGGTGTCAAGATAACTAGTGATTTAGTTAGTCAGCGATTAATTCAAGAATCGACGAAACGTCAGTTTGCATCCACAAATGAGACCACAGATTCGGCGCTGGCAGCTAGTAAGCAGGACAGTTAACACCAGAAGACGAATATCCAACGTGATGTGCGAAATATCAAGTCTTTTAAGTGTTATAAATGTCAGAAATCTGGTCACAAGGCGAATGAGTGTTGAACGAAGAATAAACGAAATAAATTTTCAAATTCTGCGAATGCAGTGAGAACTGAAAACGAAACTGTGTTAATGGCTCTAACTGCATCTTCACATCATAGTGATGGCTGGTACGTGGATTCCGGGTGTTCACGACACATGACGAATCAAAGAGACTCGTTCAACACTTTCCAATCGACCACAGCTGCTAAAGTGACAGTAGCACATAATAGCAATCTTCAGGCTATTGGAGAAGGTGACGTTCATCTTCCAGTTACTTTTGACGACAAGAATAAACAGATAACTGCTAATGATGTTGCTTATGTTCCAAGCCTTGCTTACAACCTACTGTCGCTTACTCAGATGACAAGACGTGCATTGTGTGTATTGTTTGGCAATGTGCAGTGCGGTGTATACAATAAAAGTGATGTAATTGTTTCTGGAACACCAGTAGCAACTGCAACTCAAGTAAGTGGTATGTATCGATTAGATGAAGTGCATCATTACGCGAATGTTGTAGAAATTGACAGTAATGAATTGTGGCATCGAAGATTGGGACATTTGAATCGTGTAAGCATGCATTTATTAAAAGAAAAAGTGGCTGATGGACTGAACTGGACGAACGTCAATTTAGATCCTTGTATTCCCTGCATAAAAGGTAAACAGTCTCGACAACCTTTTCCTAAAACATCAAGTAGAAGAGCAAAAGATTTACTTGACATTGTGCATTCTGATGTTTGTGGGCCAATGAGCATGGCTTCGTGGGGAGGATCACGATATCTTCTCACTTTTACGGATGATCTGTCAAGAAAATCTTTTGGTTATATGCTAAAATCAACAACAGAAGTCTGTGACACATTCATAGAATTCAAAGCACGAGTAGAAAATGAAACTGGTCTAAAAATCAAAATACTTCGAACAGACAATGGAAAAGAGTTCGCCAATCGGCGCGTGAAGTTATTTTTAAAGACGAATGGAATTCAACATGAAACAACAACCCCTTACACGCCAAAACGCTTATATCGGACAATCATTGAAAAAGCAAGATCAGTGTTAACAGATGCAGGTCTAAGTAGACAATTTTGGGCTGAAGCTGTAAACGCAGCAATTTATTTGAAGAATCAATCTCCAACAAAAGCTGTTAAGAATGTCAATCCTGAGGAATTATGGAGTGGTCGTCGGATAAATCTGAGTCATTTACGAAACTTTGGATGTCTAGCATTTGTACATATACCAAAAGAAAAAAGGACGAAATTAGAAGACAAATCTAAGGAACTTATCTTTGTTGGATATTGCGAAGATTCTAAAGCATATAGTCTGATTGATCCAAATTCACCAAAGGCAGTTGTGAAATCCCGTGATTGGCAATTCATCGAAAACTCGCACTTGTGGAAACAGTATTCCAAACAGTAACCCAATTGTTCTGAGTAAACTTTCCGACAATCGGAGGGAGGTGGTGGGTGACAGTTTTTGTATTTGTTTTGTGTTATGTGTTGTCTCTGGCTCATCAGCCACCATCTGGAACCTGTTCGGGCTGGGTTCCACTCCCCGAGCCAATGGAAGCTATGGCTGGTGAAAGGTTTTCTTCGCCAACACGAAACCATCCGAGTCCTGCTCGGTTACGCGGATCCCTTCCAGGGCAGTTGTTTCCTGGTGCCCTCCAGGGCGACGACAGGTGCTGTCGGAGGCACAAATTCCTCAGAGGGTGAAGGAGTGGTTGGGGCTGGGGTGGTGGATTGCTTCTTTCCCTTGGAGTGCTTCTCCTTTCGGTCCTTCCTTGCACACCAGGAGTGGACTTAGGACAGGGGGATGAGGGGTGGGATCGCAAGTACTGACTATGTATGAGGTTGTTGGCGTTTTGTGTACGATCGCGTTTCTCGTGTTATTTGTAATATCCGGAGCGGAAAGGGGGGCTGCTGCCAAGGGGGTGCCAGTTACAGCCATCATTGACACCGTTAGGTGGCCTGGCTGCATTGCTTCAATTTTCTGTATTGTAATTGGCATGGTTTCTGTACAGGTCATGGCACAGAAACAGCTATACAGACCCGTCAGAAGAGCCTGCAGAAATTTATACAATAACAAAAGTGTGACAGGAATCAATCTAGATCTTTCCAAGACATTTGATGCAATAGACCAACAAATTCTCCATTACAAGCTGGAGGCAACAGGCATCAGAGAACTGGGAGGAAGTTCTCAGAATGAGATTTTCACTCTGCAGCGGAGAGTGCGCACATATGAAACTTCCTGGCAGATTCTAACTGTGAACTCATATGTCTGTCCTCAATTGTTTTTTCGCGAGAATTGCGATCTTTGCATTATGATTTTCAACTATTTTTACGCACTCTCGCTGAGTGGCAGTGAAGGGTTGAGCATCGCTCCTCTTACTAGTGCACCTTGAGCCATAGGCCCCCGCTTGTACAGGTAACAGACCAGGAGAACCCTCTGCTTTACTTTTATAAAACCATTGGCGGGATCTCAGCAGAGGTCTGCAGTAAGAAATTACGGCGGGCAGGATATTTTTGGCGACGCCCGACTGCAGAGTTTTTGTGTTTCTTCTTCGAATTGGGGGATGTCGAGCTCCAGTGGTGCCTTGGGGTCGAAGTGGTCTACCGCTGTCGACAAGAGACGCGCGTTGTTGTTGCCGCTGGGCCGCGTCTCCAGCCGTTTCGAGCTCTTCAGCTGCCGCAGAGCCAGGCTCTTGCCCCCCCCCCCCCCCCCGCCCCAAGGTTAGGGAAAATGTGGGCCAGGACCTGGAAGCCGCAGCGGGACCGCAGAGAAAGTTTCCGCCGCCGCCGTCCAGGCCTCCACGTCCACCAGGAAAATAGGGCCAGCAATGCAGCCAGGCCACCTAACGGTGTCAATGATGGCTGTAACTGGCACCCCCTTGGCAGCAGCCCCCCTTTCCGCTCCGGATATTACAAATAACACGAGAAACGCGATCGTACACAAAACGCCAACAACCTCATACATAGTCAGTACTTGCGATCCCACCCCTCATCCCCCTGTCCTAAGTCCACTCCTGGTGTGCAAGGAAGGACCGAAAGGAGAAGCACTCCAAGGGAAAGAAGCAGTCCACCACCCAAGCCCCAACCACTCCTTCACCCTCTGAGGAATTTGTGCCTCCGACAGCACCTGTCGTCGCCCTGGGAGGGCACCAGGAAACAACTGCCCTGGAAGGGATCCGCGTAACCGAGCAGGACTCGGATGGTTTCGTGTTGGCGAAGAAAACCTTTCGCCAGCCATAGCTTCCATTGGCTCGGGGAGTGGAACCCAGCCCGAACAGGTTCCAGATGGTGGCTGATGAGCCAGAGACAACACATAACACAAAACAAATACAAAAACTGTCACCCACCACCTCCCTCCGATTGTCGCAAAGTTTACTCAGAACTATGAGGAACTCTTTGAGATGCTAAAAACAGAAACTGGAGGAGGCAGTTTCCAGGCAAAACCTGCCAGTGGTGATAAAATCAAAATAACAGTATTCACACTTGAAGACTACTCCACAGTCAAAACACTTATCAACAACAAAAACATACCCCCTTACACATTCCCCACAACAAAAACACAAAACAAGAACATCGTGATCAGAGACCTCTTGACATGACTGTCCCCCCAGGCGATCAAAACAGACTTGACTGCCCAGGGGTACGTCGTCAAGGCGGTCCAGCAGATGGGCAACATAGGAAGCAAATGGCCCCTATACCAGGTCACACTGCCAGAAATCCAAAAAAACAAACGGGATATAATAATGATCCTGGCCATTCCTGTGACCACTGAACCACTGCACGGCAAGAACAAGACGGTGCAATGCTTCAGGTATCAGGGCCTGAATCACATTGCAGCACACTGCACCATGGCAGTAAGGTGCAGAAAATGCGCCGAGGCCCATGACACAAGGACATGCACACTAGAACACATGGACCCACAAATAAGGTGCACACTGTGTGGCAAAAACCACACAGCAGGTTACCAAGGTTGTGCGGTCCACAAAAGACACTCACAACAGGCAAAGGGCGCTAAGGCCGCCCCCATACACGCAAACAAAACACCATCAACCCATCCAGTCACACAAGAAAACAAAAAATGACAACACACACGGACAAGGCCTGGGTAAAACCAAGACTGGACACACCAAGGGCAACATACGCGAAAGTGGTTTCTTCTTCAAGAAGCCATGGAAACATAGCCCCATCACCACAACATCAGACACAGTCACAAGAACAACACCGGTAAACACACAGCAACAACGGTCAGGTCCACCATGGCAGAGAAAGCTCTAGAGAACCCCACACACAGCCCACACTATCGGATCAGGTGTTAGGCTTATGGTGCAGACCATGAACCTCGTCATGGAAATGATGAAGGAATTCAGGGAGGCCCAGAGGCAGAACACACAGATCCTCGTTGCCCTTCAGGCAGCAGTCCAGCAGTCGCTCCCCTCTGTAACTTCCTCAGTAGTTTCAAAGCCCCATCATGGATAGACCACCAAACATCTAAGGCCTGATAATATGCGTCTTTAACGCAGACGGCATTGTTAGTCAAGAGGTCGAGTTCAGAGAACTCATGAAGGAGTTCTCCATCGACATTTGCATTATGGGGGAAACCCACCTAAAACTGGGAATAAAAGCGACAGTTCCCAACTATGTTAGCTACCATAAAGACTGGCTAACCCAAGGCGGAGGAGTGGCCATATACATAAAAAGTGGGATCCCCCACCACTAGGTATTCTTACAAGCTACCAACAAAATCGAAGCTGTGGCGGTGGAAGTAACCACCGCCACCGGACCCCTAACAGTTGTTGCAATTTACCGACCCCCACAGGGCCAGATAGATGAGGAAGACATTGCTGCTCTAGGGCAAATTGAAGGCAAACATCCTGATTGGAATTCTAGAGTAAACTCCAGAGCAGGCGCCATACTGCAACAACTAGCGCACACCCACCACTTCGAAACATGGGGTCCAGTCGAGCCCACACATTTTCCAAAAAATGGAGGCAGGCCCGACGTGTTAGACATAGCTCTCACTAGGAGGATCACAGGGTTTGTGGCCGCAAGGACAATCAACAGAATGTCCTCCGAACACAGTGATTCTAGAGGTCGATGTGGGAGAATGGGTAGCACTCCCACAGTACCAAACGTTTTACAAACGTACAGACTGGGAGCGATACCGAGAAACTATCCCCTCTGATATTGCTCACGCTCCGCCACCTACTGCCGAAACAGTAGAACAAGCGCTGCAGGACTTCACAGGCGCCATTTTGCAGGCAGCGGAAGAGGCCACTCCTCCACAAAGGGATGGCCCACCTCCGCAAATACAGCTCCCGGAACACTTGCTAGCTCAAATTCGATATAAGAACAGAGTGGCAAAAGAGTGGAACATCACCAGAAATCAGGCCACCAGGAGGCTGCTCAATCGTCTACAAAGAGAACTGAAGGTAGCACTCAATGAGCACAGAAATCAGCAATGGCAAAACCGCCTCACAGCTCTCAAATTAGACGATCATACACTATAGCAAGCAACCAAACAGATCACAAAAAGATGCTCTAGGATGCCGCCACTACACGGCGAGTGGGGTCTGGTCTACAGCCATGCTGAGAAGGCCAATGCCCTCGCCGACTCCATCGAGTAGCAGTTTCAAGCAGCAGAACTCCAGGATGAAGAGCATGAAGAGGTAGTCAGTCGTCAACTGGCTGTCTTCCTCAATGCTGAGGAGGACCCAGGGGACGAACCCACACTTGTCGCCCCTGAGGACAGGGCAAGAGTAATTAGGTTCCTCCCCACGAAAAAGGCGCCAGGACACAACAGTGTCACCTATCAGTTAGTCAAAAATCTCCTACCCATGGCGATCACACACCTCGCGAACGTCCTCAACGAGATTACTCGATCCCGCGAGTTCCCAGCTTGCTGGAAACATGTGGAAGTGGTCGCGATACACATACCAGGAAAAGACCTTCTATTCCCGCAGCACTACAGGCCGATTAGCCTCTTGCCACCTCTCAGCAAGATCTATGAGCGCCTCCTGCTAAGACCCATACAGGAACATATTACCAGAGAGCAACTTCTGTCGGACTTCTTATTCAGATTCCGGCAGAACCACTCTGCCCCACAATGGGTCATGAGAGTAGTTGAAGCAGCCACAGAGGGCTTCAACCACAGAGGCTACTGTGGGACAGTGCTACTAGACATAGCCAAAGCCTTTGACTCAGTATGGCATAGAGGGCTACTCTACAAGTTGTACACACAAGGGCTTCCCGGGAGCATAGTTAAGCTAATCAAAAGCTATCTCACAAATATAACTTTCTCCGTGAAAGTAGAAACTGCTACCTACACCAAAAGGTGTATTCGTGCTGGGGTGCCACAGGGATCGGTCCTGGGGCCCATTTTGTACAGCCTATACACTGCAGACACACCAGTGGCCCCCTGGTGCACACTGCACAGTACGCAGACGACACAGCCTTCTACACGAGAAATGCGAACAAGGACCTGGTCATCCATAAGCTACAAAGGGTTTTATTTAGATGACACAGAAACCTGGGCCCGTCGCTGGCGCATCACCATGAACTCTGAAAAGACGCAGGCTATGCTGATTACCCACAGGCTCAGAAGGAGCGAACCTCCTTAATGTCCCCACCCCCTCCATCTTCACCTAAATAGAACCCAACTCCCCTGGCGCAGAACCGCCAAGTACCTTGGCGTAACCTTGGACTCTTGTCTTACGCGGAAACCTCACATAGACGTGGTCCACGAAAGGTCTGCGCCAAAATGTCCATCCTATACCCAATCCTGAACTCAACCATCTCCCTTCCCTGCCCAGTAGGAGTAAATGTGTACCAGGCCATTGATCCGGCCAGTAATGGAATATGCATGCTCTGTCTGGGGATACGCGGCAAAGCAGCATCTGGACAAACTCCAGAGGCTGCAAAACTGAACCCTCAGGAGGGCACTGCACCTACCCCTTGGATTCCCCACTGATGATCTGCGCGTCGCTGCCGAAATCCCACTCCTCAAAGAAAGATTCCAAGATTTGGCAAGGGCTCTCTACGAGAGCTCTTCCAGATATGGAAATAACCTCATCTACTCTGTAGGTCGGTATGGCATGTCCCGCGACAAGAACAAACGCCCTATGACGGTCTTCGACGACTAAGTCGAAGATAACATCCCTATATCCACATCCTAATCCGCTTCCCGCCCCCAAAATAATCATCTCGCCAACCTCATGCAAGTATCAGACACATACAGAACATTCATCACATTTCACAGACACAAAAAACACCACAGATAAATTCACACACACAAGTACACAGAGGAGTAAAAGCCGCAAGGTTACATACTCCCCCACATGCTTCCCCAAAGAGGGGAAAGTTTTAGATGAGAGCAGCAACGCATGAAGTGCAGCTTTCAGGTACAGCTTGTACATTAGAGAAGGAAGACAGAAGTGTAAAACAATACAGAAAAGAATGTGGGTCCAAAAAATGTCATCATGAGGTACAGAAGGAGAATTTCTTTCACTGTACAAGGAGCTCGAGGAAGAGGAATCGGTATTTGTTCAATATTTTAGGAACTCGAAAGACCAGTTGTTTCATCTCTTAACACCAAATTGTACCACAAATTACTATAAAGAACACAGTGTTACGAGCTGTCATCACATCCCTTGAAAAATTGGTTTCATTAAGCTTACGTTTAGTTGCCATTCCAGTGCAAATTTTTGAGGTTGGTTGGTTTGAGGGATTATAGGGACCAGACTGCAACGAAATTTTTGAGCAATAGTTATATTTCCCACAATACCTTTCCCTCCTAGATTTATGGTTTTTTATGTGTTGTATTTGGCTTTTAGTAGTACTGGGTTAGCTAGTGAAACCACATAAATGTTGACCACTGATGCTTGCGAAACTCCCACACAATCCAGACAGCTATTTAGCAATAAATAAACCTGTCACAAACAAATATTTACACAAATAACTCTAATACATTACTTGATGCGCATTTCACAAAAAAGCATTTTGCCACTGTTGCAGTTTCTGAAGGTTTCAGCCCATTTCTTTATAAAAAACACAAATGCCTGACAACATACAAATAAATTCCGCTTGGTAGTCAATCTGATTCTACCCACATTACCATATTCACTTCAAGTTGAAGCTGTATTACAGTCCATATCATTGTAAAATGTTAAATATGGTACAGGTGTGTATATAAATGAACTTTATAAATACTGTAGAAGGTAAGTAATCTAGTACACTCATTTTGCACAATTCAGACTGCTGCCTCACTGATTCAATTAATCTTTCGTCATTTATTATAAAATTGTAAATTTTAACAAAAGAAATAACAAAATGGAAAAATTTATAACAACTAACAAACAACCAACAACTGATGTCAACCACAACAGCCAAGACAAGTCTAAATATGAAGATGTGCACATGGCGGTGTATCAGGTGGAAATGATTTAAGGGTCACTTGATTAACAAAGAGTGGATGACTTCAACAACCAAAACTTTCTTTCCAAGTAACCTCGACGGTGCTGTGACGTGACATGATGGAATGGGATGGGACGGCCAGTGTGGGTGCTGCCATATGAAATGCACTGCAGAATGTTTTGATGGGATGTGATGTGTGTGAATTGACCTTCATTGTCATCTGCCATTGAGTTATACGCTATTGTATATTTAAATAAACTTTATACAGACGGATTTATTAACGCCAATTCACACTGGCTGTCATGGCACCTTTCCGTCACGAACTGTTACGTCATGTAACCGTCACGTCAAGTTCTATCACGTCATGCACGTCAAGTCAATTCAAGTCACATGATCTCAACTAACATGGCTCTCCAGAGATGTTTTTTCCCTGGCATTACGATCTTCGAAAGATGGTTTTCAACTGTGGTAGCTCATGTATGTGGATGCTGGAGTCCACATTTGTTCAAAATTGACGTTTATTGGACTCCAGAGAATTACTTAACAATAAATAAGCCTGCCAAAAGAATACTTAAAGAAACACCTTTCATTGTCTAAATGTTTCAGACAGTTTCTTCATAACACGGTACAAATGCCTTACAACATACAAATAAATTCCACCTAGTAATTTGTCTGATTTTACCCGCAGTACTCTTGTCATTTCAGGATGGAGCCATATTGCAATACATTTCGTTGTAAGAAATACAGTTCAGGTACGTATAAAAATACACTTTACAAATGTAGTGGAGAGCAAGTAATTTAGTATGCTCATGTCATACAATTCAGATTGCTCCCTCACTGATTCAATTAATCTTTTTGCATTTCTTATAGATTTTAACAAAATAAATAATGAAACAAAACAATTTATAACAAATAAGGGATGAAAAACAACCACGAAAACCAAATGAAATGAAATACAGAGACCTGTGCATGGCTATGTATCCAGAGGATCACATGGGGTCACATGATCAACAAACGAACAGATGACTTCAGTCGACAAAACTTTCCTCCAGAGATACCTTGATGGTGCCGTGACGTGACGTGACGTGACATGACGTGACGAGACGGGACAGCCAGTGTGGATGCCGCGATTTAAAATGGAAAGCAGAATGTTGAGACAGGACATGACATACAAACAAACATACATATATTAATCCTTGTTCCATAGATCATGAATACGACAATTCGTAATGATGTGGAATATGGCACTTTAACACACGTTTTCTTTGCACAAAATAATTAATTAATTATTTTTTTACAGTTACTACTTCATATCTAAGAATTCATCTGTTGAGTAGAAGGAGTTGTCATCCAGTCATTCTTTTAAATTGCTTCTAAATGATGGTTGACTATCTGCCAAACTTTTAATACTATTTGGTAAATGACCAAAGATTTTTGTGGCAGTATAATTCACCTCTTTCTGTGTCAAAGTGAGATTTAATCCAAAATAGTGAAGATCATCCTTTCTTCGAATGTTGTCGCTATACACTTTGCTGTTATTTTTGAACTTTGATGGATTATTAATGACAATTTTCATAAGAGAATATACTAGGTGCGACAATAAAGTAACGAGACTGATAAGAAAAACAATTTTGCTTACCGTTTTAGTCAAATTTAGTGTTGTCTCCTTCAAAGTAGTTCCCTTCTGATTGCACACACTTTTTCTAGCGCTTCTACCATTGATGGTAACATTTCTGGAGCTCATCTTCTGTAATATCCTCTAAGATATTACGTTATATATGTGAAAAAAATTATCAGGTGAATTTTTCTTTTTTTAGAGCACGATTCTTTCTCTCAGGGATATTATCTTTTCTTATCACTTTTACATATGTGCATAAGTAAATAGGAAATGGGTTCTTGAAGGGCCGATGTTATTCATGTACCAACTTTAGATTTTGGACCTGATGACTAAAGTATAGTTGCCGTTAACTGAATTGAATGTAATTTTATTAATTTCTGTTTATTGATTGCAAACCAAGGCTCGAGAGACTTTCGATTGTTGCCGTGGAGTGGCCAAGATAAAACTTACTGAACTCATGGAATCTGTATAATTTTAAATATGAACTTTAACGTAAATGAATTATCTGTTGAAATTTAGAAAGGTTCTTAACAACGAAATCTCTCGTATTTACAGTTACTTTTAACACTTTGAAAAATAAATTAATACTTCAGGGCATAATGGCCGACCAGAGGCTGCATCAGAAGATGAGCTTCCCACAGCGCAAATTACTGAAAAAAATGCTTATTAAAAATAACTAGCTGCTGCGACCATTTGAGGTGACAACTATTACAAAGAAATTCATTTTGTGATAACAATAATTAGTTTATTTTAGCAGAATACCAAATAACTTACATAAAATATGTGTAGCCACTCAATGGCTGCCTTCCGTATCGCGAAACAAAACAGTGTGAGTCCCCTAAAGTACGTCCTTCCTCCTCAGCCATACAGTCGCGTCTCTTAACGATCCTTTTTTATTTTCATAGACAAGTTTTAAATAAAGATGCTACTTTTAAATTATCACTGCATATCAGTTGTTTCTAGAACAATAACTGTATCTTTTATACTAATTATGTACGTAAAATATTTAAGTATTTACAAATAATTTTTAGCTCACCCTTAACACTTCACAATATTGTTCACTGTTTACAACCACTAAAAATGTCAATTTTTATGGGACATACTGTCACATGGGCCCCCTAGTGAGGGTGTACCTAATAAAGTCCACTGTTTATGTACAGACTCACTACGGTTTTATATTTAGTTCAGTTTTGTGGACAGCCAAAAGTTTATGTTTGGCCCACCTATTTCAGTTCACTGTTCAGTACTCTGTTCATTTCACAATTATGGATGTCATACATAATTCACAATTACAGGTGAGAATGTCTATCAGTCCCATCTGCCTTTCTATTTTATTATGAAGAGGAACAATCCGGTATCTTACAGACCCAAAGCACTTTGACTTACACTCCCCCATTCGGGTTACAGGCATAAAGGAAAAAAACGGTCCAAAAAAAAAACCCACCCCGAGGCTTCGGATTGTTGTTATTACGGTTAATTTTGCTTTCACATTGAATGTGTAGCGCCTGCACACAAATTAACATACAAATATATACATATACATTTACATTACAAAAATTCATCATTAAAACATGAAATTACATAACGTACAACAGTCCTTTTTTCTTTTGTACAGATAGTTGTTTTAGTCGTTATGTTTTTGAGTAGTTATATGTTTGTTACAATTTTACATGGTGTATCAGTTTATCGTCGACTACAACATTTTTGGATCTGATTGAGGTAAATGTTGCCGACGGCGGTTTGTTGCTGGTCTGGCGGTGTGTCGCTGCTGACGTAGACGGTAGGGACTGTGACCGCTTGTTGCAGCTGGCGCCGGTTCGTTGGCCCAAGCAGTGACGTAGGTGCGAACAACTACCGGTCAGTGGGCGGGGCGCTGCACCCACTGCACGGACAGGACAACCGCCTATCGCTCACCGTGTCACACAACATGTAAACATTTAACCGAGTATCAGTTCATCAGCATAATAAAATACACATACCTGCTACAAGTGTTGGAAGAAAATTCATTAGTTTCCCAAACACTCCACAGTCATTCGTGTTCACTGCGTATGGAATGCATTGTAAGAATGTATGAACGAATGAGTTCCAGGTCTTTAAATAAGTTCTGGTTCGAACTCACACATTTTACACTGATTTAACATAACTGTAGTTTTAAGCTAAGTGTTCACTTGATCGCAGTACACACTGTCACTATGGTGAGTGTTCAGTTGAGTACATCGCGGTGACACTTTTGCTTCATACCACTTGTCCTGCATTGCTTCTAGAGTGCTTCTGCCAGTCTGGAAACCACAGTTCGCAGTGCGCTACCTATAGCTATTCGCACAGTCCACTGCTATGGCTCTGTTCATCAGAAGTCTTACTTCTTTGCAGAAACATTTATCCACACTGTGAATGTCTATCATGTTTCACATCCAAATTGTTTTGTAGGAAAGGCACACCATTTGAGCTATTGATTTTTATTCTTTTGTTCACCATACTTTCAGAACAGTCTTCCACTGTTAAACACAGTCACACATATTGTGTTCTTACACAGTTAACTGTTCACACTTTTACGTTGTTCCAGTTCGTAGTTCAGTTTATCCGTCTTTTCACTATTTGAGCGTTTGGATAGTCACTTTTAAATTGGAACATGGTTTATTGCATTTTACTAAAATTACATAATAAATATGCTTTCCATTATATATATATATATATATATATATATATATATATATATATATATATATATATATATATATATATAGTACAATTACAGTTCCTTCTAGGTCCGTTTATCACTTAGTATTCAGTGACTGGCATAGTTGTCACCTCTTATTTAAAGTGTTGACCAGTTGGCCATACTGGACCCGTGAGTTCAGTAGGTTTTATGACATGTGTATTATTTATTCATTCAACACTGATTCAGAAACTTTTGTCATTGTTGCGTTTGCAGCTGCCTTGCTTGTGCGCGGGTGTACCTGCAAGTGCCTTCAAGCTGGAATCAATGTGGAAGTTAAGAGATATTATTCTGTTGGAAATTTTTTATTACGCGAATTCTCGCGTTTATACAGCGATTTGCTGTTAATGTGCGCGTCCGACGACCATGCACAATGCTTCTTCCCTTTTCAAGGTTTATCCTGTGCAGAGCGTCCTTACACAAATTCATTTGCTAATCTCTTTTCTGTCAAGTGCTGTATTCCCCTTCTGTCACAACTCACTCATACATACAGTTAGCAACTACTCTATATCTAACAAGCACAAGAATAAAATCAAATAAACATGGAAGAACTCTTACTAACTAGGCATAGAACTTACATCTACCTTTACATACTACACATTTTAGACTTATACCCTTCAGTATCCCTGGATATAAATGGTTTTATTATTTGCCACCACAGCATTCTCTGAATTTCTCTCCCCACAGTTTGTCTTTCGACCATGGTATTGAATAGGAGGCACGGCAGAAAGTTGGTGAAGTTTTACTTGCATGTCGAACTCATACTTTTTTACTATCCCCAGTTTTTCTGAAAACACTTGTACAAATTGGTTCAGCACTTGGCTCAAATCAGATTGCTGTGACGGGCTCAGGTACGAAGATTCGGCTACTTTTGATGCAATATGTTACTTAACAATAGCATTTTCCCCTTCCCAACTGGGTTCCGGTTCGCTGCTGTCTTGATTTACGACACAGTTGTTGTGATTCAACGTGTCAGGATCCTGTAAAGTTACGCGGACGTTCTGGCAGTAGTTCACATACGCGTCCGGAGTCCTCATTAATGCCAGATCAATTTGTCGGTTTTGATAGGTTAAGATGGATCTCACTCGGGAGAGGTCAATTTTTGCCTTCAATTCCCTAAGCGCGTCAAGGCCCAGGATGCAATGTACTGTGAGATTTTTGAACACCAGGAATGAGCACAGTATGGCTTCGTTTTTAAGGGCAATCTCTGTCTGCACCTGATTCTATATTAGCTGCACCCTGCCCCATATGGCACCTACTATGCTACAATTTTCTACTCTCAGGCTCGGTAACTTTTTCACACAATTCATGTAGTTGAATAACTGCTCATCAATACAAGAAGCACTCGCCCCTGTATCCAATATTATTGTTACTTCGACCCCCTTTATCTTTGGCACAAAGGCAGCCTGCACATGTTCTATTTCTTGTTGGTCCGCAGGCCGAGGATCAAATGTCAGTTCATCTTTCATCTCGTATCCGTCATTGTAGAGGAGCAGATTCACCCCCACATTCTGTCTGCCCCCCTCTTTCATCTTGCCGACCGTCTGGGAAGGGCCTACAGAGGTGGCCAGAGTTTGATGGCCTGTCGCACCCTGCAGACACATCAGTTATTCGAACATTATTGGTAACAGTTGGTGATGTGCACTGTGGTGCATACACGTGTGACTGATTGTTCGGAGGCTGAAGTGGAGGTGGTGGCATCAGGATGACATTGATGTGATTAACAGGCACATGACCTGACCGCATGTTTTGATGTGCTTGTCAGTTTGCTGGCCCATCCCCTTGACACTGCTCATTGTTAGTTTCATATTTTTATTGCCGAAGTTGGAGTTTCCTCCTCCTTCGCCTCGTCTCTTTTGATTGTAGTTTTCTCCACCTCTTTTTGGTGAAGACGGGTTTGACTGGCCATGCTGGTACATACTGTATCCAGTGCTGTGCCAGTGACCATCCACAGTGGGCACACTATTCATAGTGCTTCCTTTCTTAGAGAAGTTTTCCCATTGCGAATATTCGTCACTCTTTGAATACCCATTCTTCTGAGGGCTATTATTGGATTGGTTTTTTCCTTTACCGTTCGCTTGTCCATTGTTCGTACTCCCCTGACCTCCCTGACTGGCATCCTCGTGTATTAAATCGAGGGAGTCTATGGTTGCCATAAACAACTCCAAGTCCGTGTCAAGGGGATGTACGAGCTTCTCTCTTATCTTTATAGGTAGTTTACCCTTCAAAATTCTTAGAACGTCCCTGGCAGGCATGGGTTCGTCCCAGTACCTCGTTTTGTTTAGGTATCTTTCAAAATATTTTCTCAAGTTACCTGAACGGGGATTGAATGGTTCCGGGTTATACACTTGTTTGTGGGGACGCTGCTGAACAGACCTGGACCATCATCTGGCAAGAAATTTACTTTCGAATTCAGACAACGACGGACACTGCTCCTCGACTTCCATTGCCCACAGTGCCGCGTCGACTGTGATGAAAGAGATCACAAACTGAACCTTTTGGTGCTCAGTTTATGATGCCAGGAGTATATTCCGGAAACTTTTTATAAAGATTACCGGATGGACATTCTTTTTCTCATCATTAAATGTCTGGAACTGCCTGTGTCTTAATAGTGATTCCTCGTGCTTTACTTGCGCTACAGTTGGTAGCACTACCTCTTCGTTCGCGGCGACAACGCCTGAACAATTGACTGGCGAGTACGGTTGCACTTTCTCGCAGTCAGCTTTTTCCACTCGGCATACATTTATCAGCACATTTCTGTACTGTGTTTTGCTACTAAGTGTCGCGAGGGTCGATGACTGCTCCCTCTAAACGAGCTACCGCCTGTGTTATGCAGTCGTCGACCCGCTGCTCGACAGAGATGGAAATTTCGTCAACTCCATGGACAACATTTTTCACTTGTTCTCCAACACGCACTGAGCTTTGTCTAATTGATCTACACGTTCGTCTAATTGCGTGACCCTTTGTGGAATGTCTTTGTTCTGGTCTACCAACTCAACCACTTGCTGATCTCCTGTGACAAATTTGATACTAGCGCCTTGTCACGTTGTTCAGACATTTCATTTAATTTTGCCAGGAACTGAGCGTCACGCTCCTATTCCTTGCGTTCGCGTTCGTTGCGTTCTTGTCTTTGCTTTTCCTCTCGTTCGAGATGTTCTTCCGCTAAAATGTCCTTAACTTGGGTAATTAATTCCTACTTCCGTTGCTTGTCTCTCATGTCTAATTGTGCCATCAGCAGCGTTAGAAAATCGGTCGTTGGTACAGGTACTTGTACAACACTTGCTTTTGATGCAGTAGCATCCTCCTTCCCAGTGCCAGTAATTCATTGGATTTCTTTGCTCAGTTGAGCTTGATCCTGATCAGTGCCTAATATTTTGTCCGTTTCAGGTTGCTCCGCTTCCGGTTTTGGAAGTTGAGAACCTGTCATTGTGGGTGGGTTCCTCACTGGAAACTCTTGTATATTTTCGTCTGTGTCATAGCCTGACAGATCTTCCCCCTCTAACCGTTTGTCCTTGCGTATCTTCACCATTTCGACTAGTATTAATCCTGACTGGCAAGACACGAGTACACACAAAATCTATTTTCCCCCAAAAATGACACACACACAAAATATACTAACTACACAAAGCACATACAAAACACTGAAATCAAGTAAAGCAAAGAAGCTACCTTCCACTAGTCCTACTGAAACTAACAGTTACACTTTCGCACTCGTAATATTTCCGTTGCACTGTGAAAAATTTTACTTCTGCTAAAACATTACTTTGGCAATTTCGGGTCCTCACGTTGTTGGGCGCCATTTGTTACATTATATATATATATATATATATATATATATATATATATATATATATATATATATATATATATATGTGTGTGTGTGTGTGTGTGTGTGTGTACCAACTTTAGATTTTGGACGTGATGACTAAAATATAGTTGCTGTTAACTGAATTGAATGTAATTTTGTTGATTTCTGTTTATTGATTGCAAAGCAAGGCTCGAGAGACTTTCGATTGTTGCTGTGGAGCGGCCAAGATAAAACTTACTGAACTCATGGAATCTGTATAATTTTAAATATGAATTATCTGTTGCAATTTAGAAAGGTTCTTACAACGAAATCTCTCGCATTTACAGTTACTATTAACACTTTGAAAAATAAATTAATACTTCAGGGCGTAATGGCCGACCAGAGGCTGCATCGGAAGATGAGCTTCCCGCAGCGCAAATTACTGAAAAAATGGTTATTCAAAATAATTAGCCGCTGCGACCATTTGAGGTGACAACTATTACAAAGAAATTCATTTTGTGATAACAGTAATTAGTTTATTTTAGCAAATGCCGTACAACTTAGATAAAATATGTGTAGCCGCTCAATGGCTGCCTTCCGCATCGTGAAACAAAATAGTGTGAGTCCCATAAAATACGTCCTTCCTCTTCAGCCATACAACTGCGTCTCTTAACGATCCTTTTTTATTTTCATAGACAAATTTTACATAAAGATGCTACTTTTAAATTATCACTGCATATCAGTTGTTTCTAGAACATTAACTGTATCTTTTTTACTAATTATGTACGTAAAATATTTAAATATTTACAAATAATTTTTAGCTCACCCTTAACACTTCACAATATTGTTCACTGTTTACAACCAATAAAAATGTCAATATTTATGTGACATACCATCACAAAGACGCTCCTCACAGCTTTTTGGACATGTCGTGTTGTTTGAAAATGGTGTCCCTTGACCGCCGTTTTGATTCTTGGAAATTGAAAAAAGTCGCACAGAGCGATATGTGGTGAATATGGTGGCTTTGGTAGTACAGAAATTTGTTATGAGGATAAAAATTGCTGAACTGAGAGAGCAGTATGGGATGGCACATTATCGTGATGCAGAATCCAATTATCAGCAATGTTGGCACAGACTCGAAGACCTCTTTTACGAAGTCTTTCTAAAATTTCTTTTTAGTAATATTGGTTAACTGATTGTCCAGGAGGCACCCAATCTTTATGAACAATTCCCTTGGAATCAAAGAAGCACTAAGGCATGCATTTCACTTTTGACTTTGACATGCGAGCTTTCTTTGGTCTGGGTAACCCCTTTGAGCACCACTGCGAACTTTCGCGTTTTGTCTCTGGATCGTACTAAAAAAACCAGCTTTCATCACCAGTGATAACATGGCTCAACAATTCTGGATTGATTTCCCTTTGCTCTAACAGATCAGCTGCCACATTTTTCCGTATTTCTCGCTGTTGAGGTGTGAGATTTTTGGGGACCATTTTTGCACAAATCTTTCTCATAAAAAGATCTTCAGTTATTATTAGACAAACCATTTCTCGATTGATGTTCAGTTCTTCTGCAATCATTTTCATGGATAATCTTCGATCAGATCGTACGAGTTCACGCACCCTGGTCGAGTTGACATCTGTCCATGAGGTTGATGGTTGTCCACTGGGGTCTTCATCTTCAACATTCGTTCTGCCTTCACTAAACATTTTATGCCAATGAAAAACTGGGGTTCTTGACACAACCTCCTCTCGAAAAGCCTTCTGAAGCTTACTGTAAAGTTGTCGTCGCGTTTTCACCCAATTTAACGCAAAAAGAAATGGCATACCGTTGCGCAATATTATGCGTTTCCATTTCCATGACGAGAGACACAAACACCTGTTAACTTATTACAGCACAACTCACGACTGAGCAGTTGCATCGATGTGCCGCTTGGACTAGAAGCAGCTTGTAGACCTAGGTCAAAGACATTGTGCCTACACAAGCCTGCAGCATTGTCACATCTTGCAAAGAAAATCAGTCTCATTAATTTATTGTCGCATCTCGTCTACATCTACATCTATATACATACTCCGCAATCCACCATACGGTGCGTGGTGGAGGGTACCTCGTACCACAACTAGCATCTTCTCTCCCTATTCCACTCCCAAACAGAACGAGGGAAAAATGACTGCCTATATGCCTCTGTATGAGCCCTAATCTCTCTTATCGTATCTTTGTGGTCTTTCCGCGAAATATAAGTTGGCGGCAGTAAAATTGTACTGCAGTTAGCCTCAAATGCTGGTTCTCTAAATTTCCTCAGTAGCGATTCACGAAAAGAACGCCTCCTTTCCTCTAGAGCCTCCCACTCGAGTTCCTGAAGCATTTCCGTAACACTCGCATGATGATCAAACCTACCAGTAACAAATCTAGCAGCCCGCCTCTGAATTTCCTCTACGTCCTAACTCAATCCGACCTGATAGGGATCCCAAACGCTCGAGCAGTACTCAAGAATGGGTTGTATTAGTGTTTTATAAGCGGTCTCCTTTACAGATGAACCACATCTTCCCAAAATTCTACCAATGAACCGAAGACGACTATCCGTCTTCCCCACAACTGACATTACATGCTTGTCCCACTTCATATCACTCTGCAATGTTACGCCCAAATATTTAATTGACGTGACTGTGTCAAGCACTACCCTACTAATGGAGTATTCAAACATTACAGGATTCTTTTTCCTATTCATCTGCATTAATTTACATTTATCTATATTTAGAGTTAGCTGCCATTCTTTACATGAATCACAAATCCTGTCCAAGTCATCTTGTATCCTCCTACAGTCACTCAACGACGACACCTTCCCGTACGCCACAGCATCATCAGCAAACAGCCACACATTGCTATCCATCCTATCCAAAAGATCATTTATGTAGATAGGAAACAACAGCGGACCTACCACACTTCCATGGGACACTCCAGATGATACCCTCACCTCCGATGAACACTCACCATCGAGGACAACGTACTGGGTTCTATTACTTAAGAAGTCTTCGAGCCACTCACATATTTGGGAACCAATCCCATATGCTCTTACCTTAGTTAGGAGTCTGCAGTGGGACACCGAGTCAAACGCTTTCCAGAAGTCAAGGAATATGGCATCTTTCTGATACTCTTCAGCCATGGTTTGCAAGATATCATGTGAAAAAAGTGCGAGTTGCGTTTCGCAGGAGCAATGCTTTCTACAGCCATGCTGATGCATGGACAGCAACTTCTCTGTCTCAAGGAAATTCATTATATTCAAACTGATAATATGTTCGAGAATCCTGCAACAAACCGATCTTAAGGATTTTGGTCTGTAATTTTGAGGATCCATCCTTCTACCCGTCTTATATACAGGTGTCACCTGTGCTTTTTTCCAGTCGCTCAGGACTTTATGTTGGGCAAGAGATTCGCGATAAATGCAAGCTAAGTAAGGAATCAATGCAGTAAAGTACTCTGTGTAAAACCGAATTGGAATCCCATCAAGACTTCGTATGTATTTAGAAGGTACTGTGAATATCCCGAGTTCCTCAAATAAATTTTTGCAAGGTGATCATGGGTAGGCTCCAGCTATTATTCTAATTACATACTTTTGTGCAATGAATACTTTCTCTCTTAGTGATGAATTGTCCCAAAATATGATGCCATATGAAAGCAGTAAGTGAAAATAGGCGTAGTAGGCTAATTTACTGGTATGTTTATCTCTAAAATTAGCAATAACCCTAATACCATAAGTAACTGAACATAACCATTTCAGCAGACCATTGATGTGTTTCTTCCAATTCAATTTCTCATTAATGCACACATCCAGAAATTTTGAGTATTCTGCCTTAGCAACAGACTTCTGTTTGTAGTCTATATTTATCAATGGTGTTATGCCATTTACATCTACATCTACATCTTCACCCATACTCCGCAAACCACCTGACGGTGTGTGGCGCAGGGTACCTTGAGTTTACTGTACAGAATTATATATACTGTGTTTTCTCAAAATTTAGTGAGAGTCCATTTGCAGGGAAACACTTAATAATTTTGTAAAAGACATTATTAACAATTTCCTCACCTGATTCTTGCTTGTTGAGTGTGATTACTATACTTGTATCATCAGCAAAAAGAACTAGCTTTGGATCTTCATGAATATAGAGTGGCAACTCGTTAATAAATATTAGGAACAATAAGGGACCCAAGAGTGAACCCTGTGGGACACCATTCTTGAGAACTCCCCAATTAGAGGACTCTGTTGATATTTGCAGACTATCTGTACTGTTAATTTCAACTTTCTGCAATCTTCCAGTTAAGTATGAGTTAAACAATTTGTGCACTGTCCCACTCATTCCACAATACTTAAGCTTTTCTAGAAGGATTTCATGATTCACACAATCAAAAGCCTTTGAGAGATCACAGAATATCTCAGTGGGTGATGTTTAGTTATTCAATGCATTTAATATTTGATCTGTGAAAGCATATATAGCATTTTCTGTTGAAAAGCCTTTCGGAAAACCAAACTGACATTTTGTTTGTACTTCATTTTTACAAATATGTGATGCTACTCTTGAATACATTACTTTTTCAAGAATTTTGGATAAAGCTGTCAGAAGTGAGATTGGGTGGTAGTTGTTAGCATCAGATCTCTTCCCTTTTTTATGCAATGGTTTAACAGTAGGATATTTCAGTCTATCTGGAAAAATGCACTGTTTCAGTGAGCTACTACATATGTGGCTGAGAATCCTACTTATTTGTTGGTAACAAGCTTTTAGTACTCTGTTGGAAATGCCATCAATTCCATGTGAGCTTTTACTTTTGAGTGAATTTATTATTTTCCTAATTTCTGTACGAGAGGTGGGTTGAACTGCCATTTTATCAAATTACATAGGTACTGCCACTTCCATATGCTGCCTTGCATTTTCTAATGAATAGCTGGATCCTATTTTCTCTACAACACTGAAAAAATGGTTATTAAAAATGTTTTCTACTTTTGACTTCTTTTTAACAAAATATTCATTATGTTTGATTGAGATACAGTCTTCCTGTGCTGTCAGTTGCTCTGTTTCCCTTTTAACAATATTCGAAATTGTTTTAATTTTATTATCAGATGTGCTAACCTCAGACATAATGCACATACTTCTGGACTTTTTAGTAACTTTTCTTAATAAAGTGCAGTAGTTTTTATAATATTTTACTGTTTCAGGATCATTACCCCTCCTAGCTGTAAGATACATTTCCTATTTCTGATATTTTTATCCCTTTAGTTAGCCATGGCTTTTTACATGGTTTCTTACAATTATATTTCACTATTTGCTTAGGGAAACTGTTTTCAAATATACTCACAAAGGTATCATGAAATAGGTTAAATTTTAAATTAGCAACACGTTCCCTCTACACCTCATCCCAGTCTAACTGTTGCAAGCTTTTCCTAAAATTTTGGACTGTTAAATCATTAGCTAAACGTACTATTTTGGAGAACTGTTTTGCATTACTGTATGGAGCTATATCATATACAGTAACTAACCGTGTATCATGATCATACAGACCATTCTTATCAGGAAAAGTTCTTATTTGATTAAATTTGTCATGGTCTATGAAAACATTATCTATCAGTGTGCTGCTTTCCTGTACCACCCAAGTAGGAAAATCAATAACTCATGTCAAACTGGAGGAACCAAGTAATACTAAAGGTCAAGCTTTCTATTGGACTCTTTCAGAAAATCTACATTGAAATCCCCACAAACAATAATTTGCTTTCTTCTGTCTGACAGATAGCAAAACAAAGCATCCAAGTTTTTCGAAAATAGTGGAAAATTTCCCAATGGGGGCTATACTCGCTATATTTATAAAAGTGCAATTATTTAGTTTAAGCTCACATGCATATGCTTCTATATGTTGCTCTATGCAAAAGTTTTAGCTTCCAAATTTTTCACACTATGGCAGATTTTAACATATAAGGCAACTCCTCTCTCCATAGTTGCTCTACTTATATGTGCTGAAAGCTTATATCCACATACATTTGCCATTTCCATACCTGTGACTATATGACGTTCAGACAGGCATAGTAAATATTCCACCCTCAGTTTCTAAATATTCTAAACAAACAAGAAGCTCATCTACTTTGTTTTTTAATCCCCTGATATTTTGATGCAATATACTAACATTATTTTTCATTTTAATGTTACGAAAATCTCGTGATATTTTAACTTCTCCAGTACCTGCCTGTCTGAACTTCTCATTAAACTTAAGTTCAATCAATGTAGGCTTATTGGACTGATCTTAGCCAAAAAATGTACTCCCATGAGTTTCAGTGCCCCTCCCCCCCCACCCCTTCCCTTAAAGATTTTGCTATCATCCCAGCCAGTTTACCCTTTCCTTGACGTGACGTGACGGGACGTGACTGCCAGCGTGAATTGGCCTTTATCTAGCTTCATTTACTGCCCCTGATTACAGGAAATTAACAGTAATATCAGGTTGTCGTTCATATAGTTCTAGAAACCACGCAAGTGTCCCTGCCGTCCATTGTTTTATCTTTTTTCTCAGTAGGAAAACGGAAACTCACTGAAATCGAACCGAGTAGATTCTAGAAAAACTCTGATAGAATGCTTGTGTTTCGAAATACAGCCATCTGGGAGCAGTCGAATGATGCTTTTCATAGCTGGCGAAAAGACTAGTGACGTTACAAAGTATAGCTGAGCTGAAATTTTCCATGGCATGACATAAGGGTCTTCAATTGGGTGTTAACACTTTCAACTGCGGTGCCAGTTCCGTATACCACTAGCTGCAGCATCGCTTTAGTTCCGTGTGTGAACCTGGCTCTGTCGATTATTATACAACTTTCGATATACGCAACATAGAATTTTGCAGTGTAGTCTGCTCTTCGAGTGCAGTTTCACTGGTCACAATGGTGAACATTGTTTGAAATGAACATTATTAATAGAAATGTGAAAAAATTATTGCTTTGTGTCATTGTGCTTGTTATACGTAAGTTGGAGATTGTGATTATCACTATGTGTAAATAACTTCCATTCAGGTGACTACAAGTGTTGCCTGCTGCTTCGTAGATTTTTTGGAAAGTGAAAGTTGTATTTTGGAGATAAGATCAAAACAAATTTTCTAATTCAATCGACAATGTTTTTGACCGAGTTTCGAACGAGAAAGTCTTTGAATGAATGTATCGTCCATATTATTGGTTTATCTGCTGCATGCGCGTGTTTAACCGTGGCTGTTTGTAAATTGTTTCCAATATTTTGAAATTTGAGATGCTTCATTATTTTTACCCGTGTTTCGATTCTCTGTACCACTGTTGGCTTTTGTGTGGTACTGTGGTAATTAATTGAGAGGAAAAGTATGTGTGAATAGCTACGCTATTCAGAAAGAAAAGTATGTTATTTGCTTGCCTTGATCTGCAATATAAATAGTTGGTTGAACACAACTGCTGTAAGTTTTCGATACTGGGATAACGTATTTAGACAGTTAATTGACCAGTTGCATATTGTCATGGGGCGTTGAATAGTAGAGACTAAATCAGAATCGAGTACATCGTCCTGTTGTTGATGTAGGATAAGGTTGTGCTTTTGATGTGGATTAAAGGCTACAAAAGCCCTTTATTTCTTGGTACATATTCCGAAGTTATGCATTTCTTTAAACGCAGTTGCTTGTGTACGTAATGTGACTCTGCCAATAAGCTTTGTGTATAGAGTTGGAAAAACATATACAGTTTTATACCTATTATCGGTCATCAAATGTATCACTTTCGAGATTTTTAATGCGTGGGGGAACAACACACACACACTCAGTAAACGATAAAATAAAAATGTGAAGCCTTTGGCTCATACTGTGAGATAGTGATATAGGTAAGAAGCAGAAAATTTTTTACCAGTATCACTCCTCTCAGCTTTTTCTAAAGTAATTGAGAGGTTAAGTAATAAATCGCCAAACAGTGAAATGACCATAACCTTCTGAATAGTTATCACAATGGCTTTCAAACAAGTAGTAGTGGAGTGGCATTCTCCTGTACAGTAACAGCATCGTTTTTAATGTCTGTTATGGATGTTGAATTTTGACTAGGTGGGTTGAATTCTTCAGCCTGTTTTAATGGGTAGTTCAGTTGGAGCATGTGAAATTTTATATCAGTGAAGCAATTTTGAAGTGTACTATTCAGCCACAATTAAGAGCCAAATATTTGTTGTGTAATCAGCCTGTTTGACTGTGCCATTTGTAGATCTGTTGAACACTAACACATTACAACTCACTGAAATTGGCTCAGTATAAGAGGAATTCTTCAAAACCACTATCTCCTCTGCAGTACATTGTATTTGTTACAAGATGTATTGTAATTTTTTGTTTGGATGTTGTTAGTGACACTGTAGGAAAGTGAAATCTTCATCTATATCCAAAACTACTGTTAGGAGTTTCAGGTTAAAAGCAGTGTATATTTTTTTGTCCATGCAAAATCTAGCTTTCATTTTAATGTGAATGTGTGTTAATAGCATATATTGGTACTTCTGTAGTGGTGCGGCATATTTGCATATTGAAGAACTTACCTTGGTACATCCGATGTCAGTGTTGTTGATGTGAGGTGAAAGCTGCTGAGAGAAATTACACTAGGACAGATATTTTTGGTCCAATCACAAACAATAGAGGCAAAGAATAATTTCAAATATTACTTCTATACCAAAATAGTCATTTAGTGAAAACTAATACTTAAGAAATTAGCTAAGGGTTGAGAAAAAGACCAAATGCAATTGTCTGGGGCAAAGGTACTGGAAAATATTGCTAAATCATCTTTGTACTCAGGTAGTCGTTGGTCTTGGAAACATCTCCTGATGAGCAAGGCAAACCAGGTGGCTGTATTTGAACACAAATGGGCCCATATCATCTTTGAATGAGTGAATTAGCCCATACTATGACCATGATTCACTGTGTTCTTAAAATATTCACCCAGTGTAGATCAATACAAATAGCACTGTGTTTCCTGGTGGAGTTAAGATTGCTGTTTTAAAGACTGCAAAACACTTTCAGTATCTGTGGCAAAATATTATTTAATTTTTAGCACTAATCTTTGTGTGTTTAATAAATTCACTTTAATGCAACAAATTGTTAGTCAGACCGGTGTGATGTGTTTAAATTGCATGGTGATAAAAGGGTTTGCCGAGTAGTGGCCAGCATTTGTCAGGATCCTACACACAGTTGCCTTCAAGTGATCACTGTTAGGGGAAGTTCAGACATCAACTGCCCAAATGATTTAGCCAGTGTGTGAATGGAGGAGCTGGCAGGTTAGTTCCCACTGAAATTTAATCACAAGAAGTGCCTATAGGCTGTTCCACTAGGGTTATACTGACCTTTGGCAGCACAAAACTGGTGTGACAGTGTGCAGATAAATCCAGTAAGTATTAATTTTCCTCTGAATATGTTAATACTGTATGTAATGCAGAAATTTGTAATGAATATAATTAACGCAAAATCCACATGTGATAAAAGCTATGTAAATCACTCCATTACACTTCTGTATAGGCAACTGATTTTTAGTTATCTTGTACGGTAGTTGTAGCATTCTTATGGGCCACTTCTTCATCACAGCTGCTGTTTCTTCTTTAGTTTACAACTGTAGTTCCCCTATCACATCCTGGCTGCAGTATTCTGTGTAATCTGTGACTTTGGACTTAGGCTTGGTCATTATGAAGACCATTACAACCTGTACCATTGAAGATATGCAGTTTCAGTACCTGCTCAGAAAACTTAAAGGACAGCTTAAACCAAGCAGTGTGGTAGTCATGGTATTGCTCTCATACATGTTAGCAGAACTTGGAGTAAATGGTGAAATCCCGATAGCTTCTTACCTGCTTTCATTGCAGGTTGAGAAAATATTACTGCCTGACTGATGACTCACTCATATTAGACCATCCTACAAAAACGGATGTGTTATGTAGGTCATTTCTATTAAGTGTCTTCTCTAAACTTGAGATGGCCTACAGTATTGCTCCAAGACATAATAGAATTGGACATCACTTTAGAAGGATCTTCCTGGGACATCTATCCCAAGTTCTTATTTATTTTGTTGAAGTACTCTTGGAATGAATTCAGCAAGGAAATTATCTTTGCAATTTAATTAGCAGCAAATTATCCCGAGTAAGGAGCCATTCCAGCAATTTTAAAATATTTTTCATTCGGTTTCACAATAATTGCTACACATAATTTCCAGTTGATAGGGAGGCCAGAGGTATAGGTGGAGAAATCTAATGTCAAAATTCTTTTGAACAATTTGTGTATTGTTTTTAATTGACCTGACTGAAACCTTTGGGATACAATTTAAAATTTTGCAAATTTTGTGAAAGAAAGTTTTGTTAACATTGCCTGGCTGGTGAGGAGAGGAGTTCTTCTGACCACCATATTAACCTACAGTGTCCCAAGTTAAATCCCAAACCTCTCCAAAGTTTCTCAGTGGACAGTGGAATGTGATTCTTGCAGATGATGGTCCAGATGCTGTAGGGAGTTCTTTGATGAATGAGGCTTTCAGGTTCTCCCTGCTCCTTTCCTTATCAACATCCGTGTAACACTATTTCTAAACTGTGTCATATACAGTATACATTTACATCCAGGAGGTCATAGCTGTACATCACATTTCACAGGTGGATGTGAGTGAAGGAAATTCATCTGATTTATGTTGCAGCAGTTGTAAAGGACATGCCAGCCAGCATTGGAAAATGGTGTTTCCATGTACTTGTTGCCATCACAGTACTCCTGCATGTTAGGTTAGGTTCTATATCTGTTGGTACAATTAACAAGAGAGAACAACTAAATGGCGTAACACACATTGGACTATCTATATAATAACAATAATTACAATGGGTGTATCTAACTATGACACTGTGTATGGTCTATCTAGTAAAGCCTTAATAATTGGCTGTCTGCAAAACCATTTTGTGAAATAAAAGAATTTTATGATACGCTGAATTTAGGCTTTGGTTCTTATGATTTTAAGTTTGCGATTTGTCTTGACAATTTTGTTGATACAGTGAGGAATGCAGTGGTGTTAATTATCAAGGGCAAACAGCCATTTTCCATTGTTTTGTCTCCTCACCTCCCTGCCCTTGTTTTATGTTAAGCTTAAATCATTAAAATATGTTTTGAATCAACTTTTCTCTCTCTCTCTCTCTCTCTCTCTCTCTCTCTCTCTCTCTCTCTCTCTCTCTGTGTGTGTGTGTGTGTGTGTGTGTGTGTGTGTGTGTGTGTGTGTGTCCGTCCGTCCACAATACTTTTAGCTTTATGGCAAAGCTCAATAAGTTTCTGAAATTATTTCTTTCTTTTACAGTTTTGTGTTTCTATAAAAATTGGGTACATAGTGAAGAACTATACACATATGAGCACGCATACTCCAGATTGCACAGCGCTGATAGCAAATATGTTACGCATCTGTCACCAGTGGATGTCGGTGGTTCCCATGAACAGTATCATGCCACCAAAAATATTCTTGAAGACCAGCAGAGAATCAAGGAATTGGAAGCTCAGATTAAGAAGCTAGAAGCAAGGATTCCACAGAGATATCCAGATGTTACTTTCTTGAACTATAAACTGAGAAAAAGAATTCTTGTTAGTACATATTCTTTTTTCTGCATAAGTGAAAGTATTGTTACTTACAGTGTGTGTGTGTGTGTGTGTGTGTGTGTGTGTGTGTGTGTGTGTGTGGTTTTTGCAGTGAGGTAGTCAAAGCACGTACAACCTGTCAGTATGACAATAGAGTGCAGAACAGACAAATGACATGGTGTCCTGTGTTTGGCCAGTCAGGTCATGGATGTTCAATGCTTAGTGCACTCCCTCTAGCAGGTCATACAGGCACTAAGGTTTCCAGGTATTATCATGTTCAGGGTATACAATAAATGTCTTGATTCCTGTCATGGACAGTAAAATGTTGATGGTGAGGTTACAGTTACTATGGTGGATTGTAAAACCAGAGACGGTCTGAAGCAAATGTCTCACATGTGTATCTGTATTCACCATACATTTTGGGACACAAAGATTTATGTGGGGGCTGGAACACTGGCATTAGACATGCACAACCTGAAAAGAGGTTATTTGATCTGACAAGTCATGGTACACATAGATAGATACACTTTGGTTGGTTGCGCGCCTGGGGTGGGGGGTTGGTTAATTGCTCAAAAAGCACATTACACAATTCATCCTGTGTTCCAACAGTGTACTGTTGTGGGAAGAGTTGAGGGTAATATCTACTGGAGATGAGGGTAGGGGTTTATTATAAATATATATCTAACTAGTGAAAGACATGGATATCTACTATATGATTATGTGCCTTCACCACCCTGTGTGTGTCAGCAGCATGGTACAAGTCTTTCAGTCAGATGCTACTTCAGCAACTAATATGTTCCTAGCATACCCATAGTAATCCTACTGTAAGGGGTCCTCTAGTTTTAATGTATGATCTAAACACCGTGTCATTCGTGGCAGATCTTCGCATCATTGAGAGGTGATGGTTACATTAAAGACAGACTGAAATATTCTGTTGTTGGCCAGGATTTGGTCCTTCAACCTTTGGGTTTCCAAGCACATGCTACTAGATTACCAGGCTTGGTGACCCTTTAGTTCAGGCCTGACCAAGATTTGCCCTCATGCTTCACGGGTGCAGCAGTGTTGCTCAGTGCTCTGGCTTCCCCGGCCACTTTGCTGTTTCTAGCTGTGATGTAAATGGGATATCTATATGCTGAATGCTACACAAGGGAGAAACTATGGAATATGTCTTTGTGACACAGTGTTATTATTTCTAAAATGTGAATATTGCAGCTTACTTTTATAAGGGTTTTATCAGTAGTATCAATGTTCAACCTTTTACTTTCTTCCAAAGCAATAACTTTATACTTGAGTTAGTGCGTTAAATAGTATATGGTGAGCAGAACTACAAAAAACTTTACGTACAGGCATTTATCATTGAGCTGTTTTGTTTAAACAATGGAAAATCCAGGATGGAATAATGAATAGGGTAGATTGCTACCATATAGAAGATAGGGTGACATGCAGACAGACACAGCAGATAAGATTAATTTTTGTTTGATTACTCACTCTTGTCTGCCATACCTTACCAAATTATACTCCCCTTGTGTTAAACCATTAAATAATTTTTTTCCCCTAGTTGTCACCTTCAGTTCAGTCAGCATTCACTCCTGTTCATCAGAAGACAAGTGCATCATATTGTCTTTGTGGCTGGTACTGTGATGACATTCAAATCACTGTACACTATGTGATCAAAAGTATCTGCCACCTGGCTGAAAATAACGTATAAGTTCATGGAGCCCTCCATCTGTAATCCTGGAATTCAATATGGTGTTGGCCCACCCTTAGCCTTGATTACAGCTTCCACTCTTGCAGGCATATGTTCAGTCAGGTGCTGGAAGATCTCTTGGGGAATGGCAGCCCATTCTTCAGGGAGTGTTGCACTGAGGAGAGGTCAGTGAGGCCTGGCAAGAAATCGGCGTTCCGAAACATCCCAAAGGTGTTCTAGCCTATAGGATTCAGGTCAGGACTCTTTGCAGGCCAGCCCATTACAGGGATGTTATTGTCGTGTAACCACTCCACCACAGGCATTAAATTATGAACAGGTGCTCGATCGTGTTGAAAGATGCAGTCGCCATCCTCGAATTGCTCTTCAATAGTGGGAAGCAAGAAGGTGCTTAAAACATCAATGTAGGCCTGTGCTATGATACTTCCACGCAAAACAACAAGGGGTGCAAGCTCCCTCCATGAAAAACACAACCACACCATAACACCACTGCCTCCGAATTTTACTGTTGGCAGTACACACGCTGGCAGAGGATATTCACCGGGAATTCGCCATACCCACACACTGCCATTGGATTGCCACATTGTGTACCGTGATTCGTCATTCCACACAATGTTTTTCCTCTGTTCAACCGTCCAATGTTTACACTCCTTACACCAAGTGAGGCGTAATTTGGCATTTACCGGCATGATGTGTGGCTTATGAGCAGCCGCTCGACCATGAGATCCAAGTTTTCTTGCCTCCTGTCTAACTGTCATAGTACTTGCAGTGGATCCTGATGCAGTTTGGTATTCCTGTGTCATGGTCTGGATAGATGTCTACCTATTACACATTATGACCCTCTTCAACTGTCGGTGGTCTCTTGTCAGTCAACAGACAAGGTTGTCCTGTACATTTTTGTGCTGTGCATACCCCTTCACGTTTCTGCTTCACTGTCAAATTGGAAACTGTGGGCCTAGGGATTTTTAGGAGTGTGGTAATCTTGTGTACAGACGGATGACACTAATGACACCCAATCACCTCATCACATTCAAAGTCCGTGAGTTCCGCGGAGCGCCCCATTCTACTCTCACGATGTCTTATGATTACTGAGTTGCTGGTATGGAGTACCTGGCAGTAGGTGGCAACACAGTGCACCTAATATGAAAAACATATGTTTTTGGTGTTGTCCTGATACTTTTGATCACATAGTGTATTACCAGCTCAAATACTGTGATGGCATATTAAGAACTTTGTGTGATACTAAACTTGGAGAGGTTGAAAAAAGTCAGCCAACTAGTTGCAAATAAAGGCTTATTGGAACCCTTTACCGACATTTCAGTAATGATATAATTATCTTCTTCAGAAGATGTAATGAACACTAAACATGACATTACTGGTTACAAAAAGTGGTATTTTAAACAAAACACAAGTAACAACTGTAGACAATAAATTTTAAGGTAATCATAGTCACTCGTTCCATCATATGCTGATAAAGTACATTGAATAAAGCCAAATGGCTCTTGTTATATGAGACATGTTTTTCTTTTAATGTTTTTGAGCCTAATTTGAATCTGGAATCTTTTGGCTGTTCTACTTCCTCTGCTGTCTGTAACTTCTTTGTTGCTAATTTGAAGTTTCTCCATTTTAACAACAAGGTTTCAATAAAATTTTAGTTCATTTTGCCCCCCTCCTCCTCTTTTTAACAGTATTCATTACTTTTGTTAGAACATTTCTACTAAATGCACTGGGAAATGTCATTGCTGTGTTACTTTGTTTCAGAATGTTTTTATATGCACTTTTTATATGTTTAATTTTGTTATTGCTTTAGATTAACATTGGCCCTATATAAGGCAAAATTTTCTTTTCTATTTCAATGTACATAAGTTACGCAATACATTCGAGGCACATATATTTAGTGCCTTCTGTATGTAGCTTTCCTTAATGTTAAAACCTGTACATTTGGGCATCTGACCTTTGGTGTTTGTGGCATACAACCTTAAGCGAATGGACAACTGCACTTGGCATTTAATCTTCAAACCTGAGATGCTGTGTTGCCACGCTCTTCAGCTATGGCTTGTGATATTTTGTTCTTAAGCTGAATGTCCCCCCCCCCCCACCCCCCACCCCCCCAATGAACCATTGACCTTGCCGTTGGTGGGGAGGCTTGCGTGCCTCAGCTATACAGATAGCCGTACCGTAGGTGCAACCACAACGGAGGGGTATCTGTTGAGAGGCCAGACAAACGTGTGGTTCCTGAAGAGGGGCAGCAGCCTTTTCAGTAGTTGCAAGGGCAACAGTCTGGATGATTGACTGATCTGGCCTTGTAACAATACTGGCCTTGTAACAATAACCAAAACGGCCTTGCTGTGCTGGTACTGCGAACGGCTGAAAGCAAGGGGGAAACTATGGCCGTAATTTTTCCCGAGGGCATGCAGCTTTACTGTGTGATTAAATGATGATGGCGTCCTCTTGGGTAAAATATTCCGGAGGTAAAATAGTCCCCCATTGGGATCTCCGGGCGGGGACTACTCAAGAGGATGTCGTTATCAGGAGAAAGAAAACTGGCGTTCTACGGATCGGAGCGTGGAATGTCAGATCACTCAATCGGGCAGGTAGGTTAGAAAATGTAAAAGGGAAATGGATAGGTTAAAGTTAGATATAGTGGGAATTAGTGAAGTTCGGTGGCAGGAGGAACAAGACTTCTGGTCAGGTGACTACAAGGTTATAAACACAAAATCAAATAGGGGTAATGCAGGAGTAGGTTTAATAATGAATAGGAAAATAGGAATGCGGGTAAGCTACTACAAACAGCATAGTGAACGCATTATTGTAGCCAAGACAGATACGAAGCCCACACCTACTACAGTAGTACAAGTTTATATGCCAACTAACTGTGCAGATGACGAAGAAATTGAAGAAATGTATGATGAGATAAAAGAAATTATTCAGATAGTGAAGGGTGACGAAAATTTAATAGTCATGGGTGACTGGAATTCAAGAGTAGGAAAAGGGAGAGAAGGAAACGTAGTGGGTGAATATGGATTGGGGGAGAGAAATGAAAGAGATAACCGTCTGGTAGAATTTTGCACAGAGCATAACTTAATCATAGCTAACACTTGGTTTAAGAATCATGAAAGAAGGTTGTATACATGGAAGAACCCTGGAGATACTAAAAGGTATCAGATAGATTATATAATGGTAAGATAGAGATTTAGGAACGAGGTTTTAAATTGTAAGACATTTCCAGGGGCAGATGTGGACTCTGACCACAATCTATTGGTTATGACCTGTAGATTAAAACTGAAGAAACTGCAAAAAGGTGGGAATTTAAAGAGATGGGACCTGGATAAACTGAAAGAACCAGAGGTTGTAGAGAGTTTCAGGGAGAGCATAAGGGAACAATTGACAGGAATGGGGGAAAGAAATACAGTAGAAGATGAATGGGTAGCTTTGAGGGATGAAGTAGTGAAGGCAGCAGAGGATCAAGTAGGTAAAAAGACGAGGGCTAGTAGAAATCCTGGGTAACAGAAGAAATATTGAATTTAATTGATCAAAGGAGAAAATACAAAACTGCAGTAAATGAAGCAGGCAAAAAGGAATACAAACGTCTCAAAAATGAGATCGACAGGAAGTGCAAAATGGCTAAGCAGGGATGGCTAGAGGACGAATGTAAGGATGTAGAGGCTTATCTCACTAGTGGTAAGGTAGATACTGCCTACAGGAAAATTAAAGAGACCTTTGGAGATAAGAGACCCACTTGTATGAATATCAAGAGCTCAGATGGAAACCCAGTTCTAAGCAAAGAAGGGAAAGCAGAAAGGTGGAAGGAGTATGTAGAGGGTCTATACTAGGGCGATGTACTTGAGGACAATATTATGGAAATGGAAGAGGATGTAGATGAAGATGAAATGGGAGATACGATACTGCGTGAAGAGTTTGACAGAGCACTGAAAGACCTGAGTCGAAAAAAGGCCGCGGGAGTAGACAACATTCCATTGGAACTACTGACGGCCTTGGGAGAGCCAGTCCTGACAAAACTCTACCATCTGGTGAGCAAGATGTATGAAACAGGCGAAATACCCTCAGACTTCAAGAAGAATATAATAATTCCACTCCCAAAGAAAGCAGGTGTTGACAGATGTGAAAATTACCGAACAGTCAGTTTAATAAGCCACAGCTGCAAAATACTAACACGAATTCTTTACAGACGAATGGAAAAACTGGTAGAAGCCGACCTCGGGGAAGATCAGTTTGGATTCCGTAGAAATACTGGAACACGTGAGGCAATACTGACCTTACGACTTGTCTTAGAAGAAAGATTAAGGAAAGGCAAACCTACGTTTCTAGCATTTGTAGACTTAGAGAAAGCTTTTGACAATGTTGACTTGAATACTCTCTTTCAGATTCTGAAGGTTGCAGGGGTAAAATACAGGGAGCGACAGGCTATTTACAATTTGTACAGAAACCAGATGGCAGTTATAAGATTCGAGGGACATGAAAGGGAAGCAGTTGTTGGGATGGAGTAAGACAGGGATGTAGCCTCTCCCCGATGCTATTCAATCTTATATTGAGCAAGCAGTAAAAGAGACAAAAGAAAAGTTCGGAGTAGGTATTAAAATCCATGGAGAAGAAATAAAAACTTTGAGGTTCACCAATGGCATTGTAATTCTGTCAGAGACAGCAAAGGACTTGGAAGAGCAGTTGAATGGAATGGACAGTGTCTTGAAAGGAGGGTGTAAGTTGAAAATCAACAAAAGCAAAACAAGGATAATGGAATGTAGTCGAATTAAGTCTGGTGATGCTGAGGGAATTAGATTAGGTAATGACACTTAAAGTAGTAAAGGAGTTTTGGTATTTGGGGAGCAAAATAACTGATGATGGTCGAAGTAGAGAGGATATAAAATGTAGACTGGCAGTGGCAAGGAAAGTGTTTCTGAAGAAGAGAAATTTGTTAACATCGAGTATTGATTTAAGTGTCAGGAAGTTGTTTCTGAAAGTATTTGTATGGAGTGTAGCCATGTATGGAAGTGAAACATGGACGATAAATAGTTTGGACAAGAAGAGAATAGAAGCTTTCGAAGTGTACTGCTAGAGAAGAATGCTGAAGATTAGATGGGTAGATCATACAACTAATGAGGCAGTATTGAATAGGATTGGGGAGAAGAGAAGTTTGTGGCACAACTTGACCAGAAGAAGGGATCAGTTGGTAGGACATGTTCTGAGGCATCAAGGGATCACCAATTTAGTATTGGAGGGCAGCGTGGAGGGTAAAAATCGTAGAGGGAGACCAAGAGATGAATACAATAAGCAGATTCAGAAGGATGTAGGTTGCAGTAGGTACTGGGAGATGAAGAGGCCTGCACAGGATAGAGTAGCATGGAGAGCTGCATCAAACCAGTCTCAGGACTGAAGACCACAACAACAACAACAACAAGATGAATGTCTCGTACAAGCCATTTGGCTTTATTTAGTGTAGGGCATCAGCATTTGATGTAACAAGGGAGTGAGCATATCTTTAAATTTTTTATCTGCATTTGTTTCTTCTTTGTTTTGTTTAAAATAATTTTGTAACCCCTAATGTAATTTTTAGGGTTCAGTACACCTTCTGAGGAACATAATTCCATAACTACCGAAATCCATACGAATAAACCTTTATTTGCCACAGGTTGGCTGACCCCCCCTCCCCTCGCCCCCCTGCCAAACCTATCCAATATGTAAGTACCTCAGGCTTTCTGTGTAGTTAAGTAGCAAATATCGTGGAACAGTTTTGCCTTGGTTATCTCAAATTATGAACCTATTTAACCCTGTGACTGCTACAGACGTGCTCTCTACTTAGTGCGACTTTGTTGTTGCTGTTTGGTATGTCTGAGAGATGGTCTTTGGGCCGCTATGAAATACATAGAATTAGATTTTAAGAAAATTACATGGTGAAAAAAAATTGAGTTTTGCATGTCACTCGATGAAAGATGGAATTTCTTTTTATTTGTCATAGTTATTTGCCGCATCAAATTAAGTAAAGCATTGTGTGAGATTTTAAAGAATTTGCAGGCGTAAAAATGCAATTCGTAAACTTTGCATATGGTTGATTTTTATCTCGTACATTGCTATGTATGAAATGTAGACAAGATATTGTAATCGAGAGCAGGACAACATCTTATTTTGTTCTCGAGTGACTGGTTTTTTATATCCAGAGGACGGTTGCATGCAGTGTGCCCAATCCAGTCGCTGCGTATCGAGAATTGCATGATCATAAATTGCTCAAGATAGCAAAATGAAGGAAGGTTTTTTTTTCCAAATGATACCCACAAGCTGTATGTTTGACAAATTATTGAAACTTTTTTAATCACCGAGATATGGAAGTAACTCATCTACAGTAGGGAGAGGGTGAGTGGAATGGGACGCTAAACACATTGAAAGTGCTTGAGGAAAACCCAGGGGCTATGTTTAAACATGTGCTTGGCACCTAGGGTGCGTTAAGTTAATCACATTTAGAATTTTCTCCTTAATTGTAATAAGAGTTGGAAATGAGGCATGCAAGGGCAGTTTGTGACACTTTGCCCATTTTAATACTTTTCTTGTTAAATAAGCAATGGAAAATACAGGATGGAGTAATTGCAATGTTATGAAAAGGATAGATTGCTACTCACCATATTGAGGAGATGTTAAGCAAAGGCAGGCATAACAAAAACACTGCTAAACAAATAAGCTCTCAGCCAAAAGGCCTTCTTTTGAATTAGACACCATGCACACACACATTCACATAAACACAACTTGCACACACATGACCATTGTGTCTGGCTGCGAGCAAGCAGCCGGAATGGTAGGGGGTAAGGAGGAGACTGGGGCAGGGAAGGGGAGGGATAGCAGGTTAGGGGTGGGTGATGCTAAAGTGCTGCTTGTGGGAGCATATAGGGTTGAGGTGGGGAGAGGGTAGGACAACTAGGTGTGGTTGGTAGGTTAGATGGAGGGCAGGGGTGGAGGGAGTAGGGGAGGAGAGAAGTAAAAAGACTGTGGACACATTGGTAGAATAGAAGGCTGTGTAATTTTGGAGTGGGAATATAAAAGGGGATAGGTGGGTGTGGACAGTGACTAATGAAGGGTGAGGCCGGGAGGGTTATGCGAATGTAGGACATATTGCAGGGAGAATTCCCATCAGTTCAGTTCACAAAAGGTGTTGTTGGTAGGAAGGATCCAGATCACACAGCCTGTGAAGCAAAGAAAGTTATGTTGGGAAAGGTGCTCAGCAACTGGGTGGTCCAGTTGCTTCGTGGCCGTAGTTTGTCGGGGGCCATTCATGTGGACAGCCAGTTTGTTGGTTGTCATGCCCATGTAGAATGGAACACATTAGGTGCAGCTTAGCTTGTAGAGCACATGACTGGTTTCACAGGTAGCCCTGCCTTTTATGGGATAGGCGATGCTTGGGACCAGACTGGAGTAGGTTATGGTGGCAGGATGTATGGGACTGGGTCTTGCACCTAGGTCTATTAAAGTGATATGAGCCATGAGTCAAGGGTTTGGGAGCAGGGGTTGAGTAGGGATGGATTAGGATATTGTGTAGGTTTGCTGGGTGTTGGAATACCACTGTGGGAGGGGTAGGAAGGATAGTGGGTGGGAAATTACTCATTTTAGAGCTTGACGAGAGGTATTAAAAACCCTGTTGGAGAATGTGATTCAGTTGCTCCAGTCCTGGGTGGTACTTAGTCACAATGCAAATCTTCCTCTATGGCTGGATGGTGGTACTCTGGAGGTGGTGGGTGGCTGGAGAGATGGGGCATGGGGAGGTTTGAAGGCTAATTACAGTCTGTGAAGGCCTCAGTGAGTTCCTTGGTATAGCTTGAGGAGGACTGCTCATCAGTACAGATGTGACGGGAACAGGTGGCTCGGCTGTAGGGAAGAGAATTTTTGGTACGGAATAGGTAGCAGCTGTCTAAGTGGAGGTATGGCTGTTGGTTGGTTGGTTGGGTTGGTCTGATGTGTATCGGAGGTACTGATGTAGCCATCTTTGAGGTAGAGGTCAACATCGGGGAAGGTGTCTTGTTTGGTTGAGGAGGGCTGGTTGAAACAAGTGGGGGAGAAAGTGTTGGAGGTTCTGGAGGAATGTGGTTAGGGTGTCCTCACCGTTGATCCGGATCTTGAAGATGTCATCAGTGAATCTGAACGAGGTGAGGGGCTTGGGATACTGGGTGTTCAGGAAGGCCTATGAATAGATTGGCATAGGGCGGTGCCATGTGGATACCCATTTCCGTACCCTGAATTTACTTGTAGGTGATGCCTCACTGACTACAAACATAACCTCCCACCGTGGTATTCCATCATCCACTGAACCTATACAATATCGTCACCCATATGTACTCAACACTTGCTCCCAACCCCCTTGCTTCACGGCTGATTTACCTTGTAATAGATCTGGATACAAGACCTGTTCCGTACATCCTACCACCACCACCACCACCATCACCACCACCCCAGTGCTGTCATAAGCATCGTCTATTGCATCAAATGCAGGGCTACTTGTGAAACCAGTCATGTGATGTACTGGTTATGCTGCAACTAGTGTGCTGTGTTCTATGTGGGCATGATAACCAACAAGCCGTCTGTCCCCATGAATGGCCATCGACAAACTAGGGTTCAAGAAACAGTTGAACCACACAGTTGCTGAGCACGCTGCCCAACATGAATGTCCTTCATTGACTGGTTCACAGCTTGTGCAATCTGGATCCTTCCTATCAATGCCAGAAATCCTGAATTGCACAGGTAGGATCGCTCCCTGCAATATATCCTATGTCCTCTTAACCCTCCTGGCCTCAACCTCTGTTAGTCACTGTGCTTACCCACCTGTCCCCTTCCCACCTGTTTCCACTCTAGCACTACACAGCCTCCTATTCCACCAACGCACCCACAACTTTTTTACTCCCACTTCCTCACCCTTCAGTCACACTCTTATTTTTAAAGTAAGGTAAAAATAAATCTATTGTATGTTTCATTGTCTCTAAGATAAGCAGGTTGCTGTTATCCATCATTCGTTACTGCATAGCACTTTGGTTTACATCTCAGTGGAATTGCCATACATCTTGTATCCCACTGCCCGTGCAGCCTCGAGACTGCACCTAGCTTCCCTACTCTTTCCCCACCAAATCATTGTATGCTACCACAATCAGCACTTTACTGTGCCCCACTCTATCCTGCTATCCCTGTCCTTCCCTGCCCCAGCTCCCTCCTTACCCCCACCACTCAGACTGCTTCTCCCATCAGGCACTGTTGCTCTGTCTTGCCTTGGCAGCCAGAGACAGTGGTCAGGTTTTGTGTGTGTGTGTGTGTGTGTGTGTGTGTGTGTGTGTGTGTGTGTGTGTGTGTGTGTGTGTGTGGGCGCGCGCGTGCGTGTGCGCGCATGCGCATGCTGTCTAATTCAAAAGAAGCTTACTTGTTTAGCTGTCTTTTTGTTGTGGCTGTGTGCACTCAAAATCTCCACTTTCTTGTTATGTAAATGGCTGATTTTGTGCGAGTCTAGCTTTGCAGAGAAAGAAACGTCTGGGAACATAGATTGTGGATTGGTAGTTGTGATGAGTGTATTTATGTCATAGATCAAAAATTATGCACTGTTAATAAATTATGTTATCACCATTAAATGCAAACATTTGTGATAATACTCTATGCTGGAGCTGAACTGAAAGTGTGTAATTTGAGTGGCAACTACAGCTAAAATTGAGCTCTGGTCTGATGCACTAATTTGTCACAAATTCTCTCATGACGGTACAAT
Source organism: Schistocerca nitens (assembly GCF_023898315.1). NCBI lineage: Eukaryota > Metazoa > Arthropoda > Insecta > Orthoptera > Acrididae > Schistocerca > Schistocerca nitens. The sequence goes on from NC_064615.1 coordinate 481,469,085, forward strand.
ACATTTGAAATGAAAAGTGTTCTTCCTAAAGGAATTAAGTGTGATAAGATTACTTGTAATGTTACTTTGGCAACTGACAAGTTGCCACAATTATTGATAATCAGTATCAAAATATTTTTCTTCAGATTACAGGTGGAGCTGGATTTGTTGGGTCACATTTGGTAGATGAACTTATGATGACTGGTCATGAAGTTATTGTGGTTGATAATTTTTTCACTGGACGCAAGCGCAATGTTGAACACTGGATAGGTCATGAGAACTTCGAGTTAATACACCATGATATTGTAAATCCTTTATTCATTGAAGTTGATGAAATTTATCATCTAGCAAGTCCTGCATCGCCACCACATTACATGTATAATCCAGTGAAAACAATAAAGACAAATACAGTGGGCACAATCAATATGCTGGGCAAGTATTCCAATTCACCTCTGTTTTGAATAGGAATCATCAGAAGCTCAATTCTACTTTTTGTGTGTTCTTATTTTATACAGTTCTACTTGTTTCTAGGTTAATATTACTCGCTAATCATTAACCCTTTCCACTTCAACACAATTTCTAGTATATCTCACAGGCTCCATTCTTGAATCTGATTGTACTCGGCATCAATCGTCCTACATAGTACTGCCATCTCGGGAAACCTGTGTGGAGGGAGGTTACAATTAATAAATTAAAGTTAGTAGGTGTGAAATGACTAGTTCTTCAAATACAGTCCTTTCTGAGGAGGAGATTGTAGGTCTTTTAGAGTAAGTTAAAATGATTAAGGCAGTAGTTCTGATGATGATAGTGATTCATTTGTAAACAATTAGAGTGGAATGACTATGGAAACAGTTCAACTGGAAGAGTGTTCAAAATGTCACACAGTGAAACATTTTGCATTGTATTGCTTATGTAAACATATTTGAATTAACATGCACTTTTTGTGTTAATGTATACCCTAATTGATGGTCAGTAGCATCATTGTTTCCACAAAGAGATTTGTACACATGGCGAAGATTTAAATAAGAGGGCACAGAGATGCCCCGTGTCTACATTATGGAGTGCAAAGAGGCTAAACATACATTTTCTGCTATGTTTGGGAACAATTTACTAGTTCCAGTTGTAATTTTCACATTTGGAGTAGTGAAACATCATTAGTACTGCATCTTCTACCGATGAGGTTGACTTACATCCAATAGATTATTTCAACAGCACTCTTGTACAAATTGCTGGAGAGTAACTCTATTAAGAGTAGCTTCACTGTTAACTGAAACTGACTGTTGAATAAACCCTTGGCAAAGTTGTTACCATTCCTTATCTGATGTAAATAAAAAATACATCCCTTTGTGATAGTATACCTTCATAGAAGCACTTGGACCATAACTGCACAGTGAGCAAGTCCTTGGCCGTGGAGGACCACATTCAAGAAAAACTTTCCATTGTCACAGAGTTTGCACCCTTCCTGACTCTTTAAGAACTATTTATAGCATTGACCTTATGTCTTCTACTTTTTGAATGAAGCTAATTAGTGTTTTCTAACTATCTACTATTATTGTTACATTGTTAACCATTTCATATGACTGGGTAGATGAATCAGTTTCTCATACTGAAGCAGTACTAACCTTTTAATACTTGTTTCAGTAGGTTCTAATCCAGGTAGAATGCTCATAGATGTTCATTCTTACTCCACTGGTTATAGTTCTTAATGATTGGTCGTGGACATTTTCTAACATTTAATGAATGATTCAAACTTAAATCACTACCTGGTACAAATGTAGAATATAAAAAGAATGTGATGTACTCATTTATCTTTAATGGACAGAATATTGATATCATAAAGACATGACATCTTCAGAGGAACCCTGACCACTATTGGTACCCTGAGAAAATGTTGCCTGTGTTATTAATTTGATAATCATTTTCAACCTGGTGCACAGATCTTCAGGTCCAAAACTATTGCTGCAAAGCATAGTATGTTCAACAGTGTGTAACAGAAGATTAACATTAAATGTAAGTGCAACAAATTTAAATAAATGGAGTAATAGTAATGAAGATTCTCAAAAACATGTGAATCTGTCATTAGTAGCTCCTTCGCAATGGGCAAGTGAATACTGATTTCCTGAGACCTAGTTCTGTCGTCATTAACTAGATTCTCATGTAGCCCTTTTCACGTGCCTGCATGTGCACTTAAACGGAAACCTTCATGGCCATATTGGTGAAAAAGTGCTCAGGTTCACAGTTGTCTTTCAAGTCAGTCAGTTGCTTTTACATCTTCTGGTGGAATTCTCCTGCATCTGGTATTTCAGAGTATAATAATAATGGAATCTGGTTAGTATATCTTCCATGGATTGTAGAAGATTTGAGGAAAAACTATCTAAGTGTGTCATCGTATGCAGTCTCTTGAAGATTCAGAAAGTGACAGAGTGCATTTTGACTCAAGTTATTGCTGTTGAAGTTGCAGTTTGGCCATGAATGAAGATATTTTTGCTTTAGACTTAAAGAAATTCATTTTGTCTTCCTGCAGCCTTGTCCTGACCTCGTTGAATTTGTCAGTTATATCTGCAAGACGGGCAATGTCAAGACATTGTAGTTTGAATGCTTAGGTCACTTGACCAAAGAAACTCAACTCTTGCAGCAAAAGGATGGGGAGGGGGGGGGGGACTTTTATCTTGATAACTGCCTCATATCAATGTGTTGGAGAAGACATTTGAATTCTTTGTCAATTCCTTGACAAAGCTGAAGGAAAAGATGACTGTTCAAAGGATGCACATTCCTATTGTTAACGTTACTGACAAAGACAGAGATTTATGCAGTCTCTCACTTAAATTTGTTTAGCAACAGAGCACTACCTTTGGGTTACACAGTGTAGGTTTTGAATGGGCTCTATAACCACAATACTTAGGAAATGATATTTTTCTCTGAAAAAAATCTTCCATTTTTATATTTGTAGTGAAGTCATGCTGGTGGTCAAATTTCTGGCAAATATCATTTCTTCAGTTATGTCGTCACTTAAGCTAATGGATCGAATGGCAGGGAGCAGCAGTGCCTCGTAATCTATAGCTGTGGATCCATCAATTTGCATTACTAGTTGAGTGTTCTTAGAAACATTGAAATGCATTTCATCCACCTAAAAGGCCATCCCTCCAATTCTTTTCGGAACTGTCATTGTTCAAAGGAACTTATTTCATCATGCCACATGCATCAGACTCCAGCACTATACTGATAGTTTATTTAGTTACAGGGTATACAAGTGTTCTCCAAAAAAATATACAATTCCCCACATTTTGTTATAATAATTATTATTTTTATAAAGCAAGGAGACCTTTGTGTGTGCAGAGAGTAGGTTTTCTGAATACCTTGCTTGCCGAAAAGCACTTTCCCAAGATGATCGCTTAGAATGTCGTAGGTTCCATAGCTTCATTTCACAATGGGTCTCCACGAATGATGCACAGTGCTGGATAAAGGGACGAGTCAGTGTTCCAAGTAATCAAGTGAATATTTTTAGAAGAGAAAATGTGCTTCCAAAATGCGCTGGTTATGCTGCTGAACAAATGGCATAGGTTTTCACCATGCTCAACTGATTCTAGGCACAACGTATGTGTGCAGTGCCAGTAGTCTCAATATTGAGGCTTCTCTGTTGTTATATAATCAGTTTGGGAGATTTCATTGTTGGAGCTTTGCCCAAGTCTGAGTTCAACCACTTGATGCACTCGTATGGCCTCCAAGACAAGGCACCTACTAACTTTACAGCAGCTGTGGATGTTTGAATATTAATCTAAGCTAATAATAATCATGTAAAACTGTTGTTTTGTCTGTCTGAACATTCTTCTCCAAAACTACTAAACAGATTTTCAGGAGGTTTTCGCAGGCAGCTCGTGTATAGCTTGGGGCATTGTATGGGTTTAGTTCATCAAAATTGGATCACAGAAAAAAAGATGTCATCATTGAAAGTTTTATCTGTAGTATTTCTATAAATGTGCAAGTAATCCTGTCTGTCAAGTTTTCACGACTAACCCATTGAACCAGTTTTAGTGTAATTTTGTATGAAGATAGCTTGAACAATGATGAAGAACATAGGCTACTTTAGAAAGTCTGTAGTAGAAAGTACTTACTGATTTGAAGAATATTATGCAGATTAGGGAAAAATATTTAGTTCCTGACTTGATCTTTATCAAATTTGTGTAATGTTTTTATTGGTTGATAAATGACACATAATAAGATTCAACGTAATGAATACAATGCTTATGTAATCATCACTGTGTTTAATCCATACATCCACACTATTTGTTGCATGATTTACATATTATGTAATGTATAGCTTCTTCAATAGCATGATGCATAGATGTGTGCTCCTGCTCTTGCCCCTCTGTACTCACTGCTCAGCAGTGTCACTGCGCATGCCACTGCATTGTGTGTTGGGACAGCATGGGAGGGGGAAGATCTGGATGCACATTATGAACTAGGCTTACACAAACAGGTAGGTGTGAGAGCAGCTTATGTTATTGCATGTACAGTAACTTGTGTACTTACCATGGCTCATCATATCAAAGCTACTGATTTGCGAGCGCAGCTGCAGGTAACATCTATTTCTTACATAATTGTACTAAAAACAGTTTTTATGTTTAAGTGTCTTTTTAAGTTGTTCTGGTCTCATTTTTAAACCAAATGTGAATCGAAATATAATTTTAATAAATATATTCGGCCACCTCTTTAGCCGAATTGTTAGCCACTGCCTTTGATGCGGAAACAGCCAGGTTCAATTCCTAATACCATCTAAGATCTTTTATTGAAGTAGAGGTCTGGAATGGTGTGGACTCAGCTTCATGAGGCCAAATGAGGAGTTTCTTGAATAAAGAACCACTGACACCATCAGTATTCAGCTACTGGTAATTTCTGCTGTAGGGATTGAACATGCTGGTCATGTGTCCCACACTCATGTACTACTCCTACTGCCTTGAAGGTGTCTCTTTGCCAGTCAGTACAGGCATACTTTTTTTAAAATGATATTGGATTCAGCTGTCAGATATTATCGTACCTATGTTTAAAAAGTTAAATTCATGGAAATTTTTATCTTGACTAAAACATCAGTTAAAAGAAAACACTGGCAGTTCATCCCCCAATATTCCTTTAGTGCCCCCTGTACAACCCCCCCCCCCCCCCCACACACACACACCTCTCCACACCCTACCCCAATATCCCATCTATCTCCTGTGGTGTCAGCAGCTTGTGGTCTAGTGGCTAGCATTGCTGCCTCTGGATCAAGTGGTCCTGGGTTTGATTCCCGGCTGAATTGGGGATTTTCTCTGCCCGGAGACGGGGTGTTTGTGCTGTCTTTGTCATTTCATCATAATCATCATCATCATAATCATCATCATCATTCGTGACAGTGGCTAGATTGGACTGTGTAAAAATTGGGACTTTGTACGGACACTGATGACAGTGCAGTTAAGTGCCTCGCAAACCTGTCATCATCTCTCCTGTGGCAGTAATAACAAGTTGGAGAACAACTATTGTAAAGCACCTTCATAGTTGGGTATGGGTGGACAACTTCCACTTCTATTAAAAGTCCTTTCTGGTAGAGTGGTTTATTGCAAATTTATCTAAGTAAAAATTGTTCTACAGTATAGCATATTCCATTTCACTTATCCGTAAATGGTGTAACTAACACAGTAAAAACCATTGTAAAAATGATCATTTTTTCTTCAGAACTGTATTTCTTGTTCATTTTCAAACCTCACTGTGACAACTCGTCATTAGAAATTGACCACCCTTAGCTGGTTGGAGGGATAGGCTGTGAGCATAGATTTACTCTCATACAAGTGTTTGAATACTCACTCATTTTCAACTTAAAGACTCTATTCTTAACTTGATAAAAGAGTCATCTCTCATTGCATGACCGAGCGAGGTGGCGCAGTGGTTAGCACACTGGACTCGCATTCGGGAGGACGACGGTTCAATCCCGTCTCCAGCCATCCTGATTTAGGTTTTCCGTGATTTCCCTAAATCGTTTCAGGCAAATGCCGGGATGGTTCCTTTGAAAGGGCACGGCCGATTTCCTTCCCCATCCCTCCCTAACCCGAGCTTGCGCTCCGTCTCTAATGACCCCGTTGTCGACGGGACGTTAATCAACACTAACCTAACCTAACCTCTCATTGCATGGTATTAGCTGATAAAGCCACTTGGCAGCCACGCTTTAGAAAACTTAATATTACTAGTTGTAGGAGGTCACAAATCCCTTGAAGTGCTTCAGCCAGAGGGATGAGGATCAGTTAAATAAATTAATGTCTACTACTCTTTCTATGTATATGTATCATTTATTTGCTCCTGACTTTATAGTGGGTGTAGCTTCTGTGAATCAACTTTTATAATTTGAAAATAGTGAATAGACCCAACTGTCAGCCCATTAAGACTTGCAACTGGAGCTCATAAGACAAGCCCCATTCTGCGATGAAGGAAGGTGGTGCAGCGGTATAGGCACTGGATATTGCTTTTGGGAGCAGTGGGTTTCAAGTTTTTCTCTGGCCATCCACATGTAGCTTTCTGTCCCCCCCCCCCCCTTCTCCCCTCCTTCCACCCTCCCTCCCCCTCCTCCTTCCCTTTCCTCATAACAGATTAAGGAAGATATTGGGAGGGTTCTCTGTGTAGGACATGGCCTAAATTATTATTATTATTATTATTATTATTATTTTTTTTTTTTGCCAATCTGTGCTAGCATTTGGTCACTGACTTATTTGTTGATAATGTGGTAAACTTAAGCTTCCTTCTTTTCTAAGAATGTAAGGGAAGCTACTCACAGTGCTTTGTCCCCCTTTAAAACATTTGGCCAAAGAATCTTATGCCATTGGGTGATCCCAGCCAGATGACTCACGATTGGAAAAGAAATTGTAAAAATGAAAGTTCTCCAATAGTATTATAGCAACCATTCATCTTGGTTGATAAAGAGGCAAAAGAAACATTTTTAATTACCATATGAGTATGACCTGTGTTTCTTAAATGCACTTACAGTACCTATATTTTATTAAAGTCAACAAGTGGAACACGTCTTTAAACTGATCATACAAGCTGTTTCTCAAGAAGTGGACAATTAAGGGTGTCTACCAGTGTATTTACTGTTGCAGTTCACACAAATATGTCCAGGAAATGGAACTTATATATTAAGTCCATTTTCTGTAACATCCTGAGGATAAAGAGTTGAGTGCAATACTCATTGCTCTCAATTGTATAAAATTTAGCCATAGAAAGGATAACAGTGCTCGTCATGTTATCGATAGAATATACACAACAGAAAGGCTTGTCATTCACAATTTTTGCAAAAGCGAAGTTCACTAGTATCATTATGGTGGGTACCTGATTGAGTTAGATTTGTAGCAGTAAGATAACAGATGTGGCAGCCAGATAGACTTGAGGAGAATTAAGTGGCATTATGCTATATCTCCAAATGTGCACTGATGTTATCGGTATGGAGTAAAGTTATGGCTGTGTGGAGGGAAAAGAGACAAAAAGTGTAACTGAACAAGCCTTGGAAGATCTGATTGATCTTTGTCAGGGTGTACCTTTGTTCAATGCACTTTGATGGAAGGAAGTAATTCTAGCTCACTTGTAGCACATGGTGTCCTACTGCATCATGAATGGCCTGCGTGAAGTGATCACTATTGCAGTGCACTGTAATTTAAGTATGTGCTGATTTGATGGATATTTTGTATTTTAACAAATGACGGTGATACGAGGGTTGTTTTTTAAGTAAGGGCCGTTTTTATTTTTAAAAAAAGATACAAATACTTTTGTAAAAAAACTTTTATTTTCTGATTCTACACACTTTTACCCATTTTTCTACATAGTTGCCTTGTTTATTTAAGCACTTGTCATACCGTACAACTAAATTTTTAATTCCCTCTTCAAAGAATTCGGCCGCCTGCTCCGACAGCCAAGAGTTCACGGCCGCTTTCACTTCATCGTCGTCATTGAAGCGCTGCCCGCCAAGATGGTGTTTCAGGTACCGGAAAAGGTGAAAATCGCTAGGAGCAAGGTCGGGGCTGTATGGGTGCGTGGTCCAAAACTTCCAAGCCAAAAGAATCAATCAAATCCCGAGTCTTTTGAGAGGTGTGAGGCCTAATGTTATCGTGCAGGAGCAAAACTCCTTTTGTCAGCATGCCGCGCCTTTTGTTTTGAATTGCTCTGTGGAGCTTCTTTAGAGTTGCACAATAGGCATCGGAGTTGATTGTCGTTCCTCGTGGCATAAAGTCCACTAGCAAAACACCGCGCCGGTCCCAGAACACAGTTGCCATAATCTTGTGCTTTGACAGCATCTGTTTGGCTTTGACCTTGATGGGTGAGGGTTGTGTGTCGCCATTCCATCGATTGTCGCTTGCTTTCGGGAGTGATATGGGATACCCATGTTTCATCTCCAGTGACAATTTGACTCAACATGTCATCCCCTTCTTCCTTGTAACGAATCAAAAAGTCCAATGAAGTGCAAATCTCTTCCCTTTGTGGTCTTCTGTGAGGAGTCTGGGTACCCACCGAGAACACAGTTTCTTAAAGTTTAGGTTTTCAGACACAATTTTGTACAAAACCGATCTTGAAACTTGTGGAAATTCCAAAGAAAGAGTGGAAATTGTGAATCTTCTGTCCTCACGAATCTTTGTTTTGACTGCAGCCACCAAATCATCAGTGATCACAGAGAGCCAGCCTGAGCGTTCTTCGTCATGGACGTTTTGACGGCCATTTTTAAACTCTCTAACCCATTGACGCACTTTACCTTCACTCATTGCATTCAAGCCATAAACTTCTGTTAACTGCCGATGAATTTCTGCAGCTGATAGGCTTCTCGCGTTCAAAAAACGTATCACTGACCGTATCTCACATGCGGCGGGCAATTCAATAATCGTAAACATTATAAAGTAGCACAGTGATGCGTACACGTCAGCTACAGAGCTGCAACTTGCATCAGTGTGAGCGGGAAGGATGCCGACAAGTGGCGCGGTGGCTTGTTGCGGCGTCCGCGCGAACTACAGGACTATACGCGCGAACGGCCCTTACTTAAAAAACAACCCTCGTAATTTGAGGTGCATGTTAATGTTTTGTGACCCAGTGAATCTTGTTCAGATAATTTAATGAACATGTTTCCTGGCTGTTTTATGATCTTCAGTGAAATACTGCAATATTTTTCATTAGTTGGCTTTGTATTATGATTTTTTTAGTTGAGCTATATTAATTGAATTGAGAGGGCTGTAATGATCATAATGTTGATTACCCGAACACCAACATGACAGCATTAAAGTAAAAGTGCAGAGAGCAACTAGATTAACCTCTCCTCTGCGCTAACATTGTCATGAGGAGTAATGTGGAGGGACATCCAACTCAGTCATATAGTGCAGCTAAGAAGGAAGGATTTAATGTCCCATCATAATTGAGGTCAATAGAGATGAATCACTAGGTTGGAATGTTTCAAGGATGGGGATGGAAATCAGCTGTGCATTTTCAAAGGAACCATCTCAGCATTTTCCTGGAGCAATTTAGAGGAATTGTGGAAAACCTAAATCTGGATGGCCAGATGCAGATTTTAACTGGCGTGTCCTCCTGAATTTGAGTCCGCTGTGCTAACCACTACACAGCTTTGCTCAGTGCAGCTAAGAGAAGAAATGGAAACTGCATCTTTTGTATTATGTTGAAAATTTTGAAAGGTTTAGATTGGTGTAGAAAGTTGATTAACATACCAGTATTTCAAGTTATTAAAATTACCTTAAAAATTAAAATGATGATAACAATAAGTATTTCTGCCATATAAATGTCAGTTATCACAAAAATACAAAACTGGAAATAAGGCTGTGCACTAATCTCACATTGGTTGTTAATGCACTAAAGTGTTATTTGACTGCAGTAGTTTGCTGGTGTCAACCTACAGAGTTCCTCATTGAAGGTGAGTGAAAAAAGAAAGAAAGAAAGAGAGTGCGTAGTGTTACATGAAGTTGTGTGGAATCAATGAAATATTAATGCTAAATTTTATATTAGTAGTCAGTTGAGCCTTAAAATATCGGTTGCCAGTGAAATTAAAAAGATTTTTTACTGCTTTATGATTAACATTTAATTGGTTGCAATAATTTAATTTTGTTTACAGGGCTGGCAAAAAGAGTTGGTGCTAGAGTTTTGATTGCCAGTACATCGGAAGTGTATGGCGACCCGGAAGTGCATCCCCAACCAGAAACTTACTGGGGCCATGTCAACCCTATAGGTGAGAATCAAACAGAAAGATATAATTATAGTCCTTTTAATCAACATGTAATACATCGGTTTACACACACACACACACACACACACACACGCACACACACAATTTTCACAGTTGCAGTGTGTTGTATGACAGGTTAGAAGCATGTGCTCGACAGAGTAGATGAAGAATAATGTTGAACATAAAAAAATTTCAGCATTCTGCTATAATTGTCGAGTTTTGAAGCATAATTTGAGGCTGAATAAATACAGGGTGGCGCAGATGGATCGGGTGGTTTTGAAGTGGACTGTACGTCTGGAGGGGGGGAGCCAGGTGTTCGGCGACTTCGTCCTGTGGTGGGGGGGGACGGGAAGTTTCAGTTGCAGGCTGGCAGTCAGTCGCGATGGCTACGTGGTCCGTTGAGCATCGTGTTTTCGCAGTGGAAGAGTTCATACGCAATAACGAGTCAATTGTTGCTGTGACGCGTGCCTTTCGCCGGCGTTTCAACATCCCACCTCGCGGTAGTGTTCCTAAGCGAGATACGATATTGAGTTGGGTGCATAATTTCCGCACTACTGGTTCATGTGCTCCAAAATGGACGCCTAGACCGCCAACAATAACAACGCCTGAGAACGTGGAGCGTGTGAGACGCGATGTCACTGTGAGCCCACGTCGATCAACGAGACGTCGTGCTCAAGCTCTTGGAATGTCACGTCGGAGCCTTCAAAGGATTCTTAACGAAGAACTGAAATTCCACCCCTATAAAATCCTGTTGGTACAGAAGATTCTCCCAACAGACCATCTTCAAAGGCTTCAGTTTAGCCAACAGATGTTGGAGTTATTGGAAGATGTAAACCTGATTATCATGATGTCTGACGAGGCTCACTTTCACATTAACGGATACGTAAACAAGCAAAATTGCCGTTACTGGGCCGACACTAACCCAAGAGATCTACACCAACGGCCTCTCCATAGTGACAAAGTGACGGTTTGGTGTGGGGTTTCTAAGGTAGGGATAATTGGTCCTTACTTTTTTGAAAATGAAAGGGAGCAGGCGGTTACTGTTAATTCGCAGCGTTATGTGAACATGATTGAAGATTTTCTTCTCCCACAACTTGAAGAGAACAATTACGACATGGGCAATATGTGGTTCCAACAAGACGGGGCAACTGCACATACCGCTAGGATATCAATGCAAGCTGTACGCGCTCTGTTCCCTGGCCGTTTGATTTCCCGTAATGGAGATGTCCATTGGCCCCCTCGCTCGCCGGACCTCACGGTATGTGACTTTTTCTTATGGGGCTATTTAAAAGCAAGGGTCTACATGAACAAACCCCGGACCATTCAGGAGTTGAAGGCAGCAATTCACACCGAAATCACATCAATTCCTGGTGATGTGCTTGAGCGGGCAATGCGGAACGTTAAGGACCAACTCCAAGAATGCGTCGCTCGAGAAGGAGGGCATTTGATGGATGTAATTTTTAAAAACTAACATTACTATTTTTTTGTTAATAAACTTCCATTGTAACTACACGTTTTGCACTTTATTTCAATCCAATACCTTTACAATTGACAGTTTGACAAGTATTTTAAAACCACCCGATCCATCTGCGCCACCCTGTATAAGATGCATAAAATCGAAAATTTCTTTTCTTAGCCAAATTTTTGAAGAAATGATAAAGTGCTGAAGAAATATGATTTCTAAACTCTATTAAATCTTCATAGCTTAGTATGTATTACATTAATTGTTTAGGTCCCAGGGCGTGTTATGATGAAGGGAAAAGGGTTGCTGAAACACTAAGCTATGCCTATGCAAAACAGGAGAAAGTTGATGTTAGAGTTGCAAGAATATTTAACACATATGGACCAAGAATGCATATGAATGATGGAAGAGTGGTATCAAACTTCATTCTTCAAGCCCTTAACAATGAAACCATCACAGTGAGTTTCTACATCCTTTTGATATTATAGTATTTAAGTAAAATGATGAAGGTTAGAATAAATGATTACAGAAATGTAAGTTGCACTTCATACCTTTAATTACTGTGTGTGTGTGTGTGTGTGTGTGTGTGTGTGTGTGTGTGTGTGTGTGTGTGTGTGTGAGGGGGGTCATTATTAATTATAATACTGAAGACTGAAAACCTGTTTTATTATGAAGGTTACCAATGTGAGACTGATTCAGTAGTTGGATACTGCTTCTAAAAATAAAAGATGGTTAAGTTGCTACAGTTGTCTCAAATGTAATAGACTACAATTGACATTGACGGTTGCTTACATTTGAATGTGTGTATAAATTGTGTTTGGACTTGAATAAATTGTGTTTGGGTGGACGAAAAAGGATTTGTAAGTCCTTGATATTGTAGTGGCCTTTTTGTTGTCCTGGCATTTGCTAGTTGAATTGTATTTGGTTTTGTGGTGATGGAGTCCCTCTCCCTCCCCCCCCCCCCCCCCACTCCCCCACCCTGCACATATAAAGCAATGTAGTGATAAGTGTGTAGAAATACTATGGCGCAAGAATACAGTTGAGGAAGCTGACCATCGTTTTCTTCTCTTTTTTAATTATTCTCTGTATATAGGTTACCTTTTATTTCCCTATGTATCCTTCCTTGCATACAGAATTTCTTCAGGTTAAGAGTTATTGCTGATCTTGGCATCATGGCTGTGTCTATATTTGAAGAAGTTTGACTGTGTTTGACAGCATGGCACAAGGTAGCTGAAATTTCGTATTGTTAACATCAACACATTTGCTTAGTTTTCTTGTGCACTCATTATTTATAAAACACTTCTGATAAGGGAGAATTAGCATTTGCACTGCCCATAAGTTCACCTATAGTCCATTCACGAAGAGGTGAATGAGGGCTTTGAGAGCTTCCTAGTTCTGGATCGGCAGAAGCCTGTCAACTTCGGTGTGCTCATGTTTTGTGGGCTGCTGCCATCCTTAGTGATCAAATACAGGACCTTGCATATGTAATCATTTCAAAGTGATTCTTATGTGATTGTTATTATTTTTTAATTGCCACAATGTAAGTTTAGTACTAGTTGTTTTTAATTTCGAATTGTCTATGTGAACTGTTAGTGACAAGCACCGTCGTTCAATATGCAACCATCAATTTAGATTTCACGAATCCTGTAAGCTTCTGTTATGCTCCTGTCTCACTTTTAACTTTCATAAATGCACAGTACATACCGTATTTTACAGACTATAAGACACACCTTAACTTTTAAGCAGTTTTTTTTAAAAAGTTACGTTTTTACCATCAGATTGCAAAGCCAGACTAAAAAAAATTTGTAATTTATAAAACCGAACTGATCTTTAAAAATCACTGAAAATCGTCAACTGGGCTGCTTCTTACTCCTCCTCCTCCTCCTCCTCTTTGTCATCATCAGTGTCCTCTTCATATATAAGATGGTCTTCACTGCCATCGAGAGCATTACTTATGCCACACTTCATGAATGATTTTACAATAACAAAATGTATACGCTCTGGGACAGCCGGGAAATCTGGGAGAAACTCGGGAATTTTTTTAAGCAGGAGGAAACCAGGGAAGACCTGGGAATCTTTTTATAATTCCAGGTATTTGTCATTGTTTTAGTGTTCAGTAAAATTTTGTAATTTGTACTGGTAAGAACCAATAGTGTAACAAACAATTTTACTGTATCCCGCTGCTGCAGAATAATACTTCAGCAATGAAACATAAACGAGAGGAAAAAACCAAAATAAAACTTAAGTTGCAAAGTTAATGCGCCATTTACAACAACAAAACACAGTACACACAAAAGTGCATGCCAAAAGCAAAATGTGTCAAAGACATGAAAAATGTTCGCATTTAAAGACAATGAAATATTTTATAACAGATACCTGCTTCCGATGAATGTGACATCACAACTGTTTACATTAAGTTAGTTTGAGCAGTTGCCAGCAGGCTCATGCGCATGCGCAGTTGAGTTGCGTATGAGCAGTACCTTCTCCCACTTCTGGCTACTTGAAGTGTGGCTGCCGCAGTAGCAAGGAGCAGTTATGTTACCCAGAAAAATTTTTCTGGTACGCTCAAGCTGCCAGATTCGTGCATGCACAGAGCAGTCTGGGTTGTAATGGGGTGGGGGATAGTTACCCGTGTTTAGGTTTGGTGATTTTGCTGCTTCCTCTTCGTTTACAGTTTACACATCAAATGAAAACAAAATGGATTTCTGTGGCCGGAAGCTATCAAGTGAATTAAAACACATTCTCATAATTATGGAAGGCTAAAATACGTTACTGGTTTAAGTTTTCTGATTTTATTTTATTTCCACATTTTTGGCAGTAAAACATTAATCACCTTGTTGTCAATGAAGTTGCTTTTGTGGTTTGCTAAATAAATGTGGTTTTCATTAATCTTTTCCGCAGATGCATTCAGTTTTAAGATACGAAGTGTTTGTTCCACACTATTGGCTAGCTTCAACTTTTCACAAATTTCACATGACAATTTTTATCTTCTGGCATGTATGGTATAATAAAGAACCAAATGTGAGACACTACAGTACTGCTACTCAAAGAAACTTTGCATCCCGAAAAGTTTACAGAAAAGCTTATCACCAGATAGAGGCCTACTTCGTTGTGAATCTACACATGTGAATGTATCCTCTAAGCTGAACTATGCATTTTAGTATGGTTTACGTAACTCCCATGCTCTTGAAGTATCCTCTGATGCCCTATTTCTTTTATGACATCATGTAAGATCTCTTAATGCTATATGTGTACGAATGTACTGGCTTCCAGTGGCCTACATACAGTAATGCCTGTTTTCTGGCGCTGTGTGGCAGCTGCAGAAATGAATCCATGTCTAAGAGGTCACGGGGAAAATATTTCATATATTTCTTTAAAAAGCATCATTTTCAAAGGAAATTTCCTTTTACACAAGGTGAATTATGTTACGTGTGAGAAAGTGCAGTGAATTTCTTAAATCACAGAGCATTTGACTCTAATGTAAAACTTACACTTTGAGTACCAGCTACTTTGAATAATTTCAAGCCCAGGAGACCAGACATTAATGTCATTGTTTAAAATTTTACTGACGCATTTGTGTGATGTATCTCAAAGTGTAACGCATGCTAAAAAGACCAATATTATATGTGAAAGCTTAGCTTTTCTTATAGCTACACTATGTACATTAACTTTTCCTACTTATGTGTTCACGCTGCTTAACAGTGATGTTGCTATTGGCTGACTGCATGACGTGTCCTATGCTCTGAATATCTGCTGTCATTGGCTCGCAAGATCACGCGACATGAGCTATGATTGGCTTACCAAAGTGCATTGCAATCTCTATTTCAGTGCTTCAGAAACTATAAAGTGCTGTGTTTGTTGGAATTTGAATGTATACTTTCGTAATACAAAAATATTTAGCGTATTGTAATATGAAAACATGCAGCGTACATGTTGCTGCACAACAAAGGTCTTTCCAAAACGCTTCCCCCCCCCATGCCGAGTTCCATTTTCGTTTTCTAAAGTGCCGGGTAGTTCTACACTGGTGCATAAAACTTTTGCTGTTCAAAGGATTGATATTTTTACAGCTCCAAGGTAAAGTACACTGTCGCTTATTGTGGAAAAAATGTATTTTCACATTGGAAGAAGTAAATTTTCACATCGCAAAAAGTGCGTTTTTAACCGGGAGATCCGGGGAAAATTCAGGAATTTTTTTTTCTTGCCCGCATATACATCCTGAATAATGTCCTCTCTCACTCTAGACCATGACTTCTATCCAATGACACACTTGTTTGATTATAGGTTGTTTTAAAGCTCCCTTCATAGTGAATTGATGTTGGGTTTCATCCACCATCCATTTGTTCCACTTCTCTCTAATATACATATTAAGTGATTTATTTATCAATACATCAGGAGATTGCAGTTTTGAAGTACATCCTTCCATAACAGCAGCAAGCTCCATATTTCCCTGTCTCAATTTCTCTTTCACAGAATTTTTTAAATGACTACTAAACAGATCTAGCACGAGAACAGAAATCTTCTTCAATAAAGCACCTTTCCTTCCTCCCACACTCCTTTAATCCATAATTTCATAGCAGCCTCATCCATCCAACCCTTGTCATATATGTGAACAACAACAACATCTGGCGGTATTTCAGAAGGTTTTGGCAGTGTTTTGCACTTGAAAATGATAATTGGATTAAGTTAAGTACCCTCAACACAGTATGAAAGGACAACAGTGTAGCGCATTTTTTGACGATTTTAGCACCTTTCACAGCAACAGTTCTGTTACTTGACACATCAAATCTCAGAGGAATTTTTTCCATATTCACTATTTGGCTTAGTTCCACACTGATTTTCTTTCGATGTTGAATAATAAAGCCATTTTCTTGTTATACTCTTGTGGTATTTTCTGAGATATTTTGGTTTTTGTTCACAGGGTAAGTCCATGACGCTTCATAAACCCGTAGCACCAACCAACTCCACTGTTAAAGTTTGTGTATTTGAATCATTTTATATTGATTCCAGTGCCATTCTGATGGTGTTCTTGAACCTATTTCAATACATCACCTTCTAGTTCTTGCCATTTTGAATTCAGTCCTCTATTTGCACATTTAGTCTTCCTCATTTTTTTCAGTCCTTCATCAGCCCACCGATCGTGAATGATGATTTTGTGGAGTGCCAAAGTGCCACTCAGCAGCTCCATGTTGTTCTACATATACTGCTGCTTTCAATATATAGCACACATCATATGAAGACCTTTTGATTTTGTTCCATTATATAACTAGCTACTAACAAAAATATTGTACTGTTACTGACAACAAATTACTTTCAGTTCAAGTTCACTGACACCATAGACTGCAATGACACATCATAGGCTAGACAGTGTGCTGGGTTTGTAATGGCTGGGTGTGGGGAGATAGTGTTAGCAAGCTTGTGAATCCCCACAACTCATGTTCGTCACATTGGTACACCACTGGTGTCAGTTGAATCCAGTTTTGCCAGATAGAGATAGATTTCCCGCCACTTCAAATATATAGCTATTTTTAAGATTGGCGGGGGTTATAAATCAAACACTAGACATTTTTATATTAATTTTGATTATAAGATCACCTGAATTTTGGAGGCAGTTTTTTGAGGAAAAAAGTGAATATTGTAGTCTATAAAATATGATAACAGTTGACAGTTGGTATGGCAGCCAGTAGATGGCACTGTCAGGGCCACTTGGAAAGGTGCTGGAGTCTGCTTCCCCCACTCCCCGTACTCTCCTTCACGATTCATTCATTTCTGTGTGGTATTACTTTACATTCTAGTCTGGTACCTGTTGGTAGTGCAGATGTAATTCTCAAATTTTTACACATCTAAAGTGTGCATAAACACTCTGCTCATTGACATCAGGTGTGTGTGACTTTTTTCATTTCATAGTGCATCAAAAATCCATGTGCTATTAGTTGGTACATCACAAAAACTTAAGTGTTGTATTAATAGTAATTCATTCCACTGAGTGATCACAGCATAATGTCTTAAAGTGACAGAAAAGTGAAAAACAAAGAGTATGAGAGATGGCAGAATGAAACATGAAACTCAGTGAAATTATGTGTCGGTATTGTTAGGAATTGTGATAAAAATAGTTTTTTAATATAATTTGTCGGTGATGAATTCAGACAGTGTTGTCTGTGAAATTATAAATTTACAGAATTCATATTTGAGTAGAAGTAATTGTGAAATTACACTTTCTTGGTATTGCTGCAAGAATACACTTAAAGTTTGCACAGTCTTGCAGCTCTTTACTCATTCAGCGCAGTTACACAGCCTTCTCTAAACTTTTTTCTTAGCACATTTAATTATTTACTGTGTTATGCCCGTTTAAGTTACTGTGCGAGTACAGTTAAACATTTTTTCACAGAATATTTATTTTTTATTACTTTATAAGTGTTAATGGGCCTAGGAGGCCTTTTATAGGTACTACAGTACTTGAAATTTCACTCATTTGAGACTGATAAATGTGCTCTCACATAATGTTTGGCAGTGCAGGGAGGGGGGGGGGGGGGTATTATTGGTTGAGTTAATCAGGGCTGGTTCAAGAACATTTTTCCTCGCAAGTGAATCTATTTTGCTCCCTCCTCCTTCACTTTCACCTATGTTAGTTTTTGCTGCTTGTTGTGTACATCCTTTATACAAATCTTACACTTGAGTGCCCTTACCCTTGGTGCCCTGAGAGGCCACTACAAATTGTGATGCATCATGTAGGTAAATCTTACAGTCATGGTGTATGTCTCAGCTTGCCACCCCAAGTGGTATCTTGTGTCACTTGAGCCTTAAATAGGTCCTGGAATTAAAAAATGGCTTCTTTTAGTACGTGAAGCAGTTGCCATTGATTCCACAGAGTGGTAACAGTATGTAGTATTGTGGCTGTAATAGACACAGTAAAGTGTAAACACTGTAAAAACTATGGATAAACAAAAGAGTAATTGATCTTTTGTTTTTAGTTATTTAGTATTGTTATTGAATCTTACACTAAAAGATGTGTGTGCATTTATAATGGTTTCTTTTTGTGGTGCTAAATAAATAATTATTTGTATTAGGTCCCTTAAATGTTGACCCCTTGTGACTGAGTACACAAGAATCGCTCCAATCATTATTCCAATGTTACTGTAATAATTTGAATGTTTTTTTTCGTGGCAGACTCACCGTATAACAACACCTGTATGGAAATATCCTGTGTGGTGAAAAAATACAAAGATGGATTTTGTAAGTGGAGTCCCAGTTTATTACTGCACATATTAGCAATGGGGTAACAAAGTATCATTACATTTCGGGATAGTTTCATAGTGAGTTGCTGAGCTAATTGCAGATTTCATGTCCAAACTGTTATTGACTTTTCGAGAAACAGGCTTAAAAACACCTCGTACCACAGAAATCGTGAATCAGAATCACACAAAGTTAAAAATTACTAATCAAATTAGAACTAAGACACAAAAATTCGTCAACTTTGCGGCAAGACATGCATGCTGTTGCTGAAATGCGAGTAACCAATGATATTTTATGAGCTATATTTTTTCAACAACTACCAACCGCTGCATGTTCTGCCCCTTCGAGACCCAAGGTTGCGTTTTGTGTGTTTTTGAAAATTGGAACTCCAAGCTTGTGAAAACCAGTCATTAATACATTAGAAAAATGAAAATAAATTTATTTTCAAAAGTTTCTAGAAATTTGGCAACTTCACAGTTGTGCATGTTGGCCCTAAACCAAAACTTTTTTGTGATACACGCAATCCAAGTCTGTCATATTTTCACTCATTTCTTTGTGAGATAAAAGCAAAACAGTTGGCATCTTTTGATAAACACAGGTACACATCAAAACTATCACATATTTCTTTCTTCTAGGCTGTTTGCAACAGGTTTTGTGGCAACTTCTTGCAGCAGAATATTTATCAAATTTGAATGACCTCTTATTCGTGCATGGTGAACATGATGGTTTATATCTTTTGCTTTCAGCTATAGTAAGTGGCAGTCTCCTTCGGTTTCATCATGATCATCAATCCCTGTAAGGCTTTCCATTCATGCTATGACAAGGTATTCCCTCATGGCCATCTGGAATATGTATGTCTCTTATTAGAACTTTTTTTGCCTTACGATCATTCCTATACCAAATTCACGCATGCCACATCCATCAAATGTAAATTTATCTGGAGGATCCATTTTTAGTTTTTATGTATATAATACGCCTCCATCTGCTGACCGCACACTTCAGTTTCTTTTATTGATTGATTGCACCTGCATGCAGTTTATGTGCACGCCAATTAATTTCTTGATTTCCTGTGAACTTCTTGCAGGTTGTAATTCTGTTTTAGCCATTTAGTAGATGTCTGTATAGGTTGCTGCTTTTTGGAACAATTGTTTGTTGAAGGAATTTAGGAAATAAGATGCTGGATTTGTAACTTTGACAACATACTGAAACAAATGAAATGAAACTTTTCTTGAACAATATTGTACAAAATTTCTGCTTTAATATATAAAGCATGAATAGTAAGGTTTACTGCTGGCTCTGATCTTCAGAAGGTGGTGTCACCTGAGAAAAGTGTTGTCGAATAGGTTTTTCACCATTTGCCTGGTGCAGTTATAGTCAGAAACATGTATGTTTGGTTCCTTTGCTGTCACGTATGTTGTTTATGTTCCCTAGGTTTTCAGTTTAGTGTTGTTGGATGTCATCTTCATTGTACTGTGAAGTGAATGTTTCTTTAAAATCTTCACCTGTGAAGATGACCCAGATGAACTCCTCCAGGAATTTGAAGCATTTGTCTTTGCATTTAGGAGTCAAGTAGATTCAAGGATATCACCATCATTGCTTAAATCATCTATATCTTGTGGATTTAGCAAAGCAGCGATCACAGTATCACTCACAAGTGTTGAAATAGGACCAATAATTTAATTTTTTTTGTTTGATTAATAATAACTATTAGACAGAGTGATATTATTAAAGTAATGACAAAACATCACAAGACCATATGAAATCAACTGGCTTTCAGACATGATAGATACAGACATTGAAACACTTGTGAATCTCAGCACTATGTCAACAAGCTAATGTCTTAAAAAATCTGACATTAGGCCCGACATACACAATTGTGCGTTTGCTAATGTTTCAGTGCGTATCTTCATTAATTTTCAAATAACATAACGACTTACAAGGAATTAAAGTAGAATTATGCTGAAAATATTCTAAACTGAACTTACATTACAACAATATAGACAAACAGTTAAATATGTGCAACCCTTTTTATGCAAATCTAGAGTTACGTGATTTATATGTTTGAATGCTGCGCACCTCAATTCTGCCATTCTGCCCCCCACAGGTTCAGACGTGTTTCATGCAGAATCATTGTATCCGCAGAGCTGGTTTGATTGATAGAGCCTGTGTCATCCAAACGAAGCAGAACTGATTCATTTGCATCAAACAAGGGAACAAAATCATTATCTTTGGAATTTAATCTTCATATTATCAAAGGCTTCAATGCAAAAATTAAAATTGCCAAAGAAGTTTGATCTACCGGAATAAACAGTGAAAACAATTGTAAAACGTAAAGAAAAAATTCTGGAAGCTGTGAGAATTGCTCAGTCTTTCAACTTGGGTATTATTCGTAAACTTCATGGTATTATCGCTCAAATGGAAATTTTCCTGTTGATTAGAATGTGGTGTGCTCTAAAACTAAGCTGATACTTGAGAAACTGAAAGAAGAAACTGGGGAGGCAGCCAAAATGAGGTGTTTGAAGCTAGTAATGGTTGTTTTAGCTGATTCAGAAGTCATCTTAATTGGTATGTTATTGTTGTTGTTGTGGTCTTCAGTCCTGAGACTTGTTTGCTGCAGCTCTCCATGCTACTCTATCCTGTGCAGGCTTCTTCATCTCCCAGTACCTACTGCAGCCTACATTCTTCTGAATCTGCTTAGTGTATTCATCTCTTGGTCCCCCTCTATGATTTTTACCCTCCACGCTGCCCTCCAGCACTAAATGGTGATCCCTTGATGCCTCAGAACATGTCCTACTAATCGGTCACTTCTACTTGTCAAGTTGTGCCACAAACTACTCTTCTCCCCTATTCTATTCAATACCTCCTCATTAGTTATGTGATCTCCCCATCTAATCTTCAGCATTCTTCTGTAGCAGCACACTTCGAAAGCTTCTATTCTCTTCTTGTCTAAACTATTTATCGTCCCTGTTTCACTTCCATACATGGCTACACTCCATACAAATACTTTCAGAAACAACTTCCTGACACTTAAATCAATACTCGATGTTAACAAATTTCTCTTCTTCAGAAACACTTTCCTTGCCACTGCCAGTCTACATTTTATATCCTCTCTACTTCGACCATCATCAGTTATTTTGCTCCCCAAATACCAAAACTCCTTTACTACTTTAAGTGTCATTACCTAATCTAATTCCCTCAGCATCACCCGACTTAATTCGACTACATTCCATTATCCTTGTTTTGCTTTTGTTGATTTTCAACTTACACCCTCCTTTCAAGACACTGTCCATTCCATTCAACTGCTCTTCCAAGTCCTTTGCTGTCTCTGACACAATTACAATGTCATTGGCGAACCTCAAAGTTTTTATTTCTTCTCCATGGATTTCAACACCTACTCCGAACTTTTCTTTTGTCTCTTTTACTGCTTGCTCAATATAAGATTGAATAGCATCGGGGAGAGGCTACATCCCTGTCTCACTCCCTTCGCAACCACTGCTTCCCTTTCATGTCCCTCGACTCTTATAACTGCCATCTGGTTTCTGTACAATTTGTAAATAGCCTTTCGCTCCCTGTATTTTACCCTTGCCACCTTCAGAATGTGAAAGATAGTATTCCAGTCATCATAGTCAAAAGCTTTCTCTGAGTCTACAAATGCTAGATATGTAGGTTTGCCTTTCCTTAATCTTTCTTCTAAGATAATACGTAGGATCACTATTGCCTCACGTGTTCCAACATTTCTACGGAATCCAAGCTGATCTTCCCCGAGGTCGACTTCTACCAGTTTTTCCATTCGTCTGTAAAGAATTCGCGTTAGTATTTTGCAGCTGTGACTTATTAAAGTGATAGTTTGGTAATTTTCACATCTGTCAACACCTGCTTTCTTTGGGATTGGAATTATTATATTCTTCTTGAAGTCTGAGGGAATTTCGCCTGTCTCATACATCTTGCTCACCAGATGGTAGAGTTTTGTCAGGACTGGCTCTCCCAAGGCTGTCAGTAGTTCTAATGGAATGTTGTCTACTCCCGGGGCCTTGTTTTGACTCAGGTCTTTCAGTGCTCTGTCAAACTCTTCACGCAGTATCCTATCTCCCATTTCATCTTCATCTACATTCCCTTCCATTTCCATAATATTGTCCTCAAGTACACCATCCCTGTATAGACCCTCTATATACTCCTTCCACCTTTCTGCTTTCCCTTCTTTGCTTAGAACTGGGTTTCCATCTGAGCCCTTGATATTCATACAAGTGGTTCTCTTTTCTCCGAAGGTCTCTTTAATTTTCCTTTAGGCAGTTTCTATCTTACCCCTAATGAGATAAGCCTCTACATCGTTACATTTGTCCTCTAGCCATGCCTGCTTAGCCATTTTGCAGTTCCTGTCGATCTCATTTTCTAGACATTTGTATTCCTTTTTGCCTGCTTCACTTACTGCAGTTTTGTATTTTCTCCTTTCATCAATTAAATTCAGTATCTCTTCTGTTACCCAAGGATTTCTAATAGCCCTCGTCTTTTTACCTACTTGATCCTCTGCTACCTTCACTACTTCATCCCTCAAAGCTACCCATTCTTCTTCTACTGTATTTCTTTCCCCCATTCCTGTCAATTGTTCCCTTATGCTCTCCCTGAAACTCTGTACAACCGCTGGTTTAGTCAGTTTATCCAGGTCCCATCTCCTTAAACTCCCACCGTTTTGCAGTTTCTTCAGTTTTAATCTACAGTTCGTAACCAATACATTGTGGTCAGGGTCCACATCTGCCCCTGGAAATGTCTTACAATTTAAAATCTGGTTCCTAAATCTCTGTCTTGCCATTATATAATCTATCTGAAACCTTTTAGTATCTCCAGGGTTCTTCCATGTATACAACCTTCTTTCATGATTCTTGAACTGAGTTATGATTAAGTTATGCTCTGTGCAAAATTCTACCAGGCGACTTCCTCTTTCATTTCTTAGCCCTAATCCATATTCACCTCCTACGTTTCCTTTTCTTCCTTTTCCTACTGTTGAATTCCAGTCACTCATGACTATTAAATTTTTCTCTCCCTTCACTACCTGAATAATTTCTTTTATCTCATCATGCATTTCATCAATTTCATCATCATCTACAGAGCTAGTTGGCATATAAACGTGTACTACTGTAGTAGGCGTGGGCTTCGTGTCTATCTTGACCACAATAATACGTTCACTATGCTGTTCGTAGTAGCTTACTCGCACTCCAATTTTTTAAATTCATTATTAAACCTACTCCTGCATTACTCCTATTTGATTTTGTAATTATAACCCTGTATTCACCTGACCAAAGGTCTTGTTCCTCCTGCCACCGAACTTCACTAATTCCCACTATATCTAACTTCAACCTATCCATTTCCTTTTTTAAATTTTCTAACCTACCTGCCCGATTAAGGGATCTGACATTCCACGCTCCGATCTGTAGAACGCCAGTTTTCTTTCTCCTGACAACGACGTCCTCTTGAGTAGTCCCTGCCCGGAGATCCGAATGGGGGACTATTTTACCTCCAGAATATTTTACCCAAGAGGGATGCTTTAATTGGCATAGCATTGCAGAAAGGAGCATGGATAGGCGGCAGGCACTGATAAAGAGACAGTGTTGCTCTATCCAGAGAAACTCAATTCAGTGATAGAAGAGGGTGGCTGTACCAGCCACACCATACTGAGCGTAAATGAAAATTGTCTGTTCTGGAAGAAGATGCCTAAAAGAACTTTTATTGCATGGGAAGAGCAAAGCTTTTCAGGTTTTAAAGCCACTAAAGCTCAGTTGACAGTGATGTTTGGCGTGAATGCAGCTGGTGATTATAAATTAAAATCTTTCTTAGTTCATTGCTTAGAAAATCCAAAGGCTTTAAAAAGTACATCTATAACTGGGTTGCACATGATTTGGAAAATGGAATGCTGAGGCTTTGGTGACAGCCTCACTTTTTGAGGACTGGTTTGGTCGTTTGGTCATCGCTTGATTCTTGAAGTTAAATGTTATTGCCAATTGAAACAAGTCCCGTTTAAAGTGGTGCTACTAATCGACGAACACTCCAGGTCATCCTCCTTTTACTGTAATTGAGAAACTTATATTTTTGCCACAGAGTACAACCAGCTTTCTTGAGCCAATGGACCAGGGAGCCATTAAAACATTGAAAGCTTACTACATAACATGATTGTTTGCACACGTACATGTAGCTGCGAGACAAAACAACAGGCTATCTCTTAAAAGACTTTTGGAAATAATTCAGTGTTTTAGATGCCATGAGAATTATTGCACAATCTTCAAATGAAATTTTACAAAAACCTTAAAATTGCATCTGGAGAAAACTGTGTTAATTGTTTTCTTTCCTTTTTTGCCACTGAAACCCAGGAGGAATCAATACCAGATCCTGATCAAATTGATAATGTGATTGAAGAGGTGGTTGATTTTGGCAGGCAGTTAAATTTAGATGTGGGTGGTGATAACATTCAAGAACTGCTAGATTCATACAATCAGGAGCTGACAATTGAAAAATGATCATTTCTGCTACAAAACAGGGAATAAAAGACTCATTAACATGCTGCAGGAAACTTTGCATGAAAAGGAAAAAAAAATTGATTCATCAGATGACATTGTGAGATTTTATGCAGCCTTCTACATTTCAGTAACTTCAGTTTACATAGATATTAATCCATTTGCGAGAAGGAACACCTGAATCATTTGCATTTTTCTCCATATCTATCACTGACATACAGCATGTGACATTGAGTTACTGCCAGCATATTCGTCTGTCAAACACTTTTGTTATCTTCTGGAAGGCAGAGAATTCACAAAATTCACAGACCACAAACCATTAACATTTGCCTTTGTGCCCAAAATAGCAACACCCAGGTAGGCGGTCTACCGTATCTTCCTTCGCCGTCGGCGTTGTCGTTGTTACCGTGAGACACCGTTATACCAAGAGGAAAGGCGTGTCGATCTTTGAGCATGAGATATGATGACCTTAAGCCATTGACAACACACAACGGTCACGGTAGCACCTGATTCCAGAATAGCTGCAGTAGTTAAGATCTACGAACTATCCCCTCTTGACCAGGTCCCCAAAACTTAACTCGTAACGAGATCCCTTCAAAGCAAATTGTCATGACAATCGTCTATAAAGGCTTCGTACAACGAGAAGAAATGTTACAGTCTATGGAATAATAACAGATACGACCAAACTGTCTTGTCTCTTCTGCTTTATTTAACATAACTTCGTTCACAGTTTCATTTCGCATTCACCACTCATTCACCGAAACCCTTTGATGAACAGATTTGGTTGCTTGACACCAACAGTCAATGATAATGATACAGCTTTTCTCCTTTTTATAAATTGAAGCCCGCTCTCCGTGATATAATTAAAAAAAAAACCGGTCTCAATACCGCGTCCCTCGTGAGATGCGAATAGACTTATCCCGGAATTTACCGCCCTGTAGGTGTACTCCATTTAATGACCACACTTCACTGTCCGCTATTTCGCGTAACTGAATGTCCATTTGTTAGTCTGATTATACACTGTAGCTATTTAAAATTCGCCCCTATATTTTTCACAACGCACAATTAGCACTTCGTTACTTGTTTTTTTTTTTTTTTTTTTTTTTTTTTTTTTTTTTTTTTTTTTTTTTTTTTTTTTTTCTAAGAGTAAACGGAAAAAAAGACGCCGTATCATCGGCTTAGTCGATATAAAGCAAAACACCTTAATATGCCCAATTTTACCTCTTCTTATAGGATCGGCTACCTTACCCATGAATTTATTACATATTATTTCCTATAACGCTAAACAGATATCGCCGTTATATTTTAATTGTATTCAAAAGTATGTTACTACTATTATGACCGACCAAATCGTAACAAATCGCGCGGCGTGCGTTTCTAACGATAACTTTACGCTATTCAAGTTCCGTTACAGCTGTCTTGACTCGTAATGTTACACGGCCCCCCAGACTGTGATGTCTTGAAGAGGGTTCCAGACAGAACAGGCTTATTTTTTTGTGTACTGTGACAGGAGAGGGTATTTGTTTCGGCGAATACACTCACTCTCAGATTCACTCAACAAGTCAGTACATACATTCTACAATATTTAAGTTGAGTTAATGGGCCTAGACAAAATGCCCTTAACTAAATTCCACATTTGTTTATAGGTTGTCTTAGGAACACTTCGCACTAATCACTTCATTTTCACACCACATTTTTTTTTCTTGGATGAAGCCCTCAGTTCTTCAACCGACTGTGCAAGGCAGGCATCACAGCCGGGTTCGACGATTGGCATCCTAGGCCAAAACCCTTATCAGGCCACTTGTTTAACCAGAGAGGATTTGGTCCTTTTTTTCCTCTTAATTCCACTTTTAAATCATCCATCCTCACTGTTCGTTGAGAGGATAAATCGTATTTCAGCGTTGTCATTGTTGTTGATACCAAGAAGGTATCTCATGGAAATCGTCGGTACATTCTTTAATTTTCTTTGTAAGTTAGTATAAGTACGTATTTATCCATTGGTGCTTTTATTTAGTCCACTGAGTGTAGTTTTGGTATCATTCAGTGTTTCTTGAATCTATATTTTGCTCATTATTGATAATACTTCTTCAGGTCTATGTGAGGGAACAAGCCTTTAATTACATCAGTATCACAATCTGCCAGGAGGTAGCTCCCTTCATGAGGTATTTTCATTATTTTGTATGGACCTGTATATAAATATTGCCATTTCTTATTCAGTCTTTTCCTGGTTGATGCTTTTGGGTGATTTCTCAATAAAATTTCTTCCCCTACATCATATGTGACTACTTTCTTCACATTTTTATCAAAACGGGTTTTTCTCAATTGTGCTTGATGCTTCAGGTTTTCGTAGACCTTCTTCACCATATCTTCTTTCTTGGTAATCTTTTGTTCTATCGCAGGTAATTTCTTCATCCATTCTGGCACAATACTTTCACCAAATACTATTTGGTTAGGTGAATAACCTGTCGATAAGTGTGGTAAGTCATTATACACTTTCTCAAATTCATAAATCCAATCAATCCATTTATAATGTTGTTTGGGTATATACGTCCGTAAAAATCGGTTCAACTCTCGGAAGATTCTTTCAACCGGATTTCCACAAGGGTAAAATCTTGAGATGTAAATGTGCTGGATTCCTTGTTCTTTCATAGTGTCTCTCCATACTTTACTTGTATAATAAGCAGCATTGTCTGTGAAGATCATTATAGGTTTGCCAAGCTCAGTTATATAGTTGTTGATAATTTTGCGTAACATGGGTCGAACGTGGAGATTTTTCAAAGGATATAATTTCACATATTTTGAAAAGAGATCATAGAAAGCCAATACATATTTGAACCGTCACGGGACATGGCCCACAGACATCACATGACACCAACATTAAAGGTTGTTGTGGGATGATAGGATGTAATTCTATCTTCCGACAATAGTTTATGGGTTTCGCCTTCTGACATATTTTGCACTTCTTAATAATATTTGTAGCTATACGTCCCAAATTTGGATGATAGCAGTATTGTGCTATTTTGGCTGTACATTTAGCGGAACCAAAATGACCCCAATTCAAGTGAGTGTACCATACTAGTGATTCTAAATATTTATTTGGAACACAAAGTTTCCAAACATCTTCTTCATCCTTCCTCCGATACAATATTCCGGATTTTAATTGATACTGTTCTTGAGAGTGACTTAGCGTTTTGCTTTCAACAGCATGCCTAATGGCTTTCCACAACTTATCATCTTCTTGCAGTTGTGGAAGACTTCGAGATAGCTGTGAAATCTGCCTCTCACAATATTGCCTTGATAAATTCATGACTTTAAAGTCAATAGTCCGTTCTTCACACTCGTTGTTATTCTTTCTTTTCGGTAGTCTTGAAAGAGCATCAGCTATGATGTTGTCTTTCCCTCTGATGTATTTGAGCGTAATATCATATTCTTGCAGTAGCAAGCCCCACCGGGTTAAACGTGAATGGAACATCCTTCCTGTTAAAATAAAAGATAAAGCTTTGTGGTCGCAGAATACAATGATCTTCTTTCCATATACAAAATAGCGAAACTTCCTAAGGGACCAGACCACGGCCAGTACTTCCAATTCAGTAGTACAATATGCACGTTCACAGCTAGAGAGTGTTCTGCTGGCAAACCCAATTATTTTGATGGTACTGATATCTTCTGGATTGTCCATCTGGAAAAGAGTGGCACCCAATCCTGTTTCAGAAGCATCCGCAGCAATATAAAAATCTTGATCAAGTCTCGGATGATGTAGCAGTGGAGCATTAGTCAAAGCATTGCGGATGTTATCAAAAGCTTGCGTGCATTCGGAATTCCACTCCCACATGACATTGTTTCTTAACAGCCGTAACAAACAGTCTTGGCTTCCTAACTGATTGGGTAAAAATCGTCGAAAAAATGAAACTAAGCCGATAAATGACTTTAATTCCGTTCTATTCTTTGGATAAGCACATCTGTTAATCGCATCCATCTTTTTAGGATTTGGTTTTATCCCTTCAGGAGTGATTATATGTCCAAGAAATTTCCTCAGAATAAAGGATGACAGCCAGAAACAGTTGCAGGATAGAATTTTTTTATTAAAACTCTTTACCACGGTTTCGGTACATATAAACATACCTTCATCAGAAGTAAAACTTCTAAAATTACGTCATGCCATGGAGAATAATAAAATAATTATTTTATTATTCTCCATGGCATGATGTAATTTTAGAAGTTTTACTTCTGATGAAGGTATGTTTATATGTACCGAAACCGTGGTAAAGAGTTTTAATAAAAAAATTCTATCCTGCAACTGTTTCTGGCTGTCATCCTTTATTCTGAAGAATTTTAACAGTTGCTGCTGCAGCCATGTTTAAAATCTTCCAAGAAATTTCAATTGGTTATGAGCAAACTTGGATTTTCTCAAATTTACAGTAACTCCGTATTCCAAAAATTTCGCAAAAACTCTTCTTAATAAGTCCAAATGTTCCTCCCAAGTTTCAGAAGCAATTAGCAAATCATCCACATATAAAGTAACTTCATTCAAAAGGTCTTTGCCCAGTACGGTATCTAAGGCCGATATGAAAACACCACCGCTTATTTTCAACCCAAATGGCATGACAGTAAACTGGTAACTTCGGCCCAGAAAAACGAATGCAGTATATTTTCTAGATTCTTTCGATATTCTAGTTTGCCAATATGAACTACGCATATCCAAATAAGTTAAGAAGCGGGCACCATAAAACTTTTGTACTAACTCTTCTAGGTTCTCCGGTCGCGTTTGTACAGGTATAATGATCTTATTGATCTCTCTGGCATCCAACACCAATCTGATGTCACCATTGGGTTTAATTACCGCCACAAGAGGGTTACAATATTCAGAATCTGAGGGCTCAATAATACTCCATTCTAACATTTTATTGATTTCCTTTCTGACTACTTCTTTCTTTGTCCATGGGATAGAATAGGAAGTACGACAAAAGGGTTTATGTGCATACGTCTTTATATGGTATTCAAAGTCTTTTATTATACCCGGACGTTTACTAAAAATCGACTGATATGCTTCCAACAAGTAGTACAGTTCATCCCTTTGGATAACAGATAAATATTCTGATTCTAACACCTTTTCCTGCAATGATATTTTATCCATCATTTCTTCAGAACATTCAATAAGGCATATATCATACACATTTTCATCATCAATACTGACATATTTTACCATTAGATTCATACACAATTGATTTGGAATTACTCGGTCCTTTCTCAGGGTGGTTGTCAAAACATTACCATTGGAATTAAATATACATTCACCTTTCTCTAAATTAATGATTGCACCGGTCTCACATAAAAAATCCAAACCCCAGATACATGGTACTGTCATTTTAGGAACAACCAGGAATGTACTTTCAATTTGAGCCCCCTGTATTGTAACGTCAACACGTACCTGTTTCACAACTTTTTGCATTTTTGCGCTGAACGCGCCAGACACGGTACATCCTGTGATAGGAAAAGTGGGCATTTTTACCCCTTGGCTTATCTGTTTTAAACAGTCCATCGTCATGACACTAATAGTTGCTCCAGTATGAATTAATATTTCAACATCAACATTATTTATACTTGTTGGAATTATTGCCTGTAAAATTTGTCCACATTTATTAGAAACTTCAGGTTTTTCTTCAATTAACTCATTCCTTATATCCTGATTATTATTGTACCTTAATACTCTCACTTCAAATTGATGCCTGCCTTCCTTCTCCTTTCCAGTCATCCTAGGAAGGCATTTGGTGACTGGTATTAGTTTAATCTATCTCGTTGAGTCATTGGTGGGGGTTCATGAACTTCCACAATCCGTACAGTATGATCCGAGTTATGGTATTCACCCCGTTGCACATTGGAGGCTCCTTCGCCCATTGGTATAACTCCTTGTGCTGGATGAGGACTCGAGGCATTTGTTCCATCCTGCCGATGAACATTATGCTTCGAATTATCTTCCCAAGGTCGAATGCAATTGGGTTCATCACTTGGGTACCTGTTACTCTTATTAATATCACTACTATGCACATTCGCGTCACCATATCGAGGTTTACCTCTAGCACAGTAAGTATCTCTTCTATATTTATTATAATCATTGTTTTTATTGCAACCATAGGATGAAGATTGTCCACGCTCCTGTGATGCGGGTTTGACCTGGTTTTCGGTATTATTATTATCATACGTTAAATTATTATTATAATTACTCGTATTACTATGAGTGTGAGTCGACATTTGATTACTACTCATTTGTCTTGCGTCTTCCATAATCATATCTATAGAGCCAATCACCGACAGGAATTGTTCTACATCGTGGTCAGGAACATTTATTAACTTTTCACGTATATTTATGGGCAACCTTCCCTTCAAAATTCTGATCACTTCCTTGTGAGAAATTGGATCACTCCAATAACGTGTCTTATTTATGTACTTTTCAAAATATTGCCTTAAAGTACTCCTTTTACTGTTAAAATACTCAGGTTGGTAAACCTCTTTTCTTAATTTCTCTTGTTTACTCGACGACCAGTATTTAGCCAAAAAATGTTGTTCAAACTCAGCGCAAGTATGGCAACTTTCACTTACTTCGGCGGCCCATAATGCGGCTTCTCCGGTAATTTTGGATACTATAAATTGAAGTCGGTCGTGTTCTGACCAGCTACGTGGAAATATTCTTTTGAAATTATTGATAAAGATTTTCGGATGCAGGTTGTTCTTTTCAGTGGAGAATGTTGGGAATTGTCTACTTTTAAAAATGCTGTTCTCCACCTTTAAAGAAGACAAATATCCTCGCTGACCAAATGAATCATCATCTTTACCAACCGAATCATCAACTTCCCAATGCAAATTTGCACCACAATTGTACTTCGTATTATCACATGTTCGGTTGTTTTTCGACCTATTCTCCGAACGTTCGTCCTCTGTCAACAAATTTTGTGATGACTTTCGTTCTAACTCCGCCAATTTATGATTGGTTTCCTTTTGCCATTTAGGTAACTCATCAACTATTTTGTCTTTTATTTTCTGAAATTCGCTAGTGAAGAGCTTAATTAATTCATCATTTCTACTTAGGTGATCATTGATATTTTCATTTGGCTGGGATCCAATAGTAGTCTTAACCTTGTCTACAATTTCATTTCCTTTTATTTCTATCCATTCAGATAGATCTTCGTCAAGTCTTTTAGTTTGATCTACTAAATACTTGTCAATCCCCTTACGAGCATCGGACTCAAACTCGACTATTTGTTTAGAAAGCTCTTCTATCTGTGCGCTAGCATTGAAACAGCTGCTTTCACACTTAACCATCCTATTGGACAGGCCATCATAACTCTTCGAAACTACCTCATATTTCTTTTCTACGTCATGAAGTTTTCCCATTAAATTATTATATTGCCTTTCTAAGGTGTTAGAAAACTCTACATCTAGTTCTCCAAATTTCGCATTTAATTGAGTCTCCCAGTCCGTCTTTAATTCTTTCTTAGTATTTCCTAGTTTATAATCAAAGGTGTTCAGCTTGCTTTCCAAAGAATCCATTTTAACTTCTAATGAACCAAATTTGGCCTCAAATTTTTCATTTAACTTTTGAATGTCCTCTTTTAATTGCTTATTATCTTTTTCTAGTGAACCAAATCTTCCATTCATTACACCCATTTGAGTATTTATTGATACCAGCATATCAAATATTTTTTGATTAATATTTCCATTTTGAGGATCAACTTGCTGATCTACTTCCGAAACCTCAAGATCTTTATGTTCTCCCACGCTGCTTACCTTACTTATCATTGTATTTGAATCTCCTAACGGCTCTAAATCAATAACTGTATTATTATCTGTACATGTCTCCTGTCCCACATTGAGCTCATGGGATGCATCATCCCTATCCTCTTCACTTTCCTCTCTCTCTCTACTCATTACTCTACTCAACTGCACATTATCATGTATTCTTTTCGTTCGTTTTGACATGATTATTCACTACCAAGACATACACTTATTTTCACTATGTATTTATGTATATTTATCTACCGAAATCACAAGTCTCAACTTCCCTTTTTTTTTATAATTATACAGTTATTTTAATCATACCTGGTAGTATCGCTCACTTTTAGCGATTATTGAAGAATACCTCTTTCATTGGACAGACTCACTGGCTGCTAAAATATTTTCCAACTCTAGGGTTCGTGAATCCGGATGACACTCGACTCGATGCAGCAATCCTCCTCGATCGAGCCCCACGTTGGGCGCCACTTCTACCGTATCTTCCTTCGCCGTCGGCGTTGTTACCGTGAGACACCGTTATACCAAGAGGAAATGCGCGTCGATCTTTGAGCATGAGATATGATGACCTTAAGCCATTGACAACACACAACGGTCACGGTAGCACCTGATTCCAGAATAGCTGCAGTAGTTAAGATCTACGAACTATCCCCTCTTGACCAGGTCCCCAAAACTTAACTCGTAACGAGATCCCTTCAAAGCAAATTGTCATGACAATCGTCTATAAAGGCTTCGTACAACGAGAAGAAATGTTACAGTCTATGGAATAATAACAGATACGACCAAACTGTCTTGTCTCTTCTGCTTTATTTAACATAACTTCGTTCACAGTTTCATTTCGCATTCACCACTCATTCACCGAAACCCTTTGATGAACAGATTTGGTTGCTTGACACCAACAGTCAATGATAATGATACAGCTTTTCTCCTTTTTATAAATTGAAGCCCGCTCTCCGTGATATAATTAAAAAAAAAACCGGTCTCAATACCGCGTCCCTCGTGAGATGCGAATAGACTTATCCCGGAATTTACCGCCCTGTAGGTGTACTCCATTTAATGACCACACTTCACTGTCCGCTATTTCGCGTAACTGAATGTCCATTTGTTAGTCTGATTATACACTGTAGCTATTTAAAATTCGCCCCTATATTTTTCACAACGCACAATTAGCACTTCGTTACTTGTTTTCTTTCTTTTTTTTTTTTTTTTTTTTTTTTTTTTTTTTTTTTTTTTTCTTCTTCTTCTAAGAGTAAACGGAAAAAAAGACGCCGTATCATCGGCTTAGTCGATATAAAGCAAAACACCTTAATATGCCCAATTTTACCTCTTCTTATAGGATCGGCTACCTTACCCATGAATTTATTACATATTATTTCCTATAACGCTAAACAGATATCGCCGTTATATTTTAATTGTATTCAAAAGTATGTTACTACTATTATGACCGACCAAATCGTAACAAATCGCGCGGCGTGCGTTTCTAACGATAACTTTACGCTATTCAAGTTCCGTTACAGCTGTCTTGACTCGTAATGTTACAGCGGTTCACAACAAGTATTCAGTATCTTCCTGGATGTGAGAATATTCCTGCTGACATATGTTCCAGAGTTTTGAACATAATGTTGCCAGCCAGTATTTTATATGATGATATTGCAAAGGAGAAAGAAGTGACCCAGAACAGGCGAAAGTGAAGAATGCAAACTCCTCTTCCTTAGTGTTTTAACAATATTGTTACCTCATGCATCACAGCTACTTGCGATAAGTTTACAGGTAAACTGGGGCCGTATGTTCCTCCATGCAACCACCAAAATGTCATCCATGTACTACATAACTTGGGTTTCATTGAAACAAGATGTAAACATGTGACAAAAAGCATGTGTTCATTGTCAGTGAGCAAACATTTCACACATACAACCAGTGCTTGCTTAACTGTCAGTGAGGGTATCAGTCACATCTAACATATACACATAGATGTAGTGGGACTATTGCCTTGCTCTCAGTGTTTCACCTATCTGTTAACAATGTCAGGTTTACACATTGGCCAGAGGCAGTTCGACTGAAGGACATCTATGCAGAAAGTGTTTGCACTACACTTTTATTATCATGGAACGCTTGCTTGGGAGTCCTAAACATTGTCAGCACCAACAAAGGAAGGCAGTTTGAGTGTCAATTGTTCACTCGCCTCACAAGACCCTAGATATACACCACATCAAAACCACTGCTTACCATAAGTGTCAAACCGCAAAAATTGAAACGGAAACTCGAGGTAGGAATATCAGTAATGTAGGAAAAGATAGATTACCAATTATCATAAAGAAGACACGTGAAGTTGCAGACAGGCACAATTAGGACACTCGCATAAAGCTTTTGGCTACAGCCTTTGTCAGTAGAAGGCAGACGTGTGTGTGTGCGCGCGCGCACACACACACACACACACACACACACACACACACACACACACACACACACACCTCATGCACTCGTGACCACAATCTCCAGCATCTTTGGCTGGAATGCATCATCATGTGGGATGCAAGCCAACAATCTGGAGGGGCAGGGATGGGCAAGGAATAGTAGTGTATGGGTCTGGTGTCTGGTGGAATGTCCAGGGACTAAACTGCCAACATGTGCAGTGTCATTAGGTTGTGGGGCAGAGAGGTGGGAAAAGGAGAAAAAAAGGAGAGGAGTGGGGAAATATGGGAGGATGCATTGGCAGAGGGCTGGAAATAGTGTGGGAGATTAGAATGGGGAGGAGATGGTAGGACATAAGGGGTGGAAACTGTTTGGTGGAGGATGTGGGGACAGTACATTACTGTAGGTGGGATCTATTGTCCACATGTCCACCACTCAAAAGTTTCCATAACCTCTGTCCCATCATCTCCTCCCCATTCTCATCTCCCACCCCACTGCCAATGAATCAGCTCATCTTTCCCCATGCCTCTCAATTTCCCCACACCCCTGCTCCACAAACGCCTGCCACTGCGCCTATTGGCAGTCAAGTCCCTGCACACTCCACCAGACAGTGTTAGTCTCTCCTCCCTCCAGTATACTATTATCCCTTCCCCTTCCCTCACCCCCTCCAGATTGCTGCTTGCATCTCACATGATGATGTATTCCGGCCCGAGATGCTGGGGTTTGCGGTCGTGTGCGCATGAGGGGTGTGTGTGTGTGTGTGTGTGTGTGTGTGTGTGTGTGTGTGTGTGTGTTTTACTGGCAAAGGCTGTGGCCAAAAGCTTTATGTGAGGATCTTTTAATTGTGCCTGTGTGCAAATTAACGTGTCTACTTCACGGTAAATAGCAATCTGTCTTTTCCTACGTTGTTAAAAGTTGAACAGTGGCATCACAACATTAAGAACACAACTTTCAGGTGACCGTGTTGCTGACTTACCAACAATTTTAGTGGATATCTTGTAGCTATATGATTCCAGAACATAACACCACTGCTGTAGAAATGAAATAGCTTGACAACTAGACTTCCAGTTGATTTCTGTGATCCTACGCGAGTGGAGTGTGGCATTCCACTTTAATTTTCAACTTGAAACAGAACATGGCATTCTTTAAATCAATAAATGTTTGACACCATGCTATCCCTTCTGTTTTAATCCGTCTTCAGTTGTACTTGCAAGGCATGATGCACAGAGAGAAGCTCTATTTGTGATGAACATGCCGAGAAATTCCAGATGGCGTAGATGTCTCAGTGTTGTTTCCTCTGGGTGCTGTTTAAAGGAAAATGTAAATGGCTCATGGTCTTAAGTAATCGACACAGTGAAATGGAAACTTGTAAAAAAAATACATTGAAATAATTGGTCTTTTGTTTTTAGTTGTTAAGCATTTCCATTGCAACTGATATGAAAAAGTGTGTGTGCATTCATAGGAGTTTCCTTTCTGTGGTGATAAATAAAGGATTATTTTTACTAGAACCCACAATATAAAACAACAGATAGGTGAAAAAACAAGAACCTGACAGAGAGCAGTACAAAAATGCGTATGTTTTGCCCTTCTGTAAAGAAATTTGTTGTGTTGAAAGCATAACAGTCATTTATGTTGAAAGCAGTAGACATTAAACAGGAGTCAATAAGTAAGCTGAATACTTAATGAAATGTGAGTTAGATTAAAAGCTATGTAAGTTTACATGAAAATGACATATTTAGATGAGTAAATAAACGTATTATAAATGCTGGTTAAATTGACGAATAAATGTTGAAGTAGAGGTAGGTGTATGACATTGTGAGGGAGGGTCGGCCAGCCAAGGCAAGCAATCCCTCTGTTACACGTCAGCATTATGAATGTTGTTAAAAAATATTTCATACTGAAACAATGTTTATTCCATTGTCTTACAGTTGTTATTTTTCTTATTCATTTATTTTACAGGTGTATGGCCATGGTAAACAGACAAGATCTTTCCAATATGTATCAGATCTTGTGAATGGTCTGATATCGTTAATGGCATCAAATTTCACATTACCGGTAAATTTAGGAAACCCCACTGAGCATACTATTGAAGGTATTCTTCCAAAATCAATAACTACATAATAATTTCACCAGTATTTAATTTACTTTGAAGATATTAATATGAAATGTGGAAGCATCTGGGGTATGGAATTCTTTTTAAATTTGATGGTACAGCTTCAGGTATTTGTATGTGGGTCACACTCTGCTTCTATCAAGAAGAAAAATTTAATGCCACACTTACAATATCAGGTGGGGCAAATAAAAGTGGCCCAGAGAATGGAATTCCAGGGTACAAAGAAAGACAGCAGAGAAAAGGAAATACAGTACTAACCTGACTACAGCAGATGTTGAAAGTGATCACCATTCATTTCTTGGCACTTTTGGGCCCGGATCAGCAAGTTGCTGAAGATGGATCAAAGCTGGACTACTGGAATTCCTGCAACCTCATTCGAAATACTCTGCTGCAGTTCTTGAAGACTTTGATGGTTATTGCGATACACCTTGGACTTGAGGGTTCCCCACACAAAGTAATCACGCACTGACAGATCAGGTGACCTGGGTGACCAGCTATGGCCTGACGAGACTAACCTCAGCTAACAACTGTCAGGCATGAAGGCTGTGTAAATTAGTCAAAGACTTAGCCAGATGTATGGGCAGTTGCTCCATCCTGTTGGAAGTAACCGGGTGTGGTTATATGCATACATTCACGTCCAGTCGTATCCACTTGTCTGGGCCATTTTTATTGGCTCCACCCTGTATTAGTGAGGTAATGATTTTGCTAGTAAGTACTTTTACTGAAGGCAGTCTTGCCAACTCACTACTGTGGCTGGTTCATTGTTTGAGCTGTTTTCCTAAGGATAATTGTGCAGTTGTAAATATAAAACAGTATTTGTTGGAGAGCAGTGTAATGAATGCAGTTTATGTAAATATCTCTTTCACTGAGAGCTCGGTAATAGTGAGCCTGGGGATTATTATGGAGCACTATAAATGCCATTACAAATTTAATTCAGTTAACTTACAATTTTTAAGGAATTTGTTCATCATTATGTTGCAGTGTTGTTCGTATGGCTAAGAATAAGTAGTAATATTGTGAAAAGGATGTTGCTATTCACCATATAATGGGGATCCTGAGTCACAGATAGGCACAACAAAAATACTGTCACAAAATAAACTTTCAGCCAACAAGGCCTTTGTCAAAAAACAGACAAAACTTACGCACAAGCACGCGTGCGCGTCTTCTCTGGCTTCAGCTGCTAGAGACTGTGTGTGTGTGTGTGTGTGTGTGTGTGTGTGTGTGTGTGTGCGTGCGTGCGTGCGTGTGTGTGTGTGTGTGTGTGTGTGTGTGTGCGTGCGCGCGCGTGCGTGTGTGCACGCGCGTGCGTGTGTGCACGCGCACTCACTCACTCACTCACATGCATGTGTTTTGTCTATTTTTGACAAAGGCCTTGTTGGCAGAAAGCTTATTTTGTGACTGTCTCTTTGTTGTGGCTATCTGCAACTCAGCATCTCCAGTATATGGTGAGTAGCAACTATCCTTTTCATAATATTTTTACCTTCCATCCTGGATTTTCCTTTGTTTAAGAATAAGTAGTAAGTGATAGCAATATCATTTCATGTCACTATTATTTTCCTTGGTGGCGTATTGGTTTGTGACTGTAACCTGCAGTTGACTACCCTCCAGGACTGTAAAAATAACTGAATAGCATCAGTTTTTTATGTCACTACTTTGTTTATAGTAACATTTACATAATTCCATGTTTCACATTTTACAGTGTTTTGTAGTATCTTATAGACATTTACAGTGTCTTTTCATCGACTCGTGCATGTGTGTACTTCTTTTATGTTTTTGGTTGTTCACTTTCTTCTGAAGAAGTGCTTGAAAGTATTAAACCTAGTGTACATGCAAGCCCAACTTTTCTGTGGTCTTGAGTTTCTGTTAACGGTAAGAAAGTTTTAAATAATTTTCTCTCTCTCTGTGTCTGTCTGTCTGTCTCTGCGTGTGTGTGTGTGTGTGTGTGTGTGTGTGTGTGTGCGCGCGCATGTGCAAATGTTGAAAAAGTGTTGTGAACAACTGTGAAACGTGTCGTTCCAGGCTGTCATGGATGTAGATGGTCATCATATTCGGCAACGTTTGTAACCTGGAATGTAAATGTGATACTCATTTAACAAAAGCTACCCTCTCATGTGGAAATTAAAATGAGTTTCTTTAAATGGTTTATTCATTATTGCTCTTTCACATGTTGTTACAAATGTTTCTTTTAAGTTACTTTGTCATGTGATCACATGTTCATCACGGGGTCCCTCTCCATTAACAAAAATGAAATATAGTCACCCTGTAAGTTGTATCTTAATTTTTGAAAGTCATTGTCTTTTTATAACAAAAAATAACTTATATTTATGCTTACACTAAATGAGGCTTCTAAGTTATACAATAATTATACCCAGATCAGAATAACAGTGTGATTGACAGCAAAGCACAATTGCGTGTGGAAGGGGGGTCTGCTGTAATTTATTCTCCTGGCACCAATTACAGTCAGTTTAATATGATTTATTTAGTTTGTTAGACATTTTATTCTGGATTAATTTTTCTTCATCTGTATGTCATCACATTATTCTAAAGCAGATTTAAAGCTGGAAACGATTTTCTCCAGCTTTCTAATATGTGTATAGCAACTGAATTTCTCATTTGCAACCAACTTGGTAAACCAAATAAAATATTGATTTGGGTTCTGAATCAAATAATGGTTTTTGAAGGACAATATTTTCGCCTTTGAATGTTACTTTTACTTAAAAAGCAGCATAAATGTACATATGCGGTGTCCATCCACATATGAGAACTTTTATTCCAAACCTTTTCAAATACAACAAAAGTTTGTAAGTTGACAGAATTCGTTATTTCCTCCTGTGTTTCACAAAACAGTCAATTTTTAAGCAGAGCATTAGATTGTTGTAGTGTCCGGTTCAGAGTTTCTTGCATATCCCTTGCGCTAGCATCGCAAGCCAAATGTCACATGGGTATTCAAGCAAAGTATTTACTATATTGTGCGCTTCGGCGTATTGGGAAATCTTGAGCACATTGAATACAAGTATTGTCTGATATGCCCTACTCTTCAGAATTATTTAGAAGTAAATTTGTGCGAAACCTCAATAGTCAGCCTCATCTGTAAATGTAAGACGATTCCTAAATTAATCGATTAAACAATGTAGAAACATTGACCTCAGCAGCAGTAGTTTAATATGTGAATGTAAGATGACCCGATATTTTTCGAATGACGAATTTGAGAAAAAAAACTTTGTCTTCTAATCGGTTAAAGACGGTATGCCCACCTGCTGTGAATTATTCCTTCATTCTTTAAGAGATCTCTTAGTTCCTGGTTGACATATTCCTTCCTATTGCCTGTGCACAAGACACAAATTTTACAACTATAGTTATAGGTTTTTTCCCCCACTAGTTACTTAAAATTTCTAATTATGTCCAATACTTGTTACGTAGTACATACAAAAATATCTTCCTCATGTAATCAGTCAGGGAATACCTGCCATCCCCAGTTGGTCTTGTTTCTACGTGAGCACCCAAGTCAGAATATATTAATTCAAGAATACCTTTCACTGTCGAGTCAGAATGTTGGAAAGGTAACCTTGTGTCTTTATCTTCCAAGCATATAACACATGAGAATCAATAGTTCCCGTATAAATAATCCAATTGGCCGTACCTTTCTGCAGAAGCTTCGATTCTGTCAGGTCTTAAATGTCCTATCTTTGTGCCATAAGTTCATGTCATTTAATAGTGATATGGATGTGGCTTCAACCAAACAATTATCTGGTTGGTCCACTTTGTACATTTGTAAAGTGTTGTTATTGAAGGTAGCTTGACAGTAGCTTCTTTTGATTATTATAAATCCTACAGCCTTGTTTATCAAAAGTGACAGAATGTCACTTTTACAGTATCTTACTTGCAGAAAGTAAATTCATACTTAACAGTGTTGTGCAAAGAACATCTGTTACTTTCTCTTTTTTGCCCCCCCCCCCCCCCCACTCTTTCCTACCAGCTTGGGCACCAATGTGTTTGTCACAAATTCCTTCAGCGGGTAAATCATTATTATTTGCCACAACCATCTGTGGTGATAACATCGATCTACATGAATTCATTTTACACAGAAGTTTAGATGTTTGCTGAAGCACCAGAGTCAATGTACCAGTCTTTATTTATAGCTCTACCAGTTGTATAGTTGGCGACTATATTAATGTCTTCTCACCACACAGCGCACGAGGAAAGCTGCATTGTCGGTTTGGCTGACAACAAATAACCAGCAGCAATGTTATGGATAGCTGCAATAGCAGTAGTCCAAGCCACCTCACTGTGGTCATTTTCATTGTGTATTACAAGCCATTTCATGTTAAATTTATTATGTGTACCTAATAAGTGTGACATACACATTACAGAATGAAATGTTTATTCAATCATTCCCAGGCATAATGATATGAAGCGAAATCAGTGATACAAACTGTCACTTTGCAGAATGGATTCTAAAATAAATTACAACTTAAAACAACAGATTACACCTTCCGTTGTCTCTTATTTTACTAACAGAACAATGCAAAAACAAAGGTAAAGTAGCCACAGCAGGATGAAGAGCATTTTATACTACTTTAAATTGTAGTCAGAATATGAGATAAATAAAAGAAAATTTCCGTTACTGAACTATTACTTACTGCATTCCATACACATACTTTTATACCCACAAGGAGAGGCCTCAGCGGTGTGATCAACTTCTAGAAACTATATAAACCCACTTGTCACTTCAATTTTCATCTTTCTTATTTTGTGCATAGTGCTGTAGGTTTTTAGGTTATATTTTAAATGTATGTAAGATCAAAGGTGGGAATTTAAGGAGATGGGACCTGGATAAACTGACTAAACCAGAGGCTGTACAGAGTTTCAGGGAGAGCATAAGGGAACAATTGACAGGAATGGGGGAAAGAAATACAGAAGAAGAAGGATGGGTAGCTCTGAGGGATGAAGTAGTGAAGGTAGCAGAGGATCAAGTAGGTAAAAAGACGAGGGCTAGTAGAAATTCTTGGGTAACAGAAGAAATATTGAATTTAATTGATGAAAGGAGAAAATATAAAAATACAGTAACTGAAGCAGGCAAAAAGGAATACAAATGTCTCGAAAATGAGATCGACAGGAACTGCAAAATGGCTAAGCAGGCATGGCTAGAGGACAAATGTAAGGATGTAGAGGCTTATCTCATTAGGGGTAAGATAAAAGCTGCCTAAAGGAAAATTAAAGAGACCTTCGGAGAAAAGAGAACCACTTGTATGAATATCAAGGGCTCAGATGGAAACCCAGTTCTAAGCAAAGAAGGGAAAGCAGAAAGGTGGAAGGAGTATATAGAGGGTCTATACAGGGATGATGTACTTGAGGACAATATTATGGAAATGGAAGGGAATGTAGATGAAGATGAAATGGGAGATAGGATACTGCGTGAAGAGTTTGACAGAGCACTGAAAGACCTGAGTCGAAACAAGGCCCCGGGAGTAGACAACATTCCATTAGAACTACTGCAGCCTTGGGAGAGCCAGTCCTGACAAAACTCTTACCATCCAGTGAGCAAGATGTATGAGACAGGCGAAATTCCCTCAGACTTCAAGAAGAATATAATAATTCCAATCCCAAAGAAAGCAGGTGTTGACAGATGTGAAAATTACCAAACTATCACTTTAATAAGTCACAGCTGCAAAATACTAACGCGAATTCTTTACAGACGAATGGAAAAACTGGTAGAAGCGGACCTCGGGGAAGATCAGTTTGGATTCCGTAGAGATATTGGAGCACTTGAGACAATACTGATCCTACGACTTATCTGAGAAGAAAGATTAAGGAAAGGCAAACCTACATTCCTAGCATTTGTAGACTTAGAGAAAGCTTTTGGCAATGTTGACTGGAATACTCTCTTTCACATTCTGAAGGTGGCAGGGGTAAAATACAGGGAGCGCAAGGCTATTTGCAAATTGTACAGAAACCAGATGGCAGTTATAAGAGCCGAGGGACACAAAAGGGAAGCAGTGGTTGGGAAGGGAGTGAGACAAGGTTGTAGCCTCTCCCCAATGTTATTCAATCTGTATATTGAGCAAGCAGTAAAGGAAACAAGAAAAATTCAGAGTAGGTGTTAAAATCCATGGAGAAGAAATAAAAATTTTGAGGTTCGCCAATGGCATTGTAATTCTGTCAGAGACAGCAAAAGACTTGGAAGAGCAGTTGAACGGAATGGACAGTGTCTTGAAAGGAGGATGTAAGATGAAAATCAACAGAAGCAAAACGAGGATAATGGAATGTAGTCGAATTAAGTCGGGTGATGCTGATGGAATTAGATTAGGAAATGAGTCACTTAAAGTAGTAAAGGAGTTTTGCTATTTGGGGAGCAAAATAACTGATGATGGTCGAAGTAGAGAGGACCTAAAATGTAGACTGACATTGGCAAGGAAAGCGTTTCTGAAGAAGAGAAATTTGTTAACATCGAGTATAGATTTAAGTGTCAGGAAGTCGTTTCTGAAAGTATTTGTATGGAGTGTAGCCATGTATGGAAGTGAAACATGGACAATAACAAGTTTAGACAAGAAGAGAATAGAAGCTTTCGAAATGTGGTGCTACAGAAGAATACTGATAATTAGATGGGTAGGTCACATAACTGATGAGGAGGTATTGAATAGAATTGGGAGAAGAGGAGTTCGTGGCACAACTTGACAAGAAGAAGGGACCAGTTGGTAGGACATGGTCTGAGGCATCAAGGCATCACACATTTAGCATTGGAGGGCAGCGTGGAGGATAAAAATCGTAGAGGGAGACCAAGAGATGAATACACTAAACAGATTCAGAAGGATGTAGGTTGCAGTAAGTATTGGGAGATGAAGAAGCTTGCACAGGATAGAGTAGCATGGAGAGCTGTATCAAACCAGTCTCAGGACTGAAGGCCACAACAACAACAACAACAACAACAACAAGATGATTACTGTGCAGATAAATTGCACATCTGGTAACAAAAATACATTTTCACACAATTGCACAAATATAAATAGATTATTCATCTTTCCTTTTTTAACTGATAAATGGGAATTTTCAAATAATTGAGTATTGTTATGGATAAATAGAATTAAATTTATATTCACAAAAAATATGATTGGGAAAAAAATGGTATAAAGAAAGAACGAAAAAAATGAAAAAGTTTATACTATGATTAA
The DNA here is from genome assembly GCF_023898315.1 of Schistocerca nitens. Taxonomy (NCBI): domain Eukaryota; kingdom Metazoa; phylum Arthropoda; class Insecta; order Orthoptera; family Acrididae; genus Schistocerca; species Schistocerca nitens. Next base: position 481,513,966 of record NC_064615.1, read on the forward strand.
AGTGATGTGACAGAGGAAAAGAAAGAAAAAAGCACATCTGAACCAATTAATGGAATAAAAATAATGATCACAGTAAATTCAATAAAAAAAATTCAGTGCCTACCTGACGAGATTCGAACCTACAACATCCTGCATGTGAAGCTGTTATCCTGTCCATTATACCATGCAATCGGACTGTATAATGCCAATTTTTTTTTTTTTTATCGCTGTTGAGTGTTACACATAATTCCGCATTTTCTTTTGTTTCGTCGATTACTCAAAAACCCGGGTCCACCAGAGTGAATGGCTACAGTGTGTAATAACTGGGATCTTAACCTACATCACTATATAGATAATTTCAAAAAGTCGATCGCACCATCTCCTTGTCAGATGTTTCACCATCACTGCCTTTGGAACTGGAGTCGCCGGATGGGGGTGCCAGATTGATGATTAAAGAATCCATTATTTTGTCTCTTAACACCCTCTTTCCGATAAACTACTACTAGCGGTTTATCAGAGTGATGTGCATAAGCTTCCCAATCAGCTACGGTGATTTTGTGTATTGCTTCATGGTTCAGCCTTTTTTGCTACATGTCCCCACACCAATTTTATGTAATTACAATGACATGGGAAGCACAAGTTACGGGTAGTGTGTTGATACTTAATTATTGTTTGACATAATGGTGAAAGTTCTTGGAATTAGTTCTCTGTTCATCTGTTGTCAGGTGATAATTTGCTGTTGTAATCAGTAAAACAAACAGTTACCGCATGGTATTCTGTGAGTGTCACTTTTGTAGACTACATGTACATCTACATGATTACTCTGATATTCACAATTAAGTGCATGACAGAGGGTTCATTGAACCACCTTCAAGCTACTTACCTAATGTTCCACTCCCGATCAGCGTGCAGGAAATACAAACACTTCAATCTTTCCATGCGAACTCTGATTTCTCTTATTTTACTGTGATGATAATTTCTCCCTATGTATGTGGGTGCCTGCAAAATACACTGCCAGAAAAAAAAAAAGTGGACCTAGAGAGAGGACATTGATTTCAATACGATGATGGCATATACCACCTGTGGGACAGTAGATGTACTGATAATGCTGTCAGTGTTATCCTCCAACAGATAGTGTAGTGGCGCTGTCTGTGTCTACCCTTTAATAGGGAATACCCACAGCCAGAAAGCTCAGTGTGGTGCAAACATGTGAAGCAAGCAGAGATGCACTCGTGCTTTCTACAGCCAACTGAGCGAGTTTGATAAGGATCAAGTGGCAGGGAGGTCCTTTTGAAGAATTGCCAAAGAAGTTGGGCTTGCTGCATCAGTTGTGCAACAATACTGGTATCAGTGGTCACATTCAGTGGTCACATGAACATTCTCACACATGTAGATGAGTTGCTGGATGTCCATAGAGCATGGACGCCTGCCAGGATTGTTGATTGTAAGGGCAGCAGTGGCATATTGTACAGCTGCTACAGCAACACAGATAAGAGGGCTTGTGAGCCCAGATGTGTCAACGCGAACTGTTGTGAACTAGTTATTATCAGTGTGAACTACGGGCGCACACACCTTGAGCCCATCTTCCACTCACACCACGTCATCAGTGTGCTTGGCTTGACTGGTGCTGTCAGAGGATCACTTGGAAGATGGAGTGGCATGTCATGGTCTTCAGCAATGAAAACATATTCTGCTTGTATGCAGATGATGGTTGCTTGTGCGTATGACGTAGACCTGGTGAGTGCTGTCTCGTAGTGTGCATTTCTCAAATACACAGTGGGTCCACCCCAGGCCTTATGGTGTGGATATAGATAAGCTACAGCTCTCATTCATGTTTGGTGTATGTGGAGGTGACACTACCCAGTGCTTGGTATGTGCAGAATGTCGTTAGACCCGTTCTGTTGCTATTCTTGCATCAGGAAGGTAATGTGTTGTTTCAACAGGATAATGCTTGCCCACACACTTCCTGTGGAGCTCAGTGTGCTCTGAAAAAGGGGCAGCAACTTCCCTGGCCAGCACAATCTCCAGTCTCTGACTCAAATAGAACTGTGACCTTTCTGACAGGAAATCATGAATTTTATTAGAAGACATGTGAGGGATGTTGCCAAAAGCCTTATGGAAATCTAAAAATTTGGAATCAATTTCACATCCCCTGTTGACAGCACTCATTACTTTGGGAGAATAAAGAGTTAGTTGTGTTTCACAAGGACAGTATTTTCTGAATCTGTATTGGCTGTTATCTTTGAGTTAAGTCATAACGTCTGAGGAAAGTATATGTTCCAAAATCCTACTGCAGATTGACATTAGTGATATGGGTCTTCAATTCAACAGATTACTTCTGTTTTTTTTCTTGGGTGTTGTGACTTGTGCAACTTTCCAGTCTTTTAGGTGTGGATTTTTTGACAAGCTTGGAGCTGTTGTATCAGCATCCAGTGAAAGGAACGTGACTGTATGCAAACTGGACCAAAGACATTGCCTTTATTTAAGCTGCTTCGCTATGCTAAGGGTATCTGCTTCTGAGTTACACATGTTGGCAGTTGTTCTTAGTTTGAATTATGAAATATCGGCTTCGTCTTCTTTGTTGAAGGAATTTCAGAAAGCTATGTTTAGTAACTCTGCTTTAGTAGCACTGTTTCACTAACATCGTTGTGAAAGCTATTTAACAGCATCTTGGACTAAGTTTCGAGCTTCTGTAAAACTTTGCCAATCTTGATGTTTTGCATTCTTTTAAATTAGGCGTGCTTTTCTTGTTGCTTCGGCAACAGTGTTCTGACTTCTGTTGTGTACTGTGGGGGATCAGTACCATCTCTCATTAATCTGTTTGGTATATATCTCTCAACTGCCATTGATACAATTTTTTCGAATTGATACCCCATCTGGTCTATGCTTACATAGTCGAATTGGAAGAGTGGAGATTGTCTCTTAAGAAGATATTTGCTTTTTGAAATAGCTGTATTTTACATTTATTTTTGGTGAATATAGATGTTATGATTTTCACTCTTGCTACAACCACCTTGTTGTCATGAATCCCTATATCCACCATGAGGTTCCTTATATGCTCAGGACTGTTTGTTGCTAAGAGCTCAATTACATTTTAGCAACCATTTAAACTTTTGGTGGGCTCCAGAGCCTATTGTTCAAATTAATTTTCTGAGAATGCATTAAGTATGATTTTGATCAATGTTTTATGCCTACCCCCAACTTCAAATAATATTTTCGCCAACATATCGATGGTACATTGAAGTCACCACCAACTATACTAATATGAGTGGGGTACCTATGTGAAATGACACTTAAGTTTTCTTTGAACAGTTCAGCAACTGTATCATCTGAGTCGGGGTGTCAGTGAAAGGAACCAGTTGTTAATAATATATACAGGTTGTCGAGTATAACCTCTACCCAGACTAACTCACAGGAACCATCTACTTCAATTTCACTACAAGGTAAACTACTTCTGACAGCAATAAACATTCCACCACCAACTGTGTTAAATCTGCCCTTTCTGTATGTGGTTAGGTCCCTACATCGATTCGAGCTTCAGCACTTCCCATTAGTGCTTGGAGCTCTGGTTCTGTTGCAACACAGCTACGACAGTTTACAGCTACAATACTGCCTGTGTGTGCACTGCAGCCTTTTAGACTGATGCCCTGTGTGTAGTTTCATGACACCCTTTAACCTAACAACCACCTAGCACCCGTCCACACAGTCCCTGCTGCCCGTGTAACTGCTTCTTGTGTACAGTGGACCCCTGACCTATTAAGCAGAATCTGGAGACCTACCACCCTACGGCACAAGTCGAGGAATCTGCATCCTTCATGGCAGCAGAACTTTCTGGTCCCCTTGCATGGGCACTGTACCAAAGGATCTCAGTCAGGTCTGTTGATGATGCCACAGATGATGAGCTCCTCCTTCATCTCACAAGCCAGATTGAGAGTCTTTACCACTTCAGGGAGCTGCCCGAAACCAATCTAAAGTGATCCACATCGTTAGTACCGATGTGACCCACCACCTGCACTCAGTGCTTGTCACGGCATCCGGAAGCAGCATTTTCACATCAGAAATGACTCCTCCCACTATGCATACAGAGTGCAGTCTAGATTCTTCTCCCCCTTAGCAGCCATATCCCCTAAAGGGCCCCATTACATACCTAATGTTGTCACTCCCAACTACCAGTAATCCCACCCTCTGTGTGAATGCCCAGGCCCTGAGGGCCGAGAGGCTTCCTCTGGAACAGGGCAAGCAACTGCATGAGGCTCAGGGACTTTGTTAGCCACAGATAGCACCTGAAACCTGTTTGTCTGTTGAGCTGGTGAGGCCTTTTGATTGGCAACCTGGAAAGTTTGTAGCTGCCTGCCACACCTTTGAATGACCTCTGACTCAACCATGGGTGGGGGGGCCATCCTTAGTGTGGGCAGTATCAGGGGTGGCCACAATAGTGGAGCGAGCAGGGGGACATGGGGGGCATGCTGGACATTCGTCAGATCCTCACATCCGGTCCCCCATAGTGGTTTTCATTGGCAACAGCCTTAGGCTGTGGGACCAAAGTAATGACTGCCTGCAGTTGTGAGCAAAGGGTCACCATTTCAGCTCGCTCCTGCACACAGCGATCAAAGTCCCTATCCATACAAAAGACAGCAAAACTGTACATAAACAGTTATTACAATACTGGACTGCATAGTAAGCACACAAACCTGCAAGAAATTTAAGAACTAAACTAGTAAGTACACATATAACTGTGAATTAAGTTGCTCCTGTTTGAAGCTTGTAAAAATATATAGCAAATGAACACTGTGCAAATGAACACTGTGTTCAGTTTATCAGCAGCAGGAATGCAAGGTGTTCTCACCTGGATGCAAATAAGGCGACAGTTGATTCTGAAACTATTCTTGAAATGTTTCTCCATTCATTTCAGAATGAGAATCGGAGTTGGTTTTCGACTTTGATTGGAACTCCAACTTACTTGGAGGCACAAATATGGTAGCAGCAGAACCAGTGCAAAGCCACCTTGACCGTCTGTTAGTCAAATAAAACTTCTAGTATGGTTTCAATTACCCAAGTCTCATGCAGTTGATGTTCCTTTTGATCTGACTTCATGCATTTTTCTTAGAAACATCATCCTAGCAGCAGTAACATCCCTACAGTTTCTGTCAGTCATTACATATTACATATTGCGATCCCATGTTCTTCAGTATTCTATGTATTGACCTTGTACTTCCTTCAAACTCGGTAGCTTCACACACAGCAGTGAGCGATTTCACTGCCATGGGGAACTTGCATCTTTCATAAAATTTGAAAACTTTTTGACTTAAAATATCTTATTGAAGTTCTAGATTCTTATTACCTGCTTTGGCATTGTATGTTTCTTTCCTGGGCCGAAACACCACATTTCCAGTTGCCTGCTGAGTCGTCTCGGTCTTCCGACAATTTGCATGACACTTCATACACCAATATTGCCACATGCTGCGGCACTGTGACCCTGCACCTCAGCAACCTTGCAAATTGGATTGCCTGAATATGTTTCACATTTGAAGAATGAGCACACTTTAAAAATAAGGCTGCTTACCTGTTTGTGAAACACTTGGAACTTACTTGGGTTGAGCCACCTGGACAAAGCTCACAGGACATACAGCAATACCACAGAAATCAGTCAGTTGAAGTTTTGCATATGTAAAACAAGATAGAATGTTCAAATATGATAGTGGCTGAGCACTGATTGGCTAGCTGTGCAGCTGTCAACCGCACATCCCTGCCCCATAGGCCATCAACACTTGTTGCAGACGATGAGAGAAGAATATCTTGTAATTTGAAGTCCCTTCGAATCACTTGCTACTTGCCTTGGGTAGGCTGTGACAATTTCTTTCAATATGATGATACTTATTACAGTTATGGCAGTTCAGTCCCTTGGAGGAATTGTGTACAAAATTTCTATTATCTTTCTCATTTACTTGAAGAGCTGTGTGTCTGTTCATTGAGGGGCAATGCTATTCGTCTTCCTCTTCCAGCATCAATTTTGTTTTAATAGTGTCTCCAGTTTTTGATATATTGGAATTCTTTAGGCTTATGATAATTGATTTGTAGTTATCATGCAGTTCAGCCAATAAAATGCACACTACCCACTCTTCTTTCACTTTAAAATTCAAAGCATTTAACTTAGAAGTGGGAATTGCTTTGTATGCATATTATTATGCTGGCGTAATGTTCTCCATCTATATTGGGAGGAGTGTAGTCAACTAACAGATTCTTCTCTGAAATCTGGAGTATTTGTATACTTGTTTTAATTTGTCCCTTGCTTCATTTGTAGATGTATATTGCATGTGTATGTAAATTTCTGGAGCAACTGACAATATTATTTTTGCTCTAGCATCTTGCACATTTGAATTGTCCTTTATTTCACCCAGACACAGGTGGGATCCTGTCCACTCGTCTAAATATGGTGCCTAAGAAGCTAGACAACATTCAAGCAAATCTTATTTATAGAGTTTATTAAAATAGGTTGAATTGACAGTACTTAACTTGGATATACTGTGACTTACCACAAGCAATTGGCAACATGCAAGTATTCAATGTCCTTCGATATATACAATTTCCATGCAAGCAATTAATATAGATCCCAAGTCACGGCTTGTCTTCTAGTGCAGCCGAGTCTAGCTGGGGTGGTGCTTATATTCTCTTCATATAGGTGCCACTCCTGTCGTGGTGTTGTCTTAGTCAGCGTTCTGTTGGCTGATGTCATGTCACAGCCATCTCTGCTGTACTGTTCAGGCCGACATGCCGCTGCTTGATGTTATGTGGGAACAACACATCCCATAGCTTTTTGTGCTGAAGATATATTTTCATAACAAACTGCCACATATTCTAGTTTTATCTTCCTTTCAGTTTTTCTTTCAGCGGTAATGAAATTAATGCCATAATTTCGGCTTCAGTTGGATCACTGAACTTACTTCCTCTTTTTTTTTTTTTTTTTTTTTTTTTTCTTTCTTTTTTTTTTTTTTTTTAGCAAAATGTGTTTACTGGTTGTACTGGGTACCATAGAACACACACATGAATGAGAATAGATGTGGCAGGTCGACATGTACATAATATTTCTTTTTTGTGTCTGTCAGTTGGTCTTTCCATGTAATTTGTTAATAACAACACCTTTCCATCGATATTAGCAACTCTGATGCTATATGTTGACTGCTTCAGTCTTTCAATGCTCTTAGCAGCTTTCTAGTCATCAAACTGGCTAATAAACTTATCCTTTAAGGCCTTAACTTTACAAGACTGCTGGAAACAGTTGCACCATAACTGATCAGGTTGATATCACCATCACCTCTTCCAAAGAAATACATTATCGTAGCAGGTTCTTATTGAATAATACTATCGGGCATTAATTGCATAACTGTGACAAATGAATCCGTTTGTAATTGCAAGCAGTAACATATTTTTCGCAGTGCATCATACAGTTGTTGTTGTCCGATGCTCAGACAACCAGCGATATTAGCACATGAACTAATCAGTCATGAGCACAACTGTGTAATCAATATCTCTGAGCTAGTGTTATGTCAGTGTCAAAAATTATGGCGCCTTTTAACGTTTGAAACTGTAGATCACATAAAGAGCATGTGATAACTTTTCAGAATTGATCGCGGATGTTAATACTGGCTCCAAAACCCAAAGTCACTTCCCTGAAAATCATGTCTCAAAGGTAATACGTTTCCCTTTTTCTTAATTGCACCTCAATTAATGAATAAGGCTTTTGTTCAATAACATGATCTGGATGAGATTTAACATGATGAGCATATAGCAAAAACACTCTTGTCACAAATCAGTTATCAACACAGGTTTTATATTTCCATTAATAACATCTCCTGTTCAGTTTCTATTCATTCATCATAATACGTTTGTATCGTCAATGTAATAACAGAAACTATGGTTGCTCACACATATGAGTGCAACTTAATGCTGTGAAGACAACCAGGCAACAACTGATACATGAGTTAAGATCATTCAAAACTTTATCTCTTTTTTTCGTTTGTACAGTACATTATAATACAGTACGATACCTGTCCCAACGACGATGTTCAGCCTGTGCACAGCCTTTGGTTTTGCATGCATGGTGACCAGTTTTCAATGACACCGTACCTTGTTATAGCAAGTCTGCCACATTGCTCCAGTGTCCTTGAATCCATGTAACAGAGGGAAACAACAACACACAGCACACACACTATATCTGTTATAAAATTACACGTATCAAATACGCTGTGACCCAATATAGCTTAACCTTTTCCTTTGATATGACTATTAGGTGCTTTGTATATCATAGTTCTTACCATGAACCACCCATTGAACTGCATCATTGAAATAAGGTAGTGCTGGCCAAGACGGCGTTATATTCTAGCACGGATATTGGCACACTACATACATGAAAAACAACAGCAAAGAACCTATATAACAGCAGAAGCATATAGTTTCATTTCTAACAAAATTAGATAAATTGATACTTAAATTTGTTCATAAGCATACTTTTTATCAGAAACTGTATATTAATGACACACACAATTTTGCTGTGATTTCAGAGTTTGCAGTTATGATAAAAGACCTGGTTGGAGGTCCAAGTCACATAAAACAGGTGGCAGCAGTGGAGGATGATCCACAGAGAAGAAAACCTGACATATCAAGAGCACGACAATATCTTTCATGGGAACCCAAAGTGAGTTTTTTGAGATGAATGTGAGATGTTTCTCTGTTGGTTTCTGTTCAGACAAACTGAATGATACTGCAGGTGTGGTAGGTTTTTCAATCTGTGTTGCTACAGTATTAAGTTGTAATGGAAATGGTACGTAATACAAAATAGAACTGATATAAAAGATAAACTTCAGTTGATGGTAAAGTGTCATTCCAATGACAGAAATGAAAAGAAGTCATCCTCATTTGAATTAGAATAGGCATCAAACAGAGCAACTAGGAGTAAATTATAGTTGCAGCCTCTCAAACAAAATTTAGCACAATAAGTTCTGTAATGACATTACTTCCTCAATATTGCCTTCAAAATCAGCATACACCTCCCAGTATTATTGTAGCAAAACAAATACATTTATTTTTTATGTATCTTGATAGTATGAAAGGTCTTTGCACTACTGCACACTATCACCTAGACAATTGCAAGGTATCAGATCACAAAATTGCAGAATCAAGATTTCTGTGAGTTTCAGTCATTATGATTTCCAAAACTTCTCAGTATTCTTATTTTTGTACACAGCTGTGTTTGGTAACGAGAAGAGGGGTTTTCTTCGGTAAACATCACTACAATTCTTCTAATAATTTCCGGGTATGCAGCCGGGAAAATTTCAGAAGTCACATCACTACAATTGTTAATGATATATATTGTATACCACTCTTGGTAGACAATACTTCAACAAATGGTTTTGTGTAGTGACACTTCAATATCATTTGCTTTAGCCTTTATTTTAAGAGCTCATTAGGAACGTGTGGTGGAAGTTTAACACTATTGTGTTTACACAAATTTTGATCCACTTTGGCACGATTATGCAAACCACTATTATGTCTTACATTAATTTTGGGTCTCGATAACAGATCTATTCAGAATTAAGAGAAAGACAAATGGACATTGAAGGAGAAGAAAATATTTTAATTTTTACTGTTGTGCACCTAACCTCAGTCCGATTCATGTTCAGCATAGTTGGGACAATCTTAATGCTATTCCTCTTATCACATACTGAGTTGACATAATTGATACAGTGTTCATTTGTTAAGCCAGTGATATTTATTGCATTTTGAACTATGGGACTTAATTGAGGTTACTCTTGCATAGAAGGGGAATTTGTCATGACTGAAATTAAAATTGAGTGTGTCCTTTCAATCTTACCCCTTTTTGCAGGATTTTATTCAGTATTCAGTATGTTGGAGGTATGTCGAAAATATTTCCTCTAAGAAATGTTCAGTTTTCCAAAGAATGACTGAAGAAAACATAAGAGACAATATAGAAACCATTTGTTTTATGTTTCAGTGTCATGTAATGTTCTAATAACAGAACTTTGACTTTTACAGGTGCCTTTGGAGGTAGGACTTCGTAAGACAATTGAGTACTTTAGGAAAGAATTGCAGAGAGCAAGCCATTCTGAACGCAACATGTTTGCGCCTGAGAAAAGAATGCGAATTCCTCATGTATAATGATTCAGACGTCATGGTGTCATCTTAAAGTCTTTCCTCAAGTTAGAGATTTCTTTTAAATAATGTGCCTTTCCTCTTCGACAATGTTACATAGAGAGATACTTGATATATTTTTATAAAATGCTGTTGCTGTTCTATGACACTTTTTTCTGCAGATTTAAGTTATAGTACCAACACAATGTGTATTGTGTAGTTCAGTTTCAAAGTTGCAGAACTTCTGGAAGACTTCTGTGTCTTTATTTACAGAGTGTGATGGTGTCCTTCCTTTTTTTTTCGGCTTCACAGGTTTTTTATGTAGCCATAGTATCTTTTTAATCCTTTAGGTAACTGTGATACAAGAAGTGTTGCATTGTGATCTCAAAGTTTTTAAATAATTTATGTGTAATATATGTAAATGTGTGGTATATTGTTGTTATATGTTATGTACATAAAGTTTGTTACTTGTACAGAATTAATATATCATTGGTGCTGGCACTGCGACCATCACATAACAATAACTGTTTGTTATTGGAGCCTTTATGTTGTATAATTCCTGTTTTACTTTATGTGTTTTGAGATGTATTATTGAGGATAGTGATCTTGCAAAACAAAAAGGGTCCATAGGTCTATCTGACTCATACGTTAACTGCATCCTGTATTCTGTTCCATGCGTGCAGAAAATGAAGTGTTTGTGGTGGAATAGGGTTAATGGTACACAAAAAATTAACAGTGATTCAGAATTGAAGAGATGTGTGAATAATTGCATGGATCCCCATTCTGAGTAATCATTTTATAGTTCTCCAATGTCAGTTATAACATAATGGTCGATGCAGACATTATTGGGAGCCAAAGCTTCTTGTGCATTGGTTTGGATGAAAGCACTTGAAAGTTGAACTTGCAAGAAACAAGGGTAAACAGTATCACATTGTGAGGAAGTGTCACTTGTTCAGTCATCATATTTCGCTGCCAGTTGTCATAAAAGTATGAGCATGGTTGATTATGTCATTTAAAATGAATGAAATAAGTCTTGGGTCATGCGATACAGAGCCTGGTTCAAAAGGGACAGGAAATTGATGGTGACCATTTCAAAGTAAGCATCGTGGTATTGACTGGAGAGAATTTAGGATGTCTTTGGTGTATCTAAAACTGAAGAACTTAATTGGAATTTGAAGCCCACTACTTCCAAACTACTGTGCCACCAGAGAAAGAGATGTAAGTTATTTAATCGAGAAACATTGTCCAACTTACAAAGGACGAAGTTGGTTTGTTTGGTAATAAATCAGAGGAGCCCAGTTAAAAACCCAAATATCTCTTGATTTGGTTTTCTCTGTCATTTTCTTAATTATTTCCAGCATATACCAGAATGAGTCCTTTGATGAGACCTTCAAGAGTACAACCCCCTTTTAATACCTGAAGTAAATAACAATGTTGGGAAATAGTCATGAGAAACACATTTTTATTCCTGGAAAATAACAATCATTTCCCTTGTAACTTGGACCAATAACAGCAGTTGATACAGTTTGCAGGTTTTCCATTTCATTTTACTGCACAGATATTTCCTTAACGTATTGATATTTTTTTACAAAGTCTGTTAAAAAATAATATTTTTAGAAATGAAAAAATCCTATAATGAATGTCATTATTTATAGCTTTTAAACCTGAAAATAACGACTTAAAAGCTTTTGAAGATTACCGTTAATAAAATCCCAACGACTAAAATGTCCTGAATCTTACAAGGGGAGGCCATGACGTTGGGATCACAGATTAGATTAGATTTACTTTCATTCCAATTGATCCGTAGTGAGGAGGTCCTCCAGGATGTGGAACATGTCAGAAAAACAACAATACATGACAAATATATACAACTAAAACAAATAAGCTAATGTACCATTCCACAGGTCCCAAGTGGAATGATGGTCATTTTTTAATGAACACTATATGAAAGAGTCATTTTACAAATACTAATGCACTGAATTTAAAATAAAAAAGTTTTTTTATTTATTTATAAGGTAATAAACATGTAATACAACTACTATAATACTTATTTACAATGAACACATTACTGCACTGAAATTGTGCAGAAGTTAAACATTCCACGTAGGAAAAATATATCTAAAAACAAAGATGATGTGACTTACCAAATGAAAGTGCTGGCAGGTCGACAGACACACAAACAAACACAAACGTACACACAAAATTCAAGCTTTCGCAACAAACTGTTGCCTCATCAGGAAAGAGGGAAAGACGAAAGGATGTGGGTTTTAAGGGAGAGGGTAAGGAGTCATTCCAATCCCGGGAGTGGAAAGACTTACCTTAGGGGGAAAAAAGGACGGGTATACACTCACGCGCGCACACACACACACACGTCCATCCACACATATACAGACACAAGCAGACATATTTAAAAACAAAGAGTTTGGGCAGAGATGTCAGTAGAGGCGGAAGTGCAGAGGCAAAGATGTTGTTGAATGACAGGTGAGGTATGAGTGGCGGCAACTTGAAATTAGCGGAGATTGAGGCCTGGTGGGTAACGGGAAGAGAGGATATATTGAAGAGCAAGTTCCCATCTCCGGAGTTCGGATAGGTTGGTGTTGGTGGGAAGTATACAGATAACCCGGACGGTGTAACACTGTGCCAAGATGTGCTGGCCGTGCACCAAGGCATGTTTAGCGACAGGGTGATCCTCATTACCAACAAACACTGTCTGCCTGTGTCCATTCACATTAAAAAATGACGATCATTCCACTTGGGACCTGTGGAATGGTACATTAGCTTACACACAAAATTCAAGCTTTCGCAACAAACTGTTGCCTCATCAGGAAAGAGGGAAGGAGAGGGAAAGACGAAAGGATGTGGGTTTTAAGGGAGAGGGTAAGGAGTCATTCCAATCCCGGGAGCGGAAAGACTTACCTTAGGGGGAAAAAAGGACAGGTATACACTCGCACACACACGCATATCCATCTGCACATACACAGACACAAGCAGACATTTGTAAAGGCAAAGAGTTTGGGCAGAGATGTCAGTCGAGGCGGAAGTACAGAGGCAAAGATGTTGTTGAAAGACAGGTGAGGTATGAGCGGCGGCAACTTGAAATTAGAAATTAGCGGAGGTTGAGGCCTGGCGGATAACGAGAAGAGAGAATATACTGAAGGGCAAGTTCCCATCTCCGGAGGCCTGACAGGTTGGTGTTAGTGGGAAGTATACATGTCATACAGACATGGGAAACATAAATTGAAACTTCATACAAATACACATGTTTTTTTTTCCACTCTATTATCTCTCAAATATAATATAAATTAAATAATATGAGCAGTGATGAAAAAAATAGACCAGTAATTTCCAGCAGAGAGTACGAGTGTAGGACAGTAAATCTTTGACGAGGGCTGTAATTAAGTTTGAGTGGGAGTCGAACCATCGCAACATGCATTTTCGTCTTATGAAGCTCGAACGCTAATATTTACCTCTGGTGAGAACTTGTCCATTGTCTGATGGTCTGTTATCAGTTTATCTCTAAATAAGTAACATAACATTCTTCTTCACTTTCTGAGTGGCTAAAATCATGTCAAACTCAGGATTACTATATCCGTCTATTTTTGGAAGCACTGCCTAAACAATAATACTGGACAGAGGATGTTGAAACTTCCTGGCAGATTAAAACTGTGTGCGCGACCAAGACACGAAATCGGGACCTTTGCCTTTCGCGGGCAGGTGCTCTACCGTCTGAGCTACCGAAGCACGACTTACGCCGGTCCTCACAGCTTCACTTCTGCCAGTATCTCGTCTCCTGCCTTCCAAACTTTACAGAAGCTCTCCTGCGAAACTTGCAGAACTAGCACTCCTGAAAGAAAGGATATTGCGGAGACATGGCTTAACCACAGCCTGGGGGATGTTTCCAGAATGAGATTTTCACTCTGCAGCGGAGAGTGTGCTGATATGAAACTTCCTGTCAGATTAAAACTGTAAAGTTTGCAAGGTAGGAGACGAGATACTGGCAGAAGTGAAGCTGTGAGGACCGGGCGTGAGTCGTGCTTCGGTAGCTCAGATGGTAGAGCACTTGCCCGCGAAAGGCAAAGGTCCCGAGTTCGAGTCTCGGTCGGTGCACACAGTTTTAATGTGCCAGGAAGTTTCATATCAGCGCACACTCCGCTGCAGAGTGGAAATCTCATTCTGGACCCATTTTGTTGTCGAGTATCCAAAGCTACTCACAGTGAAGATGATATTTAGTCGCAACCATTTCAACAAAATGTGAAACTATTGGCGTTGAAATGGAATAAGTGAAGTTTTATTTTTTTCAAAGGTCTATTTTTAGGTTGGCTGAGTATACCTGGTATTTTAAGTTGCTGTCGCAGTGGAAAACTGTGTTTATGCTTTTTCATTCCTCCTGTAGCATGTGCATGTGCATGGGAAGGTGAAACACTAACACACACATGAATAAAATGGCAAAGTGTCCCTCTGGGACACCTGCAAACCACCGTCCACCCCCCACCCCTACTGCTGGCCTTCCATCCGCTCCACCAGTTCAACAATGCCTTTGGCTGCCCCCCACCCCCTCTGTGCACTTCTGTTGGATGCTTTAAAAATGTCCCTGTACAGAGACAATTCACTGATTCCTAACTGCTGACAGTATGGGCAACCTGCACACTCCAATGCACGTGCCATTGGAGGGTGCAAAAATGGTTGGATGAAAAAGCATAAACATCCTGTATATAACATTCAAATTTTGTTGAATGGTTTTCAGTGGTCGCAGGTGGTTCCGACCTGTATATTTGAGCACAAAAAGTGTTGTCCCGCTACACTTCAAATGGGTGAGATTGCACTCAGTGGTGTTGCAGTCCTACATTGTCCTTACAGAAGGACTGAAACATCTGTGTGGTGTGTCAGCAGTATCTGAAATAGTCAAAAATGTCATCCTCTTGCACATCGTGCTGCGAACTTTCATTTTCAATCACAGAATGCATGAAAAATAATGGTCTCATTCACATTCTTTATAACACCACCTGATCCTTTTTGTGTTGATTCTGAGCAGCAGTGTGCCCGAAATGTTTTTTACAACACAAATGTGTGATTTCAGTGCCAGGCGTCATGGTTCTTAGCTCCACTGCAGAGGCATTGAGAGAGAGGATGAGATGTCAGTAAAGGTGTCCTGCATGGGACATGAAAATGTATGTAGATGAAGTGCTGATAACATCATAGTGTGGAATTCCACTAAATTGAGAAGTGTGAAATGGAGAATCTGGCTTGTCCGATTTTTGTCTTGCAGAGGGGAACACGGCCAGTGAGATGAGGCATTGTTTTTGTCACAAGCGGAAAAAAAAAACAAAAACACACACAACTGTTTTAAAGCACCAGCACTTTGACGATCTCTTGCAATGTAATTACATCTACACACACACTCTGCGAGTCTCTACATGGTGTGTGATGTACCTCATACCACTACTAGTAATTTCCTGCAGTGTTCCCCTCACAAACAAAAGGAGTGAGTTTTTCAGTAAAGTACTGCAAAAAGAACGTTGTCTCTGTGCAGGGATTCCCCTTTGCTTTACAAAGCATCTCCATAATATTCTCGTGTTGATAGAACCTACTAGTAACAAATCTAGTTGTCCACCTCTGAATTGTTTCGATGTCTTCCTTTAATCTGACATTGTAGGGAACCCAAACATTCATACAGTCCTTCTGAATAGACCACTAGTGTTCCTATATGTCCTCTCCTGACAGGTGATCCATGCTTTCCTAAAATTCTCCCAATTAATCGAAGTTGACCATTCCCCTTTCCTACTACAGCCCTTAGGTGCTCATTCCATTTCATATTGCTTTGCAGTGTTAATCCTAGATATTTAATCACATGACTTTGTCAGGCAGCACACTACAAATGCTGTATTGTAACATTACAGCTTTTTCCCTATTTATCTGTGTTAACTGACTTTCTACAATCAGAGTTTGCAACGATTCATCACAATGATTAAAAATTTTGTCTTGGTCATCTTGTACCCTTGTACAGTCACTCAATGACAACTTCCCATGCATCCAGCATCATCAACAAATAGCCACAGATTGTGTTCACTGTGCCCATCAGATCATTTATCTATCACACTTCCCTGGAGCACTCCTGACGATACCCCTGTTTCTGATGAGTACTCGCCATTGAGCACTTACTTAAAAAGTCTTGAGAACTTGTAGAACTGGGAGCTTATTCAGTGTACTAATACCTCTGTTTAACAGCCTGCAGTGGGGCACCATGTTGAATGCTTTCTGCAGTTTTAGGAATATGGAATCTGCCTGTTGTCCTTCATCCATGGTTCACAGGATATCATGTGAGAACAGCAAGCTGAATTTCGCATGAAGGATGTTTTTTTATAATTTCGCTGACCTGCAGACAAAAACTTTTCTGTATCAAGGAAATTCATTATATTTGAACTGAGAATATGTTCAAGAAATCTGCAGCAAACCTATGTTAAGGATGTTGGTCTGTAATTTTGAAGGTCTGTGATTTTGCAGGTCTGTTCTTTTACCATTCTTATATATAGTAGTCACTTGCACTTTCTTTCAGTCGCTTGAAACTTTGGGCGAAAGGTTTGTAGTAAATGGAAGCTGAGTAAGGAGCCAGTGCTGTAGAGTATTCACTGCAAACTGAGTTGGGCAACTTACTTGTTTCAAGGGACCAGATCGAAACCTTTATGTATTGTGTACCATATAACTGAGATGCTACTGCCACATAAAGTTGTAGCATGGTTCGTAGCATAGTATGTAAACGAAAGAAAAAGGTATTAGGTTCAAGTCTAGCTACTTCCTAATTTTTTTTTCACCTTTTGTTTTTTAAAAGATTCTGGGTCTTTGTTATTAATTTAATAGAAGTATCATCTTCAATAATCGATTTATTTCCTCCAATTCTTGTTGAATAGAACGACGACTGGCATATTTCCCCAGTGATCAGAAATCTTAACATGACAGCCAGTTTGTTTCAGAAAGTGAATACAAGTTGTGCGCTGGAAGTTTTTACTATTGTGAAGCTTTGCGTAAAATGCGTATACCGATCTCATGGTTTTATGGACTGCCTCACATTTCTGTCTTGCTGGTAAATACCTTCTCCAGTGATGATGAGTAGCTTTGAAACAAACTCCTCTTCCATTCAGATGAAATTATGAAATGACTTTTGATCTTGAAACGTACATAATGAAGCATTTTACTTCAGAGTAACATTAATCAATTCTACATAGAGAATATGGATATTAAACAAGCAAAAACTGATATTAAACACTAACCTTTGACTCTGTTCAGTTTAAAACTAAAAATGTGATTGAGATTCAGTTGAGTTAATGCATGACTCCTATTAGTATGTCTCTCAGATCGTTCTACAACATACAGTGTTCCGCTACCAGTAATTCGTCGTCCAAGCCATTGAGGACTCCAGAATCTCCTCTGATTTTATCTGCTCTTTTTCAATGATTGCTAAAAGGGATAACACAGCTATTTACAGTCAGTTTTGGCAAACAAACTGTGTAATTTGCATGCCAGATGTAGCCGTGAACTGCCACTGGAGAGCACTGCAGTCACAAATGATGTGGAGCACATTCCATGAGATGTACCAGGTCATTTCAGAGCACACAGCAAACACAATGGATACCACATATGGCGTGCTTTGTGATAAACACACCATGTGAGGACGGCTTAAGGGTAGTGTTATAATCTCCTCAAGTGGTGACACCCTGATGTTTGAAATGCTGCAGAGCCTGAGGTTGACATCACAGGGCACGAAGCTTTTGCACCACTACAGAGGAAAGATGTTGGTACCTTTGAGCCAGATTTTGAACTTCTGTGTCTCAGTAGGAAAAAAATGACACGCCAAAAAAGTGTCCCTTTAATTTTGTTGTGCAGTGTAGATGTATGTATTAATAACTAGCAGCACTCTTTTGCGCTTCCACTCACCTGGTTTAGGATCTGTTGTGACTTCTCTTCAGCTCCTGTATATATTACCTTTGCTTTCTCAAAACTTGTAAGTTATCTCTCGAGGATGATTTTTGAATTTGTGTAAGAGTTAAACAATACTTTTAAATGTGTGTGCTTGTAGCTGTGCTCCAGTTGTTCATCTGTTAAGTAGACACTTGCATCATTAGATCGAAGTTGGGGTGACAGAGTGAAGGTTCAGAATTCAGTCGTGGTAACGGGAACTAGTAAATTCATTCACCTGTTTCATAGGTGCCATTGTGAGAGAGAACTTCCAGGTATATGAAACTGAACAGTGTATACATTAAGAACTTGAAGCAGCTGCTAGAAACTTTATTAACTATTGTACAACCTTTATTAATTATATGTGCTTACTCATGCTAAGCTTAACACAAATTAAGGGGAAATACACTGTTTAGGAAAGAGAGAACAATGCTACTTTCACGGTTATATCAAATAGTTTAAATTTATCTCCTGTTGACAGTTTAGTATCTCCATAATCACATTGCTATTTGCCATTAAATAACCATACTGTCTTTCAAGGATTATGTTCCTATGTTACAGTGAACATTGCTAGGTGAAAGAAATATTCAGATATTAAAACCATATAATAAAATATATTATTTGGTTAAAATCAACAACCAAAATCGCAATAACATTTGCTTATTGACTGGTTTCAGCTTATGTTAAAGACATCCTCAGAATTTTTGGGCCCCCATGCCTGATGCTGACAGCTTCTCAGTTTTTCATGTGACACCATGATCGTACACTGTGAACAATCATGGTATCACCTGAAAAACCAAGGAGTCATCAGCACCAGCTACAGGGGGCCCAAAAATTCTGAGGATGGCTTTAACATAAGCTGAAACTGGTCAGTAAACAAATGTTATTGCAGTCTCAACTGTTGATTTTAACCGATGTATAGCACCAGATCACTGCCCTCCACAGACAACGTTTTCTAAATTTATGAAGTGCGTTATTAGTTTTGAAGGATCTAGGGGTTCCTAATTTCTTAGATTCTCTGGAGCTTGTTGAAGATATTTGCATCAGTATGCATAACCTCACTTAAAAAACATAGACAAGGAGGCAACATCTACATGGAAATTATTTTTGTCTTTTGTATTGAGGTTCTGGAAGTTACAATTGCTTTGCACCTGATCTTTGTGAGCTGCAAATGCCAATAAAGGAATAAATATGGTATGTTCCTTTCCATTTCATTTGTGACGTTACAGTGTTGTGCAAAGTTTTACATGTGCCCATGGTCTAAATCCATATGTTCCCGGGTAACGTTAACTAGTTGGGGATGTGGGTTGCAGTAGTTTCAGATAAGTCCTTTATTCTGCTGAACTTGCAAAACATTTTAATAAGGATTACCAGCCTTGTTTAGCTGTAATACAATGCCTCAACTGACCAATCTCACTTGCACTAAACTGCAACACTGGCTTACAATAATTGGAAGAAACATCATAAAGCCCACTGACTGAAATTTACTTATGAATTATTGTAAGCATTCTGTACTCACTAATACTGCAACTTACTGGCGTGAGAGGTTGTGTCGAATGGAATTGGAAAGTGAAAGGTGGAGGGAGCGATGCAAGAATCCATCCTAGGGGCTGGTGAGTGGTGGTGTGGCAACACCTGAGCAGTCGTGTTAAATAGGTGAGAGATCTGGATAACATGCTGTCCTGGGAAACAGCTAAACATCCTCCATATCTACTTAGGTCAGGGCAGTACGAGCAACAGATGGTCTTGTGCTATGTCGTTGAAAGATAACATCAAAGGCCTCGAAGATAGGGTGCAGCTGCTAGGCCCTAACACGTCAGAAATGTAATGGCCATTGTCCAAATGAGCAACTGTGTACCAGTTGATTTTGTTGTGTGCACATTGATACCACTCTCACGAAATGCTGGGTCTGTGTGACACTGATGAATAAAATCACATTTGTTCTCCTCAGAGCATACATACACACAGATATGTAAATCATGATGCTGTACGTAGAACTGAGACTTGTCTGAAAAGATGACATGGTGGCACTCCTGTGTCCAGTATTGTCATTCGGTGCACCATTGTCGGCACATGTTTGTCTGGTGTTATATCAAGGCAGCTGCAACAGTGGGCACAGTGCTGTCAACTCTCAGCACAAATGGATACTTGTCTTGCTACGGACAAGCCCATTTCCATACACAAGTTACGTGACATGGCTGTAAAATCCTACATGGCAGAGTGATAATTATTTCTGCCCTTTTGGATGCTAGTTGTGTGGTGCTACAGAGATCCTCCTGAACCCATCAGTTCCATACTCGCATGATAGTCACGGTATCCTGACTAGCAAGTGCAGCAGTATCAAAGAACAATAAACCGCAGTCTCAGTAGGCTATAGTCACGTTGGGTTCAAATTTTGTCATGTACTGATAAACATTTCTTCTTCTCATACAAGGCCTAATGCAATCTTCTCAAAAAAAAAAAAAACTAAATATGATTTATGATTGTAGATGGTATTCCTCTTCTCTGCACAGTTGTGCTAAACTGCTTTTCATTTTCAGATACAAGCACATGATACACTTCATGTCAGTGTTACATTTGTTGCAATCATAATGGCCATCAGTGTATTTGCGCAGTACGATCCTGGCAGGAAGTGTATGAGAAAACCCTAGTAAGTTCTTGTCAAGTTTAAAATCTGTCAATAGATTTAACCTCATAACTGCTTACAGTTATATACATGATACAACTGTTGCAAAATGTGGTTTATTAGATGTGTGTGAAAAGAATAACTGAGTAATTTTGTTGTCTTTACCATTGTTAACAGTAATGTGCTATCTTGGATGGTATTGGCCATAAGAATTGGGTAAGTTATCTCACCAAACCTTTAGCTGGGTTGCCAGTTCTGGAAATCGGGGAATTTCAAATGTGTCAGGGAAAATTGAAGAAGAAGAAAAAGAAAAAAGAGTTTCAGTAGGTGAATTGGTTTTTTTACTGAGATGTCCTGCATTGTCATTGGCTGGGCGCAGCTGAGTACGTGAGCCACTTCCCTACTCCCTTATTGTTACTGCTTCTTCCCTTTCTACCAGTCCCCTCAGCTTGCAGTCAGTGCTGCCACCACTTCTTGCTGCTAACCTAGCAGCTGCTGACAAGAGACAGGGAAGTGTGAAGAGTGGTTTGTTTGGACCTGATTCTCAGAGATTATTGACACAGGCCGGAGACAGCGTTCATGTGTGCATGAGTTGCATCCGAGTGGATGTATGCATGCTCTTGTTTTCTGACAAAGGCTATGGCCAAAAATTTAGTTGTGAGAGTGTGATTGTCTTTCCTATGTGCTTGTCTTGCAGCTCAGTGATAATCTTTATGGTGAGTTGCTACCTATCCTCATTAGTATTGATTCTCAGAGTATTCATGCAAGTTATCTGTTGCATGGATTGATTTTGGCAGTCTCATTTCGTCAACAGGTGCCTGTGATGTGTAAATAGCTGGCCACACCAGTGGACTCCCATGACGGGCCAAAACTGCTGGCCATTTCTGTGGGTGTGTCTAACGGACTGGGCCTGGCAATCTGAAGCCCATCATTTCTCATTAATGTGCGGGCCCTGCCCATCTCACCGATTTGCCTGCAGGCTAGGTCTGTTTGTGTGTGGCATAATGTGGCAGATTTTCGTGGTTTACCTGTGGACTCAGGACTGCAATGCTCCTTGGCAGGCCAGAGGCCAGGGGCAATGGATTTTAGGAATTGTGACAGTCTGACTGCAAGTACATTGTACAGTGCCGCATTTTATTTATTCTAGTACATTTTGCACTTAAAAAATAGTTTATATATTAGAAAATATGGATGCTAAGAGGAAGAAAATTGTGGCAGTGACAGGCAGTTTGTATGCTTTGTACTCAAGTATTTCTTGAAAGAAAAACCACAAAATACCTGTAAAATATTAGACACGACACAGTGGGTAATAACCGACAAGGCCGTGCGGTTAAAGGCGCTGCAGTCTGGAACCGCAAGACCGCTACGGTCGCGGGTTCGAATCCTGCCTCGGGCATGGATGTTTGTGATGTCCTTAGGTTAGTTAGGTTTGACTAGCTCTAAGTTCTAGGGGACTAATAACCTCAGCAGTTGAGTCCCATAGTGCTCAGAGCCAATAACCGACAATAACAAACATAGTAGAACCAACATTTCATTGGCAGTCACCTATAGTGTTGGTTTACACAGCCCTTTCCTGCCTTATACACTTCTTTCAAGAGGCCTACTTTTTCTGAGGTGAAGATATTATAAATCTGTCTTGCGACTCCAATGAAATGCTTATTTTTGTCACCAAATGTGTTTTGTTTTATTGAAATAAAATAAAATCAGTGGTCTTAATGAAACATATCGTCAATGAAGAAACAATACCCCGTAACTGACAAATTGACGATTTTTTGTTTTTCAGTCAGATGATGTCGTTGACAGTACGTGCATCTGCTCTTAACGCCATAATGCCGAATTTTTTATTATTTACCATGAAAAAATTATCGAAAACAATGCCGTGTATGTGACACAGCAAATAAATAGATGGCAATACCGCGGAACTGTAGAGAATTAAATACCAATCTATGGATACTGTACACAATACCGCGTAAATACAAAAGCGTGCCCGCCCACAGCACATTGTTACTACCTTATTACGTATTTAACAGTGCTCGAAAGTGGTTCCATGCTTGTAGTTTCATTCAGCTTATGAACGCGGAGAATCGTTTCTGAGAGTGACAGACAGCAGTAAGAAAATTGTTTTATTATTCACGTTTGAATGTTAGTAGCACCGCAAATGTCTTATTGTGATATAAATCAGATCGTCCCCACTTAACTCGTTCTGTGCTTCATTCATTTCTGCCAAAGATCTAGATTCCACTTTCTTGTAGGATCTCCCATAAATGCTGAACAAACAACAGGCAAGAAAAGTCATAACGCTGGAGTTACATTTACTGAAGAATTAATTTCGTATGTGGCGTTCTCGTCACTGTTCCTGCAACATCTAATGACGCAGGTAAATTTGCTTGGGATTATTGTTAATAGTATTACTGATGCCGTCGTTCTCATAAATACATGAATTTGAGCTTCATCTTTGTCTGCTTAAATTAATTTATAAATATTTTTCCATCTAGAAACTTCAGTGGCCGTATCCAACAATGCTCAAAATGAAACCACAGCCACAGTTTCCACTAGAGACGACAGTACTTCACACTCATTGCTATGCGATGGTGCTCATTGTTTGCCAAACACTCTGGATAAATTATCAGAAGATCACGGGAGTAATAATCATGCTGACAGTGAAGGCCAAGAATTATATGATGACGTAAGCAGTGACAGGAAAAGGAAGTCTAAACCACATACTGAAGATTGGAAGAAAAATGCCAATAAAATTCTGAGAACGCGTGGTCAGGCGTATACTGGATACAAAAGAAGTCGAATTGGTAAAATCACTCATGATACTCCAAGAGAGTCAGGAAAATTAGGTCCAACATATACTTCGAAGATGTGCCAGAAATCCATCAGTTTTCTGCTGGTGATAGGCAGGCAATATTTAACACATTTTGGGAAACGACGTAATATGATCAGAGGAAGGTTTACGTTATCAACCCTGTGGACGTAATTCCAACCAAACGTCCAGGGAAGAACACTGGCGAATCCAGGAGAAAAGGGACACTCATTTATCATTTGAAAAATGAGCTGGGGAAACAAAGTATGCAAAAATATGTTTCTCAATACTCTTGGGATTAAAGAATGGACTGTCGGATATTGGCTGGGTAATTCCACACATGGGGTAAGTCCTGATACAGAATCGTCACGACCTCGAATCAAACAGACGAAGAAAGATTAAGAGAACCTTCATGAAAGAATTTCTGGACTCTCTTCCGTCGCATTACTGCAGGAAATAGGAAATCGTCCTTAAAGTTGTACGTTGAGCCTATTCTACAATCCAAACAACAGCTGTATAGACTCTATGTGGAAAAATGTTATGGGGAGAAGGTTTCACCATGAACTTCGGCTACCTTTAACTTAATTTTAGAAGATGGTAATGTTAGCTTATTTTCCCCCAAGAAAGACCAGTACGACTTGTGTTGTAGTTACAGGCTTGGTAACTTGAGTGAAGACGTGTAGAAGCAACACACAACGGAAAGAGCAGGCAAGGATGCAAAAAGATGCTGACAAGATAGAAGCCCAGCAGAAGCTCTGCTCAGTGTTCACCATGGACTTACAGGTCGTGAAAATAGCTCCAATTTTAACTTCAAGTGCAGTTTATTATAAAACAAAGTTGACTGTTCATAACTTTACAATGTATAATTTAGAAAGTTGTGATGCAGTATGTTACTGGTTCGATGAAACGCAAGGTGATTTGGTTGCATCATGTTTTGCCTCATGCATGGTGGACACCCTACCCAGAACGATTAAGGAAAATCCCGTTCAAGTCATTTTGTATTCTGACGGCTGAAATATCAGAACAGAGATGTGATATTATCAAATGCTCTTCTAAGATCAGCAATTGATAATGGAGTATTGATTACACAAAAGTATTTGGAGAAAGGCCTTCCTCAGGTGGAATGTGACTCAGTTCACAGTTCCATTGAGTGCAAGCTTAAAGGGCGTGAAGTTACACTTCCTAGCCAATGCGCTATGATATCTAAAGAAGCGAGAAAAAAGCCACAGCCATACGAAACCTATTACCTAGATTATTCCTTTTTCATCAACTACGCAGAGAAAAGTTTGTGGCTGTACGACTCAATTAGGCCTGAAAGAACTGTAAAAACAGAATCTACAGTTACCGATTTGAGGGCGCTACAGTACCGCCCAAATGGTATTTTTTACTAAAAGTGCTCTTTCAATGAGGTGTGGCAAGAATTACCGAGGGTTCGAGGAAAATTCTTAGAGATGTTTGCTTCCAGAAACTACACAAGGGAATCCAAATGGGATCATTTACAACAACTTAAATCTGTTCTTTCTAAAGATTGTCATAGTTATTATGACAACTTTCCTTATGAATGAAAATTATCGCGGAGGTAACTGTGTGACGAGTATCAGTGCAGTGTAATTCTCTGTTGCTGCTTTGAATGACGTTTAGGATTTTTCTTGAAGAAATGTGCATACATTATCGGAACTATGTAAACAGTATATTTATTATGTTTCTATGAAATCTTCCAATAAAAATGATTAATGCTCCTAAACGTAAATGTGTCAAGTCGTGCTGGGAGACTGACAAACAAATACCACGTAATAACATCATGGCATAAATACCGAGACAATTCCGCGTATGTGCCATAATTCAGCTTTCTAAAGCGTTTTTTTTTTTTTTTTTTTTGTTTCACATTTTTATTTGATCCAATATTTCCTTGTGTTGCTACAATGCAAATTTAGCGCCGCTGTGAAATGTATTAGGCATTTTAGACAGTTTTTTTGTCTCTCGTGTAAAATTATTATTTTTCTACTTACACGGTATTGTTTTTTCACCGACGATATATACCATATGGCTTGCTTTCTCCCTCTAAAAACAGTTCATTGCAAAAATGTTGATGATAGTACCTGATATTTTTACTAACAAGTTTAGAAATACAGAAGTCCTTACATTTTTTGTCAATTTATGTCTTTACTTACCATTCAGATGTCAAAATTTGTCCCTCCAGGAGGCCCACGCTCTTTTGTAGGTACATGTGTGGTGTGCATGGTTCCCTGAGCTATTGCAGCCTTCTCCTTCCCTGTCCTCCTTCCTTTCCCTTTGCTCCTTTCTTTCCTTCTCTTGGTGTTGATCTTTAAGTTGGCCTGGCTATACTCGTGACTTTGCTTTGTCTTGTGGCTTTGGTTGGTTGCTTTTCCTCCCCCTTTTTGGCTTTTTTTTGTGCCCCTCAGGGGTTTGATATCCATCTCCAAATTTGAAATCTTTTGTGTGAGCCAGATGGGGAAGAATTCCCTCCCTAGCGGCTTTGGCGTGGGTTCCCCCTCCTCCTCCTCCTCCTCCTCTTCCTCCTCCTCCTCCCCCCCTCTCTCTCTCCTGTTCTCTCTCCCTTTTCCCCCTTCGACTCCCTCCCTGCCAAAGTCCTTTGGCCTCCTTGATAGGTCTCCAACTCAGTAGCCAGTCGGTGTGGTGGGCTGTTATGTAACCATCTGGCTGAGCCCCCTGACGACACAGGGATCACATTGCTAGTACTTGCACTGTGAACACCTTGTGCAAGTCTAGGAGTGGTTGCCCATCTTTTTCAGGCGTTGAAACTCCCTGCAACGGCCATTCTGTCAGGCGGCCATTGCTGTGGTTGGGTGGTGCCCACAAGGCACAATGTATTAACTTCTCTGGCCACTCTACTGCAGTTGTCTCTCTTCCTCAGTACAGTTCTGTCTGTTCCTGTTTCTGCCTTCTCCGCGTTACCCTTCTTGGATACACCCTGGGAGGAGGGCCAGGCCTGCTGGCTTTGGGCAAACCCCTTTCCATGGTTCCTGATCTGTATCAGGACTGACGGGGAGACTTTTTCCACCACCAAACCCCTCTTCTTTGTGGATCATATTGAGGACAAGTTCGGTGAAGTTCAGTCATTAACTAAGATGAGATCATGCTCTCTGTATAAAGAGAACTTCAACCAGTCAGCCTCCCTCTGTGCCTGCGACCATTTAGGAGACATCCCCATGGCTATCGATCCTTACAAGCCACTCAATATGACACTGGATGTAATTTTCCATAGGGACCTTCTCCTCCAGGTCAATGATGAACTTACCGCTAATCTGGAACGATGTGGCGTTCATTTCGTCTGGTGTGTCTAGAAAGGCCCTAAAGACCATCATGTAGACAGTGGTGCTTTCATCATGGGATTTGAGGAGGATAGCTTGCCCGAGAAGGTCAAGGAAATGGTGTACAGATATGGCATACAACCATACATTCCATCTCCCATATGTTTCTTCCATTACCTTTTGGCCACATATCCTCATGATGCAATGCTACATCCATCTGTGGTGGCCCTTTTCATGTGGGGAGCCCTTGCACCCCACCGCCTAACTGTGTAAACTGCTCTGGTCTCCATCCTCCCCACTCACCAGTGTCCAGTGTACATGAAGGAAAAAAGAATTCAGGAAACAAAGATCCGGAAGAAGTTTGACAGACTTCACCCTGTAAATCTGTGCTCTACCTTTGCTTCAGTTACATCCGCCCCCCCTTACCCCCATCTTGCCCCCCTTCCCTTTCCTCACCCTTGGCAGCTCCAATCCCTTCCCCTGCAGGAACTCCTCCTCCTAGGAAGACACCCTCTTCTCTGGCTCCTACTAGGGATGGGACTCAGTCTCAGAACACCCCTTGCTGGCATTCTCAGGACACGAACCTTGCACTATCAGGCCGGAGGAGAGACCCACGCTTCGAGGGCCCCTTAGCCACTCGTTCTCTGTCCGATCCTGACATCATTAACACCTGTTCCCTTACTGATGATGCCTCCTCCCTCCCTCCGTGGGAGGAGAAGCAGCAGCACAAGTCAACGACGTGGCTTCCCCAGCTTTCTGGGGGGCTTTACTCCCTCCACCTCATTGTGAATCAAGACCTAGTTCTTATGGATGTCACCTCATCCTCATAGGTGACGACCACCAACCAAATGACATGACCTCCCTTCGGCTTCTTAATGTATCACCTGGACTCTCATCATACGATAATCCAGTGGAATTGCAACGGATAATATCCTCACCTCCTGGAAATACGATGCCTTGTTTCCTCCTCTTCGTTGTGTCTTCCTCTTCAAGAAACACACTTGCTTGATGACCACTCTCCAACATTTCATGTTATTGGGCATTTTGTTGGAACTGTGCTGGCCCTGGAATAGCGCCTGGAGGGGTCTGCACCACAATGTCATTAGTGTCCATCCCTCTTCATACCAACCTGGAAGCAATAACAGTTAATAGTGCAGACGACTCTGACAATCACCGTTTGAATGTTCCTTATGTTGAACTGTCTGCCTTAATACAGCAACTCCGGCCACCATATCCTCTCCTTGGGGGACTTAAATGCACACCACCTCCTGTGGGGAAGTTCCACTTCATCGGATAGTGGTCTTCTACTTGACCAACTTACTACAGACCTTGATTTGTGTCTCCTCAATGGCTGTTCCCCTACCCACAACAGTGACACTCGTGGAACCTTTACTACCATCAATCTCACAATCTCCTCCCCTGCTCTCGTGGCTTGCCTTCATGGTCATCTTTGTGAGAGTGACCACTTTCCAATGATTCTGTCATTCCCCTGCTGCCACCAGGCAGACAGACTCCCACACTGGACATTCCACAGGGCGAGTTGGCATTAAATATGTCTACTGTGCGGTTCAACACCTCTCTCATGAACTGCATTGATACGGTTGTGCAGGGCATCTCTGCCACTATTCTTCATGCTTTTGGCACTGCTGTCCCCCTATCCACAGGTCACCATCATCATCGACTGGTACCGTGGTGGACCAAGGGTGTAAAAGTCGCTGTCCTGGACAGCCGACGGGTGTTTCAGCGATTTAAACAACATCCTTTACAGACCAGCCTCCTTGCTTTTAAGCGTCTCCAAACTAAGGCTTGTTACCTTATTAAGCGGAGTAACAAGGAATTCTGGGAGCATTATGTTTTCTCCGTGGAGATGTATGGCTCTTCATTGCAGGTTTGGTCCAAGCTCTGTAACCTTCTGGGCCACCAGTGACAGTCAGCTGTCAAGGGGCTTATCCTCCAAGATATTCTGTCTACCGTCCATTGGTCCTTACTGAATACATCCCAACACACTTTGTGACAGCATCGATGTGTTCTTCCTATCCTGCTGTATTTCTCCAGCACGAACACAAAATTGAACAGACCCCACCCTCTTTCAACCCTCGCAAAGCTCAACTCTGTTATCGACCTTTCACTGAATGGGAATTCTTGCAGGCTATTATCTCTCCCATGACATGGCCCCAGGCCTGGATTCCGTCCACAACCAGATGATCCAACACTTGGACATTGCACAGAGACACTATCTTGTCAGGGTCTTCAACTGCATTTGGCTCAAGGGTGCCTTGCCTTTACAATGGCGAGACAGTATAGTTATCCGTGTCCTTAAGCCTGGGAAGAACCACTGTCTCTCGACGGCTACCACCCTACTAGCCTGATGAACGTACTTTGTAGACTGCTTGAGAGAATGGTTAGCTTCCAATTATGTTGAGTACTCGAATCTTGGAGCCTTTTGTCCCCCTATCAGTCTGGCTTTCGGGTAGAACAATCTCCAACTGACCATTTACTCAGATTGGAAACTCCAATCTGACAATCTTTTACTAACTGTCAGTACCTTGTTGTCTTACTTGACACATAAGGCATATGACACGGCTTGGCGCCATCACATTTTAGTTACCCTCCATGACATTTCCTGTTCCGTTACATGTATTGTTCAAAATTTCGACCACCATGATCACGTGTGTACAGCGACACACCATCAACAGTCTTCAATGCTCAAGAATTCCAGAGTGTGCTGTACTGCTTCTGCAGGTGCGGTAATCCTTGCAGTCAGGTCTGTGCTGGTACTGTCCAGAGTCTCGTGAAATGAAATGATCGTATTGCGTTGATGGCAATGTCAGCCCTCCTGGGAAAGTTCACCACCGAGTTGCAAGTCTTTTTAATCGATGATACAGTGGATGACTTGCATTTCGATGATGATGAAATGATAACAACACAACACCCAGTCCCTGAGCGGAGAAAATCTCTGACCTGTCCTGGGATCGAACCTAGGCTCACTGCATGGCAGTTAGATGTGCTGACCACTTCTTTTTTACTCCCCCCCCCTCCCCCCCATATTTTTGGTACAATGATTCATGATGAAAATAACTGTCAGTACACTATATATTATCTGATTGTTAATCACACCTTCCAATGTTTTACTCAAAAAATCCAAAAAAGTTTCTGATTAGAATATTATCACATACAAAAAAAATATTGAATGAAGAAGAACTATGACGAAGTTTCAAACATGGACAAGCTGTTTGGTAGTCTTATGCCTTCATTGCTTTGGCGACACCCGTGGCTGCATTTCGAAAACAACTTGTAAAAGTCTTTCACTCATGGTACACATGTGGACAGACGGGCATCATATACATAGCTGAGTTCGACAAAGTAGGTCGATATGTGGGAAAGTGTTGGGGCAATGTGAGTCACATTGACCAGTGAGACAGGGCAGGTCCGCATAAGAACCTCCAAGAGGCTGCACCTAAGGGACGTGGAAGGCCCGCACCAATACCTTATCATAGTATTTAAATATAAAGCATATGTCCTGTCTCTGACATGGATGAGACTGAGTCCTGCTGAAGTGGGGTGGGTGAGGGAGTTATAGTGGCTGTTAAAGATGGTTCCTGCTGATACAAACTACCCTAAGGCCACCTGAAATTGCTGTCGTAGGACCATTGGCAGAGGGAATATTTAGTTAACACATACCAACATGGGTGCGACATAGGTGTTGATGTAGGCTACTCGCTGGATTCGATTCAGCCTGTGGTGGAGGTTGTGTTGGATATGGGCTCATATTGTCTGAAGCAAATGGCTGAAGGCCTGTGCTGCCATACAGTGGATATGTCCGATAAATGTAATACCCAGTTAATGGAGTTTGTCCACTGTGGGCAGCAGCAGTGATCTTTCGTCTTGGTGGGCTACATTCATAATCGGAGATTAGGCCACATTGAGGATAATTCCTGAGTTTCTTCTGTACACTTGGATTCATGTGAAGGCGTTATGTACTGTATTTCTGTAGGTGTATGTGCCAGGAGCAGGAGGTCGTTCACATATGCCTAGCACATAAGGTATGACTGCATAGAGTAAATCCCGTAAGTTATGGTAGGAGGCCTCCGATAAGGGGCTTGAGCACTATGGCGAATAATACAGTCGACAGAAGACAGCCCTACCTGCCGAAAAGCTGTATTGGAATTGGTCCCGCCTGTCGTCCGTTGACTTGAATACTTGATGTGGCACTGGTAAGCAGGCATCACAGGATGTCAATGAATGACCATACGCATTGCCACTGATAGAAGCAACTGTTGTCGGACCCTGTCAAAGTAGATCGATACCAGTGCTGCACAAAGGTGGCAGGTCAGGCCAAGTGCGACGAGATCGCGACATTTGCGTGTGGCAGTTTGTAAATTGGCACCATAGCCGTGTGATGTCTGCGCCAGTGAAAGGATTGAGGAGAGAACCATGTGTATGTGAGCCACCAGTAGGCGTGCATAGATCTTTGTGTCCGCATTAAGAAGCATGTGTAGACAACAGTTTGCGATCTCCATACCTTGGGATGGTTTATGTGCCGGAAATAAAATCCAACCACAAAGGCTGCTGGCACTTCACAGTTGGTAGTGAGCAGCTCCTGGAACATTTTGGTCCACCACTGGATCAAAAGGTCATTGAAAGCCCAAGAAAAATCAACCAGAAAATAGTCTAGGCCTGGCAATTTATTCATCACACCTTTGGCAATAGCATCTCCCACCTTGTCTGTAGTTATTGCAGCCACCAGGGATGTTTCCTCTGTAGCATTGAGAGTTCGTGTGATGTGTCAGAGAATGTCCTCGGAGGTTGTATTGTCCATGGTTCTGTAGTAGCAAATTCGTCCATAGTGGTCAGCAAAGGTGGAGGGCAACTGTCTTGCGTGAGGGGGGTGGTGATAAGCTTTTGACGACGACGATATTAATGGTCAGACGCACTGCGTAGCTTGGATGGTGTTTCCTTGGGTGTGATATCCTCCTGTCTGTGTGATCTCACAACCGTACTCTGTAGCTTATTGCGTGTCAGTGATAGGAGCTTGGCTTTACTGTGTTGATATGAAACTTGCCTGTGAAAGGCAAAGGTCCCGAGTTCGAGTCTCGGTCGGGCACACAGTTTTAATCTTCCAGGAAGTTTCATATCAGCGCACACTCCGCTGCAGAGTGAAAATCTCATTCTGGAAACATCCCCCAGGCTGTGGCTAAGCCATGTCTCTGCAATATCCTTTCTTTCAGGAGTGCTAGTTCTGCAAGGTTCGCAGGAGAGCTTCTGTAAAGTTTGGAAGGTAGGAGACGAGATACTGGCAGAAGTAAAGCTGTGAGGACTGGACGTGAGTCGTGCTTCGGTAGCTCAGTTGGTAGATTACTTGCCCGCGAAAGGCAAAGGTCCCGAGTTCGAGTCTTGGTCGGGCAAACAGTTTTAATGTGCCAGGAAGTTTCATATCAGCGCACACTCCACTGAAGAGTGAAAATCTCATTCTGATGGAGGTTTGTCGTCGGGTTCCCAGACGAACTCCCTCTTGATCACTGGTTTGGCGCAGTTGCGCCACCACATCATTGTAGAAGGATATCTGGGAAGGTGACGTTCACAAGAAGTCATACTGCTGTGATGCGCTGTTGATAAGTTGGGTTGCAGAGGAGAGACATGTATAGCTTTCACGTCCCATGGCGGTGCCAGACTGACAGTGGTGCAAATAGGTGGGAGCTGATGAATGTACTGTGGTTGGAAAAGGGGAGTGGTAATTTTTCCACAGTGAACACTCTAGACTGGTGTGTGACAGAGACACTTATGTGATCTATGTTGCTGGCAGAATGGCTTGTGAGAAGTGTGTGTATGGGGTCGCTGTGGGCCAATTTCCATGCACCAATAAGGTGGGTTTCTTCTGCCACTGTACATAGGGCTGGGCTTGGTGAGCATCTGGGAGTAGTAGGACAAACTTTGTTTTATGGCATCTCGTTAGTGCGGGTTGCATACATTCAGGGGCACTTGACTGATTTATGGTCCCCCACCTCCCCTTAACCTATTGTGCTGCTAAGTGGATTTCAACCACCTGGGCGGTGATTTATGGCCCCCTGGACATAATCTATCCACATACGAAACCTCCTCCACACCACCCTCTCCCTTGTCCTCCCCCACCCCTCTGGAAACGACCAACCCTCCCCATCCTCCTCGCTGAGACAATTCACTTTGAGTCCTGAGTTATTGAAATAGCCCCATCCCACTCTTTCAATTTGATTGACTAATTAATTAAATAGATGAATTAATTAACCCCTCCCACTCTGGGAATCCCACAGCCCTCCCCGTCCCCTTCCCTCCTGAAAACAGAAAGGTCTGTGCTGAAGAGGAGGGATCTCACAACAGTAAATTCGATTACACTGTAGAGGGTATATTGTTAATTATAAAATTCAATTTTCAGGCCTTGGATCTCACTTGCTCATCAATCTCTACAGTTTGAGAAGATGATGGTCTTGTAAAATACATTGAAAAGAAGTAATTAAATCAATCACTTGTTTTTATTCTGATTGCACTAGGAACCACATAATTACACTGCTAAAAATCTTTTGCAGCAACTGCTGGGCTTTGTGCGCCCACGCCTTGACCACTTCTCCAGGTGTGCCACTTCGCATATTCCCACACACACACATTCCGCACCATGCCGCTTGGGCCCTGAGACCACTGTTGGCTGCCGCACAGCCAGCTGACACGTGACGTTGCAGACCACAAGTTGCACTAACTCTGACCAAAAGCTTCAGGTGGTGGCAACCATTTGATATTAGATTCCTGAGAAATTCCTGTTGAAATGCATGCTCTCTCTCTCTCTCTCTCTCTCTCTCTCTCTCTCTCTCTCTCTCTCTCACACTCGTGGCTACTTCTGTTTCTTCAGTGCATGAACTAACGTGACTAAACCAGCAGACCACAGTGTCTCAGAATACTGCACTCATTTTTTTTGTGAACATCCATGAGCCAGTAACCCTCATAACTGCCCTTTGTTCACAGTGGTGTCCTTTGCCACCTCAAGTGGCTACTTCTGATTGCAACTCCTGCACAATCTACTGGCAAGCACACCCTTTCCGTAACAGGTCAAAGGACGCAGCTGCTTTATGTGCTCACCCAGCTGTGCTGACACTGACCGAGTTATTTCACAATATCACCAACAGAGCACGCTGAGAGAAGCAACCCCCTATCCCTCCTTCTTACAGTTCCCTCCTCTCCTCTACCCCCCCCCCCCCCCCCGGTTATTTCCAGTTGACAAAGCATCATGTGGCGACAACTCTTTGATGCAGTTGGTGGCTGTTCTTTGACATTGATAACTGGGAAATTCATTTCAAAACATATAGTCTCTCTCTCTCTCTCTCTCTCTCTCTCTCTCTCTCTCTCTCTCTCTGATGGCTACTTCTGTCATGTGCTGAGCAAAGTAGTGGACACCTGGTATCCCCCTCAGCTGTGGATGTCATGGAAACATTCCTTCTATCAGAATGATTGACTCATTAATTTAATGGATTCTCTGTGTGCAGCCTGTCCATTAAGTTGGACGTTGCTGAAAATATCAAATATCAGCTCATTTGCAAGCTATGTCCTTAAACAATTTGCGGGAGGGGTTGGACAGATGTGTGCTCACATTACCACATTATCACTATTGGAAACAATAAATTGATCAATCAGCAATTTGATGTTGCAATTGCGTTTTTAAAGCACTGCAGAACTCTTAAAAATGTTCTCTACACTACATTCAAAATGAAGAGGAGGGGCCTTCTGTGTGATAGGACAGAGACAAACACAACAAAAACCACTACAAGACAAGAGTTCACTGTGAGGTATTAAGAAGCACTAAACATGACGTACTTAAACCACGATCCAATCTGTAGTAGCAGTCAGCTGTCTGAGATCACTGAAACACTCACACAAAGGAGCCAAACGGTGTTTTCCTAAAAAACCAGGCACATATTTGTCACTGTAATTACATTTAATATTACATTTGCAGCCCCAATCTAATGACATTCGACAATGAGAGAAGTATCGGAAATACCTCCTCCTAATGGCTATCTACATCTACATCCATACTCCGCAAGCCACCTGACGGTGTGTGGCGGAGGGTACCTTGAGTACCTCTATCGGTTCTCCCTTCTATTCCAGTCTCGTATTGTTCGTGGAAAGAAGGATTGTCGGTATGCTTCTGTGTGGGCTCTAATCTCTCTGATTTTATCCTCATGGTCTCTTCGCGAGATATACGTAGGAGGGAGGAATATACTGCTTGACTCTTCGGTGAAGGTATGTTCTCGAAACTTTAATAAAAGCCCGTACCGAGCTACTGAGCGTCTCTCCTGCAGAGTCTTCCACTGGAGTTTATCTATCATCTCCGTAACGCTTTCGCGATTACTAAATGATCCTGTAACGAAGCGCGCTGCTCTCTGTTGGATTTTCTCTATCTCTTCTATCAACCCTATCTGGTACGGATCCCACACTGCTGACCAGTATTCAAGCAGTGGGTGAACAAGCGTACTGTAACCTACTTCCTTTGTTTTCGGATTGCATTTCCTTAGGATTCTTCCAAATGAATCTCAGTCTGGCATCTGCTTTACCAACGATCAACTTTATATGATCATTCCATTTTAAATCACTCCTAATGCGTACTCCCAGATAATTTATGGAATTAACTGCTTCCAATTGCTGACCTGCTATATTGTAGCTAAATGATAAGGGATCTGTCTTTCTATGTATTCACAGCACAGTACACTTGTCTACATTGAGATTCAATTGCCATTCCCTGCACCATGCGTCAATTCGCTGCAGATCCTCCTGTATTTCAGTACAATTTTCCATTGTTACAACCTTTCGACACACCATAGCATCATCTGCAAAAAGCCTCAGTGAACTTCCGATGTCATCCACAAGGTCATTTATGTATATTGTGAATAGCAACGGTCCTACAACACACCCCTGCGGCACACCTGAAATCTCTCTTACTTCGGAAGACTTCTCTCCATTGGGAATGACATGCTGTGTTCTGTTATCTAGGAACTCTTTAATCCAATCACACAATTGGTCTGATCGTCCATATGCTCTTACTTTGTTCATTAAATGACTGTGGGGAACTGTATCGAACGCCTTGCGGAAGTCAAGAAACACGGCATCTACCTGGGAGCCCGTGTCTATGGCCCTCTGAGTCTCGTGGACGAATAGCGCGAGCTGGGTTTCAGACGACCGTCTTTTTTGAAACCCTTGCTGATTCCTACAGAGTAGATTTCTAGTCTCCAGAAAAGTCATTATACTCGAACATAATACGTGTTCCAAAATTCTACAACTGATCGACGTTAGAGATATAGGTCTATAGTTCTGCACATCTGTTCGACGTCCCTTCTTGAAAACGGGGATGACCTGTGCCCTTTTCCAATCCTTTGGAACGCTACGCTCTTCTAGAGACCTACGGTACACCGCTGCAAGAAGGGGGGCAAGTTCCTTCGCGTACTCTGTGTAAAATCGAATTGGTATCCCATCAGGTCCAGCGGCCTTTCCTCTTTTGAGCGATTTTAATTGTTTCTCTATCCCTCTGTCGTCTATTTCGATATCTACCATTTTGTCATCTGTGCGACAATCTAGAGAAGGAACTACAGTGCAGTCTTTCTCTGTGAAACAGCTTTGGAAAAAGACATTTAGTATTTCGACCTTTAATCTGTCATCCTCTGTTTTAGTACCATTTTGGTCACAGAGTGTCTGGACATTTTGTTTTGATTCATCTACCGCTTTGACATAAGACCAAAATTTCTTTGTCCACTGATTCGCAACACTATCTGTACTTGAGACAACTCTGGAAATATCAACATCTATATCCTTCTTAC
Source organism: Schistocerca nitens (assembly GCF_023898315.1). Lineage (NCBI taxonomy): Eukaryota > Metazoa > Arthropoda > Insecta > Orthoptera > Acrididae > Schistocerca > Schistocerca nitens. The sequence continues at coordinate 481,550,599 of NC_064615.1, forward strand.
GACTAGAAATATTTTTCCACATAAAGTACTTCATCTCCTTTACAGCTATCGGTGCAGTGAACTCGCAATTTTCTGCATCAAACCCATACCACCCTTAAGGCCAGACATAGTCATTTTCTCTGCACCTGTCAGAACACTGACCATAGTAATTTTACACCCAGAACATACTTTACAAGCCTGTCGATCACGGTGAATCTATCACACATTCCCTTACTGAGTACGGTACCTCGCTGTAACTGAATACTGATGACACCAAACAGTAATTATATCTGTATTAAAAACTATACATGCCTTATAAATCGAGTTATGGCATTGCTTCCGAATGAAATGGTCTTCCACACAAGTACTATGACACTTAATATCGACTGTGATCATGGGAACAGCCCGAATGTGTGAGTGCACGTTGCCAGCAGTGTAAGCTCGTAATGAAATCACCCTCATCCCCGAATGTAGAAAGTGCTTCGGCTAAAGAATGTGGTATTAAGCCAATATTTGCAACACCCTCATGTCGCTGCTAGATATTTTCCACGCTAACAAACAGTACTTGTACCACATTCTATCTCGATACCATGTAGACAGTGTAACAGAGGTTCTGCAATACATCTATGGGGTCATAGGTAAGGGAGGATGATGGTTATTGGAAATGATCACATACAGTGGACGCTGTGCTATGTGAGGAATCGTTTAAAAATGCATCACTATATTGAAACTGTAAGAAATCAACAAAACCAATACAGTGGCTTTCCATACTTACAGTGTTATGCTTTCTGATAGAAATGCTGTCTGTGGCTTGGGCTCAAATCTGTCCACTCAAAAACACACTTGTGATGGACATTATGTAGATGTCTTTTAATGATTACAGCCGCTGAGGTATCATATTAGTGGCACTCTCATATCTCAAAACGAGTCACATGTTTCGAACCTATCTGCTAAGGACCCCATTCAGTAAAACTCCAGTGTGGTTTAGGCTGTCCCTCCACATCCTGTAACTGTCCCTCAGTCTCTGTCCTGGACTCCCTGCAGCTATGTCCATGTGAACGTTCCAATTTGAATCAGAACTGAACATAAGTCAGAAAGTGCTATATCTATCGCCTCCTGCAACCTGTGGAGAAACAGGGTGAGCTGAGGTAATGTGACAGGACTGTGTTTTGACTACTCAGTGGAAATGGGAACATGTTATCGTAGCTCTACCAACCATGTACAATGTGTAACGCCAGCAGCTTTCTCTTTCAACATGAGGTAGTAAAAAAGACGGTATTATCAACCAGGACGGTGTTTCTTGTCAGGAAAATTAGGAAGACTGTACATCACATGGGAATTGGAAGACGGATGAGGACTTTGCTACTGCATACATACAAACTACGTACAGGTACTGCAGTCCAAAAGAGATCTGCATCCCTCAGGGTTCATTTATGCCTGTACCATTATATTCTCTATATCCTCATTATTTTGTACAATCCAACATAGAAAAGCTAGGAACTATAAAAACTCTGCTAACGCCCCTCCCCCCCCCTCCCCTGTAGAGAGCTTGATAAGATGTTACTACATCCCTCTCTTCTGATATATTGAAAACAAATACCATGTGCATGCTGACATTGAGCTATTAAATGTACGGGTGTTGGTCCATTGGAGCAGGTGGCCAGTGATTGTTGCAGACCAGTATAAAGTTTCGTCACCCATAATGTAGGAGGACTGTATCCTACAGACTATCAATCGCAGGAGGCGGTCCCTGTGTTGTTCTTTCATAAGCAGTTTGATACGTTGTTTACACTGCTGTCGCACATCCAAGCAGTGCATGACTACAGCTATATACACCACCATATATTTTGTTTTTCCACAATGAATTTGAGGTCTGTGTCAGATGCTAAACTGACATTAACACTTGATTGGCGACTCCATGGAGTGTTGTGTGCACCACGACCAAATAGTGGATAAAATTGGAAGGAAAATCAGCATTGGCCGTATTTTGTTATTTTATTGTCAGCAAAATCGATTTTCAGTCACTTAGTGACCATCCTCAGTGCTGTAATATACAATTAAAATTGGTAGGCACTGGTATCAAGCTATAACCTGAGTTTATGTGATCGCTCTAAGCTTGTGGTTATAGCTTGATACCAGTGCCTACCAATTTTAATTGTATATTACAGCACTGAGGATGGTCACTAAGTGACTGAAAATCGATTTTGCTGACAATAAAACAACAAAATACGGCTAATGCTGATTTTCCTTCCAATTCTATGACATTAACACGTTTCGATCCATTGGTTCTCACAGTTAGCTGGACGGCACATGGTGTAAACTACGCTGATCCCACGACACAGAGGATAGTTGAAATAAAAGGCAGAGGTGGTGTTTCCTATTGACAAAAATGTGGAAGGCATCACGACAGAGAGAAACTGGAAGAGTCTGTGGCGTTGTGGAGCATTTGCAAACAGCACACACTTCTGGATGTAACACATGGTGGATTGAACCCTGACCCAGATGTAGCGTATTGTGGATCTGCCCCTGAACATTGCTGTGGATATAACGAGTGGTGGATCCACATTTGAACACTAACTAGGATCTAAGCCGGGCCATGGGAGCCATTTGTTGCAAACTGACAGACACAGATGTACAGAAAACAGAGCAAATGCATTGCAACTGTAGAATGTGTGGTTCGAAGTGACTGGGGATGCATTCGAGTACAGTGCAATATGATACCGTCAGAGCATAAAAATAGTACTTTTGCGCTAGATGTTGACAACTGTGCTACATCTACAAGCACTTTGAAAATACTTGGCGAGAAGTGATGACATGATCATATGGGCAGAACTGATATTAAATCGGTAAAATTACGAAAATTGACAGAAAATACGTATAAATTGAGGGAAAATATGCCAAAATGCGGGGAAATAAGGGAGTACTTGCATGTCTTCTGCTTGGTGCAGGAAAAGTCTTATATATGGGAACAAGTATGTGACAGCAAAAGGAATACGAAAAAATGTTGACTTGGAAGCACTGGGAACCAGGGAAACAGTCATTTTTCGTCGACAGCGACAAGACGGTTGGAATAGAATGCTTAACATAGATTATCACTAAGTTTAGAGTAATTAATTAATTTAAGTCGGATCACAGACCCAGTTGTGGCCCCAAGGTTATCGGCAACCACCCTATAAACTGTTGTAAAGTGTCCTTAGCTGAAGAGCGTTGTATTACCATCTGGGGGACTGCAATGTACAACTTCAGAATGGATCGCATGTTTGACACTGTGCAAGACTGCTTATGTGTCTTAAACCCCAACAAACAGTATTTACTCTCCACTAATCACAACCATGCTGTGTCAGCTAACAAATACCTTACAGAACAGTTGCTGTATGGCTTTTTTACAATATACTTCGGGATGTCTGTTGAGGTAATAGTGATACATGCAAGTTGGCAGCTTTCTTTGATGAATCCTGCAAAAGAAAAATTGACATGGATCTGAGTTAAAGGATGATAGAAAGTAGATGGAATGATTAGTTGAGAGGGGGTGTAATGAGTTATGATTTAATGGTAAGTTGGTGGTGCATTCTAGGAACAGGGAGATGTTTCTGCAGGTCATTTATCATGCATTTAACCATTTTTTCCATTGTTCCCTCAGGGTGCATCAGTTATGTGGTATAATTTGCAATCGACTCATACACAATTGCGTGTTCTGTGTGTGAATTTGAGTGCTATCTACCGGCAATCGTTAACAGCAAATGTCTCAAATCCACAGTCAGCAGAGGACTTCCAATGCATGTGTGATGAATCATGTCCATTGACGTGAAACCTATTTCAGCACCCTCCTCTAAATGAACGAAGATGAATGCGAAGTACTCCATTTCTCTGCCACATCTTGGATATAAAAACTTACAAGGGACCACTAGAGCGCGATGTTGCAGTTTCAGTCTTTAGTAACGCTCATTTGAAAGTTTAGTTTTAACTATTATGACATGAAAAAAAATTAGCTGCTACTGACTCACCTTGCGCATCAGGAAGGCGGCGGCAGAAAATGAGTGCTCGCGAAGTGCAGAGGTCAATCTTCCATGGGATGTATGTATTACACTTCACCAAATGGACGTCGTCGACATTCAAGAAATGTACAAAACAAACCATTAACTTGCACCATGAACACCGAACGAGAAACGGCGCGCCACAGTGATCACTCATCACAAAGGTTCTCACCATCAAGATCGAAGACGAACTCCTTCCGAGGTATAAACTGTGCAGGACGTTCAGCTAAGTATCCATTCTTAAAGAATGCATATAGGAGCATGTTGGTGTAATGGGGTGATGAAAACTGACGGATTGTGATGGCATGCAACCGAAAGCGAAACAGTCTGTCGTGAAACTGGCTATCCTTTATGGCGTAGCTAAGGATAGTGCGATTATATGTTTTATAGGCAAGGGAAAAAAAAGCATCCACAGGATGAATTTGTCCAGTGGTTCCAGGTGGTATGAACTGGAATATCACACACTTTTCAGGAGGGATAGTTTGGTCTAAAGGAGTATGGCCAAAAGCAGTGCCCATACCATAGTTGTAGTTCTGTTACGAACATCTTCCCATTCTTGCTTGCTGTGACGTAAATATTTCGTATTGTCCTTTGCAAGATCAGGCTCACGGCAAAGAATCGTAGGGGCAGAGCACAATAAACGACTTTCCAGGTAATTTACCATCCGGATTAACATTCGGCATAATTGTATACGAAGGCGTTAAGGCATTGATGTTAGATGGTCTTGATATAACTCTCTTGTTGTTGTTGTGGTCTTCAGTCCTGAGACTGGTTTGATGCAGCTCTGCATGCTACTCTATCCTGTGCAAGCTTCTTCATCTCCCAGTACCTACTGCAACCTACATCCTTCTGAATCTGCTTAGTGTATTGATCTCTTGGTCTCCCTCTACGATTTTTACCCTCTACGCTGCCCTCCAATGCTAAATTTGTGATCCCTTGATGCCTCAGAACATGTCCTACCAACCGGTCCCTTCTTCTAGTCAAGTTGTGCCACAAACTTCTCTTCTCCCCAATCCTATTCAATACCTCCTCATTAGTTACGTGATCTACCCACCTTATCTTCAGCATTCTTCTGTAGCACCACATTTCGAAAGCTTCTATTCTCTTCTTGTCCAAACTGGTTATCGTCCATGTTTCACTTCCATACATGGCTACACTCCATACAAATACTTTCAGAAACGACTTCCTGACACTTAAATCTATACTCGATGTTAACAAATTTCTCTTCTTCAGAAACGATTTCCTTGCCATTGCCAGTCTACATTTTATATCCTCTCTACTTCGACCATCATCAGTTATTTTACTCCCTAAATAGCAAAACTCCTTTACTACTTTAAGTGTCTCATTTCCTAATCTAATCCCCTCAGCATCACCCGATTTAATTTGACTACATTCCATTATCCTCGTTTTGCGTCTGTTGATGTTCATCTTATATCCTCAAGACACTGTCCATTCCGTTCAACTGCTCTTCCAAGTCCTTTGCTGTCTCTGACAGAATTATAATGTCATCGGCGAACCTCAAAATTTTTACTTCTTCTCCATGAATTTGAATACCTACTCCGAATTTTTCTTTTGTTTCCTTTACTGCTTCTTCAATATACAGATTGAATAACATCGGGGAGAGGCTACAACCCTGTCTCACTCCTTTCCCAACCACTGCTTCCCTTTCATGCCCCTCGACTCTTATAACTGCCATCTGGTTTCTGTACAAATTGTAAATAGCCTTTCGCTCCTTGTATTTTACCCCTGCCACCTTCAGAATTTGAAAGAGAGTATTCCAGTTAACGTTGTCAAAAGCTTTCGCTAAGTCTACAAATGCTAGAAACGTAGGTTTGCCTTTTCTTAATCTTTCTTGTAAGATAAGTCGTAAGGTTAGTATTGCCTCACGTGTTCCAACATTTCTACGGAATCCAAACTGATCTTCCCCGAGGTCCGCTTCTACCAGTTTTTCCATTCGTCTGTAAAGAATTCGCGTTAGTATTTTGCAGCTGTGACTTATTAAACTGATAGTTCGGTAATTTTCACATCTGTCTACACCTGCTTTCTTTGGGATTGGAATTATTATATTCTTCTTGAAGTCTGTGGGTATTTCGCCTGTCTCATACATCTTGCTCACCAGATGGTAGAGTTTTGTCATGACTGGCTCTCCCAAGGCCATCAGTAGTTCTAATGGAATGTTGTCTACTCCCAGGGCCTTGTTTCGACTCAGGTCTTTCAGTGCTCTGTCAAACTCTTCACGCAGTATCGTATCTCCCATTTCATCTTCATCTACACCCTCTTCCATTTCCATAATATTGCCCTCAAGTACATCGCCCTTGTATAAACCCTCTATATACTCCTTCCACCTTTCTGCCTTCCCTTCTTTGCTTAGAACTGGGTTGCCATCTGAGCTCTTGATATTCATACAAGTGGTTCTCTTCTCTCCAAAGGTCTCTTTAATTTTCCTGTAGGCAGTATCTATCTTACCCCTAGTGAGACAAGCCTCTTCATCCTTACATTTGTCCTCTAGCCATCCCTGCTTAGCCATTTTGCACTTCCTGTCGATCTCATTTTTGAGACGTTTGTATTCCTTTTTGCCTGCTTCATTTACTGCATTTTTATATTTTCTCCTTTCATCAATTAAATTCAATATTTCTTCTGTTACCCAAGGATTTCTACTAGCCCTCGTCTTTTTACCTACTTGATCCTCTGCTGCCTTCACTACTTCATCCCTCAGAGCTACCCATTCTTCTTCTACTGTATTTCTTTCCCCCATTCCTGTCAATTGTTCCCTTATGCTCTCCCTGAAACTCTCTACAACCTCTGGTTCTTTCAGTTTACCCAGGTCCCATCTCCTTAAATTCCCACCTTTTTGCAGTTTCTTCAGTTTCAATCTGCAGTTCATAACCAATAGATTGTGGTCAGAATCCACATCTGCCCCTGGAAATGTCTTAAAATTTAAAACCTGGTTCCTAAATCTCTGTCTTACCATTATATAATCTATCTGATACCTTTTAGTATCTCTAGGATTCTTCCAGGTATACAACCTTCTTTTATGATTCTTGAACCAAGTGTTAGCTATGATTAAGTTATGCTCTGTGCAAAATTCTACAAGGCGGCTTCCTCTTTCATTTCTTCCCCCCAATCCATATTCACCTACTATGTTTCCTTCTCTCCCTTTTCCTACTGACGAATTCCAGTCACCCATGACTATTAAATTTTCGTCTCCCTTCACTACCTGAATAGTTTCTTTTATCTCGTCATACATTTCATCAATTTCTTCATCATCTGCAGAGCTAGTTGGCATATAAACTTGTACTACTGTCCGTGCGGTTCTGGGCGCTACAGTCTGGAACCGAGCGACCGCTACGGTCGCAGGTTCGAATCCTGCCTCGGGCATGGATGTGTGTGATGTCCTTAGGTTAGTTAGGTTTAATTAGTTCTAAGTTCTAGGCGACTGATGACCTCAGACGTTAAGTCGCATAGTGCTCAGAGCCATTTGAACCATTTGTACTACTGTAGTAGGCATGGGCTTTGTGTCTGTCTTGGCCACAATAATGCGTTCACTATGCTGTTTGTAGTAGCTAACCCGCACTCCTATTTTTTTTATTCCTTATTAAACCTACTCCTGCATTACCCCTATTTGATTTTGTGTTTATAACCGTGTAATCACCTGACCAAAAGTCTTGTTCCTCCTGCCACCGAACTTCACTAATTCCCACTATATCTAACTTTAACCTATCCATTTCCCTTTTTAAATTTTCTAACCTACCTGCCAGATTAAGGGATCTGACATTCCACGTTCCGATCCGTAGAACGCCAGTTTTCTTTCTCCTGATAACGACGTCCTCTTGAGTAGTCCCCGCCCGGAGATCCGAATGGGGGACTATTTTACCTCCGAAATATTTTACCCAAGAGGACGCCATCATCATTTAATCATACAGTAAAGCTGCATGTCCTCGGGAAAAATTACGGCTGTAGTTTCCCCTTGCTTTCAGCCGTTGGCAGTACCAGCACAGCAAGGCCGTTTTGGTTAATGTTACAAGGCCAGATCAGTCAATCATCCAGACTGTTGCCCCTGCAACTACTGAAAAGGCTGCTGCCCCTCTTCAGGAACCACATGTTTGTCTGGCCTCTCAACAGATACCCCTCCGTTGTGGCTGCACCTACGGTACGGCCATCTGTATCGCTGAGGCACGCAAGCCTCCCCACCAACGGCAAGGTCCATGGTTCATGGGGGAAGATAACTCTCTAGGTACCTCTAATTTCCAGGATTCCTTTTATATGAATTTCTCAATTGGTCGGAGTTGAAAACAAATTCCGTAGTGAACGATGGGACAAGTTTACTTATTTCATTTAGATGGTTTCATCCAATTCCGCAGCTTGGTGTGCGTCGTCAAATTAATGCTTTGTTTGAAATTTCGTTATCTTACGCCTTCCAGGTCTGCCGCACTGTTTGAAGTTAAGCAACCTTCTACTGCTTCCCTTAAAATCACTGTAATCTATGTGGCGCCATTTGGTGTGCATAACGTAGTAAGTTACTATCAAACACATCCTGTAAATTGTATGGAGCATCCTTGAAATGCACAAACACCAGTTTTTGCAACAAGTACGCCTTGTCCTCCCTGGAATACCTGCAGTTTTTCTTTCGAGCTACACGGTCATATTGCAGCGGACTCACTCGACATCTATTTTACTATGCTGTGGATGATCTTCCATGTACGGCATTATGTTTAGTACCCGCTCCTTCGACAACGATTGTCCTTTACTATATTTCCTGGAGACGGGATCTGCAACTCTCTGTCTCAAAACGATGATAAACTGCATGGCTCGACATCTGTTTCAGAATCACTTTCACTTGTTAAGCACGTATAGTCATCACTGTAATTCTCGTGTACATTTTCCGCACAGTCGGTCGTAAACGACACCATACATTGCACTGAATCATCTCGCAGAAACACTAATATGTCATCTGTCACTTCTTTCTCACTCTACAAAATTCCTTGGGTTCCTTTCATCCGAAATGTCAACTTCGGCAACAGTTGTTATTGATACAGTTCAGATTTGCCCTGCTTTGTATCAACAGCGTAGGACTGTTGTACTGTTCCAAGTTACTCGTCGACTAAGTAGTTCAACTACGCTCATGTTGTGCTCACCATTGGGTACTTCCAGATCGCCCCCTGTGCGATTAGCAGCCAATATTGTGGTTACATGGTAGGCAATATGTACGGCGACGAATGCTGTGAACATGACTGCCCTTTTGCGACCTCACACTCAAGGGTCCCTTGTTAGACAACGAATGGACATAATTTAGTTCAAATATGACGGACGTAGAGGAATTATGGGCAAAGTTTAAACTGATTATAAATCGCGCTCTGGAGAAATACGTGCGGAGTAAGTGGACTGAGGATGGAAAAGACCCGCGGAGGTTTAACAAGCAAATTCGAAATTTTTTGAGCAAGCAGAGACTGTTGTGCTCTCAGTTCAAAAAGAAACGCGCAAATGACGACAGGCAAAAGGTAGTAGGAATTCGTGCCTCTGTAAACAGATCGATGCGTGAAAGCTTACAACATCCATACTCATACTTCAGCAAAAGATCTTGTCGGGAACCCAGAAGAATTCTGGCCCTACGTAAAATCGTTAAGCCGGTCGAAGGATTCAGTCCAGTCACTCGCTGACCGGTCTGTTGTGGGAACAAAAGATAGCAAAAGTAAGCTGAAGTTTTAAATTTCACTTTTAAGAAATCATTCACGCAGGAAGATCGTGCAAACATACCCTCGTTTGAACGCCTCACAGACTCCCACACGGTGGCAACTGAAAGAGCTGAAAACAAAGAGGTAGCCAGGTCCGAATGGAATACCAGTTCGGCTTTACCCGAGAGTGCTCTATGGCATTGGCCCCTTACTTAGCTTCCAATTATCACGAATCTCTTGCTCAACGCAAAGTCTCAAGAGAACGGAAAATAGCGCAGGTGACTCCAGTATATAAAATGGGCAAAAGAATGGACCTGCAAAATTACAGGCCATTGTTCTTAACATCGGTTTGCTGCAGAATTCTTAGGCATATTGTAAAGTTCGAATATAATAAACATCCTTGGGTCGAAAAGGCTTCTGCCCACAAATCGGCACAGGTTTAGAAAGCACCGCTCGTGTGGAACTCAGCTTGCCTTTTTCTCACGTGATATCCTGCTAAATATGGACCAAGGGAAACAGGCAAATGGCGTAGTCCTAGATATTCGGGAAGCGTTTAACACGTCATCTCAGGGCAGACTTAACGAAGGTCCGAGCATACAGAGTAGAAAAACCAGTACATTGACTTCAACGGCGAGCCTGCATCAGCGGCAACAATAAGGTCACTATCGCCTAAGGGAAGTAACACAGGACTGCTTTCGTTTTACGAATAAATAAACGATATGACGTGTAGGATCAGGAGCATGCTGCAGGTGCTTGTGATGACACTATGGCATACGGGAAGATGTAGTCATTGTAGGAAGATACAAGCTGACTTTGACGAAATTTGAGATAGGCAGTTTGCTTTAAATGTAGAAAAATCTAAGTTAATGCATATCAGTAGGAAAAACAATCTCGTAATGCTCGAACACAGTGTTGGCAGTTTGCTGCTTGACAGTCAGATCAGTAGGGGTACAATGGGGGTGCAGCCCCAAAGTACCGTTATCCAAGATGGTGGCCATGACATCAGCTGATGACGTTATCCAAGATGGCGGCTGTGACGTCAGTTGATGACGCAAGAACTGTTTTCCAAGATGGTGGTTTTAGGTGGGAAGTTTGATTTTTGGCAGGAAGTAGGTCAATTGGGCTACCTCCACTAACCTAACCCCCTCCCCCCCAGAAAATCAGAAAATGGCGGGAAGTTGGAATTCCATTAGGACAATGCAACATGGCTAACCTAAGGAAATGGTGGAAAAGAAAGGGCACTTGGGCTACCTCCACTAACCCAAGTCATCCAGCCGCCACCTCTTGCTAGGAACTGGAGAGGAAAAGGACTCAGCATGTGCTGGACATAAGTCTTTATTTTCAGTCTTTATTTAAAGAATTAGAGACAGTACCACCATCAAGTGTGTTCGCCATGTGGTCTAGAGGAGTCCAACTGACCTAGTACACAGTACTTTCACCAGAGGGTGCTGTCATCCATTCCATGACGCAATCCAAGATGGTGGGGGAAGATGGTGGGAAAAGGATGCACATCTTTAATTAAACAATTTGAGGCAGTACCTCCATCCAGTGTGTTCACCATGGGATCTGAATTCCAACTGACCTAGTACACAGTACTGCCACCAGAGGGTGCTGTCATCTGTCCCGTGACATAATCCAAGATGGCGTTCCAGAGTGGGCGAAAATGGTGGGTCACACCGCTGCCGATGGCATGTGAAAGTCATGTCTATAGTTCTTTGAGTGTTATGCTAATGTCACATGTCTATCTAAATAAGCGCCAAGTCATTCTTTGGGCTGTGCACGTGTATTTACCATTGCTGACGCGAAACCTGCGCATACTGATGTCACAACTCGTGGTATAGAAATCTATTTGACTGCTTTCCCTCCATCGTGATCCTAACGGCACATGCAAGATGCATCTAGCCATTCATGCATGGCTGACACATTGCTGCAAAATGCGTGCGCCTAACTACAAAGCATCACAAGTGCATCTAACAAAGTTCTCAATGTTATACTGATGTCACATGGCTATGTAAAATAAGAACCAAATCGACCTCTCGGAAAATGTATACTGTCCCAGAAATAGTTAATGTTCGCTTTCTTGATGTCTCAGCTTGTCTGCATGGGAATTCTTGCCCTAACAAAACCTGTTTACGAAAATAGTGCAGAACTTCATCTTTTCCGCTATACACCATCCCAAAATATTAAAATTCTCCATTTTATCATCTCAAGACTTTCTAAATCATTTGCTTCGGCGTTTACGAAACTAAGCTAAATCTAAGAAACACTAGTCTTAATACCAGCAACCTAGAATTACCCGTATATAACATTCACCTTCGAAAATCACTACAAATACCTCCCTTCTTTGATCAAGAATGTATCTAATTGCATTCTCCACAGCTGAGCTCGTAATGCACATAATGACTCCAGATGCAGAATCTGAATTCAACATCATCCAGCGTGTATTCCAAATTAGATCTTCACTCATAGTATTAATTCTTTCGCTGTAAATCCATAAATTATCAGAGACTCAGGTGTCCTCAAAGTACTGGAAGCATCTAGCACAGTTCAGCTTTCAGTCACTAGGATTGCTAGTGAGCCCACCCCCACTCACAACCCTCCACCTCCCCCCCCCCCCCCAAGATTCTCAACACCCATTGGTTCACGCTGAGATCACATGATGTTGCGTCATCACATCTATATAAGGAATCGCTTTCCAACGCTTTCCAACAGCCTTTCTCACTCCTCTTTAGTTCGTCTCAGCATTCTTTCATGTGTGTGTGTGTGTTTTGTGTGTGATCAATCTTCAGCATGCAGAACTGAAAGTTGTTTCAGTTCTTGTGCTTTTGTGTCACCGAAATTTTATTTCTGTCTCTCTCCTACACTATATTCGCTCCTTTCCTTTCAGCATTCGGGCTAGAGATGTTGAGAAAAACAGATCCGAAGTTTGCGGAGGAAATGAGGGAGCAACAGTAGTCTTCCTCACTTCAAAACCGTGATTCTGAATTTCTTTATCTTGTAATATTGTGGTTCCGTTTGTGCATCCTACTTTAGAGTATATGTACAGACATCTGATCGAGATGGTATTACCTTGTGCAGTTATGCTTTAGAACATGTTTGTTTAATGAAGTTCCTTTGCTGAATTCATGTGCTTAATGTTACAGAGTCTGTTGATGTGGATACGTCTGTAGATCCGCGTCCATCCTCCCTAGTGCCTGAGTGGGTACATGAAATTGCCGAGGAGCGGGGATACACAACGTCAAACTGGATGCAAGACATCCTCCTGGATGCAGATATTTGTGAGGAGATGCCGTCCTGGCGGCAGGGTGAATTAGGTAGTTACCATTATTATTATTATTGCTATTAGATGAACAAGTGTTCTCTTCCTCATACAGTGTGGATGTGGATACTTATTGCTCCCATCCTATCTTTACAGAACCACCTTCTCAGCACATAGTGCGTGCTCCTGCAGCCTTCCCAGATGTACGCGGCGCTGCAAAAGCGACAGGTTCCCGCTGGCAAACGTTGCCAGCTCGCACCCCTTTGTCGGCTGCTCTGCAGAGGTTGCAGGCAGCTGCAGGCGCCTTTGCAAGTGGTTGCGGGCTAAGTGACACTGGGGCAAGTCCACAGAAACGAGCTAGCATCATCTGTTATGCTCCGCCTGCACCCAGCCCAGGTTGCTCTCACTGGGAAGCGGCCGCCGCCGCCGCTACCGCCGCCTCTGCCCCTGATCCCGACCCCGACCCGGCTGTGGCTGCCACAGCGTCGCTCTGACGTCCATGGGCCGCCCTCCCTCAGGCTAGCAGGTTAGGGCATCAGCATACAGGATGCTCGCAGCTGCCCGAATCCACAGCTTCTCCTCCTCTGCTGTCACATCCTCGCCGATCACGTGATGTACAGCACACACTCCTGTCGACCTTGCCAACTCCATCGACTAGTTGTAGTTATAATATTAGGAATAAAGAAAATCCTATGGCTAGTGGCAATTCCCTCTCCCGTCCTTTTAGTGAAGGACATTAGGTCAATGATAGCAGACCGCAGTTGGTGTACTCGGTGATTGCAGACGCTTTTGAGGAGTGATTCTCGTTCACCAGGATCGCGACCCTGTTGGATTTCTAAGGGCGTGCCTTCCTGTCGTGGAAATGGAGCTCCTCAAGGTAGTCAATGATCTGCAGTATCCCGGCATTAAATGCAGTGCGGTGCTTTGCATCGAATTATCACATCCCCCCCCCCCCCCCCCAAGTTGAGTCAGCTGTTGAATAGATGAGTCTTCATTATATTTGGAGGGAAAATGGCGTGATACCACGGAGCACATCAACTGCTGAATGGTTTCGTAAATCCACCTTGAGTGCTATATTGGGCCGGTTTTCTGAGATGGAAGTGAGAGGCTCAGCTTAAACACTCAGCAGAAATCTACACCTGGACATCCACACTCGTGACTATGATCCAATAAATGGAGGGTCTAGCTATATCAAGCTCCCTGAAGATATAGCTAACAAGCAGGCATGTATTAATGTCGAAAATAGATATGATCATGCTTGTTTTGCATTGTCGTCGGCCCCCTCCATTGCTCAAAATTTGCTAGTGAGCTTTAGCTTCGCAACATGCTGCTCTTCTCTGAAGGTCCAAGAATGCTCACCACCAGGAGCGATGCCTGTTTGTATAGTACGCTGACTTTGAATGTCTCCTTGCTCCTGTGACCCGCTGTGAAGGTGACCCTACAGCTTCACATACCACCTTTACAGAAAAACATATACCATATGCGGCAGTGTACCAAATTGTATCATCATATGATTCCAGTCTTAACTGCTACAAATCTTACATCGGGGACAGCCCTGAAGTTTGGCTGCTCACTGAGCTCGAAAAATTTTCATGAGAGGTTGATAAGCTTTACAGCGGCAATGTGCCCATGACCAAATCGAAGGAGAATGAAGATTTGTATAATAACGTGGTTGATTGTCATATTTGTGGGCTGCCGTTAGACAGAAAAGCGGAAACTGCTTGTAGGGACTACCGTCATCTTACAGGGAAATTCCATGGTGCATCTCACAATACGTGCAATTTGAAGTACCAGCTACCTAGACACATACCCGTTTCCTTCCACAATTTAAATGGGTATGATGCTCATTTTATAGTTGAGCACTTGACTGATTTCGGTTAGGATAAAGATCAGGTCAGTGCCCTACCTGAGAGTGTCGAGAAATACATTTCATTATCCAAACGAATTACGCCAAGAATTATGCTCTGCTTCCTTAATACACTACATTTTATGCAGGCATCACTCCAGAAACTCGCTGAAACTCAACCTCGGGGGGATATGCATATCACTCAAGCTGCATTTCCCGATGAGAAAAAGTTTCAACTTGTAACTAGGAAAGGGACTTTCCCATATGAGTGTGTGGATAGTATGGCAAAATTCAACGAAACCAGGCTACCCGGCATATCTGTATTCTCCAGCAACCTTACAGGCGATGCCATAACATATGCAGAGTATGAGCATGCCACGAATGTCTGGCGTGAATTAAATCTTTCCACTTTAGGAGAGTACGCACGGCTTTACATAGACACAGACGTGCACTTGCTTGCGGACGTTTTCGAGAAATTTCGGAGTCTATGCATGATCACATATTCTCTGGATCCCGCCTTTTATTACAAGGCACCTGGGTTCTCTTGGGACTCAATGCTCAAGAAAACGAAGTGCAGCATTGAATTATTGACCGATGCCGACATGCTTCTTCTCTTTGAGCGAGGGATCTGTGGGGAATTTTGCCAATGTGTCCATAGGCACGCAAAGGCAAATAACCCGTGGATAGGTGACAGGTTCAATGCATCCCTTGATTTGAGTTACATAATGTACCTGGATGTAAATAACTTATACAGGCACGCCATGCAGCATCACTGCCGATTGACGAGTTTCGATGGGTGTCCAAAGACGAATGCAAGGGATTATGTGGAAAAATCTTGGGGGGTATGGCAGCTGATTCCGATGTAGGGTATGTGGTGGAGGCAAAACTCACATACCCTATTAGTTTGCATGATGCACACACCAATTTGCCACTGTGTCCAGAGCAACTAGTTCTGCGAGGAGGCTGCCTGCCAAAACTGATGACAACACTGGGGAATAAGTGGACATACATCATTCATTATCGTTTTCTCCAGCAGTATCTCAGCTTGGGTATGGAGGTGGTTAGAATCACCCAGGCCGTCTCTTTCAAGCAGTCCTCCTGGTTGAAGGAGTATATTGATCTGAATATGAGACAGAGAGCTTCCACGACGTGTGACTTTGACAAAGATTTTTATAAATTAATGAATAATTCAATTTATGGTAAAACAATGGAGAATTTGAGAGAACGACGTGAAACTTTGATTAGAACCGAAAGGGATGGCGTAAGAAAATGCATTGCCAGACCAAATTTTAAGTGGGTCACCATATTCAATAAGAACTTTGTTGTTGTGGAGATGGCGAAGACTGCAGTAGAGTTTATGAAACCTATTTATGTGGGGATGTGTATACTAGACTTATCCAAATTCCACATGTACCGCTTTCATTATGTGTTTGAGAAAACTCATTTTGCAGATCCTAAATTATTTTATATGGATACAGATAGCTTCATCTATTGGGTGAAGAACTGCGATCCATATGAATTAATTAGGTGCCATGGTAATGAATTCGACACGTCCTCATGCACGGCCGATAATCCTTATGGTATTATTCCACAGAACAAAAAGGTTTTTGGTCTTATGAAGGACAAGGCACATGGATTGCTGATTGTGGAGTTTGTAAGTCTACACTCAAAAATGTATGGGTATTGCACATTGGAAGGTACCACCAAGAGGTGGGCTAAGGGTGTGTGTCATATGGCATCGAGAGCCCTCTGTATTGAAGACTATTTGCGGTGGCCGTGCAGTGGTGTTCGCAACCACTGCATATGGTACGGCAGACCAGTATTCGATCGAGAGGACAGGAGGTGTATACTGTGCTGCAGTCTAAAATCAGTCTGTCACCTCATGACGATAAAAGGGTCATTTGCGATGACAGGATTGAAACTCTCCCATACTCACACTACTTACTTGTTGCGAGAGAAGGGGGAGGGGGGACTCTGATTGAGTGATAGTGAGAGAGAAAGAGAGAGAGAATGTGTGGAAAAGAAAGGATGCCAGTGAAAGAAAGAAAAAAAAGCATAAACAAATATATATATATATATATATATATATATATATATATATATATATACACCCTGTGCATGTTGTAAATAGAATAGCTTTAAAGTTTTTCACCTGCCACTAGCCATCCAAGTCAGAATAGTTTTAAGTGTATATAGCTCACAGTCCATCAGAATTGTTATTTTAAAAACCTTTATTATTGTGGACTGTTGAAATTAGATTCTAAGTGTGTGCAGTCCATCAGAATTATTGTAAAAGCTGTGGTACTGGGGCTGTTGAATTTAGTTGTAGTAAAGAAAGTATCCCTGCATTAGTTTTTAGCATAGATTTATATTTAAAAAAAAATCCTACCAGTGTTAGTGATGTAGTGAGTAAGTTAAAAGCATTTCTGCAATGGAATAGCAGAGTCAATTTATACCTCAAGAATACTATATTGTATCTCAAAAAAAACTTCATTGTACCTCAAGAATTATATTGTACCTCAATAACTATATTGTATTTGTGAGAACTGAATAAACCGAGAAAAAAAATTAATCACCATACGTCTTTGTTGTTGTTGTTGTTGTTGTTGTTATTGTTATTTATAAGAAACCCTATCCCCTATTGCACTATGTATGTATATGTATATAAAGGCTGTGCAGGTCACAAATGACATTAGTTTTGCTGAAGATGAGTGCTATTAAGGAGGTGAAGTTTAATATGGAAGTTAACAAAATATATAGAATGGTTACATGGAATTATGCCTATCGTGCAGCACGAATTGGATTATGGGAGCAGGAGGCACATGACCTTGTCTGCTTCCAAAGATATACAGCAGACATGTCTAAAATATCATCTCCTGTGCTTGAAGAAAACCACAGATATAGCATGCAGTCAAAACTGTACACTATCACAGAGGGAACAGGGTTGAGGAAGAAGAATACAGAGGTTGTGAGGTAAAAATTCATTTATTTCTCATCCAACTTAAAAGTAATTTAACATTTTCATAAGCAGACACAGCAATACTTTTTTCATACATGTTCTTGAGTCGATGGAGAGAAGGACACCCGTAGAATTCCAGGTCTTGAATAGCAGCAAACTTAAAGATTCAACACATCCATGAGATCTTCTCCTTCCCCTTCACGCAGATGATGGTATCCATGTAAACGAATAATTTAAGTGCCGTCATCATATCTTTATAGGGTATGCCAGGATCATCCCAGTGAATTCCATGGTAGAAATGTGTTAACCACTTTGCACTCCATGTCTTAACACACTTCGCATACTTGAAAGACCTCAGTGATGCAATGTTTGCTGAGAATGTCTCTATTATTCCAGCATCTTGTTTGTACGCTTCAAACGCAACATCTTTAAATATGAACTGTCTACGCTCACCATCATAGAAACCCTGAGCATCCGCAATGATGTTCACACCTTGAGATGCCTTTGTGAAATGCTCTAGGTATGGTACAACACCTATTAATGTATACAGCTCGTTGCACAACACCGGTGAGTGGGCAGTAGTTGATCACATGGTCAAGTAGAACTAGAGCATACGTGGCAGTGTGTTCTGAGAAATTTGTCAAAGATTCAAATTAAATTCACCTGTCTATAGGTCCAAACTTAATTATCTCGTTCTGTTTCTAGCAGTCTATTATTATTATCGGTGAAAGCTCCTTGAACTTACGTGGACTGAGTAGACACCCTCCTCCCTATCCTTCAGCAATTTCGTAGTGAGAAGCATGAAACCTTGCATACATGTCATAAGCTGGACTGCATACATTTTGTTTCCACTGCAAATGTAAATTGTCATATGGGTAGAATTCTGAATTCAGGTAGACTTTGGATTAGTCAACTTGCAGTTGTCGAACATGGTGGAATCATTTACTACATTACCTCTTCTATCAGTCAGAAACACAAGTATGATGAATCTAGGTGTCTCTAGCTGCGAAGAGGCCCATGTTTGTCTGCTCGGAGTCGGTAACACTGGGTACTCGGAAACCTTCCATGAGCGAAATGTCAATGACAGAAATGTACCAGAATTCAGAACATTTAAAAGCTTCAAACGCTTCTCGTCGGATACACTGATGTGAGACATTTTCCAAATTATCTTGTTGATTGTGATAATATTCTCCTCTTGAGCTCCTTGTATATATGAGTTATTGTCCGTCGCACCCTGCACCAGAATGAGTTCCTGTTCAGCGTTCATAATAACCTGTCTCATGCCCTCAGAGTAGCCCATAAGCATTTTTAGAGGTATGCATGCATTAAATCGCTTGTACTCTGCAACTGTTCTATCCTCTGGGTCGACTATGAACCATCACACATTTTCTAAACTATGCAAATCTGCAAGTGATGTAGAGACTTATGTTTTAAGGGGTTGCGTGTACGATCGACCTCAGACCGATTGAGTTCATAGCGTATCTCTTGGAACAGGAATGCTAAAGCGTTACATGTACGCTTGGAACCCACTGTATCACTGCCGTCGGTTTTCTTGAATGACCCCTCTAGATATATGAAACTCTTGCATGGAAGCATCAGTGCGTCTTGGTGCTGGATGACAATCCTAATTTCATCGTTCTCGTTAAATGTGGTAGAAGCGTAAGGTTTATGGGACAAGTATTCCTGACGTATAATTATCTCATCATACTATCGGTTGGTTATGTTGAGTGAGGACATCATTGAGCGGTTTCAAGCCAACTGATTTAAGAAACTCGTAGTTCGCACATGTTATCACTTTGCTGTTCGGTAGTGTGGATTGCGTGCAATTGTTTTATATCATACGCCCATGCTGCCTTAGATGTAATTGTACAATGATTTCCTCACCACGAAAGTCAACAAGTCCACAATACACAGCTCCAAGTAATCCAGTGTCTGAGCTGTCACTGGAAGGTATATTGCATTGGCAGGCGTCTCAGCAATCTTATAACCCGTTGCAACTGTTGCAACTGAGGGGAAGAATCCATAAATAGTATGAATCAAACTATCGTTAAGGTAGGAGTTCGTTGCAATGTTACACTCGACTCGGATTGTGCTGACAGGCAGTATGTCCACAGTCTGATCTGACTTGTAAAATTTACTTGGATCCTTCTTCAAAACCTGCCCTTTTGTGAAACCCAGCAGGCGCCCTATTGAACCTTTCTGGTTAAAGTCAATCGTTGCATTTACAGTCCTTATTTCAGATTTAAGAGTTTTGAGGTTTGCAAACGTCTAAGATAAACATGATGCATAGATGTCCATAAAGGTATGTATTAAAGTCCTGGTAGCGCCGATAATTGTAGAACACACGTCTTCTGTGAGTGAAGTATCGTTGTAATTTCTTCTGGTGGTTGCAGGTCACCAAATGAGTCGAAATAGTATCCGCATTTTTCATAACATATGATACCCAGTGGGCGCCAGGGCCTCCAGCGACATCTAAATTCACAATGCCACATTCACCAGTTTTTCACATAGTCTTCGGTAATGTATTGTGTCATCAGTTACAGTTATAGGGTATTACCCAAGATGTACAGTTTTCCCATGCTAACGACGAATGTTCTATCTATCTGACCAGGGGCGTGACGGATAATGAATTCGTCAATGGCAACACACGGTTATCGCGTGTTTTTGTTTTTGCTGAGAGCTGTCGGAGAGATTCAGTAACCGGCTAACAGGTCTCTCTTAGTGTTTTCTGTCGATCCATATGCCCTAACCTCATGATCATCATAAACTAAAGGCTATGCCTTGTCGATTTAGCCATGTCCCTCTCTCCATTGTCATCCTCTTCAATTCTTCATACGATTTTATCCCCATATCTTTTTTGATGTTATTAAAATACGTTGCTCTTGGCCTGCCTCTTGGTTTTTTCCCTAAAACTTTTCCTTAAAATACTTTATTTAGGAACTGTTTGTGTCTCATTATGTGCTGTATCATTTTTGATTTTCTTCTTCCTATATAATTTAGCAGCGTTCTGTTCCCATTCACTTCTCTTCTGACCTGTTCATTACTTTTTCTATCTACTCAGCTTTTTTTCGTCAGTCTTCTCCATGTCCACATTTCCATTGCTTCCAGTCTCTTTCTCTCTCCTTTTCCCAGAGTCCACGCTTCACATCTGTATGTTAAGACACTCCAGACAAAAGTTTTGGCAAACTTTTTCCTACTTTCTAGGCTTATATGATTGTCTGTTAGCAAATTCCATTTATTTTGGAAAGCTTGCTTTGCCAAGGCTATACTTCTCTTTATATCTGTGGCACATTTATTGTCGTCAGTGATTGTGCTTCCCAAGTAACAGAAGTTCTCAGCCTGCTCTAGAACATCATTTTCTAGTTTAATATTAATTTTACCATTTTCTTTTTGTCTTCCCTACTACCATAGTTTTTGTTTTCTTCTTATTTATTTTTAGATTAAATTCTCTTAGGATTTTAGTAGATTTTAGCAACATAAACTCCATTTCCTTTACTGAGTCAGCAAGTACTACTATATCATCTGCAAAACGGATACAGTGTATTTGTTCCCCATTAATTTTAATTCCTTTGGTTATTCTTTTCAATTTTTTAATGTTTTTTTCAATAAATAAGTTGAACAGATATGGTGATAATGGGCATCCTTTCCTTACTCTCCTCCTTATTTTTGCTTTCTTCGTCATACCATTCACTTCTATCTCTGTTTCCTGCCTTTTATACAGGTTCCAGATTAATCTTTTTTTCCTCCAATCAAGTTTTATTTACTTCATTGTTAGGAATAACAATTTCCAGTTCACCATGTCAAATGCTTTTTGTAAATCTATAAGGTCAAGTAGGTTTTCCTATTAACTCCAATTGTTCTTTCTAATACCATCCTCAGAGCTAGTATTGCCTCTCTAGTTCCTTTTCCGGATCTGAAACCACATTGTCCTTCTCATAGGTTTGCCTCAATTTTCTTTTTTATTCGATTTTTTATTATGTTTAACATTATTTTTTTGGAAGTGTGGGATAGTAAGGAGATAGTTCTGTAGTTCTCACAGTCCAGAGTATTTCCTTTTTTTGGGATTATTACTGTTTTGTTGTTAAGCAAATCTGTAGGTGGTTCTTTTCCATCTTCATAGTACTCTTTAATAAGTTTATATAAGTGCTCTTTTGTTGATTCTCCAATTTCCTTCAGTATTTCTGCTAGGATATTATCTGTGCCTGTCGCTTTGTCATTACTTAGATCATTCAAGGCAGTGTTGAATTCCTCTTTAGATATAGGTGGCCCTATCATGTCGATATCCACACTGCTTCCAGAATTTCCCCCTCATTAGCAATGTCTTCTCCTTCATATAGTTCCTCAATATACTGTTTCCATCTTTCGCATACATCCTCTAATTCGAAAAGTAGGTCACCGTTTGTATTCTTGACCATTTTTCTTTTTGTTCTTGGCTTTATCTGCATTGATTTAATTTTAGAGTAGGCTCTATCAGTTTGACCTCCACTTAGATCTTGTTGAATTTCCTTATGTTCGTTGTGCATCCAGTTTTCTTTTTCAAATCCACATTTCTGTGTAATTGCATTTTTTACTCTTTTGTACTTATCGAAATCTTTTTTCCTCAGCCTGTTTCGTTCTTCAATAAGGTCTAGTATTTCCTTGGTCATCCATGGTTTTCTTGGTTCTAGTTTCCTTAATCCTACTAGTTATTTAGCAGCTACTTATACAGTCTCTTTGAATCCTTCCCATCCTTCCCTGTTGCCTATCAGGTATCGGTCAATTCTTTCATGTCTGCAGCTACTTGCTTTTCCTTGAGTTTTTTTACAAACCATCTGTGTTGGTTAGTTCTTTTATATTTCATAAATCTGCTACTATAGTCTGCTATCACTAGAACATGGTCACTGTCTATATCATATCCAGGGTACGAGTGGCTAGACTTTATCTGATTCATAAATTTCTTCTTGACTAGGATATAATCTATCTGAAACATTTTGCCATCTGTTGGACTTTTCCATGTATATATTCTTCTCTTGGGCATTTCAAAACACGTGTTGGTGACTATCATCTCATACTGTTCACAGAAATCTAGCAACCTTTCTCCTCTAGCATTCGTTTTTCCTAGCCCGAACTTGCCATTCCATAATCCTTTGTTCTCTTCACCAATCGATGCATTGAAATCACTAATTATGCTTAGATTGTCCTTTTCTTTAACCAGTTTCATTAAGTCATCAATTTGCTCATATACTACTGCTACTTCTTCATCCTTGCTATTGGTTGTTGGTAAGTAAACTTCAATTGCACACAAATCCGTGGGTTGTGCTTCAGTTTTAATCATCATTATCCTATCATTGCAGTGTTATGTGTTCAACACGTTGTTCTTCCATTTTCGTCTCAAAATTATAGCGACGCCATTTCTTCCTGTTCGAGCACTACCACTGTGAATGATCCTAAAATCCCCTGACATAAAATCACCGTTACCGCCCCATCTAGTTTCACAGATTCCTAATATGTCCAGCTGTGACTTTTCCATCAGCATCTTAACCTCTTCTAGTTTCCCAGCTTTTAATAGGGTTCTGACATTCCATGTTCCAATTCTCAGCAACCGTAATTTCTCAGGAACTGCTTTCCGCGATTGAATCACTTTCTGCTTTATTGACACCTCGGTTTATACTAATCAGACATCTCCACAGTGTGATACTTTATATATCCGTCTTATTCCTCTTGCTATGTACCTGCTCCCCCTTCTCAACAACATGTAACTCTACATCTATTTTCCCCTCAATAGCTTCGACCTTTTCAGTTAAGTCGGTTATTTTCTTACCGACTCCATTAACTAACTCATTTAACGCATTCACCATTCTCAGAAGAGTATGATAATACATCTCTAGTTCCCTGCGCATACCTCCAACTTTATGCACAATAGCCTGAATTTTCGGATCCACGTACAGGCGAATCTTCTGTCAGTGTACAGCCATTCTCTCGGGTTGAGACCTAGACATGCGCGCAAATTTGTCCATGGTGCAGCTTATACTGATGTAGTATTCTCTCTTACCGTGCTATATATGCAGAAACTCTTGAAAGTTTCGCCTGCACCTACCATCACTCAGTTTTCTTCTTTTATCAATAACGAGAAACCCATACTGTGAATGATTCCAACAATCAGCACATATTTTTACAAAATTATTGAACGACATGTCAGTTCCGACATGTGCCTGGTAAATGTGTTTTAAATTCAGATTGTCTTCTTTGAAGGCTTTAATGAGGTGCGCATTATACTTAACCAACTATTTTGGAATTCTGGAATATGTTTGGCTTAGATGAAATACATCAGCACCCATACGACGACCGAAGCAGAAACATCTTCAAATTTGGTCTTTTTTTTCTTTCTTTCTTTTTTTTTTTTTACATCAACATCGTCAAATACGAAGACAGTATTTGGCTTTGCTTTTTCAGCTTTTTCGGCTTTTGCTGTATGAATATCTTTCACTGAATGTTGTGTATGTAACACCATCTACACCGCGCATTATCTCCTGCAATAGCTGATACTTGGGTTAAAACAGTGTTTTTGAGAGTACACAAACATCTTCAAATCGGACTCCATCTACACGTATTAGCAGCGTCATGAGGACATTAGTCTTCTGCAATTGTATGGACCTAGTTTAATTGCTCGTATATTATCAGGAAGAAGAATTCCATTCTTCTCCTTCTTCAAGTATTCTTTTGCATCTTCATAGGACCAGTCACCGACAACAAAGTCCTTGTGATGAGGATGTTTCACCCACCCTGCCATGATCCCAACTACGCCACATACTGACAAGTAGTTGGCATACATAGAAAGATACACTTGAAGGGACAGGAATAGTCTGTGTAGCTACTATAGCTCCATCAGTTAATCGACTGAACAATATTGGCTACACAGAGAAATCAGGTGTATACAGGGTGTTACAAAAAGGTACGGCCAAACTTTCAGGAAACATTCCTCACACACAAAGAAAGAAAATATGTTATGTGGACATGTGTCCGGAAACGCTTACTTTCCATGTTAGAGCTCATTTTATTACTTCTCTTCAAATCACATAAATCATGGAATGGAAACACACAGCAACAGAACGTACCAGTGTGACTTCAAACACTTTGTTACAGGAAATGTTCAAAATGTCCTCCGTTAGCGAGGATACATGCATCCACCCTCCGTCGCATGGAATCCCTGATGCACTGATGCAGCCCTGGAGAATGGCGTATTGTTTCACAGCCGTCCACAATGCGAGCACGAGGAGTCTCTACATTTGGTATCGTGGTTGCGTAGACAAGAGCTTTCAAATGCCCCCATAAATGAAAGTCAAGAGGGTTGCGGTCAGGAGAGCGTGGAGGCCATGGAATTGGTCCGCCTCTACCAAACCATCGGTCACCGAATCTGTTGTTGAGAAGTGTACGAACACTTCGACTGAAATGTGCAGGAGCTCCATCGTGCATGAACCACATGTTGTGTCGTACTTGTAAAGGCACATGTTCTAGCAGCACAGGTAGAGTATCCCGTATGAAATCATTTTAACGTGCTCCATTGAGCGTAGGTGGAAGAACGTGGGGCCCAATCAAGACATCACCAACAATGCCTACTGTAGGGCAATGAGTCGCATGGCAACACAAGCACCGAAGTCAACATTACCTTCCTTCAATTGGGCCAACTGGCGGTGAATCGAGGAAGTACAGTACATACTGACGAAACTAAAATGAGCTCTAACATGGAAATTAAGCGTTTCCGGACCCATGTCCACATAACATCTTTTCCTTATTTGTGTGTGAGGAATGTTTCCTGATGGTCTGGCCGTATCTTTTTGTAACATCCTGTATATAACTCATGAAGAGTAACTTGATGATTCATTTATGTGAATAACTAGCATAGCATTGAAAAAATATTAATGAGAGTAATACTTTGACTATAATTAGAGAGGTATGAAATAAAACACAGTTTGAGATTATATACACATACATTATTTATGTATATAATATAAGCCCCAGACATGATGTGCTTCTATATCAACATTTACATGTTTCGTTCCAGTGGGAGTTAAAACTGTATATGGAACTGAAAAGCATGGGTACACTCAATGCCTTCTTGTTCACAGCATCTGCACTCTGTGGCTGCACTATCACAGGGATGTTCTGCTGGAATGGGTCATATGTTGGTGACCAGTACTGTCCTCTATCTTGCTGTTGTTTAGGACCTCCAGCGGCGTTCGGTGTGTTGGGAGCAGACTGCGTGTCTTCAGCATACAAATCGGTGAGTGGGACAGACAACAGCAGCTCCTTGCCCTGCTCCAGCTATGTGTGTTCCAGGATCCTACGTGGTCGCTACATTTTCAGACGTGCTGGAGCTTGTTGCTGCCGCAGGTGCAGAAGTCACTGTAGGTTTCGACAAGATGGCAGCCAAGGTTGCTACAGGTTCGGGTGCGGCAGAGATCGGCATGTTGGCGCTCGACCCTGCGGGCTTGGACGTGACGAGGTCTACTGCTGAACAAAGACAAGGAAGCATCACCCATGGACAAAGACGCAAAACACTAAATAATAATAATGCTAACCACAGAGAAAGATGTGATATGGGATGCTTACTTTTCCGTTTCCTCCTGCTCTGCAGGACTGTGCTGCATTGCAACTGCTGTCGATGCTTCGTGGTTCTTCTTCTTCTGCTGCTGCTGCTAACTGACTGAGCAAGACTGAGGTCCCAGGGCTGCTGACCCAGCCCTATATCCCCTCCAATGACGTTACCAGACACCACCATCCTACTG
Source organism: Schistocerca nitens (assembly GCF_023898315.1). Lineage (NCBI taxonomy): Eukaryota > Metazoa > Arthropoda > Insecta > Orthoptera > Acrididae > Schistocerca > Schistocerca nitens. Next base: position 481,577,113 of record NC_064615.1, read on the forward strand.
GCTGAAGTCTAACTTGAAATAAAGAATTAGTCCTTTTCCCCTCCAGTTCCTAGGAAGAGGTGGTGGCCGAATGAGTTAGGTTAGTGGAGGTAGCCCAATTGACCTATCTTTCTGTCAAAATTCAAACTTCCCGCCAAAAGCCGCCATTTTGGATAATGTTACTTGCATCGTCCGCTGACGTCACGACCACCATCTAGGATAACAGTACTTGCGTCATCAACTGACGTCACGGCCGCCATATTGGATGACGTCATCAGCTGACGTCATGGCCGCCATCTTGGGTAACTGTACTTTGGGGCCACACCCCGTTGTCCCCCTTACGTCGATTAAATATCTTGACGTAGGAGATACTGAGTTAAACTGATGAAAGAAGAAATTATAAAAACGCAGTAAGTGAAGGAGGCGAAATGGAATGCAAACGTCTAAAAATGAGATTTACAGGAAGAAAAATGGCTAGGCAGGAATGACTATAGGACAAATGCAAGGATTTAGAAGCATGTATCACTAGGGAAAAATGGAAATCGCCTAGGGGAAAGTTAACGAGGCGTTTGGAGAAAAGAAAAACAACTGTATGAATATAAAGACCTTAGATGAAAACCAGTGCTAAGCAAAGAAGGGAAAGCTGAAGGTCGAAAGAGTATATAGAGGGTTTATAAAAGTCTGTCGGGTGGTTTCCCCCTCCGACAACATGCATTTCGCGCCGTTGCGGTTCGACAACTGTTCCTCTGTATTCTGCGGAGTGTTGCTCGTGCTTAGGTGCGCGGGTGACGGTGCATTGGCGCTAGTGGCGTAATTGGAGTAATGCAAGCTAGGCCGGGGGCTCAATTCTTGACTGCCGGTGTTTACGGCAGCAACGTTGCATAGGGGCGCCACAGCGACGAGGACGAGGCAGAGTCGTGTGTTAAAGTGCTGGTAACGACTTCAGCTGTGTGCCACGTGTCGATTTCCTTGTCTCGTTTTGTTGTGCGGCTGTTGTGAGTTATTGCAAGCACTGGCCCCGACAACAGCTGTGCTTGACAACCTTCTTGTGGCTAAGGAGAGCTACAAAAGCACGTTCACAGTAGTGTAATGATGGAAACGACCGTTACAGAGAAGCTGTCTGCATTCTAGAGGTGCTGCATTTGATCCTCCTTGTCTTGTTGTGCTGTAGTGAGGCCGTTGTGAAATGTTGTAAGGATTGTTTCCGGCAACAACGTCGGTGGCAAAAGATACATTAGTTGCAACGTAGTAGGCCGGCGGAAAGTATCGTTATTCAGCAGTGGTAGCATTCTTGGCTGTGGCGATTCTGGATCGCACGTATCTGGTTGTTGCCATTAATGGAACCCAAAACGGGGAGGTATGATGGTCTGTCCCGTGGATACGTTGTGTTTTAAAAAAGCTGAAGCTTGGATTTTGGAAAGTTGAGCGTCCTCCTGCTGTGTTGTCTGGTCACAATGTCCTGGCAGTGCAGGGTGTTCTATGATCAGGCCTTTTATCCTGCTGTTCTTTTGAATATGCTCTGATGTTTTTATTATAAAGTGTGTATGGTGCTCTTTGGGGGCGGTTGTATTGTGGAGTTGTGTTCTTCGAAGTAGCGCGCTTCGCTTCTGTAGAATCGTAAAGTGGTGCAGCGTCGCAATTAGTAAATTTTAAGAAAGAGTGATTGAACGCAACTGATGGGCTGCATACGGTCGCACGGGCTTATTTGACGATGTTTTGCGCACCCCCTCAGTATCTGGACGGTTACAGGCTGGCCAGTGTTCCACCTCGCTATCAAAAATGGTTCAAATAGCTCTGAGCACTATGGGGCTTAACATCTGTGGTCATCAGTCCCCTAGAACTTAGAACTACTTAAACCTAACTAACCTAAGGACATCACACACATCCATGCCCAAGGCACGATTCGAACCTGCGACCGTAGCGGTCTCGCGGTTCCAGACTGAAGCACCTAGGACCGCTCGTCCACACCGGCCGGCGCCTCGCTATCGCATTGGGATTGTAGCCCTGTGACCGTCTAGCCCGTGTGGGTGACACAAGCTGTCTCAATGTAGTGGCCAGTATTCATTTTAGTATAGTAAGTTTTAAAAGCCTTGTTGCAAAGCCCTGTTAGCCTATTCCACTTGAATGTAGTAATCATGATTTTTAGCATAGTAAGTTTTAAAAGCCTTGTCGTTAAAACTGGGCCCTGTTAGCTTAATTTAGTAATCATGCGCTTGTCCACCAATAAGTTTGAACTGTAAGAACCTTGTTGCTAAAACTTGACTCTGTTTGCCTGCTATTTATGTGTTTTATGGTTGAAACCTTACGCCAGTGTTGAAGTTGCTTGCTGCCCTTTCTTGTTCTTTTATATTTATACTTATTGTGGGGCTATGTAGTTAAGCTTCGGACATGGGCCACACCTGTTAGAGCTAAAGAGGGCCGGTAGGAAAATTTTACTGTTTGTTGCAAGCTTACTTTGTTAATCCCGCTACGAAGTTTGCACTATGTTACTTTGATGGCGGAGGTAATGATCATGGTCTTAGTTTCAGGGAACCTGCGGCAGCGCGTTGGACGTTCGGCCTGGGTTCAAGTCTCACCACCTGGTCATGTGGGAAGTCTTCCTGGGGGGTGGCCAAGATCGAGCTCCGTCAAGACCGAGACGGTGTTCGCTTCCTGACATCATACAGCGGGCGATGGGGCTTGAACATCCAGGAGAGCTTGATTTTTAATTGTTGAAAGCTATTTAAAGAAATTAAAAAGATTGGATTGCATTCTAGCCTCGACACTTTATAATCCAGCCATTCAGTCCTACCATATCGGGAACAAAAGAGAGATGCACTTGATAACAATATTACAGAAACGGAAGAGCACCGAGATGAAGATGACATGGGAGATATGATACTACGAAAAGAATTTGCCAGAGCGCAGAAAGAGCTAAGTATAAACAAGGCCCCAGGAGTAGACAACAGTTCGATAGCCTTGGGAGGAACAGCCATGACAAAACTGTTCCATGTGGTGTGCAAAATGCATAAGACAGGCGAAATACCTTCAGAGTTAAAGAAGAATATTAGAAATCCGTTTCCGAAGCAAGCAAGTGCTGACATTTGTGAACATTACCGAACTATCGGTTTAATAATTGGTGCTTGCAAAATACTAACTTGAATTCTTTACAGAAGAATGGAAAACTGGTGGAAGCCAATCCCGGGAATGATCAATCTGGATGCTGGAGAACTGCAAGAATGTGTGAGACAGTACTGACTCTGCGACTTGTCTTAGAGGATAGGTTAAGGAAAGGTAAACATACATTTATAGACTTTGTAGACTTAGAGAAACCTTTTGACAATGTTGGTTAGAATATCTTCTTTGAAATTTTGAAGGTAGCAGGGGTAAAATACATGGAGCGAAAGACTATTTGCAACTTGTACAAAAACCAGACGGCAGTTACAAGAGTGGGAAGGGGGGGGGGGGGGGGGAGGTCATGAAAGAGAAGCACTGGTTGAGAATGAAGTGAAATGAGGTTATAGCTTATCCCCGATGAGATTCAATCTGTACACTGAGCAAGCAGTAAAGGAAACAGAAGATTCTTTTCGTAGTATCATTAGATTAGGAAACGAGACACTCAGAGTAGTAGATGAGTTTTGTTATTTTGCAGCAAAGTAACTGACTATGGCCAAAGTAGAGAGGATATCAAATGTAGACCAGCAATAGCAAGAAAAGCGTTTCTGAAGAAGAGAAGTTCGTTAACATCGTACATAGATTTAAGTCAGGATGTATTTTCTGGAAGTTTTATACGAAGTGTAGCCATGTATGGAAGTGAAACATGGACGATAAACAGTTTACACAAGAAGAGAATAGTTGTTGTTGTTGTGGTCTTCAGTCCAGAGACTGGTTTGATGCAGCTCTCCATGCTATACGCTATTGAAATGTGGTGTTACAGAACAGTGCTGTTGGTTAGATGGGTAGATCACGTAACTGATGAGAAGGTACTGAACAGAACTGGGGAGAGGCGAAATTTGTTGCACAACCTGACTAGAAGAAGGCACCGGTTGGCAGGACACATTCTGCGACATCAAGGGTTACCAGTTTAGTACTGGAGGGTAAAGGTGTGGGGGTAAAAGTCGTAGAGGGAGACCAAGGGACGAATACAGTGAGCAGATTAAGAAGAATGTAGGTAGTTGTAGAGCTACCTGCATACCACCCCACTCTCCATTGTTGCCAGATGTATCCAAAATGGCGGCGATGACGTCATCCAAGATGGTGGCCTGTAGACTTTTTAAATGGCTCTGAGCACTATGGTACTTAACTTCTGAGGTCATCAGTCCTCTAGAACTTAGAACTACTTAAACCTAACTAACCTAAGGACATCACACACATCCATGCCCGAGGCAGGATTCGAACCTGCGACCGTAGTGGGCGTGCGGTTCCAGACAGTAGCACCTAGAACCGCTTGGCTACTCCATCCGGCGGCCTGTACACTTGGCAACATTGCATGACGTCATCCACGATGACAGCCAGGCGTCATTCAAGATGGCGGGTTTTGGCGGGAAGATAGGCCAATTGAGCTACCTCCACTAACCTAACCCCCCCTCTCCTCCCCCAGAAAAATGGCGGGAAGTTCAAATTCCAACAGGATAATGCATCACTCCATGGTTATCTCTACTAACCTAAGAAAATCGCCGGAAAATAGGTCGCTTGGGCTACCTCCACTAACCTAAGTCTCGGACTGCCACCTCTTCCTAGGAATTGCCCGGAAAAGGACTCAGCCTGTGCTGGATAGGACGGATGTAAGTCTTTATTTTGCAGGCTGACTTTATTTAAACAATTTGAGACAGTAGATTCATCCAGTGTGTTCTCCATGAGGTCCAGACTCCAACTGACCTAGTACATAGTACCACCGCCAGAGGGTGCTGTCATCCATTTCGTTACGTAATCCAAGATGGCGGCCATAGAAGATTGAATATGGAGGTATGTTTGCCCTGACCGTTATTCCCTCCCATGTAAATTAATCAGTTGCTGCTTCTGCTCATTTCTCACCTTTATTTAGTTGAGGGAACATCGGTTGTGGTGTATGCATCTAGCAGGTGAAAGAGACGCTACCGCCGGCCGGAGTGGCCGAGTGGTTCTGGGCGCTTCAGTCTGGAACCGCGCACCTGCTACGGTCGCTGGTTCGAATCCTGCCTCGGGCATGGATGTGTGTGGTGTCCTTAGGTTAGTTAGGTTTAAGTAGTTCTAAGTTCTAGGGGACTGATGACCTCAGATGTTAAGTCCCATAGCGCTCAGAGCCATTTGAACCATTTGAAAGAGACGTTTGCTTGATCTCTAGACATGAGAAACACCTTAGTTGAATTTGTAAATTATAGGGTTGATTTGAAATCTGTTACATCACTGACATCGGTACTCATGAGTGGAAATATCGTTTTCAACTATTTGTTTTGAGTTCTCACGTAAAGGTCTTTGCAGCTGGGATAAGCGCTAAAGTTTCAGGTTTGTAGAGAAATAATTTCCAGTCTATATCTTCGGAATTATGTTGTGCAAACGATCGGTAGGCTACTGCTGTGTGCTTGAGATCGAGAAGTACCACGAAACTGATATAATATTATGGCAAACCATGCGAAATTACATGTGTTCTTGTAATCCCAGAGTCTGGAGGTAGGTGTAGAAAAGCAAGCAAGATAGCAGGTCTGGACGAGAAACAGTAATGCATTTGTTCTGAGGGGCAGCGAGCCTGAATTTGTAGAACAATTCCCAGAATGACTTCGGTCCACTGAGGGTGCTGTGGCCACTCATCGGCCGCGGATGCCCTAGTGCCGCAAGTATACGTACTGTGCTATCTGTCTTAGGGGTATATGTACGAATGATGTAAAAGGTGTGATTTTGTATGTTTACTACATCGACATGGTACACGGTGATATATTACTGGGTTGGAGTTCGGTTTCACGCTCTAATATTCAAGCTCCTGTCCTCAGTGGGAGAGCAGTGTAATTGAGTAAGAGTCTTTCCGTATTTGACAATATGTAGGGGCACTTTACGGGGTTAAATTGTCGATGCAATATGCCTATCTGTGTAAAACAGTTTTTTCCCTGCTGAAAGTCTCATCTGCAGAAAGAAAGAAAAGGTGGATGGTGCTTCCACACTGGTTGCATCAGTAATTCAGAGGGTAAATTCGATTCATTGACAAGACATTCTTTTGTGCTGGGATATAGGAGTCTCTGCATAGCGAAGGGGACGTTTGTGTGTGTTGAAAGCAGGAAGGGTAACACGTGATGGAGGTGGTACCACATTAGGCCTCTGAGGAAGACTGCATTCGATGTTATTCTGCGCTATACTCGTAAACAGGTCCTGTCAGGGCAAGAACTCCCGTGCATACAAGCTGGACATCAAGAAAGCGAGCGTTAACTATTTCTGGGACACTATACAATTTCCTAGAGGTTGACTTGGTTCTAATTTTACTAGCCATGTGACATTAGTATAAGACTGAGAACCTTGTTAGATGCGCTTGCGATGGTTTGTAGCTAGGTGCGCGTACTTAGTGGCATTGCGTCAGTCACACTGGGGAGTTAAGCACAGTCAGATGCAGCTCGCATGTCCAGCTAGGCTCTCTCTGAGCACTATGGGACTTAACAGCTATGGTTATCAGTCCCCTAGAACTTAGAACTACTTAAACCTAACTAACCTAAGGACATCGCACAACACCCAGTCATCATGAGGCAGAGAAAATCCCTGACCCCGCCGGGAATCGAACTCGGGAACCCGGGCGCGGGAAGTGAGAACGCTACCGCACGACCACGAGCTGCGGACTGTCCAGCTAGGAACAATGGACACTGTATTACTCTGCCATCAACGGTAAACACATGTGCTGCCCAGAGGCGTCTCGCGTATGAGACTGATGTGAGCACACCTTGGAGTTCTGTGACATCAGTATAACACTGACTGTATACTCGAAAATAGAAGCAACTTTCATATAGGAACGAAAAGGGGGTCACTATACGTTCGACTACCTAGTTTCAACTACTTTTCCAGGTTACCTAACTACCTACTGCTTAGCAAGAACACCTTACCCTGCCAAAAACGGATGAACAGTCTCCTTTTTACGATAATACATTTGCGCCATTTGCATATTTATAGTGTAAAACAGCAAAAACAGGAAGTTGGGTGACCTGGAAAAGTAGTTGAAACTAGGTAGTCGAAAGTACCTATATGAAACCGCTATCTGCAACTACCTCATGCCTCTAGATATCTCTACAGTATTTGTAACGTATTCTGTCTGAATCCCATGTCAAAGGTGCTGTGATATATCCACTGATCAAGCGATGACTGAGAGAGAAGGATCACAAACAGTAATAGATGGTTTGCTGATTGAGAACATAAGAAATGTACACTAGCTTTTCAGATCTCTAGTGTTACGCTATCCGCTAGGAACGATGTCAGTGATTTGGTATCAAGTCCTTCCATTCAAGCACATACCTGCGTTGGATCCTATTGACAATTCCTTTAATGATTACAACAACTACTCAATCATATTTCTGGCACTCTCATGTCTCGAAACGAGTCGCCTTTCTCGAACCTGTCTGCTACAGTAAAATTCCAATCTGGTTTTAGTCAGCCCCTACGCATCTTGCAACTGCTCCCATTTGTACAGCTTTGCGCATGTGAAGTCGGAACTGAGCAGAAGTCAGAGAAAGCCATATCCACCACCTCCTGAAGCCCGTGTAGAAACAGAACGACCTGCGTTAGTGCAACAGGACCATGTTTTGATCTCTGTGTTGGATCTTATTGACAAGTCCTTTATGATTACAGCCACTACTCAATCATATTTCTGGCATTCACATTTCTCGAAATGATTCACCTCTCTTGAACCTGTGTGCTACAGTAAAATTCCAACCTGGTTTTAGTCACTCCCTGTGCCTTTTGCAACTGCTTCCATTTCTACAGCTTTGCGCATGTGATCTTTCCAATTTAAGTCGGAACTGAGCAGAAGTCGGAGAAAGACATGTCCACCACCTTCTGCTACCCGTGTAGAAACAGAATGACCTGAGTTATTGCAACAGGACCGTGTTTTGACCATTCGGTGGAAATGCGCGCATTGTGGCGTGTCTCCAAACTAGATCCAGATACTACAGTCCAAAACAGATCTGCACCCATTCAAATCTATCAGCCCAATATGCTAACATCGTTATTCTCTACCCCCCAACAGAGAAAAATTACGAACTATAAAATCTCCATTAACTTTATCCGATACAGAAGTCACCTAGGCACCGATGTTGGCGCAGTGATGCATAGCTGTGGTGTGGTCCAGCGTGGAGAGAGAGATTTTGCAATGCTCCCCAGAATAGCACAGTGTGCATCCCTCCTAGCATTCCTAATGGAACACCCCATCCCTCACTGAACTGCTGCTGCTGATGCTGTTGGTATGCAACGATCCTATTAAATACACAGGTACTGTTCCACTCCAGAGGCAAGTTTAAGGTTTCATCACCTGTACTGTAGGAGGATGATCATATCACGGGCTATACTGTAAATCGCAATAGATTCTCCCTTTGACCATGTCTCATTGCTCGAAAGATTATTATTTTTTTTTTTTTGATGTAGCACTGCTTTCCTGATTCCCTTTCCTTCCATGTCGACGTTTCCTCGGATTGAATAGAACGTTCTCGGTTTTCCAGCCACGTCAATTCGAATAAATTCCTCGGATTCCGACTGGTGCTGCATACTTGTCCCCAAGTACAAATTGTTCTGTGCAGACCAGAAGATATGCAGGTACATCCTCAATTTCCCCACATTTCAGTGCATATTTGGTCAATTTATACCTATTCCCTGTCATTTTTCGCAATTCTATCGATTTTTTATCCATGCAATCATGGAATAACCTCTCGTCGTGTGTTCTAAAAGTGCTTGTAAATGTAGCACGGCTGGCAACACCTAGCGCAAACGGACTGATTGAGGGGGGGGGGGGGGGGGGGGAGGAAGGCGTCACACCAAGAAAAATGGGAGGAAAAATGGACTTGTCTTTATTATTTAACCAGTTTCAAGCATGTGTGTTCTCCACGAGCCACTGTGACGTCATCCAAAACGGCGGATTTTGGCGGGAAGTTTGAATTTTGTTGGGAAGATGGTCAATTGGGCAACCTCCACTACTAACCTTACCCCCCCCCCCCCCCCCACCCCACCCCAGGAAGTGGCGGGAAGTTCAAATTCCAACATGATAATACGCCACACCTACGAAAAAGGCGCGAAAAATGGACTTGTAATGATTTAACCAATATCAAGCAGATATTGGGTCTGGACTACAACTGGCATAGTTCATATCTGTGCTGCAAGAGGGCGCTCTCCCCACGTCGGATCATGACGCAAGTACCGTTATTCAAGAAGGCTGCACCCGATGTGTCCACCACTAGCTCCTGAGCTGATGACACAAGATCGTGTGCTCTCTCTTGTGTGCATGCGTTATAAACGGACACGTGCCAGGCCACTGGCCCACGGGCGTGCGACCGCTTACGTTACGCACCCTCGGCTGCCTCCTCCATACACGCGTCAGCCGTAGTCTTCTGTAAATATGCCAACACTCACATCGCGCATCTAACCTATCAATTGCCTAACTAATTAATTCCATTTCAATTTTAATCATATTCAACAATTCAATTTACAATTTCAATATTTAATAATGAAATTAGAACTTCCACACATTTTCCCACTATCAGCATGGCGTTCAGTCATGACCTAGCACCCCCCCCCCCCCCCAGCTTAGAATGCTGCACCAATAGTCACGTGACACTACGTAAGAAAATTGTGGGAAAGAAAGGACACTTGTACTAACCTCAGCCACCCGACTGCCACCTCCTCCTAGGAATCGGTGCCAAGTTTGAATTCTGGGAGTGAAGAAAGTTCACTTGTGCTTTCGCTACCAACGTGAGAAAATTATTCTAAAATAAGCTCACCACCAGCCGGCCGCGGTAGCCATGCGGTTCTAGGCGCTCCAGTCCGGAGCCGCGCTGCTGCTACGGTCGCAGGTTCGAATCCTGCCTCGGGCATGGGTGTGTGTGATGTCCTTAGGTTAGTTAGGTTTAAGTAGTTCTAAGTTCTAGGGGACTGATGACCACAGCAGTTGAGTCCCATAGTGCTCAGAGCCATTTGAACCATTTTTAAGCTTACCACCACCACTAACCTAGGTCACCAGGCCGCCACCTCTTCCTAGGGGCGGGTGGTAAAAGGACTCAGTACGCAATAGGCTGATGGAGAGAGGAAGGAATGTACGTTATTTATCTGGGAGCATTTTATTTAGGGATGGAATATATGTATCACAGAACACACACACTGATATGGCCCACAGCATACAGACGTGCAAACCATTCCTACATAACTCATTTATAATACTCTACACACACTCTTGCTAATTGTAAACGGTCAAAAATAACACATTGCACAGCCTACAGACATGCCAATCACTCATAAACAATGCAGGGCATTTATGTCCAGATAGCCAAACAACTCCTAAATTGTCAAAATAATAATCTATGTGAAAGACTCTGCTTGCTAATCGTCAACTGTAGAAATCATACACTAGCCTTTATTTAAACAATTAGAGGCAGCACCACCACCAAGTGTATTCGCCACTGAGTCCATAGCCCAGCTGACTTAGTTCATATGGATGCCACTAGAGGATGCTGTAGTCCCGTAATCTAGGATGGCGCCACCTAGCGGGTTCACCACGAGCTCCTGACCCCAACTGACTTAGTACATTTCCTCATCATCAAAGGACGCCACAGTGACACCAACTGATGACGGAAGTACAGTTATCCACGATGGCGGCAAAACGTGTGTTCTCCATCAGGTCTAATAGTACCACCAGCAGAGGACACTGTCAACAGTTTCCTGACGTAAACCAAGATGGTGAGGGAAAACGTCTCAGCCTGCCCTGTGCTGCTGGGGAGAGCAACAAATGACTGCACACTATTTATTTTCGAACAGCTTATTTAGGCATGGATTATATTTATCACACTATCACAAAACACCCACCCAGATGTGCCTGGGGTCATGTTGCACAGCCCGCAGACGCGCAAACAACTCCTAATTTCGGTACACAATAGCAAACTGCTCCTAGACATGCGGTACACAACGATGAAAAGCTATATGAAACGGAACGAGCATGAAGAGACGGTAGAAGGTTAGGCGATTGGTCGGCTTCGGTTTATTGAGAGAATTCTAGCGTAGTTCGTCTATCAAACACTAGTGCGACCCTTTTTTTGAGTATTGCACAAGTGTCCGGGATCCCCACCAGGTAGGATTAAAGGAAGACATCGAAGAAATTCAGAGGTGAGCCTGTAGGTTTGTTACCAGTAGGATCGATCAGCAAGCGATTATTATGGATATGCTTTGTTAACTCAAATGGGGACCACTGGAGGGAAGACGAGATTCTTTTAGAGAAACGCTACTGAGAAAATTTATACAACCGGAATCTGAAGCTGACTGCAAAGCATTTCTTCTGCCGTCAACGCACATCTCGCGTAAGGACCACCAAGATATGGTAAGAGAAATCAGAGCTCATACAGAGGCATATAGCCATGTTTTTCCCTCGCTCTATTTGCGAATGGAACAGGACATGCAACGAATAGTATTGGTACAACGTACCCTCCACCATGCGGCATACGGTGGGTTGTGGAGTATGCATGTATATGTTGATGTAGATGTAGATGTAGGTAAGCCTCCATAAGAGCTCGTAACATTTATATTGGGTATATTGGGGGATGCAGTTTGTAGAACGACTCTTCCACAGACGTTCACTCTCGGAGTTTTAACAGTAAGCTACCCTGCGATACACATTACATCTTTTGTAGTGTCTGTTACTGGAGCTGGATGAGCGCTGCCTGGAGGTATCAAGTTTCCTAAACAAATACTCGACTAAACACGGAGCTTTTTTATGGATCTTCTCAATTTTCTCTATTAATCCCATTCCATAAGTTCCCAGATTGATACCCTCGTGTCCGTCGAACTATGGTTTTGTAAACTATCCCCTTCGTGGGGAAATTCTTCAGTTGGATCTGTATGGCAGCTCCCTTTTGTATGATTAGTTTTATGTAGATGTCCCACTGTAAATCTCTCCACACGCAAACTTCCATATACTTAATTAGTTTACTTGAAGGGGCGATCTGTAGAGATTACATATACACCTAGAAATTCAATGGAAAGATTTTGTGTGTAGCTGGCACAAAATGTTTGTAATGTCCTTTATGAAGATCTGAAGATGGTAATTTAGTTTTACCGAAACCGATTATCCACGATAAAGTTTTTTTATAGTGGCCTCGGCTAAGAAGTTCTTCTTCTCCTATTTAATGGATGTGACGTATCGAGTGATTGTTAGGCAGCTGTGTAATGGAACGATAACGAGTCTTTCCGCCGGTTTGTGCACAATACATTTTATTTGTTGAGGGGCGTGAAAGGCACGTGAGGCGGCAACGCAGTGGCAGGATGAAGAAAAGGGGAGAGGAATTTTGTGAGAACCCATTTCTTCCTTATTTTGTTTTGAGAGTAGTTGTTGTGTTTATGTGGCAGCTGAGTACGAAGGTTGTTTTTTTCAACTGTTGTCTTAATTTTTAGAAGAACCACTGAAGCTTCTGTCACGGTCTTTGCGACTAAAATATACAGAATTCGTTTTGGCAGTTGGCAGAGGGAGTCAAGACCAGACGCACTATTTATTACTGCTTTGCCTAACGGCAGAAAAAGAAGCGCGTCACAATTTCTTGTAACTTGGGACTATATCATTTACATTGATGTATAGGTAACTGTTTATCATGGACAGTACAGTTAGTATTGTGCATGTTTGTTGCTCAGACTTCTCCTTCAAGGTTGCAGAAAAGAAATTTGTTTTCTTATGATCTATTACTTGAAAAACTGGCAGGACGGGAAAAAACACGTGTCCTCTCAATACCTAGAATAATAAAGGGAAGAAAAGTGGACTGATACGGCGATAAAGGCTAATTCATTACCCTTTATTGAACAACCAGACACGAAAGAGCTAACACAAGATAAGGATCACATACGCCCAGTGGCGGTTCTTTCTAGCGAGCGACCGCGCTGCAGCGCTTTAATATTTTTCTATTTACCTTCTACTGCGTTCTTAATTTCAGAATTATAATGCAAAAAGTTATGAAAAATGTCCATCTCCTTCTCCCACCTCTCTGTGTCCATTTCCGTCAGAAAGTTCAGTTGAATATCGTGTAAAAATCTGAAGTAAATCCATCTAGATCTTTTTGAGATTTTTAGTAACAACGTTTTCCCTTTTTATATTACGTATCTGTTTACATACGTAATATACTACAAAAATATATTGTCTACGTCCGTCCGAATGTTCATTAGATTATCGTGTAAAAATTTCTAGTAATTCGATCAATAACTTTCCGAGACTTTCGATAACAATGTTTCCCCTTTTTGTATTACATATGTATTTCTGTATTATATACATAAGTATTAAACCGTTTTTTTTGTTATGAAAACTTGTGACAGCAGAACTCCCAAACTGAGCACAATTATTTTCTTCTTCATACCAAAATACCATTACCATCCACAAAAAAATAAATAAATAAATAAATAAATAAAAAGAATCTGTCAAGCCATTCTTAAGAGATGACCTTTCGCAATTGATTTCAACTTCCGCCTTTCCCGGTGCATTTTCCAAAAATTTTCTTTCATACAGACCTCACGTGACAATTACGAAAAAATGGAGATAAAACTCAATCAAATCTGACGCACTGTTCTTAACTGATGATATTTCATATAAATGTCATTGCTGTTAATTTCCGGCTTTTCCGTTGGATTTTTCAAAATTTTCTTTCATGCAAACCTTGTCCTGATAACAACAACAACAACAACAACAATAGTGAAGCAAATCATTCAAGCCATTCTCAGGTAAAGATCTTTCAAACAAGCAGCCACTAATTTTCATTTATATAGATAGAAGATAAAGTGTGATAATTAAGTGTGTTTCGAACGCTGGTGAATGATCCAACTTTTCTGTAAAATTGCCTAACCTTCCCAACAAATAATTATTTCTTGCGTTCGGTTATTTCTAATTACCCAAAAATACAACTTGTTAGAGCATTGTTAATTACACTATTTAATTAAAAAACATGCATCCTTATGTGTGTGCATCAATTTTTTCAACAAAAAATGTGCTAATATCAGACTGAACAATCTAGTTGTTGGAGTAGAATTTAAATATATATTGTTGTTATCAACTACTTAGTTATTTTGTTGACTGTTCTTCAGCTCGCTCCTTGTATAAATTTTGCCTTTTTACGTCATTAATAATGCATGATATGATGTTCTGTAATACTCTTATGTGATTTATTAATCTATGAGTTTAAGGAATTTTAATCCAGAAAAATTAATTTCTGAGAACTGCCAGAAACCCAACCTACATAAAATTCTGAAGGCCTAATTAGCAATTCAGAAAGAAAATTTCGTGGGGTCGATGAAATGTGAAATAATCTCAATGATTTGCAGGACAAGGAAAGGATACCTCAACTCCATGAGACCAATGTGGGAATCATTCCTTTATTTTCACCAGGGCCGTTTCCTTCCCGCTTCTCTTAAATTTTTTAGCTTAAGGAATCGGCAAAGCGCAGACGAGAAGAGCCAAAATGAAGATAAATATTGAAAACACACCGATGTCAACAGTCCTTTACAGGCCGGATCGAGATATGTCTGACGGGAGAAAAATACTGTCTGGCAGTGAATATAGGAAAAGACGGGCGCTTAAGGAAGAAGACGATAAGAAGCAAAATGATGCACTACAGCGATATTTCAACCCAAAGAGAGAACGGCCTAGCAGCATCGAGGGCGGCAAGATGGATGAGAAACAACTGAAACTACGCCTTCAACTTCAGAACATCACCACAAAGCTGACGAGAGCAGCCCCGTGACCACCGAAGACGGCAGCAATGCTGACAGTGGGGTACCCACAAGATGTTCAACAGGCCTCCACGCGAGTGAAGAACTGGTTTATGAGGGAAGGTCCGAGAACGACACATCAGGCAGAACTGAAATTAGGCGACACGACACGGAAAATACCGGAGGCACATCAGATGCCGTAGTCACCACCGCAGATAGGATTGGAGGCGAACCTAAATTTGAAGACGCAATTGATCCCGAGAAATGGCTAGGAACTGTTAACGACTGTCTCCGGACGACTTTGGTCTTGCGAGGTCCTTCCCAGTGCATTAAAGAAGTCGAAGAACGTCGTAAAAATGAGAACAACCGGCGCTTTCATCCTGTACAATACAGGTGTTCTTTCAAATAGCAAGGATGTTGTCTTCTGCTCTTGATGCGACCTTTTTTCTTCTTTTTCAGTAAAATTTCCAAAGAACGGTATAAGCAACTGGCGGACCTCGCTTCTTTTATCTCTAAAGTTATGGGAAGTCTATCGAGCATTTGAATTTGCACAAAAAGTGGATCGTGTTTTGTGGAGGACTGAAAAATTCACTACCTATTGACGCCCATCATCAAAGGCAACTGAATACTGAAAGCGAACACTGGAAAAATGTTATTCAGCGTTTAATAGCGATAAGAAATTTGCTGGGTCAGCAAATGTTTATCTCTGAGAGGAAGTCCAGATATACTCTTTCAGCATGACAGCGGGAACCTTCTGAAACTCGTTGAGTTACTCAGAAAGTTCGACGCTGTGATGTTGGAGCACATGCTCAGAAAAAAACAAGGAGAGAACGATCATTATCTCGGCAAAGAAATACAGAACGAGGTAATACATCTTATTCGGTCATCTATAATCAACAACATTTTACTGATGAAATCGGCGAAATATTATAATATCATTCTGGATTGCACAGTAGATATTTCAGAAGTTGAGCAGATAACATTTGCGATACTCTTCGTCCAGGAGACGCGACTCGAAGGGATGTACGATGTTAGAATTCGCGAGCATTTCCTGGAGTTTCTTCCAATGCCCCATTCTTCGAGCTCCACTTTGATGCAGGTCGTACTCAAGTTGTTGAAGCATAAAAAAATCGCCTTGTGTAATATGAGAGGCTAACGGTAAGACAATGAGGCGAACGTGCAGGGAAAACATTCTGGTCTCCAGAAAACTATTTTAGATTTGGGCAAGAGAGCATTCTATGTACTATGTAGCAGACATTCACTGAATCTTGTTGTAAGCGATTACGCTATATCTTCCCAGTATACCTGTTTCCACGCTTTCGGCGGTGAAGAGCTTGTACGATTTGTTCACGTCCTGCGTTCGGTGTTATAAGCGATTGCAGTCTTTCTCGGCGTATTCCACTGACAAATTCTTCTCGGGTTATCAGCCGAGTGGTGGCGTCGTCTTGTCGCAACGTTTCAATGAGGATGATGGGGACGAAACTCATTGAAACGTTGCGACAAGACGCCTCCACCACTCGGCTGATAACCAGAGAAGAATTCATGGGCCTTATGGTGTCTGTCAGACTATCTGCGTAACCTGACACTAAAACCTCTGAATGCTACTAAGTGGTAAAGCCGTATCGATGCACTTACTCCCCTCAGATTTCAAATTGGAGGAGTTTATGAGCGCTTGTTTACATATTAGAAGGTTCAAATGGCTCTGAGCACTATGGGACTTAACTTGTGAGGTCATCAGTCCCCAAGAACTCAGAACTACTTAAACCTAACTGACCTAAGGACATCACACACATCGATACCAGAGAAGGATTCGAACCTGCGACCGTAGCAGCAGCGCGTTTCCAGACTGAAGCGCCTAGAACCGCTCGGTCACAACGGCCGGACATATTAGAAGAATTCGATGGAGTGAACGCTCAAGAAGTCACGGCACTTGCGATTCAAATAAAAAAGTACACATTTCTTACATCTGTGATAATCTGGTACGACGTAGTGCCTCATGTCAGTAGTCAGTAAGACCCTCCAAGGCATTGACATGAATGTTTCTGAATCTGTGAAAATGCTAGAAAGTACGAAGGCATATTTTGATAACTGCAGAACAGAAGAAAAGTTTGTGTCTTTCTTGAAGGATTCAAAAAAACTGGCCACAGAATTAGAACTAGAAGATCTAATTTTTCCAAGATAAGTGTTTCCCGACGACAAAGGAAGAAGCCAAGACACATTTTACCTAAGAAGGAAAGGATGAGACAATAGAGAATCCAGGGAAAGCTTACGAGGTCGAATTCTACTTTTATCTTTTAGGTGTAGTCACCACAGCTCTGAACAAGAGATTCACTCAGTTGAAGACTCACTGCGATTATTTTGATTTTATGTACATCGGAAATCTGATGAATACGCCTCCTGATAGCCTGGACGAAAAGTGTAGAAACCTCGCGGTGGTTTTGCAAGACAACGAGTCAACAGACGATGATGCGCTGGAGTTGAGGGAAGAGCTTGGTGCTTCCAGCCTTGGTGAAACCTGGAATAGATACAAGACGGACTTTGAAGTTTACAGGAAGACGTAATTTTGGCCCCAGTGTCAACATTGCTCTAACAGTTCTCATGACACTCCCGGTGACGGCTACGAACGGAGAGAGAAGTTTCTCAAAGATAAAACTGATGAAAACATAGCTCAGATCAACGATGAGCCAGACTCGTTAAAATGAACTCGCAACAGTATCCACTGAGCGCGAGCTTACAGAGGGCTTAAATTACGCGGATCGAGTAAAAGAGTTTGCGCAAGCGAAAGCCAGTAAGGTTAGATTTGTTCAGTTGCCAGTTCTTTGCAGCGCTGCTTTTTATTTTGTTCAACGGAAAATAAATTGTTACTGTACACATTATCGTTCTAAGCAAATTAACATTAAATTATAAGTTGTGTTGTAATTATACTTTGTTTTCCGCAGGATACATTATGGGTAACATAACCGTATAAAGGACGCTCATTAACGGTAACCGTAAGTTCGCATGCTTTATTAAAATTGCTTTTAAGAACTAGATTTGTTTAAATCACATGAGAAACTTTTCAAGTCAAGTTTCCACACATACCAAAAAATTAAAAGATTTTTAGCATGACGCAAACATTTTTTTAAGAAGTGGAGGCTGCAATTTTGCAGCTCGCTCTGGGCGGCAGTTAATCTTGCGCCGGCCGTGTATTTGTTTATGTTGAGGGTCAAACAAACCTGCACCAAGAGTACATCCTCTGCCGCTCTTTTAGGATTTCGCTGTAATTTTCCGGCTCTGCAGCGTCTCTCTACATACAAAAGCAACATCCGCAAACAGCCTCGTGGAGCTTTCAACAGCCGTGCTAGTGTTCCTAACTCCGCAGTAAGTTGTCTCGTCCAGAGGGCTGCACGTTGTCTCTGATCTCTAGCCGCTTAATAGCTAAATTTGTTCGACGTGGCACACCATTATTCATTCGTTAGGAAAGCGACAGCGGCGGAAACGGCGCGCTCGTGGCCGTATCACGAAAAACTAATGCGACGCGTAGGATAACGAGCGGCGGCACTCTTGTGTGCTGTGCTGTGTTCCACTGTCCGGCGTAGGCGCTTGTAATGGCCGGCATCCGGCGACGGTGGCGACGCGTCGCGGCTGCGTACGCAGCGAGCCCCAGCACATACACAGCGGGCGTGGGTGGGCAAAGGGGGGAGGGCAGTGCCAAAAAGGAGCACTTCTCCCTCCTCCATTCTGGGTACAGTCTATTTTTTCGTTCAGGATTCTCACGGGGAAGAATGTGTACTGAACTATGAAAAAATAAACAAAATACACTACTGGCCATTAAAATTGCTACACCACGAAGATGACGTTCAACACACGCGAAATTTAACCGACAGGAAGAAGATGCTGTGATATGCAAATGATTAGCTATTCAGAGCACTGACACAAGGTTGGCGCCGGTGGCGACACCTACAGCGTGCTGACATGAGGAAAGTTACCAACCGATTTCTCATACACAAACAGTAGTTGACCGGCGTTGCCTGGTGAAAAGTTGTTGTGATGCCTCGTGTAAGGAGGAGAAATGCGTACCATCACGTTTCCGTTGATAAAGGTCGGATTGTAGCCAATCGCGATTGTGGTTTATCGTATCGCGACATTGCTGCTCGCATTGGTCGAGATCCAATGACAGTTAGCAGAATTGGAATCGGTGGGTTCAGGAGGGTAATACGGAACGCCGTGCTGGATCCCAAAGGCCTCGTATCACTAGCAGTCGAGATGACAGGCATCTTATCCGCATGGCTGTAACGGATCGTGCAGCCACTTCTCGATCCCTGAATCAACAGATGGGGACGTTTGCAAGACAACAACCATCTGCACGAACAGTTCGACGACGTTTGCAGCAGCATGGACTATCAGCTCGGAGACCATGGCTGCGGTTACCCTTGACGCAGCATCACAGACAGGAACGCCTGCGATGGTGCACTCAACGACGGAACTGGGTGCATGAATGGCAAGACGTCTTTTTTTCGGATGAATCCAGGTTCTGTTTACAGCATCATGATGGTCGCATCCGTGTTTGGCGACATTGGAAGCGAGTATTCGTCATCGCCATACTGGCGTATCACCCGTCGTGATGGTATGGGGTGCCAGTGGTTACACGTGTCGGTCACCTCTTTTTCGCATTGACGGCACTTTGAACAGTCGACGTTACATTTCAGATGTGTTACGACCCGTGACTCTACCATTCATTCGATCCCTGCGAAACCCTACATTTCAGCAGGATAATGCACGACCGTATGTTGCAGGTCCTGTACGGGCCTTTCTGGTAGAAAATGTTCGACTGCTGCCCTGGCCAGCACATTCTCCAAATCTCTCACCAATTGAAAACGTGTGGTCATTGGTGGCCGAGCAACTGGCTCGTCACAATACGCCAGTCACTACTCTTGATGAACTGTGGTATCGTGTTGAAGCTGCATGGGCAGCTGTACCTGTACACGACATCCAAGCTCTGTTTGATTTAATGCCCAGGCGTATCGAAGCCGTTATTACGGCCAGAGGTGGTTGTTGTGGGTACTGATTTCTCAGGATCTATGCACCCAAATTGCGTGAAAATGTAATCACATGTCAGTTCTAGTATAATATATTTGTCCAATGAATACCCGTTTATCATCTGCATTTCTTGCTGGTGTAGCAATTTTAATGGCCAGTAGTGTAGAAACAGTGAACGGTCCAAACTCAAGATGTGCAAGATCGAGCAAATTGCAAGAATCACGGCGAAGTGGCTGTGTGGTCACGGTGTTGAACTGCAGAGCGGGAGATCCGTATTCAAATCTTCCTAGTGTCCCAGTTCTTGTCACAATATTATGAACTTTCCGCTCTGTCACTGATGTGTTATTCTCCTTCTGTAGTCTTGGCAATTGTCATACTTTATATTGGTTATGGAATATCGGTCATGTGGTGAGAACATATTACCGTCGCAAGTAAATGTGATGAACAGTGAGATGCCGCATAGACCTCTCACAGTAATGAAAACAATAAATAAACGGATGTGAGCACACTACAAAAAAGGAATTCAAGATGCAAAGCTTCCAAAACGGAACACAAGAGTCATAGCATGTGGTACTCGCAATGGCTGCTTGTAAGTATATATTCTTGTTGTTCACAAATTTTTAGATTCAGATAAATTTGAGAGTGCGAAATTAATAGCATCTGCTGTATAACAGTTATGCTTATAAACAAATTTATGCAACTATAGCTACTGCCAATAATAATGATAGCATTAATAATAATAACACTAATAATAATAATGAGATGCATAACTTATCTGACAAAAGAAAGAATTGTTTTTGTGGAATTTTGTTTTTTGGTGCCTAATTAAGTACAGTTTAGGGCAATAACGAAATAATGTGTAGCCTTTGGCTACTCTCCATTTCGCATTTTTGTGTTAAGTGGGAGTTTTTGTGATTTTCCATTTTTTCGGAGAAACCTACAAGATCCCTAAGAGATGTATTAGTCCACGTATTTACTTCTGGGCTGAAAATCAGATATTCTGACACCGCACCCACACAGCAGCTTGTGCTAACTGTACTACCCTTTTCTTATTAAATGTTCACTTGTAGTCACGCTTATTTGATTTCGCCACTCTCTCAATCAAAGGATCTGTTTTCGAAGGCCCCTTGTTCTTTTTCGGCTGAATTTTCCTGGTAATATACTTTTCTGTTCCAAGATTGAAATTTTCCTCTCTGCAGCGGAGTGGGCGCTGATAGGCAGCTTCTTGGAAAATTAAAGCTGTATGTCGGACCGCGACTCGAACTCGAGACCTTTGCCTTTCGCGGGTGCGGGTTAGTTCTACCGACTGAGCTACCCAAGCACGATTCACGACTCGTCCTCACAGCTTCACTTTTCTATCAGCATTTAAAATAGATTCAACATTGTTCATGTTTACACTGCTCGCGAAAGCCGATACCCCGACGGTAAACAACGAAGTCCAAATACAAAGCGCCATTCGTGGAAATGATTAAATTAAAAGTAGTAATGTCTATCAAAACGGTCACTTGACTAGAATAGAAATAAGGCGCTGAGGGCCTAAAGAACACAGCCGTCAATCCCATATTTAAGTGAATATCAAAGAAACCAGTGATACATTTTTTCGTGAATTTCATATATGCAATGGGAGTCTACAGCACAATCATGGCTCACCTTAGCGAACGGGAATAAAAGTCTGCCGCAGTGTGCTACCAGATTTCTGAAGCATGAATGAATGCTACAATCTCACAATAGACGGTGATGCGCTTTAGGCCCTTATGATTCTCACAAGGGAAACTCCCTCGAAACCCCCTCACATTTAGTGGTAAGACGGCGCAGTGGGTAGCCCGTCAAAAGCTGAACACAGATAAAGCATGAAAACAGGAAGAAGGCGTACTGAACCGTGAAAAAAAAAGTGAACTAGGAACAGTGAAAGGTCCAAGCTTGACAAGTGCAGCAATATAGAGCGAAACATACACGTCTCACAGAAATGAAAAAAAAAAAAAAAAAAACGGGTGTGAACTACGTTACAACGAAGGAATTCAAGAGTCAAAACTTCCAAAAAGGAATGCAACTTCAAAAACGTTAAAAACATGTGTTTCGACAGAGCACAGAGAAACTGTGTGATTGTGAACCTGTTGTGTTCATTTGTCGCAGCTTGGATGACAAGCTATGCTTCCATCATTTTCTTGGGAATGATCACATTAATATTCATACGAGCACCTGAATCGGGAAAGGAGGCGTATATCACTACAAATTAGGCCCGTCGGTAAGACATTCCTATCACATAACGCACGTACTGTCACTAATGCCGTGTATGAAGCACAAGAGGTGTTTTACAGTGGACGATTCGGTTGGCTTGTCGCCTTGTCATCAAGCGTTTGCTGTTCCTATTGGAAAGCCACTTAATTTCGGCTGCTAATACAGTAGTTGTGCAGAACCAACTGTCATCAAAGGTCGTTTCGTTATACCTTGCTGTTGCAAACGGACGCTACACCGCGACACAGACACAAATCTGAATACCGTGAAAAAAAGAAAAAAAATTGGCAAGACGTAGTTTCGAATACGGCTTGCCCGCGTGGTACTCCAACAGCAGAATCACTTAACTACAACGCCACTAGCCTTCAGGGTTCCTCTATACTGTCGTTCTTGTCCTTGGATCGTTCACTGATTCTATTTTGCGTTTTTTTTCATAGTACGCCTCCTTCCTGTTTTCACCCTTGATTTTGACTGTACACGACGACACAAACAAAAATTTGAATATAGCGAACAACAGGTCAATGATCGGTCGGAAAGTTCATAATTTTGTGAAAAAAATATATATGTATGGGGCACGAGGAAGATTTGAACACGTATCTCCCCTTTCACAGTCCAATAAACACGACGCCATGGCTACTCAAATTTGCTTGATGTTGCACATCTTGAGCTTGGACAGTTCACTGTTTCGACTTTGCTTCTTTTTTCACAGTTTAGTACATCTTCTTCGTGTTTTCACCACTAAATTTGAGAGAGGTGCCGCGGGAGTTTCCTTCGTCAGCGCCTCAAATGGATTACTGTATGATAAAATTCGTAACTTAATATACTATAACTCATTCAGAAACCCACAAAATAGGTTTACTGCCAGTTCAGTTTTAACATATAATAACGTCCGATCTAATTTTACTACAGTACATAGTGAGTAAATGAGCATATCTAGCAGGATTTGACTAGAATACAAATGAGGCGTTGAGATCCATAAGAGCCCAAAGCACACAACCGTCGATCCCACATTTAAGTGAATATCAGAGAAACCAGTGATACAGCTTCTCGTGCATTTTCATGTATGCAGTGTAGGCCTATAGCATAGATAAACGTGACTCACCATAGCGAATGGGCATAGACGTCTGCCGCAGTGTGCTACCATCTGTGGCACTGACGTAAACGTCTAGTTGAGTGGCAAGGGCTAACTTGGCACATCGTGAAACGTGCACTTTGCTGGTCAAATAAGTATGCATTTGGCCTGTAAAGCGATTACGTCACGCGAATTGAGCAAGCGCAAAAGCTCCTTTAAGCGTGCACAACTGAAGATGTGCTCGTGACCCTGTTGCCAAGTTTCATGGAGTCTAGAGGAGCAGTAGCATGGTAGATTTAAGTGCCGTATGTTTCAGATTGCGGAATCTATGTTATGTTTAACAGCATTCAAAGAAAAAGCACCAATAAATTCGCAAGCTTTCGAAAGTTAGGGTGTTCTTGGGCTCTTACACAGCAGCTGTCACTGGGTATTTGTGTAGAACAAATACATGGTACGTATGTCTTGAGGTCCTTTCGTCACACCTCACTGTTGCAAACGGACGGTACACCACGACACAAACACAATTTTGAATATAGCGAAGAGACAGGTCAATGATCGGACGGAACGTTTATAATTTCGTGAAAAAAATATATATCTATGGGGCATAAGAAAGATTTGAACACGTATCTCCCCTTTCACAGTCCAATAATCACGACTCCATAGCTACTCAGATTTGCTTGATGTTTCACATCTTGAGCTTGGACAGTTCACTGTTACCACTTTGCTTTTTTTTCACAGTTTAGTACATCTTTTTCGTGTTTTCATGCTTGATCTATGTTGAATTTTTGACGGGCTTTCCACTGGCCATCTTACCACCAAATCTGAGGGGAATGCGATGGGAACTTTCCCTTATAAGCAGCACGTGTAACATCACCGAATACGACATGAAACAGTCACTTCAAGTACCTGTGTGTTTATCTTTTCAGAGATGGATGTTGGACTAGGCAGTTCAGCACAGGATGTCAAATCAAACACCTTTCAACCGTCTAATTTCCGAACTGTTTTTATTAGGCTACCAGTTTCGGCGATTTACCACGCCGTTTTCAGGACCCCTGACCGACGTTCCGGTTCCGGTCAAAATAAGGGCCACATTCAAATATTGGTATATGCAGATTTCTGATTGATACGACGATCACTTCAACCATCATCCGCCGTCTGATCAGTTGGCAGATGATGGTTCAAGTGATGGCTGTATTAAGCAGAAATCTACAGAACCAGTATTTGAATGCTAGCCTTTATTTTGACCGGAACCGAGGTTGGAATCTTCCTTCACGTCGGTCAGGGGGCCTGAAGATGGCGTACTAAATCGCCGAAACGGTTCGGAAATTTGAGGCTGAAAGGTGTTTGATTTGACACAGCCACTTCACACGGATGAACCATACATTTTGACAACCTGCTCAACAGTGTAATGCTCTACCTTTGGAACGCAAAACAGTAGCGGTTCTGAGTGGCATGGATTCGACAAATCTTGGTAAATAATTTCCCGAGGTATGCAGTGCCAGATGTGTAAAAACTGATCACGCAATTTCTGTAACCTATGGATGGGTGTTTTGTGTGGGTAGAGCACCCCAGATAACTCTGTTGGGTTAATACCAGGGGAATTTAGTGGCCAAGACATCAACGTGAGTTCTCTATATTGGTCCACAAACCACTACTCTGGCCTTGTGACACGGACAGGAAGACGCTATCGCTGCCGGGGAAAACATGAAGCTCGAACAGGAGTAGCCGGTCCACAATGATCTTCAAGAGTTCACAGCAGTCACTGTGACTTCCATTACTACCATCTACATCTACATCCATACTCCGCAAGCCACCTGACGGTATGTGGCGGAGGGTACCTTGAGTACCTCTATCGGTTCTCCCTTCTATTCCAGTCTCTATTCTTCGTGGAAAGAAAGATTGTCGGTATGCCTCTGTGTGGGCTCTAATCTCTCTGATTTTATCCTCATGGTCCTTTCGCGAGATATACGTAGGAGAGAGCAATATACTGCTTGACTCTTCCGTGAACGTATATTCTCGAAACTTTAACAAAAGCCCGTACCGAGCTACTGAGCGTCTCTCCTGCAGAGTCTTCCACTGGAGTTTATCTATCATCTCCGTAACGCTTTCGCGATTACTAAATGATCCTGTAACGAAGCGCGCTGCTCTCCGTTGGATCTTCTCTATCTCTCCTATCAACCCTATCTGGTACGGATCCCACACTGCTGAGCAGTATTCAAGCAGTGGGCGAACAAGCGTATTATAACCTACTTCCTTTGTTTTCGGATTGCATTTCCTTACGATTCTTCCAATGAATCTCAGTGTGGCATCTGCTTTACCGACGATCAACTTTATATGATCATTCCATTTTAAATCACTCCTAATGCGTACTCCCAGATAATTTATGGAATTAACTGCTTCCAGTTGCTGACCTGCTATTTTGTAGCTAAATGATAAGGGATCTATCTTTCTATGTATTCGCAGCACATTACACTTGTCTACATTGAGATTCAATTGCCATTCCCTGCACCACGCATCAGTTCGTTCCAGATCCTCCTGCATTTCAGTACAATTTTCCATTGTTACAACCACTCGATATACTACAGTATCACCCAAAAAAGCCTCAGTGAACTTCCGATGTTACCCACAAGGTCATTTATGTATATTGTGAATAGCAACGGTCCTACAACACTCCCCTGCGGCACACCTGAAATCACTCTTACTTCGGAAGACTTCTCTCCATTGAGAATGACATGCTGCGTTCTGTTATCTAGGAACTCTTCAATCCAATCACACAGTTGGTCTGATAGTCCATATGCTCTTACTTTGTTCATTAAACGACTGTGGGGAACTGTAACGAACGCCTTGCGGAATTCAAGAAACACGGCATCTACCTGCGAACCCGTGTCTATGGCCCTCTGAATCTCGTGGACGAATAGCGCGAGCTGGGTTTCACACGATCGTCTTTTTCGAAACCCATGCCGATTCCTACAGAGTAGATTTCTAGTCTCCAGAAAAGTCATTATACTCGAACATAATACGTGTTCCAAAATTCTACAACTGATCGACGTTAGAGATATAGGTCTATAGTTCTGCACATCTGTTCGACGTCCCTTCTTGAAAACGGGGATGACCTGTGCCCTTTTCCAATCCTTTGGAACGCTACGCTCTTCTAGAGACCTACGGTACACCGCTGCAAGAAGGGGGGCAAGTTCCTTCGCGTACTCTGTGTAAAATCGAATTGGTATCCCATCAGGTCCAGCGGCCTTTCGTCTTTTGAGCGATTTTAATTGTTTCTCTATCCCTCTGTCCTCTATTTCGATATCTACCATTTTGTCATCTGTGCGACAATCTAGAGAGGGAACTACAGTGCAGTCTTCCTCTGTGAAACAGCTTTGGAAAAAGACATTTAGTATTTCGACCTTTAGTCTGTCATCCTCTGTTTCAGTACCATTTCGGTCACAGAGTATCTGAAGATTTTGTTTTGATTCACCTACCGCTTTGACATAAGACCAAAATTTCTTAGGGTTTTCTACCAAGTCAGTACATAGAACTTTACTTTCGAGTTCATTGAACGCCTCTCGCATAGCCCTCCTCAGTCTACATTTCGCTTCGCGTAATTTTTATTTGTCTGCAAGGCTTTGGCTATGTTTATGTTTGTTGTGAAGTTCCCTTTGCTTCTGCAGCAGTTTTCTAACTCAGGTGTTGTACCACGGTGGCTCTTTTCCATCTCTTCCGATCTTGCTTGGCACATACTCATCTAATGCATATTGTACTATGCTTTTGAACTTTGTCCACTGGTCCTCAACACTATCTGTACTTGAGACAAAACTTTTGTGTTGAGCCGTCAAGTACTCTGAAATCTGCTTTTTGTCACTTTTGCTAAACAGAAAAGTCTTCCTACCTTTTCTAATAGTTCTATTTACGGCTGAAATCATCGATGCAGTAACCGCTGATTCCCTGTTCTGCGTTAACTGTTTCTTTGGGTCCGTTTGTCACCAGAAGATCTAATATGTTATCACCACGAGTCGGTTCTCTGTTTAACTGTTCAAGGTAGTTTTCAGATAATGCACTTAAAAAGATTTCACTGGATTCTTTGTCCCATGGAAGACCAGGTGAATGTCCCCCGAAGCATAATACTGCGTCCATCGGGCTTTATCCATGGCACAGCGCATGTTTCGAGAAGCCGTTTGCTTGGATGACTGCGTATCAGGACACAGTCATCGATTCGGTGTAACAAGAAACACGGTTCATCCCATTAGGCAACCTTATCTATAGACCTAAGAGTCGTTGCAAAGTGATATGAAGTGGAACGAGCGTGTGAGGATTGTGATAGAGAAGGCAGTTGGTCGACCTCCGTTTATTGGGATAATTTTTGGAAAAATATGGTTCATTTGCAAAGAAGGCTACATATAGGGCATTAGATTGATTTATTCTTGAGTACTCCTTGAGTGTTTGGAATCTGTACTAGGTCGATTAAAGGAAGGCACCGAAGCAATTCAGAGGCGAATTCCTAGATTTGATACCGGTAGGTTCGAACAATACGCAAGTACTACGGAGATACTTCCTGAACTCCAATGGGAATCCCTGGAGGGAAGGTGGCGGTCTTTTCATGGAATACTGGGGATAAAATTTAGTGAGCCGGCATTTGAAGCTGACTGCAGAGCGATTCTACTGCCGCCAGCATACATTTCGCGTAAGATCCACGAAGAAAGAAGAAAGAAATTAAGGCTTATACGGAGGCATACAGACAATCGCTTTTTTCCCTAGCTCTGTTCGTGAGTTGAATAGGAAAGGAAATGACTAGTAGTGGTCTAGGGTATCCTCCGCCACTTACCGGACGATGACTTGCGGAGTATGAATGTAGGTGTAGATTGTGGATGAACCCGTGCCCACTCAACCTCGGTTGACGACATTGTTCCGTCAATATGGAAGCACTTACTGATCATCTGCCTCGAAGCGCCATGTTCAGCGATCTTTGAGGCACTGCGCTCTGACACAGTTATACCCACACCAGCACTGCCACAGATTGCTGCCTATCCTGCTTTACAGAGCGGGCAAGCCTACGACCTGCTCATTCTTGTCACCTATTCGTCGTTCCATCATCCTTCAACAGCTTTCTATACATGCTCAGGGCCGTAGCAAGCAAACAGCCGACCATTTTTGCCGTTTCCGAGATATTTGTTCCCAAGTACCGGCCCATAACAATCTGGACTATGTCTAAGTCCTCTTATGTCAGTGGGTTTCCCTATTTGCTGCCCCTATCGTGAGTAGAATAATTCCCCATTCGTCTCAGGTCTGCTTGTATACTTTTCCTATCGCGTCGCATATCTGTTAACGTCACTGGGCGACATTCAGCCTTGCGGTGGGCTCTGGTCATTATGTTTTGGCTCATCGAACATATATTTTGTGTTACTTCGGGTTTTCACATTGTTCATAGTAAATTTTGGCGCTTCCTTGATGTGGCGGCAGCTTAGGCGCTGCTCTGCAGTCAAGACTGATGCGAATGTTAGCAGAACGTTTGTAAAATAGCATATCGCAGTGCATTGTACACTATTGGCAATTAAAATTGCTACACCACGAAGATGACGTGCTGCAGACGCGAAATTTAACCGACAGGAAGAAGATGCTGTGATATGCAAATGATTAGCTTTTCAGAGCATTCACATAAGAATGAGATTTTCACTCTGCAGCGGAGTGTGCGCTGATATGAAACTTCCTGGCAGATTAAAACTGTGTGCCCGACCGAGACTCGAACTCGGGACCTTTGCCTTTCGCGGGCAAGTGCTCTACCAACTGAGCTACCGAAGCACGACTCACGCCCGGTACTCACAGCTTTACTTCTGCCAGTACCTCGTCTCCTACCTTCCAAACTTTACAGAAGCTCTCCTGCGAACCTTGCGGAACTAGTTTGGAAGGTAGGAGACGAGGTACTGGCAGAAGTAAAGCTGTGAGTACCGGGCGTGAGTCGTGCTTCGGTAGCTCAGTTGGTAGAGCACTTGCCCGCGAAAGGCAAAGGTCCCGAGTTCGAGTCTCGGTCGGGCACACAGTTTTAATCTGCCAGGAAGTTTCATATCAGCGCACACTCCGCTGCAGAGTGAAAATCTCATT
Source organism: Schistocerca nitens (assembly GCF_023898315.1). Taxonomy (NCBI): domain Eukaryota; kingdom Metazoa; phylum Arthropoda; class Insecta; order Orthoptera; family Acrididae; genus Schistocerca; species Schistocerca nitens. The sequence continues at coordinate 481,606,370 of NC_064615.1, forward strand.
CTGGAAACATCCCCCAGGCTGTGGCTAAGCCATGTCTCCGCAATATCCTTTCTTTCAGGAGTGCTAGTTCCGCAAGGTTCGCAGGAGAGCTTCTGTAAAGTTTGGAAGGTAGGAGACGAGGTACTGGCAGAAGTAAAGCTGTGAGTACCGGGCGTGAGTCGTGCTTCGGTAGCTCAGTTGGTAGAGCACTTGCCCGCGAAAGGCAAAGGTCCCGAGTTCGAGTCTCGGTCGGGCACACAGTTTTAATCTGCCAGGAAGTTTCATTCACATAAGGTTTGCGCTGGTGGCGACACCTACAACGAAACGTCATTTTTTTCGGATGAATCCAGGTTCTGTTTACAGCATCATGATTGTCGCATCCGTGTTTGCCGACATCGCGGTGGACGCACATTGGAAGCGTGTATTCGTCATCGCCATACTGGCGTATCACCTGGCGTGATGGTATGGGAAGCCATTGGTTACACGTCTCGGTCACCTCTTGTTCGCATTGACGGCACTTTGATCAGTCGACGTTACATTTCAGATGTGTTACGACCCGTGGCTCTACCATTCATTCGATCCCTGCGAAACTCTACATTTCAGCAGGATAATGCACGACCGCAGGTTGCAGGTCCTGTACGGGACTTTCTGGATGCAGAAAATGTTCGACTGCTGCCCTGGCCAGCACATTCACCAGATCTCTCACCAATTGAAAACGTCTGGTCAATGGTGACCGAACAACTGGCTCGTCACAATACGCCAGTCACTACTCTTGATGAACTGTGGCATCGTGTTGAAGCTGCATGGGCAGCTGTACCTGTACACGTCATCCTAGCTCTGTTTGACTCAATGCCCAGGCGTATCAAGGCCGTTATTACGGCCAGAGGTGGTTGTTCTGGGTATTGATTTCTCATGATCTATGCACCCAAATTGCGTGAAAATGTAATCACATGTCAGTTCTAGTATAATATATTTGTCCAATGAATACCCGTTTATCATCTGTATTTCTTGTTGGTTTAGCAATTTTAATGGCCAGTACTGTAGTTCAGGAGTACAAAGCAAAGTTCCTTCGGACACGAATGCATGTCCCAAGGAACAGGCATGGCGACAACTATAGCCGTAATGAAATACATGAAAATGTATTCGCAGTGGCGGATATGGACAACATCTGCTGTATAATGGTATGACGACAGCGAAAATTTGTGCCAGACCGGGGCTCGAACCCGGATTTCCCGCTCGCCGTTAGCTCAATGAAAGAAAGCGACTTTCATCTAAAATGTCTCCCCTGTACGGGAATGTACATGATGGATGTACAAGCGCAGGCTGTAAAAACATGGTAGACGACATATGAAAGCTTCGAGTCTGGCCGTAAAGCGCGCTCGGATAGCTCAATGGTAAGACGAACGTTCGCGATAAGCGGTGATCCTGTTTCGAGTCCCGGTCCGGAATAAATTTTCACTGTCGTCGTGCCATTATGCAGCTGATGGTTGTCCATATTCGCAACTGCGAATTCATTTTCATTTATTTCTGAAATAGTGTCTCCAGTTTCCCCTTGTCCCTTTCTCGTGGAGCCATTATCAAGCTGCGGGAAAGGACTGCTCCAGCATCTTGGTGCATGGATTCCGGTGCCAGTTCTCAGCATAACTTAAACGTAGATTCGATACATGGCTCGACATCCATTCCTAATTCCTACAAAGGAATACCCCCTCCACCTTCTTCACAAGCTAATCACAGATGTGTTTTACCACTTTTTTGTAGGAGAGAGAAGAAGATGAATCGAATTACGAGGTAGAAAAGATGTCATCTCCAGGCGATGGGGAAGTCTCAGACTATGGCATGGAACACAGCACAACACTCAGTTACATAGCTACGAATTCTATAGTCGGCCCGTCTGGCATGGTTGCACAATAATATGTGAACTGAGGAGACGAGGGCCATCTTGGTCAGCCCTAGAGCGATTCTGCTGGCTTATTTGAGGATTGTTTTGGCAGCCCTGAATGCTGTCTGTGGTCGACATTATAACCCCCCTCCCCCTCAATAGAAGCATTCAAACCACATAGAGTTAGGTCTAGTCAGTATAAATTTTGTGATGGTTTTTGTTGATATCCAACAGGGTATAACTAAGCAGTCTGTTTTTTCGGTTTTAGGTTTTGAGCATTATTAATATGTGAATGAAAATATCTTTAGCGACTGTTTTCCAGCATTGTTTCCCTACGCATTGTTTACGTGAAGATGTTATTTCAGATATTAAATTAAAAAGATAGCATCTATATTCATATTAATAGTATAAATAGCTCTACTTTGCGCGTCCTAATGACGTATGCTTACCTTTTACGTGTCAGTTATTTTTCTTTGAGAAATGTATTGTGTGGATCCATTCTTCCATATTCACTGTCACGGCTTTCTCCTCATCGCGAATAAATTTACTTTTGTGAACAGCAAGCTTCCATTCTACCTTAACTGGAGCGTGGCTGCGCCTAGTCACGTGACCAAGTTAGCGCCTGCTCCGTCGGGTTTACTGCTCGCTTTGCCGCGCAATACAGCCACTCACGGCATTCATCCACATGACACAGTTACATAGACGGCACTTCATAACACGTCATAGGACGGCAACAGTAAACCCGCTCCACTAAGACCTGGCGCAGGATAGCAACTTGGGATCCATGCATCTGCACTCTAGTTTCCTGAGTATTGGGCTCACTTATAGTCGTAAGGCTATAAGGTTTGTGTGGTGTTCAGCTCACACAGCGCTGCCCGTCTGTATCTGGGTGGTGACTGCCACTCACCATTGTGTTGGCCAGAAGACTGTGGTACGGTTGCTTATACAGTGACGAATCGAGTATTTAGTAAGTCCATTCATTTGTGGATAATGTCCAGATGTTCGAACACATCACATTGGCTGAGCAATGTCTAATTTGCTTTAAGGCACACCCATACTGCTAGGATTTTCTTCCGGTGACCGCAGTACATTTTCCAGTGCTAAGAGTTTCAGTTCATGGATCCCGATCGGGAGGTGATCACGGGAGTGAAAATCATTGACAATTCCCCTCTGAGCAACGTGTGCGAAAGCCAGAGAGCGTTCGAGAGGTCAGTGACAGAGATGATCCACTGGGAAGTGCTAAAATGTGCCATCTGTCAGGTGATTTAGAACACACATTTTCTGGGAGCGCGTTGTTAAATATGGCAAACGTATAACAATCCTACTTGCAGATGCACGATAAGAGCAATAGCTTTTAAGGTGATCTTGTCGAGGATCGGTGAGAAATTGCGCGAATCAATAGCAAAGGCGTCCAATTCAAATTCTACCTTTTCCTCACTTACGGTCGCCCTTTCTGAGCAGAAAATAATATTTTCACGGAAGGGCCGCACTGTTCAAAACTGGGTCTCCTGGAACTTGATAGAGACGTCCTTTTCCTGCGTCAAGAATCTCAATTCCTCCACATGCAAACTAAACTCACATATGATCCACCCTAGTATAAGATTGATTCTAATGGTGAGCGTTACCTTGTCTTCTTCGCCGATCTGCGGAATTTGTGACAACTGGCGGTTTAAATGAACGTCTTTAGGTTCACACAATTTGCCTTGCCTGTCCATAAAGTCTGCTGAAGAATCATCATCCAATGTGTCAGTCAGAACCGGTTCCCTGAGGTCTGATGCTCTTGATCCAGTTTTTCGGGATCTTTGGTATTTACACTTCTCCATTACATAAGCACTTCCATATGTCTTTCTCATTTACGGAGTTGTAGCCATCAGATGTGGGTCTTGCCTGAAAATTGCTTTGCAGTATTGACAAACATACCACCAATTCAATATTAGGTGAAAAAGAGACATTCTTTTTATGATCAGCCTCCTTGTTATGTTGTCCAATGTAATTTTGCTCACGGTACAACGATTATCTGCGCCCACACGCTTTGGCTGAAAGAGTCTCTGTCTGTATATGACTGTAAATTAGTTGATTCTATGTGCCATAAAATAAAGGCTGAACCTCTACGAAATTTTATAGAATGAATCAATTTACAGACTATCATACAATGAAACTAAGTTACCACTCGTCGCGGTAGCAGGTGCGAGCGACCGTAAAACCATTTCCCATTTACAGTCGTTCCAACTAGCCGCCGTGCGGTGTATCAACATCGTTTGCGCGTATATTACGTATGCATGATTTGTCTGTGAGTATGGCTACATGGGGCCTTTTTGTTTCCTTTGCGTCGTCAGTCGTCTGACTTGTTTGATACTGCCCACCACGAATTCCTCTCCTGTGGTAACCTCTTCGCCGGCCGTTGTGGCAGAGCGGTTCTGGGCGCTTCAGTCCGGAACCGCGCCGCTGCTACGGTCGCAGGTTCGAATCCTGCCTCGGGCATGGATGTGTATGCTCTCCTTACGTTAGTTAGGTTTAAGTAGTTCTAAGTTGAGGGGACTGATGACCTCCGATGTTAAGTCCCATAGTGCTCAGAGCCATTTGAACCATTTTTGCTAACCTCTTCGTCTCAGAACAGCACTTGCAACGTACGTGCTCAATTATTTACCGGATGTATTCCAACCTCTGCTTTTCTCTACAGTTTTTGCCCTCTTCAGTTCCCTCTAGTACCAAGGAAGTCATTCCCTGATGTCTTAACAGATGTCCTACAATCCTGCCCCTTCTCCTTGTCAGCGTTTTCCACATATTCCTTTCCTCTTCGATTCTGCGCAAAACCTCCTCATTCCTTATCATACCAGTCCACCTAATTTTCAACGTTTGTCTGTAGCACCACTTCACAAATGCTTCGATTCTCTTCTGTTCCGGTTTTCCCACAGTCCGTTTACAGATTGCTAAGTAACACAGCAGCTTAAATTTAAAGAAAATTTTGGTAGGACTCATTTTATTACCTACTTTTAAAAACAAAACTCTATGCTACATTTGCTACCAGATTTTATTAAGAAATTTGTCGACGAAAAAGGAGACGGAAATGATTTTGCTTAAGATTTAAAATTATGATGCTGACAGACATTTTAAAACAACTTTCTACTTGTGTACTGAATATCTTTCTGACCTAGTGATAGTTCTAGTCAGGAGTAAATAGGGTAATTTTCTATCGTATTGTTGTAGTGTAGGATTATTACCCTTAAATTATGATTGATTGTTTATAGCATTTTTGTTCAGCAAGGCAGAGCAAAAATATACTGACAGACTTCAAGGGATTGTAGAAGATGTCTTGAAGACACGCTGAGGGCAGGAGCCCACGGCCGGCAGCGTCGTCTACTAGTAACGCCACAAGGCGTCCAAGATATACAGAGGAGGACGCCTACCGCTAGGTCACCGCTGAAGGACCGCAAGCGGAACCAGCCCTGACTAGAGTCGTAGAACTACCGTAAACTGAGATAAGCTACCGTAGACTACAGTAGCTTCCCTAGCAGTCTTAGTCATTGACTATCGTAACCGCGTTGTCTATACATTAGGTGTATAGCACACCTGTCGGGCGTTACTTCATTTCGATTGTTTTGTTTGCGTATGTGATCTATGTCTTACTAAAAGCGATGAACCATCTAGAAACTTACTGAGGATGTATAAAGGGCTACGTAATCTAAATGGTTGAAATGGCTCTGAGCACTATGGGACTTAATATCTGAGGTCATCAGTCCCCTAGAACTTAGAACTACTTAAATCTAACTAACCTAAGAATCACACACATTCATGCCCGAGGCAGGATTCGAACCTGCGACTGTAGCAGTCGCGCTGTTCCGGACTGATGCGCCTAGAACCGCTCGGCCACCGCGGCCGGCGCTACGTAATCTATGGAACAATTTTGTTCTACATAGTTATCCTCCCGTCTATTGTATTTGACAGAAAATTCTAAAGGTGAGCCGGCCGAAGTGGCCGTGCGGTTAAAGGCGCTGCAGTCTGGAACCGCAAGACCGCTACGGTCGCAGGTTCGAATCCTGCCTCGGGCATGGATGTTTGTGATGTCCTTAGGTCAGTTAGGTTTAACTAGTTCTAAGTTCTAGGGGACTAATGACCTCAGCAGTTGAGTCCCATAGTGCTCAGAGCCATTTGAACCATTTCTAAAGGTGATGATTTTTAACGTGAAACAGAGGGATGTCGTAGTAAAAATAAAAAAGCGACACAGATTTGTTATAGAGCGCTACAAAACGCAAAAAATAGTAAAATTAAAGAAAAACATTTCAAATTAATAAAAACATATCGAATGTCGCTTCAATACTTGGTCGAGCTTACATAAAATATGCTTCTGATATTCGTCAACAACTTTGACACTTATCAATCATAACAGGAAACTGTTGCCATTGATCGTCATGAAGAACGTTCTATTGAGTACAGAACAACAATAATAATTATACAGATTTTTTTATGTTTATGCATGTAACCTGTATTTCCATCAAAAGTAATTGCTTTGGTTCATAAAAGCGGAGGAGTTATATTATCAGCTACTTTTTATTACTTATAAGTTTTAATTTGCATTTTTGTAAAGATATAAAATACACAGTGGTCTATCACGGAACGATGTGCGGCTCTAATGATGTGCAAAACAAACAAATAGAAGATAAGGAGAAGTCGCCCGTTCCCCGTTTCTCTCTCGCATATTCATATATGTTTCTTTCTCTACCACTGCAACCAATACTACCGGCAATACTACCATTTACGCCGTCATTTACGTACTATACCAAAAGTAGCGAACCAGAGTTTTCATACAGCGCAGCTCTAGCCTGGAGGCATTCAGGACGTTAGATCGAGTCAAAAGCGTCCACGCCTGCCTCAGAAAAGCTAGAGTGTACAAGCTCACGTTTAACTGCTCGAGGTTAAATCTTTGGAACTTTATCGATATATTTTTGTTTCTCTCTGTACACGTTTGGTGTCCAAAATAACTCGAATTTGTAAGAACTACCTTAATTTTAATGTGATAAGGAAATGTTCCAGAAAACAAGTTGTTTGATTCCAAATGCAATATCACTTAGGCTACCGAAAATCGCTCGAATGTCTTTCTAAAAACAACAGTCACTGGTATTTTTTAAAATGGGGCAATTGTGTTTTTTGTGACAGAATATCATGTTTGTATGCGGCAGTTTGAGTAACATAAGACTAAAGCAGATATGACGAGAAATTTAGGAGTCAAGATACATTTATATGAGAATTTCTATACAGGCAGCAGCAGCCGACCGCGACAGACGCCGCAAAAGGGTAGTAACCGCTTTTCTGTCATTTGCGAGTTCCTAACCAGGAGCGAATTTTATTGTATCATCTGTGTGCTTTTATAGTTTAGTTCCTTGAGTTTTTGTGTTTAAAAATAATATCTAATAGCCACAGTTGTCGCGTTTTCGTTTGCGTCGGAAAGTAAATCGATTTTGTGACACATTACAAGCTCCTAATCAGGGCCAAATTATTTAGTTTCACCTAAGTGCTTCGGTAGTTAGATTTTCGAATATCTGCCTATTACTAGACACAGTTCCTGAGTTTCGGTCAGGGTCTAGGGTAGAGTTGCTCAGCACGTGCCGATAGTCCGTTTATCTGCATAGTTTAGTTTTCCGCGGTCCTTAGTATGGACAGGGACTGCGATTGCTGTGTGCGGATGCGAGCCGAGTTGGTGACACTTCGCTCTCAGCTTCAGGCTGTGATGGCTTCGGTTACACAGCTTGAGGCTGCAGTGGATGGGCACCACTGTTGTGGGCCGGCCGTGGCGATCCAACGGAGGTCCAGCACGTCAGTGTCCTCCGATCAGTCCTCACCGGTGGCCAACCCAGTTACTGCTAGCACTGAGTCGGACCCTTCACCTGTGGTCGAGTGGGAGGTCGCCCTGGGGCGAAGCAGGCGGTGAAAGACTTCGCAGGCGGCCGCATTTAAGGCCTCCCGGTTTGTCTGACAAACAGGTTCCAGGTGCAGTCTGCGGCTGACACTGTCGCTGAGCCAGATGCTGTCGCCTGTCTTATTTAAGAGGAAACCACTCAGCCTGCAAGATCCGGGCAATCACAGAGGGTGGGATTATTGGTAGTTGAGAGCTCCAACGTTAGGCGCGTTATGGGGCCCCTTAGGGACTTGGCTGACAAGAAGGGTAAGAAAACCAATGTGCACTCTGTGTGCATACCGGGTGGAGTCATTCCAGATGTGGAAAGGGTCCTCCCGGATGCCATGAAGAGCACAGAGTGCAGCCAGCTGCAGGTGTTTGCTCACGTCAGTACCAATGATGTGTGTCATTTTGGATCAGAAGAGATTCTCTCTGGATTCGAGCGACTAACAGAAGTGGTAAAGGCTGCCAGTCTTGCTTGTAAGATAAGAGCAGAGATGACCATTTGCAGCATAGTCGACAGGACCGATTGCGGACCTCTGGTACAGAGCCAAGTGGAGGATCTGAATCAGAGGCTCAGACGGTTCTGCGACCGTGTAGGCTGCAGATTCCTAGACTTGCGCCAAAGGGTGGTTGGGTTTCGGGTTCCACTGAATGGGTCAGGTGTCCACTTGTACCACCGAAAATGCAGGATGCATGGCACCTGCTACCGATGTTTAATTGTATGCAAATATTTGTAATCTGAATGCTTTCTTTTAATAAGTAAGTACATTGCTTCACTGTATGTGTACATTTAGGTAGAAGTCTGTTGGCGTTTCATTATATTTGTCTGTGTTTTACTGTGAAACTTATAAGCTCTGGGAGAAATTCAATGGAATTGTTATTTGCATCGACTAGCAACGATAATAGCATTGCTTGTGCGTTGTAAAACCTTGGGTAGGGGGTTGTGGCGCAGAGCGCGAGGAGAGAGCGAGAGACGGGTTCCAGCGCGAGTAGTGTGCGGAAGTGTGGTGTTAACGCTCTCGCAGTAGAGAGTACCATTTCGGCGGCATCATGTACGCGCGCCGGCCAGATGTGTAGAGCAGGAGTATGGACAGTGGACAGGCGGAAGAGGCTGTATTAATTACGATTGCCAATTCCTGTAATTAGCCGTGGCCCCACGAAGTTTGAGAATCTATCACTGGGAAAAAATCCAAATCTAAAGAAAATGCACAAATTAAGAGTGCGGAAGTTTTATTTATTTCACATATAGCTTGGAGCACATGGCTGTTGGGTTTGGTGCGTATTCTAGTATTTAATTCTGTTCAAGTCAGTAAAAACTGCTCAGTTGTTCAGACAATAATATGAAATGCAATTTGAAAATTAAGTAACTGCAAAGTAAAAAGTGCTTACCTTTCTCTAAATTTCTTTGTTGACGTTATGTTGAACTCTCTGAAAGTCATTGTTCACGTAACGAAGTCCAGTACTAACATACAGTTTAAGTGGATATTTTCAAATCATTGCTCGATTGCCTTTTTCAAAATTTAATGACAAACTTAACGTAAAAGTGACTTCACAGTTTTCTTTATCATTACATACTCACTTAAAATTAGTGCCAAAAAACGTGACAACCTTCAGTTTTCACGTCAGTGTTTAATAATAAATGTTTTTCTTTCCCATCATCTTGTACAGGATTTTGGATGTAAATCGCCCTAGTGGCCTGGCGACCGTAATTATTTCCTTTTCATTCATTACTGTAACTTTTGGATTCATGATCAGTGGTACCCCTTTTCTATCCAGTGTTGTTCGTGAGTGAATGCGTTAAATAACTTTCATTTTTCCAAATTGTAGCCCTGTTCGGTTTAATTAAGTTTTTAATTTTAGTAGACTTTTCTATCAGAAAGTTCGGTTGTACACTTTCCCCCTACTTATCGGTATTACTTCTTCGGAAAAGATAGCCTTATCCTATTAGAAAATTTCCATTAGGTATACACGCGATCCACGGACATATTTTATATCGCAAGCAGGATAGGCCGACTAGTAAGGGGCAGGTTACACACTATACGCAGGAGGCGGCTACACGGGTAGCAGGGGCTGTGTGGCGTGGACTGGGCGGTTGTTTAGGTTAGAGGATCTCGGGAAAACACAAGAAGGGCTTCAGTCACAAAGGATGCAGGTGGAACACAGGAAGAACGTAGATACAGGAACCATTGGTATAACAGTTGTAAATTGTCGTAGCTGTGTTGGGAGAGTACCAGAGCTTCAAGCGCTAATAGAAAGCACTGATGCTCAAATCGTTATAGGCACTGAAAGCTGGCTAAAGCCGGATATAAGCTCGGCCGAAATTTTTGCGAAGGACCTAACGGTGTTCCGAAAGGATAGGCTAAACACGGTCGGCGGTGGCGTGTTTGTTGCTGTCAGAAGTAGTGTATTTTGTCGCGAAATTGAAGTAGAAACTTCCTGTGAGTTAGTATTGGCAGAGGTCATTGTTGGCAACCGGAATAAAATAATAATTTGATCCTTTTACCGATCTCCCAATTCAGATGAAACAGTTGCTGAAAGGTTCAAAGAAAACTTGAGTTTGATTTCAAACACGTACCCGACTCATACGATTATAGTTGGTGGTGACTTTAATTTACCCTCGATATGATGACGAATATACATGTTTAATTCCGGAGGTACGCATAAAATATCATCCTAAATTGTGCTAAACGCATTCTCCGAAAATTATTTCGAGCATTTAGTTCATGAGCCCACGCTAATAGTAAACGGTTGTGAAAACACACTTGATCTCTAAGCAATAAATAATCCTATGTTAATAACGAGCATCAAAACCGATTCAGGGATTAGTGAACACAGGAGTGTAGTAGCAAGACTGAGTATTGTAATCCCCAAATCCTCGAAAAATAAGTGAAAATTGTACCCATTCAGAAAAGCAGATAAAAATTCACTTGACGCCTTCCTAAGAGACAATCTCCATTCATTCCAAATTAATAATATAAGTGTAGACCAGATGTTGCTTAAATTCAAAGAAATGGGGGCCAATTATCCTTCCTCTCATAATGCTACACCATACATTAACCCGTCAAGGTCGCTGATGTTCCACTTGTCACAGACATCGTGGATTTTCCGTTGCCCAATAGTGCTTATTATGCCGGTTTACGTTACCGCTGTATGTCAATGACGTTTCGTCGATAAATAGAACGCGTGCAAAATATCTGTCATCGTCCCGTAATTTATCTTGTGCCCAGTGGCAGAACTGTACACGACGTTCAAAGTCGTCGCCATACAATTCCTGGTGATTAGAAATATGGTACGGGTGCAATCAATGTTGATGTAGCATTCCCAACACTGATGTTTTTGAGATTCCCGATTCTCGCGCAGTTTGTCTGCTACTGATGTGCAGATTAGTTGCGACAGCAGCTAAAACACATACTTGGGCATCATCATTTGTTGCAGGTCGTGGTTGACGTTTCACATGTGGCTGAACACTTCCTGTTTGCTTAAATAACGTAACTATCTGGCGAACGGTCCGGAGACTTGGATGATGTCGTCCAGGATACCGAGCAGCATACATAGCACACGCCCGTTGGGCATTTTGATCACAATAGCCAGACATCAAGACGATATCGACCTTTTCCGCAATTGGTAAACGGTTCATTTTAATTTTTTTTCCTTTATTGTATTTCGAGTCCCCCCGGAGGGGGCGGGCTGGCAGCAGCTTATTACGCTGCTCTGCAGCCAACAGACTTTTTAAAACGTAAAAAAGAAGATAAGAAACAATAAAAGCAGGCGATAATACGGTGGCTGAAATTGTAAAACGGTGGAAAATTGTGGAAGGTTAAAACACAAAGCATAGGGGCGGCAAAGCTAATAAAATACACGGGAAGCAGACAGGGAACATAGTAGATAGACAATTCAAAAACATGGCGACAGTCTGGTTTCTGTTCGCAAGAGATATAATAATCACACCCAGCGACAGTATGACGGCCGTTTGCAACACTTCGGAGAAGACAAACAACACTGAACACTCACTGTGAACACTGTACTAACATGTCAGCACAAAGATAACACACCATAGCCGATGACAGATGGGGGTGGGGGTGGGGGGTGGCGGGGCACCTGGGCAGATGTGGGGGGGGGGGAAACAAGGAGGGAGGAGAGAAAAAACGAAAGGGGGGGAACCAAAGGAGGGAGAGGACTCATAAGGGGGGGGAGGGGCAGGGCAGATGCAAGAGGGAATGGGAAAAGGCAGAGGAGGGAAATGCAAAAGGACTCGGGGGAGAGAAGGGAGCAGAGAGACGGTGGGTGGGGAAAAAAGAGGATGGAAGGGGGTGAGAGGGAGCCCAGGAAAAGGACAGAGGAAAGGAGGGGGGGTGAGGATCAGAGTTGATAGGAAGGATAAATGGAGGGAGAGAGGGCATCATCCGGGAGGGGAAGTTGATGGAAGCCACCTTGGGAAAGGAGATGAAGGGTGTAGAGATGGAGGGTAGTGGGGACACAACAGTGAAGATGTGGCAGGGGGTGGGGATGGGAGAGGAGAGGAGCAACCAGGGGGTGAGGGGGATCAAGGCGGTGGGAGGTGTAGAGTATGCAGATATGTTCGAGGAACAGGAGCAGATGGGGGAAAGGAATGAGATCATAGAGGATCCACGTGGAGGACGGGAGGCGTATACAGAAGGCGAGGCGGATTGCATGACTCTCAATGATCTGGAGGGACTTATAGAATTTCGGGGGGGTGGGGGGCAAATGCCCAGGTGGGACTGGCATAACAGAGGATGGGATGGATTAAGGATTTGTAGGTGTGGAGGATGGTAGAGGGGTGCAACCCCCATGTCCGGCCAGAGAGGAGTTTGAGGAGTCGGAGGTGGTTGTGGGCTTTGGATTGGATGGAGCGGAGATGAGGGATCCAGGTGAGACGACAGTCAATGGTGAGGCCAAGGTGGGTGAGGGTGGGGGTGAGTGGTCGAACGGTTAGAGGCGCTTCAGTCTGGAACTGCGCGACCGCTACGGTCGCAGGTTCGAATCCTGCCTCGGGCATGGATGTGTGTCATGTCCTTAGGTTAGCTAGGTTTAAGTAGTTCTACGTTCTAGGGGACTGATGACCTCAGAAGTTAAGTCCCATAGTGCTCAGAGCCATTTGAACCCATTTTTGGTGGGGGTGAGGTGGACAGAACGGGCGCAGACGGTAAGGGAGAAATCCAGGAGCCGGAAGGAGCGTGTGGTACGACCTACGATGATTGCCTGGGTCTTGGAAGTATGGATTTTCAGGAGCCACTGCTTACACCATGCGGCCAAAAGGTCAAGGTGATTCTGGAGAAGGCGTTGGGACCGTTGGAGGGGAGGAGCGAGGGCGAGGAATGCGGTGTCATCGGCATATTGCAAGAGGTGTACTGGAGGGGGGGGGGTTGGGGCATATCTGTTGTGTACAGGAGGTAGAGGAGAGGGGAGAGGACAGAGCCCTGGGGCACACCTGCAGAGGGGTAGACGGTGTGGGAATTGGCATTATGGATGGTAACATAGGTGGGGCGGCGGGAGAGGAAGGAGGCCATCAGATTCATTTTAACATGGGTAATGTATCACGAAGCAAATACCGTCTGCACTGGCGGAATGTTACGTAAGACCACGTACTTATTCGTTTGTGACTGTTACAGCGCCATCTATCACAAAGCGAAAAAAGTGGTCCATCTAAAACATTAATATTTCTTTACGTACTACACGAATATGTAAGAAAAAATGGGGGTTCCTATTTTTAAAAAATGCAGTTGATATCCGCTTGACCTAGGGCAGCGTCATCTAGCGGGCCAACCATAGCGCCATCTGGTTTCCCCCTTCAAGCTAGACAAGTTTCGCTCTTTGTAGTGTTTTCGTTTGACGCTTATTTCGTGAGATATTTGGCCCAGTCACAATCAATGGACCACCCTGTATTGTGTTCGAACATTATGAATTACCTCGAAGAAAACGGTCTATTGACATAAAGTCAACATCGGTTTAGAAAACATCGTTCCTGTGAAAGACAACTAGCTCTTTATTCACATGAAGTGTTGAGTGCTATTGACAAGGGATTTCAGATCGATTCTGTATTTCTGGATTTCCGGAAGGCTTTTGACACTGTACCACACAAGCGGCTCGTAGTGAAATTGCGGTCTTGTGGAATATCGTGTCGGTTATGTGACTGGATTTGTGATTTTCTGTCAGAGAGGTCACAGTTCGTAGTAACTGACGGAAAGTCATCGAGTAAAACAGAAGTGATTTCTGGCTTTCCCCAAGGTAGTGTTATAGGCCCTTTGCTGTTCCTTGTCTATATAAACGATTTGGGAGGCAATCTGAGCAGCTGTCTTCGGTTGTTTGGAGATGACGCTGTCGTTTATCGACTAATAAAGTCATCAGAAGGTCAAAACAATCTGCAAACCGATTTAGAAGAAATATCGCAATGGTGCGAAAAGTGGCAGTTGACCTTAATAACGAAAAGTGTGAGGTCATCCACATGAGCGCTAAAAGGAACTCGTTAAACTTCGGTTACACGATAAATCAGTCTAATCTAAAAGCCGAAAAATTCAACCAAATACCTAGGCATTACAATTACGAACAACTTCAATTGGAAGGAACACACAGAAAATGTTGTGGAGAAGGCTAACCAAAGACTGCGTTTTATTGGCACGAAACTTAGAAAATGTAATAGACCTACTAAGAAGACTGCCTACACTACGCTTGTCCGTCCTCTTTTAGAATACTGCTTCGCGGTCTGGGATCCTTACTAGATAGGACTAACGGAGTACATCGAAAAAGTTCAAAGAAAGGCAGCACGTTTTGTATTATCGCGAAATATGGGAGAGAGTGTCACAGAAATGATACAGGATTTGGGCTGGAAATCATTAAAAGAAAGGCGTTTTTCGTTGCGTCGGAATCTTCTCACGTAATTCTAATCACCAACTTTCTCCTCCGAATGCGAAATTTTTTGTTGACACGAACCTACACAGGGAGGAACGGCCACCAGGATAAAATAAGGGAAATCAGAGTTCGTATGGAAAGACATAGGTGTTCATTCTTTCCGCGCCCTATACGAGATTGGAATAATAGAGGATTGTGAAGCTGATTCGATGAACCCTCTACCAGGCACTTGAATGTGATTTGCAGAGTATTCATGTAGATGTAGATATAGATGTAGATGTAATACACTCATTTGTGATTGGCGCGCTGTCCGGGAGTTTCCATGGAAACTAGCGATGTCTTTGCAAAATGTTCAAATATGTGTAAAATGTTATGGGACTTAACTGCTAAGGTCATCAGTCCCTAAGCTTAGACCTAAGGACAAACACACACACTCACACACCCATGGCCGAGGGAGGAAAAAGGGGGAAGTGTCCGTTCGACAGAGCGGTCCCAGATTAGTCGTGCGCGATTTTCGGCTCAACGGTGTGTGTTTACAGGGACAGCTACACACAAAGAATAGTCAGTTCTCCATCAGTGACCGTGCAGCGCTAGTACGTAGACAGACATCGTGGCAGGGGATGGCACAAGAGACGAGAGCCAAAAATCTGACGGCACAAGAGACGAGAGGCAAAAATCTAGCAGCGAAGGTGAAACCAGTAAGTGCGAGGGACGTTCCGAGAGTAAGTTTTGTGATTGGTTTTGAGACAGAATATGGTGCACTAGGTGCCACAAAGAAATGACATGTCAGTACACACCAGTTGCTGGTTCGACGACGGAAGGGGCATTAGAGGAGGAATGACGCACTCGCAGAACGCCGAAGAAGAGAGAGTAGCAGCAGACCGAGGTGTTCGAGGCTATTCGAGTACACCCAAGAACTGCGCTCTACCAAAACTACGGTTCGGTAGTTTTGGTACGCTACATAAGTGACGTAGTAAATGGCAGGGGTACCAGTAGTATTAATAGCACTGGTACGGAAAGAAACATAAATGAATGTATAAGAGAGAAAGTGGCAGCCGACGACTTCACTCTGCTTTTTTTGGTTGGTCGCTTGTTTTTGATTTGCACATAGTTAGAATCGCACGTCATTCAGTGTTAGTCAACTGAGAATTTCATATTCTTACAGAATATAAATTGCATTTAATGAGCAATAAAAATTAGTTGATGCATAACTTCTGCATTTTTGTGTAACCAAAGCAATTACTTTTTAATGCAAGCATATATATTATTGTTATTTTGTACTCAATATAACGTTCATCATCATGATTAAAGACAAGGGTTTCCTGTTATTATTGATGAAAAATAAATTGTTCATGAATAACAGAAACATGTTTTAAATGAGTTCGACGATGTATTGAAACGGTTCCTTCACATATTTTTGTTTTGCGGTTTTTTATTTTATCTTTTTGTTAAGGAAATGGGGTTTTCTAACGCTATTTATGATAAATCTGTATTTTTTCTTTATTTTGATACAACAATCCTCTGCTTTACTTTACAGATCAACGATTTTCGAATAAACCTGAATTAAACATTGACAGTTTCAATTTTGTAATAAATAATGTTTACTTTGAGTAAAAGACAGCAGCACAAGTATGTAGAACAAAAATGTTCCGTAGGTTATCTTTGATGGCCTATGTAAGAAAAAACGATCGTTATGACGCAATGCATGGTAGATATGCAACACACCTAACATATCGGTAATGCGGGTACAACCTTAACTAACCTAAGCTACTAGGAAATCTGCCGTAGCCCACACTTATGACAGTCTACGGTAGCTTTACAACTCTAAGCACACATCACCACATCACTGTGACACACGGATGTGT
Source organism: Schistocerca nitens (assembly GCF_023898315.1). NCBI lineage: Eukaryota > Metazoa > Arthropoda > Insecta > Orthoptera > Acrididae > Schistocerca > Schistocerca nitens. Next base: position 481,622,856 of record NC_064615.1, read on the forward strand.
ACAGGCAATGTGGTCGCCAATCGGAGTGCATGCTGTTAACGGACACGTGGGACTTGTGTGTCCATCATCCATGGAAGCCTACTGCCTGTGTATGGTGAAGAGACTAGGCCTTGTCAAATAGTTGGCCGCTTGTGTTTCATGTTGGGAGAGGACTTTAACCTGTTGTAAATGTCGTATAACTAGGGCCTCCCGTCGGGTAGACCGTTTGCCGCGTGCAACTCTTTCGATTTGACGCCACTTTGGCGATTTGCGCGTCGATGGGGATGAAATGATGATGGTTAGGACAAAACAACACGGTCCTGAACAGAGAAAATCTCCGACCCACCCGGAAATCGAACCGGGCCCTTAGGATTGACATTCTCCCACGTCGACCACTCAGCTACCGGAGATGGACACTTTAATCTGTTTCTGCATTGAAATCCGCACTCTCAGGACGCGACTTCCAAACCACTGCTGATGTGGAGCAGGCTGTGCGACAATTCCTTGCAGGATTCCGAGTTTTATCAACGTCGTTTCTCCCAACTGACTGCACGCTACGGGAACTAGCTCACCGTCAGTGACGACTATATCAGAAAATAGCGCAAGATGTATAGTTCATGATGCCATGGTGTAGCGGTCGCGCGGTTCCAGACTGAAGCGCCTAGAGCCGCTCGGCCACACCGGCCGGCCCCCCGGGAGGAAATCAGAGGGTTATGCGCGGAGATCGCTACGACCCTACTTCACTGGCCCATCATATTCTATTCATCGGTGTATAAATGTTCAGTCCATACAGTTATGAGCAAGTAATCTCCAGTGCGCTGGTGCGCCGTCCTGCTGCAGGATCCCATTTTGGAAGAAACTGAGAGACAGAAACTTGCTCAAGCGTGTCCGGCTGAATTGTTCCTATTAATGTTTGCTCGATGAAGAAAAATGATCCAGCTATGCTATCTTTCATCAGTGTACACCAGTCATTCACCTTTTCGCTCTCTCTGACACTTTTCCGAAAACTACGAGATTTTTCCGAATCGCTGCGTGTGTGTAAGATTGTTCAGTCAGAAAAGAAACGCCATTGTTGGGGGGTTTTGTTTGATTGTGTTTCTCTGATATCCTCTCCCATTACCTTCGTTGGTGTGTGTTTTTTGTCAGATTCTGACTGTTTTCACTCCCAGTGGACAGTAATATGTCATACCACGCTTTGTCCACCTGAAAATTTAGTTGCTCCCTTTGGAATTTATGTCGGAAACTGTTTCGACAGTAGCCGTTGGTTTCGTTTCCTCGTACTACCCCATACATTGAACTCTCTCTCGAGGTGTAGTCATTTCTGGTAATTATTTAGCATCTGAAACAAACAACGGGTATAGTTTGGAAAAAAATATATACACAAAACTTTTTGAGTTGTTTTCCAAGATGCCGCAGAACAGAAGTATCTTTATCTCATAGTTTTCTTTAAATTGCATTTGAAAATCAGAAAGGTTCAGAGTGGACACCCTGTATTTTGCTATGCTATAAGATTTAAAATAAAGTCATCTTCAGTATCATCTAGCTCTTCAATATCCTCTAGGTCTCGCCTTTCTATTGACACATATGAGAACTCAAATACCGAATACATTTCTTCTCCTGACTTAAGCAATAACTCACAGTGTAGACCTAAGACTGCTTAGCAGTCCTGGAGATGCTTCGATACGTTACGTATATAAATTTGAAATTTGTGACCCATCCAAGAGTTGGTAAATATTAATACTATGTGTATTCAGCGATGTAAAAGAAGTAAGAACACGTTTTACGGTGCAATGTTTCCAAAAAGGGACGTAAGTTTACTGCCGAGGCTGCCGTTCCATAACCCTTAAGTGGACTCCTCATCCCGCACGTGGGCGGCTTCCGCATAAATTCAGGCTTCGGCCGGCCACGAAACGCACGTCGTAGGATTTTATCACCGGCGTAAAATCCAGCCCACCATGTGTATGCGGCCTGAGCGACTTACGGCAGCCGCGGTAGCGCGTTCGCTCAGAAGATGTAAGAATTTCCCGCTCCATTCGCTCTTCTTATTTACGAAATTGTATTATGTGCGTCTCGAGAACGCGGTCTTCATCGTGTAAGCCATTATCCCAAGGAGTACGTCTTATGTTGCAGTTCACTTCCTCACTTGCACTTGAGAGCTTTAAAAATCATTAGTGACGGCATTGACGCTGCGACAGTTGCAACGCGAGGACGACGTGAATAAGTTCGCTACCAGACACAGAGATGACGATGATGTCGATGGAATTTTGTTCGTGTTGTGTTGGTAGATACTGCGCAAGAATATAGGTTAAGTCTAAACTTCATCTGTGAATTAATATTGCTTACATATAATTTTAGCCTAGATGTGTTCAGTGTACCTCACACGAATTGATGCACTCGAATTCTATTCCGTTCTGAGTGCAATATCTGCAGTCAGTCGTGTTGGTATGTGAATAAATAGTCTAATTAAATTAATGAAGCCTGTAAGTAACTATATGCCTGCATATTTGTCACTTTTAATTACCTATATTTTATTTCACATTAATCTGCAATGTCTAACACCATTGTAAAATGATATGTGGATGAATAAATCAGGAAATAACGGTAATAATCTGTTTCTGGGGTTTATCTTCAATGACAAGTTGCCCCGTTGGTGAACACTTATAAGGAATCTACTCCTCCAACAGAATTCCACCGTGGCCATGACTAGTCATGAACATAAACCAGTTGAAATTCCAACCGTACGTGGAAACACCAACAAAATGCAAAAAAAATGGTATTTTGTGATCTAAATGTATGAAATATATGACGTCATGGGCTTACTGGAAGAGACGGTGATCAATTTTACATTAAAAATGAACAAAACTTTGTGTAGGATAAATATATCATTCTACACGATCCAGCCACATTAATGTGACCACAGTTTATGTTTGACGTCGCCGACCGCTGTGGTCGAGCGATTCTAGGCGCTTCAATCTGTAACCGCGTTTCGAATCCTGCCTCAGGTATGGTTGTTGTTTTGTTGTTTTTGGGGGGAAGGAGACCAGACAGTGAGGTCATCGGTCTCATCGGATTAGGGAAGGACGGGGAAGGAAGTCGGCCGTGCCCTTTGAAAGGAACCATCCCGGCATTTGCCTGGAGCGATTTAGGGAAATCACGGAACACCTAAATCAGGATGGCCGGACGCGGGATTGAACCGTCGTCCTCCCGAATGCGAGTCCAGTGTCTACCCCTCAGCCATGGATGTGTGTGATGTCATTAGGTTAGTTAGGTTTAAGTAGTTCTACGTTCTAGGGGACTGATGACCTCAGATGTTAAGTCCCATAGTGCTCAGAGCCATTTGAGTCATATGTTTCACATCAATGTGCAATAACCACACGCAGACAGCAGGTGGCAGCGGTAGCAATGAAGGGTATATAAAGCTTTTGGGGGGACACGGTAAACAGTGCAGTCGTTGTAGTAATGCGAAAATGGAGCAATTTATCTGTCGTCCAAAAGGACGATCATTAGCTTTTGGGCCAATGGTGGAAGCATTTTCGAAACACCTAAGTCTATAAACCAGTCGCAACCAGCTGTGGTTAAAGTATACCATGTATGGTAAAATGGAGTTATCCAAAACAGGTGCCGAGGCAACTGTGGTGCGCCACAGGTCATACATGGTGAGACATGATGACATAGATGACGGCTGCGGAGATGTGTGCAGGTGAACAGACGTGCAACTGCTGAGCAACTGATGCTCCAGATGAACCAAGAAGGTACCAACAGTATCTCGGAAATGACTGTTCAGCAAACGTTGCTGCATTCGCACCTGCACAGGAGGCACCTGGTTCATGCACCCATGCTGACTGCTGTTCATTGGCGATGAAGGCAGGAATTTACATGCCAGTACTGCAAATGGACGTCCGCTGAATGACTACAGTTCGCCTTTGCAGATGAATCACATTTCATGCTCTATTGGACAGATGGCCATTGGCGTGTATGGCCTGAAACGACAAAAAGCAAACACCCTGCAACAATAATCAGAAGGGCCTATGCTGGAGGAGGGAGTGTTGTCTGGGATATGTTTTCATGGCATTTCCTGGGTGATCTCATCATCTTGGAGGCACAATGGATCAACACAAGTATCACCCCAATGAGTAGTTTGTTTCTCTCGGCATGATGACCATCTCCCTAACAGGACAATGTAACGTGACAGTAGGGGGACAAGGGTGGCATCAGCAAAGTTTGTTAGTGCGGGTTGTCTACATGCAGGGGCAAGTATGCACTCAGTGACAAAATATTGCTCTGTTTTCATTGACAGGTACATAACCTATCGTTCTGCTTGAAAGATTATCCCGGGGGGAACAGCTGGTTATGTGCCTGTCAATCAAAAGATAACAATAGTTTTCCCCTGAGTGCATCCTTGCCCCTGAACGTAGGCAGCTCGAGTAACAAATTGTGCTGATGCTGCCCTTATCCTGTAGTAGTAGTAGGGCAGCAAGGACATCAGTGCAATTTGATAGAGCGGGTTGCCTACATCAGGGGCAGGTATGCACTCAGGGTCAAACCTATTGTTCTCTTTTGATTGATAGGTCATTAACCTATTGTTCTGCTAAGTGGTTTATAATCCCCCCTTTGATTGAAAGGTCCTTAACGTATTTCCCCCCACCCTCCATCTCCTAACCCCTCAGGAAACCTTCAACCCACCCCCTCCCCATTGCTCATACATGTACACTTCCAGGTCTGAGTTATTGGAATAGCCCCCTCTCTCTCTTATCAATTTGATTGACTGCTTAATTAAATTTATCAACAATTAATTAACCCTTCCCCCTCTGGTAAATCCCCCACCCCTCCTCTCTCCCCTTTCAATCCCCTACCAGGAAACTGGCGGCTCTGTGCTGCAGAGGAAGGATCTCATGACAGGAAATTCAAGGGATAATGTTTATTTAGAAAAAAATCATTTTGCCCATCTTGCAAGAAGTAATTAAATCAGTCGCTTTGTTTTATTCCGATTGTGCAAGGAACACCATAATGAAACACCCATCACATGGAATTACAGAGTTAAGTCTTTCAATCTGCACACAGTCTCCTGTCCACTGGACTGCACAACACGCCACTGCACAGACTGCCAGGAGTTGGGTTGCTCCGACAAAAGCCTGAGAAGTGGCAGCCACACAAGGGTGTCTCTGCTCGTGCCCAGCGACTGACAGACAGGATGTGACACTAATCTTCAAACAAAAGCATCAGGCGGCAGCATCGCTTTCCAACATAACATGCCTTCAGTTGCAGTTGGGTCGAAGTGCAAACAAAGCAGTGTTTACCCGGTATACCCCATGCAGAATACCAATGCATGCCAGATGTCTTCCTTCCAAGGCGAATTCCTGACTGAGAATGGATTCTGCCATGGGCTCTGATCTGTCGTCTGTGCCTGAGAGAAAGGATCTCACGACAAGAAATTCAATTATAGAGGGTGGTCGATTGATCGTGACCAGGCCAAATATCTCACGAAATAAGCGTCAAACGAGAAAACTACAAACAACGAAACTTGTTTAGCTTGAAGGGGGAAACCAGATGGCGCTATAGCTGGCCCGCTACATGGCGCTGCCATAGGTCAAACAGATATCAACTGAGTTTTTTTTTAAATAGGAACCCCAATTTTTTATTACATATTCGTGTTGTACGTAAAGAAATATGAATGTTTTAGTTGGGCCACTTTTTTCGCTTTGTGATAGATGGGGCTGTAATAGTCACAAACATATGGCTCACAATATTAGACGAACAGTTGGTAACAAGTAGGTTTTTTAAATTAAAATACAGAACGTAGGTACGATTGAACATTTTATTTCGGTTGTTCCAATGTGATACATGTACCTTTGTGAACTTATCATTTCTGAAAACGCATGCTGATACAGCGTGATTATCTGCAAATACCACATTAATGCAATAAATGCTCAAAATGATGTCCATCAGCCTCAATGCATTTGGCAATACGTGTAACGACATTCCTCTCAACAGCGTGTAATTCGCCTTCCGTAATGTTCACACATGCATTGACAATGCGCTGATGCATGTTGTCAGGCGTTGTTGGTGGATCACGATAGCAAGTATCCTTCAACTTTCCCCACAGAAAGAAATCCGGGGACGTTAGATTCAGTGAACGTGCGGGCCATGGTATGCTGCTTCGACGACTAATCCACCTGTCATGAAATATGCTATTCACTACTGCTTCAACCGTACGAGAGCTATGTGCCGGACATCCATTATGTTGGAAGTACATCGCCATTCTGTAATGCTGCGAAACATCTTGTAGTAACATCGGTAGAACATTACGTAGGAAATCAGCATACATTGTACCATTTAGATTGCCATCGATAAAATGGGGGCCAATTATCCTTTCTCCCATAATGCCACACCATACATTAATCCGTCAAAGTCTCTGATGTTCCACTTGTCACAGCCATCGTGGATTTTCCGTTGCCAAATAGTGCATATTATGTCGGTTTACGTTACCGCTGTTGGTGAATGACGCTACGACGCTAAATAGAACGTGTGCAAAAAATCTATCATCGGCCCGTAATTTCTCTTGTGTTCAGTGGCAGAACTGTACACGATGTTGAAAGTCATCGCCATGCGATTCCTGGTGATTAGAAATATGGTACGGGTGCAATCAATGTTGATGTAGCATTCTCAACACCGACGTTCTTGAGATTCCCGATTCTCGCGCAATTTGTCTGCTACTGATGTGCGGATTAGCCGCGACAGCAGCTAAAACACTCACTTGGGCATCATCATTTGTTGCATGTCGTGGTTGACGTTTCACATGTGGCTGACCGAACACTTCCTGTTTGCTTAAATAACGTAACTATCCGGTGAACGGTCTGGACACTTGATGATGTCGTCCAGGATACCGAGCAGTATACATACCACACGCCCGTTGGGCATTTTGATCACAACAGACATACATGAACACGACGTCGACCTTTCCGTAATTGGTAAATGGTCCATTTTAACACGGGTAATGTATCACGAAGCAAATACCGTCCGCACTGGCGGAATGTTACGTGTTACCACGTACTTATACGTTTGTGATTATTACAGCGCCATCTATCACAAAGCGAAAAAAGTGGTCCAACTAAAACATTCCTATTTCTTTACGTACTACACGAATATGTAATAAAAAATGGGGGTTCCTATTTAAAAAAACGCTGTTGATATCCGTTTGACCTATGGCAGCGCCATCTAGCGGGCCAGCCATAGCGCCATCTGGTTTCCCCCTTCTAGCTAGACGAGTTTCTTTCTTTGTAGTTTTTTCGTTTGATGCTTATTTCGTGAGATATTTGGCCCGGTCACGATCAATGGACCACCCTGTATCGCATAGGATATAAAGTTTATTTACAAAATTTAATTTGCAGGGGCCGGATCTCGCTTTTATTTGATGGAAAAAGCAACTCCTTGCCCTAATCACACTGCGGCAGATGGAAGGCGTCTTATTGGAAAATTTTCCTGTGTGCGCTCACCCTGCCATGCATGGATCGACTGAGCTAGTGCACAATGCCACCACCAGAGAACGTTCCACCCTCTCTCTACCCCTCGCCCCCGCCCCTTCACCCTCCAAGAAAAAACTGGTGAGATAAAAACTCACACTGTGCTAGAGAAGAAGGATCTCATGACACGAAATTCAAATCTGTCAATAATACGTTCATGTATATTCTTTATTTAATCACTTTGCGGGAAATGGAGTTCCCCCATTTGGGCAGACATAGCGACTGCACACCCCCTTCCCCCCACCCTTGCTCCCCAAGACATAATTACAGTAATCACAAGTGAGTGAAATGAAGTGCGATATAGTGGCCACCGTTTGGTCTCTCCCGTGACTCTGTCTATCGTCAGGGCGCCATCATGAAAGTCAAGTCAAAACAGCCCAATGTCCTAATTACAGATCACGTTACTAAATACCAACGACCACAGACTGGATATCGGCCTCCTTTGACCTTGCACCCCCCAAACAAAGCATCAAGTGGCAGCATTCTGTTGATCGGCAAATTCCAGACATTCTTCTTGTATCTGTCGCTCACAAGAAGCCACTCCCTGCTTGTCCGTGTGAACCAACAAAATGAAGATGGAGATTTTCATCTCTCCTCAGAATACTGTATTCCTATTAGTTAACGCTGAAGACAAAGGGAAAACTGACGCAACTTCGACATGAAAAATAGAGTGAAATAATCCATTTGCACTACCTTGTCAAATAAGTGTTTAACAAATTACAGGAGTCAAATAGATCACCTGAACAACTCACTTCCAACTTACGATGGTCCTTCTTGATAATAAAATATATTTTCAACATTTCCGTATCACACACAAACATTATGCAAATCAAGCACATCTATATCTACATCCATACTCCTCAAGCCACCTGACGGTGTGTGGCGGAGGGTACTTTGAGTACCTCTATCGGTTTTCCCTTCTACTCCAGTCTCGTATTGTCCGTGGAAAGAAAGATTGTCGGTATGCCTCTGTGTGGGCTCTAATCTCTCTGATTTTATCCTCATTGTCTCTTCGCGAGATATACGTAGGAGGAAGCAATATACTGCTTGACTCTTCGGTGAAGGTATGTTCTGGAAACTTCAACAAAAGTCCGTACCGAGCTACTGAGCGTCTCTCCTGCAGAATCTTCCACTGGAGTTTATCTATCATCTCCGTAACGCTTTCGCGATTACTAAATGCTATTTTGTAGCTAAATGATAAGGGATCTATCTTTCTATGTGTTCGCTGCCATAGGTCAAGCGGATATCAACTGCGTTTTTCTAAATAGGAACCCCCATTGTTATTCATATTCGTGTAGTACGTAAAGAAATAGGAATGTTTTAGTTGGACCACTTTTTTCGCTTTGTGATAGATGGCGCTGTAATAGTCACAAACGTGTAAGTACGTGGTATCACGTAACATTCCGCCAGTGCGGACGGTATTTGCTTCGTGATACATTACCCGTGTTAAAATGGACCATTTACGGAAAGGTCGACGTCGTGTTGATGTATGGCTGTTGTGATCAGAATGCCCACCGGGGTGTGGTATGTATGGTGCTCGGTATCCTGGACGACATCATCCAAGTGTCCGGACCGTTCGCCGGATAGTTACGTTATTTAAGCAAACAGGAAGTGTTCGGCCACCCACATGTGAAACGTCAACCACGACATGCAACAAATGATGATGCCCAAGTGGGTGTTTTAGCTGCTGTCGCGGCTAATCCGCACATCAGTAGCAGACAAATTGCGCGAGAATTGGGAATCTCAAAAACGTCGGTGTTGAGAATGCTACATCAACATTGATTGCACCTGTACCATATTTCTAATCACCAGGAATCGCATGGCGATGACTTTGAACAGTTCTGCCACTGGGCACAAGAGAAATTACGGACCGATGATAGATTTTTTGCACGCGTTCTATTTAGCGACGAAGCGTCATTCACCAACAGCGGTAATGTAAACCGGCATAATATGCACTATTGGGCAACGGAAAACCCACGATGGTTGCGACAAGTGGAACATCAGAGACCTTGGCGGGTTAATGTATGGTGCAGCATTATGGGAGGAAGGATAATTGACCCCCATTTTATCGATGGCAATCTAAATGGTGCACTGAATGCTGATTTCCTACGTAACGTTCTACCAATGTTACTACAAGATGTTTCACTGCATGACAGAATGGCAATGTACTTCCAACATGATGGATGTCCGGCACATAGCTCGCGTGCGGTTGAAGCGGTATTGAATAGCATATTTCATGACAGGTGGATTGGTCGTCGAAGCACCATACCATGGCCCGCACGTTCACCGGATCTGACGTCTCCGGATTTCTTTCTGTGGGGAAAATTGAAGGTATTTGCTATAGAGACCACCGAAAACGCCTGACAACATGCATCAGCGCATTGTCAATGCATGTGCAAACATTACGGAAGGCGAACTACTCGCTGTTGAGAGGAATGTCGTTACACGTATTGCCAAATGCATTGAGGTTGACGGACATCATTTTGAGCATTTATTGTATTAATGTGGTATTTACAGGTAATCACGCTGTAACAGCACGCGTTCTCGGAAATGATAAGTCCACAAAGGTACATGTATCACATTGGAACAACCGAAAAAAAATGTTCAAACGTACCTACGTTCTGTATTTAAATTTAAAAAACCTACCTGTTACCAACTGTTCGTCTCAAGACGGGTCCACACTGAGCGCGCCGTGCTGCGCCGCGCTGCTGCAGCCCGCGCACAGCTGCAACAGAGAGGAGAGCGCCGTCCGCGCCGTCCGCGCCGTCCGCGCCCCGCCACGCCGCTCCGAGGCGCGCACTGTGTTCCAATTGGAGCGCGCGCACGGTCTGAAGATGGAGCGAGCCGAAGCCCCGTCTATACTGAGCGCGCGCAAACGCGCCACTTCATTTGATGTACCGACAACAGCTGGAAAACTGCGCGGCGCAGCGCGGTTCGCCGTCCACACTGTGCGCGCACAGCCGCGCACAGCTGTTTTGCGCAGCGCGGCGCGGCACGGCGCGCTCAGTGTGGACCCGCCTTCAAATTGTGAGCCATATGTTTGTGACTATTACAGCGCCATGTATCACAAAGCGAAAAAGGTGGTCCAACTAAAACATTCACATTTCTTTACGTACTACACAAATATGTAATAAAAAGTGGGGGTTCCTATATTAAAAAAAAAAAAACGCAGTTGATATCCGTTTGACCTATGGCAGCGCCATGTAGCAGGCCAACCATAGCGCCGTTTCCCCCTTCAAGCTAGACAAGTTTCGTTCTTTGTAGTTTTTTCGTTTGACGCTTATTTCGTGAGATTTTTGGCCCGCTCACGATCAATGGACCACCCTGTACACGTAATTTTCAAAGATAGAGGAAATCGGACAATACACGCATTTTCACATTGCTAAAGTATTGTTACTTGTGAAAATCTTGTACAGGACTATGATATAGACAATGTTCCCTCTAAGTATTCTTTCATCGAGTAGAGAAATATCTTTCTACATCTGTCACATCATGTATCACAGGACTAGAATATTAAACTGATTTTTCAAAAAATGGCTCTGAGCACTACGGGACTCAACTGCTGTGGTCATAAGTCCCCTAGAACTTAGAACTACTTAAACCTAACTAACCTAAGGACAGCACACAACACCCAGCCATCACGAGGCAGAGAAAATCCCTGACCCCGCCGGGAATCGAACCCGGGAACCCGGGCGTGGGAAGCGAGAACGCTACCGCACGACCACGAGATGCGGGCTAAACTGATTTTTGGTTCATGATGGAGTCATAAGATCTACCACAGTTACAGAGCGCCCCCTCCCTTTCTAACTCCCTCTTAAGGTAACTAAATGTCTCGCCACACATGAAGTCCCTTAAATAACAGCACAAAAAAGTTGTAAATGTAAGTTTTATACTACATGTCACTTTATAAATTCGGTAAAACATTTTATTATGATGGTTGCCTCTCCCTCTATATGTGGACGATTGAAATATCCTTAAAAGATGTTGCCGCAATGAAAGAAACACCAAGTGAAGAATCATATCCGTGATGCCCATGCCATCGCCTACATCCACCAGGCGGCATGTCACTGATATCAAATTGATAGGATAATTAATTAAATTGATCATCAGAGTTACTTTGCATCGCGAGTAAGTTTTCTTGTCTAGTAGTTGGATTACACTCGCCGGGTAGTTCAAATCGGAATCCCTGGATGGAAGACGATGTTAATTTTGAGGAACACTATTGTGAACCGACATTTGAAGCTGACCACAGAAGGATAATACCGCCAGGAATATGTGTTATACGTAAGGACCACACTCTTAAAAACACGATCAGAACGACTATGTTACATGCAAGAGAAGCGGTCTTGTTTCTACAGGTACACACGAGAGTCGCTGATACTGTTACGCTTTCTGGTAGAAATGCTGTATGCGATTTGGAATCAAGTCTTTCAATTTGAAACGTCCCCTTAGTAAAATTAATGAATTACTGTGCTGATAAACCTCTTACGTTATTTGATTTTCAAACAGCTGAGCAGAGCTGAAAGTACTGAGACATTTCATTCTTTACCTATTCTGATCAACACTAAAGTGACACACAATATTTTTAGCGCACCGCAAGAATGGCCCTAACTAACATTAACCTATACCTTTCACAAATCACTTACCTCACAAAAATCTTCGTTACTCGAACTACTGCAATACAGCGAGCGCCACTACTGCCAGCTAAATAAAAAATTCTAACTACTGAAGGCACACTACTGATAGGCATAGTTAGCAAATGAAAGATTTTGATAGAGAACAAACGATGTATTTACCTTAATAGTGTTCAAAAGTCATAATATATATAGCAGTTCATGACATCCAATCTTACAAATTTACTGTCTCTGATGGACAAGTCCAGATCATCCGCTCTCAAAACTCCGCCATTTCTCTCCCCACATCCACCACTGCTGGCGGCTCACCTCCAAATGCGCAACGCTACGCGCTGTTAACAGCCAACTGCTCAACACTACAATAGCATATACTCCAACAATGCTAACCAACCACAGCCTTCACACAGCACAGTCAGTGATTTTCATATAGAGCGCTACGTGGCGTTACCAACATAAAAACCTAAACAGCCTACATACAAATTCAACCACATACTTGCGTCAGATCCTATGGAGGTGTCTTTTAATGATTACAGCCACTAGTCACTCATATTCGTGGCACTCTCATATCTCCATATGAGTCACCTTTCTCGAATCTATCTGCTACAGTAAAATTCCACTGTGGTTTCACATAGCCTCTATGCATCTTGAAACTGCTCCTCAGTCTCTGCCTCGCTATCCCTGAAGCTTTGCACATGTGATCGTTCCAGTTTAAATCGAAACTGTGCAGAAGTCGGAAAGTGCTATATCTATCACATTCTGCAATCAGTTTAGCCAACAGAATGACCTGAGTTAATGCGATGGGATCGTGTTTTGACGATTCGGCGGAAATGGAAATATGTTGTCGTAGCTCCGCCAACGGTAGACGATGTGTAAAGTCAGCACCAAACAAAAACTACTCCTGCAACACGAGAATGTACAAAAGAAAGTACAAACAGTTGCAGTGGTGTTTCTTACTGGCGAAAACTAGAAAGACTCCACATCATACAGGAACTGGAAGGAGGACGAGGATATTGCTACTGCACATTGATTTGCTTCCAAACTACATAGAAGTACTACAGTCCAAAGCAAATCGGCATTCCTCATGATGCATTCTTCTGTCACCCAAACATTCTATCATCGTTATTCGGTACCATCCAGTAGAGAAAAGCTACGAATTATAAAAGCTACGCTAACTTCATCTGACGGAGAAATCGAAAAGCTTTTTACCGCATCTCTCTCTTCCGATATATCGAAAAAAAATACCGTTTGCATGCTGGCATCGACATATGTGGCGATCCTATTAAATATACAGGTATTGATCTATTTGAGCAGGCGGCAGTGATCGAAGTCGCTTGCACAGACCAGTGTAAAGTTTCATTGGCTGTACTGTAGGAGGACCATATTCCATAGAACATCAGTTGTAGGAGAGGGTCCCTGTTGTGTAGTTTAATACATTTTTTTCTCCTGTAACGCGCATTGTTTACCGCCATACGTTTTGTTTTTCCCACCACAATTTGGAGATCCGTGTCAGGTTCTAAGCTGATGTCAACACATTTCGATACATTGCCTCTCACAGAAAACTAGACATCGTACAGTATAAATTATAATGTTGGTGCTGCTCCCACAACACACACACACACACACACACACACACACACACACACACACACACATACACTGGATGATTTTAAATAAAAGACAGTCACAACGTGTGGAAGCTGGAGGAGTTTTGCGGTGTTGTGTGGCGTTTCCAAACAGCTGCCCAAAGGTGGCTGATCACCTCTGCATTTAAACTCGTCTCTCACAGCGACGGGATAGCTGATGGCTCAGTGTTCCATTTCGATTAATTCCTCGTAGTGCAGTCATGTACACAATCACTGTTTCGGTGCCAGCCATCCCCGGAAGGTGTTGCCCCTCCACCAAGACTCTTTCTCCATCTTAAACAACAGGTCTCAGTCAATCATTACATGGTAATCAACAGCATACCAGTGAATGGATGGGATGGAAAAGGCACCACTGATGTGCTATAATAATAAGCATCACAGTTGATAGTGTGAACATCTTTAGCAATTTTACCATAATTTCAACGTCAACTAATGACATGGCAGCATGCTTCCAGTTTTCTGTATCATTGCTAAACCGCTCCTTCTCTAATTTGCGAGTATCATTGCGAATGTAAATGGATGACTGTGCAGTACGTCCTTTCAATGTTAATTCTCGCACATATATACCAGACACCAGACAGCGATCTATGTACATATTTCTATCACTTCGAGCATAGTGCGTAATTTGCGATCTTTCTCTATGCAGATGGGAGTCACAGCATTCTTAGGATAAAGTTAGAGACTGAAGATCCCTTCGCATTGTCTTTGACCAACCCTCCCTGTTCACTGTCACCGACTTAATCTGCAGCTGACCAGAAGTAGACCGCTACATTCCGCTTCTCGTCAAGGAATAGAGCGAGCCGAGTCCATAACTGCTGTTTTGCACCCATCCAAGGCCACAAGATTTCTCCAGATGCGCGCATGTCGACGAGGTTAGCACTCTTTATCTGCGTACAGTGGTAGATATGAAACTGCGGTGTTGTAATAGCAGGCAGTTAACAAGAAGAAGAAATGGTGCGTGACAGAGCTCCAGGCAGACAGAGTTTTAAGGATCTGACATATGCACATAAACATGTGCACTCCTACGGCTACACAGTTCTGCACTTAAAACATGCTGCAATGTTGGAGTGGTGCAGTTTCCGACCTATTAGTCATGTGTAATGCAACGTTGTTAATATTCCAATGTAAGAAATATATTTCCAGCGCATGACACACATTCTCTTTGCATTTTCCTCTATGGTAAACTATGGTGACAAACTGTAAAATAAAAAAAACCACTTCCTTAAAACATCGATTCTGTGTGATACAATGCAGGTATGTGGATGAATGGGAAGACTTGATTCCAAAACGCGTACACCATTTCTACCAGAAAGCATAACCTTGCGTGTACCTGTAGAACCAAGACTGGTTTTTACATAGGGTGACGGTAACATAGTCGATGTGATCGTGATTTTAATAGTGCAGTCTTTACGTATAATGCATGTTGCCGGCGGTAAAATCCTTTTGTGGTCAGTTTCAAATGCTGGTTCTCAATAGTGTTCCTTGAAAAGTCCATTGTCTTCCATCCAGCGGTCGCCATTTTAACTACCTGTCGCGTGTAATTCGCCATGCAAAGTGACTCTCATGATCAATTTAATTAATTAGCCCAACAATTTGATGTTAGTGACATGCACCCTAGTGAGTTGAGGTGATGGCTAGGGCATCACGGATATGATTCTTCACTCGGCGTCTTTTTTTCCCTGCGGTGATATCTTTTAACAATATTTCAGTCGTCCACCTATACAGTGAGAGACAACCATTGTAAGAAAATCAGATGTGTTACCGAATTTATAATGTGACACATAGAATAATACTCACATTTACGACTTTTCTATGGTGTTACCTTAAGAGACTTCGTGTATGGCGAGACATTTGGTTAGTATTGGGGCAATGGGGGTTTTGCATCACTCTGCATTGTTGATAGATGTATCCAAGATGGCGCTGTGTAGACTTAGCAACAGCGCATGATATCATCAAAGATGGCGTCCGTGACATCAGCTGATGACACAAGTAGCATTATCCAAGATGGTGGGAAAGTGCCACGCCCCCTGCCACGCCCCAATGCCACGTCCCCCCTAGTGGGAAGTTCAAATTCCATCAGGACAACGCAGCATCTACTAACCTAAAAAATTGCGGGAAAGAAAGGTCACTTGGCTACCTCCACTAATTTAAGTCACCAGACTGCCGTCTCTTCCTAGGAATTAGCAGGAAGTTTCAATTTTGGAGGGAAGATAGGTCAATTAGGCTGCCTCCACTAATCTAAGAAAATGCCAGGAAAGGAAGGGCACTTGGGCTACCTCCAATATCCTAAGTCACCTGACCGCCACCTCTTCCTAGGGATTTGTGGGAAATTTGAATTTTGGTGGTAAACAAAGGTCACTTGGGCTATCTCTACTAACCTAAGAAAATGGTGGGAAAGGAAGGGCTCTTGGACTACCTCCACTAACCTAAGTCATCCAACCACCACCTAATCCTAGGAAATGGTAGGGAGAGGACTTGACCTGTGCTGGACATAAGTCGTTATTTTGCATGCACTATTTCTTTAAATAATTAGAGGCAGTACCACCATCAAGTGTGTTTACCACGTAGTCTGGGTCTAGTACACAGTACCACCACCAGAGGGCGCTTTCATTCCTTCTATGATGTAATCCAAGACGGTGGTCTGATGGTGGAGAGGAAGGGCCTCATAACAGGAAATTCAGGGGTATATTGTTTATTTATAAAAAAATCAGTTTTTGGGGGTTGGATTTCTATTGCTCATCATTCTTTGCTGTTTGGAAACATGTAGGTCTTGTAAGAAGTAATTGCATGGAGCAAACATGATGCATAGCCTAATGTTCAGCACAGTACTCCGGGTGTCCTAACCTAATGTTGGGCCCTTTGTTGGCACTTAACCTGTTGTTCTATTAAGTGGTTTTTCATGTCCTCCCCCTCCCCCCCCCATTTCCGTAAACCATTCTACCACCATTGATACCGCTAGCTTGTCAAATTAAGTGTTTAACAAATTACAGGAGTCAAATAGATCACCTGAACAACTCACTTCCAACTTACGATGGTCCTTCTTGATAATAAAATATATTTTCAACATTTCCGTATCACACACAAACATTATGCAAATCAAGTACATCTATATCTACATCCATACTCCGCAAGCCACCTGACGGTGTGTGGCGGAGGGTACCTTGAGTACCTCTATCGGTTCTCCCTTCTATTCCAGCCTCGTATTGTTCCTGGAAACAAGGATTGTTGGTATGCTCCTGTGTGGGCTCTAATCTCTCTGATTTTATCCTCATTGTCTTTTCGCGAGATATACGTAGGAGGGAGCAATATACTGCTTGACTCTTCGGTGAAGGTATGTTCTCGAAACTTCAACAAAAGCCCGTACCGAGCTACTGAGCGTCTCTCCTGCAGAGTCTTCCACTGGAGTTTATCTATCATCTCCGTAACGCTTTCGCGATTACTAAATGATCCTGTAACCAAGGGCGCTGCTCTCTGTTGGATCATATCTATCTCTTCTATCAACCCTATCTGGTACGGATCCCACACTGCTGAGCAGTATTCCAGCAGTGGGCGAACAAGTGTACTGTAACCTACTTCTATTGTTTTCGGATTGCATTTCCTTAGGAGTCTTCCAATGAATCTCAGTGTGGCATCTGCTTTACCGACGATCAACTTTACATGATCATTCCATTTTAAATCACTCCTAATGCGTACTCCCAGATAATTTATGGAATTAACTGCTTCCAGTTGCTGACCTGCTATTTTGTAGCTAAATGGTAAGGGATCTATCTTTCTGTGTATTCGCAGCACATTACACTTGTCTACATTGAGATTCAATTGCCATTCCCTGCACCACGCGTCAGTTCGTTCCAGATCCTCCTGTATTTCAGTACAATTTTCCATTGTTACAACCTCTCGATATACTACAGCATCAACCGAAAAAAGCCTCAGTGAACTTCCGATGTTATCCACAAGGTCATTTATGTATATTATGAATAGCAACGGTCCTACAACACTCCCCTGCGGCACACCTGAAGTCACTCTTACTTCGGAAGACTTCTCTCCATTGAGAATGACATGCTGCGTTCTGTTATCTAGAAACTCTTCAATCCAATCACACAGTTGGTCTGATAGTCCATATGCTCTTACTTTGTTCAGTAAACGACTGTGGGGATCTGTATCGAACGCCTTGCGGAAGTCAAGAAACACGGCATCTACCTGCGAACCCGTGTCTATGGGCCTCTGAGTCTCGTGGACGAATAGCGCGAGCTGGGTTTCACACGATCTTTTTCGAAACCCATGCTGATTCCTACAGAGTAGATTTCTAGTCTCCAGAAAAGTCGTTATACTCGAATATAATACGTGTTCCAAAATTCTACAACTGATCAACGTTAGAGATATAGGTCTATAGTTCTGCACATCTGTTCGACGTCCCTTCTTGAAAACGGGGATGACCTGTGCCCTTTTCCAATGCTTTGGAACGCTACGCTCTTCTGGAGACCTACGGTACACCGCTGCAAGAAGGGGGGCAAGTTCCTTCGCGTACTCTGTGTAAAATCGAATTGGTATCCCATCAGGTCCAGCGGCCTTTCCTCTTTTGAGCGATTTTAATTGTTTCTCTATCCCTCTGTCGTCTATTTCGATATCTACCATTTTGTCATCTGTGCGACAATCTAGAGAAGGAACTACAGTGCAGTCTTCCTCTGTGAAACAGCTTTGGAAAAAAACATTTAGTATTTCGGCCTTTAGTTTGTCATCCTCTGTTTCAGTACCATTTTGGTCACAGTGTGTCTGGACATTTTGTTTTGATCCACCTACCGCTTTGACGTAAGACCAAAATTTCTTAGGATTTTCTGCCAAGTCAGTACATAGAACTTTACTTTCGAATTCATTGAATGCCTCTCCCATAGCCCTCCTCACACTACATTTCGCTTCGCGTAATTTTTGTTTGTCTGCAAGGCTTTGGCTATGTTTATGTTTGCTGTGAAGTTCCCTTTGCTTCCGCAGCAGTTTTCTAACTCAGTTGTTGTACCACGGTTGCTCTTCTCCATCTCTTACGATCTTGCTTGGCATATACGCATCTAACGCATATTGTACGATGGTTTTGAACTTTGTCTACTGATCCTCAACACTACCTGTACTTGAGACAAAACTTTTGTGTTGAGCCGTCAGGTACTCCGTAATCTGCTTTTTGCCACTTTTGCTAAACAGAAAAATCTTCGTACGTTTTCTAATAGTTCTATTTACGGCTGAAATCATCGATGCAGTAACCGCTTTATGATCGCTGATTCCCCGTTCTGCGTTAACTGTTCAAATAGTTCGGGTCTGTTTGTCACCAGAAGGTCTAATATGTTATCGCCACCAGTCGGTTCTCTGTTTAACTGCTCAAGGTAGTTTTCAGATAAAGCAATTAAAAAAATTTCACTGGATTCTTTGTCCCTGCCACCCGTTATGAACGTTTGAGTCTCCCAGTCTATATCCGGCAAATTAAAATCTCCACCCAGAACCATAACGTGGTGGGGAAATCTACTCGAAATATTTTCCAAATTATCCTTCAGGTGCTCAGCCACAACAGCGGCTGAGCCAGGGGGCCTATAGAGACATCCAATTACCTTGTCTGAGCCTGCTTTAACCGTGACCTTCACCCAAATTATTTCACATTTTGGATATCCGTCAATTTCCATCGATACTATTGCACTTCTTATCGCTATAAACACGTCTCCCCCTTCACTGTCCAGCCTGTCTCTGCGGTATACATTCCAATCTGAGTTTAGGATTTCATTACTGTTTACGTCTGGTTTTAGCCAACTTTCTGTCCCTAGTACTATATGGGCGTTGTGGCCGTTTATTAATGAGAGTAGTTCTGGGACCTTTCTATAGACGCTCCTGCAGTTTACTATTAGCACATTAATATTGTTACTACCTGTTGCATTTTGCCTACTCCTACCTTGCCGCGTCTCAGGAGGCGTCTTGTCGGGCCTAGGGAGGGAATTCTCTAACCTAAAAAACCCACATGTGCACTCCACACGTACTCCGCTACCCTTGTAGCCGCTTCCTGCGTGTAGTGCACGCCTGACCTATTCAGGGGGACCGTACATTTCTCCACCCGATAGCGGAGGTCGAGAAATTTGCACCCCAGATCTCCGCAGAATCGTCTGAGCCTCCGGTTTAAGCCTTCTACTCGGCTCCAAACCAGAGGACCGCGATCGGTTCTGGGAACGATAACTACAAATAGTTAGCTCAGATTCCACCCCGCGAGCGAGGTTTTCCGCCTTCACCAATTCCGCCAACCGCCTGTACGAACTGAGGATGACCTCTGAACCCAGACGTCAGGAGTCATTGGTGCCGTCAGGAGCAACAATTTGCAGTCGGGTGCTCCCAGTGCTCTCTATCGCCGCCGGCAGGGCCTCCTCCACATCTCGGATGAGACACCCCGGCAAGCAGACAGAGTGAACACTGGCCTTCTTCCCCGACCTTTCCGCTAAGGGGCTCTATCACCCGCCTAACGTTGGAGCTCCCAATCACTAATAAACCCCTCCCCCTGTGTGCCTGCTCGGACCTTGCTGAAGGAGCGGCCACATGTCCACTCACAGGCAGAGCGGGCGATGCCACACAGCCAGCCTCCACATTGACCCTCCACCTCGTGCGCCGCGAACGCCACTGAACCCGCCACTCCCCTTGGGGAAGGGTGGCCCAACCGCGCCCGGTACCCGCGAAGATGTCTCGGCAGCATGGACCGTGGATGAAGCATGTAACGTGCGACGCACCACTCCCCACTGCCGCTACACTCCGAGGCAGCAGCCTGAAGACGGCTGACATTGGCCATCAGCACGTTCAGCTGTTCGCGAACAGTGGCCAGCTCCTCCTGCGTCCGTACACAGTAGTCACACATTCTATCCATCCTAAGCAATCAACAATTTACTGTAGAGAGTTCATCAACTTTTAAGTAGACTGCTAATTCACTAAAGGCGACTGATTGTTGACTAAACTGTGATTCCTAGACACTTCTTGTAGAACACAACGAAAATAGCACTACCTGTCTCTGGACTGTATTGAAAACAAACACTATTACTACTGGCACTATGGTTGACTAAAGGGACTCTCTCTGACTGTATTCAAAACAAACACGAAATCTATGGAACACTGCCTTCTTTGGAACTGGAGTATGAGCGTATTTCGCCTTGTCTCATTCATCTTGCACGTCACGTGGAATAGTTTTGTCATAATTGTCTCTCGGGCCTCAATGTTTCTGAAGGAATGTCATCTACTACAGGTGTCGAGTCTCCACTTAAGTCTTTAGTGCTTTGTTAACATCATTAACTTCCACTACGCTTTCTATAATATTGCTTTCAAGTTCGTTTCAGTTCTATATATGTTCTACATATTCCTTCCACCTGTCAGATTTATCTCCTTGCTTAGTGCTGGCTTTGCCAGCTTAGCACTTGATATCCATGCAGCTACTTCTTCTTCTCTGCAAAGGACTATTTAATTTTCGCACAAGTCGTATCTGTCTTTTCCCTACTCATGCATTTTTTTCTAGCGTTGCATTTGTCCTTTAGGCATGCCGACATAGCCGTTTCGCATTTCCTGTCAATCGCACTTTTTAGATGGCTGTATTCCCTCTCATCTGTTTCAGTTACTGTATTTTTATATTTTGTTCTTTCGTCAATTAAATTTAGTTTCTTCGGTGTTATCCAAGGATTATTACTAGACCTTGTATTTTTCCGTATTTGATCTTCTGCTGCTCTCAGTGTTTCATTTCTCAGTTTTCCATTGTATTCTTTTCCTCTATTTCAGTCACATTTTGTCTAATGCTCCCTCTGAAAGTCTAAACCATCACTGGTTCCTTCAGTTTATCCAGGTCCCATCTTCTTAATTTTCTACCTT
Organism: Schistocerca nitens; assembly: GCF_023898315.1. Lineage (NCBI taxonomy): Eukaryota > Metazoa > Arthropoda > Insecta > Orthoptera > Acrididae > Schistocerca > Schistocerca nitens. The sequence goes on from NC_064615.1 coordinate 481,644,498, forward strand.
TTTGCAATTTGTCACCTTTAATCTACAGTTCATTACCAATAAATAATGGTCAGGGTCTACAGTTGCCCCTGCAGATATCTAACAGTCTAAAATCGAGTTCCGAAATCTCTGTCTTACAGTTATATAATAAAGTGCCTGTAGGTCTCCTCCCCATATACAGTCTTCTTACATGATTCTTAAACCAAGTTTTAGCGATGATTAAATTACGCTCTGTGCAAAGGTTCTACCAGACGACTTCCATTTTCATTCCTTTCCTCCCAGGCCATATTCACCAATTTTTTTCCTTCTCTTGGTCTTCCCACTACCGAATTACAGTCCTGAATCACAATCAAATTTTCCCCTCCCTTAACTGTCTGAATAATTTCTTTTATTTCTTCATATACATTTACAACCTCGTCATCTGTGGAACTAGTTGGCATATTAGCTACTACTACTGTGGTGGGAGTTGGATTCCTGTCTAGCTTGGGTTCAATAATGCTTTCACTATGCTGTTCGTAGATGCTTAACCACATTCCTATTTTCTTAATTCGTTATTATACCTTCTCAAGCATCACCACTATTCGATTTTGTATTTATAATCCTGCACTCACTTCACCAGATGTCCTGTTCCTCGTGCCACTGAACTTCACTAATCCGCTCTGCACCAAACTTCAATCTGTCCATTTCCCTTCCTAAATGTTCTAACCTAGCTGCCCAATTAAAAGATATAACATTTCACACTCAAACCCATAAAATGCGTTTTGTTTCTCCTGTTGATGCATCTCCCTGACTAGTACCTGCTCACAGATCCTATTGGGACACTACTTCACCTCCAGAATATTTTACCCAAGAGGACGCCATCCTCATTTAACCATATTGCAGAGCTGCATGCCTCGGGAAAAATTACGGCCGTAATTTCCCCTTGCTTTTAGCCATTCGCAGAATGAACATAGTAAGGTCATGACTGATGTTGCAAGGGCAGATCAGTTAAGGTTCTCCTGCAACTACTGAAAAGACTGCTGCCTCTCCTCAAGAACCACACGTTTGTTTGTTCTCTCCATAGATAGCCACCTCACATCACCAGGGTCCATTGTTCCTTGGTCAGAGGGGGGGGTGGGGGGGGGTGGGGGGGGGGGGCGCATCTACAACGTCCATGGGTGGGTGAAGAGCAGATATACAAAATGAATAGGTGAATAACCTAGAAATGTCGTAGTGAAATATATGACAGTAGTTGCTTCATCCAAATGAAACCAATAATTGATAAAGAATTTGTGATTGTTATTCTGATCGATAATTCGTAACCATTCTGCTGAAAGGGGGACTGATGATTGTGTTGTCCTAGAAGCAATGTCTTATCAGTTATCTGACAGTAGTTCTGCGTTCTGGCGCAGTCTGTGTTGTTACCAAATTTATTCAAGGTGGTGGCTCTCTCTGCATAGACCCCCACCCCTTCTCCATTGGGGACAGGGGGTAGACGTGGCAGTGCCCCATTGTTGATGTCATCACCCACACTCCTCCCCCCTCGCTCACTTCCCCTCCTCTCAACCCATATCCACTCTCCTCTTCCCCATTTCCGCTCCACACTTGTAAATTGGCAGCAAAAAGCACAATTTGTGCTGAGCTGCTGGAGAGGAAGCATGTAAGATACTGTCTTTATTTTTTTCTTTATTTATTTTTAAGTGTGTTATCATGCTGTTGGATTGTCCTGTAGCGGCCTCCTCACTACACTGCCCCCACCCCCTCATCCCCACTATCCTCTACCCCCCACCGCCACTTTTTCTGATGTTCACCTTGAATTTTGAAGACCGACTGGTCTAGTCCACGATACCGCTACCAGAGGGTGCTCGAAACTGTCCTACAGTCACTCCTTATCAACCCATACTTTCCACTCCCTCCACTTTTGCCGGTTGTATATGTATATATGTTCACCTTGCTGCTTGCCCTAGTCCACAACACTGCTCGAAATTGGTGGGAAACTGCACTACAGCTGCTGCCAGAAGAATTGCCTCCTACCGCTTGTGAAGAAAACGGTTCCTGGAGATTTACTATGACCATGAATTTGTAATCAGAAAAAGTTTAAAGAAAAACTGCATGAAGAAAATTAACACTGTGTAAAACCCACGAATCAGTTTTACTTCTAGAAACTTCAAAAGCACACCTTTATATGAGAAGTTTCCCAATCCTGTTAAAATCCTGATGATAAAATCCTTTGATAGTGGAAAACAGTAAAACAATCTGAAGCTAATTTGATAAATAATGACAAAGTGTACTGTAATTTTGCTTACCAGTAACAGTTAAACCAAAATAAATTTGCATGTAAACATGATGAATGGGAATATGAGATTAAGAGGCATGTAAACAAAGATCGTGTATTTTGACAGTTGTCAGATTCAAAGTTCCCTCTAATACGCTAACTTGAAACAATGGCGAATAAGCTACGTCTTTGTAATTGGTCAGTGTAGATAACTTCAATGGCAGATGCCTCAACGTATATGTAAATTCTCCTGTCTGAATTACTGTATATACACATCGAAGCACACCCTTCCAAAAGACTCATACAATGCATGCAACGACTGGTACAAATTAGAACACTGGCATGGGCATTGTGCGTGTGTTAGACTAATTCCAGATAAAAGAATTTTCTGACCTGTCACAAAGAAGCCGAGTATAACACTCTAGCAGCGCATTTGCCAAATACGACATAAAATAACCAAAAGTGCTACCCTCTGGGAGGATTTTGAAAGTTTTGACTGGGTGTTGCCTAACAGACAGAGGGAATCGAACGTGAATTTCGTAATGGTAGCAGTTAGTAGATACCGGAAAGACTAAAATTTTGCAAGAATTTACAGTAACAGAGTTCTTGTAAATAAAATAATGAAACGGTCGCCAGCATAACAATGTGAAAACATTATTTTGAATGAATCTACCTTTACTCTTGCAAAAAGAACTTTCATTAATTCTTTCTCATTAAAGTGCAATGAACACCTATAATAACCAGACGAAATACGCAATGAATAGCAGTAGTTATAAATAGCATATGCAAGCATTTACAGAATTAAAAAAAAAATTATCCCTGTTAACCACAGTTTTCACTTCTACCTTTCAATAATTTAGCACAGGAATGTTTCCCAAAGGCATACACAAGACTAAACAGCACCAGATAAGAATTAAAGTTTGACTAACACAGATACATACAGCACAAATATGATGAAATAACACAGTACACATCCTTTTTATATAGACTCTTTTAAGATACATACTTCAGATTTATTTAGCTATCCAGTTTGGTCTTTTTCCTGACAGGAAAGATTGAAATTGGGGGGGGGGGGGGGGGCAAAAAACTGTCCCTCCTTTTATGAGCAGATTATACATACTTTTCAGAAACTATTTTCATTATAATAACAGCTGAATTACTGCCCACTTAGGACCATTTATCGTGCAAAGTTTTAATATTATTAGTACTGACAATACTCTCAACAACTTCGGAAATGACTTAATGTAAAAGTTCAGCTTCAAATAACATCAAAACCAAATGCTTTAGAACACCTCTTATGAAGCAAGTGATTTTCACTGACCACTTTTATACTGTTGAACATTAAACAGTGACACTTGTAAATTAGAAGTGATTCAAAATAAATAGGAGCTTTTCCTAAATTCAGTGTAAAGTGAAATAGCTTGACATAAGTCTTCACAAACAGGATACTCAGACTTAAATATTTTGAGGAAATGACCCTGTTTAGTTGATGGAAGAGGAAAATTTCATGGTTCAAATACCAGTTTTGGATTATTATTGCAAAATTTAACACACACAAACACACTGGTTTATATTGATATACAGTTCTAACCTCCTGAAGTTGTTAGAGCAGTGGCTCAATAGTGGTGGCGAACACATGGCGGCTACTTGGTATCTCCTCTGGCCGATTATAGCTCTATTTCATTTCTTCTTGGTGACGTAAGTATTAATTTTAGAGCTATTCCCACAGGTAGAGTACCCTTTTTACAGCCACAATTACACCCGAGGCCATTCCATCTCAAATTAGATACTGGATGCCTCACTCGGCACCTGTGCTGTTGACTGGTCAGCTGACGGCTACTGACTGCCTCTGCTCTCTTGCTTCCCTCCCAGCCTGAGCGCCACTTCCAACTTTCAGCTATCGCCACACCATTTCCGTAGTGGAGGGAAATCACTATGTCTTTTATATTATACAATACAAAATCCCTAATTATGAACCAGTTTTTTACATTGCAGTTTTTCATACTTAAACATATTTAATAAAATTCCATTATTTAAGCACACTATTACGTTAAACAATTTATACATCATGAAGTACTGCCTCCCTCCAATGATCTCAAGAACTTAACTAGTAACGAGTAAACACTTAATAAATAAAGTTGCACTGTACCGATTGCTCACAATCGATTGTGGTGTTAAAAAAATACACTGAAATGCAAAAACAAATAAATTATGGCAACAACTACTGTTAGGGGTGGGGTCAACAATCGCTGAAGGTGAGCAGTCTTTAGACTATACTAGTTTTATTTACAGACAGAAACATTAAGAGATAGTCTATTACAAAGCATAAAGCAATTAAATTGGTCACAATTGTGTTTCTCGAAGAGAGGAATGATTTTTAGTCTTATCGGTGATAAGACGGCAGTGATGTGGCGACGGCAGTAGAAGCAGTTTGAAGTTGCTGATATGAATCCTGTAAGTTCATCTAGTCGTGTCCTTCGCATTAAAATATCCTCTTTCCTTACATTCTGTTTCAGCTGGCGGTCGTAATAAGTTGCGTAGCATCCATTTGTCGTACGCCGGAACAATGTAACTGCTTATGCAGCACCTGAAGGTCGTATTAATTCAACTGCAGCTTTCGCACACGACAGGTTCGCACAGTCCACATGACGTGTTTAAATTAACACTCCTTTTGCCGTACTTTGCCAATTGCGAAGCCAGACAGTCCATCTGCTCTTAATATTCATGGTTCACAGTAACACTGTTCCCGCGAAAACAGTCATGTACGCAACAACAAAGAACAGTTTCCACATCGGGAATTAGTGTTTTAGCACACGTCATATATCGTAGTCAATAAAACGATCAATATTAAATTCACAGTTTATATAATGCAGCTCAATTCTAAACCGACGACAGTACTGTCTGTTCATGAGTGCATTGTCACTGTCACAAGCATCATTCTGCAAAAACAAACAGTGTCTGCGTAACACAACGTCCGTTTAGAATATCCATCATAAAGTCACATTTCAAACCGTGTCTAACACACGAAGGTCCGCTATTAATATCGCGTTAAACGCACATCATTACTACACACAATACTTACTTCCGCACAGCCACGCTCACGCGCCATCCGCGACTGTCTGCCGCACTGTTCGACCCGACAACTGTCGATACCTCTCTCGCTCCACACTCCTTACAAAACTTCTGCCTACTGCATTCCGTTTCACACAATACATTTAATAAAACTATCTGAAAGATCACCAGTAACAAAATCCAAGCCTTTACATAAGGAACTCGTATAGAAAATAGCACAGTAAACATAGTCATACACACACACTTCATGTTCTACATATATAACCGAATAAAAAATATCTCTGTCATCAGAAATGTATCTATGGAGCACAAAGTAGTAAAATAATGGAAAAAAATATATCTCGTTACCAGCCATGGCATCACACACTCCTCAATAGTATAGCCGCTGAGGAAATTGTACACAGACACATGGCAAAAAGGGATAGGACGATAAACTATCATTGAAGTGTAGGAAGAGTAGCCTCCTGCCGATCTACAAGTGAAATAACTCCTGAGGAGTGCGAAGACGAGATAGGACAGCAAACTATCACTGAAGTGTAGAAAGAGTTGGCCCCACACGATCTACAAGTGCGTTGCTGCTGAGAACCATGGTAGGAAGGGATAGGACAGCAAACTATCACTGAAGTGTAGGAAGGCCAATAAATGTTACCACACATGAAGGGAAATGCTTCACTGCTCTAACATCGAAATTATCGTGGAAAAACCTGCCACTCATAGACAACAAATTATAACGCAGCACACGCACTGGCAATTGACAAGAATTATTGTAATAACACAACTACCGCAAAAACTGACCCCAAAAGATCTCATCAGGAGAGAATGGAGGCAGCTGCACTTGTGTCCACCTTGATGTATGTATAGAGAGTAAGCAGCTTAGAACCCTCTCCTCACTCCTTCTCCTCCCCCCCCCCCCCCCCCCCCCACAGGCAGGGATACCGGTTTTCCAGGCCTGTTCTAACCTGCTGCTGAAAGTCTGCAAAGGGCAAAATTTCCATTCTCGGTCTACAGAAATCAATCACAGATAGACAAAAGACAAGAAGAACAGGACATTCCTGCTATCCATTAAATGTATTCCTTGGAAAGACTGCCCCCCCCCCCCGCCCCCCTTTCCCTTGGAACAATGGAACAACAGGGAAATTCCTGACTATCCATCATGGATGATCAACAGTGGAGTGCTTTCAAACGTTTTGGGGATGTGCTGCCACTGTCTGAATGTCGTCTTTGACTAAGTAAAATCAGACTCATGTAGAAAAAAATTGAAATAACATGTCCCATGTAAATGAGATAAACACAGATCTTTGTACTAGTTATCTCGCTGGGCGCTGATCCATCCAGTCTGCCCCTGACAGCTTGAGAGCAGTGTCCTCACTGGATGGACTCCGCCCATGCCTGTAGTAATAACCTGTCATCACTCCAGTTTATTCTACTTCTTCATATAAAATGTCCAAAAGCTGTCGCCGGCCGTTGTGACAGAGTGGTTCTAGGCGCTTCAGTCTGGAACCGCGCGACCGCTGCGGTCACAGGTTTGAATCCTGCCTCAGGCATGGATGTGTGTGATGACCTTACGTTAGTTAGGTTTGAGTAGTTCTGAGTTCTAGGGTACTGATGACCTCAGATGTTAAGTCCCATAGTGCTCAGAGCCATTTAAACCATCCAAAGGCTGTCTGGTACAGGTTTCAGATGCTACACTATACTGAATGACGGCTTTGTGTGCGTGTGTTCTCATATATTGTGGAAGGATGAGATTCCTGCTGTACAGACGGCACAGGAATAGACGGTGGAGGAACTTTTACAGAGGTCACTTGCTACTTGTGAAGTAACGCACTGCTTGTCTGCCCAAAGTGTTGCCATTCTTAACAGCTCAACTGCTGTAACGTCAGTGACTGAATAAGCACGAACACTCATCTGATGCATGAAGTATTACTACCATGTATTCTCCAAATGTGATTCTTATGCTTGATACAACGAATTTACACTGCCAATCTGACCTCACATCATGTGAAGGGTGTAGTCTTACACTTTTAAAAATGGATATTTTGACAGCGCAAACAGTGTATATAGTACTAAAATCGACTAAATCACCAGCTAAAGGAGAGTAATCTCACTCTCCAGGTGCGAGTCATGTGGTTGCTACAATGAGTGTTGTACAGACAGACCTCTTCTCATATCATGTAAAGAATGTAGTCATAAGCTTTTGAAACGAGTACTGTGACAGTGCAAATAGTGGACACAGTACTAGAATCAATGAGAGCTCCAGCTAAATAAGTGTAAATTCTCTCATGATATGAACTTATGCTTGCTATAATGAATATTGAACCGAAAACATCGTATCTTGCATTCATTATACTACAAAATAAGCACATAACGCCATCCAACAGCTAGCAATCCCCACACACTATGGCGAGTAGAATACTTCACCAATGATATAATGGGTAGGACCAAACGACGACATGATAACCAATAAAGAGGTTGAGAAAGTCAGCCAACAAGTTGCAAACCAAAGGTTTTAGCCCTTGACTTAGGTTTCGATACGTATAGAAACATGTGTCGGTTAGACCATCAGCGAGAACAGCACCACTAGTTCCTGCTACGAATAAGGCGAGTACACCGTTCACTTGTTACATATTTTTACGAGCTTCAAACAGGAGCGACTTATTTTCAGTTATCTGGATAGTTACTAGTTTATTTTTGTAATTTCTTGCATGTTTGAGTACTACCTAGGCCCAACCTTTTATTTTAATAACAGTGTAGCGTACAGTACCGCCGTTGTTATCGACTCCTGTATCGACCCTCGTATCGTACAGGCTTTTGTTTGTTTGCTTAGAACAGCTCTGTTAGACCTTCAGCGAGAGCAGCACCGCTAGTTCCTGCTACTAATAAACGAGTACAAGGTTCGCTTGTTACATATTTTTATGAGCTTAAAGCAGGAGAGACTGCAGTAATGGATAGGAACTGTGATTGTTGTCTACAGATGCGAGCTGAGTTGGCAACCCTTTGCTAAAAGCTCCAGGTTGCTTTGGCTTCTGTCCCACAGTTTGAGGTTGCTGCCAAGGGGCGTCACTGTGGGGAACGAACGTGGGGATGCGAGGGACGTCGACCACGTCCCACATGTCCTCCGATCGGTCCACTGCTGTGGCCGGCCCGGGTACTGCCTGCACTGAGACGCCCCACCAGTGGTTGAGTGGGAAATCATTGTATGGCAGACAGCGAAAAACTTTCCGAGAGGCTGATCGTAGGGCCTCCCCAGTTCGTTTGACGAACAGGTTTTGGGCGTTATCTGTGGCTGGCGACGTCTCTGAGCCGGATGCAGTCGTCTAACTCGTTCCAGAGGAAGCTTTTCGGCCTGCAAGGTCTGGGCATTCACAGAGGGTGAGTTTGCTGGTAGTTGGAAGCTCCAACGTTAGGCACATAATGAGGCCCCTTAGGAACATGGCTGCCAAGGAGGGGCTTCCTTAGCCAGTGTGCACTCCGTGTGCATTCCCAGGGGAGTCATTCCGGATGTGGAAAGGGTGCTTCTGGATGCCGTGAAGAGTACAGGGTGCAGTCAACTGCAGTTGGTGGCTTATGTCGGTACCAATGACGTGTGTCGCTTTGGATCGGAGCAGATTCTGTCTGGTTTCAGGCGGCTAGCGGAAATGGTAACGACTGCCAGCTTGCTTCCAACATAAGGCGGAGCTTACCATCTGCAGCATCATCGATAGAACCGACTGTGGTCGTTTGGTGCAGAGCCGAGTGGAGGGTCTGAATCAGAGGATCAGGCGGTTCTGTGACCATGTAGGCTGCAGATTCTTTGACTTGCGCCATCGGGTGGTGGGTTTCCGGGTTCCGCTTAATAGGGCAAGAGTCCACTACACAGAGGAGGCGGCTACACGGGTAGCGGGGGCTGTGTGGAAGGGACTGGGTGGTTTTTTAGGTTAGAGGGTCTCAGGGAACCACAGAAGGGATGTCCGTCTAAAAGTGGGCAGGTAAAACACAGTAAGGTAATTGTAGAAACGATTGGTATTGTAGTTGTAAATTGTCGTAGCTATGTTGGGAAAGAACCAGAGCTCTAAGCCCTAATGGAAAGCACTGAAGCTCAAATAGTTGTAGGTACAGAGAGCTGGCTAAAGTCGGAAATAAGTTCAGCCGAAATTTTTTCAAACGATCTAACAGTGTTCAGAAAGGATACATTAAGTACAGTTGGTAGTGGAGTATTTATTGCCGTCAGAAGTAGTTTGCCTTGTAGCGAAATTGAAGTAGACAGTTCGTGTGAAATAGTATGGATAGAGGTTATACCTGACAATTGGACTAAACTATTAATTGGATCATTTTACCGACCCCACCGCCCCCTCCCTCCCCCCTCCCCCCCCCCCCCCCCCCCGACTCAGAAGATATAGTTGCTGAACAGTTCAGAGAAAACTTTCTAACATTCTGCGTGGTGTCTGTTTGTTCTAAGTCGTGTCTCCCTACCACTTTCGCGCAACGACGCTCTGAGCGTGTTTTTTAGGGAATTGACTAGTTTGAACCTGGGACCTGTTGCTGGTAAGGAGACGCCAGACCACACATGACATGTAGAGTTCAGAATAGTTCAGTGAGACTAGCGATGATATAATCAAATACTTAATGATTTCAACGTCAGCTCCACTGCACTCCCTGTAAAAGAATCTTATAACTAAATTTAGTGGAAGGGGTTCAAGGCTTTCCTATTTTTAGTTAGCTGGTAAAATAATGTCAAGAAAGCAGTTAAGTTTACCATTGGAAATTTTATTCTACTCACAAAACATTGTTTATAAATTGCACTATTGATAAAAGGAAATATTTTAATACAGGATGATAAAAACCAACTTCGTTCAACAAAAATGCGAACGAATATTCCATGAATGGGTTTCCAAGTTCTATAATGGATCGAAGGATGACCTATGCCATAACACATCTATAATATACATAGATTTATGTTAAGTTTCATAAAAGAGAAAACTATCAAAATGGTCTACAGTGACCCTCAATTATCTTTAATTACTTATTTAACTTGTCGTAAATTACAGTGGCTGATGTGGCTTCTCAATAATTATATAACAGAAAGATCATCGCGTTTCACATTTTAACTTATGTAGCAAATGTGAATAGCATGATTTTTAATTGACGATCGACACTAGTATTACGCAAAAAGGGGGTGTAACAGATGAGACTTCTGCAGTTCTGAGTGAAGCTTTATGCACTGTTATGCGGCATCGCGTGTGTTCATTACATTGTCGTTGGTTAGGCAGCATCAGGGGGCAGGGGGCGGTACAGCTCCACGCACCTCGCCGTCTCGGAAACAATTCTCTCCTAACTTCTCCTTACTACAATTTACCGAAGTTGGTTTATAAAAAGCTATCTGGCTGTGTTTTCAACTGACCAATCAGGGTCTCAATGTTAACCTTAAGCTCCACCTACAAAAATTCTGTCTATCCAATGAGAAACGTTATACTTTTCGTGATGGGGCAATGTTTTTAACGTTTGCAACGTAACAGAGACGCGAAAAAGTCTTGCGCTAAAACTTGCAGCTGGTGTGGCCCTCTTAGTGTTATCGTAAGATCTATACTCTTCTTCTGGAGGGCTCTATCTTTTAACATGGGCTGGGGGGTGGTCCTGGCGGTTGGCTGGCATGTGGGTGTCCGTCCCTTATCGTAGGGCCTTCTAGCTTATCACGGTTCTGCTCTCGGCTTCTGTTCTCGTTTCTTCCCTCGGAACTGCGTCTGTTTCACGGTGGGAAGGTATGACATGCATTTAGGCGTTCTTGTGTTAGTCTGTGGTATTCCATTTGCTCACTCGTTGATCGTATTACTTTGGTTAATTTAATGTCACGATTTATTCGGAGCTATGTGACATACTGCTGGATTTGCTTATCATGTCAGGGTTTTCATGGAAGGTGTTGGATTTGCCTGATACCTTACAACTTGAGTCTCATTTCAAACAAGTACTCCGCTCATACAATTATAGTCGGTGGTGACTTTAATCTACCCTCGATATGCTGGGAAAACTATACGTTTAAGGCCGGCGGCAGGCATAAAACGTCATCCGAAATGTACTGAATGCTTTCTCAGAAAATTATTTTGAACAATTAGTTCATGAGCCCAATCGAAGCGTAAATGGTTGCAAAAGCATACTTGACCTTTTAGCAACAAATAATTCTGGACAAAGAGTGAGTATTGTGACGAATACAGAGATTAGCGACCACAAGGAAGTTACTGCTACGCTGAATACCGTAACACCTACAACCATCAAAAAGAAACGCAAAGTATATTTAAAAAAGGTGATAAAAATTCTCTTAACGCCTTATTAAGAGACAATCTTCACTCCTCCCGATCTGATCAGGTAAGTGTAGAAAATTTGTGGAATGTATTCAAAGAGATAGTATCGACAGAAATTGAAAGATATATACCACATAAATTAATAAGTGATGGTACTGATCCCCCATGGTACACAAAACGGGTCAGATCGTTGTTGCAGAAGCAACGAAGAAAGCATGCCAAATTTAAAAGAACGCAAAATCTCCAAGACTGGCAAAGTTTTACAGAAGTTCGAGGTATGGCCCGTACTTCAATGCGTGATGCTTTCAATAATTTCCATAACGAAATTCTGTCTCGAAATCCGGCAGAAAACCCAAAGAGATTCTGGTCATACATAAAGCACACCAGTGGCAAGACGTAATCAATACCTTCACTGCGCGATAACAACGGTGAAGTCACTGATGACAGTACCACCAAACCAGAGTTATTAAACACGGTTTTCCGAAACTCTTTCACCAAAGAAGACTAAGTAAATATTCCAGAATTCAAATCAAGAACAACTGCCAAGATGAGAAACATAGAAGAAGATATCCTCGGAGTAAAGAAGCAGCTTCAATCACTTAATAAAGGCAAGGCCTCCGGTCCAGATTGTATACCAGTCAGGTTCCTCTCAGAGTATCCTGATAAAATAGCTCCATATTTAGCAATTATATACCACCACTCGCTCACAGAAAGATCCGTACCTAAAGACTGGAAAATTGCTCAAGTCACACTAATACCCAAAAAGAAAAAGGGGAATAGGAGTAATCCGCTGAATTACAGGCCTATATCACTAACGTCAATTTACAGTAGGGTTTTGGAACATATGCTTTATTCGAACATTATAAAGTACCTCGAACAAAACGATTTATTGACACATCGTTCTTGTGAAACACAACTAGCTCTTTACACTCATGAAGTAGTAAGTGTTATCGACAGGGGATGTCAAATGGATTCCATATTTTTAGATTTCCAGAAGGATTTCGACACCGTTCCTCACAAGCGTCTTCTAACCAAACTGCGTGCCTACGGAGTATCGCCTCAGTTGGGCGACTGGATTCGTGATTTCCTGTCAGAAAGGTCACAGTTCCTAGTAATAGACGGAAAGTCAACGAGTAAAACATAAGTAATTTCCAGCGTTCCCCAAGGAAGTGAGATAGGCCCTCTATTGTTCCTGACCTATATTAACGACATAGGAGACAATCTGAGTAGCCGGCTTAGATTGTTGGCAGATGATGTTGTCATTTATCGTCTTGTAAAGTCATCAGATGGTCAAAAGGACTTGAAAAATGATTTAGATAACATATCTGTATGGTCCTAAAAGTGGCAGTTGATCCTGAATAAGGAAAAGTGTGTACTCACATGAGTACCAAAAGAAATCAGCTAAATTTCGATTACGCGGTAAGTCAGTGTAACCTGAAGGCTGAAAATTCAACTAAATACTTAGGGATTACAATTACAAATAACCTAAATTGGAACGATCACATAGATAATATTGTGGGTAGGGCAAACCAAAGACTGCGATTCATTGGCAGAACACTTAGAAGGTGCAACAGGTCTACTAAAGAGACTGCTTACTCCACGCTTTTCCGCCCTATTCTGGAGTATTGCTGTGCAGTGTGGGATCCGCATCAGGTGAGACTGACGGATGACATCGAAAAAGTACAAAGAAGGGCAGCTCGTTTTGTATTATTGCGAAATAGGGGAGATCGTGTCACAGACATGATACGTGAATTGGAGTGGCAATCATTGAAACAAAGGCGTTTTTCGTTGCGACGGGATCTTCTCATGAAATTTCAGTCACCAGTTTTCTCCTCCCATTGCGAAAACATTCCGTTGGCACCTACCTACACAGGGAGAAATGATCATCACGATAAAATAAGAGTAATCAGGGCTTGCACAGAAAAAATTAAGTGTTCGTTTTTCCCGCGTGCCGTTCGAGAGTGGAACGGTAGAGAGACAGCCTGAATGTTGTTCTTTGAACCCTTATTGTGAATAGCAGAGTAATCACATAGATGTAGATGTAAAGATATCTTCTTTAGAGAGAGTGGGCTCTAAAAATATATATAAACGGTGTAACGATTATAAACTATTTTTCATACATAACAAAATATTAATAATAGAAAAATATTTGTGAACCAAGCGTACTCACCTGTTACATCACATGGTGATAAATTACATTAGCTGAAACCGAGCTGCTTCTTTTGCCGTATATACTCATGAAACTGATATAAAAACCAGAAAGCTACATGTCCTTTAGCTTGAGGCAGCAGCCAGATTACACTCAGCGTAAATCAGAATAAATGCACAGATGTATTCGCCTACTGGTAGAGGCTCTCGTCTACATAAAATTATAACAAGAGTCCAGATCTGTATAACATAAGTATTCACCATGCCACAGACAAAGGCCAACTGTTCGAAGGTACAGGCTCAAGCGATAAGAAAAAATCGGGATGCAGAAGGCGCTAAATACATGCTCGTAAGTACTATGCCTTGCTTCTGTCAACTAACAGCAGTTTACATTAAAGTAAGAATGAAAATTTCTTCTACAAGGCTGCTAATAACGCAATAAATTTACATGTATATGTTACGTGTAAAATCTCTAATACATTTGCTGACAGAGGAATACTGTATATGCAACTCAGCATGCAGAAGCTAGAGCTTACAGAGGACCACTGTTACAAATAAATGGCGAAAGAAGAGCAAATATGAGCTAAAACAACGATGCGAAATGTAAGTAGCTGAACAGTAGAGAGGAATTAGTTTCAGGAAAGCGGCACTATCGCCTATGTTAGCAGAGATCGGTAAACATATAGTATGTGACCATGAGTAGCGGTTTAAAGCCATCAAGAAAGTGCTTACTCGCGAGTTGCAACTGATCGTTCAACATGTTACCGCCTCTCTTAGCAAAATATTTATAAATTTCAAATCTTCTAATAAATCCAATTTCCAGCCTTTTATTTCCTTACGTAAAATTATGGTTTGTTCTAACTCCCTCGGAAGAATGAAGAACATTTGCCCCTTTATTACCCAACAGGTGCTCTTTATATGTGGCTTAAATACCTCTACCAGTCTACTCTATACAGGATGAAGAAAAATTCGCGAACTCGGACTTCGCAGCGCGATTCCTCACATACTGGCAATACAAAAATGTCTCCCACAAAAATTCGTTCTCCGCTTATTTCGGGACTTAAAGATTGGCAATGTGGCAACACTGTAATCATACGTACGGTGATTACGGTTGCCAGCAGCAGGAGTGTTGCTGTGCAGTTCGTGCGGTGGATAGTGTTTAGGGTTAGCATGCTGGAGGTCGAGAGTTAGACTGGGTCGAGACGTATTTGTTTTTATTGGCTAAAAGTAGCCTGCATGGTATGGTATATGGCATCTTAATCGTCATACAGCGATTACAGTGGGACTTCTACAAAATATTTGCAGTTATGTATTATGAACACGGAAATGGAAATAAAATCGTTTTCATTGATCAGCTTTCAAAGAAACCTTTTGCACTTCGTGACAAGGGTAATTACCATACATGTGGCTACAGTGTTGCCACATTGGCAATCTTTAACGTCCATTTATTCCCCGAAATAGGCGAAGAACGAAATTTTGTTGAAGACATTTTTATACTGCCAGTATGTGAGGAATCGCGCTGCGAAGTATGAGTACGCAAATTTTCCTTCAGCCTGTCTTTACAGACCACTTTATAGACGGCTGAATTTGTGCAAGAATTTTGTTCAGTTTTTAACTTATGCATTAAAGTTTTCTTCAGACTATTGTTAGTAGAGAAGGGAACTTTATAACAGTATTTTCTAGTCAGAAATCCTGTAGGACATATTACCTAGAAATGGTTCGGAAATGAACCTGCCGTCTCTCTCTTTATTACTCTTCCGTTTGTTGCCACCTGTTACTGAAAATTTTTTATTTGCTCTTTTTTTACTAAGTGCCTGGTCGACTGCGTCTTGTTTAAAACCATTATTGCTAGCAATAGTTTTAATGAAATTAGTGTCTTTCTGAAAATCGTATGGGGAAAGTGGCGTTGATGAAGCATGATTTACTACCGAATGAAGAAACGCAACTTTATGAGCTTGTAGGTCGAAAGAATGCAATGGAATAATGTTATCAGCGTAGGCTGCCCTACGATAAATATCGAAAGTGACACTGTCACTCTGTATGCCTAATTACAGACCGAGAAAATGTAGGTCACCGTTCTCATTTTGAATATGTTTTGTAAATTTAATTTTCTCGTGGAAACCGTTAAAGGTGTAAAATGATAAATGTAAATCTTGGTCATCTCCATCAAATGCAAAAATTAAGTCGTCTATATAGCGCGCACAAAACTATATTTTCGCACTAATTCTGATTGGTTTTGAAGAAGCCGTCTGTAATGGAGTTAATGAAAATGTCAACTAGGATGCCAGGTAAGAGACTACCCGTTGCAGGGCCGAAGGATTGAACATGTAGTTTACCGTTAAAAGTAAGATAATTGTATTTGTGCACAAACTTTAACAACCTCATCAGATCTGTAATTTGCATCTTAGTTAACTTTTTATGCAGTAATAAGTTGTTTTCAATTATGTCAAGTGTTGCGTTTACAGCAACGAATGTTGGTGTCCAGCCTTTTAATATCAAAGGACAACAACCAAGCCTGAGGAGTGCATTTGAGCGTTTTCATTTTACTAATCAGATCTTGCCTATTTTCAACGGAAAAATTATTGTCAAAAGTAAAGATTCCTTGAGTTTACCTTGTACGTGGCTAGCTAACTCGTGATGAGCACTCCCAATACCATTTACGATTGGGCGGATCGGATGCTGGATCTTGTGAAGCTTAAACTGGCTTCTTAAAACGGGAGGCTTTGGATTCATGTTCACGAACCATTTTTTCTGAAATTCCCCGTTCAATATTATTTAAATAGTTCCGAATTTCTTTTTGCAGGCTAACGGTGGCTATAAATCGCAAGCTTCTGCATTCAAACTACATTTCTTCTTATACAGTTCTACTGTTCTGTCAGATAAAAAAAAAATTCTTCTTAATTGAAGTCGTTTTCTCACATTGCTTAACGGTAATGAAAGCTTGAAAGTCTGGTATCAGGTTAAACTTTTTACATTGCTTGTTAAAATCAATGACCACACACGTTTTTAAAATTTTACAACTAATGTCAATACCTACAGGCTCATAAAGTTGCGTTTCTTCATTCGGCAATAAATCGTGCTTCATCAACGCCACTTTCCCCATACGATTATCAGAAAGACACTTGGTGGCGGCCTTTGATATCTGGGCAGCCACATATTTCAAACTCTTAAACGTGGCTGCGGGTCAGCAACAGTATAAATTTGAAGAGGTTGAAAAAATCAGCCAGCAGTTGCAAACAAAAGGTTTATTTAGCCCTTTATCTAGGTTTCGATATTTATAAAAATATCTTCTTCAGAAGGATTGGGCCCTAAAAGTGTATATAAATGGTTACAAACTATTTTTACACACACAAAAAACATTAATAATAGAGAAATATTTGTGAGACAAGCGTACTCACTTGCTACATCACATCGTGGTAAATTACATTAGCTGAAGCCGAGTGCCTCTTGCAGTATAAAAACTGATATAAAAACCAGAAAACATCACATGCCATAGCTTAACACAGCAGCCAGATTACACTCAGTGTACGTCAGTATAGAAGCAAAAATATATACGCCTACTGGTAAAGGCTCTTGCCCACATAAAATTATAACAGGAGTCCAAATTTGCGTAATATATTAACTATGCCAAAGACAAAGGCCAGCTGTTCGAAGGTACAGGTTCAAGTGATATGGAAAAGTCGGGATACAGAAGGAGCTAAATACAGGTGTGTAAGAACTACTCCTTGTTTGTGTTAAACAACAGCATTTTACATTAAAGTAAGATTGAAAATTTCTTCTTCAAGGCCACTAATAATGAAGGAAATTTATAGATATACGTTACGTATTAAATTTCTAATATATTTGTTGACAGGGTAACAGTGTACGCATAATTCAGCCTGCAGAAGCTGGAATTCTATTGACGAAAGACTGCTATTGAAAATACATAAGGAAAGAACAACAAATATGAGATAAGACAACGTCACTAAAAAGAGAGATTTCCGCTTCATACTACGGAAGTTGAAGCGATTAGGAAAAATTGGAATTCACTGGATGATATATACATATTTAATGTATACCTCGAAAATTATTGCATTTATTACTGGTCTTCTATAAGAGATTGTCATTTTGCTTTAATGTAAAATTACGTTACTTAACACCGGTAAGACGCAGCGCTTAGGCGCGTGTATATAGCGCTCACTGCATTCCAATTATTCCTCATCCCTTAAGCTTCCGTAGTGTGGAGCGGAAGTCTCTCTTTTTAGTGACGTTGTTTTAACTCATATTTGCTCCTCTCTCCCCATGTATTTCTAACAGTGGTCCTCCAGCTTCTGCACGCTGAATTATACGTGCAGTAATACTCTGTCTACAAATGTGTTAGACATTTTATACGTAACATATACATGTAAATTTACTGCGTTATTAGTAGCCTTGTAGAAGAAATGTTCATTCTTACTTTAATGTAAAATGCTATTGTTTAACACAAGCAAGGCGTAGTTCTTACGCGCATGTATTTAGCGCCTTCTGTATCCCGATTTTTCCATATCGTTTGAACCTGTACCTTCGAACAGCTGACCTTTGTCTCTGGCATGGTGAGCACTTATATTGTGCAAATTTGAACTACTTTTATAATTTTATGTAGGCAAGAGCCTTTACCAGTAGGCGTATAAGTCTATGTATTTATTCTGACATACACTGAGTGTAATCTGGCTGCTGTCTTAAGCATGTCTTATTTCCTGGTTTTTATAACAGCTTTATATACGGCAAGAGGCACTCGGCTTCAGCTAATGTAATTTACCACGATGTGATGACACAGGTGAGTACGCTTGCCTCACAAATATTTTTCTACACACATCAGAAAACGTTTTGCATCACCCCAGTTCCCAGAAGACAGACGTTGAGTGTGGTTATTGTATCACAGACACAGTCTCTTTGACTGTTCAGAGATGCCACTAAACCCGCCCAAAGATGTAAATAACCATGCATAAGCAGCGCCTATTAGACGGAGGGGGTCCGACAGCCGATCAGTTCCAGACATTCCACCAGGAAGGAGGTGTTGCTGTCGTTCAATCATGCCTAGACGGTCAATACTGCGGTTCGATAGCGTCCGAATTGTTACTTTATGCCGGGAAAGGCTCTCAAAAAGGGAAGTATCTAGGCGTCTCGGAGTGAACCAAAGCGATGTTGTTCGGACATGGAGGAGATACAGACAGGAACTGTCGATGACATGCCTCGCACAGGTCCCCCAAGGGCTACTACTGCAGTGGATGACCGCTACCTGGGGATTATGGTTCTGAGGAACCCTGGCAGCAACGCCACCATGTTCAATAATGCTTTTCGTGCAGCCACAGGACGTCGTGTTACGATTCAAACTGTGTGCAATAGGCTGCATGATGCGAAACTTCACTCGCGACGTCTATGACGAGGTCCATCTTCGCAACCACGACACCATGCAGCGCGGTACATATGGGCCCAACAACGTGCAGAATGGATCGCTCAGGATTGGAATCACGTTCTCTTCACCGATGAGTGTCGCATATGCCTTCAACCAGACAATCGTCAGAGACGCGTTTGGAGGCAACCTGGTCAGGCTGAACACCTTAGACACGCTGTCCAGCGAGCGCAGCAAGTTGGAGGTCCCCTGCTGTTCTGAGATGGTATTATGTAGGGCTGACGTACGCCGCTGGTGGTCATGGAAGGCGCCGTAACGGCTGTACGATACGTGAATGCCATCCTCCGACCGATAGTGCAACCATATCGGCAGCATATTGGCGCGGCACACGTCTTCTGTACGACAATTCGCGCCCCCATCGTGCACATCTCGTGAATGACTTCCTACGGGATAACGACATCGCTCGACTAGAGTGGACAACATGTTCGCCAGATATGAACGCTATCGAACATGCCTGGGATAGATTGAATAGGGCTGTTTATGGACGACGTGTCCCACCAACCACTCTGAGGGACGTACGCCGAATCGCCGTTGAGGAATGGGACAAATTGGACCAACAGTGCCTTGATGAACTTGTGGATAGTATGCCACGACGAAAACAGGCATGCATCAATGCAAGAGGACGTGCTACTAGGTATCAGAGGTACCGGTGTTTACAGCAATCTGGCCCACTAACTCTGAAGGTCTCTCGCTGTATGATTGTGCAACATGCAATGTGTGGTTTTCATGAGCAATAAAAAGGGCAAAAACGATGTTTATGTTGATCTCAATTCCAATTTTTTGTACAGGTTCCGGAACTCTCGGAACCGAGGTGATACAAAACTTTTTTTGATATGTAAAAATAGTTTTTAATCATTTATATACGTTATTAGGGCTCGATCCTTCTGAAGAAGATAATTTTATAAATATCGAAACCTAGGTCAAGGGCTAAATAAACCTTTCGTTTGCAACTGGTTGGCTAATTTTTTTTCAACCTCTTCAAATTTGTACAGTTGCATGTTTAAGATCTCGAGGAAAAAAAAATAGCAACGGCTATGTTACGCTACAAGTGGGTATCAGCGTTGGTTCTACAGGAAGGCGAAATGTTGTAATAATGTCACACGACTAAAAAAAAAAAAATCTTCCACCAGAATAGCACATTTGTCTTCACCTCGATCTATGGATACGGACTAAGCAGCTTAGAACCAGTCTTACCTCCACTTCTACCTTCCCCCCCCCCTTTCCCTCCCGTCCCTCTCTCCCCCCAAACATGTAACGATGCTGATATCCCAGGCCTGTTCTAATCTGCCACTGATAGTATACAAAGAGATCTATTCACTCCAGGTGCTCTGCTTTGGTCAGTGTTGGGTTGACAATGATAAACTGTTTCCAGTCTGCAGCCAGACACTCTCGTAGTTAGTAATTGTGCTTTCCCAGGCCTACTATAACCTCTCGCTGATGGTACACAAGGGAATCCATCTGCTGGTGATATTCTGCCTTGGTTGAAGTCGGGTTGACAATGATATACTATTTCAGGTCTGCCGAAATCAAAGGTATTTCTAAGAAATGCCAATGCTTGGAACAACAGGGAAATACACTCCTGGAAATTGAAATAAGAACACCGTGAATTCATTGTCCCAGGAAGGGGAAACTTTATTGACACATTCCTGGGGTCAGATACATCACATGATCACACTGACAGAACCACAGGCACATAGACACAGGCAACAGAGCATGCACAATGTCGGCACTAGTACAGTGTATATCCACCTTTCGCAGCAATGCAGGCTGCTATTCTCCCATGGAGACGATCGTAGAGATGCTGGATGTAGTCCTGTGGAACGGCTTGCCATGCCATTTCCACCTGGCGCCTCAGTTGGACCAGCGTTCGTGCTGGACGTGCAGACCGCGTGAGACGACGCTTCATCCAGTCCCAAACATGCTCAATGGGGGACAGATCCGGAGATCTTGCTGGCCAGCGTAGTTGACTTACACCTTCTAGAGCACGTTGGGTGGCACGGGATACATGCGGACGTGCATTGTCCTGTTGGAACAGCAAGTTCCCTTGCCGGTCTAGGAATGGTAGAACGATGGGTTCGATGACGGTTTGGATGTACCGTGCACTATTCAGTGTCCCCTCGACGATCACCAGTGGTGTACGGCCAGTGTAGGAGATCGCTCCCCACACCATGATGCCGGGTGTTGGCCCTGTGTGCCTCGGTCGTATGCAGTCCTGATTGTGGCGCTCACCTGCACGGCGCCAAACACGCATACGACCATCATTGGCACCAAGGCAGAAGCGACTCTCATCGCTGAAGACGACACGTCTCCATTCGTCCCTCCATTCACGCCTGTCGCGACACCACTGGAGGCGGGCTGCACGATGTTGGGGCGTGAGCGGAAGACGGCCTAACGGTGTGCGGGACCGTAGCCCAGCTTCATGGAGACGGTTGCGAATGGTCCTCGCCGATACCCCAGGAGCAACAGTGTCCCTAATTTGCTGGGAAGTGGCGGTGCGGTCCCCTACGGCACTGCGTAGGATCCTACGGTCTTGGCGTGCATCCGTGCGTCGCTGCGGTCCGGTCCCAGATCGACGGGCACGTGCACCTTCCGCCGACCACTGGCGACAACATCGATGTACTGTGGAGACCTCACGCCCCACGTGTTGAGCAATTCGGCGGTACGTCCACCCGGCCTCCCGCATGCCCACTATACGCCCTCGCTCAAAGTCCGTCAACTGCACATACGGTTCACGTCCACGCTGTCGCGGCATACTACCAGTGTTAAAGACTGCGATGGAGCTCCGTATGCCACGGCAAACTGGCTGACACTGACGGTGGCGGTGCACAAATGCTGCGCAGCTAGCGCCATTCGACGGCCAACACCGCGGTTCCTGGTGTGTCCGCTGTGCCGTGCGTGTGATCATTGCTTGTACAGCCCTCTCGCAGTGTCCGGAGCAAGTATGGTGGGTCTGACACACCGGTGTCAATGTGTTCTTTTTTCCATTTCCGGGAGTGTACTTGACTGTCAGTCACGGGTGGGTCAATGACAACTCTCCGGGAGAAGAGCAACTAACAACATGTTACGGGCACTGCTGTATCTCGCCGTGGGCAGACGCAGCTCCAGCGGCTGCACTCGTGGGCGCTGTGATCGGCGGCTGTTTTGAGTTCGCTGCAGCTGGCAGCTGGCAGCTGGCCCACCACCCGTGCTGCCAGCGGCAACCTGCAGCAGTCTCCCATAGCCCACGCGCTCTCCTAGTCTTCGATCACTCCAAGTTTATGTCTGTATAAGTCTTGTAAACAAATTGTCATGCATGTTGGTATTACCTACATTTCAGATGCAAAAATATCGATACAGAACAGCGGATTTCGTGCTATGTGTTAGCATGTTGGGAAAAAGGTCATACACCCGACGGCAAGCTACAACTTGCATCCCCTCCCTCATCGTTATTTTGTAACGTCCAAGTGAGTAAAACTACAGACTCAGTCTACAATACTGTTGTCTATGATGGATGAGTGAACTGCCAAGGTTGGAGCTCTATAACAATTCATCTGATCACGTATTAACCTGTCACACATCTCTTGTATGTGTCTACCGTGTATAAAATCGATAACACATTCTATATGAATCGAAAACGATCACTGTTTTGATGCGAAAACTATCTCCGCGAAATGTCATTATTTCGGATCATTCATCTGAGTGAAAGTGAGAACTTTAATCTAAAAAAACATTCAATCTACCAAAATATCTACGTTACAAGGTGTTGTGTAATGGAAATTTTCAGCGGAACAGTTGTATCTAATGTCAACTCACATCTTATAAGCTACCAGATATTAAAAGAAACAGACAATCGCAATGATAATAAAGCACTCATGGTTCCACGACAACAGATACAACCGATTTATTTCAGTTTTATGAACAAACTGGCAAGTTTAAAGCATTCCTCACATTCGAAATAACTGTCTGTGTGTGTAAATCTTGCAAATAAATTGTTGTGCACGTGAATATTACATGAATTTCAGGTTCATGAAATATCAGTACAGAAGAGTATAGTTCACGCTATATATTAGCATGTGGAACAAAACCAATCACTTTTACGTTCAGCACCAAGTAACAATACGCATCTCTCTCTCGCTCTCTGTCTCTCTCCCCCTCCCCCCCTCCCTCTCTCTCTCACTCTCTCTCCCTCTCTCTCTCCCCCTCCCACTCCCCCCATTATTTTGTAATATCTAACAAAGTAAAACTACAAAAACTTTGCTAACGTCACCTGGTAGATAACTCAATAAGATTTTTACCGCGTTTCTCTCTTCCAGTATATCGGAAACAAATACTGCCCACGTGTTGAGATCTATCATATACACTACTGGCCATTAAAATTGCTACACCAAGAAGCAATGCAGATGATAAACGAGTATTCATTGGACAAATATATTATACTAGAATTGACATGTGATTACATTTTCACGCAAATTGGGTGCATAGGTCCTGAGAAATCAGTACTCAGAACAACAACCTCTGGCCGTAATAACGACCTAGATACGCCTGGGCATTGAGTCAAACAGAGCTTGGATGGCGTGTACAGGTACAGCTGCCCATGCAGCTTCAACACGATACCACAGTTCATCAAGAGTAGTGACTGGTGTATTGTGACAAGCCAGTTGCTCGGCCACCAATGACCAGACGTTTTCACTTGGTGAGAGATCTGGAGAATGTGCTGGCCAGTGAGCAGTCGAACATTTTCTGCATCTAGAATGGCCCGTACAGGACCTGCAACATACGGTCGTGCATTATCCTGCTGAAATGTAGGGTTTCGCAGGGATCGAATGAAGGGTAGAGCCATGGGTCGTAACACATCTGAAATGTAACGTCCACTGTTCAAAGTGCCGTCAATGCGAACAAGAGGTGGCCGAGACGAGTAACCAATGGCACCCCATAGCATCACGCCAGGTGATACGCCAGTATGGCGATGACGAATACACGCTTCCAATGTGCGTTCACCGCGATGTCGTCAAACACGGATGCGACCATCATGATGCTGTGAACAGAACCTGGATTCAGCCCAAAAAATGACGTTTTGCTATTCGTGCACCCAGGTTCGTCGTTCAGTACACCATCGCAGGCGCTCAAGGGTAACCGTAGCCATGGTCTCCGAGCTCATAGTCCGTGCTGCTGCAAACGTCATCAAACTGTTCGTGCAGGTGGTTATTGTCTTGCAAACGTCCCCATCTGTTGACTGTGGGATCGAGACGTGGCTGCACGATCCGTTACAGCCATGCTGATAAGATGCCTCTCATCTTGACTGCTAGTGATACAAGGCCGTTGGGATCCAGCACGGCGTTCCGTATTACCCTCCTGAACCCACCGATTCCATATTCTGTTAACAGTCATTGGATCTCTACCAACGCCAGCAGCAATGTCGCAATACGATAAACCGCAATCGCGATAGGCTACAATCCGACCTTTATCAAAGTCGGAAACGTGATGGTACGCATTTCTCCTCCTTACACGAGGCATCACAACAACGTTTCACCAGGCAACGCCGGTCAACTGCTGTTTGTGTATGAGAAATCGGTTGGAAACTTTCCTCATGTCAGCACGTTGTAGGTGTCGCCACCGGCGCCAACCTTGTGTGAATGCTCTGAAAAGCTAATCATTTGCATATCACAGCTTCTTCTTCCTGTCGGTTAAATTTCGCGTCTGTAGCACGTCATCTTCGTGGTGTAGCACAATTTTAATGGCCAGTAGTGTATATTGACCCTTAGAACAAGTGTTCAGTGATCGCAATCGCTGCCACAAACCAGTGTAAAGTTTTGTCACCTGTACTGGATGAAGACCATACCCCACATACCATCAATGTCAATAAAGGGTACCTGTGTTGTAGTTTCTAAGCAGTTTGCTACATTGTTTTTTGCTGTAACACATCCCAGGAGTGTAAGACTACAGTTTTGTGCACCACCATACATCCTCTTTTCACACCACGACTTTGAGGTATATACTACTTACTAAACCGACACTAACACGTTTTGATCTATTGGCTCTCATAGAAAGCTGGACATCGCATGGTCTAGCACTTGCTGCTCCAACATCACACTCAGGGTGGTGGGAATAGAGGACAGAGATGGTGTTTCTTATTGACAAAAATGTGGAAGGCATCACCACATATTGAAACTGTTAGTGTTTGCAGCATTGTAGAGCTGGTGTGGAGCTGTTTACTGCAGGGTTCTTAATGACAGCAGGTTCGGGTCTGTTCCACGTCAGCGATTCCTACTATCATCAAGCAATGTAGAACTCAAAACGACCTCTGTAGTAGATTGAAACCAGTCTTCCACAAATAAAAAGTAACAACTTATATGTGACAACGACCGTGCTTGCTAAATAAACCATAATATTATTAGAACATTCCTTTTCAGGAACAACCAAGCACAGAACACTCATCAGTCAACACTAGTAGCAATTTGTGGATATGTCACTTGAACACTGACTCAATTTCATCTGCCAAAAGTCAATATCTGTCACACCTGATGCTGGAGAATGCTGTAGATGTAGCAATACAGGAGACTCACACCAAGGTTAACACGGATCTTTTCAGAAGAGGAAGCATATACTAATATGTTTTTCTTTCTTTTTTTTTGCTGGGACCATAAATGATGAACACTATGGCATCGCAACATATGTCAAGCTCCATCTCACTGATTACAAAGTAAGTTATCAAGACAGAACAGCAGACGTCTTTGTTTTGGCTATAGAGATTGCTGGCACTGCTACTGTAAATATTTACTAACTTCTGTAAGTCAGTTGGCCAGATCCATCCGTGAGGTCCTTCAGCCACCCATTTGTGTATATTGGCGATTTTAACACTCACAGTCATATCTGGGGATATCAGGAGAGAGACAGTAATGGAGCTGGTCTGAATGAGTGGATGGATATGTACCGTCTCAGGTTTGTGTGTTACGGTAAAGATACAGGAACATTTGAGTCTGGTAGATGGCTAAAGGACTATGAAAATGTGGAAATAATGACACAACACAGCGAAAGGTCATAAAGTCTTTCCCACACAGCTAGCATAGTCCAGTCATAATTCTTTATGATACTGAAATTCCATTAGTCACGCCTGTCCCTCAGCCTCGATGGAATTTTCGACTTGCAGACTGGTAACTGTTTCAGCAAGGTCTTGATAATAGCGTTCAGTTGATTCCCCCAGTTCCATCCAATTATGAACGATTAGTGGGTGTCACTGACGTTAATTCCAGTTGATATATTCCATATAGGTTTCGGTAGGATTACATCCCTGGATGATCTCAAGGATGTGGTGAGTTGTATGTTAAATATCAAGACTCCCACAATGACACAACAGCTGATAATCTCTTTAAAGCTCCCAGTACTAACACAAGATAAATGTAGCATAAAATAAACTAAAATAGACAAGGCGTACACACAAACCGTGAAAAAATAATTGTATATAAATAGCTACCATCTAGAACCGCATCCAAACTACTCACGTGACTTCCACACTACGCTAAAGACAAATAAAGCGTCTGGCTTTGATGGCATACATCTAGAGTTTCTTGAAGCAGCCGGACTTACAACAAAATTGTGGCTCACTGAATTTTTCAGTGAGATTCTGAGAACTGGAAGATTACCAAAGCTTTTCAAACAGGCTAAGATAATTGTCATCCTAAAACCAGGGAAGGACGAAAGTGTTGCTTCTCAATACAGATCAGTATCACTGCTAAGCGTGACCGATAAACTACCAGAAGGGCTTACTCTAAATCGCCAGTGATCAATCACACCTGTGGAACAAGGTGCCTTTAGGAAACATCGGAGCTGGCTAAAAAATGGTTCAAATGGCTCTGAGCACTATGGGACCTAACTTCTGAGGTCATCAGTCCCTTAGAACTTAGAACTACGTAAACCTAACTAACCTAAGGACATCACACACATCCATGCCCGAAGCAGGATTCGAACCTGCGACCGTAGCGGTCGCGCGGTTCCAGACTGTAGCGCTTAGAACCGCTCGGCCATAGCGGCCGACCATCGGAACTGCTGCGACCAGATATTAACATTGACAACTCTAGTAGAAGCTGAATTTCAGCGAGGTCCCAAATCACTGCAGTTTTCGTGGATCTTACGGCAGCTTATCACACCGTGTGGAGGGATGGATTGATGTTGAACCTTACTCAAATCATCGAATACACGGACTCCATGAAAAGCCATAATGCAGATGATCCAATATTAGTCCTACAGAGTAAAGACCACACTGTGAGAATGAGCTGACAAGCTATTAAATACAGTAGAATGATTACGTCCATAAACAGATAAAATAAAACTGAGGTTACTGCATTCCACCTAAGTAATGAAGAAGCACAAAAGAAGCTACATGTGACTTTTGACGGAATCTAAGTACTAAATAACTACAATCCAATATATGCAGGAATTACTTTGGTCTGTCCTTGACAAGAAAACCACAGTGCATCAGTTTTCTAAGGCACTTGGCTCAAGAGTTAATCTACTTCACAAGATTACCGGTAACAGTTGGGATGCGGACGCCAATATTCTACGCTCTGCTGCATTCGCTCTTATTTATTCTGCTGTGTGGGAAAACTACCCATGGAACAGAGGTTGATGCGCAGCTTAATGGAGCCATGAAAATTATCAATGGTGCTGTCAAATCTACTCCCAGACAGTAGCTGCCCTTCTTAGCTAATATTGCTCCGCAAGACCTAAGGAGGAAAGCTGCTAAGGTAAACTTGCTTAAAAACATTACTTCTCATAAGAACTCTCCCTTATATGATGACCTACAAGATCCACCAACAAATCGTCTGAAATCACGCAAACAACCCTGGGCTGATTTAGAAAGTATGAGCTCTTTTGACATAACCTCCAAACGGCAACAACACTGGAACGAATATCCACCCAACATAGCTCGCCTGGTTCAAGGTCGAACAAAGAATGTTGAGGGATTAGGAGCAGCATACCAAATCTGGTCGAGACTGAACTGAATTAGGACTAGACAAAGATGTGGTTGCACCATCAAGAAGTGAGGTTTTCGTGCTTATGCTGACTGCGACTGCAGAACAGTAGAGCAAAAAATAGATCACATTGTTAAGGAATGCCCAGTTAGAACATTTGATGGTGATCTAGGACTTTACATCAAGTGACTCGAAGTGCTCTTGACTGGTTGACACATTTGGAGATTTCTATTTGCTTGTAGATACTTTTGTGTACTTGTGAAACCATGCGATAAATAAATAAATACATCTTTCATATAAGTACTAATAACAGAGAATGACTTAAATACATGAAATGGACCCGTGTTTGGCTTGGGGAACCTATTATATTTCACTTAATATCACTGCTTAGCCTTCAGTACTCAACGATTTAAACTGTCATTTATGAATTAAAATCAGCAGACGAGTTCAATAGCAGTCTTGTAAAATGAATGTCTTCAGCACGCACCGAGGATGTGTCTCTGTCGGAGAAATTTGCATCCGTATTTACTATACGGTAATCACTGCACTCTAATTACTGTCAGTAATGACCACACGCATAGAGATTCACACCGACAGTCAAGTTTTGCCGGAACCAGAGGGGACTTTGTCTTACTCCACGCCTATGCACAGTGATCGTTACGTGTCAAACACAGTTACCCAGTGAGCACTAGTGCAGATAAAACACTCTCACCACATTCGGAGAGGATTTAAAGCCTCCAGACAGCACCACGAGTGGGAAGGCAGTTTGCTAATCGCGACTACAGTAAGTGCAAACTTCTTTACGGGGTTTTTGTTGGTATACTAGTCTGGTTGTACGTTACAACACGTGCTGGCACTACACTTTGTTTTCCAGTGTCTTACAGTTCCACTGCACACTCACAAATGCAAAAAAAATTTTTAATATAGAGATCACGGATCGTACTCTTGCGCAATATTCCGGTGAAATAGAGTACAAGTAAGGTATTTACAGGTTGAATATACACATGTTTCCGTGAGAAAGGCACACATAGTCCATACCAAGGAATAGGTTTCCTTGAAGTAGCATAGTTTTATGCGACTGTGGGCTGAGGCTGTGAAATATCGATGTTATTTAGTGTATCACCATTCATGAAGTCCAGGACAAAATTGTGTATTTATAAATAGCAAAATTAGCCTTTAGGTATTTTCTATTGAAATCAAATCCATCCGTTCAAATTTCATTCAAAATACAGGAAAGGCCAACGTATTAGCTCAAATCAGAGTAAAATATTTACTTGCTATTCGCGAAGTGCCAAGCCGAACTGTAGTCGTTCAGAGCCCACATACATTTAATAATAC
The DNA here is from genome assembly GCF_023898315.1 of Schistocerca nitens. Lineage (NCBI taxonomy): Eukaryota > Metazoa > Arthropoda > Insecta > Orthoptera > Acrididae > Schistocerca > Schistocerca nitens. Next base: position 481,673,940 of record NC_064615.1, read on the forward strand.
TATTATCCATTGGTCTTTGAACGCCATTAATACGAATTCAAAATTTCATTCTTATGGTAACACGTTATATTACATATGTACAAACTGATTGATACATGTCCCTCATGTACCAAGCTCTGATTTCATTTAGTTTAAAGGTACTGGGAAAGATAGACAGATTCCTCTTACAGCTAGATAGTTAATATTACAAAAAGAGATGGAATAAACTATCTACACAGTGGAGGATTTAGCTTTATATGTAAATGTCTTCCTCTTTTGAGAAAACAGGAATAGTAATTTTAAATCAGATAGCACCAAAGTAATTCTACTAAACTACCAAAGGTAATGGAAATACTTTGCTCAAGTGTCATGATTCTGTACGTGGACCTGCTGGAATACTGTAGTATGTAGTTTTCATTGCCGTAGTTTATACTCCATACAAGATACAAATTATAGTTAGACTGTCCTTTTTTAGTCAGAGATTGTGAGATACAGACAGGACTATGTCCAGTATTCAGTTCATGAGATGTGTGTTACTATTGTGGCAAAGACAGCTTATTCTGCACTGGGCATGACTGTTACCCACATGCAATAAATGTTTAAATAGAAGTAGTACTGCTGACATAAACTTCTCGCAATCCATGTAGATCCTGTGTATAAACATGCTTTCAGATTTTTCTCCTAGTATGTTTATTCAGTTACTAATATACAACTGATTACTTCTTTATTCACAAACATTATTGGAAGACAGACAAAATTAATAATTAGCATAGATATTTCTTACGATCATCATGAGAATATAGTTCTTTATTTTACTGGGAATTCAAATTACTTTTGTGAAGTCCATTGTAGGCCTATCCACTGTGCCAACTTATAACTAAATCTAAGGGGGGTGCGATGGGGAGGTTCCCTTGTGAGCACTATGGGACTTAACATCTATGGTCATCAGTCCCCTAGAACTTAGAACTACTTCAACCTAACTAACCTAAGGACAACACACAACACCCATACATCACGAGGCAGAGAAAATCCCTGACCCCGCCGGGAATCGAACCCGGGAACCCGGGCGTGGGAAGCGAGAACGCTACCGCACGACCACGAGCTGCGGACTGCAGGAAGTTTGACAGTATGTTTTGTGTGCAGTTACTTCCATATGACACTGGTAAATATGTATGATACCTGGCATCTTATTAAAACCTTGTACACATTCAATAACAATTATTTTATTTCTGTCTGCTGTAATGAGTTAATAGTTGAGGGTTCTACCACTCTGTCATTTATGTGTGTGATTTCCGTCTTTCTTCATAGGATTAAAGTGAGGAGGTTAGCTACTATTTTGTGAAGTCTTCGTCTTAACAAACGTGGCTCTTGCGCCTTGGCAGTATTTATCATGTTTAACTTTTTATCAAATTTACAACAATGTCTTCACCATTGATGTTCAGATAACACTTACCCGAGGAGAAGTCTATTTTTGCGTCACTCTCCCTCAGAAACTCCATGCCAAAAATGCATTCGACTATTAATCCATTTATAATCAGAAACTGGCAAACTGTGGCTCCATTTCTTATAATTACCTCAACCTGCACGTGCACCTTGACATGTCGCCACCTGGCACAAACTGCTCCAATAATTTTGCAGTTTCGTGCTGGGTAACCGCACAAATCTAATTAAATAGACTTGCAGACACCACATTTAGACGAGCGCATATGTCGATAACAACTGTAGTCAGAGTTTTTCCCAGATTAGAATTGATAGTGGCCTGAACTATATTTTTACACTGGTCACAGCATTTATTATGGTCAGTGATACCTAACTCATCTCTAATGTCTGTGTCTTCATTATATCAGTGAGTTGTGTTTTCTGCCCCCACACCGATCCGTGGGGCACAGCATCACAAGCCATTCTGAAAATTTAAAAATACTTATTAAAGAAGAAGAAAGCCATGTTTTGAATATTTTAAAGGAAGAAATTTTAACTGTAAAGAGGAAAATGCGCAGTTCAATGATCAATTAGAATTACAGCTCCATGGCATTCTGGCTAATTTTGATTGTTCATATGTTGAAGTATTAGTACGTAATAAAATACAGTATTATTGTGGCTTATAAAGTTAACGACCAAGCGCTCCTGCTCATGACCACATGGCGTCGCACTGTCCACAAGGTAGTTTCCGTTCCATCAAGCTGTTAATCCGTCTTTAGTTGCTTGTGCGGGCCGCTTCTACTCTTCTAAACACTCGGTTGCTCTGCTGCCACTCCGGTAATAGAGTGCCACCTTATACCATTCTACACAATAATTTGCGTTGTGCCCCAGGTAATCACTAGTGACTATTTTTTATTGCCAATCCGGCTTTTTTTTTAATGGTAGCGTACTCCCACAGTAAAACATTTTTTCTTCTTTTAGGTACAGGCAAATTTTATAACGAAGGTCTGTAACTACCTGAGCTACCCACCAGCAATTTTTACGAAATTAACGTGTCCTGTCTTGTTACCAGTCGTTTATAAATGTAGTGTAGACAATATTCACTGAATAATGTATCTTGACTAGGAGCGATGAGTACACCTATGATCTATGACACTGTGAGAGTCTTTTGGATATTACCTTTATTAATTTGAATACACACGAAGTTGTAATTACTTTACCATGCAGGTTGCACCTGATGATGTAGCTTTAGGCAGCGACGACACCGCTTGTGGATCAATAAAACAACAATATTGCCAACTGTCAGTGGAATTCTTCTTAACATCGTGCCTTTCAACAGCTGCGGATGCTCACAATATAAAATATTTTCTGAAGAAGGTATTGGTTTTCCTAGTGTTTTCTTACGGCATAAAATGATTCTTGTTCATAACAGTTTATTTTCATTCTCATACAATAATTAGCATCGGACCTGCAGTTGTCGATGAAAAGCAGCGAACTTAGTGACGTGAAATCGTTAATCCATAAAGTAAGGGGACCGATGACTGTAGCAGTCTGGTCCCTTCAATCCCACAACCAACCAACCATAAAGTAAGTTTTGCATGATAACAGTAATCTCGAACGGACTTCGTTAAAAACACATGCTACAGGCCCGACTTACAAATGTTGAAATGGGAAAACGATAGCACGATTATGGCGCGCGATCGTCGCCTCACCGAACATCATCATCATCAGTGTTCTGCCAAAAGGCAGGTATCCACATGGTAGTTCTCCAGGCTGTCCGGTCTTCTGCCATCCTCTTCAGGTCTGCATAATTTCCTCTTCCCTTTATGTCGTCTATCATCTTCTTCTTCCTCTCAGTCTTCTCCCACAAACCAATCCTTCCAAAGCATCTGCTAGCAAGCACTCCCTTCTCATTGAATGTCCCAACTAATTCTTTTTCCTTTCTCTTACAACCTTCAGCAGACATCTTCTCTCACCAACCCTTTCCAATACTCTTTCATTACTCACTCTTTCCATCCAGCTTATTCTCTCCATTCTCCTCCACATCCACATCACAAATGCTTCTAACCTTTTTTCATCAACTCGTCTCAGCGCCCATGTTTCTGCCCCATATAGTGCCACACTCCAAACAAAACATATACCAAGCCTTTTCCTTAGAACTTTATCTGTCACATAAGAGTCTCCTTTTTCTGTTGAATGCGTCCTTCGCTATGGCAATTCGAGTTTTAACCTCCTGGTGACATATCAAGTCTTCAGTTATTGTGCTTCCAAAATATTTAAATGCACTTACTTGGCTAATGGTAGATTGTCCTGTTTTAATATTAGACAGTCTGCGTCTTGTACTGATGATCATACTCTTTGTTTTTGCTGTGTTTATTTGCACCCCATATTCCACATAAGCTTCATTCAGATCTTTCAGCATGTTATTCACTGTCCGCTCACTTTCTGCCACTAATACCATCTCATCAGCAAATCTTATACATTCTATTGTCTTTCCACCAATACATATTCCTCTTTTCCCATCTAAACCTTTCGCAATAATCTCTTCAAGGTCTGCGTTAAAGAACAGGGGGAAAGGCAACAACCTTGTCTAACACATCGTCCAATGCTGCTTCCTTCTGACATTTCATTTCCAATCCTTATCCTTACTTTCTGGTGTAAATATAGATTCTGTATCAGTCGTCTCTTTTTCGAATCTACTCCTTTCCTCTTCAAAATATCCATCAGCTTGTTTCACTGAACTCTGTCAAAAGCCTTTTCTAAATCTATAAAACCGCAAAGATTTCTCTAACTTTTTCCATGTATCTTTCCCCTATAGTTCTTAACAGGCCAATAGCATCTCTTGTTCCTTTTCCCCTTCTAAATCCAAACTGCTCCTCTGCAATCCATCTATCCAGCTTGCCGTATAGCCTTCCATTCAACACTCTCAACAAGATTTTAGCTGCATGAGAAATTAGACTGATGGTCCGAAGCTCTTCACATTTTTTAGTGTTGGTATCATAACTGTTTCAAGGAAGTCCTCATACCATTCCCCCTTTGTCATATATCTATATCTCGTTTCAGAGGTAGACTATTTATTTTCTTGCTTGTTTCCCAGACTCTTCAACAGTTCTGCTGGCAAATCATCAATTCCACATGCCTTCCTATTCTTCGTCTCCTTCAGCGCCTTTTCTACTCCTGCTTCCAAGATGGTGAGTCCCTTTCCATCTTCCGGCACATATTGCTCCCCCTCAACCTTAATTTCGCTTTTTTCATTTCATCCTCCGCTCTTTCTATTTCCGTGTTATTCGTCTTTCTTTTACGTTCAAAAACTATCTCACTAGCTAGTCTATACATAATTTCATACTTTCCCTCTCTCTCCATTTCTCTATTTCGTCGCATTTTTGTTTCATCCATTTTTCCGGATTGATTACTTCCAATTAATTTACAGGTCAAGAATTATACGATACCAACTTCACTAGTATTACGCTACCAAAAGAAAGAGGAAATAATTGAAACCTCATTATTATTTAACATGAAATACAAGTTACAAGTATGATACAACCTTATATCACCAATGCTTGAGGAAGAAGAAGAAGGAATGCGTATCAACTATATTAGTTTAACAAAAATGAATAAGATATCTCTTTCACAGATAACTGAGATACAAATACGAATTTGATTTTGTGAGATGTAATCTTTTCTCTAATATCGAAATATCAAGTTCAGTCAGGGTGGCTGTTTGAAATAAAATGTTTTGCTACAACCGCCGTCATCAGGTGGATTCGTGTGTATTAATATGGCATATCGTATTTGTGTGCTACTACTTTTGGGTAAGGGGTGACACTGTCTCCAGCGGTCGCAGGCTCCGTTTTCTGTCGTAATACTTCACACATACACTGTCTCACTTTGTGAACAAAGATGGCGCCTAGAAAATTAGTTTCTGCACGCCATCTTTGTCTACAAAGGGAGCCGTTTTGTACAGTGATGTATTACGATACAGAAACGAGCCTGTGACCACTGAGACAGTGCCGCAGCTTACTCTAAAGTCGTAACACAACAAATACATGCCATATTAATACACACGAACCCATCCGATGATGGAGGTTTAAATCTTTGAGTCGCTTTGTGGAAAAGAAAAACAGTGAGTGGTAGCAGTAAGCTTTTTGTTTCATTCGATATCAGTAATAGTCACTTAAAGGCTAGCATTTAAAGTTCAAAAATGGTTCAAATGGTTCTGAGCACTATGGGACTCAACTGCTGAGGTCATTAGTCCCCTAGAACTTAGAACTAGTTAAACCTAACTAACCTAAGGACATCACAAACATCCATGCCCGAGGCAGGATTCGAACCTGCGACCGTAGCGGTCTTGCGGTTCCAGACTGCAGCGCCTTTAACCGCACGGCCACTTCGGCCGGCATTTAAAGTTAATAATCCACTGTTGCACAATACTGATACGAATACTGGTAGAAACGGATCTTGGGGAAGATCAGTTTGGCTTCCGGAGAAATGTAAGAAGACGCGACGCAATATTCACTCTACGATGTATCTTCGAAGATAACTTAAAGACAGGCAAACTTACGTTTGTAGCATTTTTGTTTTTAGAGAAAACTTTTGACAATGTTGACTGGACTATATACTTTGAAATTTTGAAGAGATCAGAGATAAAATACTGGGAGAGATACCAGACTGCAGTAATATGAAATGTGAGTAGTAGGGAGTGTGACAGGATTGTTACCTATTCCCAATGCGACTCAGTCTGTGTAATGAGCAACCAATAAAGGAAAACACGCAGAAATTTGGAAACAGAATTGAAGTTCAAGGAGAAGAAATAAAAATTTCGATGTTTGCTGATGACATTGTAATCCTGTCAGAGGTGCAACACACTTGGAGGAGCAGTTGAACGGAATGAATAGTATCCTGAAACAAAATTATAAGATGAACATCAACAAAAATAAAAAAAGGTACTGGAATATAATCGAATTAAATCAGGCGATGATCTGGGAATGAGAGTAGAAATTGAGACACTGAAACAGTAGCTTAGTTTTGCTATTTGGACAGCAAACAACTGATGAGGACTGAAGTGAAGCGAATATAAAATATAGACATGCTATAGCAAGAAAAATATTTCTGAAAAATAAAATTTAAGAAATATTTTCGGAAGATATTTTGAGCACAGCCTTGTGCGGAAGTACAACGTGGACGATAAGCAGTTCAGACAACAAGAGAATAGAAGATTTCGACATGTTACACTACAGGAGAATGCTGAAGATAACATGAGTAGATCCTGTAGGAGCAGGCTATTGAATCGAATTGGGGAGAAGAGTATTTTCTGAGATACAATCTGACAAAAAGAAGGGGTCAGTTGATAGGATAAATCCTAAGGCATCGAGGGATAGTCAGTTGGTAATGGATGGAAGTCTCTGGTAAAAGTTCTAGAGAGGGACCTGGACATGAATACGGTAAGCAGGTTCTAATGGATGTATGTCGAAGTAGATATTCAGAGATAGACTCGCACACGATAGACTAGCGTGGAGGGCCGTATGAAACCAGTGTTGGTACTGAAGCCCACAAGAATAAAATTACGTATGTGGTACTGCTTCAAACCCGTACAACATAAGGCGCCATACAGAATGCTTACTGAATAGACTGTCGTTTGTAAGACCTGAAGATGTTTTGTTAAATCAACATAGAACAGAAGTTGAAAACAAATTGTATTTCCAACCCTGAAGGATAATAAAATCTTTCGAAATGTCTGGTCATGGCCACTTTCCCAACTTCACTTGCTTGAACCATCACTAACGTATTGGGGCGAAGAGTTCCCCCGAACGAGATATTGTTTCTTTTAAAAACGTGGTCTAACCATCTGCGTCGGACATACGAATCACAACAGCTCAATGACAGGAGGAATCGACCGCTGTCGCTCACGTTTCTACACGTGGCGAGTGGAAGCGTCACGCGCAGTCGTTGTTAAACACGCGCCGTTAATCCGCTAACAGACTGGAGGCAGGGTGTAATTACTTTTGCGTTTCATTTAGGGGCGCGGGGTTTGCAGGTCGGCGATAGCGTGCACACAGCCGTGGGCGTTCGTCGGCGCTGCGCGTGTGGGAACCATCACAGCGGGCGCCGCGCCGGCGGTCCGCACGATTCCGCACCCAGATTTAATATCGGCCGCCATTAGGATGTAATTAAACGGGCTGTGTTTGCCGGCCCAAGTGAAAGGCTGCCTCTGTTTGAGTTGCCAGATGGCCGATCCCTAATTTTTTGATCAGTTTCGTTCAGCATGCAATTAAATATGGCGTCCTGCGTCCGCAGGGCTGTGAAGACCGCCACAGATACCTGTCCACAAGCTTTGACAGATGGGAGCACGCAGTCACATTTGCACCAAATCATTTTGAATTTTTTTTTCATAGAGCTTGGATGACAGATACAGGTATGTCATTACATACTACTTCAACGTGTGAGATGTTTGGAGAAAATGTGGGCAGGGTAACAGTCGAACTCTGTCCGTATCGACGTCGTTCAAAACAGTAAGGGGAAATTGCTGTCTTGCGTATTTTGTTGAACGATAACGTCACAGTGTTCTCGCAGGTAAGGCACTGAGCCGTAAAATTTACTACTTGTTCACCAAAGGTTATTAATCTCAATCAGTACACAAAATGTAAAGTGGAAGTAGGTGCCAAGGAATAACTGGTGAAATTACACACAATTTTCAGTAACACTCTTTATTCAGATTTGGTGCAGAACTTAACGATACTTTTTTTTAAAAAAAAGCAACAATCGTTTTACAAATAAGTCACAATTTACGATAGGAAAGTACTTCTAATTATTAAATTCTTATAAAAAAATTTCACGCCAGTAAAAGGCAAGTACAGGCAAGCAATTTAACGTATACAACACGACGCTGTATAATATTTCCAGCTCATCTAAATTACAGGTGAAATTCACTCCATTTATTAAATGGCGCAGAATCTAACTTGTCTGCAACATATAAAGAGAATCCTGTTTACAAAAGTTCTCAAAATAGAAAAACCAAAACGCATGAGTCATGCACACGGGGGGACATTCACAGTTAATAACATTAACATTTCCAAAATATATAAGAAAACAAATTTTATAAATTTCTGCCAGTTAACATACGGTAAACACACACGCTCGCCAGGTAGGACTTGCGAACTTTTACAACATTCTCCTTTCAAGACAACAATTTCTACCCGTAATGAAATGACAAACTTTTGCATGGCAAGAAAACACACTAATAACCAACTACCTGTACAAAACACATAAGAACGTTGAGTAAAAGCCTTAAAAGGTATTGAATTGAAAAACAAACTGAGAGGCACCCACATGCCTTGCTCATACAGTGGCATCAAGCAGTCGGCCTGCAAGATGAGTGGTCTGCCAAGCGAGTGAACTCATTCTTATTTATCGAGTAACATGAACTCTAGTACTCACAATTAAGTTACAAGTTATTCTCCTGTTTGAATATTACGCAACGGAAACGGAAACGCACATCTGACTATTAGTAATTTACACAACTCTGACTGTTCACTACGCACTGGCAATACCACATTTTCTTTCTTATTTAACGGCTTTGATCAACACGTGGCCATCGCACTGAATATGAATGGCGCACACATTGTAAATCCTGGGTATCATGACAACATACTATCCGAAGGAAAAGGCCACCAATCTTTTTCTTTTCACTATCTTATTTATTCCGATAAATTCTATAACCTAAACACACTAATTCTATAACCTACAACAACAACACATGAGAAATTCCGCCCAGTGGGCATGGCTTTACATTGGTGATTCTCTATCTTATGCTGAGGGAATTAAATTAGGAAATGAGACACTTAAAGTAGTAAAGGAGTTTTGCTATTTGGGGAGCAAAATAACTGATGATGGTCGAAGTAGAGAGGATATAAAATGTAGACTGGCAATGGCAAGGAAAGCGTTTCTGAAGAAGAGAAATTTGTTAACATCGAGTATAGATTTAAGTGTCAGGAAGTAATTTCTGAAAGTATTTGTATGGAGTGTAACCATGTATGGAAGTGAAACATGGACGATAAATAGTTTGGACAAGAAGAGAATAGAAGCTTTCGAAATGTGGTGCTACAGAAGAATGCTGAAGATTAGATGGGTAGATCACATAACTAATGAGGAAGTATTGAATAGGATTGGGGAGAAGAGAAGTTTGTGGCACAACTTGACCAGAAGAAGGGATCGGTTGGTAGGACATGTTCTGAGGCATCAAGGGATCACCAATTTAGTATTGGAGGGCAGCGTGGAGGGTAAAAATCGTAGAGGGAGACCAAGAGATGAATACACTAAGCAGATTCAGAAGGATGTAGGTTGCAGTAGGTACTGGGAGATGAAAAAGCTTGCACAGGATAGAGTAGCATGGAGAGCTGCATCAAACCAGTCTCAGGACTGAAGACCACAACAACAACAACATATCTTATGGTCTGGTAATTATCTAACACTACAGTGCACTTTCTGGATAGGATGGTGGATCTTTTGCTATATCTCACACTTCGACTCTCACAACCATCATCACGAAACTTTCCTCCAGACCGAGCGGTACAAAAAGGAACATGCATAACCCACTGCCTATGAAACTATCTTGTTACTCTCCCATGCCAACCACACATACTTAAATCTCACACTTCGACTCTCACAACCATCATCACGAAACTTTCCTCCAGACCGAGCGGTAAAAAAGGAACATGCATAACCCACTGCCTATGAAACTATCTTGTTACTCTCCCATGCCAACCACACATACTTACATTTCATTAAATACATCACACTGGCAACATACAATACAAAGAATAGTAACAGCGTTATAATCGCATCACTTTCAGCTTTCCCACTTCAATTCGTATTCATCCCAGTTTCACACGACACTGCCCCACTTCGTAACTTTTCTTTCCTACTATGACTCTGGAGGATATATGCACGTCTTCCTGTGCAATGCAAGCCAAGTGGCGTTGCTGGATAGACGGCTGACTCACCTTGCTTCACTCCCAGAGTATTATAGTTTGATTCAAGCGTCACACGGAAACATAACACGCAAAGTAATATTAAGAACATATTCGTCACACACGCGTGTCCTCAACTGATACCATGGACGAGTACTTCTTGTTGTGGCGTAACAAGCTAGTCACGCCACACTGAGGAGGAAGCCGAAAGGCACGAGTACACACACGCCGACTGGCGTCAAGTCTGGAACAGGATACGTTATGACTGCTATAAAGAAAATACGTCTGTGGAATATACTTAACTTTTAATCACTCCTTGTGGTACATCTCTCTTGACTATACAAATGAGACTCGTAAGATACATGCACTGATACAATTGGCGCCTTGCTAAGTCGTATCCATTAACTTAGCTGAAGGCTATTCTAACTGTCTCTCGGCAAATGAGAGCAGAGGCTTCGTCCTTATAGTCGCTAGCAACGTCGTCGTACAACTGGGGCGAGTTCTCGTACGTCTCTCGGGACCTGCCGTGTGGTGGCGCTCGATCTGCGATCCTGACAGTGGCGACACGCGGGTCCGACATGTACTAATGGACCGCGGCCGATTTAAGCTACCACCTAGCAAGTGTGGTGTCTGGCAGTGACACCACATTTCTCTTTATCCTTTGTCTCACACACAGATTGAGACTCACACAGTACTCACCACGTGGAAGTACTCGTCTCTAATTTCAAGTCCTGCACACGCCATTTCTTAAATATTTCCAACTTATAGTACACACGCTAGTAATTCAGCTTAACTTGAGCACTCTGAAGTACTTCAACTTATTGCTACACGTGGTTTCATTGTGACCGTTGGTCACTTCCGAAGATTACTACGATCCCATTAATATTACCTGCCTGACATTTAATTCTCCCCACAAAAGTTCCTGAAATAGAGAAATTATTATTCCAAACTACTCTTAAGTATTTCACATGCATACCATGTCTCCACTCTTTTGTCTTTACGGAGCACACCTAAGACAGGTCTTACTAACACTAGATCCAGCGGCAGAGTGGTGAAACATGGCCGTTCTTCAGGTCATCTCGCACCTCCGTCGAGGTGGGGGAAGACCATGCTACCCATTGGTCAGCCACATTTTAGGCGCTCAAAGCTCCGGTAAATTTCATCTCTTTGGTTCCACCAAAGGGGACCAAAAGATTGTCTCAAAGATGATCATATATTCACATTCACTATCTGCGGTTAGCAGATGACCATACATTCATTCATTTCACAGATCACACCAAACTGGATGTAGGGATTTATTTTGTGGGAGTGCACATGTGATCAATTAAATAAATAAATTGTCATTCTTTCCCACACTGGTATCCGGCTTCGCTGTATTAATTGAAATTGAGTTATTATTAGAAAAAATATGTTTTACTGACAATAATAACGAAGAATGTTGTACCTATTTTCAATGTCGGGCGGTACTGTACCCTTTCAAAACAACAGTTTTTGCTGACTAGAAACAATATAAAAAAATCCACTACGGCGTACATTAAACTTGCTTGATTATAGCCAAATATACATAAACACAAATTTACGTAAGTTACAGCTTCCAGATGAGCAGGATTTCCTTAAGCAATTGACTAGTTCTTAACACGAGGCAAAAGGAATTTTTCTTCTTTCTTAGAGTACCTTTTACACGTGAGTCTAGTAATACTAGTTATGGCAGGCGAGAGAATGGATCAGGTCTTAGTGCCTTGAATTTTAAACAGTATAGTCATTGGTGCCTTAGACTTTCGCAGACATGGCAGAGGCTAACAATCGCATAAACCCGTAGGTCAGCTGGGAGGGGAAAGAAGCAATCCGAACTACAGATTTACTCTGACCCCCCCCCCCCTTTCGTCCTCAAAAGGGGACAAACGGACCACCCTTTCTAATATTACCACCTTCCCTCGGGTGGGCACACGAGAATGAATGTCGGGAACCCCCCCCCCCCCAAAAAAAAAAATACGGCTGGTATAATTAACAAGAATAAGTTTATTGAATTCAATTAAACCTCATAAAATCCGTTAACAATCAATACTCAACTTCTGGTGCGTCACGACTCCCAGGACTGAACCAACGCAGCACCTCCAAATGCTCTGCCGAGCCGCCCGCTGCCAGCCGTTTCAACGGACGCAGGAAGGCGCGCCGATTTTCAGAACCTCCTCGCCGGTCGACAGCATACGGCCGAACTGCAGATTAGGCCCCTTGCGGACCATCGCTCAGGAAGATTCCTTTCGCGACGAACAGTTAACGCCCCATACCACGGAGCCACTGCTCGCGTCGCTTACGCTGATGCCGCTGTCTGCGCGCTGTCCCTCTAGCACCGGCAGACAAGTCGCTTCTTGATGCCCCGACTGCCAACTCTCCACGAGAGCCCATACAGCCACTTCTTAAACCCAAGCCTTCAACTACGACAAAGGCGTCACCGCCAGAAAACGGAGGGCGACTGCTTCACGCTACATGCTGTGGCGCGCTTTTCAAAGCTCACTTTACTACGGCTCAGGCACAGTCATCGATTTTTTTGAGTCATCGGTCTTCTGACTGGTTTAATGCGGTCCACCACGAATTCCCTCCTGTGCCAACCATTTCATCTGAGAGTAGTAAGTGCAACCTGCGTCCTCAATCATTTGCTGGATGTATTCCAATCTGTCCTCATCTACAGTTTTTACCCTTTGAAGCTCCCTCTGGTACCACTGAAGTTATTCCCTAACGTCTTAAGATATTTCCTATGATCCTATACCTTCTTCTTGTCTGTGTTTTCCATATATTCTTTTCCTCGCCGCATGGGGCCTCCCAGCCAACAATGCCATACACTCATTTCATTTTATTTCAATATTCTGCTGTAAACCACATATCAAACGCTTCGATTGTCTTCTATTCCGGTTATCCCACAGTCCATGTTTCAGTCTCATTCAATGCTGTGCTCTAAACGTAAATTCTCGGAAATTTCTTCCTCAAATTGAGATCTGTGTTTGATACTAGTAGATTTCTCTTGAACAGGAATGCCCTTTTTGCCGATGCTAGTCTGCTGTTTGTGCCTTCGTTGCTCCATCCATAATGGTTTTTGGTGCCTAGGTAGCAGAATTCCTTTAAACTTCATCTACATCGTGATCCCCAATTCTGATGTTTAGTTTCTCGCTGTTCTCATTTCTGCTCCTTCTTACTACTTTCGTCTCAATCGTCCATCAGTCTATATTCAAAGTCATCAGACTGTTTATTTCATCCAACACGTCCTGTAATTCTTCTCCACTTTCACTCAGGATAGCAATGTCACCGGCGAATCTTATCATCGATGTCCTTTTACCTTGAATTTTAATCCCACTCTTGAACCTTTCTTTTATTTACTTCATTGCTTCTTCGATGTATAGACTGAACAACAGGGGCGAAAAGACTACATTCCTGTCTTACACTCTGTTTAATCCGAACGCTTCGTTCTTCGTCTTCCAGTCTTATTGTGCCCTCTTTGTTCTTGTACACATTGTATATCACTCGTGTTTCCCTATAGGTTATTCCAATTTTTCTCAGAATTTCCGACATTTTGCAACATTTTACATTGTCGAACGCTTTTTCTAGGTCGAAAAACCCTTTGAACGTGTCTTGATTTTTCTAACAGTCTTGCTTCCATTGTCAACTGCAACTCAGAACTGCCTCTCTGGTGCCTTTACCCTTCCTAAAGCCAAAATGATCGTTATCTAACAGAACCTCAATTTTCTTTTCCATTCTCCTTTATATCATTCTTGTCAGCAACTTCGATTCATGAGCTGTCAGGCTGATTGTGCGGTGATTCTCGCACTTTTCGGCTCATTCAACATTCAGAATTGTGTGGATGATGTTTTTCCGAAAATCTGATGGTATATTGCCAGTTTCATACATTCTACACACCAACGTGAATAGGCGTTTTGTTGAAACTTCCTGGCAGATTAAAACTGTGTGCCGGACCGAGTCTCGAACTCGGGACTTTTGCCTTTCGCGGGCAAGTGCTCTACCAACTGAGCTACCCAAGCACGACTCAGGCCCCGTCCTCACAACTTTACTTCTGCCAGTACCTCGTCTCCTATCTTCCGAACTTTACAGAAGCTCCCCTGCGGACCTTGCAGAACTAGCACTCCTGAAAGAAAGGTTACTGGGGAGACATGGCTTAGCCACAGCCTGGGGGATGTTTCCAGAATGAGATTTTCACTCTGCAGCGGAGTGTGCGCTGATATGAAACTTCCTGGCAGATTAAAACTGTGTGCCAGACCGAGACTCGAACTCGGGACTTTTGCCTTTCGCGAGCAAGTGCTTCTGTAAAGTTTGGAAGGTAGGAGACGAGGTAGAATAAAGCTGTGAGGACGGGGCGTGAGTCGTGCTTGGGTAGCTCAGTTGCTCGCAGTCTGCGTTCGGCAGGGCAGCAGTGCGCACCGCGCTCGGCCGTCCACGCCGCTGCGCGCGCGTAGTGTTTTGTTTACTTCCTCGTCACAGCGTTTCTCAGTCGAACAAGCTGTAATGGCCAACTCTTACAGGAAGAACACTCTTAAGTTCACCTTCTCAAACGAATACGCACGACGCAAAGCACTGGCCGTCGAACACTTCCTACGCGAAGACGTGAAGATCCCGCGTGACGAACTCATCGGCATACACCTATCGATCATTAGCAGCGTCGTTTATGTTAAGGTGACTTCCGACGCTGCCTGCAACGAGATCATTCAAAGGACGCGACATGGACTAAAATTTCGGCACTCCGACGGAAACGTCGGGCCTGTGGATGTCGACCATGCAGGACTTGGCCTTCGGACGATCCGTGTATTCGAACTGCCTTTCGAGGTGAATGAAGATGAAGTCATCGCGGCGCTAAGCCCGTTCGGAAAAGTCCAGAGCCACGTAGCCGAGACTTGGGCACAGTTTACGACGTATCCGGTGCTTAATGGTGTGAGACAAGTCCGAATCGATCTCAAACGGCACGTTCCATCGTACATTTCTATCGGCGGCTGCCGTGCGGTGGTCATTTACGACGGACAACCTCGAACATGTTCCGGTTGTGGCAAAGAAGGCCACGTCCGTAATGAATGCCTGCAACGCCGCATCACACAACTAAGGCCCGATGATACGACCACCGACAGAACCACGACCACCCTTCCAGTCACCTATGCGGCGACACTGCACGTCCAGCCTTCACAAGGCCCCGTTCATGAGCGTCTCTCTGGTCCGATACACCAGGAGGCGTCCCTGCACCTTGACACCGGCGATGCCGCCCGTGAACATGTCCAACAGCCGGACACACCCCCGCTAGAAGATCACAAGGATACCAATGAGAGTGTTCTGGAGAATGAAGACCGCATCATAGCACCCGCGGCTTTTGTACCGGAACGACGTGAATCTCTTCCTTCCTCCGACACCGAAACTCATTGCCGAAAGCAGAAGTCGCCCAAACGACGAAAAAAACGCCGTAAGACATCAGACTCGACCATTGAGCCCCCTCCGCAGGACGAAGAGATGCCACATCACTCCGACGGAGAACACGATAACACTTTCTCCTCTGCCACGGAGACGCGTCATCCACAAGACGGTGAACCGTCCAACAGAGATCGTGCGCAGGCCCCGCGCCCAGAAGACATGGAACATAGCACGCCTGTTGTCACCGACGCCATTGAGCCGACTCGGCCAGAGCTGCCACCTCTCGCCGATGTCAAACCTGTCGGACACCTTTCATGGGCGGATGACACGGATTTCCCACCTCCATCTGATGCGGAAATGAGATCTGTTTCTCCGTTAGACCAAAACTAAAATGGGGGAAGTTTCTACGGCGACTCCTGCGACTTCTATGGACTTCCAGCATCCACCACAACAATCTTCACCAGCTACGAACCTATCGGCACCACGGATCTCCCATCAGGCGTACCGAATAGCTACTATCAATACTAATAATATCGGCTCCCACGCTAAACTTCAACTGCTCCGTGACACGCTAAGAGCAGCGGACATCGACATCGCCCTATTACAAGAACTGAGGACAGCGACTTGGACTGGGTGTTATGGATATGAGACGTACGCCGCTCCTGCAGCTATGGAACACACAGGCGCCGCCATCCTCCTCCGAGAAGGAATTGCAGTTTCCGATGTCGCATACCTCCCAACAGCGAGAGGGGTGGCCATAACAGTTGAAGGACTCAAAATCATCAATCTCTACGCCCCATCGGGCACTGACAAACGGAGGGATCGCTCCCAGTTCTACGCAGAAGATATCACGCCTTTATTCCTCGGTCGATACGATCATCTCATCGTAGGTGGAGATTTCAACTGTGTTCTCGAGCGCACAGACCAATACCCCCATTTCACCACATGTCCGGAACCTCGCTTCCTCGTCCGCCGCCTTCGTCTCCTCGATACTTGGCGAGTGGTCCACGGCGACCGCCCGGGGTATACACACATCACGAGCCACTCCGCCAGCCGACTCGATAGAATATACATCTCTGACGCTCTGAAATCAGTTCTCCTCGACGCGGAACGTTGGCCGTCTGCCTTTTCGGATCATGACATCTACATCTGTACCATGAACCTACGTCGACAATCTATATGGCGCAGTGCAGGACCTTGGAAACTCAATGTCGCGCTACTGCAGGACCCTGAATGTCGACAACAGGTCTCCGACACGTGGCACACCTGTGTTCAACGCATTATGCGTTACGAGACCACACTGCAGTGGTGGTTGCTGTGCGCCAAACCGGCCATCCGACGCACATTGACACACTATGGCAGAGCCAAAGCCAGGTGGAATCACCAAACAACTGATTTCTATTATAGCGCTCTACGTGAACTCATGGATCATCCTCCATCCCCGGATCGCCTCAAAGAAGCTCAACGCATCAAGGCAACGATTTTATCCTTGACCAGATGCCGTCTAGAGGGAGCCATTGTCCGAGCCCGCAGCCAAGACAGGATTAACGGTGAAGAACCTTCTATGCATCATATTGTTCAAAACGTTCGTCGACGTCGACAGGCTTTAATGACAACTTTAGACTTACCTGATGGACGACGGCTGACTTCGCAAGCTACCATTGCGGATGCATTCACAACGCACTATAGACTTTTCTATCAAGAAGTACCTGCCGGTGCAGAGGCCATTGCTGAGGTTGCCCAGGAGACACTTGGTCCTCTCAACGCAGCAGCTGCAACCCTCCTGACTGCTGAAGTGGCCACCGACGACGTCCAAGGCGCTGTGGCCAAGGGGTCTCTGAATCGATCTCCCGGCCCGGATGGTTTACCTCTCGAATTTTACAGAACCTTCCAAGATTTGATGATGCCACGATGGAGGGACATGTACTGGGAACTTTTGTCCGGCGCGGCGAACCCGCCACCAATGTTCATGGAAGGCTTACTTGTACCAGTCCCGAAACCCGCAGGAGGAACACGACTCGACAGTTATCGGCCGATCACGTTACTCAATTCGGACTTCAAGATTTTCACACGCCCTCAGTGAGTATCGAGATGTGATCGCTGTGGCAACACACTCGCGACTGCCAGGCGCTTTAATCTCCATCGACTTCAAACAAGCGTTTGACCGCGTCAATCATGCATTCCTCAACGCAGTGATGGACCGAATGGCAATGCCCCCGACGTTCACGCAAGTGATTATGCGGCTCCTTCGTGGAGCAACGTCCAGACTTCTCGTCAACGGCAGACTTACAGAACCTATACGGATTGAACGTTCAGTACGGCAGGGTTGCGCTTTGTCGACGGTGCTTTATGCCATTGCGATGGAACCACTCATTTGCGGATTACGGCGACGTTTGACAGGTATTCCACTCCGGGATCATATGTTCCGCTGCCGAGCTTACGCGGACGACTTGGCCCTCGTCGTACGTTCAGCGGCTGACGTACAAGCTGCGATGCAGTGGATTACCCGTTACAGAGCAGGGGCAGGGAGCGCTATGAACGTGGCAAAATCATGCGCCATGAAGATCGGCCGCGGCCTTCCCGCGGACAGCGTAGTTCCATTTCAACTGGTGGACACCCTTCGTTGTCTCGGATTGGTGTACACGCGAGACATTCGCCGCACCTCGGCGATCAATTTTCGGGCGCTGCTGCAACGCATCCGGGCCAACATACAAAACCACATTCTACGCCCGCTGAATATGTACCAGAGAGTCACCTTCGTCAATACCCATCTGGCAGCTCGGATACCCCATATAGCGCAGATTCTGCCCATCACTGCGACAATGGCGGCCAGGTTACAGGCGGCATTCGGCTATTTCATTTGTTCTGGACACATCTTCAAAGTCCAGTATGAAGCTCTCACCTTACCGAAGCGGGATGGTGGCCTCGATCTGGTTAATGTGAGAGCCAGGACTACGGCACTTTACACCAATACTATGCTCCGGTTATGGAAAAGCCAAAATACTAGTTTTACTGGAATGTTGACCACCGAGCTCGCACCTGTTTCGCGACGACCACCGACGTCTTTGGCACACATCCCACCTCCGATGTCACATATCGGCCGTTTCTTTTTGGAGTACAGCTACATATGCACCGAGCTCCCTAGGACCAGGAAGACGACCACCCGCGACATCTACCGCCTTCTCCGGAAGTCTCCACCCCGCAACCCCGTCGAAACACGTCACCCCCAGGCTTCATGGCCTACAGATTGGAAAACGATCCACCAACCATATCACACCACTGATACCACCTCTATGTGGTATCTTCTCGTCAACGGCAAGTATACTACAAGACAGAAACTGCATCGCATCGCACTGGTGGACTCCCCCCTGTGCCTCAAGTGCAATGTCGAAGATACAGATTTACATCGTTTTGAGTGTGGGCCAGCAGCAGCTGTCTGGACCCTCGTACAGAAGATTGTGGCTTTCTACCTCCGAGTACCACCACATCACGTTTCTCCCACAATGATGATATATCCCGACACGACCTACTTTCCATCGGCTAAGTGGCACGCCATCACATGGATCAGTGGCATGGCTGTCAACTACCTCTTCCGGGACGACATCGTCGATCCGGCGGACTTTTGGACACGCCTCCAAGTACATCACCACACCCTTCGCCGGCATCGACACTATCGGGCCACTTTCGCGAACTATTTACAGAGCATTTTCACCAACCCGCCACAAAGCTGGAATCTCAACGAACCGTGCCAGCCAAGACTGGACGATCCCACGTTCCCCTTCAATGGTCAATGATAGAATGCATTTTGTTCTGCTGGCGCGCCAAAGTGGAGCATGGCGCGGAAAGTATTCTTATTTTATTTCACTTCTCTTTTCTCCTCCTCTTCTAAATTTGTTTTTCTCCTTACACATGTTTATCCATTTCACACATAGCTCTCTATCTGCAGCCTATTTCCTATTTGTTTTCTTTCTCTTGTGCTCCAAAAAAAAAATAATAAAATAAAAAAAGAGCTGCTGATGGTGAGACTGTATACTCATTTATGTTAAAAAAAAACATAAAAACACACAAGAAGGCCGTTGCGGAAATATAGCTACCTTTTATGTTTTACGTTTTCAAAGGATATTGTGTTATTTTATGAAGAACGTCGTCTTTTATTTTCATACCCAAGAGGTCTTTATATAAAAAAAACAAAAAAAAAAAAATAAAAAAGTTGGTAGAGCAGTAAAAAAAACAAAAAAAAATAAAAAAGTTGCTAGAGCACTTGCCCGCGAAAGGCAAAGGTCCCGAGTTCGAGTCTCGGTCCGGCACACGGTTTTAATCTGCCAGGAAGTTTCATATCAGCCCACACTCAGCTGCAGAGTGAAAATCTCATTCTAGTCGTTTTGTTGTTACTTCTCCCAACGATTTTAGATATTGCAGTGGAATGTTATCTACCTCTTCTGCCTATTTCGATCTCAAGTCGTCAAAAGCTCTTTTAACTTCTGATTCTAATACTGGATCCCATATCTCTTCTAAATCAGCTCCTGTTTCTTCTTCTATCACGTCAGACAAATATTCCCCCTCATAGGAGTCTTCAGTGTACTGTTTCTACCTAGCTGCTCTCTCTCTCTCTCCCTCTCTCTCTCTCTCTCTCTAGTTATCAGTGGTACTTCCATTGTACCCTTAATGTCACCACCCTTGCTTTTAATTTCACGGAAAATTGTTTTGACTTTTCTGTATGCTTCAGACAATTATTTCTTTTTCAATTTTTCATATTTTTTATGCAGCCATTCCGCCTTAGTTTCCCTGTACTTCCTGTTTATTTCATTCCTAAGTGATTTATGTTTCTATAATCCTGAATTTCTCTGTACATTTCTGTACTTCCTTCTTCCATCAATTAACTGAAGTACTTCTTTTGTTACCATGGTTTCATTGTAGTTACCTTCCGTAACGATAGAAATATCATTACCAACTTGTATAAGCTGTTTCATTTCAATAACATAGAGTTTTTTTCGTAACTTCTTATTATGAGTATTAGCCGTGCATAGATGGATAACTATATATAGAAGGGAGTGAGGTGTCAGAGCTAGCATGGTACATTTCTGCCATATAGCAGCAACAGTGGTAAGCTGAGCTCACCTAGCACAGTACGGCGCTGCCCCCAGACAGATAATCTTAACTTGTAGATATATTTTTGAACTTTACTTTTTAAATAATGACGTATGTATTGTTGATGAAGGTTTCTCGGGTCTCCAGCCGGGTGGTAGCGTTGATATCTCGCGACGTTTCGGGACGTGTCATACTACCCATCTTCTGGCGTATGTATTGTTATACGTATTTTTGTAAAACTGCATTTATCATTGTAATTGTCATGAACGTACGTACAAACAAATGTTCATGGTCAGGACTTTAGTTTTAAGACATAACCAGTAGGGGCTTTCCCGCAGAAGGGTTTTGGCGGCAAAGTTACCACCTTTTTATTCACTAGAACATTCTATAAGTAGAGGTGAATTACAGTCTCAAGTTACATGTGAAATGGTGGACATGTATATTGCGCTGTGGTGGCAAAATTGAGGATAATTGTTATAAAAGGCTCAGTTGGAAGAGATAAAGTTACTACTATTAATTCTGCAGTGCTTTTAAGCAGCTCTTATCCAAGGACGAAGGGGTGGCTATATATTTTGTGGGCCATTTTGAAGTAGTTGTATGCTGGGTTACAGCATGCATTATTGCAGAAAGATCTATTATGCTGGTCAAGTATGAAGATAGAAGGTACTACATCTAAGCCACAATTAAATGCTGAAAATTCATCATACTGTAGCTGTTCTCATAAGAGGGTAGAAGCAGTGCTCACCACCTGTTAAAAGACCAAAGTATATTTTTTATTGGTACAGTTCAATGTATAATAGTTTTTATACTAAGATGACATATTGTAAAAGTCATGACCTTCTTTCTCTCTTTGTGAAGATATTTGACCTAGTTATAAATATAACATGCTCTAAACTTCTATTACATCGTTATGTTGCCAAAGAATCTCTATCTGCTATTTTGCTATTAATATTACTACAAATTGAAGCAGTGCTGCAGAAGGAGACACCAAAGGGTACTGTGCTATTTTACTTACCAACAACACAAAAATGCTGTGGTGGCATTTCAGTCTACATGATTTCATGAACTTATTTGCGTGTGACGAAACTAAACTCCCATTTTATAAAGTGCAGGATACAGTGGTTTTTGTTTAATGAAAGTATAATCACATCATTGCAGGCTTGTTTCGACATAAAAGTGTAATGTTTTAATAATAGTTACAAAGCAAAGTTCTATACAGAGTGATCAGATTTTGTAAAGTAAAACGGAAGTAATGATTAGTAGGTACACTACTAATAAGAGCACCACCACAGTATCTAAGCGTCTTCAATGCTTAACAGGTTATTTTCACTGACTATTTCACTATACATTTATTTATAAGTGTATCGTGTTTACAATAGAGGTGTTTTGTGCAGATAGAATGAAAAAGAATACTTTCATCTGCACAAAACACCTGTATTGTAAACACGAAACTCTTATAAATAAATGTACACTGAAACAGTC
Organism: Schistocerca nitens; assembly: GCF_023898315.1. Lineage (NCBI taxonomy): Eukaryota > Metazoa > Arthropoda > Insecta > Orthoptera > Acrididae > Schistocerca > Schistocerca nitens. The sequence continues at coordinate 481,696,274 of NC_064615.1, forward strand.
AGTGAAAATAACCTGTTCATTCTAATTAACCCAGTACATGTATGGTGTCAACGTTAGTCATTTGCAATGTAACGGCATCATCTCTAAGTGTTGCCCATTAATATTTGTGCCCTCTTCTTCAGTGTTTTTAATAACGTTACCATGTCGGTTTCTTTAACCAAAATTCGATTTGTTTGGTAAGGTACAAGCTCTGCATTCTAGAGAGAGATCAGTAAAGTGAATGCTGATTAATTACTACATGCAAGTGTCCGGCCACAAACATTTACGAATCCGATCACTGCTCACTGTCAGTTACAGGCGAGTAAGCATCCATATTAGGATAAACTGGTTGGGGCATCGCGCTTCCCAGTAACTATGTTTTTATTTCCAATTTCAGTCACTGACCATTTTAGAAATCTCCCTCTCTGTTAAACTGAACTGCCTGATGAGTTATTCACTATCGCAGTATCTAAAGCCTTAAAGAACTTCAAGCATAGCTCTTCATTCCTTAATCGCTCTGTATACGACATTTTTGCTTACTGATTCTTCTGGACGGTTCTTTTAAACTTCATCATTAGTAAATTGTGATCTGACTCTATATCTGTACCTGACGTCGGGAGCTCAGTCTCACAACGATGTAATGTAACTGGTATCTTCTTTCCAACCTTTTCGAAATATACCTCCTCCTCTTGTGATTCTTGACCAGTGTATTCGCTATTACTAGCTAAAATTTATTGCAGAACTCAATTAGTCTGTTCTTCTCTAGTTGCCTTTGGCAACTCCATATTCCTCCGTAACCGTTTATTCTGCTCCCTGCCCTAGAACTGCAGTCCAGGCCCTCATAACTATTACATTTTGGTCTCTCTTTCTGCACTGAATTACCTGTTGAATATCCTCATGTATTTTCTTTTCTCGTTATCTTCAGCTTGTGACGTCAGCATGTGTGCCAAAACTATTGTCACTGGTGTAGGTTTGCTATTGATTCTGATGAGAATGCCACTGTCACTGAACTGTCTACAATAACTCACTCTGCTCTACCCCTATTCATAACGAATCCTACTATGGTTGTACCATTTTCTGCTGCTGTTTGTAACCTCCCCCCCCCCCACTTATCGACCTTAATAACAGTGAAAAATTAAACCGCTTGCACCTAATGGAAATTTGGGAAAAGCAATCGACACCGAAATTAATTTGTCGTAAGGAGGGAGGAAAGGGTTACATCTAAATGAAAGGAAAAATGCAAATGAAATTGGTGAAAATTAATTTTGAGACAAGGGTAAAATTAATAAAGAAAGTAAATGTGCGGTCGGTACGTTAACAATTAATTGTCGTTAATTATATATTTGAGATTTGGGGAAAATTACGGTCGCCAGTCCTATGGACAACTACTATAATAACTGAAAATGAAAGCTTAATGCACATATAATTAGCACTAAAAGCGTGGAAACTGAAGGTTGACACGTGCTGTGTGAAAACTGAATGTTTGTCAGAAGTAATAAATTTCGCTACACTCTGACTTAATTTAGCAAAAGAATTAATAAAACCGGAAAATTGAAAGTTAATTTAGTGACTGAAATTAATAGTGAACTTTGTTTCTGAAGCACTACGAAATTCAATAAAGTAAGGTTAGTCTTGGGCTACCTCAACAATCATTTCAAAAGCTACTTGAATTTACACAATTTAGAAATAAGAGATTTAACTTTGAACTTGAATTAAATGATTCTGAACAATTAACAATAGTAAAATTTATTACGTACCAAGCTGAGCTGCAGTCACAGGTAAGCTAAAATATGGTAACAAAACTCGCACTCTTAATTTCTGCTTGTGTAATCTAAATATTGTAGCCAGCTATGAATACTTTAACTGAACTTTGAAATTAAAGCAGTGAAATCGAATGATATTACTTTTCAGCTGGCGTATGAATTTCAACGACACTCGGGTTCATTCCAGAAAAGGAAGGGCCCTGCTTGGTAATGCAATTGGGACAATGAGCAACAAAGGTTCCTGCTAAGTTGCTGTACTTTTGTGATGCAACAGTTTGAAAAGCTGAGGTCTGCCATACAGTTCTAAAACTTTACGTGCTTTTAGTCTTCCTTGTTGGTTGATTGAAGGTTTGCAGTCGTCGATCTGGGAAGTGGCGACAGTCACTCATTGTCGGCCGTCGCTGTTGCAGAAGCTGGATGTTGGCGCGCCTTCTTCTCGACACTGTCACCAGGCGAAGCGGGCTCTTGATGTGCGCCAGCTAATGCTTCCCGTCCGCGACTCCGTGTCAGAAACTATCATAGCAAGTCGAGCGCAATTACATGCTGCCAAACCTCGAAAGCGCGGTAACTCGCGGGAGCGTCACACAACACACCTGCTCCACCGCCCTACTCCAGCCAGACTCCGCTCTGCCCGCGCTCCACACGGCAGAGTTCACACTACCAAAGATCCTAAACACTTTGGTTCTCCACACGACCTATCGATGTATTCGTTCGATAGCATAGTTTTCCGTAGGCAAGACCCAGTGTAAAAGTACAAATAATATTTACAAAACAAAGCAATTATACATCGACACACACACACACACACACACACACACACACACACACACACATATATATATATATATATATATATATATATATATATATATATATATAGGAAAACAATTACAATATATAAAGACACAGAAATGTCATATCTTCAGGTAACAAATTAAGGAAAAAATTTGTAGTACAAAAAATGGCTCTGAGCACTATGGGACTCAACTTCTGAGGTCATTAGTCCCCTAGAACTTAGAACTAGTTAAACCTAACTAACCTAAGGACATCACAAACATCCATGCCCGAGGCAGGATTCGAACCTGCGACCGTAGCGGTCTTGCGGTTCCAGACTGCAGCGCCTTTAACCGCACGGCCACTTCGGCCGGCATTTGTAGTACAATAGATGGAAATAGGAGGATATGCATTTCCGGCGTTAGATGTTCATATTACCCTATACTAATCAGCATGGTGGTGAAGGGCTTCAGGTGTGGGGAGGCATCGTATTGGATGAACATGTGGACCTGGTGGCTGGAAGATTTCTGTTGACACCCAGAGGTACAGAGGTTAGCCAGCTTGAAACTCAGTGCTGGGCATAATTTTCGTCATAATTTGTCTCAGCCAGGAGATGTAGTGGCAAATGTTTATGACGATGCTGACTGATTTCTGAAGTTATCAGCAATAAAATACAGAGATTGAAAGGCTACATATGTCTTGTACAGAAACCAGTCTGAAGTTGTAAGAGTCAAATGACATGAAAGTAAGGCATCAGTTGACTCAAGGAGTGAGATACGTTTGTACCTTATAACTTATACTATTTAACCTGTACATTGAGCAAACAGTAAGAGAAACGAAGGAGAAATTTGGGAAGGTAATTGCGGTCTGGCACAGTATGCAAGGGACAGGGAATGACAGCTGAATGGAATAGATGGTCTCTTGAAAATAGATTATAAGACAGAAATCAATCATTCAGGGTAACTGAATGTAGTCGAATGAAATCAGGTGAAGCTGTGGACACTGTATTAAGAAATTACATCAGAAAGTAAGACTACTTTTATTATTTCGAAAGTAAAGTAACTAACGAGGATGGACGTAAAGAGGATATAAAATGTCGACTGGCAATATCAAGAAGAGCTTTACTGACGAAGAGAATTTTTTTAACATGGAATACAGATTTAAGTGTTAAGTTCTCTGTTCTGAAATTCTTGCAGTGTAACAATACTTGGAAGTGAAACTTGGGCGATAAATATTAGAGACAAGAAGAGAATGGAACCTTTTGTTCAGAAGAATTCAGAACATTAGAGGATTGGGAAATCAACCAATGAAGAGACACTGAATAAAGTGGGGGAGGAGGGAGAGAGAGCTATATTGCACAATTTGATTGAAAGAAGATAGAGGTTGAGAGGACAACCCAGAAAAGAGTGGACATCGTCAGTCCCACAGTGGAGAGAAGTGTAAGAGTTGTAATGCTACAGGGAGCCCGAGGCATGACTACAGTGAGCAGGTTCAACTGGGGTTGGGTTGCAGTAGTCAGGCAGAAATGAAGAGGCTTGCGCACCAAAGACTAGCGTGCAGACTTGCATCGAATTAACAACAGGACAGAAGACCAAAACAACAGCGCCACAATCTAGTTAATCGCCTTGTGTTGTACGAGGGGTGTTCAGTAAGTAAAGCAACACATTTATTTTCTGAAAGCAGGTCGTTTTATTCAGGATTCCAGTACACCATACTATTCCCCTCTCTTTGGCTACAAAACCCTATTTTTCAACATAATATCTGTTCAACTGCGACTGCCTTACGGCCCTTTACTGGGAGGGGCTGTATGCACGCATGGCACCACCCTACTGGCCGACGTCAGAGATACCGACTTGCCGCATTAATAACTTCCCCGTCACTGTACTGCTTCCCGTGCAGTGCATCCTTCATTGGGCCAAACAGATGGAAGTCGCAAGGTGCGAATCCAGGCTGTAGAGCAGCTGACTGAGGAAGAACAGTCCATTAAAGTTTGTTGAGCTCCTCTTGGGTGCGCCGACTTGTGAGAGGGTTTACATTGTCATGAAGAAGGAGAAGATCGTTTGCATTTTTCTGGCAACGAAAACGTTGAAGTCGTTTTTTCAATTTCCTGAGGGTAGCACAGTAGACTTCAAAGTTAATCGTTGAACCATAAGGGAGGGCATCAAATACACTACTGGCCATTAAAATTGCTACACCACGAAGATGACGTGCTACAGACGCGAAATTTAACCGACAGGAAAAAGATGCTGTGACATGCATATGATTAGCTTTTCAGAGCATTCAAACAAGGTTGGCGAAGGTGGCGACACCTACATCGTGCTGACATGAGGAAAGTTTCCAACCGATTTCTCATACACAAACAGCAGTTGACCGGCGTTGCCTGGTGAAACGTTGTTGTGATGCCTCGGGTAAGGAGGAGAAATGCGCTCCATCACGTTTCCGACTTTGATAAAGGTCGGATTGTAGCCTATCGCGATTGCGGTTTATCGTATCGCGACATTGCTGCTCGCTTTGGTCGAGATACAATGACTGTTAGCAGAATATGGAATCGGTGGGTTCAGGAGGGTAATAAGGAACGCCGTTCTGGATCCCAACGGCCTCGTATCACTAGCAGTCGAGATGACAGGTATCTTATCCGCATGGCTGTAACGGATCGTGCAGCCACGTCTCGATCCCTGAGTCAACAGATGGGGACGTTTGCAAGACAACAACAATCTTCACGAACAGTTCGACGACGTTTGCAACAGCATGGGCTATCAGCCCGGAGACCATGGCTGTCGTTACCCTTGACGCTGCATCACAGACAGGAGCGCCTGCGATGGTGTACTCAACGACGAACCTGGGTGCACGAATGGCAAAACGTCATTTTTTCGGATGAATCCAGGTTCCGTTTACAGCATCTTGATGGTCGCATCCGTGTTTGGCGACATCGTGCAGAACGCACATTTGAAGCGTGTATTCGTCATCGCCATACTGGCCTATCACCCGGCGTGATGGTATGGGGTGCCATTGATCACACGTCTCGGTCACCTCTTGTTAGCATTGACGGCACTTTGAACAGTGGACGTTACATTTCAGATGTGTTACGACCTGTGGTTCTACCCTTCATTCGATCCCTGCGAAACCACATGTTGCAGGTCCTGTACGGGCCTTTCTGGATACAAAAAATGTTGAACTGCTGCCCTGGCCATCACATTCTCCGGATCTCTCACCAATTGAAAACGTCTGGTCAATGGTGCCGAGCAACTGGCTCGTCACAATACGCCCGTCACTACTCTTGGTGAACTGTGGTATCGTGTGGAAGCTGCATGGGCAGCTGCATCTGTACACGCCACCCAAGCTCTGTTTGACTCAATGCCCAGGCGTATCAAGGCCGTTATTACGGCCAGAGCTGGTTGTTCTGCGTACTGATTTCTCAGAATCTATGCACCCAAACTGCGTGAAAATGCAATCACATGTCAGTTCTAGTATAATATATTTGTCCAATGAATACCCGTTTATCATCTGCATTTCTTCTTGGTGTAGCAATTTTAATTGCCAGTAGTGTAGAATAACCCTTTCAGAGTTCCTGAAGACCGTTCCCATGACTTTACCGGCTGAGCGTGCGTCTCTAAACTTTTTTTCGGAGGAGGATTGCCGTATTGTTTCCGGTTCGAAGTGATGACCCCATGTTTCGACGCCTGTTACGATGTTCGAAAAAAAATTGTCATCATCAGCCTCATACTGCACAGCTCTTCCTTCGTTGCTCTTTATGGTCCTCCGTTAGTCGGCGAGGATCCCAGTGGGCAAAGACCTCTGAGTACTCCGGCTGGTGAACGAGCGTGTCAGCAATACCAAATAAAGACATCCAGTTGAGCAGCGAGTTGCTGGCTGTGATCCGTCGATTACCTCGAATGAGCGTGCCCCATGTTCCAACACTGCAGGAATCACAGCTGTGTGCGTCTGGCCGGCACGTCGGAGATCGGACAGGTTGGACCGACTTAGTTGCGATGATGACTGGTTCCTCGCCCAACGACTCACTGTGCTTTTGTTCACTACCAGGTCTCTGTAGACATTCTCCAAGCGCTTATGTACATTTGCGGTCTCTGATTTTCCGCCAAAAGAAAGTCAATTACAACTCTCTGCATGGAACCCTCCTTCATTACGAACACCATTTTGAAGGAGACGTATTGCGCCGCTACTTGTCGGAACTATAGATCTGCAGCAGGAGTACTCCACGATGTCCCAAAACAAATTCCGGATTTTTTCGACTGAAATTGGCCGAGAAAAATAATGTTGCATTAGTTATTGAACGCCTCTCGTACATTAAATGACAAGCCTTCCACTTCAGTAAGAAATTTTTTTCTGTATTTTTTTTCACGCCTCTGGCAGGGAGAACCAACAATTTCCCAGTTATCTGTATTCTAGTCTGCAGTAATATTCTCTCCTGCCGCGCGGGATTAGCCGAGAGGTCTTGGGCGCTGCAGTCATGGACTGTGTGGCTGGTCCCGGCGGAGGTTTGAGTCCTCCCTCGAGCATGGGCATGTATGTTTGTCCTTAGGATAATCTAGGTTATGTAGTGTGTAAGCTTAGGGACTGATGACCTTAGCAACTAAGTCCAATAGAATTTCACACACATTTGAACATAGTATTCTCTCCCTCCCTTCACAAACGTCAGTTATCCTAAGAGAGGAGAGTCGTGTGCTCCAGCTAACTGCGAACAGTATAAACTTTTCTTGGTATACAAACATATTTTATCTGTGAGTTGTGAAATAAAGAAGAGGGAATAGCTTGTAACATGTCTAGGCAAGTTGAAAGGTCTCTGTTGGATTCCTTTCATGTTTAATTTCTCAAATTTGTTGTCTTTTATGGAATAAATTCCTCTTCTAAATTTACTGTGGCGTTTCTGACTATCTGGGAGGAGACTGAGTAGTGGAACGTGTTACTTTTACACGTAAACAAGAACGATCTGTCACACTACTACACTTTAAAACACAGTTTATATGTAATTCTTATATGTAATTCATGTCACACAGTCTCATACGGAACCTACATCCGCTTTCTGTTATATACTGTATATGATAAGATACTGTCATCCCCCTTCCCTTCTGTGTGAGAGGATGAATGATCAAATGTGTTTGTAGTTGCATGCTTGAGGGTAGCAGACAAGGCTGTCTGCTAGAGAACAGTAGGACCAACGTCGGAACAGGTAGCTACGGTTCCTAAAAGCAGAGAGGTTTCTATTCTTAGTATGGTCCGGTCCGTCCCTTGTCATGTTGGTATAGGAAGCTGCCCCTCTGGCCCCTTCCGTTTTGTCTTTGTGAGCCACCCTCAGGGAAGCACGCTCGGTAGTGGGAGAGTTGCAGTCCGGCAGTAGGCAGTTGCAGTCCAGTAGTAGGCAGTTGCAGTCTGGCGGTAGCGAGCGTCTGAAATGGTAAGATCTCCGGCTAAGCGCGTGTCTGCTAATTCCATAGGACAATGGATTTGTTAAGTTCAGCCTAACTGAGAATTTAATCATTTTATTTCGGGTTTAGCTCTAAAATATCTAAGGTTATCTTTAATTGCAGCGGAGTGTAATTCTCGTGTCCAGTTCAGATTATTTTGCGGTAGTTGCTTTGTCACTACTTTGTGAGTAAAGTGGAACCACGTGTTGGTCAGTAACTCTAACTAAGATCAATCTTAAATGCGAATGCTTGTGTGATTATAACGTCTCGTCTTAACAATATTTTGAATATAGCAACTTTTCTTTATGTTCAACCCACGTGGCGTGTACTTTGTGAGACCAGTACCACGTGCTTATATAACTGTTTGACCCGTCAGGTTAACAGTAAGACGTTAGTAACCAGTTCGAGGTTTTTCTTTTGTAATTTGCTTTTCGATCTAATTTATTTTTATTATCTAAATTATTGTGGAGTTATACGCTTTCTGTAAACCAAGTTGACCACGTGAAGCATGTGGTGTAATCATCAAAGTAGCCCTCAGCTATTCTTCTTGGGAAGATTTCACAAAGAGTTAATATGAATTTAGTATACCAGTGTGTGGTAATTACATGACGGACAGGATTGTGCTTCGAACGGAAATTCTTTGGGTAAAAATTTGAATCTGTTTGTAGTGATTAACTTTCTCTTGCATGTGTCTCAATGTTCTTTGTGTGTTGTTTTATGAATCCAGTGTTGTATCCAGTCTCCCAATCTTGGCTCCATATTTTATGTGTTCCGTAAGATTCCAATCTCACATTTTCACAATCGTAAATAAGGCACCAGCTCAGTTATAACTCACGTATAATATGCTGAAATTTCAATGAACAATCTTTAAAATAAATTTGCAAATATAAACTGAATTCTTTCTTTTTATTTAAATTCTCCCTTTTATAAATATATATTACCGGTTGTTGTATGACTGTAAAAGATTATAATCAATGTTAGTCTGATTGGTAATGTGGTAAACCTAGACTAGATACCCAGTCGTGAAACAGTTGCTTAGTAATGCAAGATTAACTTCCCCAGACAGCTCACGGCTTTCAACACGCTTTCATTGGCTATTAGTAACGATTTCATACCAAAATTAAAGTTAAAACGTTACAAAGTGTGGAAAACCACATAAAAACCACAGCCGCACTTGATTCAGGTCTGCTCCATCTTCTCGCTGCGCAAGTTATGCGCTGCTCTTTAAACAGTACGATGGGAATCGCAGACAATGGAGACATTCATTGTACTGCGAAGTCTTCCGTCTTTATTAAAAGCATGTGATCACATGCCAGAATATTGTAACGAAATGCAGGATGGCCTGCAGACGATCGACGCTAGATGCAGGAAGTGGCAATTGACTCTCAACATAAACAAATGTAATGTATTGCGAATATGTAGACAGAAAAATCTTTTATTTTGAGATTACTGGAAGTAGTTATTTCCATGAAATATTTAGGAGTATGTGCACGATGCGCTTTGAAGTGGAACGACCACACAAAATGAATCAGGAGTAACAGAGATGCCAGATTGAGACTCATTGGAAGAATCCTCAGTATATGTAGTCCATTAACAAAGGCAACAGCATACAAAACACATGTTCGACCAGTTGCGGTACTTGAACATTGCTCGTCAGTACGGGATCCATGCTTTGTACGACGTATAGAGGAAATAAAGAAGATCCAAAGAACAGAAGGACGTTTCGTGAAAGGTTCATTTAGTAAGCGCCAGCCAACTTCAGTGGCAGATTCTGCAAATGAGGCGTTCTGCATCACGGTATGATTTACTGTTAAAGTTCCGGTAGGGTTCATTCCTGTAAGAGTCGTCCAATAGGCCTGTACTGCTTCCTCGTACGCGTATCTCGCTAAAAGACTATCAAGATAAAATTAGATTCGAGCCCACACGGAGACGCCAGCAATCGTCCTTCCTGGGAACCATACGCATCTGGAACAGGAAAAGGGGGAAGTGACAATGGTATAAAAAGTACCATTCACCACACTCCATAAGGTGTCTTGCGAAGTATAGATGTAGATTTAGATGTAGAGACCAAACTGTAATGAAATCAGTTTAAATAAGTGTCTGGATACTTCAAATAGTGTATATCGCAACGATACTACCGTAAAAACTCGGTAATTTGTAGTTATTACAGATGGTGAATATCAAACAATCTTGGTTATGGAAGATGGATCCAACACGGTATGTAATCGGATTCTCCTACAGGCGACATGCGCTACTAGTTGTAGTGGCAGGGTGCTTCAGAGGCAACTTGGACAGTGCTGCAGGTAAGTCTTCTTATAGGGAATTGTAATAATGGGAGACTTTCAGTTGCCACCTGTGTAATGATAGGGTCAAGCGATTAGAACTAGTGTCATAGTGATTCGTGTGAGATTGTTCAGAATATCTTGTCTGAAAATTACTACAAGTAGATAGGGAACAGACACGTGGGGGCAATGTCTAAGAACATCTAGTAACTAAGAGACCCGAAGTTATCGAGTCGCTTAACGTCTGGAAGGGAACCAGTGATCAGAAGACAGTCGTAACATCAATAACTAAGAGTTTTACGAGGATTGTTAAGAAAGGTTCTAAAATACGCTGATGAGCCCAAGTTTTATGGCTCCTGCCCAATACGTGATTGATTGACGCCTGGGTGTGTTCGGGCGCGTGACACGGTAATAGTATACAAGCGGAGCAGCAGAGAATCGTGAACGTTGCAGCGCTGATACGGGCCACAAGTGGGGAAATTCCCTGACCTAAGCCATAATGACAAAGGGCAGACTTTATAGATTGACGTTTGCGAAAGAGTATCTGGGAAACGGTGAAGCTGGTCGGCTGTCAGCATTTATGCAAAGCGATTTAAAGATGAAGAAACCAGCAGTGGGCGGCAGTGTATTGGACGTTCACGCTTCATCACAGAACATGGCGGTCGGAGGCTTGCCCACTCGGTAAATCAAGACAGGAGGCGGTGTGTGACATATGAGGCGTGTTTTTTAAGTAAGTACCGTTTTGAAATTTAAAAAAGACGTGATAAGATATCTCAATAATTTTATTTTTACATGAAAGGCTGCACCTTAATCTACTTGTCTACATAATTTCCGTCAATATTGAGGCACTTGTCATAACGTTGTACCAGTTTTTGAATACCCTCCTCACAGAAGTCTGCCGCCTGACTTGTTAACCACTGCATCACCACTGTTTTGACTTCGTCATCGTCTTGAAGATGCTGACTGCCCAGGTGTTTCTTCAAGTGCAGGAACAGATGGTAGTCACTGGGCAAGATCAGTGATGTACGGAGGATGATCTAGAGTTTCCCATCGAAAAGATGTGTTGAGATCTTTGGTCTGATTCACCACATGCGGACGGGAATTGTTTTGCAGCAAAATGATGCCCTTGCTCAACTTGCCATGTCTTTTGTTCTGAATTGAATGACGCAGAATGTGCAAAGTCTTACAGGAAGCTGCTGCATTGATTGTCTCATTACGAGGCAGAAATTCCACAAGCAATACTCCTTTTCTGTCCCAAAAAACTGTGCATATGGTTTTTCGGGCTATAATTGTTTGCTTAATCTTCACTTTTCTGGGTGAATGTGAATGCTGCCATTCCATGGACTGTTGCTTTGATTCTGGTGTGACATAGGCCACCCATGTTTCATCGCCCGTAACAATTTGGCTTAAGAAATCATCACCGTCGTTGTGGTACCGCTCAAGGAAAGTCAATGCACTGTCAAACGTTTGGTTTTGAGCACATCCGTCAACATTTTCGGTACCCAATGTGCGCACAATTTTCGGTGATTCAAGTGCTGTCACAATGCCATACAAAACACTGCGAGAAACATTAAGAAAGTCATCCCGCAAGGAGGAAATCGTAAATCGTTTGTTTTCTCTCACCTTATTAAGTTTCCTTTAGTTTACGTCTATGGTCACAAACTTTTTGTTAACAGATTACCGGTTTCGGCTCTTTAATGACCATCATCAGATCTGTTTCATAAAAACAAAGTCGTAATGTACTGCAGCCATAGTGGCATCGTGAAATGTTAAATGCGGCACTCTGATGGCCTAAGATATACAGGGTGAGTGACTAACTATTGCCGCCACGAATAACTCCGAAAATACGATAGGAGCTGAAAAGTGTGTGGGACAAAAGTTGCATGGGACAACGGGGGCCATAATATGATGTTTATTGTTGCTAGGTGGGGTCGCTTTAGAGATATGAAGGTCTACTCTGTTTTTTTCTTTTTTAAATGGGATGGTACAATTATGTAATGTGGAACTGACCACTAGATGTCGAGACAAGCAGACCGGCCGGTATTAACTTGAGGCGGGGTGTGTTATGTAGTCAGCACACAAGCAGAAACGGCGGAAAGGGTCGGTCAGGAGAGCTCAACGACTTGAAAGCTGGACGAGCCATTGGATGTCACCTGAGTAACAAATCCATCAGGGACATTTCAACCCTTACAAAGCTGCCCGACTGTCGGTGATGTGATTGTGAAGTGGAAAAACGAATGAAAAATGTCAGCTAAACCGAGACCAGGCAGACCTTATGTACTTATGGACAGGGACCGTTGTGTATCGCGGAAGGTGGTTGTAAAATACTGCATGAAATCAGCGGGTGGAATCACTTGTGATTTCCAAATTGGTCCCAGTGGTCCAGCTAACACAAAGTCTGTGCGTAGGGAGTTAAAGAGAATTTGGTACAATGGTTGAGCAGCTGATCGTAGTCCACACATTTCTGTATTCAGACATACTTCAGGTGCTGTAGAGTGACGCCATTGGATAGTGGATGATTGGAAACGAGTGATCTGGAGTGATGAGTCACGCTATAGCCTGTGGCAAGGGTTTGGGTTCGAGGAAAGCCTGGGGAAGTGCAGAGGAGGAGGTGTTGTGATATAAAAGTGTTTTCCATGTTTAGGATGTGATCCCTTTGTCGCTAAATGCAGAAGCATATGAACACATTTTGCAACATAGTGTACTGCTTACAATGGAGGAACGGTTCAGGGACGACGATTATTCGTATCAGCATGACAGTGCAACCCGTCATAAAGTAGCATCTGCTGGGAAATTGTGTGTGGGTAAAGACATACCTGAATGGGCTGTGTTGCCCACAGTCCCGACTTGAGCCACCTGTGAGATGAGTTGTAACGTCAATTTTTGTCCACTCTGCAGCGTTCAGCATCACTAACTCCTCTGGTTTCGGGTTTTGCGAGAGAACTGTCTGCAGTTCCTCCATATACATTCAGATACCTCACTGAAAGCGGTAGTAAAGGCGGAGGGTTGAGGCAGACCATTTAGTGTCACTAACATGTATCCGGATGGTTTTGATCAGATAGTGACTGCATTTCGTTTGAGGTTTGTTGTATTACTCTGTTTTTTGTTTTGTACGTTTTGGTATCGCATGTTACGGGTTTTCTCATTGTTGTGAAGTTCACTGAAGAACCAAAGAAACTGGTACACCTGCGTAATATCGTGTAGGGCCCCCGAGAGCACTCAGAAGTGCCTCAACACGACATGGCATGGACTCAACTAATGTCTGAAGTAGTGCTGGGGGGAACTGACACCATGAATCCTGCAGGGCTGTCCATAAATCCGTAAGAGTACGAGAGGGGGAGGTCTTTTCTGAACAGCACGTTGCAACGAATCGTAGATATGCTCAATAATATTCATGTCTGGTCATTCTGGTGGCCAGTGAAAGTGTTTAAATTCAGAAGAGTATTCCTGGAGCCACTCTGTAGCAATTCTGGACGTGTGGGATGTAGCATTGTCCTGCTGGAATTGTCCAAGTCCGTCGGAATGCACAATGGACATGAATAGATGCTGGTGATCAGACAGGATGCTTACGTACGTGTCACCTGTCAGAGTCGTATCTAGACGTATCAGGGGTTCCATATCACTCCAACTGCACTCGACTCACACCATTACAGAGCTTCTACCAGTTTCAACAATCCCCTACTGAAATGCAGGGTCCATGAGGTTATCTACACTCCTGGAAATGGAAAAAAGAACACATTGACACCGGTGTGTCAGACCCACCATACTTGTTCCGGACACTGCAAGAGGGCTGTACAAGCAATGATCACACGCACGGCACAGCGGACACACCAGGAACCGCGGTGTTGGCCGTCGAATGGCGCTAGCTGCGCAGCATTTGTGCACCGCCGCCGTCAGTGTCAGCCAGTTTGCCGTGGCATACGGAGCTCCATCGCAGTCTTTAACACTGGTAGCATGCCGCGACAGCGTGGACGTGAACCGTATGTGCAGTTGACGGACTTTGAGCGAGGGCGTATAGTGGGCATGCGGGAGGCCGGGTGGACGTACCGCCGAATTGCTCAACACGTGGGGCGTGAGGTCTCCACAGTACATCGATGTTGTCGCCAGTGGTCGGCGGAAGGTGCACGTGCCCGTCGACCTGGGACCGGACCGCAGCGACGCACGGATGCACGCCAAGACCGTAGGATCCTACGCAGTGCCGTAGGGGACCGCACCGCCACTTCCCAGCAAATTAGGGACACTGTTGCTCCTGGGGTATCGGCGAGGACCATTCGCAACCGTCTCCATGAAGCTGGGCTACGGTCCCGCACACCGTTAAGCCGTCTTCCGCTCACGCCCCAACATCGTGCAGCCCGCCTCCAGTGGTGTCGCGACAGGCGTGAATGGAGGGACGATTGGAGACGTGTCGTCTTCAGCGATAAGAGTCGCTTCTGCCTTGGTGCCAATGATGGTCGTATGCGTGTTTGGCGCCGTGCAGGTGAGCGCCACAATCAGGACTGCATACGACCGAGGCACACAGGGCCAACACCCGGCATCATGGTGTGGGGAGCGATCTCCTACACTGGCCGTACACCACTGGTGATCGTCGAGGGGACACTGAATAGTGCACGGTACATCCAAACCGTCATCGAACCCATCGTTCTACCATTCCTAGACCGGCAAGGGAACTTGCTGTTCCAACAGGACAATGCACGCCCGCATGTATCCCGTGCCACCCAACGTGCTCTAGAAGGTGTAAGTCAACTTCCCTGGCCAGCAAGATCTCCGGATCTGTCCCCCATTGAGCATGTTTGGGACTGGATGAAGCGTCGTCTCACGCGGTCTGCACGTCCAGCACGAACGCTGGTCCAACTGAGGCGCCAGGTGGAAATGGCATGGCAAGCCGTTCCACAGGACTACATCCAGCATCTCTACGATCGTCTCCATGGGAGAATAGCAGCCTGCATTGCTGCGAAAGGTGGATATACACTGTACTAGTGCCGACATTGTGCATGCTCTGTTTCCTGTGTCTATGTGCCTGTGGTTCTGTCAGTGTGATCATGTGATGTATCTGACCCCAGGAATGTGTCAATAAAGTTTCCCCTTCCTGGGACAATGAATTCACGGTGTTCTTATTTCAATTTCCAGGAGTGTATATACCCGTACACATCCATCCGCTCGGTACAATTTGAAACGAGACTCGTCCGACCAGGCAACATGTTTCCAGTCATCAACAATCCAACGTCGGTGTTGATGGGCACAGGAGGAGGAGATTAGTGTTTAACGTCCCGTCGACAACGAGGTCATTAGAGACGGAGCGCAAGCTCGGGTGAGGGAAGGATGGGGAAGGAAATCGGCCGTGCCCTTTCAAAGGAACCATCCCGGAATTTGCCTGAAGCGATTTAGGGAAATCACGGAAAACCTAAATCAAGATGGCTGGAGACGGGATTGAACCGTCGTCCTCCCGAATGCGAGTCCAGTGTGCTAACCACTGCGCCACCTCGCTCGGTTGATGGGCACAGACTAGGCCTAAAGCTTTGTGTTCGTGCAGTCATCGAGGGTACACGAGCGGGACTCCAGCTCCGAAAGCCCATATCAATGATGTTCCGTCGAACGGCTCGCACGCTGACACTTGTTGATGGCCCAGCATTGAAATCTGCAGCAATCTGCGGAAGGGGTGCACTTTTGTCACATTGAACGATTCTCTTCAGTCGTCGTTGGTCCCGTTCTTGCAGGATCTTTTTCCGGCGGCGGCGATGTCTGAGATTTGATGTTTTAACGGATTCCCGATATTCGCGGTACACTCGCGAAATGGTCGTACGGGAAAATCCCCACTTCGTCGCTACCTCGGAGATGCTGTGTCCCATCGCTCGTGCGCCGACTATAACACGACGTTCAAACTCGCTTAAATTTTGATAACCTGCCATTTTAGCAGCAGTAACCGATCTAACAACAGCGCCAGACACTTGTTATCTTATGTAGGCGTTGCCGACCGCAGAGCCGTATTCTGCCTGTTTACATATCTCTGTTTTTGAATACTCATGCCTATACTTCTTTCATTGGCGCTTGAGTGTATTTTCACATAAAGAAGCTTAAGTAAGTAACAAACTGAGTAAACCGTAATTACATTTTCGTCGGTAAAGACCTATCGGAGACTGGAGGTCCCTTACACTAAAGTACTCAAAAGACATCTCTAAACAACCACCAGAATCTTGTCGGTGTGGTTAGGATTCACCCTGTGTATCTAAATGAAAGCCATTCCATTTGTTAACAGGATTACGTGCAATTCCGATTCCTATCACTCCCTCGGCGACACAGTCCCATTAACCAGACGTAGAAGTCAAAATTTAAGTTTTCTTAAGACGCTTTATGCAACAACTGTAAAGGATATTTTTCGACATCTCCTGCTTACGCGGCTTGAGGACGTTCAACGTTCTTGCATCGAGGCGGATTTTTACGTCAAATAATGTTGGTCTAACAATTCGTGCTTCGCCACGTGGGCGTTAATAGGATGAAAGAATACGCTTACCGCCAACGTCTGCAATCGCAGTTGCTTGGTAGAATGCTCCATCAGTCATAAGTCTTAGGTACTTTTCCAGCACCAAACTAAAACGACTTCAGATGACAGATAAATTTCTCAGCCAAAATTAAGAGAACTTGTATTCTATTTAGACAAGCTATACTCCCTTTCTAGCTGATACAGTGGAAATACTCAGTCACAGAGCTTACAATAATCAGTAAGTCACAGACGTTACTCCACGCGGGTAAAATCTTAACAACGTTCTGTTATTCGCTTTTTGCGTAGTGAAGGTGTGAAACCTATTGAAATTCATCGACGAATGGGGGTTCAGTACGATGATGCATGTTTGTCACAGCAACAAGTCTACGAATGGAGTAGGAAGTCCGCAAACGGTGTGACTTCAGTGGAAGATGCTCCTCGTCCAGATCAGGCACAACGAGTTGTGACTCCACAGAACATTGCAGCAGTTGAAGCCATAGTGAAAGAAAACCGCCGAGTGACACTGAATGACATTGCAGCATGTGGACAGATTAGTCATGGGTCAGCACACCACATAGTGAATGATGTGCTCAAGTTTCACAAAGAGTCTGCAAGATGGGTGCCACGGCAGCTGACTCCTGAAGTGAGAGAACGACGTGTTGAGGTTTGTGAAGAACTTTTTCGGTGCTTTGAACGAGAAGGTGATGGCTTCCTTGCAAGAATCGTTACTGGCGACGAAACCTGGTTCACTTCCAGCAACCGGAAACGAAGAGAGCGAGCAAGGAATGGCGCCATTCCATATCTCCAAAACCAAAGAAGTTTCGAACCGAACCATCAGCAGGGAAGGTTATGTTAACACTCTTTTGAGACGAAAAAGGCGTCATTTTGGAGCATTACATGCCTAGAGGGACCACTGTCACCAGTTCATCATGCACAGATCTCCTAAAAAGTCATCTGCGGCCTGCAATCAAAGCGACGTGAATTGTTGTCAGCAGGTGTCCTTTTGCAACATGACAATGCAAGGCCCCACACTGCCCCTACAACAGTTGCAACAATCACAGACCTGCATTTTGAGTGTCTTCCTCATCCACCATACTCACAAGACCTTGCCCCAAGTGATTTCCATATGTCTGGACCACTCAAAGACGCAATGGGACGAAAGAAGTTTGTGTTCTGATAGAGAGGTACGCCACGCGGTGCATGAGTCTTTGCGCGGACTACCAAAAGAATTTCTTTCTAAAGGAATGTATGCACTTTGTAAGCGGTGGAGGACTTGCATTGAGCGTAGGGGAGATTATGTTGAAAAGTGATACACCTTTGTACCACGTCTGCACAATAAAAAATATTTAAAAAAATAGTTTTCTTGGGACAACGTTACTGAAACTTACGTCCCATTATTAATCAAATAAAGGAAAAAAAAATCAATTGTAGAAAGTGGCGCAACGCCTCACTGTGACCATCCTTGGTACTTTTCATTCTCCACACGAAGATTCACTACTAATGAAGACAGAAGTCTCCCTATCACAACCCTAACTGCCTTCTCGTAAAA
This sequence comes from Schistocerca nitens, assembly GCF_023898315.1. NCBI lineage: Eukaryota > Metazoa > Arthropoda > Insecta > Orthoptera > Acrididae > Schistocerca > Schistocerca nitens. The sequence continues at coordinate 481,714,522 of NC_064615.1, forward strand.
ATCCACCAAATATTCTTGTGCCTACTACGCTACGAAAGCGCCGATAACCACTATGTGCCATTTCATTATTCGTGAGCAACACAGCTTCGCTCAGTCGACTCTTCTTTGACCAGGAACGCTACACCTGGAAGAGGCTCAGCTTTCTCCTTTTGGACTGTTGTCTGATAGATTTTCTGCACGGTTGTGCGCTTATCGTTTCAACCGTCTCTTCATTTAAGTCCACTCCCTCGCAGTCTCACCGCGACGTGCGGAGGGCGGAACGCGCTGCGCGAAGCTATATCTTTGGGCGACTGCCATTTGTGTGTGTGTGTGTGGGGGGGGGGGGGGGGCACGAGTGGGAGCAGGCGGCAAGCAGCGGGCTAGAGGCACGCGCCGGGGCCGGACGCGCGTGATGATGAGTGATGCGCCCGCCTCCGAAACGTTTTGGCCCAGCCGCTTCCGGCCGCCCTCGCGTCGAGCGTCCGTCGCTACCGCCTGGCCCTTGCGCACATTACGACTCTCGGTGGACACCCCTGACACTCATCAACAGCACACTGCTGTCCACTAGAGCTGCAATTGCGACAGCGTAAAGGATAACAAATGACGAAATTTTACCTATTGTATATATACAGCGGGCCAAATACCTAACGAAATAAGCATTAAACGAAGAAACTACAAAGAACGAAGCTCGTCTAGCTTGAAGGGGGAAACCAGATAGCGTTATGGTTGGCCCGCTAGATGGCGCTGCCATAGGTCAAACGGATATCAAGTGCGTTTTTTTTAAATAGGAACCCCAATTTTTTATTACATATTCGTGTAGTACGTAAAGAAATATGAATGTTTTAGTTGGACCACATTTTTCGCTTTGTGATAGATGGCGCTGTAATAGTCACAAACGTGTAAGTACGTGGTATCACGTAACATTCCGCCAGTGCGGACGGTATTTGCTTCGTGATACATTACCCGTGTTGAAATGGACCGTTTACCAATTGCGGAAAAGGTCGATATCGTGTTGATGTATGTCTATTGTGATCAAAATGCCCAATGTATGCTCTGTGCTATGTATGCTGCTCGGTATCCTGGACGACATCATCCAAGTGTCCGGACCGTTCGCCGGATAGTTACGTTATTTAAGGAAACAGGAAGTGTTCAGCCACATGTGAAACGTCAACCACGACCTGCAACAAATGATGATGCCCAAGTGGGTGTTTTAGCTGCTGTCGCGGCTAATCCGCACATCGGTAGCAGACAAATTGCGCGAGAATCGGGAATCTCAAAAACGTCGGTGTTGAGAATGCTACAACATCGATTGCACCCGTACCATATTTCTATGCACCAGGAATTGCATGGTGACGACTTTGAACATCGTGTACAGTTCTGCCACTGGGCACAAGAGAAATTTCGGGACGATCACAGATTTTTTGCACGCGTTCTATTTAGCGACGAAGCGTCATTCACCAACAGCGGTAACGTAAACCGGCATAATCTGCACTATTGGGCAACGGAAAATCAACGATGGCTGCGACAAGTGGAACATCAGCGACCTTGGCGGGTTAATGTATGGTGCGGCATTATGGGAGGAAGCATAAGTGGGCGCCATTTTATCGATGGCAATCTACATGGTGCAATGTATGCTAATTTCCTACGTAATGTTCTACCGATGTTACTACAAGATGTTTTACTGCATGACAGAATGGCGATGTACTTCCTACATGATGGATGTCCGGCACATAGCTCGCATGTGTTGAAGAGGTATTGAATAGCATATTTCATGACAGGTGGATTAATCGTCGAAGAACCATACCATGGTCCGCACGTTCGCCGGATCTGACGTCCCCGGATTTCTTTCTGTGGGGAGAGTTGAAGGATATTTGCTATCGTGATCCACCGACAACGCCTGACAACATGCGTGAGCGCATTGTCAATGCATGTGCGAACATTACGGAAGCGAACTACTCGCTGTTGAGAGGAATGTCGTTACACGTATTGCCAAATGCATTGAGGTTGACGGACATCATTTTGAGCATTTATTGCATTAATGTGATATTTACAGGTAATCACGCTGTATCAGCATGCCTTCTCAGAAATGATAACTTCACAAAGGTACATGTATCACATTGGAACAACCGAAATAAAATGTTCCAACGTACCTACGTTCTGTATTTTAATTTAAAAAACCTACTTGTTACCAAGTGTTCATCTAAAATTGTGAGCCATATGTTTGTGACTATTACAGCGCCATCTATCACAAAGCGAAAAAAGTGGTCCAACTAAAACATTCATATTTCTTTACGTACTACACGAATATGTAGTAAAAATGGGGGTCCCTATTAAAAAAAAAAACGCAGTTGATATCCGTTTGACCTACGGCAGCGCCATCTAGCGGGCCAACCATAGCGCCGTTTCCCCCTTCAAGCTAGACAAGTTTAATTCTTTGAAGTTTTTTCGTTTGACGCTTATTTCGTGGGATATTTGGCCTGATCACGATCAATGGACCACCCTGTATATAGTGTTGATCGAATTTCAAACAGAATTCTGAATCGTCAATATAACTTATTAAGTAATATCCTTAGTGATATGTGTAATGCATCACTGGCACAGGGAATTTTTCCAGACAGATTAAAAAATGTCGTTGTTAAACCTCTTTATAACAGACGTGGAAATAATGACTTAAATAATGATCGCCTAGTTTCATTACTGATGTCTTTTTCCAAAACATTCGTGGGTAGTTTCACATTTAAATACAAACAATTCACTCAGTGCATCAGAGTATGTATTCTAGAAGGGTTGCTCGACGAGAATGCTATTTGTGCGAGATTCGCTGACCAAATATTGCAAGCCTTAAATAATAAAATATCGCTAGCTGATAATTCTGTGATGTGCCCAAGATTACGGAACTGATAGCTTTAAAAACATCTGATTTGAATCACACTTTAAAAAAAGATTGTAAAATGGTGTACTGAATAATTTAAATAATATTGGAACGACTTAAAATTTTAATGACAGGGAAGAAACCACTAAAAGAGTCCTACAGGGTTCAATTTTATGTCATGTTCTATTCCATATCATATTAACGACCTTCCATTTAACATTTGTCAAGCTGAACTGCTACAATTCACAGACTATATTAGTTCCATATTAAATTCCGTTAGAGCGAAAACAACAGAATAAACTGTTAATTATATTTTTGAAAGAATAGTTAAATGGTTCTCTGAAGATGGACTCTTCCTCAATTCTAAGAAAACACACGTTATTCAGTTTTGTACAACAAACAGAGTCATACCAACAGTTGAAGTAGCGGATGAATAGGAGTTTATAAATAAGGTAGATCGCCCCAAACATTTGGGTGTACATATTGATGAAAACCTGAACTGGAAGATGTATGTTGCTGAGCTTCACAATATATGAAGTTCAGCTACGTTTGCTCTTGGTGAAATTGTTGGTTTTGGTAACAAACGAGTCATCCTCCTAACATATTTTGCATATTTCCACTCAATAACGGAATAATTTCCTGTGGTAACTCGTCAGTCAGAAAGAAAGTATTGATTGCACAAAATCGAGCTGTAGGAGCAGTATGTGGTTTTTCTCCCACAGTCATCTTGTAGGTACCTCTTCAACAAGTGAGGCATTTTTAACTGCTCCTCCACGGCATAACACAGGATGGTCCAAAACAGTAAGAAAAGCTTGTAAGGGTGTTGCAGGGAAGGTTGTGTTGAGAAATAATTCTTAAGCAAAAAATGCCAAACGTTGCGCCGTTTTCGAGCTAATTAGCATTGGAATTAAGCAATCAGGCCATTGCGCACACATATTCAAGCGCCCCTCCATATACGAATAGTGTCAATTGTTCTACGAGCGTCACTCCAAAAGAAATGCACACTATTTTCGTAAAAATACAGTTTTCATTCTGCATGTGTGAAAGTTTTACAGTGTGTAGATACATCCTTCCCGCTCGTTTTCAAACTTAGTTGAACCTGTTCCCGAGAGTGGTGCCGTCGCAGCATGTCGTCAAGATGGCTGCTACACTTGACGTTCGTCAGAAGCAACGTGCTGTCATATAATTCCTGTGCTGTGAAAACGAGACAGTGGGAAACATCCACAAGAGGTTGGAAAAGGTGTACGGAGATGCTGCTGTCGATCGCGGTACAGTTAGTCGGTGGGCAAGCAGGTTACGTGATGAAAGTGGGCATGGCAATATTGAGGATTGCCCCCGCAGCAGCAGGCCTCATACTGCACACACTCCAGGCAATGTGCAGAGAGCTAACGAATTGGCGACTGCTGACAGACGCATCACAGTGAACGAATTGTCACGCTACGTTGGGATAGGGGAAGGGAGTGTTTGGAGAATACTGAAAGTGTTGGCGTTAAAAAAGGTTTGCGTCAGGTGGGTTCCCAGGATGTTGACAGTGGCTCACAAAGAAACGAGAAAAACGGTATGCAGCGAACTTTTGGAGCAGTACGAGCACAGTGGAGGTTAATTTCTCGGATGAATTGTGACAGGTAATAAAACATGGCTCCATCATTTTTCACCAGAGACGAAGAGGCAATCAATGGAGTGGCGTCTTGCAAATTTACCCAAGAAAAAAAATTCAAAACCACACCTTCTGCTGGAAAAGTTGTGGCTACTGTGTTTTCCGATTCTGAAGGACTCTTGCTTGTGGACATCATGCCAAGTGGAACCACCATAAATTCTGATGCATATGTGACGACACTGAAGACACTTCAAGCTCGACTGAGTCGTGTTCGACCACATCGGCAAAAGCAGGATGTTTTGCTGTTGCACGACAGTGCTCGGCCACATGTCACTCAAAAAACCATGGAAGTGTTCACAAAACTCGGATGGACAACACTGAAACACCTGCCATACAGTCCTGACCTGGCTCCATGTGACTATCATCTCTTCAGGAAACTGAAAGACTCTCTTCGTGGAACAAGGTTTGAAGATGATGACTCGTTTGTGCACGCTACCAAACAGTGGCTCCAACAGGTTGGTCCAGAATTTTACCGTGCGGGTATACAGGCGCTGGTTCCAAGATTGCGTAAGGCAGTTGAGAGGGGTGGAAATTATGTGGAGAAATGAAAATATTGTTCCTAAAGGTTGTATCTACACATTGTGAAACTTTTAAACATGTAGAATAATAGATGGATTAAAAAAATAGTGTGCATTTCTTTTCAAGTGACCCTTGTATTAGCGTAGATGATACTGCACAAGACTGTTCAGCCTTTTGCTCTCGTTGTATCCTTACTTACTTTTGTATCGCTCTCTTGTTCGGTTTTAGGAAACCAAACGAAGATCGTGTTTGGCAACAGCGTCTCTGGCAGGGCGCTTCAGTTTTCGGGCGCAGTGGACTAATTGGCTAACTTAACTGCTAATTAGACCGGGAAGAGAGCAACGTATCGAATTTTTTTCTTAACAATTATTTCTCAACAGAACCTACCCTGCAATACCCTTACAAGCTTTTCTGTCTGTTTCTGACCACCCTGAACATTCGCTAGTGAAATTCGTCATAAATAATCCATCACAATTTAAGAACATTAACGATGTCGATTCCTATCACACTCGTAGAAAAAAAATTACCTTCATTATTCATTATGAAAGTTCTCGGTAGGTCACAATGTGGTTCAATACGCATCGAAAAAATTTTTGATCATTTGCGCAGTGACGTGGAACATCCGACAAACTGTAAAACAAGGCTAAATATAAACTAGAATCATTTCATCTGGACAACGTACTTCATACATGATTTTTTAATTAAAAATTTCCTTTTAGTGTAATTGCATAAGTAGGACTGAAAAATATTATGTTCATTAGCATTAAATTCAGATATAGGAACTTTGAATAGCCAGCGTGGAGCTATCCACTAAAACTAATCATTTAATATTAAAAACAGACTTGATCACGATTTATTTATTACGATGACCGGTTTCGACCACTACTGTGGTCATCATCAGACCAATGAGTAGGAACCACATTGAGAATCACTACCACAGTAGTAATTCTCCAGCAGAAAGAGGTTCCTACTCATTCGTCTGAAGATGACCACAGTAGTGGTGGGAACCGGTCACCGTAATAAATAAATCGTGATCAAGACTGTTTTTCATGGTAAATATTTGTAACACATCGATCGCTGTCACTCCCATAATGTGATCAAAAGTAATTAAAACTAATCATGTTTATAGTGGCTGTAATATAACTCATTCCCTATCATTTCGGTAAATAATAGTTTATCTATCGAACAGGTAACTAAGTAACCTCTTTGTTGGTTTCCGCTGGAATGTTAATCATTTGCGTGTGCTACACTGTAGTACACTTCAAGTTAATCTGAAATTTGTTGCGTACCATAAAACTTTATTCGTGATAATTTGAGACCTTGGTCTATGGCCAACGCCTGTGCTGAAGATATACAGGGTGTTACAAAAAAGTACGGCCAAACTTTCAGGAAACATTCCTCACACACAAATAAAGAAAAGATGTTATGTGGACATATGTCCGAAAACGCTTAATTTCCATGTTAGAGCTCATTTTAGTTTCGTCAGTATGTACCGTACTTCCTCAATTCACCGCCATGATTTCATACGGGATACTCTGCCTGTGCTGCTAGAACATGTGCCTTTACAAGTACGACACAACATGTGGTTCATGCACGATGGAGCTCCTGCACATTTCAGTCGAAGTGTTCGTACGCTTCTCAACAACAGATTCGGTGACCGATGGATTGGTAGAGGCGGACCAATTCCATGGCCTCCACGCTCTCCTGACCTCAACCCTCTTGACTTTCATTTATGGGGGCATTTGAAAGCTCTTGTCTACGCAACCCCGGTACCAAATGATGAGGCTCTTCGTGCTCATATTGTTGACGGCTGTGATACAATACGCCATTCTCCAGGGCTGCATCAGCGCATCAGGGATTCCATGCGACGGAGGGTGGATGCATGTATCCTCGCTAACGGAGGACATTTTGAACATTTCCTGTAACAAAGTGTTTGAAGTCACGCTGGTACGTTCTGTTGCTGTGTGTTTCCATTCCATGATTAATGTGATTTGAAGAGAAGTAATAAAAAGAGCTCTAACATGGAAAGTAAGCGTTTCCGGACACATGTCCACATAACATATTTTCTTTCTTTGTGTGTGAGGAATGTTTCATGAAAGTTTGGCCGTACCTTCTTGTAACACCCTGTAAAGGAAGGGAATGTGCAGCGCGGGATTAGCCGAGCGTTCTAAGGCGCTGCAGTCATGGACTGTGCGGCTGATGCCAGCGGAGGTTCGAGTCCTGCCTCGGGCATGGGTGTGAGTGTCTGTCCCTAGGATAATTTAGGTTAAGTAGTGTGTAAGCTTAGGGACTGATGACCTTAGCAGTTAAGTCCCATAAGATTTTACATACACATTTTTTGAAGGGAATGTTGTCTCGAGAAGTCGATGATCTAATGCAGACATAGTTGTCCCGGCAGACGGGTGTATCACCGTTCGCACAGACACGATAATAGATAAGCGCAGTGGGCAAAAAATTGCTCTCCAGCAGGAGAGATCACGCTAATACGGTGTCACGGCGCCTCTCGCTTTTACAGTCGACTCGATTGGCCGAGGAGTAGAGTGCACGAGTTTAGTCAGGTGTGCCATGTGTAACAAGCATTTGACGATTAGATTTCGTGTAGCTGAGATATAAATGTAGTGTTGAGTGCGATATTTTACCTCTTCTCTCTCAAAGAGTCCCAGCCATTTTCTGTGGGACTTTAATAGCGTGATTTAACAGCTCACTGCAGATGTGATGAGGCACCTGAATTTTCGTCAAAGCAGGAAAGAACGAACGTGTGCTACCGTGTCAACACGGCTGTTGTTATCCTGGAAGACGGGAGGAGTGTCTACATCATGCTCATGGACACTGGTTCACTGAGCACGTTGAAGTTCAGTAATGGTTCAAATGGCTCTAAGCACAATGGGACTTAACACCTGAGGTCGCCGCTCCGGGTAGCCGCGCGGTCTAGGGCGCCTTGTCATGGTCCGTGCGGCTCCCCACGTCGGAGGTTCGAGTCCTCCCTCGGGCATGGGTGTGTTTGTTGTCCACAGCGTAAGTTAGTTTAAGATAGATTAAGTAGTGTGTAGGCTTAGGGGCCGATGACCTCAGCAGTTTGGTCCCATAAGACCCTAACACAAATTTCCATCTGAGGTCATCAGTCCCCTTGACTTAGAACTACTTAAACCTAACTAACCTAAGGACACCACACACATCCATGCCCGAGGCAGGATTGGAACCTGCGACCATAGCTGCAGCGCGGTTCCAGACTGAAGCGTGTAGAACCACTCGGTCACAACGGACGGCCACGTTGAAGTAAACTTCCTGCTTCACGTTCATGGTAACCTCAAAATACCGAAAACACGCACAAAACATGAGAAAACCACGTCCGACCAGACGCACACCTTCCACAATCGATGGGTTAAGGACCTCGTGGAGACCGGTGTGTCGTTCGACAAGAGGCAGTATCATGCCGCTCGGAACAGTGGTCTCTTGCATGTCCACTGCATGCAGCTGTCTTCGAAGTGTCCGCCCATAAAGTGACTGAGATGATCTTGCGTTGTCCGACAGCAGCAGCTGCTGTGGGGTTAGACGCCGGTTGTCATTGACAAGGAGTGACCTTCGCCTCCCGTCCCAGTCGGTTACGGTCTTTAAATGGGTTATGTGAACTTTGGATTTCCCATTTTAATAAAACTGGATAACGCTGAGATCTACTAAGACATTCCGTATTCAAACAATTATTCAGCGTCGCCATCCAACCGAGTATAACAATGGAATTAGTAGACTTTAGTGCATATCAATTATAAACATGTAATTGCTTTCATCAGTTCATCACCTGAAATCACATTAATGATACGGCATGTTCTTGCTGAATGGAAGACGAAAAGAAGTTAAGTCTCGACATGATATAACAAACTTTCATTGAAAAACACATAAGACCTGCGAGATGTGTTGCACTTCGGAAACACCACGCTGGATGTACTACAATTGTTCTGAAGAGCAGTTAACCCGTCGACACTGTACTTGGCAGGGTGTGGACGCCCAAATAGAACAGATGACGTCACAGTGTCACGCATGTATGGAAAATCAGTCCGCTCCGTCACAAAAATTCTCTGTTTGGCCTAAGTCGCAATCACCATGGCAGCGTGTCCACATAAACTTTGCGGGTCCTTTTTGGAACATTCTTTGGTTGATTGTGGTAAACTCTTACAGCAAGTTTCCTTTGCTGGACCAGTGAACTCTACAACGTCACGTAGCACAGTTCAGGCGTTGTCTTCCGTTTTTGCATCTAACGTTTGCCTGAAGTCATAGAGTCGGGCAACGGCCCTCAGTTCACATCTAATGAATCTGAAACATTCTGTGAACGCAATTGCATACAGCATCTAACTTTTGCACCGTTCCATCCACAGTCAAACGGCGAAGCGGAACGTTTTGTCAGAACCTTCATGCAGCAGATGGACAAACTTCACACCGCACACACCGGGGATCAAGCATTGCAAATGTTTCTCGCCTCCTATCGTTCGCATCCAGGAGATGGACCATCGCAGGAGGAACTGCTTCACGGCCGCCGCCATCGGGCACTGATCCACCCTCCTCAGCATCCGGCGCCGAAGGAAGGCCGCAAGTATCGCTTTGCGCCGCATGATATTGTGTTTTCCAGGGTTTTTAGCGGCAGCAGACGGTGAGCGCGAGGCGACATTCTTCGTCGACCTGGCGCACGCAAGCATCTCATTTCAGGCCCAGACGGATTGAAGCGCCGACATCGCAATCAAATTCGGCACTGTCATGTGCACGGTGATCCTTCTGTGTCTCTTCCCCCAGATTCACCGATCCCGAGGACAGCGCGGCCACAGCAGCCGCCAGAGGACGTCATCACGACACCGCGGGACGACCGCATGGAGACGGAGTCTTCGCTTCCTCCTCTCGTCCTACCGAAGGAGCTGAACTCGGCCACGCAGCAGCGGCCCACACCGTCTACAAGTCTACATTGTGGTATGGGCCTCGGAGTTGGACGTGTACCCTTCTGAGCGTTTCCACCAAAGCGAAGGGCGGACGGCGGGGTACGAACGGAAGTCTGACGTCCCCTGCAGCCACAGCTTCCGGTCCATCAGAGCGTCCACACTCCTACCTCCCCGCACCTCCTCCCCCTTGTTGTCGTGCTCCATATATGGCGACGGTCAGTCTTTCTTTTTGGGAGGGGGGGGGGGGCGTAGGAGAGGAATATTAGTGTTAAGTCAGCGCCGGCACGCCAGTCGGGAACGACAGAGAAGAGACGGCTGTGAGAAGAAGTCAGCCAATCGCATTCTGAGCGACCTCCCTCAGGACGACAACGTCACAGCAGCGGCCCCTAGGTGAAGAGGACATAAGCGCCACGCCCTACTGGTGGCAGCCAACTTCGGATGCAGCTTCAGCGTTAGCCACTTCATTAGCTTGCGTATTGTAGCCTCTGTCATTAGCAATCTCTACGTAGCACAGACCTGTATTTGTCTACTCCGAAGAAGACTGATTCAAAGTTAAGGGGGGCAGGACGTCAAACGGGACGACTTGGAGCAGGAGAGACACCACAGGACATTGTAATTTCCACTGTCTATACTTTTATGAATAAATTCATAAAACTTTGTCAGCATGACCAGGAAGGATTCAGGTTTCACAATCATAGCACTGGAAGTTCAAAAATATAAGAAAATAGTTTATTTTTTTACATTTGTATTTCACCTTTTTTCACTTACCATTGGCTGCATTTGGTGCTATAGGTACACTTTTCTTCATAAGTAAGGGAGATACTTCGTTGAATTTTGCACAGCATACAAACCATACTTACAGGTGTATGAAACTCTAGAACTTTCCAAATCTATTACAAACTGTGGTAAAAATTGAGATAATTAACTATAAAATTTGAGTTTTTTCTAAACATGAAGTTTAAAATATAACAGCACGTTCTTTTTTTCATAAATGAAATAATTTCTAGAGTTTCGTACACCTGTAAGTATGGTTTGTATGCTGTGCAAAATTCATCGAAGTATCTCTCTTACTTATGAAGAAACGTGTACCTATAGCAACAAGCGCAGCCAATAGACGTGAAAAAATGATGAACTTTCACAGGTAAAAATTTTTTTGTTATGTTTTTGAACTTCCACTGCTATGATTGTGAAACCTGAATGCTTCCTGGTCATACTGATGAAGTTTTATGAATTTATTCGTAAAAGTGTAGACAGTGGAAATTAAAATGTCCTGTGGTGTCTCTACTGCTCCAAGACGACCCGTTTGACGTCCTACCTCCCTTAAGTATTTGTACTTGTTATAATAAGTCATTAATACCACTTGTTTGATTGTTTATCTAGCGAACCGAGTATGGAGGAGCACACAACAAAAAGAAAACTCAATCCGTCCACCGTTAGGTGCTTTTCTCGAAAATTTGTAAGTGGTTCAATACTACAAAAATCACCACTATTCCCGTGTTGATTGTAATTTTTTGAAAAATAAGTTATAATATAACCGAGGAACATACCACTATTTGGGTATTACGAACAGGCAATGCTAAACGGTGAAAACCTGAGGTCGAGGAACTCTATTTTTCATGTTAATTTGTCCGTTTTCAAGGGCTACAATCCGATAAAGGTGTAATATGTAGACACAGGGAGCAGATTGGCCACTTCCTTTTTTATCATAACTGGGAACGAATTGTTAAGTTTTAATTTTTCTCCTCATATATCAAAAGTTAGTTGTTGCTCCTCCCATTTTTAATCTTTTAAAGCAAATGGAGCATTGTACTTAATTGATACCGCACTTCGTGAAATACTTCCACATTGGGGATGCTGCCATTAACTGATACAACTGATATCCGACGACGACAGCGGGAAAATGTAGACCAGGTGAGACAAGCATGTACATGCGTAACACCTAATAGGCGAAGCCATGTAGTAACGGGTACATTATTCTCTCAACAACGATGTACCTATTCTTATGTCATGTGTTTGTTGCTCGTTTCTGTCGGCATTGTTATTAAAACAGCACTAATAGCTTTTTCCATTTTCTACTATAACACAGCGTTTCAAACCAATGGATATTTTACGAATAAAAATTCCTCCCCTTTTTTTAAAAAAAGGTTTACTTAAACCAAATTATTTGTGCAGTTGCTATGGCTAATTCTTTTACCCGGCTATTTTCCCATCCCTAGCTGGAACTGACTAAAGATGTCCTAGTCTAACAACATAGGATGGCTACTTAGAGGGCACAAGCCGCTTTACTTTGCCTGAACCTACTAAGTTCACCACACTGTGACTATAGCAGGCATGAGCCCGCCTGGCTGGCCGCACTGTCTAACGCGCTGCTTGCCCAGCAGGAAGACGTGCCAGTTCCCCGCACGAATCGGCCTGGTACATTAGTGTCGAGGTCCGGTGTGCCGCCCAGCCTGTGGATGGTTTCTAAGATGCTTTTCCATCTACCTCAGCGAATTCGGGCTGGTTCCTCTTATTCTGCCACAGTTACACTATGTCGGTAATTACTGTGCAAGCACTGTCTTCACGTACACGTACACCATAATTACTCTACGACGCGAACATTTGGGATTAAACTCGTCTGGTATCAGATGTTCCCGGGGGAGGGGGAGAGGGGGGGAGGGGGGGTATTGTCCACTGGGGGCCGAACCGCTCAATAACCCTGGGCTCGGTGTGGGGCGGCGGTAGGGTGGGTGGACTGCTGTGTCCTGTTGTGGGGTTGTCAACCACTGAGGGCTACGGCGGGACGAAGCCTCTCCGTCGTTCCTAGGTCCCCAGTTTTATACACAATGGCAGACAGCATGGTACTGTCGTATCTACAATTGAAACAAAAAAATAACACACACGTTCATTCACTCTTCCACACAGAGGATAAGGAAAGAAAGGGAATGTGGAAGCACAAAATATAAGTTCTGTAAGTAGGATTGAGAGCTTGCGTGGGAACACAATTACGCACATCTACATACTTTCAGAAAAATGCAGAGCATAGGTCGTCTGCATCGTTCAGTTAATTCAGAATAATATATACAGGGTGTTACAAAAAGGTACGGCCAAACTTTCAGGAAACATTCCTCTCACATAAAGAAAGAAAATATGTTATGTGGACATGTGTCCGGAAACGCTTACTTTCCATGTTAGAACTCTTTTTATTACTTCTCTTCAAATCACATTAATCATGGAATGGAAACACACAGCAACAGAACGTACCAGCGTGACTTCAAACACTTTGTTACAGGAAATGTTCAAAATGTCCTCCGTTAGCGAGGATACATGCATCCACCCTCCGTCGCATGGAATCCCTGATGCGCTGATGCAGCCCTGGAGAATGGCGTATTGTATCACAGCCGTCCACAATATGAGCACGAAGAGCCTCTACATTTGGTACCGGGGTTGCGTAGACAAGAGCTTTCAAATGACCCCATAAATGCAAGTCAAGAGGGTTGAGGTCAGGAGAGGATGGAGGCCATGGAATTGGTCCGCCTCTACCAATCCATCGGTCACCGAATCTATTGTTGAGAAGCGTACGAACACTTCGACTGAAATGTGCAGGAGCTCCATCGTGCATGAACCACATGTTGTGTCGTACTTGTAAAGGCACATGTTCTAGCAGCACAGGTAGAGTATCCCGTATGAAATCATGGCGGTGAATCGAGGAAGTACAGTACATACTGACGAAACTAAAATGAGCTCTAACATGGAAATTAAGCGTTTCCGGACACATGTCCGCATAACATCTTTTCTTTATTTGTGTGTGAGGAATGTTTCCGGATAGTTTGGCCGTGCCTTTTTGTAACACCGTGTATATATATTTCTCAACTGCTCAATTTTCTCACAGGTTGAGCCAAGAAACGTACCAAGCATTCGAGGTGCCAATATTGAATTACATGAGGTAATACATGAAACGTTTCTGACAGACGTTTCATATTCTCAACGACCATTGTTCATATGTCGTGTTACACGAAAGTAAGTGGCACGTACCGGACGGCTATAATCAAAGTGCAGATGTTCACAGAGATCCAGTGTGATCCGTAATATCCGTGAATATCTCCGTTTTAATTATACCTACCCTGTACCTTCTCGTGGTCACGGTGGACTGTTTGTCTCAATACACCACCAAACTGGGAAACTTTATTCACAGTGTGCTATCGACAGGACATATCAAACTAATTCCATATTTTTTAGATTTCCAGAGCGCTTTTGCCACCGTTCATCACAAGCGACTTGTAATCAAGTTGTGTGCCTATGGGATATCGCCTCAGTTGTGCGACTGAATTCGTGAGTTGTCAGAAAGGTCACAGTTCGCAGTAACCGACAGAAAATAGTCGAGTAAACATAAGTAATCTTGAGATTGTCTTCGGGTTTGCTGCCATATCCTAAAAATCAACTGCAGAATGCTGCTTCTGTTGATGAGCCCCGCTGAGAACTTATCTCTAAGAAACAAATAGTCCTCCACGGCGGGAGCGGAAGCAGATAGCTTTTCAGTATAGTATACGTTCAACCCCTGATACTTCTTATGATCTGCCAACCACTTATTAACATATTGCACAGCATGTTCTGAGCCCTATATTTGATTACCTTTGGCATTTGCTCTTTACACATAATTTATGTGACTTGTACCTAATATCCCACTCCATTACGATAACAAGTGACAATGTAGCGCGTATTGAGTACCAATTAGCTTATGAACATTATTTACACCAGGACAAATTAAAGTAATAGTATTAAATCCTATACTCCAACTTGATGGATCTTGTCCCAAACCGGAATATACAATTCTGGATTCCATGTTCATAGTCATGTGAACATACATATGCCTAAGACCAAGTGGATTCTGTTTAGTCATGCGATTCCGTCGCCTTCCGGAGACGTACCGCGATCGGTATCTTCGTGTATGCCTCCTCGTCCGACGTATCACTCGACGACGCGAAGAGACTTTCAAGATTTATTACGCCGGGAAAGCCTACGATGTCGAACAGAAGTAATGTCTGGCGTTCCTCAAGCAAGTATTATAGACCATTTGCTGTTCCTGATCTCCATATGTTGCGATGTCTTCCACATTTTTGTCAATGAGAAACAACGCCTCTGTGTTTTATTTCTACCAGTCTTTGATGTGGTAGCTTTATAGTCTATGCCATGCAACGTTCAGTTTTCTGTGAGAGACAGAACATCGAAACGCGTTAATGTCAGTTTAGCAGCAGCTGCCATGGATCTCTAAGTCATGGTAGAAAAAACAAAGTGTATGGCGGTGTACACTGAATGGGTGTGTTACAGCCGAAAAACACAGTGTATTAAACTTCTTATGAAGGAGCAATACAGGAACCCTCTTGTGTGATTGATAGTCTGTTGGATATGGTCATCCTACAGTACAGGTGATGAAACACTGGTCTGTGGAAGCGACTTTGATCACGAACCACCTGCTCCAATGGATATTTAATAGGATATTTAATAGGATCTCCACATATGTTTGGGTGATAGACATGAATGCACCCTGAGAGACACAGATCTCCTTTGGACTACCTGTTTGTAGTTTGGAACGCGTCGCAAAATCTTCGTCCTCCCTCCATGCCATGTATGATGTGCAGCCTTCCTAACTTTCTGAACAAGAAACACCACCATAGCTGCTCGTTCTATCTCTTCTACTACCTCATGTTGCAGGAGAAAGCTTCGTCTGACGCTGGAATTACACACTGTACACGGTTGGCGGAGCTATGACACCATGTTCCCATTTTCAAAAATGGCTCTGAGCACTATGGGACTCAACTGCTGAGGTCATTAGTCCCCTAGAACTTAGAACTAGTTAAACCTAACTAACCTAAGGACATCACAAACATCCATGCCCGAGGCAGGATTCGAACCTGCGACCGTAGCGGTCTTGCGGTTCCAGACTGCAGCGCCTTTAACCGCACGGCCACTTCGGCTGGCCGTTCCCATTTTCACCGAGTCGCCAAAATTCGCTTCTGTCGCATTAACGCAGCTCGTGCTGCTTCCCCACAGGTTGCACAAGTTCTTAGATGTAGCGCTCCCCAACTTCCATGCAGGTCAGACTTAAATTGGGACGATCACATGGACTAAGCTGCAAGGAGGGCGGGGCAGAGACTTAGGAGAAGTTACAAGATGCAGAGGGAGTGTCTAAAAACAGCGCTGGAGTTCTTGGTGTATGGGATTCTTAGCAGGGTGAGTCGTTTCGAGATACGAGAGTGGAGAGTGGCACGAATATGATTCACCAGTGGCTGTAACCATTACAAGACGTCTCTACAAGATAAAACACGCGTACGTGGTAGAATGGGTAGACTTGATTCCAAATTGCAGACAGCATTTCTACCTGAAAGCGTAATATTACCAGCGACCCGTGTAAGTGCCTGTAGACTCAAGACCGCGTCTATGCAGAGTGACGGTAACATAGGTGTTATGATCGTGTTTTAATAGCGAAGTTCTTATGCGAAATGTATGTTGTGAGCTGTAGAATCCCTCTGTGATCATCTTCAAATGTCATTTTTCAATAGTGTTCCTCAAAAGGAACATCGTGTCCCGTCCATGGATTCCCAGTTGTCCTAGCTGGTGAGTGTAATCTGAGTCCTGAAAAAAAAAAAAAAAAAAAAAAAACTATTTGCCATGCAAAGTGACTCTCATGATCAGTTTAATTAATTAGCGCTTCATGCTGATATCACTGACATGCTACCCGGCGGGTGGAACAAATGGTTCAAATGGCTCTGAGCACTATGGCACCTAACAACTGAGGTCATCAGTTCAAAATGGTTCTGAGCACTATGGGTCTTAAATTCTGAGGTCATCAGTCCCCTAGAACTTAGAACTACTTAAACCTAACTAACCTGAGGACATCACACACATCCATGCCCGAGGCAGGATTCGAACTTGCGACCGTAGTAGTCTCACGGTTCCGGACTGAAGCGCCTAGAACCGCTCGGTCACCAAAGCCGGCGCGGGAGGAAGAGATGGCGATATCTTTTAACGAAATTCCCCATTTACACAGGGCGAGACCTGCTCTCACGGAGTTTTTCGTAAACTCTAGTATGATATAGCATTGCATTGCACTAGTAAAAGTGGCCCTGTCATAGTGTACAAAGCAGCTATATTCTTTTGAATTATAGCTACTAGTTGTCAAACGTAAAATGATTGTGTTTTTTTTCGACATGTGTGCCAATGGTGTGAAAGATTGTCTGCAATGTTTGTAATACACATGTGCATGGCGGCTTATTTACTCTGATGACTGTTTCAAAATAATGAGGACATTCTGTGGTGATTGGTAGTTCTTGCATCAAAATGGTGAAAGGAATTTTTTCCTGATTTTACGCAGGTTGGGCATGTCTCTGCTGATCATTTGTTATCGGTGGTGGTACACTTCGATGGACGTCACAAAATAATGAGATGTGACTGCAGTCGAACGTAAGAACTATACTTATTTTGCCCATGAAACTAAATGAAAATAACTATTTTCGTGGAAAGAGGACCTTTATTGTGGTCGCAAATGTGCTTTTCTTTTAATGTTGTTGTTGTTGTGGTCTTCAGTCCTGAGACTAGTTTGATGCAGCTCTCCATGCTACTCTATCCTGTGCAAGCTTCTTCATCTCCCAGTACTGACTGCAACCCACATCCTTCTGAATCTGCTTAGTGTATTCATCTCTTGGTCTCCCTCTACGATTTTTACCCTCCACGCTGCCCTCCAATACTAAATTTGTGATCCCTTGATGCCTCAGAACATGTCCTACTAACCGGTCCCTCCTTTTTGTCAAGTTGTGCCACATACTCCTCTTCTCCCCAATTCTATTCAATACCTCCTCATTAGTTATGTGATCTACCCATCTAATCTTCAGCATTCTTCTGTAGCACCACATTTCGAAAGCTTCTATTCTTTTCTTGTCCAAAATATTTATCGTCCATGTTTCACTTCCATACATGGTTACACTCCATGCAAATACTTTCAGAAACGACTTCCTGACACTTAAATCTATACTCGATGTTAACAAATTTCTCTTCTTCAGAAACGCTTTCCTTGCCATTGCCAGTCTACATTTTATGTCCTCTCTACTTCGACCATCATCAGTTATTTTGCTCCCCAAATAGCAAAACTTCTTTACTACTTTAAGTGTCTCATTTCCTAATCTAATTCCCTCAGCATCACCGGAATTAATTCGACTACATTCCATTATCCTCGTTTTGCTTTTGTTGATGTTCATCTTATACCCTCCTTTCAGGACGCTGTCCATTCCGTTCAACTGCTCTTCCAAGTCCTTTGCTGCCTCTGACAGAATTACAATGTCATCGGCGAACCTCAAAGATTTTATTTCTTCTCCATGGATTTTAATACCTAATCCAAACTTTTCTTTTGTTTTCTTTATACGTAGATTGAATAACATCGGGGAGAGGCTACAACACAGTCTCACTCCCTTACCCTACCACTGTTTCCCTTTCATGTCCCTCGACTCTTATAACTGCCATCTGGTTTCTGTACAAATTGTAAATAGCCTTTCGCTCCCTGTATTTTACCCCTGCCACCTTCAGAATTTGAAAGAGTATTCCAGTCAACATTGTCAAAAGCTTTCTCTAAGTCTACAAATGCTAGAAACGTAGGTTTGCCTTTCCTTAATCTATTTTCTAAGATAAATCGGAGGGTCAGTATTGCCTCACGTGTTCCAATATTTCTACGGAATCCAAACTGATCTTCCCCGAGGTCGGCTTCTACTAGTTTTTCCATTCGTCTGTAAAGAATTCGCGTTAGTATTTTGCAGCTGTGACTTATTAAAGTGATAGTTCGGTAATTTTCACATCTGTCAACACCTGCCTTCTTTGGGATTGGAATTATTATATTCTTCTTGAAGTCTGAGGGTATTTCGCCTGTCTCATACATCTTGCTCAACAGATGGTAGAGTTTTGTCAGGACTGGCTCTCCCAAGGCCGTCAGTAGTTCTAATGGAATGTTGTCTACTCTCGGGGCCTTGTTTCGACTCAGGTCTTTCAGTGCTCTGTCAAACTCTTCACGCAGTATCCTATCTCCCATTTCATCTTCATCTACATCCTCTTCCATTTCCAAAATATTGTCCTCAAGTACACCGCCCTTGTATAGACCCTATATACTCCTTCCACCTCTCTGCTTTCCCTTCTTTGCTTAGAACTGGGTTTCCATCTGAGCTCTTGATATTCATACAAGTGGTTCTGTTTTCTCCAAAGGTCTCTTTAATTTTCCTGTAGGCAGTATCTATCTTACCCCTAGTGAGATAAGCCTCTACATCCTTACATTTGTCCTCTAGCCATCCCTGCTTAGCCATTTTGCACTTCCTGTAGATCTCATTTTTGAGACGTCTGTATTCCTTTTTGCCTGCTTCAATTACTGCATTTTTATATTTTCTCCTTTCATCAATTAAGGTCAATATTTCTTCTGTTACCCAAGGAGTTCTACTAGCCCTCGCCTTTTTACCTACTTGATTCTCTGCTGCCTTCACTACTTCATCCCTCAGAGCTACCCATTCTTCTTCTGCTGTACTTCTTTCCACCATTCCTGTCAATTGTTCCCTCATGCTCTCCCTGAAACTCTGTACAACCGCTGGTTCTTTCAGTTTATCCAGGTCCCATCTCCTTAAATTCCCACCTTTTTGTAGTTTCTTCAGTTTTAATCTACAGTTCATAACCAATAGATTGTGGTCAGAGTCCACGCCTGCCCCTGGAAATGTCTTACAATTTAAAACCTGGTTCCTAAATCTCTGTTTTACCATTATATAATCTGTCTGATTCCGTCTAGTATCTCCAGGATTCTTCCATGTATACAGCCTTCTTTCACGATTCTTGAACCAAGTGTTAGCTATGATTAAGTTGTGCTCTGTGCAAAACTCTACCAGGCGGCTTCCTCTTTCATTTCTTAGCCCCAATCCATATTCACCTACTATGTTTCCTTCTCTCCCTTTTCCTACTCTCGAATTCCAGTCACCCATGACTATTAAATTTTCATCTCCCTTCACTACCTGAATAATTTCTTTTATCTCATCATACATTTCTTCGATTTCTTCATCATCTGCAGAGCTAATTGGCATATAAACTTGTACTACTATAGTAGGCGTGGGCTTCGTGTCTATCTTGGCCACAATAATGCGTTCACTATGCTGTTTGTAGTAGCTTTCCCGCACTCCTATTATTTTATTCATTATTAAACATACTCCTGCATAGATGCTTCATTATAGATACGTTGACGTCAAATACCGAACGGTGGGCTGCTACAGGCGAGGGTTGGGGGAGGGGGCGTGCCTGCTGTGGTGGACGCCGGACACAACCGCTCTCTGTCCGGGTGGGGGCTCTGTCGCTGTATGTTAGATGAACAAGTTGCACTTGAGGCGGCTGTCCATTTATCTCCTATTGTTTAGTTGACTATTGTGCAGTCATAGTACACTACTGGCCATTAAAATCGCTACACCAAGAAGAAATGCAGATGATAAACGGGTATTCATTGGACAAATATATTATACTAGAACTGACATGTGATTGCATTTTCACGCAATTTGGGTGCATAGATCCTGAGAAATCAGTACCCGGAACAACCACCTCTGGCCGTAATAACGGCCTTGATACGCCTGGGCATTGAGTCATACAGAGCTTGGATGGCGTGTACAGGTACGGCTGCCCATGCAGCTTCAACACGATACCACAGTTCATCAAGAGTAGTGACTGGTGTATTGTGACGAGTCAGTTGCTCGGCCACCATTGACCAGACGTGTTCAACTGGTGAGAGATCTGGAGAATGTGCTGACCAGGGCAGCAGTCGAACATTTTCTGTATCCAGAAAGGCCCGTGCAGGACCTGCAACATGCGGTCGTGCCTTATCCTGCTGAAATGTAGGGTTTCGCAGGGATCGAATGTAGGGTAGAGCCACGGGTCGTAACACATCTGAAATGTAACGTCGACTGTTCAAAGTGCCGTCAATGCGAACAAGAGGTGACCGAGACGTGTAACCAATGGCACCCCATACTACCACGGCGGGTGATACCCCAGTGTGGGGATGACGAATACACGCTTCCAATGTGCGTTCACCGCGATGTCGCCAACACGGATGCGACAATCATGATGCTCTAAACAGAACCTGGGTTCATCCGAAAAAATGACGTTTTGCCATTCGTGCACCCAGGTTCGTCGTTGAGTACACCATCGCAGTCGCTCCTGTCTTTGATGCAGCGTCTCCGACCTGATAGTCCATGCTGCTGCCAACGTCGTCGAACTGTTCATGCAGATGATTGTTGTCTTGCAAACGTCCCCATCTGTTGACTCAGGCATCCGTTACAGCCATGCGGATAAGATGCCTGTCATCTCGACTGCTAGTGATACGAGGCCGTTGGGATCCAGCACGGTATTCCGTATTACCCTCCTGAACCCACCGATTCCATATTCTGCTAACAGTAGCAAAGTCGGAAACGTGATGGTACGCATTTCTCCTCCTTACACGAGGCATCACAACAACGTTTCACCAGGCAACACCGGTCAAATGCTGTTTGTGTATGAGAAATCGGTTGGAAACTTTCCTCATGTCAGTACGTTGTAGGTGTCGCCACCGGTGCCAATCTTGTGTGAATGCTCTGAAAAGCTAATCATTTGCATATCACAGCATCTCCTTCCTGTCGGTTAAATTTCGCGTCTGTAGCACGTCATATTCGTGGTGTAGCAATTTTAATGGCCAGTAGTGTAGCATTGCCCCAGGGTGGTGGCCAGATGGTGGAATGCCGAGTGCTGATCTTGACCGTTCTCTGGATGGGTGGAGTTATGCCTGTAAATTTCCCTTTTGTGGTAAGGGGTGCCACATCAAAGGCATGCAGCATATCGCGATGGCCCATAGGGATCTGCTGCCATACACTGTTAGCAGAGAAACAACGAAGGGCTCAACTTTTGAAATAGCCATCTGGAGAGTCCTCCGGATGAGTGGGGTTATGCTACTTAATTTCCCTTTTGTGTTGTCAAGGACCACTACCTGAAGGCGGAGGGCAGATGGTCGCAGCAAAGGGTGGACAGCGGCCTGTCCGTGCCGCGAGGTGGCCGACGGAGCAGCTGACCAATTGTCGGTGGATTGACGGAGGGAGGGGTGGAGGAAGGGAGGAAAGGGGCTCCGATTATCTGCAGTCTGCGGACGCCTATCGAGGAGAACACACATTCAACTACCGTCTCGTCTGTAGCCTTTTGGGACGACAACTTTCCCCGGTAGATGTTCTGCATTATGATCCATTCATTACGAGTGCTAGTTTGTCACAATTTCGAAGTGTAATTAGAACTGTGACGCATTTTTTCCCATCAGTTATGGTAGCGAGTACTGGCTTCGATTATCGTCAAATTTTCCGCTGTATTGCTCTTTTATGGCATCCTTGTGTAGCGTTATGCAGATAGTTGTGTAATTAGGACCGATCTTTGTGTAATTACGTAATTAGGGTCGATCTTCGCGTCAGTTTCACGACCAAAATAATTAAAGTACACTAACGTAACCTTCCTCTCTCGCATCTGGACAGTTTCCATGTTTTAGGGGGTGCACTTGGGCTTTCTATCCAGGAGCACGAGGGTTCAAGTCCAGCCTTTTTTAATTTCCCATCAATTTGAAGTGCCTCTAGCGGTTTAATTGTGTTACCGGGGTGTACTTGGGCATTCCGCCCGCGAGTACCCCTGTTCGAGTCCCAGAAAGGGAACCACCAATTTTAATTTCCCATCAATTCCCAGATGGGTGGTGGGGTGGGATGTCAGCTCAATCCTGGGACAAAGAAATTCTCACCAAAATTCGAAATTCCCGCCAAAAGGTAGTTTGGCTGGAGGGAGTGTGGGGGAGGGGTACGAGGGAGCTGTGGCACATGTGCAGCTGAGAAAACACATGACATCTTCTGGAGCCGGGGAGAGCGTGCGTGGGCGGTGGTGGGGGTTATTAATTGATCAATTTGATTAATTTGCATATCAATTTGATATCAAAAGTGTGCTACAAACCCATTCTCCCAACTGGTTTCAATATGTCCCCCTTGAGATGCACGGTTTATGTCAATGCGGTATTCAAATTGTTCCAACATTGCCGCGAGCATGTCTTGTGTTACAGCCTCCATAGCTGCTGTTATGGGATGTCTCAGTTCATTTACAGTTGTTGGTAACCGAGGAACATAAACAAAATCTTTCATAAGCCCCAACAAGAAATGTCCGCAGCTCGTGGTCGTGCGGTAGGGTTCTCGCTTCTCGCGCCCGGGTTCCCGGGTTCGATTCCCGGCGGGGTCGGGGATTTTCTCTGCCTCGTGATGACTGGGTGTTGCGTGATGTCCTTAGGTTAGTTAGGTTTAAGTAGTTCTAAGTTCTAGTGTACTGATGATCACAGATGTTAAGTCCCATAGTGCTCAGAGCCATTTTTTGAGCCCAACAAGAAATAATCACATACAGTCAGGTGCGGTGACCTTGGAGGCCAGTGATGTAAGGCTGAATTTGGTCCAGTGCGATTGATGCATCAAATGGTTCAAATGGCTCTGAGCATTATGGGACTTAACATCTGAGGTCATCAGTCCCCTAGAACTTAGAACTACTTAAACCTAACTAACCTAATGACATCACACACATCCATGCCCGTGGCAGGATTCGAACCTGCGACCGTCGCGGTCGCGCGGATCCAGACTGTAGCGCCTAGAACCGCTCGGCCACCCCGGCCGGCTGATTGATGCATTATTCAGTAATCCTCGATTTAAAAATTCCCGCACTTGCAGACGCCAGGGTGTCGGTGCCCCATCCTGTTGGTGAATGATGTCGTTGGAATCAGTCTCCAACTGTGGAAAAAGAAAGTTCTGAAGCATATTAAGATACGTGCTTTCTGAACAGTGTTCTCGGCAAATAAAAATCGACCATAAACCTTTTCCCGTGAAACTGCAGAAAACACATAAAATTTTGGAGAGTCTCTCTCATGTTGTACAACTTCATGTTGTTCTGTACCCAACAGTCTCACATTATGACGGTTCACCTTTCCATTTAAATGGAATGTTGCCTCGTCACTAAACACTAAGCACGGAAGAAAACTGTCGTCCTCCGTCCTGCCTAGAACGGAATTACAGAACTCCAGAAGTTGTTGTTTGTCACCTTCATGAAGAGCTTGCGGTAACTGCATTTTGTGTGGTTTCATGTGTAAACGTCGACGAAACACACGCCAGACGGACATCGGGGACACACTGCGTAGTCGAGTTGCACGGAAAACGGATTTCTGCGACTTCTTGTGAAACTAAGGCGGATGCGTTCGACGTCTGTGTCATATCCTCGGCACCGAGCACACTAGACTCCATCCGGGAGGACGACGGTTCAATCCCGCGGTCCGGCCATCCTAAGTTTGGTTTTCCGTGTTTTCCCCAAATCCCTTCAGGCGAATGTCGGGATGGTTCCTTTGAAAGGGCACGGCCGATTCCATCTCCGTCCTTCCCTAATCCGATGAGATCGACGACCTCGCAGTTGGGTCTCCTCCTCCAAAATCAACCCAACTCAGACATTTGGGGACGGCCCGGCGATTTGCCTCTATACAAACAATCTGTTTCTCGGAATTGTTCATGCCATCGTCTAATTCTCTGTGCTGTAGGAAGATCCATACCATACCTAGTACCAAAGTCACGCTGAACAGTTATTATTGGCCCACACTGCGCTAAAGGTAGAACACAAACGCTTTCTGTTGTCCCGACACAATTTTTACTACAACTGAAGTGGGCTCACACTGCTGCTACCTAGCAGAAGACCATGTAAATAAAACTCGTGCCTTTGCTCTTTCCAACAGTACATTGTTCACACACACATCTCAAATAACATAATAGTTATGATTTTTTTTAATCGGACGATTCTTTTTGGTACACCCAGCAGCTTGAAGGTGGTTCACCGAACGTTCTGCCAGGCACTTAACTGTAGACAGGCACATGCAGACGCGACAGTTCTTTTTTGCCATTCTGTCACGTCTCCAAATCGACCCATCTTACTGCACTGATCGCATACAAGCGAATGGCACCTTCAGGCCACTTCACGACCGTGAGACTTCCTTCAGCAGTTGAACGTCACGTGACAGCGTGATAGCCTGCTACCACTTCCACATCGGCTGCATCGTCACAAAATGACCTCGATGCATACTTAAGGGGGTGACTGCCGGCCGCTGTGGCCGAGCAGTTCTAGGCGCTTCAGTCTGGAACCGTGCGACCGCTACGGTCCCAGGTTCGAATCCTGTCTCGGGCATGGATGTGTGTGACGTCCTTAGGTTAGTTAGGTTTAAGTAGTTCTAAGTTCTAGGGGACTGATGACCTCAGATGTTAAGTCCCATAGGGTGTGCGGACATTTGCCACGGCGGACATTTGCCACGATTTTACCTGCACCGAAGGGTTGGGTCCCTTGTCTCCTCCTCCTCCTGCTCCTCCACCTCACTCGCCGCCCGACCCGCAGTAAAGGTACTTACTGAGCCTTTCCGCTGGTTTTCTAGACATAGGACCAGAGTCTATATGGGTTTTTCGCCACATTTCTAGAGAGAGTTTCGTTGTGGAAACTATTAAACGCATCTTGCACTGAAATCCGCACCAAATTTCGAGCCACAGTAAAACTCCACAAATCTTGGAGATTTTGCGCTCGTCTAAATTATACGTGCCCTTTTCGGTGCTCCTGCAGCAGCTTTCTATCGTGTTTTGTGTACCATGGGGGATCAGTTTCGTCTGATATTAATTTATTTGGTATGGATCTCTCGATTGCTGTTGATACTATGGTCTTCACTTACATAGTTTGGAAGGATTGGAGACTGTCTCTCAGAAAGGCGTCAACGGAATTTTTAGTTGCTTTTATAAATATATATATTTCGCGTTTAGTTTTGATGAATTTCTTTGTTACGGAAAGGAGCCTCGCTACGACTGTGTGTTCACTAATTCCTGTATTCGTCGTGATGCTCTGGATTATTTGTAGCTAAGAGGTCAAGTGTGTTTTCGTAACCATTTACAATTTGAATGGTCTCGTGAACTAATTGTTCAAAATAATTTTATAAAAAGTATTTAGAACAATTATGGAAGTTGTTTTCTATCTACAGTGGGGTCTGAAAATGTATTTTTGTCAACATACGGAAGGTAGACTGAAGTCACTGCCAACTATAATTGTTTGAGTAGGGTACCTATTTGCGATGAGACTCGAGTTTTCTTTGAAATGTTCAGCAACTGTTTCATCTGAGACCGGGGGTCGGTAAAAGGAGCAAGTTATCAATTTAATTCTGGTTGTCGAATATAACCTCTGTCCATTCTAAGTCACAGGAACTACCCGCTTCAATGTCGCTTGTGAGCTGGAACACACATTACATTATTTTTCCTTAAGTTGTGCTTCTTGTTTCTGTTGTAGTGGAGATCATTACAATTACGGCTTTTCCCTCCAAAACCTAGGATGCTTTCTCTGTGACTCTTTTAATACCAGAGCTGAACAATGTAGAACAACAACGTACGTTGCAAGCATAGCATTCTGTATTACTTCATTTACTTATTTCTTACATTTTAAAACTGTACGTCGACTTTAGATGACATGTCAATCATAGATGTTCTTATCTCTGTTTATGAACGTACTTTCAAGCATGTTTTGAACATTGTCCCGCTACACTTTATTAACTAATGTTTCGCCGGAAGGGATATCGGATTTTAGAGAGTAAATTAATATGGAGTATGTCGTTCTTCTTTTCAAACATTCACATACGCATTTCTTCTTTCCTTATTGTCTTTTGGGCATGCAGTTGTAGTAATTAAAGTAGGCACAAATACAGCGATCAAAAAGAAATGATTAGCGTACATTCGCATTCTCTTTACAGCATTCCTTTCTTGTTGCTCCCATGGCGATGGACTGTTTCTATCGCAATCAGTAAGCGTGAAAGGAAGCTACCGTACAGACAGAGGGATCTATATTTATACTTGGCAGAACTAATTACATACTGACATAATCGTCGGAATTGCTTTCGTTTCCAAAAAGATATAAATATTTCGATTTCGGAAAAGAAGCTCTGTATTTCGCCAAGATGTCGAAGAAGAAGGTCCCTTACGTACTGGTTGTATCGCGTAAGATGTGGAGCCGGCGGTTTGAAAGCGGTCAGAAGAAGTACGAGGAAGAGCGTCCCTCACCTGAGGGATCGCTACCTGGCGAAGGGGCAAGTGTGGCAAATGTCCGGCGTGGCAAATGTCCGGCATTCGTCCCATAGTGCTCAAAGCCATTTTTTAAGTGGGTGACTAATATTTCGTACGATGGGTTTATTAAGCTCTGCACCAGCGAGTGAAAAAAAAGCGATCGTTTGCTCGTCCCAGAGAGACTCGCGGTTGTCGATCCGGACTCCTGCACCAAGCGGCCCCAGAGTGAGTTGGAGCGCTGGACTGGCGGACACCTGCCCTGCTGGTGACGTCGCGTGACGCAGGGCTGGCGGACGCGGCGCTGCGTGCCTGCCAGCACGCCGCCCGGCCGCACTTCCTTCACGGGTCTGCATAGCTCGGCATCGAGCGCTGGCTGGAGGCGCTGCCACACGACACGACGCGGACCCTCTTCGGCGAAGCGATAAACTCTGAAACGTGGCGGATCTCGCGTCGCCGAGCTCTGCCGACGGGCAGATTCGCAACAGTTCCCTTTCGACGTCTCCTGTTCGTAGCCGCCGCTGTTTTCTCCTTACGTGTAATTCGGCGTTGATACATTCTTTTGTATTAAAGTAGACAACACCGCCGATCTAAAACTGAAATATCTACAAAAACAAAAGAATCAGATAAAATTGTTTAGTTGTAACTGACAAAAAGCGTATAGATGGACTTATATGCAAACAAAGGCCGGAAGCAATACACCTTTCGATACAGCAGATTGCAGGGATCGAGGAAACATTCCATACAACAGTTCTAGAGAGCTACAGACATGTTTAAGACCAAATAACCGTATCACTCCATGAAGCAGAATAGTGAATTAATGTTTTTAGACCCTGTTCTCCAAAACTAACTACAAAAGTAACTTCGGATATACTGAAACGTCCCCTTAGAAAAATTAATGAATTACTGTGCTGGCAAGCCCCTACGTTATTTGATTTTCAAACAGCTGAGCAGAACTGAACGTACTCAGAACTTTTGCTCTTTACCTATTCTGATCAACACTAAACTGACACACAATATTTTTAGCGCAATGCAATCTGACTTTGAAAAATCCCTACAAAAGAATGGCCCTGACTTACAATAACCTTGCGAGGTGCCGGGACTGGCAGTATATTTAGCACTAAATTCTTCTAGAATCTACATATGTAAATGATGCTCTAAGCCCCCCCTATTGTAACTCCGACTTTTGCTGTTGCACATGGATTAAAAAGATACGCGAACTGACTGTAATCAACCCTGCAAGTGGAGTAGAAAAGAGTTTGGCCCCTGCAATAATTTAATTTGATAAATAAGTTGAATAAAGGAAGGTTTCATTAACGTAGTGAGAAATGATAGGGTTGCTCTACCGATTAACAGAATGAAAGTTCTGTCCAAAATAACAATATGATTTATTAAGACTAAACACAAAATAAGAAACAAAAACACATGAAACATTTACAATATATCAAATTGGCTCAAACTGGATACTCAAACAAACGCTGTGAAGGTGAAGTTGTCCCTAAACTAGATTGTGACGTTTATGACGAAGTGGTATGTGGAGCCAATTCCTTGCCACTCAAATCTTAAGAGAGACACACAGCTAACCCAACATTAATTGCTGCTACATTAGTGAGAACTCAGACAATGAACACCCAAGATAGAACAAAGTTAGAAAAGACGAACAGGCGCGCTCTGCTGAGCTCTGATTATCGCCTAGCAAAAATGCCTGCTTTGCTGGTGCTGCGGACGTACATTACCAAGCTGTCTTCTTAGCTGCAAGGACACGATCTGGCGTACTGGAAGCGATGGCTGGTTGCTTCGACGTCCCGTCGTGGTGATGACAATGTCGCGAGTATAGCCCGAAACAAATTGTCCTGGTCTGGTTGTTCCAGACTAAAGCCTTCCTATCAATACAAACGCGCCTCTGAGGGAGACGAAGAAGGCTCCCCACACAATCACTGACGGTACAGTGATTGATTTTCACAAGTGAAGTCACCCAGTAACTCCGATACAGTCAACTTCAGCCAAAACTGCCCAAGACAGACAACATAGGCCGCTTGTACGCAGAATGCTCAATTGCCAACTGTACTCGGAAAGTTACGTTGAAGTCAAAACTTCAGCAACTTCGTTAAACAGTTACAATGAAATAAAAGTATATTAGACAGCCGACGGAAGGCAGGCTGTCCAGAGCAGCGAGAGCTCAGTGTTGTAACCTACTCAGACTGAAAGGCGAGAGCAGACTACCCACAAGAGCACCCGTACAAACCGAACACAGAACATTCCCACCCCCACGACAGTAGCCGTGGTTAACCGTTCCAATCAGCAACTCGAAAACCGGCGGAAAATTCCACTCTATTACCGGAGCACTACCATTCCACCAATGGAGATTCTTGGCGCCAATTTCTGCGCCGATTTTGCTACGTCACGTAGCTATGCCCTGAGCAAGCCAATCACAGTTACGATTTTGCAGAAAGCGCGGGAATATGCCCGCCACAACTGCCTGGGTACACAAGTCATTCCCACGCCTCGCTGGTAGCCCGCCAGAAAGTGTTTTCGCTAAGTTTCTGCGAAGTAACGGAACCTCTAGCCCAGCCGCTACTTCAGGCCCCTCCGAGCGTGTCTGCCGCTATTCTACAATGTCGGCGTCTGGAAAGCATTCACTCGACTCCCTCACACCCGTCGGCTTACCCTTTCAAGCAAGATCAGCAGAGCCCGCCTGTCACCGGACCACCCGGGTGACGAGAGACGCTGCGTGGGAAGCCCGCGTGTGAAGGAATAGCAACTTTTCACTGCATGCAATTAGAGAGGAAAATCGTTAGATACAAATATGAGAAGGGGCTCATGCACCCTCTCAACCTATACCTTTCACGAATCACTTACCTCACAAAAATCTTCGTTACTCGAACTACTGCAATACAGCGAGCGCCACTACTGAGAGCTAAATAAAAGATTCTATCTACTGAAGGGACTAACTATTGATAGGCGTAGTTAGCAAATGAAAGATTTTGATAAAGAACAAACAATGTATTTACCTTAATAGTGTTCATATATATATATATATATATATATATATATATATATATATCAGTTCATGGCATCCAGTCTTACAAATTTACTGTCTCTGATGGACACACATCCAGATCATCCGCTCTCAAAAATCCGCCATCTCTCTCCCCACATCCACCACTGCTGGCGGCTCACCTCCAACTGCGCAACGCTACGCGCTGTTAACAGCTAACTGCCCAACACTACAATAGCCAACAACAATGCAAACCAGCCACAGACTGCACACAGCACAGTCAGTGATTTTCATATAGAGCACTACGTGGCGTTACCAACATAAAAACCTAAACAGCCTACTTACAATACTACGAGGTAATACAGCTCGATTAAACTTGGATCACACAGAGAAAGAACTGCTACAGTATAACAGAGAAGGGAACTGAAAGAAATACACAATGAGACAAACAGAAATGAAGCTTCTATTCAAAGACAGCGACTGCACTGAAGTCACAGCGATTCGTGATGGCTGGACATGGTTCTTAACAGACTACACTACTGGCCATTAAAATTGCTACACCACGAAGATGAAGTGCTACAGTCGCGAAATTTAAGCGACAGGAAGAAGATACTGTGATATGCAAATGATTTGCTTTTCAGAGCATTCACACAAGGTTGGCACCGGTTGCGACACCTACAACGTGCTGACATGAGGAAAGTTTCCAACATATTTCTCATACACAAACAGCAGTTGACCGGCGTTGCCTGGTGAAACGTTGTAGTGATGCCTCGTGTAAGGAGGAGAAATGCGTACCATCACGTTTCCAACTTGGATAAAGCTCGGATTGTAGCCCATCGCGATTGCGGTTAATCGTATCGCGCCATTGCTGCTCGCGTTGGTCGAGATCCAATGACTTTTAGCAGAATATGGAATCGGTGGGTTCAGGAGGGTAATAAGGAACGCCGTGCTGGATCCCAACGGCCTCGTATCAATAGCAGTCGAGATGACAGGCATCTTATACGCATGGCTGTAACGGATCGTGCAGCCACGTCTCGATCGCTGAGTCAACAGATGCGGACGTTTGCAAGACAACAACCATCTGCACGAACAGATCGACGTAGTTTGCAGAAGCATGCACTATTAGCTCGGAGACCATGGCTGCGGATACCCTAGACGCTGTATCACAGACAGGAGCGCCTGCGATGGTGTACTCAACGACGAACCTGGGTGCACGAATGGCAAAACGTCATTTTTTCTCATGATTCCAACTTCTGTTTACAGCACCATTATGGTCGCATCCGTGTTTGGCGACATCGCGGTGAACGCACATTGGAAGCGTGTATTCGTCATCGCCATACTGGCGTATCACCCGGCGTGATGGTATGGGGTGCCAGTGGTTACACGTCTCGGTCACCTCTTGTTCGCATTGACGGCACTTTGAACAGTGGACGCTACATTTCAGATGTGTTACGACCCGTGGCTCTACCCTTCATTCTATCCCTGCGAAACCCTACATTTCAGCAGGATAATGCACGACCGCATGTTGCAGGTCCTGTACGGGCCTTTCTTGATACAGAAAATGTTCGACTGCTGCCCTGGCCAGCACATTCTCCAAATCTCTCACCAAATGAAAACGTCTGGTAAATGGTGGCCGAGCAACTGGCTCGTCACAATATGCCAGTCACTACTCTTGGTGAACTGTGGTACAGTGTTGAAGCTGCATAGTCAGCTGTACCTATACAGGCCATCCAAGCTCTGTACGACTCAATGCCCAGGCGTATCAACGCCGTTATTACGGCCAGAGGTGGTTGTTCTGGGTACGGATTTCTCAGGATCTAGGCACCCAAATTGCGTGAAAATGTAATCACATGTCAGTTCTGTCAGTTCTAGTATAATATATTTGTCCAATGAATACTCGTTTATCACCTGCATTTCTTCTTGGTGTAGCGATTTTAATGGCCAGTAGTGTGTGTGACAACCGCAGATGGGATTGCACGCTCTGCAACGTGCTACCATCTTGACTATGAGCTTAGTGAGGGGCTCGTGTGGTACAGCCTTCCATTCCTCCACCTGTGCGGTTGACAATTACTGGATGGTGGTTGGTGCACGTAAACGTGTTGCAACACGTCTCTCAATGCATTCCATACATACTCGATGATCTTCTTCACTTTCAATCAAGATAGCAGCGTCACGAGC
Source organism: Schistocerca nitens (assembly GCF_023898315.1). NCBI lineage: Eukaryota > Metazoa > Arthropoda > Insecta > Orthoptera > Acrididae > Schistocerca > Schistocerca nitens. Next base: position 481,746,782 of record NC_064615.1, read on the forward strand.
AAATTTTATGGGTGATGACCTCTCACCAAGAGTTTTAATTCCGCTCTTGAATCTTTCTTTTATTTCCGTTACTGCTTCTTCGATGTATAGATTCAACAGTGGGGGTGAAAGACTACATATCTGTCTTACGCACTTTTTTATACAAGCGCTTCGCTCTTGGTCTTCCATTCTTATTGTCCCTCCTCGGCCCTTGTACAAATTGCATATTAGCTATCTTTCCCTTTACCTTACCCCTCTCTACAACATCTCGCACCGTTTTACATTGTTGAAAGCTTTTTTTAGATCGATAGATCCTATAAACATATCTTTAATCCTGCTTCCATTAACAGCCGCAACGTCTTAACTGTCTCTCTGGTGCCTTTTCCTTTCCTAAGGCAAACTGATAATCACCTAACACATCCTCAATTTTGTTTTCCATTCTTCTGAATATTATTCTTGTCATTAACTTGGATGCATGAGGTGTTAAGCTGATTGTGCGATAATTCTCAAACTTCTCAGCTCTTGCAATCTTCGGGATTGTGTGGATAATGTTACTCCAAAAGTCAAATGGTATATCGCTAGAGTCGTACATTCTACAAACCACTGTGAATAGTCGTTTTGTAGCCTCTTGCCGCAACGATTTTAGAACGACTGATGGGATGTTATCTATCCTTTCTGCATAATCCAATCTTACCTATTCCAAAGCTCTTTTTATATCTGATTCTATTACTGGATCCCCTATCTCTTTTGGCAAAATCCTTGCCGCAGTGGATACACCGGTTCCCGTCAGATCACCAAAGTTAAGCGCTGTCGGATGTGGTCGGCATTTGGATAGGTGACCATCCGGGCCACCATCACCTGTTGCCATTTTTCGGGGTGCACTCAGCCTCGTGTTGCCAACTGAGGGCTGCTCGACCGACTAGTAGCGGCTCCGGTCAAAGAAAACCATCATAACGACCGGGAGAGCGGTGTGCTGGCCACGAGCCCCACCTATCCGCATCCTCAACTGAGGATGACGCGGCGGTCGGGTGGTCCTGATAGGCCACTTGTGCCCTGAAGACGGAGTGCTATCTCTTTTACATTGACTCCTGTTTCGTGTTCTATCACTTCATCAGACAAGTCTTCCCCTCATAGAATTCTTGAACTTACGCTTTCCACCTGCCCGCCCTCTCTTCCGCATTTGTGAAATTGCAATTGCACCCTTAATATTACCATCCTTGCTTTTAATTTCACTGAAGGTTCTCTTGACTTTTCCATATGCTGAATCCGTCCTTCCAACGGTCATTCCTTATTAGATTTCCTATGAATGGCAATAAGCGACGGCGCAGGATAGGTAGAAGAGCGCTTGGAGCGAAAGGATGTACGGCGAATGGGGCGGTCTGCCCGTTCTCTGACATAAATCCCATCCAACATGTATGGAATTCCTTGGGGTGACATATCGTAGCACGTCCACATGCACTGACGACCATCCACCAGTTGGCAACCGCACAGGTGGAGGAATGGAAGGCTGTACCACAAGAGCCCCTCACTAAGCTCCTGGCCAGGATGGTAGCACGCTGCAGAGCGTGCACTGCCGTCACATGCCCTATTAAGAGCCATGTCCCGCCTGAATGGAATGAATAGTCTAATGAGTACAAGAATAACGACTGACAAGGGGAGGCCACGACGTTTGGAATGCGTATTTACTGCAAACTTCGTACACTCGTAGTACTCCATGAGGACAACAAAATGTGTATAGCCGGTACGGTAGCTCAGCGTGTTCGGTCAGAGGGTTAGCAGCGCTCTGTAATAAAAAAAAAAAAAACTGAGTTAACCGATCAAAGACGAACTTAAACGGATGTCTTACGACGTCCGCCCCGAGCACATACAACGAACGAAAGCCAAAAAATGAGAATTAAAAATGCCGGCACGGTAGCTCAGCGTGTTCGGTCAGAGAGCCGGTTGGCCTCTGTAATAAAAAAAAAAAAAAAAGAGTGGAAGGATCAACAAACGAACTTGAAGGGATGTCATGTGACGTCCGCAACGTCCAAACACAACGATCAACAACGAACAAAATGAGGAAAAAAAAAAGTGGTTAGCGTCCAAGCCCCCTAATCGTAGGTTGTTGGTCGCTGGATCGAGTCCCGTTCGTTACCTTTTTTTTGTTTTTACAACACAGTCATATTCTTTACTATTTATGTTACAATTAATATAACGGGAAAAATACGTGTAATCAGATGAACTTTTATTAAATTTACAATGTTTTGTCTCAGTCTATAAATTATTACTATCACAAATAATATAATACTCATAACTACCGACTAGTAAATGACCAAATGCATAAGGAGTAGTAGTAGTATGGTATTCTGCCTTACGGCAGGTCTTTTCATGGGTTAAGCCTCTTCCACTCTTGTCTGCCCATAGCCAGTCTTTTCATCTCTGAATATTTCTCTCCTTTGATATTGTCCAGCATTTTATATCTTCTTCTTCCTCTTTCCCTTTCTCCCTCCACCATTCCTTCTATTCCTTCCTTCAATAAACAGTCCCTCCTCAAATAATGTCCAATCCAGTTGTATTTTCTCTTTCTGATAACTTTCAGCATGTTTCTTTCTTTTCCAACCCTTCTTAATACTTTTTCATTCCTTACTCGGTCTTTCCATTTCACTTTTTCCAGTCTTCTCCATATCCACATCTCTAGTGCCTCCTATCTTCTTTCATCTTCCTTCCTCAATGTCCAGGTCTCCACACCATATAAACCATATAAACGGATAAAGTGATACTGAAAATGTTTGCTTGTCCCTGGAAGGAGCCCGAAACTACTTGTTACTGTTTATTGAAGGAAGGAATAGAAGGAATGGTTGAGGGAAAAAGGGGAAGAGGAAGAAGAAAAGAAGAAGATATCAAGTGCTGGAAAATATCAAAGGAGACAAATATTCAGAAATGAAAAGACTGGCTATGGACAGACAAAAGTGGAAGAGGCTTAACCCATGAAAAGACCTACCGTAAGGCAGAATAACGTCTATTACTACTTATGCGTTTGGTCGTTCTTAAGACTAGGAAGCTTATGTCTAGAAAGCATCGCTCATGCGAAACTCAGCTTGCCCTTTTCTCACATGATATACTGAGAACTATGGATGAAGGACAACAGACAAATTCCATATTTCTAGATTTCCGGAAAACGTTTGACTCGGTGCTCCATTGCAGGCTATTAACGAAGGTACGAGTGTATGGAGTAAGTTCACAGATATGTGAATGGCTCGAAGATTTTTTAAATAATAGAACCCAGTATGTTGTCCTCGACGACAAGTGGTCATCAGAGACAAGAGCATCATCAGGAGCGCTCTAGGGAAGTGTGAAAGGACCACTGTTCTTCCCTATATACATAAAGGATTTGGCGGACAGGGTGGGCAGAAATCTACGATTGCTTGCTGATGATGCCGTGGTGCAGGGTAAGCTGTCGAAATTGAGTGACTGTAACAAGATACGAGACGACTTAGACAAAATTTCCAGTTGGTGTGATGAGTGGCAGCTAGCCATGAATGTGGAGAAATGTAAGTTATGCGGACGAATAGGAAGAACAAACCTGTAATGTTCGGATACAGTATTACTAGTGCCCAGCGTGACACAATCATGACGTTTAAATATCTGGGCGTAACGATGGAAAGAGTTATGAGGTGGAACGAGAATGTGAAGGGACGGCAAATGGTGCACTTCAGTTTAGTGGGAGAATTTTAATAAAGGGTGGTTCACTTGTAAATGGGACCTGCATATAGGACGCTGGTGTGACATATTCTCGAATACTGCTCAGGTGTTTGGGATCCATACCAGATTGAAGGAAGATATCGAAACAATTCAGAGCCGGGCTGTTAGATTTGTTACTGGTAGGTTGGAACAACATGTAAGTGTTACGGAGGTGGTTCGGGAACTCAAATGCGAATCCCTAGAGGGAATGCAACATTTTTCTTTTTCGGTAAACACTACTGAGAAAATTTAAACAACCGTCATTTGAAGCTGACTGCCAAACGATTCAACTGCCGCCAACGTACACTGCGTGTAAGGACCACGAAGGTAAGATACGAGAAATTAGGGCTCATAAAGAGGCATACAGACAATCGTTTTGCCCTCGCTCTGTTTGCGAGTGGAACGGAAAAGGAAACGAGAAGCACTAATACGGGGGCTGGTGAGGTATCTCTGTAGATGTAGATGTAGATACTTCACAACTCCACCACCAGACTTCGCTGTTGGCCCTAGCCCTCTCCCCACGCTTGACGTAATCCAGGACGGCGGACTGGGTGAAAAATGGCGGAAAATTCGCTCAGTCTGTGCCCAGCTGCTAGATTGGGAGGACCTCACGACAGTAGGCTAATGCAGCGTGCACAAGGTATTCTTTAAACAGTTTGTTTAAGAATATCGCTTATTCATTTCTGAAACTGCAATAGACTTCGAAACTGACGCTGGTGTATAAGCAGTTTAGACAATATTAAACAATTGCAGCACTTTTTTATTCCGATAGCGTAAGGCAGCACTCAGATACACTGTCACAGATCGCACTAAACATATCTGAAGCAATTTCTCGTGCGCGCTCCGTGTACCACAGTCGCGGTCGCTGTAACGAGCGAGGCGCTGCGCCGCTCCACACCGGCCACTGGCCACCGACAACTGCAGGGGCCGCGCGAACCACTTCCCGTCGTGCTGGAAATGCCTCGCCTTTTTGCTTTCTTTGTGGCACACAGATACCCTTTGTCTTTGGACACGAACTGCTTCGGGAGTTATTATGTCTGGTGTTTAAGCAAATTTGGAGGTGTCACAGGAACTAAATTTACCGCTGCAGAAAGAGAGTGGGCTTTGCAGACGATGCAGGAATATTTAAACAATTTTCGATGTGAAACTTCCTGGCAGCCTAAAACTGTGTGCCGGACCGAGACTCGAACTCGGGACCTTCGTCTTTTGCGGGCAAGTGCTCTACCAACTGAGCTACCCAAGCACGACTCACGCCCCGTCCTCACAGCTTTACTTCTGCCAGTACCTCGTCTCCTACCTTCCAAGGAAATGAAAAAATCCTGAGAAACGACTTTGACAGATGACAGATTGCTATGGTCTGCCGGCCGCGGTGGTCTAGCGGTTCTAGGCGCTCAGTCCGGAACCGCGCGGCTGCTACGGTCGCAGGTCCGAATCCTGCCTCGGGCATGGATGTATGTGATGTCCTTAGGTTAGTTAGGTTTAAGTAGTTCTAAGTTCTAGGGGACTGATGACCACAGCAGTCAAGTCCCATAGTGCTCAGAGCCATTTGAACCATTTGCTATGGTCTGTCGCCTGGAAAATGAGCATTTCGAAATGGGGGAGCAGGTCGCTAGTACGCCTGTTACTGTCGTGTGTATCTATGGAAAGCGGCTGAAGGACGTGTTTCACACTAGCAGGCGACAACGTAATGCACGACCACGCCTCAGCATAGAACGTCCAGATCGGAGGCTTTCCCGCTCTGTAAATCAGGATAACTGGCGATCTGGTAGATGTGGCAACAGAGTGCAGTGCTGGCGCAGACAGAAACGTTTCACAGCACACAGTTCAGTGCACCCTGTTGAATGTGGGGCTTTGACACAGTCGACCTCTGCGTGTTCCTAAGCTGACAGAACAACATACACTACTGACCATTAAAATTGCTACACCAAGAAGAAATGCACATGATAAACGGGTATTTATTGGACAAATATATTATACTAGAACTGACATGTGATTACATTTTCACGCAGTTAGGGTGCATAGGTCCCGAGAAATCACTACCCAGAACAACCAACTCAGGCTGTGTTAACAGCCATGACACGCCTTGGCATTGAGTCAAACAGAGCTTTGATGGCGTGTACAGGTACAGCTGCCCATGCAGCTTCAACACGATACCACAGTTCATCAAGAGTAGTGCCTGGCGTATTGTGACGAGCCAATTTCTCGGCCACCAATGGCCAGACGTTTCCAATTGATGAGAGATCTGGAGAATGTGCTGGCCGGGGCAGCAGTCGAACATTGTCTGTATCCAGAGAGACCCGTACAGGACCTGCAACATGGGGTCGTGCATTATCCTGCTGAAATGTAGGGTTTCGCAGGTATCGAATGAAGGGTAGAACCACGGGTCGTAACACCTCTGAAATGTAACGACCAGTGTTCAAAGTGTCGTCAATGCGAACAAGAGGTGACCGAGACGTGTAACCAATGGCACCCCATACCGTCACGCCGGGTGATACGCCAGTATGGCGATGACGAATACACGCTACCAATATGCGTTCACCGCGATGTCGCCAAACACGGATGCGAGCATCATGATGCTGTAAAAAGAACCTGGAATCATCCGAAAAAATGACATTTTGCCATTCGTGCACCCAGGTTCGTCGTTGAGTACACCATCGCAGGCGCTCCTGTCAGTGATGCAGCGTCGAGGGTAACCGCAGCCATGGTCTACGAGCTGATAGTCCACGCTGCTGCAAACTACGTCGAACTGTTCGTGCAGATGGTTGTTGTCTTGCAAACGTCCCCATCTGTTGACTCAGGGATCGAGACGTGGGTGCACGATCCGTTACAGCCATGCGGATAAAATGCCTGTCATCTCGACTGCTATTGATACGAGGCCGTTGGTATCCAGCACGGCGTTCCTTATTACCCTCCTGAACACACCGATTCCATATTCTGCTAACAGTCATTGGATCTCGACCAACGCGAGCATCAACGTCGCGATACGATAAACCGCAATCGCTATAGGCTAGAATCCGACCTTTATCAAAGTCGGAAACGTGATGGTACGCATTTCTCCTCCTTACACGAGGCATCACAACAACGTTTCACCAGGCAACGCCGGTCAGCTACTGTTTGTGTATGAGAAATCGGTTGGAAACTTTCCTCATGTCAGCACGTTGTAGGTGTCGCCACCGGCGCCAACCTTGTGTGAATACTCTGAAAAGCTAATCATATGCATATCACAGCATCTTCTTCCTGTCGGTTAAATTTCGCGTCTGTAGCGCGTCATTTTCGTGGTGTAGGAATTTTAATGGCCAGTAGAGTAGTTAAATACGATGGCAAAGGACGTGGGATCACCGTGATTGGGTCATAATTCAATGGAAATGTGTCACTTGATCTGATAGATAACGTTGCTTGCTACAGCAGGTCGATGGCTGTGTCCGGATACGCAGTCATCCAGGCGATCGGCTGCTTGAAGGCGCACTGCGACACGGATGCGGGTTGGTGGAGAAAAAAATTTTGCTATGGGGGAACGTTCACCTGGGCTTCCATGGGACCCGCGGTAATAATCGAAGTTGCCATAATAACTATCGACAACGTGAACAGTATTGCGGGTCACCTACATCCCTTCAAGCTTGATGTCTTTCAGGACGTCGATGGCATCTCCCAGGACGATAAATACCTGTAGCCTAAGGCAACAGTGAGTGGTTGCAGGAAGATGATAGTGAACTGAAGTTCATGTTTCAGACACCAGATTCGTTCGATCTGAATCTGAGATCGAATCAGATGAAACACATATGGCGTGTAACGGGGCACCAGCTCAGCGCCTACGAACCGCCAACCCATAATTTATGGGAATTGAGTGACCTGTGCCTAGACGCCTGGTGCGACATACCACCGCAAGCTCCCCCCGTCGGAGGTTCGAGACCTCCCTCAGGCATGAGTGTGTGTTAAGTAGTGTGTAAGCTTAGGGGCCGATGATCTCAGTAGTTTGGTCCCATAAGACCTTACCACCGCCACATACCTCCGGAATCCTACCAGGGGCTTGTCGAATCCATGCCACGCAGAATCGCTGCTGCACTGTTTTCCTAATGTGGAGGAACGCGCTGTTAAGCAGGTGGTCGTAATATTCTCTCTCATCAGGGTAAGTACCATCAAATTGCGTGTCACGTTTTTGGCTTCATTAAATAACATGTAGCTAATCCAGGCTAACATCTTTCAACCAGGTACAAGAACAAACGCCTATGTAACCATGACAATTACGCTTATACACTATGTGATCAAAAGTATCCGGACACCTAGTTGAAAATGACTTACAAGTTCGTGGCGCCCTCCATAGGTGATGCTGGAATTCAATATGGTGTTGGTACACCCTTAGCCTTCATGACAGCATCCACTCTCGCAGGCATACGTTCAGTAAGGTGCTGGAACGTTTCTTGGGGAATGGCAGCCCATTCTTCAGGGACTGCTGCACTAAGGAGGGGTATCGATGTCGGTCGGTGAGGCCTGACACGAAGCCGGGTTCCAAAACAACCCAAAGGCGTTCTATAGGATTCATGTCAGGATTTTGTGCAAGCCAGTCTATTACAGGGATGTTATTGTCGTGTAACCACTCCGCCACAGACCGTACATTATGAACAGGTGCTCGATCGTGTTGAAAGATGCAGTCACCATCCCCGAATTGCTCTTCAACAATGGAAATCTAGAAGGTGCTTAAAAAATCAATGTAGGCCTGTGCTGTGATAGTGCCACACAGAACGACAAGGGGTGAAAGCCCCCTCCATGAAAAGCACGGCCACACCATAACGCCACGCCTCCGAATTTTACCGTTGGCACTACACAAGCTGGCGGAGGACGTTCACCGGGCATTCACTATACCCATACCCTGCCATCGGATCGCCACATTGTGTATTGTGATTCGTTACTCCACACAACGTTTTTCCACTGTTCAGTCGTCCAACGTTTACGCTTCTTACACTAAGCGAGGCGTCGTTTGGCATTTCCGGCGTGATGTGTGCCTTATGAGCAGCCGCTCGACCATGAAATCCAAGTTTCCTCACCTCCTGCCCAACTGTCACAGTGGATCCGGATGCAGTTTGCAATTCCTGTGTGATGGTGTGGATAGATGCCTGCCTATTACACATTACGACCCTCTTCAACTGTCGGCGGTTTCTGTCAGTCAACAGACGAGGTTGCCCTGTACGCTTTTGTGCTGTACGTGTCCCTTCACGTTTCCACTTCACTATCACATCGGAAACAGTGGACCTAGGGATGTTTAGGAGTGTGGAAATTTCGCCTACAGACGTATGACACAAGTGAAACCCAATTACCTGACCACGTTCGAAGTCCGTGAGTTCGGCGGAGCGCCCCGTTCTGCTCTCTCACGATGTCTAATGGCTACTGAGGTCGCTGATACGGAGTACCTGGCAGTAGGTGGCAGCACAATGCACCTAATATGAAAAACTTATGTTTTTGGGGGTGTCCGGATACTTTTGTTCACGTGGTGTAGAATAGAGTGGGGCTTTGTGAGTCATGGGGCTATGTGGATAGAAATAAGAAAATATTCTATTGATCAGCTCGTGATGAGTCCCGCTCTTTTAGCACCCAGGCCCTGCTACCCGTTCTAATCCTCCAAGAAATTTGGAAAGTCAGAGCTCAGCAACATCATCTTCTTCATCATCATGTTTTGTCCGTTTTCCTAACCCCAAGGAAAACTACGGGTACCACACGAGCTAGGGTAGAGAAAAATTCAGCTTGCCAGCAGACTTCGCCAGTTCATCTTAATCTTGCAAGAGAAAGAGGGTCAAAGTTTGCTAAAATGGCCTGAATGTTCGAGATAAACCTTTAAACACATGAAATGGTTCGTTGTTTCGTCCTGCTCCTCACCTGAAGCTGAAGCGGAGGAATAAATCATACCTTGGGGTTTCTGCAGCATCAAATATTACCACCCTAGATCTGTGAAAAAAAGGAACTGTAGTGCGTGTCATAAGTGCAAGCTATGGTTTCATGAAATTTGTATGGGAACTGCTGGTGGTAACCAGTTGCCCGGTGGGAAATATGTAACAATTAGTGAGAACAATTAGAAAGTGTAATCTTCCATATTTCGTATCGCAGTATTGCAATTTACAATGATTGACGTAGCCCTGTTTACGACTCAAAAAGCCTCATAAATAATTTCAGTTTTCCATTGTGTGAACACTTTCAATTTTGGTAACTACGAAGAAGAAGAAAAGACCTTGAAGCAATGTGCCTTTGTCGTAAAAAACTTATAACTGTGAGTTACTCACCATTACAGTTTAACGTGCGTAATAAAATATTAACTACCTCCTTGGGGCCCAAAAACTTGAAATGATTCGTTTAGCCACACCTTATCCTACGTGAGTCAGCCATAATTTGTGTCTGAATTTAGATAACCCGAAACAGGTCTATGTAATCACTTACACAGGTTCTTGGTTCAAACTGTGATACTGGAGCAATCAAGGAAACCACAGTAACTGAGAAATACGAGGGAGACTTCACAAAGTAAGTTACGCATTTTTAAGGCAGATCAAAAAACTTATTGAATGTTGTACTGCACTTCAAAGTTACACACGACAGTATTTTTCAAACTCTCTGACAACGGTCGAAACATTCTAGCAGTCGTTAAATTCCTCTGTGATATAAATTGACTAGTCGCTCATAGAGCCATTCAAAAAGCACTGTGAGAACGTCCTCATCGTTGGAAAATCTCTTTTCAACCAGTTTTCTTTTTTCAGCTTGAAAAGAAGATGGAAATCGCATGATGCAAGATCAGGACTTTCCGATCAGCGTCACCTGTGTGTGTTGTCTTGGTCAAATTGTTGGCACCATTTCACTAAAGGTTGCCAGAACATTGCATTTTGTTAACACATAGTCAAAATAGCATTGTGAATCTGTGCGCAATTTACACGTTTTTCCCTCAAGAATCGTAGTCTTCCCCTTACTTCAACCTCGAAGGACGTTTCCAGTTCCCGCACCATTTCAACACCCACTGTCACACACCTGTTATCCGTACCACAGCAAAACTGTGTCGGTAGGAAACCCGAAACATGTACTCTCTTCCGACAATACGTCACTCTCGTTTTGCAATGGTCTTAGCGAAGGGCGACATGTGTTAACTTACTCTCTGAAAGACTGCCCGGCTTGCCATCTTATAAATATGCTGTGGGGAACGTGAATCAAAGACTATTTTTTGTACAGAACACATAGAAGAAGTCTATTAAAGAGACTGCCTACACTACGCTTGTTCCTCCTCTGCTACAGTACTGATGCTTGGTAGGGGTCTTTACCGGATACAATTGACAGAATACATCTAAAAAGTACAAAGAATGGAAGCTTGTTTTTTATCATCACGAAATGCGAGAGTGTGTGTTACGGATACGATAAACGAGTTGTGGTGGCAACCATAAAACAAAGGCGTTTTTCATTGCGGCGGGATCTTTTCACGGAAGACAATCACCAGCTTTCTCCTTCGAATGTCAAGATACTTTGTTAACTTCTACCTACACAAGGTAAAAGATGAGAAATCAGAGGTCACACGGAAAGAGTTACGAATTTAGTTTTCCTGCATACTACTGGAGAGTAGAACGGTAGAGAAATAGAAAGTACTTCTGGCAAACACTTGAGTGTGAACTGCAATCATGTGTTTGTATTTGTAGAAGACACGGCCGTACTGGTTCAGACTGCATTTGACACAGGTTTCCTTCTCTAATGACATCGCCGTCGGCGCAAAGTTAATATCTGGCTGTAACATTCCTTCTCCCCTTGCTCTTCATAGATGCTTATCTCATTAATTTCCAGAATGCTCTTGTCGAATATGTTATTAGAGAGTTACCCTTGACACGTATGTATGGCTATTAAAATATGCAAGTGGACTATAAATTAAAATAATTACTTCAGTTTAAAGAGAGCTCCTTTCCTTGAAGATTTAAGTGTAGGCCCAGCCACAGCTTGCATGGGCTAATCATTTAAAAAGAAAGCGCAACGGATAACTGTCTTTTACATGTAACACGTTGTAACCTCCCAACAGATTAATCCCGTGACCCTGAATAAAAATCTGACTAACCTCTCAATGAAAATGTGACTCATATATATTCTTACCCCAATTATGTCGCCAGGTAACGTGTATATATCTGCTCCTATAAGAACTTTTTCTGGCACAGCCCAGTGCAATGCTAGCCACTAGATTTTGTTATGTATATAAAAAAACTGATTTATCTTTACGATAATTGGCATGACTGTAGACAGGAGAAATTAGTAAAAAATTTAAATTCAGATGAATGACTGTCAAAAGTTATCTTTATAAGAAAGATTATTATTGAAAAATTATTGAAAATTATTTACAAGTGACTTTGATATAGCAACAGTACAAAATGAGTTGTTGCAAATTACATATGCGCGCGGCAATAAATAATTATAATTTTTGCTTTTACCTTATTCTACATCGCTCAGGCACCGACATCGTTCGCCACGACCGGCCTTGGTAATTCCATACAGGACACAAGTGCTCTCTGTGAGCTATACAACTAGAGAACTGCTCTCTAAGAGCGACCTGACCCAGCCGCCCGACTGCGAGCTACTGCCCCTACTGCTGCCTACACTGCTCTCTGGTCTGCGATTCTATTGTAGCTAACGGACACTCGCTCATATCACAACACACTGAATTAAAAATTATTACTACCAGACCTACCACAAAACAAAATGGCTGTACCTTGGCTTGAGATGTGAGACAGAACGTGCGATGATAAACACGTGGTGGCACATGGCACAATACAAGCAAAGGAAAGACCCGGTTATAGTTTCGACAAAATTTACAGAAATATAGTAAACGGTACAAACGATCCATGAACGTTTAAGGGATGAGAATTTGTTGGAAAAGTAATAAAAGGACGAAATAAGTGCGATCAAGTTACACAAACAGTGAAAATACTCTAAAAGGCTCAGTTCTTGAATCACAAAAATAGCTTCCCTAAGCAAATACATATTCCACACTGAAGATTAAAATCAACCTACTGATTGGTTGTAAAGATGCAATACACTTCACTCTGCTCACATGTGGCTGACAAACTCTAATTCCCACAACGCAAAAGCATCAATTTACAACAGAAAATTTCAGTAGAAATTCGAAATGGTTTCATACAATACATTTACTGTCGGTTAACAAGGGATAGGGTTAGGCTGTTCCCTCGACCACTTGGCAGTATGGCTGGACAAAGCCATGGACTTTCAGTTCCAGAAACTCATGTACAATGTAAAATTCAATCTCACGCCGTCCATAATTTCGTTTAATAAATTTGCTATATACTCTGCTGGTCTGGGAATCTAAGGTCTCTTTGTTCTGCCCTACAGATGGAACCTAGCTCTCTCATACGCAAAGTATTCTTGTTAAAAAAAAAAACTCAAGGAGGGTGTTAAATCTTCACATGAAACTTTTCCCGCAATAACTAGCATGAATACTCCTGACCACCAAACGAACTGAAATAAAAGTGGTTGAAATTCACACACTAAATAATTCAAATACCTCCACCGTGGTTTACCCACATATCAGTCCATACTCAGCAGGCCCCAGCAGAGTAGTAATATTTTCAGTCCCCAGTCTGCTACTTCCCCTACCCCTCAGATGGGTAGGTGAACACCAAAGATGCAGACGCCTTTCCTGGCAGCTTACCTCTAGACCTCTCTGCCTCCACTTCCGCTAAAGCTATTGGCAAAACTGGAGGAGCAGACTAAACTGAATTAGCAGACAGCTAGTGGTTACTCTCACGAAAACTCACATTCAATCGTTTCAGTCACTCACAACAGGATTAAATGATGGAACAAGGATTTTTGACTCATTCAAGTGCCCATTTATTTGTAACACAATAATGGAAAGAAAGACATATCCATGTAAATGACACTCTTCCTTCTGAGAGACTAGTGGCACACAAGCAACAAACGGTTCAAATGGCTCTGAGCACTATGGGACAACTTCTGAGGTCATCAGTTCCCTAGAACTTAGAACTACTTAAACCTAACTAACCTAAGGACATCACAAACATCCATGCCCGAGGCAGGATTCGAACCTGCGACCGTAGCGGTCGCGCGGTACACAAGCAACAGGTACCATATATACAGGGTGAGTCATGTAAGACGCAACACCCCTTTTATTTCGTGAACGGTTGCACATATGTAAACGCGGTTTTCGGCAACTGTCAGAGCGTCGAGAGGGACGTATTTTTTGTTTTGTTTTGTTTGGTTGATGTTTTTAGCGCTGGTATCAACGGAGATATTGAAGCAACTACTTAAAAAAAAATTGAACCGCATACCCTTTATAACTGCATTCGATAGCTCTTGAGAAGACAATTACGGTGATACAGCGTTTGTTTATGTTAACGTTGAAACCCGTCGTAAAAATTTTGAGAAATATCATAGAATTTGAGAGCGCCGTGGTTGGAATCGCCATTAACGGTGCAAACACCACAAAGCAGAGCTCTCGTGCTACGCTGTGTCAGAATGTCAACACATTTTCCTGTTTACTTGTCTGCACTGCAGGCCGCTCATATTTGCTTCAACATTCGTTGCGTGCAGACATGGTCACCAAAGAGGGGAAGTTGGATATACTACTTTTGTGTGGTGAACGTAAGAGTAACGCCGTAAAACAGTACAGCGGTACAGGGCTATCTATCCGGATCGCCAATGTTCGACTCGCCAGGCAGATGCACGAATTATTGAGACCCTAGTGCGGACTGGCTGTATGAACGTCAAAAAAGGGACAAGAAGAAAGACTGCAACTGACAGAGAACACGAAGAAGCTCTTTTGGCTACGACGCTAACGAATCCGCACAGTGGTGCGAGACATATTGCCAAAGAATGTTGAATCAGCCAGACGAGCGTCATTCGCATCCTCCATCGACAGAATTTCCATCCCTATCATCTGTCACTATATCAGGCACTCGACGACTGTGATTTCGAACGTCGTGCAGAATTTTGTCGGCTACACTGTGCGATCTTACTTCATCTCAGGCGTTCTAAATGGGCATCCGAACGCACACTTTCTGACGAACATTCTGCCGGTTCTCCTTGAATGGGTAGCACTGGACGTTCGACATTGTATGTGGCTGCAACGCTACGGTTGTCCAGCTCACTCGTCCTGTGTTGCAACGGAAATACTGAATGGGAACTTTCCTGGACGTTGGGTAGGGCGAAATTCTGTTTGTGGTCAAATGGTCTGTGACGTCCCCCGATTTGACTCCTCTTAATTTCTTTCTTTGGGGACACTCAAAGATGCAGTCTATGACGAAGTCCCATCTACGTCAGACGATATGTGTCGTCGATTTGCCAGAAGGGAATGAATTGTGTATTTCATTTACATGGGTACGAAATTGCATTGCAATGTCAAATACATCGACAGCGTGTATTGCACGTAGCTTGCATCACTGTCATTATGCGCTTACGTTCAGCATGAATCGACGTTTCGTTAAGAAGAATATTTATTTTGCGGTGTGCAGGTCGTTACCAAATTATTTTTAATAAAATGTGTAGTTCAGAGAATGTATGTCACATGATATAATTTAGGGCAGTGTAGCTACAGACAGTTGCTCGTCAGCATGTATTTTACCTCTATGAAGCACATAGCCATGTACAGGAAAAGATAGGTCAAATCATTTCTGACACTTTTGGCAGCGTAAAAGACCTCTTTATTTTTGAAGAATGAGCAATTGATTTCTCTGATTCAGATCACGTAAATCTGGGAGGATACACAAATGGGAAATAGTTTTCCGAGGTCCTTTGTGATACGCTAGATTCTAGCTTATGTCGTATTTCCAAATACTTCTTAGGTGAACTTCCATCAAGGTCTTAAGTTGGTTCAAGGGGAAATGAGGCTTTGTTCTCGTAGCGCAGGCCTACCTTACGGTCTACATCTACGCAGTCTGGTCCGAGACGTCTGCTTGGCAGTGTTTGTACCGTAAATGCTGTTTCCGGCCACCGTGCTCTCAGATTCTAGGACATTTCTCGATTTTTTTTTACATCAGTTTTCATCATCAACATTAACAAACGCTATATCAGTGTAATTGTCTTCTCAGGAGCTATCGAATGCAGTTATAAAAGATATACGGTTCCATTTAAGAAAACGTACTTCCTCCAATACCTCCGTTGATACTAGCGCCGGGAGGACGACGGTTCAATCCCGTCTCCGGCCATCCTGATTTAGGTTTTCCGTGATTTCCCTAAATCGTTTCAGGCAAATGCCGGGATGGTTCCTTTGAAAGGGCACGGCCGATTTCCTTTCCAATCCTTCCCTAACCCGAGCTAGCGCTCCGTCTCTAACGACCTCGTTGTCGACGGGACGTTAAACACTAACCACCACCACCATACTAGCGCTGGAAGCACTAACAAACCAAAAACATACGTGGTCCCCGACGCTCTGTTCTCCGGAAACCCGCACTTATATAGCGTAACCGTTCACGAAATAAAAGACGTCTTACGTGACTCAACCTGTATATATATATGAGAAGGGTCTGGTGGAGCCTCAACACGCTAACATAATTTTTCAAAGCAGAATTTTCTTTCTTCCGTACACTACTCTTACTTAGAATAAAAGAGAAGAAGGGAACGAGTGGCAGAGTTTTACGTCGCTTTGCGAAGAATAATTAAAGACGAAGGAGTAGGATTACTGGATTGTTATGGGAAGGAGATCACCGATTGTCTTTTTTAGGGAACCTTTCCGTTACTTGAGTGAAGTGGTTTAGGGAAGCGTTCGTTAACATAAATCAAGAATGTCGAACGAATATTTGAACCCAGCTCATTCTGAATTCTTGTCTAGTGTTCCCTGAACACTGCGCCACCTCGTTGTGTCCAACGGGAAAACAGAAGATTAATCGTTATGAAAGTGTTAGGTTTCTCAAAAAATGCTCACGATTGTTTGTCATGTTAGCATTGTTGTCAGAGCAGAAACGACGCTCAGCTGGAAAACTGGTACTTGTAAGAAGGGAAAAATAAAGCTAATAAAAATGACTTTACGAAATCAGACTCCATCCGTGTTGGTAGTAAGCACATTACTGTAGCAAACAATAACGACCGCTATTTCGTTATACCAGTTCGTTACTAACATCCGATTGAAACCATGTCCTACGTTCTCCAGCAGCAATAAGTTTATGTAGATGAACACAATGACAAGATCCCGAGATGTATCACTTTTTCATTTCTGTTTAAAATGCATGCGTACACATTACACTTTCAACTTTGCTGACTCGTAAATGTTAATGGGACAACTACCCAAAGGTGAGCAAAATCAGAAAAAAATACTGAACAAATATTTTTTGAAGTACGAGTACAACAAAAATACGCTTTTTTATTTCAAAGGGGCGGACTGTATACCATCTGTCGTGGTCTACGCAGACAATAGTGAAATGTGTCGAAAAAAAAGACTGCAGATAGAATGCAGGCTGATTGGTGACGGCGCCATTTCGCTTTCTCGAAAGCACCAGAACGGAGCTGGCCGGGTGAGAAGTGTTTACGAACGCAGGCGCGGGCAGCTTTCCAAGTCTCGTTTAAAGAGCGATGTTCTGCTATTCTTCTGAAGCTGCAGCAAAGATTCACGACAGTTTGGCGTTTCACACCCCCGACAGCTGCATATTTTTGTTACACGATACGACGTTAATAAACAATTTTCACTCTAATAGAGTACTAAAAAGTATTTAATAAGATTTTTCCCAACTAATGGAATAAGTAACACGCATGAGTATATTTTAGAACTTTTAAAACACAGTACGCGAAATTAAAATGTAGGTCCCACCGAGATTTGAACTCGGATCGCTGGATTCAGAGTCCAGAGTGCTAACCATTACACCATGGGACCGCTTGTAGCAGTGATGCTAGCGACTGAATATTCTAGAGCGTAAAACTTCTCTTCGTTTTTGTTTTTTTACTGTGCAATTGGATAATAATCTTTTGTTTATATGTTTCCTAAACTCTTACGTCATACTAAAATCAATTCCAAAGGTAGGGCAGCACATATTCGCTCCTTTCACTAAATCATCCTACTGAAGACATGCTTTAGTGTCTTTTTCGCCTAACTAACTTATTCACACTTGAACAGTTTTCAGTTCCTAATATATAGTGGATTCTCTAATTTTACGAGTATCATTTTTCTAGAACTTTTGAGATACTCAAATCCCTGTGATAAACTCTGGATTAGTTGCAATTTTTTGCCCTGAAATTCGAACTTCACACCGACTCGCTCGAAAAAATGGGTGCGTGTCAGAAGTCACTAACATTGGCGCCTGCCTTATAGGCTACCCTTCCACCCGCTCCGCGTGTGAGCTTGCATACTTGCCTGCAACGTTTAATGTCCCGCGCAAACACCTTAAAGTGTGGCCAGCAATCTTTTCCTACTTTCCGTTCATAGTATTTCAATATTGAAATCTTTTAAGCATTTTAATCATTCGGCTGCCGCACGGTCTGAATTTTTCTTCTCTAGTTTTTATACTTTCGAAGAGCATTTCACCGCTTAGAAACAAATTGCGTCAAATTCATATCCGATGTAGAAAAAAATTATTTTATGGGAGGAATCTTAATTTTTATGCTTAGTTGCTACGCAAAGACTCCCAAATTAATGAATTCGGCTTTCAATTTCTCCTTCAACTCAGGAACCATCAATGACTTATCTACAATGATAAATACTTACCATACCTTTCCATCATTTCATTGTAAAACCCATTGTTGTCTGAAAGCGTTGAGTAAGTAAAGTGAATACTGAAGAACAAGTAACACATTTCCAATCACAAAAACCGAATGACGCAATTTCGTTCTCATCGTGAAATTTAGTATCATTTATTACGATAGCAATGTTCCTTCTTAGGATTTGGGTAGCATCCTGTGATCTGATACATATTCCAGAATAAAACTGGCGTATGAATTCGATACTCATTGACTAGTCGCAATATATCATTTTTCTCTTATAATGTCTTTTTCTTGATAAATAATGACCTTCGCGGAAAGACGTTCTTTAGAGTAGCCTGAATTACAATCCGTCCTGAAATCCTAACTAGGGGAAAAAGTCAAAATGTATTACAATTATTTTCCACTAAATACTTTACCGTGATCTACATAATGCAGATGGACGGGAAGCGTCATTTAGCTCTTCTGTCAGTGTCTCCATGCAGCAGGAAACCTCTCCTAACGACAGCTACTACAGTTTGTTCAACATCTTTGCGACAATCTCGCACTCGCTAAACGAACCTGGGAGAAAACCTGTAGTTCTTCTGTACAGCTCCTCTATTAATAAGTCTGTGACAGGTCCCAGACATAAAAAATACTCAGCAGTTCATCGAACGAGGATTTTGTACACTGCCTCTCTAGTGGATGAATTACATTACTTACATTAGGGTTCTTCTAATAACCTCAGTCTATCATCCGCATTTCCTACAATTAGCTTTTTGTCGATGTTCCACCCTTAATTGCATCGAACATATATTTCAATAGCAGATCAGCAATGACGTAAGGAAACAATAAGTGCCCCCAATACGTTTCATTCCTTTTCGTTTGGTGATGGTTGCCAATGGATTGCTCTTCCCTCTCACATAACAATATATGAATTACAGCTAAAACAATGAGAAGCTAAATTCTAACTTTGCTCCCTTTTACAGGTAATAGCTGTGCATGTGGAAGTGTGTAAGCAGTAACAGTTGTCAACATTAAGAGTATAGATGGGTCCGCCTTTTTTGAAAGCATACAAATTATTGTTTTGCATTAATACTCAAACATGATTCATCACAGTTGTGACATCCTCAGTGAGTTTTTTCTTTTATTTTTCTGAAATACCTACATACAGATTATTTTTTAGGTTAGGTAATATGTTGCATCGCATTTTGTTGTTACTGAAACTATATATGCACTTTGTCTTTTACGTTGCACTGACTGTGTCCTGTGACTGCCAATCCGAATCAGTACGCCATGTAATATACAAACATGGGGGATGTTGGGATATCGTCTGTATATAATTTTAGTTAAGTTTTTTAGTTTATATCTAACCTTTAAAATTTATGTTCCAGTAAAAATCGTGGTATACCCTTTTTGGTTTTACCATTGCAGGATTTGACTGGTCCTGAGTTGTGGCTCATTTTTATTTGTGTGGCCACAGTTCAGGACCAGCGAAATACTCCCTTGCTAAGACCAAAAACAGTTATATACCACTATTTTTACCGGAACATCTGTTTTAAAGGTCAGATACAAACAAAAAGTAAATGGAGATAATAAAAGAAAAACACCACCTCGGATGCCACATCCGTGATGCAACGTGTTGGGGGCGTTGAAACGAAAAGGTAATTTGCGTACTTGCAAACAGGCAGACCCCTCCTCAATTTTTTATTATTTTCTGCAAGCATGGGAATTGAGCTCGAAATTCCAATATGATAACTACTAGTACGGTATAAGATAGTTGTTGATGAAAGTATTTTGAATAGCACAATATTACAGCTTATAAGAAGTGGAAAAACGCTTTCAAATGCCGGTATTTGTTCTCTAAATACCAGATTTTTGATAGTTCAAAATGGTTCAAATGGCTCTGAGCACTATGGGACTTAACTTCTGAGGTCATCAGTCCCCTAGAACTTAGAACTACTTAAACCTAACTAACCTAAGGACATCACACACATCCATGCCCGAGGCAGGATTCGAACCTGCGACCGTAGCGGTCGCGCTGTTCCAGACTGTAGCGCCTAGAATCGCTCGGCCACTCTGGCCGGCTTTGTTAGTTATTCATTTAAGGTTTTGTATTTGTATCACTGTTGGAGGGGATCACCAGTCTTCTGACCATATCGATGCGGCCAGCCACTGTCGGTTGTCTCTTCACCATACAATTAGAGTGCCATCTACACTAAACGTCCTCGATTCTTTATCGCATATATTCTAATAATTTGAGAAGAACAGCCTATTAAGCGAAATCAAACAAATTTAAATATGAAATGAGGAGACAGCGAGGTTATGTGGCGAAGATAAGTCAGTTACAGCCTACTAGCGATAATAGGGTTGTGGGTGTGTAAATCATTTATTAATTACACTGCTTGAGTAAGTCTTCGCACTGCTATATGAAGAGGTCCAATGTTTTCAAAGCCAGTAGGCTGATCGGAAGTGGCCAAACGGCGTATAGCACCCAGCAGCAACTCTTTCTGCGCACCACCAGTACTGGAAAGCACGCAGCGTAACTCGACCACAGCCCTGCTCTACGCTCGAACGAGCCAACCGCACCAGAACCCACTATTATCAAAGTCTGGACGACTGCCACAGAACTAGGCTAGGCACGGCCCGCAGAAACTTAACCTTGTACGAAGAATCAGGAAATGTTTACAGAATCCCACGGTCGCTACCTTAGAAAGGGAAGACCTCCGACATGGCCAACCGATTCTACTTATACTAGACAGTTCGCTTGCGTACAAATTAAAATGGAAGACTCTAGGATACTTTTCTTGTTTGTGGGTTCTTCCGTTACTTCCTGGTGGAACAACTTCATCTTTAACGTCGAATAACAAGTACACTGTTTTTGTTCTACTGAGTTTTGTTTATTTCTAACTAGTTTTCGTCATATTAGGTCGTCTTCAAGAAACAATTCACTAACGTCTGAGAGGGACACTAGTTTTTAGCAACCAAACACAATAAGCAAAGATACTACCCACTTACACAAAATGCGGTGCACCAAATTTCTTTTTTAACGTTGAAATTACACTGTACACAATGGACATTAATTAACAGCATAATTAAACTACACAATATTACACTAGCACAGATTATTTGCTTAAGTTTGTAGGTCTTGACACTGGTTGAGAAACAACCTGAGCACCAGTCACTATTGTTGTGAAATAAACAGGTTTCAAATTATAAATTATAGTTTACGTTGTGAGCAATACTATTACATTGTGTACTTCAGTCATGTAATTCGGTTAATATTTCCCGTTGCATAAACCGTAATTTATAATGTAAAACATGTTTGTTACACAAAATAAGTGACTAGTGCTCAATTAGACATTTCTCAACCAATGCCACGCCTTCACAAACTATGGATTATAACCACATAACCTGCAATACTGCAAAAATTGTGTATTCTAAATATCATGTTTAATATTTTCCATAGCATAAAGTATAATTTACTGTGTTAGAATATGTGTCTGGAACACAGCATAAATGAAGAGTGCTCAGTTCGACAATTTTTCAACCATTGTGAAGACCTACAAACTTAAGCATCTTAAACATGTTACCTGCAATACTGTCTAGCTTAATTATTTATTGTGGTTAAATAAACCCTTGTGAAAAGTTCCGTTTAAACATTAAAAAACGAGATTGTTGCACAGCATTCTGTGCAAGTAGATTGTATCCATGGTTGTAATGTTTGGTTATCTAAGAACTAATGTCTTTTGCAGTCGCTAGGTAGTTGTTTGCTGAAGATGGCCTAATAACCCAAAAACCAGTTAAAAATAAACAAAAATCAGTGAAAAACAATGGACTTGTTATTTAATCTTAAGTAAACTTACAAGATATTTTGGCTAAATACACCCTTACCCTCTTCAATCGGTTAGTGAGAAAACCAAAACTAAAGTTCATCACGCGCAATGTACTTAGAATTTACGGGATCGATAGATAATTAAAAACTGAGCATTTTTCATCATTATATGTGTGATCCGCAAACGAATATTTCCTAGAAGGAAAGGAAAGAAATCTTTGCGACCTGCTCGGATGTATCCACGAGGTGAGCGCTGTTCAACGAAAGCGCTGCTGGCATAGTGACCAAGAACTATACCTGAGGAGTAGAGAGCCTATGTTCGATTTCCAAATTAATTCTGCTGGGTTGTGTTTAATTTGTATTTTTTCTGTATAGATATTAGTAGGAGTGGGAGGTTTAAGAAGGCAAGTAAATCAGTAAAGAGTAATAAAAAAGTAGGCAAATATATTTCTGAAACGATTTGGATTAGTAAAGTATCAAAATTTTAAGCCTCGTTGTATGAAAACAATTGCGAGTAAGATTGCTATGAATTTGTCACGAATAGAGCTGCCCACTACCATACCTACGGTTTGGTGATTTTGGTACAGTACTCAAATAATGTAGTAAATGGTACGATTGTCGGTAGTATTGGAAGAATTGCTATGCAAAGAAACAGAAATGAGTATGTAGGAGAGGAACTAAGATCCGACGGCCTCCCTTTCTTTTTTGGTTCAAATGGCTCTGAGCACTATGCGACTTAACTTCTGAGGTCATCAGTCGCCTAGAACTTAGAACTAATTAAACCTAACTAAGCCGGCCGCGGTGGTCTCGCGGTTCTAGGCGCGCAGTCAGGAACCGTGCGACTGCTACGGTCGCAGGTTCGAATCCTGCCTCGGGCATGGATGTGTGTGATGTCCTTAGGTTAGTTAGGTTTAAGTAGTTCTAAGTTCTAGGGGACTGATGACCACAGCAGTTGAGTCCCATAGTGCTCAGAGCCATTTGAACCATTTGAGCCAAACCTAACTAACCGAAGGACATCACACACATCCATGCCCGAGACAGGATTCGAACCTGCGACGGTAGTGGTTGCTCGGCTCCAGACTGTAGCGCCTAGAACCGCACGGCCACTCCGGCCGGCTTTGTTTTTTTTGTTAGTTGTTTATTTTGCACATAATTAGAACCAAACATCATTCAGTGTTAGTCCGTTTTGTATTTTATGTCGTTACAGAGTGTTAATTGCACTTAATAGGTAACAAAAATTGGTTGATAATGCAGCTTATTGGTTTTATGTAACGAAAATAATTGCTTCTGATGCAGGTACAGTTTACATCCGCAAACACAACAAATATATATAATTGTTGTTGTTATTTTGTACCCAATAGAACGTTCTTCATCACGATCAAAGGCAAGCATTTTCTGTTTTTATTGATAACTGCGAAAGTTGTTTATGAATAACAGAAACATGTTTTATATTACCTCGATGAAGCATTGAAGCGATATATGGTAAATTTTTTGAGTTTTTTTATTATTTGATCCTTTTTTGAGAAAACTACATTTTGTTGCGCTATATGATAAATCATTATTTGTTATTTTTAACACAACATCCCCGTGTTTCACGTTACAAATCAATTTGAGAATTAAACCTGAATTAAACATTGACAGTTTCAATTTTACTATAAATACTGTTTATTCTTAAGTAACAGACAGGAGGATAACTATGTAGAAAAAGATCTTCTGTAGGTTACGAGGCCCTTTATAACTCTCATTCAGTTTGTAGACGGTTCACCGCTTCCGATTTCTATAGGAATCTGGTAAGACACTGATCGCATGCGTAAACAAATCGTCCGATATGAGGTAAACCCCAGTAGGTATGCAAGACAGTTAACATCCACATGAATTTCCCGCTCAATTTTGTCTGACACGGATGGATTGAGATCGTGCCATTTTCAGTACCTTTCTTTTAACTCTCCGCCTGTTATCTCCAGTCATTATTGTCTTTCAGTTACGAAAGATACATTGTTTATGAAACATTATTATAGTCTGGAGGACACTTGTAATCCGCGCGAGCTCTGCTGTCACAATCTGAAATAAAGTAAGTCTGTATTACTTTATTGCTTTCCTAGATTCAATCGATCTTTCATGTGCGTAAATTTAGACGTATTGAAACTGATTGCAGTTACCTTCCGTGTTACCTAGTATTCTCTCTATTTTTAAATCGTGGAAGAAGTGTCAAAGGCAATAAACATCGGACAGAGTTTAGTAGAGATCCTGATGTATGGCTGGAATGGTTCAATGTGCTGAGTGATGAAGATGCTCACAGTGATAGCGCTAACTCAGAGACTGAGGATTCTGTTCATGAAAGCGGTCATGATTCAGGAACAGAACAAGAAGTGTCAGAAAATGATGAATATGAATCACAGGAAGAAGTAACTCAAGAGGATGAATTTTTTGAGGGAAAGATGGAATAACTAAACGGAGGAAAAATAAATATCCTACCAGTGTTAGAAGCAGATCTTTTAATTTTATTACTCAATTGCCTGGGCCAAAAAACAAGCTCGTATAAAAACGACAGAAATAGAAGTTCTAAATATGTTCTCGGATGAAAACATAATAAGCACTATCGCAATATGCACTAATATATATATATATATATATATATATATATATATATATATATATATATATATATCAATAAAGTTCGTGGTAACTTCTATAGGGAAAGGGACACTAAAGAAACAGATGCGGTAGAGATCAGAGCTTTCATTGGTTTGTTATATCTACGTGGATCTTTGAGATATTCTAGGAAGTGTATGTCGAAATTGTGGGATAACTCAAAGGGGAACGGACTTGAATCATGTTATTTATGCACAAGTGTAAACCGATTCAGGTTTCTGTTGAGATGTCGGAGGCTTGATAATATCCGTGATAGAGGTGTTCGTAGAGAGATTGACAAGTTGGCTGCTATCATAGCTATCAGAGAGGTACTTGAACTATTCACGAACAATTGCAAAAAATATTTTTCACCTAGTGAATATCTCACTGATGACGAACAGCTTTTGGAATTTAGAGGACACTGCCCGTTCAGGCAATATATTCCTAGCACACCAGCAAAGTGTGGGTTAAAAGTGTTTGCTTCGGTTGATGTAAAAACAGATCACACTTTGAATTTAGAACCGTACTCGGTAAGCAACAAGAGGGACCATGTAATGTCAGTAATTCAGCTGAAGATATTGTTCTTCGAACGCTCAAACTGTTTCAAACGTTAGAATATATTATACTATGTACAAATATTAAATGTATTGTATTTAGATTTAATAAAAAAATCATAAAACCAGTCATAAAGACCGTTCAAAGTGTACAAATAGACAGCTTGCTTTGTGGATGACACCAGTCATCCGCGCGAGTGACGATGTCACGAATTTTCGCGCGAGTAACGGAGGGTTAACGTACAGATAACACGGGGACGAGCGTAATAGAACACGGCCACTAGGAGAACTACATTATTGTACGCTTACTTATGATGGCCGACGGTACCCTACGGTAGCTTTACAACTCTAGTCACGAGCGACTACGGACACGTCACCGCTCTACGCTTGTTGATAGCGAGGCGCAAGACTGAGTTTACATAGGGACCGTTATGTTATCATCATCTTTTCGTCACATTGTAGTTCTGTACTTCGGAGCGTGGGATTTTCCAGCATTAACGGTATGTATATCTTGCAGAAGGAATTGTTCCCCATCATTAGTCTCCGACGAAACTCCAGCTACTTGTAGTGAAAGTTTATCATGTCTCTGCAGAATAAAATTCGTTTTGTGAAACTATACGGTGGTCTTCCTTGCGTAATACGCCTTCTGCATTATGTATTTTGTAGTATATCTCTTCTTTGTTAATGCAGTAATATCAAGTTGTCTTGTAACTTGTTTTATTTGCCTCGTTTTGTATAAAGCTCTCCTACCCTTAATTTTCATATGTATGCATAGTGTAATGTGAATGTTCTTTCGCCTGAACAATGCAGGTGATACGCTTACATAAAACACTATCTGACGAAAGAAGTCACCAAATCCATCTGAAGTTGTGTAACTGTATTCCAGTTAACTTTTACTAAAAATAATTGAAAAACCTAAAACTGTATACTAAAGAAGCTATCGTGTGAAACTGCATTATGCAGTGCTGTGAACAGTGCTACAACGCGTGAGGTCACATTACATATCTTGCAATTCTAACATACAAAACTAACAGCGTAAAAATCCTCACAAAATTACAAACTGAACTTTGAGAGAAGAAATACCCGCCGGCCGGGGTGGCCGAGCGGTTCTAGGCAACACAGACTCCTTTGAGTCGGTGTTGTTCTAGGCGATTCAAAAAAATGGTTCAAATGGCTCTGAGCACTATGGGACTTAACATCTGAGGTCATCAGTCCCCTAGAACTTAGAACTACTTAAACCTAACTAACCTAAGGACATCACACACATCCATGCCCGAGGCAGGATTCGAACCTGCGACCGTAGCGGTCACGCGGTTCCAGACTGAAGCGCCTAGAACCGCACGGCCACACCGGCCGGCTCTAGGCGATTCAGTCTGGCACCGCGCGACCGCTACGGTCGCAGGTTCCAATCCTGCCTCGGGCATGGATGTGTGTGATGTCCTTAGGTTAGTTAGGTTTAAGTAGTTCTAAGTTCTAGGGGACTGATGACCTCAGATGTTAAGTCCCATAGTGCTCAGAGCCATTTGAACCGTTTGAAGAAATCCCCAAAATGCTTCTGTTAAAATGCTCTGCAGATTTACGTACCACAAGTGACTTAGCTAAAATTCCGAACAATGAATGACACAGCGGCGAACATTTAACACAGCACTGTGAGAGTAAGAATGTCGGACAAAAGAAAGTAGACGTGAACTAAGCTTTAACTGAACTGACCCTAAGGAAAATTTGCAATGCAATGCTTGACTGTGAATAATCTTATTGTGTCCTAACAGTGATGTTAAACTGGCCCTAATAAAGTTCCGTGACTTATCTCGTTGCAACGGAAACTCGGTGCTGCTCGAAAGTAGTGAGTGTTAGAATGCAGCGAAGGAGCAATCCAGTTAAAGAACGCCTTGCCCAAGGGCGATGCAAGGAAAAGCAACTACGCTAAGCACATCATACTTTAATCTTTATGTAACTGTATTCCGCTAAGTGCAATGCGATGACGCTCTATTACAAAATAAAACTTCAGTCAGGGGACGCCAGAAGAAACTGAACTTACTGAATTATGTAGAAGAGCCTAGAATCTAAAGAAACTGTGTTACGAAGCTGACTTTTAACGATTACAAAAGTCTTTACAAAACTCAATTCTTATAAAAAAATATATAACACTGCCATGTAACCCGTTAATGGAATGGCAAAGGAGTGGTGAATCTATGACTTTGAATCCCAGCCATATAAGCAGATATACTCTCTAATGTCGTCTTGACAATCAAATTAAACTACCCGAATCAATTAAGAAAAATCATACCGAAAATTGGCTTTTCTCAAACTCATTATACACAGAAGAGCCAAAGAAACTGGTGCACCTGCCTGATATCGTGTAGAGCCCCAGGGAGCACGCAGAAGTGCAGCAACACGACGTTGAATGGATTCGACTAATGTTTGAAGTAATTCTGGAGGGAACTGACACCTTGAATCCTACAGGGCTGCCCATAAATCCGTAAGAGTGCGAGGGGGTGGAGATCTCTTCTGAACTACGCGTCGCAAGGCATCCCAGATATGCTCAATAATGTTCATTTCTGGAGAGTTTGGTGGGCAGCGGAATTGTTTAAAGTCAGAAGAGTGTTCCTGGAGCCACTCTGCAGCAATTATGGACGTGTGGGGTGTCACATTATCCTTCTGGAATTGCCCAAGTCCGTCGGAATGCACAACGTCAGAGTCGTATCTAGACGTATCAGGGGTCCCATATCACTCCAACTGCACACGCCCCACACCATTACAGAGCCTCCACCAGCTTGAACAGTTCCCTGCTGACATGCAAGATCCCTGGATTCATGAGATTGTCTCCATATCCGTACACGACCATCCGTTCGATACAATTTGAAACGAGACTCGTCGGACCAGGCAACATGTTTCCAATCATCAACAGTCCAATATCAGTGTTGATGGGCTCAGACGATGCGTAAAACTTTGTATCGCACAGTCACCAAGAATACACGAGTGGGCCTTCGGGTCTAAAAGCCCATATCGATGATGTTTCGTTGAATGGTTCTCACGCTGACACTTGATGGCCCAGCAATGAAATGTGCAGCAGTTTACAGAAGGATTGCAGTTCTGTCACGTTGAACGATTCTCTGCAGTCCTCGTTGGTCCCGTTCTTGCAGGATCTTTTTCTGGCCGCAGCGATGTCGGAGATTTGATGTTTTACTGGATATTCACGGTACACTTGTGAAATGGTCGTACGGGAGAATCCCCTCTTAATCGCTACTCCGGAGATGCGGTGTCCCATCGCCCGTTCAAAGTCACTTAAATCTTGATAAGCTGCCATTGTAGCAGCAGTAACCAACTAACAACTGCGCAAGATACCTGTTGACTTACATGAGCGTTGCCGACTGCAACGCAGTATTCAGCCTCTTTACATATCTCTGTATTTGAAAAGGCATGCCAATACCAGTTTTCTTGGCGCTTCAGTGTAAATAGCGCGGGAACAAGCAATGCATTGGTAACATTACCTGAATACCTTCACATTTCTGAAATCAATCTTTACAGAACCATATTTCCAGAAACCAACATTCTCTGCGCCTGCATCTCTGTGTTCTGCTAGTCACCTTTCCAAACCACTTAGCGGCGTGATCGACACCAGGCTCTGTCACTTACTACACGCGGATGCTACACTGGCAACGACAAACTACTGGTAACCAAGGATCACATTGCTTACTTTGCTTGTACTGAGAACTCTGTGGCGTAACATATCGACCATTCTGAAAAATATCCATTGTGCAGGTTTGAAGTATGATTCATAGAATAAAAAGAGAACTCACATTACTCCCATCGATTTCCAACAATAATCTATAGATGTTACATCACGTTACAGTTTGTTTCGTATAACGGAGGACGCACAGCTATCTTTCAACGCTGAAATAAATATTCAGAAACCACTCAGAGTCGACGGCAAACGGGAAGTGAGCGGCGCTAAGTTTTGGCTTTTGAAACTCTCGCACATCACACGTGTTTTAGGTGAACTACTCGAAGCAGGCAGTTCTATTTCTCGCCGTTGCAAACTGATAGGAGCAGTTATCGTCGAGCGATATGTGGAACTGAATAACTGGATGATTTTTGCTGATGTCGAGAAACAGTATGATGAAGACGAATCATAACGCCAGTGGAAGGTCCCCGAGATTAGTTAAGCTGAAATCGGTTGTAACGTTTTGGAGATATCCATACCATAGTCCAGCTGTTCCCCTTGAGTTCCGGATGTGCATTATGAGCCGATAGCTACACGCTCGAACTGCGGAGGTATACCCGTTGAGGTAAAAGTAAGAAGGTAGCTTTAGGCAAGAAGCATCCAAATTGGAATACGCGAACTTTGAAAAAGAGTGGTGCAACAACGGCCCTTAAAGTGGAGAAATATTTAACGTTGTGGCAAAATGATATCGTTAAAGAAGGGACAATGTACGACAGATACTAGTCGACAAATAACTGAGCATTCGATCAATTCGTCGAATCTCGTCGTCGTAACGAGAAGCCGACAACGAGAATACTCCAGCAGTGAGATGCAGGCGCAGCGCTTCAGTATACGACCAACGCGGATTTTACATATTCTGCATCATTGTCTTGGGCAAGGAATTTTAAACCGGAGCATAAAATTCGTGAACGGCATATCACGAAATACTTGTCACACAATGGAGGCAGAAAATGAGGATGATATATAGAAACTGGCAGCATTTTTCAACACGCAGACGGCGTCACTTATTGCCGATTTTATTGTGATTACTTGATCAACACCGAGCATACAGGATGTGAGTAATGGACGAACACTCAACGCACCTTATCGATAAGGGAGAAAAAAGAACCCTTGTCACAGTTGGCAGTATCCATAAAATAACGCATTCGTACACGGTGCTATATTCTATCACAATGTATGCGAAACTGTTACCTCAAGTTTTCCTGTGCTTACAACAATGCATTTGGTCCTGGGTTTATAAAGAGGTTTAACTGGCTCGTCAAGAAATGTGTACGTCACTTGCTCCAAATAAGGAGAATTGACAAATTAAATTTACAAACCATATATTGAGAATGTTTTCTGTTACTGGTTCCCTATGGTGGACAAACTAATACCGACATTTATGATGCCGCCGGCCGCGGTGGTCTTGCGGTTCTAGGCGCGCAGTCCGGAACCGTGCGACTGCTACGGTCGCAGGTTCGAATCCTGCCTCGGGCATGGATGTGTGTGATGTCCTTAGGTTAGTTAGGTTTAAGTAGTTCTAAGTTCTAGGGGACTGATGACCACAGCAGTTGAGTCCCATAGTGCTCAGAGCCATTTGAACCATTTATGATGCCATGTTTATAGACAACGGAGGGTCAAACAAGTTGCACGGTAAAAGTAATACCGCCAAACTGCACACCTGTGTGCCAGCCGCCTGACGTTTATTTTCATCGCAAGATTAAGACTTTATTTTGAGGCTTCAAAATTGCTATGTGCTTTTGGAAACCCAGCAGGCATTGCAGAACAGTGCGGATGTAGTAACGATTCATATCGCAATTCATTATAAAGTTTCAGCACCGATTTTTAGACAGATCTTATCTTAATTGCGGAAAAAGGAATATTTTTAAAGGTAAACCAAGAATTTGTAAAGCCTGACGCTATTAGGTCACTTTGAAAGCAGTAAGTTGTTATCCACTCAACGCTGTAAAGTCGATTGCGCTGTATGTTTATTTCGCTAGTGGAGCGGGCTGTCCCTGTATGTGTTGTGTCGGCTTTAACTGTCTTAAGCTGTACATTACATTTTTAAGAATTTCTCTGAGGCGATTTCTTTTTCTGCTTGTTTACAGATCTGAAGACGATTGTTGTACACAACCTAAACTACTCATCACGTTTTAATTGTCTAATCTAAATTGCGGTCTCGGCAGTAAAAGTATTTTGTACAAATGTTTTTTAATTGTAGCAAAACCAGCAACGTTTTCCGCCGAATCTTCGGAAGCAATACTGCAGTCTCGCGGGAATTGCATTCACTACATGTTCTTGATGTCGTGAGTATATTCGCTTCGAATGTTTATACAAGTACTATCTATCTAATTCTTCGAAGGAATATGAAGACATGTAACACAGACTGAAAGACTCATTGTACGGCAATAGGGATCAAAATTTTAAATGTTTACTAATACAATATGTTTGAGAAATTTATTAACCTACCTTGTTATTATTTCTTATTGCTTTACTTACCCTATCAACGTTCCTATTGCTATCAATTTCGATACGGAAAAAATAGAGATTTAAAAATCACTGCAGGATGCGCCTAATAATCTAACGCAGGTTCTCTGTTCCCCAGTCAGATGCTTTGGTCGTTTCGCCAGTAGCGCTTTGGTTGGGCAGCGTTCACCTTAAGGGAAAATAGCCGGCTGTCGTAAAAGTTTCTTTCCTCTATTTCTAGGAAAATATGCGTTTGCAGATCACATACATAACTATGAAAAATGCTCAAATCTATCGAGCCCATCAATTTTGCGTCGATTACACGTAATGAATTTTAGGTTCGTTTTTCTCGAAAACCGAGAGGGGATCGGGAGGTTGTTGAGCTAAATTATCTGAGAGTCTTTCATTTTAGGTTTTACACCTGCCAAATATGAGCCGAAACGGTTGGCAGTGTCGGAGGCCTTTACCTTGTTAGTGAAGCACCGGCTGAGGGAGCAGACCTACGCAGTTACTCATCGATCGTACAGTATATGGTTAGTAAGGTGCGAGACAAGATATTCGCACGGTATAATTGATTACTAGCTCTGTATCTACAGCCAGGACAGAGAAATGATGACTGCATTAATTCGTCGTAGATTTACGTGAATTGAGCTGGGGTTAATAGGTGTTTATGTTCTTGGAGTGATGCAGTTCGTGGGCTGGCACAGCAAAATTACAACTCAAAGCATTCCCTAACTTTTTACCCTTTTGTTGAGCCCTACTTCCTCGTGATATCAGTGATTTTGAAAATCATCTCTGCAGTCTAGAAGTCAGTGTTATAGTCTCAAGATCAATCACCAAGCGCATGGGTCACACATCTTAAAATTCAGGGATATTAATCAAAAGATCCAAAAACGTTAAAAGTGTAGTATCCCGTACTTAAACTCGCGACAATCTGAGAAAAACTGTCTACGTTTTCCAAGTGGTAAAACACGCCGTGCCCTCGACAGCCTTAGTTACAATGCGAGGGTGTTAAAGGGAGGCCAACCACAAAGATTTAGCTACAGATAAACAGTCATCACGAAGGATTATATCGCCTGCTAGTCATAAAGAACAATTCCCGAACCACAGCGAGACTCATTTGGAAGATGACTGGTGGAAGAAGTAAACTACATCCCGCTACAGGCCCGTAATTTAATAAATTCTGTAGTTCATATTAGAGTTATCTATTAGTGATCCTGCTTCTGACAGACGCAAATCTGAAAATGTGTTTCCTTGTTTCATTTCTCATCAAGCATCATTCTTTGTCCACCTACGCTTGCAAAACTATTATTTCCATTTACAAAAGTGTTCGCTGTGTCGTAGGAAGAAAGTTTCTCTTTGCGGAGGCGATTCCCTGCTCAAACTGATCTGCTTCTTCTGGGCTGTTCCCCTGCACCATATTTATCAATTGAAGACATAAAGTCTGTATATGAGTCCGCGATCATTTTATTTTGAGCACTTTTATTTTCACAAGTCCATCTTGATCACATAGATTTCTTTACACTTTATGACCAGTTTCGGCTTATCGACATTTTCAATATTAGTGGTTCATGGTGTGGGTTCCTGGTGTCATGTCCTAGTTCATGAACCACGGGCAACGTATGAGTGGCCAAGTAAGTGGTCCTGACAGGATACCAGTTACTTTGGAATAAGGCTGGGCATCTCGGACATATTCTGAGTCGTGGTCACCTTTGTGCTCAGACGGCAAAGACTACCAAATACACTGGTTAGTCCCTCAACCGTTAGGGGTAAAACCCAATGGGACCCGGGGCAAGTAAGGCTAGCAACCTGCTTCCCTGGTACTTTAAATATGATGCTGGCAACAATCAGAGCAAAATGCCTCGGAAATTTGGAGGTGACGGTGCCCCACCTCCAATTGACAAACCAGGGACTCCTAAGATACGACTCGGCAAACGAATGGTAACGAGATGGGGAGCTATTAATATCAATGGGGGCTACTCTGGGAAGAAGGTAGAGTTGACAGAGGCTGCAAGTAAGATGGGGTTGGACGTTTTAGCTGTTAGTGACATTCGGGTAAGGGGTGAGAAAGAAGAGGAAGTGGGAGAATACAAGGTTTACCTGTCAGGAGTCAAAGCAGGAATAGCACAATGGGGTGTAGGGCTTTACATCAGGAACGAAATGGAATCCAGCGTAGTTGCAATAAGGTACGTAAACGAACGACTGATGTGGATAGATTTGACAGTGTCTAACAAGAAAATTAGGCTTGTGTCAGTATATTCGCATTGTGAAGGGACAGATCAAGATAAGATGGATAGTTTTTATGACGCACTCAGTGACGCAGTTGTTAGAGTAAAGGTCAAGGACAGTGTTCTGCTCATGGGTGATTTTAATGCCAGGATTGGAAATCGAACAGAAGGGTATGAAAAGATTATGGGTAAATTTGGAGAGGATATGGAGGCCAACAGGAACGGGAAACAACTCTTGGATTTCTGTGCCAGTATGGGCTTAGTAATCACAAAATCCTTTTTTAAACATAAGAACACTCACCGGTATACTTGGGAAGGCAGGGGAACCAGATCTGTCGTTGACTATATAATAACAGATCAGGAATTCAGGAAGGCTGTGAGGGACACACGTGTATTCAGGGGATTCTTTGATGACACTGATCACTATTTAATCTGCAGTGAAATTGGTACTGTGAGGCCGAAAGTGCACGAGGTCAGGTCCATATGTAGGAGGATAAGAGTGGAGAAACTTCAGGATAAGGAAATCAGGCACAAGTACATAACAGTGATCTCAGAAAGGTACCAGTTAGTTGAATGTAGTCAATTACAGTCATTGGAAAGGGAATGGACGAGGTACAGGGACACAGTACTAGAAGTGGCTAAAGAATGTCTTGGAACAGTAGTGTGTGAAGGTAGGATGAAGCAAACAGCTTGTTGGAATGACACATTCAAGGCAGCCTGTAAAAGGAAAAAGATGGCGTATCAAAAATGGCTACATACTAGAACTCAGGTAGACAGAGAAAGTCATGTTGAAGAAAGAAACAAAGCCAAACAGATAATTGCAGCATCCAAGAAGAAATCTTGGGAAGACTCTGGAAACAGGTTGGAGACTTTGGGTCAAGCTGCTGGAAAACCATTCTGGAGTGTAATTAGCAGTCTTCGAAATGGAGGTAAGAAGGAAATGAAAAGTATTATGGACAGGTCAGGAAAACTGCTGGCGAATCCTGTTGATGCCTTGGGCAGATGGAGGGAATATTTTGAAGAGTTGCTCAATGTAGGTGAAAATACGATCAGTAATGTTTCAGATTTCGATGTACAATGGGATAGGAATGATGATGGAAATAGGATCACATTTGAGGAAGTGGAGAAAATGGTCAATATAGTGCAGTGCAATAAAGCGGCTGGGGTGGATGAAATTAAGTCGGAACTCATCAAATACAGTGGAATGTCAGGTCTTAAATGGCTACACAGGATAATCGAAATGGCGTGGGAGTCGGGACAGGTTCCATCAGACTGGACGAAATCAGTAATCACACCAATCTTTAACATGGAAACAGAAAAGATTGTAACAACTACAGAGGTATCTCTTTAATCAGCGTTGTGGGTAAAATCTTCTCAGGTATTGTTGAAAGGAAAGTGCGAGTATTAGTTGAGGACAAATGGGATGAAAATCAGTGTGGGTTTAGGCCTCTTAGAGGTTGTCAGGACCAGATCTTTAGCTTACGGCAAATAATGGAGAAGTGTTATGAGTGGAACAGGGAATTGTATCTATGCTTTATAGATCTAGAAAAGGCATATGACCGGGTTCCTAGAAGGAAGTTATTGTCTGTTCTAGGAGATTATGGTATAGGAGGCAAACTTTTGCAAGCAATTAAAGGTCTTTACATAGATAGGCAGGCAACAGTTAGAGTTGACGGTAAATTGAGTTCATGGTTCAGAGTAGTTTCAGAGGTAAGACAAGGCTGCAACCTGTCACCACTATTGTTCATATTATTTATGGATCATGTGTTGAAAACAAATAACTGGCTGGGTGAGATTAAGATATGTGAACACAAAATAAGTAGTCTCGCATATGCGGATGACTTAGTTGTGATGGCAGATTGCCGGCCGCGGTGGTCTAGCGGTTCTAGGCGCTCAGTCCGGAACCGCGCGACTGCTACGGTTGCAGGTTCGAATCCTGCCTCGGGCATGGATGTGTGTGATGTCCTTAGGTTAGTTAGGTTTAAGTAGTTCTAAGTTCTAGGGGACTGATGACCGCAGGTGTTAAGTCCCATAGTGCTCAGAGCCATTTGAACCATTTGATGGCAGATTCGATTGAAAGTTTGCAAAGTAATATTTCAGAGCTAGATCAGAAATGTAAGGACTATGGTATGAAGATTAACATCTCCAAAACGAAAGTAATGGCAATGGGAAAGAGAGATAAACGGATTGAGTGCCAAATAGGAGGAATAAAGTTAGAACAGGTGGACAGTTTCAAGTACTTAGGATGCATGTTCTCACAGGATGGCAGCATAGTGAAAGAACTGGAAGCGAGGTGTAGCAAAGCTAATGCAGTGAGTGCTCAGCTACGATCTACTCTCTTCTGCAAGAAGGAAGCCAGTACCAAGACTAAGTTATCTGTGCACCGCTCAATCTTTCGACCAACTTTGTTGTATGGGAGGGAAAGCTGAGTGGATTCAGGTTATGATATGAAAGTAGCTAGGATGATTGCAGGTACTAGTAGATGGGAACAATGGCAGGAGGGTATGCACAATGAGGAAATCAAAGAAAAACTGGGAATGAGCTCTATAGATGTAGCAGTCAGGGCAAACAGGCTTAGATGGTGGGGTCATGTTACACGCATGGGAGAAGCAAGGTTACCCAAGAGGGTAGGAGGAGTCGGGGCAGACCAAGGAGAAGGTACCTGGATTCGGTTAAGAATGATTTTGAAGTAATAGGGTTAACATCAGAAGAGGCATCAATGTTAGCACTGAATAAGGGATCATGGAGGAATTTTATAAGGGGGACTATGCTCCAGACTGAACGCTGAAAGGCATAATCAGTCTTAAATGATGATGATGATGATATATATTTTAACGATCTGTAAATGCTCCGAACAATGTCTTAAGCACTGCTGCATCTCCCACTATGCTACTCACTCAGAAGAGCGCTTTTAAAAGACGTGAATGTGCGAGTTAAGTGTGCCAGAAAATTGCGTAGGAATATAAAAGAAAGTTCTGTCTTTATATGGACTCTGTAATTTGAAGCCCGCAGCCACTGTCCCGGAATAAAGAGAAGCACGAAAGAATTTCGCGTCGTACTGATTGTATGCACAAGCATATTTTTCCGGGGAAATTATAAATCGTACATCAAAATTGTAACATCACGAAAGACTGTGCTTATAGAGAAAACATAATTAAATCTGTACATTATTTGGGAGTATCCAGGGAGCGAAATGTAGTACACAGAATTTCCAACTCTGGCAGCAGTAACGCCTCTGGGCATAGAATCGTGGGCTTGGATGACAGATAGGGCTACGTCATTCCATGGTGCTTATGCCAGAGCTCATCAATGGTAGTGGCTCGCGAGTATTTGTGGCAGTCTCTCCGTAACCCATTACCAGACGTTTTCATTGTATGAGAGATCTGCAGAGCGTGTTGACCAGGGCGACAGTCGAACACGCTCTCTGTCGAGGTGAGATAGCCCAGTACGGTCAACGAACAGTATTGCGTTGTCTTGCTGAAAGATACACTGAAGTGACAAAACTCATGAGACAGAAAGACGCACATACTCAGATGGCGGCAGTATCGCGTACACAAGGTATAAAAGGGCAGTGCATTGGTCGAGCTATATTTGTACACAGGTGATTCACGTGAAAATGTTTCCGACGTGATTGTGGCCTCACGATGGGAGTTAACAGACTTTGAACGAGGGATGGTAGCTGGAGCTAGACGCATGGGACATTCCATTTCGGAATTTTCGGAAATTCAATATTACGAGATCCACAGTGTCAAGAGTGTGCCGAGAATACCATATTTAACGCATTACCTCTGACCACCGACACTTACAGACAGAGAGCAGCGATGTTTGCGTAGAGTTTTCAGTGCGAACATAAAAGCAACACTGCGTGAAATAACAGCAGAAATCAATATGGGACGTACAACGAATGTATCCGTTAGCACAGTGCGGCGAAATTTGGCGTTAATGGACTGTGGCGGCAGACGACCGAAGCGAGTGCCTTTGCTAACAGCACTAAGTCGCCTGCAGCGCCTCTCCTGGGCTCGTGACCATATTGGCTGGACCTGGACGACTGGAAAACCGTGGGCTGGTCGGACGAGTCCCGATTTCAGTTGATAAGAGCTGATGGTAGGGTTCGAGTGTGGCCCAGACCACATGAAGCCATTGACTCAAATTGTCAAAAAGGCACTGTGAAAGTTGGTGGTGGCTCCGAAATGGTGTGGGCTGTGTTTACATGGAATTTACTGGATCCTCTGGTGCAACTGAACAGATCATTGACTGGAAATGGTTATGTTCGGCTACTTACAGACCATATGAATCCATTCATGGACCTCATATTCTCAAACAACAATGGAATTTTATGGATGACAGTGCGCCATGTCGTCTGGCCACAATTGCTCGCAACTGGTTTGAAAAACATTGTGGACAATTTGAGAGAATGATCTGGCCACCTGGATTGCCCGGCTTGAATCCCACCGAAAATTTTTGGGACATAATCGAGAGGTCAGTTCGTGTACAAAATCCTCACCATCCTCCACAATGCTTGACGGTCTGTCTGTCAGTACATGAGATCTACCTGGTCTTGGTTTAGTTGTAATTTTTGCTTCTTGTTTCGACTCGACAGTCGCCTCAATGACAGTCGATTTGGGCAGAACGGTTAAAATCTCTCTGAATGATCTGTTACTCAGGCGATATGCAGTGAGCAAGCAGTCCACCTCGAAAGCCACGTTCCTCTCCTGAGCGCTGTGACCGCTTCTCTACTGACAACACGTTAGTCCCCACCTCCTTTCAAAATGGCAGGTCGGTTTCTCGTGACACCTAAGAGTCATGACGCAGGGGTGTCCGGATACTTTTTATCTGACAGCTTGCTTGCGTCTGTCCTATCGGGCACTGGTCGCACTTTGAGATCCCGCATGACGTAGAGTATGGCCCTCCTGAAAGCACATATTTGCATGACAGTGTGGTGTCCCGATCGAAGCCAATAGGAATATTATGGAAGAATAAGCTGCAGCGATCCTGCCGCTGTTCATTCCCGTGTGATAGACGTTTCTGCTTCTTTCAACCTTTCTGCGGTCTACGACAGAATTACAATATCATCGTAAAACCTTGAAGTATTCATTTCTTCTCCATGACTTTCAGTTCTATTTACAAATAATTTCTTAGTTTCCCTTATTGCTTCCTAAGTGTACAGACTGAACAACATCGCGGATAGGCTACAAACCTGGTTCACTCCCTTCTCGATTACGACTTCACTTTCATGTCGTTCAACTAATACAACTGTACAAGTTGAAGGTAACCTTTTCTTCCTGTATTCTATTCTTACTACTTTCACAATTCAAAAGAATGTATTACAGTCAATATTATGAAAAGCTTTTTGTAAATCTGGAAGTGCTATAAAAGTGGATGTTTCTGTCTTCACTTTATCTTCCTAGAGAAGTCGTAGTACCAATATTGCCTGTCGTGTTCGTACAAGGGACTTCTACCAGTGTTCTCATTCTGCTGTAAATAATTAGTGTCAGTGTTCTGCAGCCATGACTTTCTGAACTGATAGTTCGATATTATTGGCACATGCCAGCACCTGAGTTCTTCAAAACTGAGATTATTACCTAAAACAAATCCACATATCTGAACAGTAATGTCAGATGTACTTTCAAAGCGACCTGTTTCGTTGACACACTGCCTTCTTCCAGTATCTTGCTGCTGAGTCGAAGGCGGTGCTTCCGCTTTTTCACTCTGAACATAATTGTGCGTTTGATTTCGTAACCGAAAATATTGTTACTCCTCTGTCGCTTATTGGGTGCGCATTTTACTGCGTATTTGACTGCTTGTCACGAAACCTTCAGATCAGGCATAAAGACTCCTAGACATCACAGACGAATGTATTTTCTTTAGTAGGTTTAATGTTAACTGCAGCTTTTCGGAAGTTAACAAATGCTGCGTGTAGAGTTACTCGATTATCTCCTCCCTGAATTTTAGGCCTCGATGTTGTAACTGCGCGATTCTACATTGACTGGTGCGCACAGGCCTCGCGGTGGCTGTCACGCGGAAGTTTTCTTCGAAATAGGGTGGACACAACGAACGCGAGAATTCAACGCCTCGTCGACGTCAAGGTCATCAGGGACGGAGTGCACGGCGGCTGGGGAAGGGGTAGGCGCGGCCTTGCGGAGCCCTTTGCGGGCGCTGCAGCCGCTAGCACATCGGTATGCGCCCTTCCAAACGAAATATGGCGGCTGTTAACAGAAACCAGTTGTTGCATCACGAGAAGTGTTGCGGCTCTCCATGGCGTAAAATGAGATCAGACTGATAACAGCCAGAAGCCAGACGCCTAGGCCTCATCCCACGCCTGTGCAGATACGAGGCACGGCTATAATAAATCTTGCTCCGAACTATGACCATTCGGGATGAAGGAACGCGATGGTAGATGTAGGCAACCACTGAATACTTGAGATGAAATCGGGGTACTACGTCTGAACACCAGAGGAAATCATGTTTCGGACGCGATGACTGCAGTCGGCTGATCGCGCCATCACGTTTCATAAGGCCGGCCGGGGTGGCCGAGCGGTTCTAGGCGCTCAGTCCGGAATCGCGCGATTGCTACGGTCGCAGGTTCGAATCCTGCCTCGGGCATCGATGTTGTGATGTCCTTAGATTAGTTAGGTTTAAGTAGTTCTAAGTTCTAGGGGACTGGTGGCCTCAGAATTTAAGTCCCATAGTGCTCAGAGCCATTTGTACCAACATTTCATAAAATACCCTGCTAATAATCGAAATTGCAACACCGTGGAGATAGCATTAAACAAACTTCAAATTAGCAAGAAGGGTAGAACATGGTTGGACATGCAAATGATTGGCATTTCAGAGTAATCTCACAAAGAAGATGGGAGTAGCAACATGTGCACTTTGTATACAGGGAAAGATTACGCAGCGGGGTTCTCATTCACAAATCGCAGTTGAATATCGGTTGTTTGTGAGGACATGGTGTTTGCCTCGTAATGGCTAATAAATTGAAAAGAGGTTTTAAAATGAATATCAACAAAAGCAAAGCAACGGTACACAATGTAATCGAACCAAAACAGGCGATGCTTGGGGAGGAAATGAGATACTAAAAGTAGAAAAATAGCTGATGAAGGACGGAGTAGAGGGAAGATGAAACGCAGATTGATATTAGAAAAAAAAGCGCTTCAGAAAATAAAAATTTGCTGACGCTGAATGTAAATATTTGTTTTAAGTACTCTTCTGTGAAAGTACATTGTATCGCGACATTGCTGCTTGCGTTGATCGAGATCCAATGACTGTTAGCAGAATATGGAATCGGTGAGCTCAGGACGGTAATACGGAACGCCTTGCTGGATCCCAACGGCCTCGTATCACTTGCAGTCTAGATGACAGGCATCTTATCCACACGGCTGTAACGGATCGTGCAGCCACGTCTCGATCCCTGAGTCAACAGATGGGTACGTTTGGAAGACAACAACCATCTGCACGAACAGTTCGACGGCGTTTGCAGCAGCATGGACTATCAGCTCGGAGACCATGGCTG
Source organism: Schistocerca nitens (assembly GCF_023898315.1). Lineage (NCBI taxonomy): Eukaryota > Metazoa > Arthropoda > Insecta > Orthoptera > Acrididae > Schistocerca > Schistocerca nitens. Next base: position 481,788,048 of record NC_064615.1, read on the forward strand.
CGGTTACCCTTGACGCTGCATCACAGACAGGAGCGCCTGCGATGGTGTACTCGACGACGAACCTGGGTGCACGAATGGCAAAACGTCAGTTTTTCGGATGAATCCAGGTTCTGTTTACAGCATCATGATGGTCGCATCCGTGTTTGGCGACATCGCGGTGAACGCACATTTGAAGCGTGTATTCGTCATCGCCATACTGGCGTTATTACCTGGCGTGATGGTATGGGGTGACATTGGTTACACGTCTCGGTCACCTCTTGTTCGCATTGACGTCACTTTGAACAGTGGACGTTACATTTCAGGTGTGTTACGACCCGTGGCTCTACCCTTCATTCGATCCCTGCGAAACCCTACATTTCAACAGGATAATGCACGACCGCATGTTGCAGGTCCTGTACGGGCCTTTCTGGATACAGAAAATGTTGGACTACTACCATGGCCAGCACATTCTCCAGATCTCTCACCAATTGAAAACATCTGGTCAATGGTGGCATTGCAACTGGCTCGCCACAATACGCCAGTCACTACTCTTGATCAACTGTGGTATCGTGTTGATTCTGCATGGGCAGCTGTACCTGTACACGCCATCCAAGCTCTGTTTGACTCAATAAAATAAATAAATGCCGTGTGGCTAGGGCCTCCCGTCGGGTAGACCGTTCGCCTGGTGCAAGTCTTTCGAGTTGACTCCCAGGCGTATCAAGGCCGTTATTATGGCCAGAGGTGGTTGTTCTGGGTACTGATTTCTCAGGATCTATGCACCCAAATTGCGTGAAAATGTAATCACATGTCACTTCTAGTACAATATATTTGTCCAATGAATACCCGTTTATCATCTGCGTTTCTTCTTGGTGTAGCAATTTTAATGTCCAGTAGTGTATTTGTCTGGATTATGTCCCTGTACAGAAGGATGACGTAAACGATAAACAGTACAGACAAGAAGCTAACAGAAACTTTAGAAATCTGGTGCTACGGAAGAATAATGAAGATCAGATGGGTAGATCGTATAACTAATGACGAGATACTGAACTGAATTGAGAAGGGAAGATACTAAAGGCACAACTATACTACAAGGCCTGATCGGTCGATAAGACACATATCGTGGCAAAAAGGATTCGTTGCTGTGATAATAAAGTGGAGTGAGAGGGTAAAAAGTGTACGGGGAGAACAAAGCCCGACTACGGTAAGGTTCAAACGAAAGGATTACGCAGGACACCAGTCTGCGATTGAAGACCACAACAACAGCAAAAACGAAAACATTTGAGTTTGAACTAAAGGAAAACTTCGATTAAGTAATTGTTACGGGACATCTATTCTCCAAATAGCCCGCTACTCCTAATTAAACCGCTAACTCAAATGTCATTTCTTCTGTGAAGGACGTTTTTCTGTGAACTGGATTCCCTGCATACTTGGGGAAGTGAGTGCCGCTGGGGTACAGTGGCAAACGTGTGGTAAAGTCGTTCTTTCACTAGAAGGCAGAGTCGCTAGCAGGTCTACACACCGGGCTTTCTTTGAGACGGCCACGGCGCCGCGAAGTCGGCCACAGGAGGAGGGACCAGTCCGACCTCGGCAAGTTGTAAACTGTCATTGTGGGCCGCAGTGAAAAGGACGCTTTCTAAAAAGACAGAAACAAGGGGCTAGGAAAACTCGACGCACTCAGGGCGAGAGAATCTGGTGGACTCAAAGGAAGACATCAGGAGTTGACGTTTAAATTTTGTAAGGGAGTCTCAGGTTAGCAAAATTATTTTCGTAGCTGGAAGGGCGACCCGCAAGTGCCTTACTGTGGCCCTTATCACTGGCCGACACGTGGAACCAGACCTATTGTGGGAGAGGATTTCCGCTTGCTGCCACACTCTAAGAGAGAAATTTCAGAGTAGATTCTCAAGGAAAAGGGATATTGTTTCAACCGTTATAAACTTTTCATTGGTTGCAACTCGGAAGGTGTTCAGCGATTGACTATCGAGAGTCCGGTGCTGGCAGAATCTTCAAGAATTTGAGAAGGAGCGCGGATTCTCGCGTCGTCTGCGTTGTCCAGACAGGGAGCTCTTGTCTTGGAGCTCCAGAGCGAGCACTTCTCGTTAGAACACCAGAGTGAAGACTTCCTCGTCTTGGACGACCAGGAGGAGAGATGCCTTCGACTTAGAACTACGGACAGGGAGGATTTCCTAGAGCAGTTTATAGATGTCAGACTTAAATTCTAACTCTCAGATACCGCTGCAGACACTTCTATGCACCTGAGTTTTACAACGATGGTAAGCATGAGATGCATTTGCGCGAATCGTGACAAGGGAACTGCGAAGCCTTTCCTTCGAGTTAGAGACTTAATTCACGCAATCAGTTAGTTAAAGTCAACATGCACTTTGGCGAAGAAACTAGTGCTTATATGTACTTATCTGGCTTGTTTCTTTAATCTGTTGACTAATTCAGCAGTCACTGGGAGTTACCTAGACATAGCTAATTGTACACCACTGGCCATTAAAATTGCTACACCAGGAAGATGACGAGCTACAGACGTGAAATTTAACCGACAGGAAGAAGATGCTGTGATATGAAAATGATTAGCTTTTCAGAGCATTGACACAAGTTTGGAGCCGGTGGCGACACCTACAAACGTGCTAATATGAGGAAAGTTTCCAAACGATTTCTCATACACAAACAGCAGTTGACCAGCGTTGCCTGGTGAAACGGTATTGTGATGCCTCGTGTACAGAGGAGAAATGCATACCATCACCTTTCCGACTTTGATAAAGGTCGGATTGTAGCCTATCACGTTTGCGGCTCATCATATTGCGACATTGGTGCTCGCGTTGGCCGAGATCAAATGACTGTTAGCAGAATATGGAATCTATGGATTCAGGAGGGTAATACGGAACGCCGTGCTGGATCCCAACGGCCTCGTATCACTAGCAGTCGAGATGACAGGCACCTTATCCGCATGGCTGTAACGGATTGTGCAGCCACGTCTCGATCCCTGAGTCAACAGATGGGTACGTTTGCAAGACAACCACCATCTGCACGAACAGTTCGACGGCGTTTGCAGCAGCATGGACTATCAGCTCGGAGACCATGGCTGCGGTTACCCTTGGCGCTGCATCACAGACAGGAGCGCCTGAGATGGTGTACTCAACGACGAACTTGGGTGCACGAATGGCAAAACGTCAGTTTTTCGGATGAATCCAGGTTCTGTTTACAGCATCATGATGGTCGCATCCGTGTTTGGCGACATCGCGGTGAACGCACATTGGAAGCATGTATCCGTCATCGCCATACTGGCTTATCACCCAGCGTGACGGTATGGGAAGCCATTGGTTACACGTCTCGGTCACCTCTTGTTCGTATTGACGTCACTTTGAACAGTGGCCGTTACATTTCAGATGTGTTACGGGCTCAAATGGCTCTGAGCACTATGGGACTCAACTGCTGAGGTCATTAGTCCCCTAGAACTTAGAACTAGTTAAACCTAAGGACATCACACACATCCATGCCCGAGGCAGGATTCGAACCTGCGACCGTAGCGGTCTCGCGGTTCCAGACTGCAGCGCCAGAACCGCGCGGCCACTTCGGCCGGCTCAGATGTGTTACGACCCGTAGCGCTACCCTTCATTCGATCCCTGCGAAACCCTACATTTCAGCAGGCTAATGCACGACCGCTTGTTGCAGGTCCTGTACGGGCCTTTCTGGATACAGCAAATGTTCGACTGCTGGCGTGGCCAGCACATTCTCCAGATCTCTCACCAATTGAAAACGTCTGGTCAGCGGTGGCCGAGCAACTGACTCGTCACTCTTGATGAACTGTAGTATCGTGCTGAAGCTGCATGAGCAGCTGTACCTGTAAATGCCATCCAAGCTCTGACTCAATGCTCAGGCGTAACAACGCCGTTATTACGGCCAGAGGTGGTTGTTCTGGGTACTGAATTCTCAGGATCTATGCACCCAAATTGCGTGAAAATGTAATCACATGCTAGTTCTAGTATAATATATTTGTCCAATGAATACCCGTTTATCATGTGCATTTCTTGTTGGTGTAGCAATTTTAATGGCCAGTAGTGTATAATTTAATGTCCAGTTTCACTCAACTGTGCCAGGATACTATCATGTATGATCACTAATTAATTTGAACCTTCTTCACGCACTTTATAATTATTTGTTTTTACTGTTCAACAATTGGAATCAAGTTAATGCATCTTAGAAATAAACAGGATTTTATTGTCACCTTGCAAAAACACTCCTCTCGTACTAAAACTCCAAAAATGTGTCAGTTTGGCAAGCGAGCCCGTATATGGAGGTATAAGGGGCGTACATTATAACTGGCCATGCTTTTCCACCCGCTTTTTGCGATAATTAAGCCAGTCCGTCCTTGGACTTATTTCGAGAGCCGCCGCATAGAAGGAATTCTTCCTACCTGCTACGTGGAGATGCTCTCGTAGTGTTATGTACCCTTGCAAAGCCGTAGCAGCGCCGTCGGATTCTGAAGATGCAAATCTACTGTTTATGTTTTACTTAATGAAGTGGGAAGGAGTTTTTTGCGCAAATAATTTTTACCCATTGCCATTATGGTGGGCTTATTTAAGAAACATGGTAAAATTAACTAGCTCACACTGATTATACGGCAACTATTAACGGTACGTGAGCATGGTCTGCCGCATAACTCGATCGAAAGGCATCCTATCGACGTCTGCCGACTATGGCGTGCAGTCTGTAACTTGAGCGTGTAATCGGTATAGTTCGTGTAAGATCGTACACCTTGGGTTGCGCCAAAGTTATTTGTTTATTTATTAATATCAACGTTTCCTCACATTGAAAAATTACTGAAAGATAGTATTTATGGCACGTAAACTCTTCGTAATGTGTGAGTGGCAAAAGGAAACTGTTGTCAGCAAATATTTATTAATAACAGTTACTTGATTCGCGCCAGAACAAATGTACAATGGTCACTCCAAAAGAAATGCACACTATTTTTTTAAAATCCATCTTTTATTATCTTGTTTGAAAGTTTTACAGTGTGTAGATACATCCTTTAGGAACAATATTTTCATTTCTCCACATAATTTCCATCACTCTCAACTGCCTTACGCCATCTTGGAACCAGCGCCTGTATACCCGCACGGTAAAATTCTGCATCAACCTGTTGGAGCCACTGTTTGGCAGCGTGCACAAGGGAGTCATCATCTCCAAACCTTGTTCCACGAAGAGTCTTTCAGTTTCCCAAAGAGATGATAGTCACATGGAGCCAGGTCAGGACTGTGAGGCGGGTGTTTCAGTGTTGTCCATCCGAGTTTTGTGAGCGCTTCCATGTTTCTGACTGACATGTGGCCGTACAATGTCGTGCAACAGCAAAACATCCTGCTTTTGCCGATGTGGTAGAACACGACTCAGTCGAGCTTGAAGTTCCTTCAGTGTTGTCACATATGCATCAGAATTTATGGTGGTTCCACTTGGCATGATGTCCACAAGCAAGAGTCCTTCGGAATCGAAAAACACCGTATCCATAACTTTTCCAGCAGAAGGTGTGGTTTTGAAATATTTTTTTTTGGGTGAAATTGCATGATGCCACTCCATTGATTGCCTCTTCGTCTCTGGCCGACCGTGGTGGCCGAGTGGTTCTAGGCGCTACAGTCTGGAACCGCGCGACCGCTACAGTCGCAGGTTCGGATCCTGCCTCGGGCATGGATGTGTGTGATGTCCTTAGGTTAGTTAGGTTTAAGTAGTTCTAAGTTCTAGGAGACTGATGACTTCAGAAGCTAAGTCCCATAGTGCTCAGAGCCATTTGAACCATTTCTTCGTCTCTGGTGAAAAATGATGGAGCCATGTCTCATCACCTGTCAGAATTCTTCCAAGTAATTCATCTCCAACATTCTCGTACTGTTCCAAAAGTTCGCTGCGTACCGTTTTTCTTGTTTCTTTCTGAGCCACTGTCAACATCCTGGGAACCCACCTGCCACAAACCTTTCTTAACGCCAACACTTTCAGTATTCTGCAAACCCTTCCTTCCCCTATCCCAACGTAGCGTGACAATTAGTTCACTGTGATGCGTCTGTCAGCTGTCACCAATTCGTTAACTCCCTGCACATTCATTGTCTGGAGTAGTGCAGTACGAGGCCTGCCGCTGCGAGGACAATCCTCAATATTGCCGTGCCCGCTTTCATCACGTAACCTGCTTGCCCACCGACTAACTGAACTGCGATCGACAGCAGCATCTCCATACACCTTTTTCAATCTCTTGTGGACGTTTCCCACTGTCTCGTTTTCGCAGCATAGGAATTCTATGACAGCACGTTGATCCTGACGAACGTCAAGGTAGCAGCCATCTTGAAGACATGCTGTTACGGCACCACTCATGGGAACAGGTCGAACTAAGTTTGAAAACAAGCGGGAAGGATGGATCTACACACTATAAAACTTTCACACATGCAGAATGAAAACTGTATTGTTACGAAAATAGTGTGCATTTCTTTTGGAATGACTCTCGTACTTTTCCTACGTATCTCTTTGCTGACGTCGCGAGCGATTTCTCCATCGGCACCTCATCCCACTGGCCCTTTAAGCACCAGATAGCCAACCGCCTCTGCCAGCCACTGTGCAAAACTTCCACTCACTCCTTACTCCTTACGTACTGCAGCGCTGATTTACTCACTTCACGTATGTGAAATAGCAAACTTGGAAACAAAGTAAAATGTGCTCTTATCTGCAAGTAAGGAGTGTCTTGCAATCGTTAGTTTCATTTCATAGTTTAATGATACCCCTTTCTCGTTGTGTCAGCTGCAGTACTAATATTTCATTTTTAATTGAGCCACCTCTGTTTAAATTTAGATGTTCATTGGTTTCCGTTGCGCGACTTTTTCTTTCACATGACCCTAACGGGAAGCGGTCTGTTCACTATGTAGGTCACGGTTCGGACCATGTTAGCACCTCAGAGGTATGCTAAATTCTCAACTGTAGTCTCACACAGTGAAGAAAACAACGATTAGCCACAGGTTCGTTTGGCTGGGAAAAATTTGGAAACTTGTGGTAAGGTGTTATGGGACCAAACTGCTGAGGACACCTCCTACGGGAGCAGCCGCGCGAAGCGTGACAAGACGCCCCTGACCGCGCGGCTAGCCCGCTCTGCTGTCTGGTTGGTGAGACTGTTTCGATTGCACTGAAAAATGTAAGGGGCTCGAAGACAAACGTGTGTTAGTGATTGTAACGGACGAGAAGTGCTAATGTCCTTTGCAATGTAAAGTTCCCGCTACGGGTGATGTTATAACGGTATGAGGATCTAGACAAGGGTGTATAACTGTGTGAACGAAACTCGTAGTATCTTACAGGACCCTCAACCCCGCAACTTCCCCCCACTTTTCATTTTCCTGCCTACTGCTCCTACACTAGTCTTGTACTCGTAGATAAGATTATACTGATAACAATTCAGACAAATATAAGTGCGTCTGAAGAATTCGGTGAATGGTCTCAGAAGATAAAGGAAAGGAGAGTTACAGACAAAATACCTTTACTGACTTTTAAGGTAATCACAGTTACGTTCAGCACACTTCTTACACTTCACTAAAGCTGTTGGTAACTGTTAGCAAGTGCTTCTTGTAGAATTTTTCGAAGCAACATGGTCACACATTGCTAGATGTCGGTATCACTGCAGGAGATGCCTCCCAGAGAGAAGTCGACTGACAGATACAAGATTAAGACGATTCTGATCGCCTTTTTCGAAAGCAGGGGATTGATCCATCGTGATTTCTACCTCCAGGTCGCATCTCCCGTGATGATGCGGGTATCCAATCAACGCGTGACGATGGTGCGTCGAACGATTCCACAAGAACAATTTGCTAATAGTTTCAAAAGGCCTTACAACTGATGTCAGAAGTGCGACGTAGCTAATGGCGATTACTCTAAAGGCCAGTAAAGGTATTTTGTGTGTAGGTATTGTTTCCTTGATTTTATGAGACCATTCACCGAACTTTTCAGACGTACATTGTACACTTCAGTGTGAACAGGCTTTTGAAATTTAATGAGTACCTGATTCTTTCGTCACTATTAGCGCAATAGCATTATTCCAGTTCATCCAAATGTTGTCTGTACGAAAATATTAACAGCTATGATGAATCATTCCTGACGTCTGTTCTTTTTGTCTTTCCTCTGTTTCCGTACATTCTGATGTGAAAGAATGAGTGTAGCGACGAAAACGTGAAATAAAACTTCTGTGATTAAGGGCGTCAATTCCACGAGAGACTGGACTCAGTTAGTAACAAATCACAGTAAATGAAAACAATTACTTGCTCTATGTGATAATGAATCATTTGGAATGTTTATATATGAATTCACAACTCAATTATCAGTGTCTAGAAATTAAGAACACTGCAACACATAAAAATGCTGTCGCTAAAGTCACTGTTCTTTCTTCATGCTTACTTTGCATTGTATCAAATGACCAGTTTTAAAGATAATTGTGACGCTAATATAAGAACTTACGTCATTCTAAACGAGAGAGATAAAGCACAATGTAATTACATAGTAGTTCAAAACATAAATTAAAATCATAGTAGTATGAAATAGAACAGATAATCTTTGGCAACACTTATCGAAAAACGTATCCAGTCTCAACAGGAAAGAAGAAACGACAGGAGCTTCAGACATGATTATTACTCACACTAACAAAAGTAAGCGATACATATTAAAAGTTTCCCGTCTTTTATGCAGTGATCTCATGTATTCTGTTGAAAATTACAACGCGATAGAGACTGAACGAATTTCCGTTGCAGCGTATTTCGACGAACAGACATGACGTCACTTGTTGTTTGAAATTCGAGCACAAATCGGCCTATTTGGCCACTGCTACGATCATTTTGTTGTGGAAGACTGGCGAACTCCCTCTTCAATAGTGAAAGCCATATATCAGAGAGGTTTGCGCCTCCCTCTTTCACCTTTTTGTTTAAGCTATTATACGATTTGTAACTGCCAGTACTTGCGTCATACCAAATATAATTTGTTCGTCCCTAATCACAAAGGTTATTTCACTACAGACAATTTATTCGATTCCCTCTTGCCTCCCTCGTCCGCCACTTCGAATCTGAATAAATCACAATTCTGGCAGTGAATGTATACACCTTAAAATACGAGCGACAGTTATATATACACACCACATACTTGACACAATACTAATTGAGAGGATGACTGTCAACAGAAAGGGGAGATATTAGCACCAAGAGGTATAAATATTTGCAATAAGCAAACCTCGACAATGAGGATGAATATTAAACTTAGAAACACGAGTCAATAAGCTGTACAAAAATTAAATTATAGGATAAATTTCCAATTAATAGATAATAGGAGATACCTAAATCCTCTTATTGCTGTTACCTTAATAAACAATGTAACGAAAGCACGAAATGATAACAAGACAGGAATCATTAAGAGCAAAACCAAGGAGGAAAATCTTGTAGATACTATATTATGTAACTTTCTATCCTCTTTCAAGAATGATACGTACTAAATTTTCTAATGCTGATCTCAGAATGTGAAAGTTTACCTGTGGGTTGTTTTGGACGCGTAATTGGAATGTTGAACATCAGATGAAGCTGCGTATATTCGATAGGAACATGGTAGCGAGCTATGCGGTATAGCTTCGAATATGAATGGAGCCATTACTCGCACTCGGCGAGCGGCTGTCTTGGAAGCGAACAATCACTCATTTGCATACAGCGGCCGACCACGTGTCGGGAACTGCGTGTGCGGCACACGTGCGGCCGCGTGCCTCGTTACATGAAGCAGGCCGCGTTTCTCGTGTAAACAACGCTTATTCGAGAAGTATTGTACCACTAAGCTGCACTCGTTGGGTCAGTGAGACTAGCCTCGGACCGAAAGTGGGGAGCTATTTCGAAGTAAGGACGGTGCATCTAGACGCACTGGGATGAAGCAACTGCCTTTATTCGAATAACTTCCGCGAATGCAGCTGGATGACGTTGTCGACAACCGCCGATATTTCGAGAGCTGTCGGCGGCTTTGAAATCTGAGCTATACAGGGTGGTCCATTGATATGGCCGGGCCCAATATCTCACGAAATAAGCATCAAACGAAAAAACTATAAAGAACGAAACTCGTCTAGCTTGAAGGGGGAAACCACATGGCGCTATAGTTGGCCCGCTAGATGGCGCTGCCATAGGTCAAACGGATATCAACTGCATTTTTTAAATAGGAACCCCCATTTTTATTACATATTCGTGTAGTACGTAAAGAAATAGGAATGTTTTAGTTGGACCACTTCTTTCGCTTTGTGATAGATGGCGCTGTAAGAGTCACAAACGTATAAGTACGTGGTAGCACGTAACATACCGCCAGTGCCGACGGTATTTTCTTCGTGATACATTACCCGTGTTAAAATGGACCGTTTACCAATTGCAGAAAAGGTCGATATCGTGTTGATGTGTGGTTATTGTGATCAAAATGCCAACGGGCGTGTGCTATGTATGCTGCTCGGTATCCTGGACGACATCATCCAAGTGTCCGGACCGTTCGCCGGATAGTTGTGTTATTTAAGGAAACAGGAAGTGTTCAGCCACATGTGAAACGTCAGCCACGACCTGCAACAAATGATGGTGCCCAAGTAGGTGTTTTAGCTGCTGTCGCGGCTAATCGGCACATCAGTAGCAGACAAACTGCGCGAGAATCGGGAATCTCAAAAACGTCGGTATTGAGAATGATACATCAACATCGATTGCACCCGTACCATATTTCTATGCACCAGGAATTGCATGGCGACGACTTTGAACGTCGTGTACAGTTCTGCCACTGGACACAAGAGAAATTACGGGACGACCACAGATTTTTTGCACGCGTTCTATTTAGCGACAAAGCGTCATTCACCAACAGCGGTAACGTAAACCGGCATAATATGCACTATTGGGCAACGGAAAATCCACAATGGCCGCGACAAGTGGAATATCAGCGACCTATGCGGGTTAATGTATGGTGCGGCATTATGGGCGGAAGGATAATTGGCCCCCATTTTATCGATGGCAGTCTAAATGGTGCAATGTATGCTGATTTCCCACGTAATGTTCTACCGATGTTACTACGAGATGTTTCACTGCATGACAGAATGGCGATGAACTTCCAAAATGATGGATATCCGGCACATAGCTCGCGTGATGTTGAAGAGGTATTGAATAGCATATTTCGGATCTGACGTCCGCGGATTTCTTTCTGTGGGGAAAGTTGAAAGATATTTGCTATCGTGATCCACCGACTACGCCTGACAACATGCGTCAGCGCATTGTCAATGCATGTGCGAACATTACGGAAGGCGAACTACTCGCTGTTGAGAGGAATGTCGTTACACGTATTGCCAAATGCATTGAGGTTGACGGACATCATTTTGAGAATTTATTGAATTAATGTGGTATTTACAGGTAATCACGCTGTAACAGCATACGTTCTCAGAAATGATAAGTTCACAAAAGTACATGTATCATATTGGAACAACCGAAATAAAATGTTCAAACGTACCTACGTTCTGTATTTTAATTTAAAAAACCTACCTGTTACCAACTGTTCGTCTAAAGTTGTGAGCCATGTGTTTGTGACTATTACAGCGCCATCTATCACAAAGCGAAATAAGTGGTCCAACTAAAACATTCATATTTCTTTACGTACAACACGAATATGTAATAAGAAATGGGGGTTCCTATTTTAAAAAACGCAGTTGATATCCGTTTGACCTATGGCAGCGCCATCTAGCGGGCCAACCATACCGCTATTTGGTTTCCCCCTTCAAGCTATGCAAGTTTCATTCTTTGTAGTTTTTTCGTTTGACGCTTATTTCGTGAGATATTTGGCCCGGTCAGGGTCGATAGACCACCCTGTATAGACGATAGTTTTGTTGTTTGGCCTCACGGCAGTGAACATCTGAACGACTTTTTAGAATACCTTCATTCAGTCCACCCGAATATGCGTTTCACGATGGAGGTAGAAAGGGTGGCTGCCTTCCCTTCCTTGATGTTTTGGTCAGGAGGAAGGTTGATGGTACGTTTCGACGTTCTTTTTATAGGAAGCCTACACACACTGGATTGTATATACAGGCTGATCCGGTTCAGAGTGAAGGGTACTTCGCATCTTGGTTCTCATTCCAGACTCTGAGAGTTTTCCAGCTCAGGTAACTCATTTTGAGGTGACCTTTTGTCGGAATGGATATAGTGAAAGACAGATCAGACGTGCGTTGCATTATCAACCACCCATGCACCGGGTGATTGGTGATAACGCCGAGGTGGCATCAAAGTCTATGGGTTTTTGCCTTACGCAGGGAGCATTTCCAACGGCATTGGTCATGTTTTTCTGCAATATGATGTAAAACATGTTTTCTGACCACCATCTGAGGTAAGAGCCCTTTCATTCCCTAATGGATGATCTTAGTTTATGTACCATGGGTGTATGCCCCGTTCCTTGCAGTTGTGGCATGTCATATATTGGGCAGACTATCTAGAACGTGGAGGACCGGTGTACTGAGCATCAGCGTCACACACGGGAACAGTAACAGAGTAAAACTGTCATTGCAGAACATTGTCTTGGCCCCACTCTTACTATGGAAAATATGAACACGGAGATTCTGGCATGCACAAATCCAGCTATTGGGATAGTGTTATCAAGGAAGCAGTTGAAACTAAATCAGCAAGTAACCTTGTAAATAGGAATGGAGGTTTCTGCTTAAATTTTGCGTGGAATCCTGCTCTCTCCCCCCATGTGAAAAAAGAAAGGGACGCATTGAATGCTACCTTACTCGATGTATAGTAATTTTCACTATCGATGAATTCTGGCGTCGGTCGTCTTTGGTTGTGAGCTAGTGTGTGTGTTACCTTTCCGAACAGCTCTGGAAACCGAGGTTTTAAATTCCCCTGCACAGCGCTTACTTGCTGCAGTTTTGTCTTGAAAACGACAGGATGGCCACCTGTGGCAACATCGGCAGTTGTCGACGACATCACCCTGCTGCATTTCAATAACTTATTTCAGCATTGTATAAGCAGGGAGAAACTCAGGTCTCACAGTTCTCTTTGCATTGAACTTCGCGCTTCCTTTCACAAGGGAAGCGCAGAGCTCCAACTTAGGCTCACTGTAGCAGTCGGATAGATTTTCAAGTGAACCACAGCTACTCGCCTTACACACACACCTAAGCCGTCGGCACACGGGACGAGTTTGTTTCGCTGATGTGGCGGTCTACGAGTTTTGTGACGTCATTTCCTGCTATTTCTCATCGAGAAACCATTTCGTCAGGTTCTACGATATTTCCGCAACGTGTCACGTAAAGTAGAACGAATAGGAAGCGCGAAAGCTCCCTACGTTACAAGCAGAAAGCAAGTTGACTTCCGCAAGGCGTTCGATACAGTTTCCCACAGTCGTTTAATGAACTATGTAAGAGCATATGGGCCGGCCGAAGTGGCCGTGCGGTTCTAGGCGCTGCAGTCTGGAACCGCGAGATCGCTACGGTCGCAGGTTCGAATCCTGCCTCGGGCATGGATGTGTGTGATGTCCTTAGGTTAGTTAGGTTTAACTAGTTCTAAGTTCTAGGGGACTAATGACCTCAGAAGTTGAAACCCATAGTGCTCAGAGCCACTTGAATTGTAGACAATATGGACTATCAGACCAATTGTGTGATTGGATTGAAGAGTTCCTAGATAACAGAACGCAGCATGTCATTCTCAATGGAGAGAAGTCTTCCGAAGTAAGAGTGATTTTAGGTGTGCCGCAGGGGAGTGTCGTAGGACCGTTGCTATTCACAATATATATAAATGTCCTTGTGGGTAACTTTGGAAGTTCACTGAGGCTTTTTTTCGGATGATGCTGTAGTATATCGAGAGGTTGTAACAATGGAAAATTGTACTGAAATACAGGAGGATCTGCAACGAATTGACGCATGATGCAGGGAATGGCAATTGAATCTCAATGTAGACAAGTGTAATGTGCTGCGAATACATAGAAAGAAAGATCCTTTATGATTTAGTTACAATATAGCAGGCCAGCAACTGGAAGCAGTTAATTCCATAAATTATCTGGTAGCAGGCATTAGGAGTGATTTGAAAGGGAATGACCAAATAAAATTGATCGTCGGTAAAGCAGATGCCAGACTGAGATTCATTGGAATAATCCTAACGAAATGCAATCCGAAAACAAAGGAAGTAGGTTACAGTACACTTGTTCGCCCACTACTTGAATATTGCTCAGCAGTGTGGGATCCGTACCAGATAGGGTTGATAGAAGAGATAGAGAAGATCCAACAGAGAGCAGCGCGCTTCGTTACAGGGTCATTTAGTAATCGCGAAAGCGGCACGGAGATGATAGATAAACTCCAGTGGAAGACTCTGCAGGAGAGACGCGCAGTAGGTCGCTACGGGCTTTTACTGAAGTTTGGAGAACATACCTTCACCGAAGAGTCAAGCAGTATATTGCTCTCTTCTACCTATATCTCGCGAAGAGACCATGAGGGTAAAATCAGAGAGGTTAGAGCCCACACAGAGGCATACCGACAATCTTTCTTTCCACGAACAATACGAGACTGGAATAGAAGGGAGAACCGATAGAGGTACACAAAGTACCCTCCATCACACACCGTCGGGTAGCTTGCGGAGTATGGATGTAGATGTAGATGTAGAGTCAATGCTGTACTTGTCGTGTTCAATAAAAGCCCGTATTCGGCGAGTTTCATATTATACGTTACCTCCTATGAATATATGCTGTTTCTAAACTCCAGCACATTGAATACGTCGAGAAAAAAATCTTTATTGGTATAATTTTTTGTAATAAAACGACGGAATACGTCATATTGATGGTTAAAGAACTTTATTATTCACTTATTTTTGCGTTATATCTCGCTTTTAAGGGACGAAGCCCTTTTAAGGCAACGACCCACTGAAGATCCATGAAAACTTATCATTCTTGTTAGGATTTGTTATAATTAAATATCAATAACAAATCGGCGATAAAAGTCTTTATAAGACTGTAAAATAAAGTATGAGAATAATATCAGCTGAACTTCAGCATACCATAGTTTGCTGATGCGCCCCAGTCCGGAATCGAGGGTCGATAAAAAGAGGGTTCGCATCCCGCTATAATCAGTTTATTCCACCTTGCCGTTTTATGAAAGGTTGTGGGAGTTTCCTATAAATTTAATACAAATAATTTCTGTGATATTTGATGTTATGTAAATGTAGGTACGCTCTCTGTCAGGAGTGACTTCGTTGGATTTGGTGAACTTTTGTAAGCTGATATCATTGCTGACTGGACGTGTATCTTTCCTTTTTCACAGATAGTGAAGTTTTTATTTATACACTACTGGTCATTAAAATTGCTACACCACGCAGATGACGATCTACAGACGCGAAATTTAACCGACAGGAAGAAGATGCTGTGATATGCAAATGATTAGCTTTTCAGAGCATTCACACAACTTTGGCGCCGGTGGCGACACCTAAAACGTGCTGACATGAGGAAAGTTTCCAACCGATTTCTCATACACAAACTGCAGTTGACCGGCGTTGCTTGGTGAAACGTTGTTGTGATGCCTCCTGTAAGGAGGAGAAATGCGTACCATAGAAATGCGTACCATCACGTTTCCGATTTTGATAAAAGTCGTATTGTAGCCTATCGTGATTGCGGTTTATCGTATCGCGACATTGCTGCTCGCGTTGGTCGAGATACAATGACTGTTCGCAGAATAAGGAATCGGTGAGTTCAGGAGGGTAATACGGATCGCCGTGCTGGATCCCAACGGCCTCGTATCACCAGCAGTCGAGATGACAGGCATCTTATCCGCATGGCTGTAACGGATCGTGCAGCCATGTCTCGATCCCTGAGTTAACAGATGGGGACGTTTGCAAGACAACAACAATCTGCACGAACAGTTCGACGACGTTTGCAGCAGCATGGACTATCAGCTCGGAGACCATGGCTGCAGTTAGTTACCCTTGACGCTGTACCACTGACAGGAGCGCCTGCGATGGTGTATTTAACGACAAACCTGTGTGCACGAATGGCAAAACGTCATTTTTTCGGATGAACCCAGGTTCTGTTTACAGCATCATGATGGTAGGTTCTGTTTACAGCATCATGATGGTCGCATCCGTGTTTGGCGACATCGCAGTGAACGCACATTGGAAGCGAGTATTCGTCATCGCCACACTGGCGTATCACCCGGCGTGATGGTATCGGGTGCCATTGGTTACACGTCTCGGTCACCTCTTGTTCGCATTGACGGCACTTGTGAACAGTGGAAGTTACATTTCAGATGTGTTACGACCCGTGGCTCTACCCTACACTCGATCCCTGCGAAACCCTACATTTCAGCAGGATAATGCACGACCGAATATTGCAGGTCCTTTACGGCCCTTTCTGGATACAGAAAATGTTCTACTATTCCCCAAGCCAGCACATTCTCCAGATCTCTCACCAATTGAAAATGTCTGGTCAATGGTGGTCGAGCAACTGGCTCGTCACAAAACGCCAGTCACTACTGAACTGTGGTATCGTGTTGAAGCTGCATGGGCAGCTGTACCTGTACAAGCCATCCAAGCTCAGTTTGACTTAATGCCCAGGCGTATCAAGGCTGTTATTACGGTCAGAGGTGTTTGTTCTGGGTACTGATTTCTCAGGATATATGCACCCAAATTGCATGAAAATGTAATCACATGTCAGTTCCAGTATAATATATTTGTCCAATGAATACCCGTTTATCATCTGCATTTCTTCTTGGTGTAGCAATTTTAATGGTCAGTAGTGTATAAACCACAGACAGAACAACGTGACTAGCATATGGTCGAGAAAGGAAATGTGCGTTTTAACAGAGTAAAACTTGGAACTCTTCACGCGCCAGTTTTCGTGTAGCAACTGTACAGTTTGCGAGCCAAATAAAGCCGACAACTGCCACTGGACAGAGCTGAGAGCCGTCCTGTGTGCCGACAGCACTGTGTCTCATCACATGAGATATCCCGCCTGCTTGCCTGGCAATGTTAGCTGCCTTGTCCCATATGCCGATGGGTCTAAGACAGGAGACAGTGAGCCACTTTCCACCAGTCGAGTGTGTCACCTCCTATAGCTCTTCGCTCGCAGTTTCCGTAAACCTTGTCAAATCAGCAGCTCTATTACTTATCCCCAACGACCATTGTTCATCATAAGTGTATAATATAGTAAAAGTATTCTGTACGTGTCTGAGGACAGAGGAAATAATGACTTTATTCAGTGTAGAGAGTTTCGTTGCAGAAGCGCGAGGTAGGCCAGTACTGAGAGACTGTTACATACCGGACTATGCAAACAAATTTAAGGTTTTCAACTAACCATGAACATAAGTAGATCCAGAAGAAGAAGATCCGACGAAACGTCGATCATGTGGAAGAAACTGAACATATACTTCTAAAAACGTAGAAGAATTTACCTTCTATGGCAATGGACACCCGTAGTCTGTAGATTTATAAAAACTGAAGAAGACTGGAACCTGTAGATTATATAACAGTAAGTTTTACACCTTCTCATCACAGGAGAAGAAATGGTTCAAATGGCTCTGAGCACTATGGGACTTAACATCTGAGGTCATCAGTCCCCTAGAACTTAGAACTACTTAAACCTAACTAACCTAAGGACATCACACACATCCATGCCCGAGGCAGGATTCGAACCTGCGACCGTCGCGGTCGCGCGGTTCCAGACTGAAACGCCTAGAACCGCTCGGCCACACCGGCCGGCCACAGGAGAAGAAAACGATAGGTAAATAGTTGTAATACTCTTCATTTTCTTTTGTCTTTGTTGTGTTCTGCTCACTCGTCTAATGTAGTGTGTCTAGGAAACCTGCTTTCTCGAATCGCTAGACAACAATTCAAGCAAATCGTATTAATGGATTTTACTACAAAAATAACTGATTCCAATACTTAACTTGTGAGATACAGACGTGTCGCAAGCTAGGGGTGACAGACAAAGACAAGCAAGCTCTTCAGTACATACAATTCGTATTACAAGTGAGCCAATACAGTTTCTGAGTCACTGCTGTAGCGTTCGTAGGTCGGCTGGACTTCAGCTCGGCTGTGGCCCGGCGGAGCGGCGCTTATTTTATTTTCTTCGCCTAGATGCCGCTACTGTGTCGGTGTCGTCCTAGAGACGGCTCGGTCAGCCTACTATTGGCTGACGTCTTCTCCACAGCTCTTCCGTTCTAGGCAGTTGTGCCGGCGCTTCACGTTACGCCGGAACAATCATTATACCTTACCTACATGGGGTAGAAATTTTTAGAGGATTTGTCACTGTTAATGGTAGAGAGTGGCCGGATACCCTTCCTGTAGCCACTTCGTTAACCATGGCAGAGGAATTGTGTGTAGTGTTGTTGTTTGTTGTGGTCTTCAGTCCTGAGACTGGCCTGACGCAGCTCTCCATGATACGAGGTGCATTCAAGTTCTAAGGCCTCTGATTTTTTTTCTCCAGACTGGAAAGAGATAGAAACATGCGCATTGTTTTAAAATGAGGCCGCGTTCATTGTCAGTACGTCCCAGAGATGGCAGCACCGTACGGCAGATGGAATTTTACCGCCAGTGCCGAGAATGAGAACTGTTTTAAATACTTAAAATGGCGACGTTTTCCTTACTTGAACAGCGTCCAATCATTCGTTTTCTGAATTTGCGTGGTGTGAAACCAATTGAAATTCATCGACACCTGAAGGAGACATGTGGTGATGGAGTTATGGATGTGTTGAAAGTGCGTTCGTGGGTGCAACAGTTTAATGAAGGCAGAACATCGTGTGACAACAAACCGAAACAACCTTAGGCTCGCACAAGCCGGTCTGACGACATGATCGAGAAAGTGGAGAGAATTGTTTTGGGGGATCGCCGAATGACTGTTGAACAGATCGCCTCCAGAGTTGGCATTTCTGTGGGTTCTGTGCACACAATCCTGCATGACGACCTGAAAATGCGAAAAGTGTCATCCAGGTGGGTGCCACGAATGCTGACGGACGACCGCATGGCTGCCCGTGTGGCATGTTGCCAAGCAATGTTGACGCGCAACGACAGCATGAATGGGACTTTCTTTTCGTCGGTTGTGACAATGGATGAGACGTGGATGCCATTCTTCAATCCAGAAACAAAGCGCCAGTCAGCTCAATGGAAGCACACAGATTCACCGCCACCAAAAAAATTTCGGGTAACCGCCAGTGCTGAAAAAATGATGGTGTCCATGTTCTGGGACAGCGAGGGCGTAATCCTTACCCATTGCGTTCCAAAGGGCACTACGGTAACAGGTGCATCCTACGAAAATGTTTTGAAGAACAAATTCCTTCCTGCACTGCAACAAAAGCGTCCGGGAAGGGCTGCGCGTGTGCTGTTTCACCAAGACAACGCACCCGCACATCGAGCTAACGTTACGCAACAGTTTCTTCGTGATAACAACTTTGAAGTGATTCCTCATGCTCCCTACTCACCTGACCTGGCTCCTAGTGACTTTTGGCTTTTTACAGCAATGAAAGACACTCTCCGTGGCCGCACATTCACCAGCCGTACTGCTATTGCCTCAGCGATTTTCCAGTGGTTAAAACAGACTCCTAAAGAAGCCTTCGCCGCTGCCATGGAATCATAGCGTCAGCGTTGTGAAAAATGTGTACGTCTGCAGGGCGATTACGTCGAGAAGTAACGCCACTTTCATCGATTTCGGGTGAGTAGTTAATTAGAAAAAGTCGGAGGCCTTAGAACTTGAATGCACCTCGTACTCTATCCTGTGCAAGCTTCTTCATCTCCCAGTAACTACTGCAACCTACATCCTTCTGAATCTGCTTAGTGTATTCATCTCTTGGTCTCCCTCTACGATTTTTACCCTCCACGCTGCCCTCCAATACTAAACTGGTGATCCCTTGATGCCTCAGAACATGTCCTACCAACCGATCCCTCGTTCTAGTCAAGTTGTGCCACAAACTTCTCTTCTCCCCAATCCTATTCAATACCTCCTCATTAGTTATGTGATCTACCCATCTAATCTTCAGGATTCTTCTGCAGCACTACATTTCGAAAACTTCTATTCTCTTCTTGTCCAAACTATTTATCGTCCATGTTTCACTTCCATACATGGCTACACTCCATACAAATACTTTCAGAAAAGACTTCCTGACACTTAAATCAATACTATGTTAACAAATTTCTCTTCTTCAGAATGGCTTTCCTTGCCATTGCCAGTCTACATTTTATATCCTCTCTACTTATACCATCATCAGTTATTTTGCTCCGCAAATAGCAAATCTCCTTTACTACTGTAAGTGTCTCATTTCCTAATCTAATTCCCTCAGCATCACCCGACATAATTCGACTACATTCCATTATTCTCGTTTTGCTTTTGTTGATGTTCATCTTATATCCTCCTTTCAAGACACTGTCCATTCCGTTCAACTGCTCTTCCAAATTCTTTGCTGTCTCTGACAGAATTACAATGTCATCGGCGAACCTCAAAGTTTTTATTTCTTCTCCATGGATTTTAATACCTACTCCGAATTTTTCTTTTGTTTCCTTTACTGCTTGCTCAATATACAGATTGAATAACATCGGGGAGAGGCTACAACCCTGTCTCACTCCCTGCCCAACCGTGCTTCCCTTTCGTGCCCCTCGACTCTTATAACTCCCATCTGGTTTCTGTACAAATTGTAAATGGCCTTTCGCTCCCTGTATTTTAACCCTGCCATCTTCAGAATTTGAAAGAGAGTATTCCAGTCAACATTGTCAAAAGCTTTCTCTAAGTCTACAAATGCTAGAAACGTAGGTTTGCCTTTCCTTAATCTTCCTTAATCTAGCTTCTAAGATAAGTCGTAGGATCTGTATTGCCTCACGTCTTCCAATACTTCTACGGAATCCAAACTGATCTTCCCCGAGGTTGGTTTCTACTAGTTTTTCCATTCGTCTGTAAAGAATTCGCGTTAGTATTTTGCAGCCGTGACTTATTAAACTGATAGTTCGGTAATTTTCGCATCTGTCAACACCTGCTTTTTTTGGGATTGGAATTATTATATTCTTCTTGAAGTCTGAGGGTATTTCGCCTGTCTCATATATCTTGCTCACCAGATGGTAGAGTTTTGTCAGGACTGGCTCTCCCAAGGCTGTCCGTAGTGTTATCGCATGCGAAAGTGTGTAAACATTTTCTCCATAATCATCTTGATATTGAAGCTCTTTTGTCTGTGTTTGTTTTAACAAATATGTTTTTGAGCGGGGTCCACCTTTAGCCAAACACAATTTTGTTTATCGTCCCAGACATGTTTCACTGCAGTTGCAGCATCATCAGTGGTTTTTTTTTTATTGTTAAGGCTGTTATATATAAGGAATGTTCTTTACTGTTTAAATACATATAAATATTAGTTTCTAAATCGTAATTATAGGTTTTTGAAGAGCACATAAAATTGTGTATTCATACCTTCTTACCAGGTGGTGTGGTTTTCCTGCTGTATTACTTTTTTACAGTGACTGTTTTTCTTTACAGTTTGTCACCTGCAACTGTATACAACTTAATTTAGGCAAAACATTTACGCAAAAATTATGATTTCTAAACTGTTATGGCTATGCCTGAGATTAATAATTCATGTGAAAGGTTGTGTGTGTGTACGTGTGTGTGTGTGTGTGTGTGTGTGTGTGTATCTGTTTACATTATGTTTCACTTACGGTTTGTTTTTTCGTCATCTTTTTTACTGTCAAGTTCTATGAATAGAGTTGTCGCAGTCACTGCTTACCAGCTGTAGTAACAAGATGGCGGACAGTGGAACAGTAGAAAGTGTGAAAACAAGATGGCAGACACTGGAACAGTTGAAGATGTCATCATTGGCGGTTGTTTTGAATTTCTCAGAGAGGTGTGTGTGTGTGTGTGTGTGTGTGTGAAAAGAAGGAAGGAGGGAGAGAGAGAGAGAGAGAGAGAGAGAGAGAGAGAGAGAGAGAGAGTAGGTTTGAGGACTTATAATTATTATTATATATTATTATATTTATTTATCTTTAGTTTTGTGTGTGTGTATGTATGTATGTGTCTGTGAGTACGTGTCGGAGGGGGGGGGGGGGGGGGGCTCTATAGAACAGTAAACCAGAAACGACAATACAATAAGAAGTCGACGAACGTATACAAAAGAACGAAATAATCAATTGGACCCCGACAATCCGACAAGCTGCACTAAGATTGATAAAAGAGAAAAAAAGAAAATACCGAGAAACAACTAGAACAAATGACCCCACCTTTGAGCCAGTGTGGAATAGATTCAACACAACAATCAAAAGAATTATATCCGAATACAGGCAGAATAAAAAGACATCTGAAAAGAATTAGATTAAAGGGTCGGAGGAAAATTCTGGCACCGTTTCAAGACACTTACAGCCCAAAAAGTAAGAAAAAAAACCTGCCTGACAATTAATAAGGAACCTACAACCGACGAACGAGCAATAGCACAAACGTAGGACAGAACACGCATGAAGTTGCCAGGGCCCCAGCTGTAGGCAACGAAGAAGAGACGGAACTGACAGTACAAATCGCTGAAGAAGAAATAACGGATGCAGTAACGAGTGGGAAAAACACAGCACCTGGAGAAAATGCTTTGAGAAGACTAAATTTACGGAAGGTCGCACAAGAAACGATAATTTCGCTCCTTCTACATCTACATCTACATCTACATCTACATGATTACTCTGCAATTCACATTTAAGTGCTTGGCAGAGGGTTCATCGAACCACAATCATACTATCTCTCTACCATTCCACTCCCGAACAGCGCGCGGGAAAAACAAACACCTAAACCTTTCTGTTCGAGCTCTGATTTCTCTTATTTTATTTTGATGATCATTCCTACCTATGTAGGTTGGGCTTAACAAAATATTTTCGCATTCGGAAGAGAAAGTTGGTGATTGAAATTTCGTAAATACATCTCGCCGCGACGAAAAACGTCTTTGCTTTAATGACTTCCATCCCAACTCGCGTATCATATCTGCCACACTCTCTCCCCTATTACGTGATAATACAAAACGAGCTGCCCTTTTTTGCACCCTTTCGATGTCCTCCGTCAATCTCACCTGGTAAGGATCCCACACCGCGCAGCAATATTCTAACAGAGGACGAACGAGTGCAGTGTAAGCTGTCTCTTTAGTGGACTTGTTGCATCCCCACAATATTTTCTATGTGGTCTTTCCAACTGAAGTTGTTCGTAATTTTAACACCCAGGTACTTAGTTGAATTGACAGCCTTGATAATTGTACTATTTATCGAGTAATCTAATTCCAACGGATTTCTTTTGGAACTCATGTGGATCACCTCAAACTTTTCGTTATTTAGCGTCAGCCTGCCACACCATGCAGCAATCTTTTCTAAATCGCTTTGCAACTGATACTGGTCTTCGGATGACCTTAATAGACGGTAAATTACAGCATCATCTGCGAACAACCTAAGAGAATTGCTCAGATTGTCACCCAGGTCATTTTATAGATCAGGAACAGCAGAAGTCCCAGGACGCTTCCCTGGGGAACACCTGATATCACTTCAGTTTTACTCGATGATTTGCCGTCTATTACTACGAACTGCGACCTTCCTGGCAGGAAATCACGAATCCAGTCGCACAACTGAGACGATACCCCGTAGGCCCGCAGCTTGATTAGAAGTCGCTTGTGAGGAACAGTGTCAAAAGCTTTCCGGAAATCTAGAAACACGGAATCAACTTGAGATCCCCTGTCGATAGCGGCGAATAAAGAGCTAGCTGCGTTGCACAAGAACGATGTTTTCTGAAACTATGCTGATTACGTATCAATAGATCGTTCCCTTCGAGGTGATTCATAATGTTTGAATGCAGTATATGCTCCAAAACCCTACTGCAAACCGACGTCAATGATATAGGTCTGTAGTTCGATGGATTACTCCTACTACCCTTCTTAAACACTGGTGCGACCTGCGCAGTTTTCCAATCTGTAGGTACAGATCTATCGGTGAGCGAGCGGTTGTATATGATTGCTAAGTAGGGAGCTATTATATCAGCGTAATCTGAAAGGAACTTAATCGGTATACAATCTGGACCTGAAGACTTGCCCGTATCAAGCGATTTGAGTTGCTTCGCAACCCCTAACGTATCTACTTCTAAGAAACTCATGCCAGCAGCTGTTCGTGTTTCAAATTCTGGAATATTCCATTCGTCTTCCCTGGTGAAGGAATTTCGGAAAACTGCGTTCAATAACTCCGCTTTAGCGGCACAGTCGTCGGTAACAGTACCATCGGCACTGCGCAGCGAAGGTATTGACTGCATCCTGCCGCTTGTGTACTTTACATACGACCAGAATTTCTTCGGATTTTCTACCAAATTTTGAGACAATGTTTCGTTGTGGAACCTATTAAAGGCATCTCGCATTGAAGCCCGTGCCAAATTTCGCGCGTCTGTAAATTTTAGCCAATCTTCGGGATTTCGCGTTCTTCTGAACTTTGCATGCTTTTTCCGTTGCCTCTGCAACAGCGTTCGGACCTGTTTTGTGTACCATGGGGGATCAGTTCCATCTCTTACCAGTTTACGAGGTATGAATCTCTCAATTGCTGTTGCTACTATATCTTTGAATTTGAGCCACATCTCGTCTACATTTGCATAGTCAGTTCGGAAGGAATGGAGATTGTCTCTTAGGAAGGCTTCTATTGACACTCTATCCGCTTTTTTAAATAAAATTGTTTTGCGTTTGTTTCTGGTGGATTTGGAAGAAACGGTATTGAGTCTAGCTACAACGACCTTGTGATCACTAATCCCTGTATCAGTCATGATGCTCTATATCAGCTCTGGATTGTTTGTGGCTAACAGGTCAAGTGTGTTTTCGCAACCATTTACAATTCGCGTGGGTTCGTGGACTAACTGCTCGAAATAATTTTCGGAGAAAGCATTTAGGACAATCTCGGAAGATGTTTTCTGCCTACCACCGGGTTTGAACAAGTATTTTTGTCAACATATCGAGGGAAGGTTGAAACGCCACCAACTATAACCGTATGAGTGGGGTATTTATTTGTTACGAGACTCAAATTTTCTCTGAACTGTTCAGCAACTATATCATCGGAGTTTGGGGGTCGGTAGAAGGAGCCAATTATTAACTTAGTTCGGCTGTTAAGTATAACCTCCACCCATAGCAATTCGCACGGAGTATCTACTTCGACTTCACTACAAGATAAACCACTACTGACAGACACAAACACTCCACCACCAATTCTGCCTAATCTATCTTTCCTGAACACCGTCTGAGACTTCGTAAAAATTTCTGCAGAACTTATTTCAGGCTTTAGCCAGATTTCTGTACCTATAACGATTTCAGCTTCTGTGCTTTCTATTAGCGCTTGAAGCTTAGGGACTTTCCCAGCACAACTACAACAATTTACAATTGCAATTCCGACTGTTCCTTGATCGAAGCACGTCCTGTATTTGCCATCCACCCTTTGAGGTCGCAGCCCACCCCGTACTTTCCCGAGGCCTTCTTACCTAAAAAACCGCCCAGTCCACGCCACACAGCCTCCGCTACCCATGTAGCTGCCAGCTGAGTGTAGTGAACTCCTGACCTATTCAGCGGAACCCGAAACCCCACCAACCTATGGCGCAAGTGATGGAATCTGCAGCCAACATGGTCGCAAAACCGTCTGAGCCTCTGATTCAGACCCTCCACCCGGCTCTGCACCAAAGGTCCGCAGTCGGTTCTGTCAACGATGCTGCAGATGGTGAGCTCTGCCTTCATCCTGTAAGCAAGACCGGCAGCCTTCACCAAATCAGATAGCCGCTGGAATCGAGAGAGAATTTCCTCAGATCCAAAGCGACACACGTCATTAGTGCCGACATGTGCCACCACCTGCAGCTGGCTGCATCCTGTGCTCTTCATGGCATCCGGACAGACCTTTTCCACATCAGGAATGACTCCACCCGGAATGCACACGGAATGCACACTGGATTTCTTCCCCTCCTTAGCCGCCATATCCCTAAGGGGCCCCATTACGCGCCTAACATTGGAGCTCCCAAATACCAATAAGCCCACCCTCTGTGATTGCCCGGATCTTGAAGGCTGAGAATCATCCTCTGAAACAGGGCAGCCAGCTGCATCTGGCTCAGCCAGTGGCAGTACCTGAAACCTGTTTGTCAGACGCACCGGGGAGGCTTTCTGATCAGCCTCCGGGGACGTCTTTCGCTGTCTGCCACGCCTTGGAACGACCTCCCAATCAACCACAGGCGAGGGCTCAGCCCCACTGTGGGCAGCAACCGAGGCAACCACAGCGGCAGACCGATCTGGGGACAGACGGGACGAGGTTGACATCCCCGTGATACCCAAGTCCGGCTCCCGACAGTGGTGCCTATTGACAACAGCCTCAAGCTGCGCGACCGAAGTCAGCGCCGCCTGCAGCTGTGAGAGAAGGGATGCCAACTCAGCCCTCATCCGAACACAGCAATCACAGTCCCTGTCCATTCTAATCGATGTTGAACAACAGTTACTGAAACACGAGTACCTAGATAACGCAAGGGAAACACGCAAAGCATTTATGAACTAACCTGTACAAATGCTTAACGACTGCGCTACAATCTGCCTGAATTTACGATTACAGTAACTAAAACTGGAAATTAAATCTCCTATACGAAACTCACACGCAATTTAAGTAAGAGTCTACTAAATAAACACAGAAAAGAAGCTATATACGTATTTTTCTGCGCTGTCGATGTGCACCAACTGGGAGCTCAGACGGCAGGGAGCACACAACTACTGAATGAACAATGAGACAACATCCGAAACAGGGAGAAAAGACAAAGTTATAACAACAGCCAAGCCAGATGAACCGAAAATGAACCCAACCTCATACAGACCATATACACTGAAAACCGTCATCGGAAAAACATATGAACGGGTATTAGCAGATTGATTACGAAAATATGTGGAACAACGCCAATTGATCCCCTCTATTCAAGCAGGATTTAGAAAAAATCATTCTTTCCACTTTGCACTACTGAAAGTATCCTGTGATGTGACAAACGCCATCAGTACCGGACAGTGCACGATCGTTGTATTCCTTTATATGGGGCGTGCTTTCGATTAGATCCGGTAGAACGGGCTTCTGATGAAGTTGTTAAAAATTTGAAATTTTCAAAAATGACGATATAATATAAGGACAAATCACAGGAAGGCGGTGCAAAATACATGTTGGCGGTGAAACCTCCGACTACTTCAGACAAATGTTTGTACTGAGTTACAGACTTAAAAACAGACAGAATATAAAGAAAGGCAAACACTTATCTCACCCAACTAGAGACAAGAATGACGCTCAGACTAACTGACAAGGCCAAGTACTTAGATGTTCAGTATAATAAATATCTAAAATGGAAAACATACCACACCGAAACACCAAACAAAGTGAGGAAAATCCAAGGATTAGTACCCCTGGTTCAAGGTAGACTCAAAGAACATAGCAATAAGATAGCAATCCGCACATACAAAGTCTTAACTTGGCCAATCCTAGAGTATGGTGCACCAGCCCTAGCGGGCGTGACACACACCTTAGCCAACAAAATTTACCCTACCGGCTGGGGACTCCTGAGAAGCTTCATGACATTGAACAACACTATACCGAGGGAAGAAGTGTACGACGCTGCAAGAGTGACCCCAGTACATACACGGTTAGTCAACCTCAGAGGAAAATGTGGTAGCCGTATCGTACACAATATGCCATTTAGAACACTTATTAACGGGCAAACCAACAAAGGCCAGGAAACCCAGATATAAGAATATGCATGTAAACAGAACTATAGCTCAAAAAGACTACAAAAATCCTTTTATATTTAACGCTGGAAAATGCTGCTCCTAACATGAAAAGAAAAAAAAAGCTCTCTTATCTAGATAAAATAATGTAAAACAACGAGATCAACAAAACAGCTGCATGTGCAACAACAGAACACCATCCTAAACAAAGAAAAAACGAAATATGAAACTAAGGAAACAAAATGTAGAACGACAAGGCTGAATAGAGCCTAAGAAAGATCCCAGACAGCCCGTTCTCTCCCCTTCAGGGGTGGGAATGAATAAAAAGCCCGCTGCAGCCAGGTGAACACGGTCTCTTGTGTCAAACGGGCTTAACGCTGTGATTTGTGGCGCCGACGTTCAACAAGTAGAATGTACGTTGCGAAAATGAGGAGAAGATAGATGTAAGATCGGTATTCTTCTCTCCCTCCATTCCCCTCTTCCTCTAGTTATTTTCTTTCAGTTACTGTCTTTCTCTTCAGTTTGTTTTGAATGGCGACGGTAGTCCAAGAGGAGGCACTAGTTCTCAAGCGCACATATATTGATGCACGAGTGAAAAATGTTGTATTTTATGAGTACAAGTTAATATATTTCCGTGAATTAAGAAAACATTTCAAAACCTATAATAATTTGGAGAAACAACCGACACAAAAATTGAATATATTTTTACTACAGCAATTCTGTTCAAAAATTTTACGTGCAAACATTGTGCAACAGTTCTATTTAATACGCAGTTCCTCTTGTCAATTAAAGGCCAGTTACAAGCACTCGATCGACCTCTAATGGAGTTCTTCAGAATCAAATCCGCTTGTACCTTATAACAAAAATTTTCATACAACAAAAGTCGGTTCTGATGTAACATAAGAACATAACATTTCGCAACATTATTCTGTTACTCTTTTTCTCATTTTTGAAAATTATCGTCTACATCGAGTTTTATTGTCACTTTATTAAATAATGAGTTTCGGTCGGAAACGGACCGTCCTCAGATATAATGTGGCATCAGAATCAGGCATAACAAATAACAGCTTTAACCAAGCATCATGCCATAAACAAATATGTTAATTCAAGTATAATTATAGACGTCATGCAGCACACAGTAGATCTATGACGGAGCATAGATTCTTGCCGTATCATCAGGTTAGTGATTTTTGGACTAGGAATATCGTGAAGCGCGCAAATTGACTAATTTCATCTTTTACATTGAGAATTATATTTCTCATCATGACTGTATTAATGATAGAGGGCTGACTGCCTCAATCGTTTTGCTAGCAAGTGTTACTTGAATGTGGCGGCTCACGAGAGACGGAAATTTTAGCTCATCTATGACGGAGCTGCAAGCAACCAGATAGTAATCAGTAAAGAAATTTCTAGAAAACATCTGCATCGTACGTTTTCTCGCCCAGAACGTGCGCCACCATTATCTTTTTACCTCTGGTATCCTAAATGCCACCACTTCTGTCTGCTCTCGGCATTGTTTCTCTTATTTCCTATTTTAGACTGCCCTCGTTGGCTACCAAAAGCCTTAAGCCTAACAATGTACAAGTCGACAAACCGTCAATACATGACAAGGTCTCCTTCCACATCATTCCCAATCCTAGCTTGTTCTCTGCCTCTAATGATTTCGTTGTCATTTGGACGTTAAAAACTAATCTTCAGTCATATATTGTTTCCCTGACTTTAGAACCTTGTCCATTGAACACGGTGAATAATTCACGTCAAAATAATGCTAGCTGAAAGGAGAAAACGATTTTCTGACGTGATTTCTTCTACGGTTCTCATTCCATATGTGCCAAAATTATTCGAGCTGCCTCACTACCTTCATCCCTCTACCGAAATCCAGAGCCAACAATATGCCATAATCACGCTTTTTCTGTTTGAACCATGTTCTCTACCGCTTAAAGAACAATCTTCATAATCTTCAAACAAGCAACAGCCAATGCCTCACCCCAAGAACAATGCAAGGTCCTCAAAAACGGCGACTCTTAAATACATGTATAATGGTAATATAATATACGAGAGCTATTCGGAAAGTAAGGTGCGATAGGACGTGAAATGGAAACCACAGTGAAAATCAGATGAAGCATCACACAGATGTGTTGGGCAGTGTCTCTAGTTTGTCTGTCGATCGCGTCACTTCGCTCTCTTCAGTTCTGAGAGCGCAGTGAGTACGTAAAGGTGCTTAGAAGAATAGTGTCTCCCGCCAAGTATGGATGGTTCAAATGGCTCTGAGCACTATGGGACTTAACATCTATGGTCATCAGTCCCCTAGAACTTAGAACTACTTAAACCTAACTAACCTAAGGACAGCACACAACACCCAGCCATCACGAGGCAGAGAAAATCCCTGACCCCGCCGGGAATCGAACCCGGGAACCCGGGCGTGGGAAGCGAGAACGCTACCGCACGACCACGAGATGCGGGCCCGCCAAGTATGGGGGCCTGGTGTGAGATTTCGCCTCATGCCAAGCAGCCCGCATAACACAGCTGTCATTCATTTCCTTCTATATGACAATTCTCGGCCGCACTCTGCAGGGGCAATGAAGATGCTCGGGCGGCGTTTTCGAAGGGAAGTGTTTGATCACTCACAATAGAGCCCGTCATTTACTCTCCCTAAGTTTCATCTCTGCTCACACGAACGGCTGACTATGAAGACAACATTTTGGCACAGACAACGAGCTATAGACCAGCGTAGAGAATTGGCAGAAGCTTAGGCGGCTGCATTCTATGATGAGCGTATTGGTAAGTTGGCACAAAGCTACGAGAAATGTCTAAATCGGAGCGGCGACTATGTAGAGAAGTAGCTGGAAGGTGTAGCTAACTGTTGCAAATAAAACATTTTTGATTTTCACAGTGGTTTCCATTTTGCGACCGATCGGACCTTACTTCCTGAATAGGCCTTTTACTAACAGTATTAATATTATATTAAAAATGTGAAGGTAACACTGTCTATTACGTTTTCACCACCAAGCTGCTGAACCGATAGTTTCAACATTGAGGAAGAACATAGGCTAAGTAGTAGGGCATGGCCAGCATCAGGCCACTTTGTTAGTGTGGCTTACACACATCAGGAGCAAGCAAACATTCAGGGGCAGACCTAATGTTCTCCTTTGATTGACAGGTCCTTAACCTATTGTTCTTCTAAGCGGTTTATGACCCCCTGGGGATAATTCATCCTTCTGAGAAATCCGCCTACTCCTCCCCCTCCCACTCCTCCTATCCCTCCCCCATTCCTCCTACCCCACCCCTCTGGGAACCCCATCGCCGATATAACCATATATTTGATATCAAATTAATTGACTACTTAATTAAATCGTTCAATTAATTAACACCTCCCATCCTGGGAAACACCCTAGCTATCCCCCTTTCCCCCACCTGGGAATTAGCGGGAAAAAGCCTCACTTGATTGTAGTACACAGAACATAGTTTAAACAGTTTCTGGTAAACAAGGCAGTGTGTGGAATATTGTTTACTTAAACAACTTAATGGATACAAGGTAGTGTATGGAATATAATTTATTTATTTATTTAAAGAAACTGGCCGGAAATCGATTGCAGTGGACAAGGCATTGTGTGGAATATTGTTTATTTAAACAATTTATGGGTTACATAGCAGAGGCTATATTGTTTATTTATAAAAAAATTCAATTTTCAGGGATTAGATCTCTCTTGCTCATCATTCTGTATGGTTTGGGAAGATGCAAGTCCAGTCAGATGCTTCAGAAAGAAGTAATTGAATTGACTGCTCTTTCCTCATTCCGATCACACAAGGTATACTGTCACCATAACTCACCGCACATAAAAACCTTTCGCACCGACCGCAGAGCATTGTGTGCCCACAGCCCCTCCGCTTTGCTTTGCATATTCCCACAACCGCTGTTGACTGCCGCACAGAGGAGAAGTCACGGTAGCTACAAGTGGCTGCAACCCTTTGATATCGATACCGTAAGACCGTATCCGTCGTGTGCCACTACTGTGCTTGCACACGCCCTCAGTCGCAGTCGGATCGAGCCACAAAAAATGCAGCGTTTACCAGGTGAACCCGCACCTGTGGATGTCTTGGCAACAGTCCTTCACTCTGTCAGATTGATTGAATAATTAATTTTACCTTGCTTCCTATTGGTGGATACTAGGATCGGAATATTTGGCGTGATTTGACCCTGCAACCACCCGGTTTCCAAACCGTACTGGATTTTTCCCCCTGCCTCGTATCAGTGGATACTGGCACAGGTAGGTCATTTGGTAGGAAGTCCATTGCATTGGAGGTAGCTGAAAGATTAAATTTCAGTTCAGTTGCATGCTATCCCCTTAAGAAAATCAGGCGAGCGGCTGGACAGCTGTGTTTGTTTACAGTACCACTACCGGAAACCATTAATTGACCAGTCAGGAATCTGATGCTGCGACTGAATTTTCAAAGCACTCAGCTGGTTCTCTCAGCTACACCAGAACGAAGAATGAGAAGGAGGAGGGGGAGGACGAGAAGGGAGGGTGTTCTCCATGATAGAATAGTGACAACAACAAATGCCACTGCAAGGCAGAGCATACTGCTGTGTACTGAGAAACACGATCCCAGTAATTGTGATAGATAGATGCCTGAGATTGCTGAAAACAGTCGTACATACAGCTTATCTCTTAGATGTCCATACACAACAAGCCCGTCCCCTCGTACACCGCCGGAGGAATCTGCCACAATCGTTCACGTGCGCCAGAGTGCCAGAGTGCACCATCCCGGCCATGGAACGCATGTTGTCAATACGATTAGTACAAACACTTGGCGGTGATCGATATTGAACAGCTCAATTTTTCACGGAGAATACATGCCAAACACGCAACTACAGAGACAGTCCAACACATACTGAGTATTAGTTCGCAATTTAGCTATGCAGAGGGTGCCATCACCGGGACTTGTAGTTGAAACTGTGGGCCAGAACCGACTAGCCAGCTGGCTGGAACTTTTCTTTGTACTAGAAGCTCGTGAGGGCCTTAAGCCAGAAATGACCATTCGTTCCAGCCACGGGCTACCTCCGCCACGCGCTCTGCACGTCCTAGGAAACGAGCCACATATTTATCACTGTAACTGAAATTAAATGTTACGATTGGAGCTCCAATCTGATGACATTAGACAATGAGTGAAGTGCCGGTAATACCTCCTGCTGACAGCTGTGTCTCTGGAAATATCAATATCTGTATCCCTTTTATGATCCTTCATCCCATTTATGGGTACCGATGCATTGTTATTGGAGCCTCCCATCTTGAATCCATACCACCCTTAAGGGCGGACGCAATCGTTTCTTTGCACATGTTGGAACAATGACCACAGTACATCCCAACACAAATTTTATAAGCCCGCTGATCACAGCGAATGTATCATACATCTCCTACTAACTATAATGCTTCGTCAATACCTGAACACAGATGGCACCAAACAATACTGAGCGATAATCCGTGACGGACGGACATCCCTCATTTGTTACTGCTGCGTGTAGCACCAGTGCTTCTTAGGAAGAGAGACATAATCATCTGATATGCAACCAAATGTTATAAACACGATCGCAACGACCATGTTACTCAAAAAATGTTCAAATGTGTGTGACTTCTTAAGGGATCAAACTGCAGAGGTCATCGGTCCCTAGACTTACACACTACTTAAACTATAGCTGAAACTAACCTATGCTAAGAACAACACACACACCCATGCCCGAGGGAGGACTCGAACCTCCGGCGGGAGGGGCCGCGCAGTCAGTGATATGGCGCCTCTAACCACGCGGCCAATCCGCACGGCGACTATGTTACTGTCACCCTCAAGTGTCATTAACGATATCCATGTTAAAAACTATACATGCTTTATAAATTGTGATTTGATATTGCTTCTGAATGAAATGGTTGTCCGCACAAATACTGCGACACTGAACACAGACGGCGATTGCGAGGTATGTATTAACAGACCGAAAGTGTGGGTGCACGTCACCAGTGCTGTAGGCTTGTAATAAAATCACCATTATCACCGACTTTAGAAAGTGATACGACTAAGGAACCTGGGTTAATCCAATATTTGCAACTACCTTTTGGCGCTCCTAGATATTTCCCATGCTAACAAACAGTATTTTAATGCATTCTATCTCGATACCACGTAGACAGTGTAACAAAGGTCCTGCAATATATCCACGGGGTTATAGATGAGGGAGGGTGATGGATGACTGAGAATCATCACATACAGTAGATGGTGTGATATGTGAGGAATCACTTAAAAATGCAACGCTTGATTGAAGTCATAAGAAATGTACAAAATCCTATGACCAATCATTGGCTTTTCATATCTATTCTGTTAAGATTTCTGGTAGAAATGCTATGTGCGATTTGGAATCAAGCCTCTTCATTAAACCTTATACATACGTTGGATCCTATCGAGATGTTTTTCAATGATTATAGCCACTGGTGAATCATATTTGTGGCTGTCTCATAACGAGCTATCTTTTTCGGACCTATCTCTTAAGGATCCCATGCAGCAAACCTCCAGTGTGGTTTTTTAGACAGTCCATCAGCGTATTGTAACTCTTTTCCATCTCTGACTCACCCTCCCTGCAGCTTTGTCCACTTGATCGTACAAATTTAAGTCGGAACTGAGCGGAAATCAGAGAGCGCAGCAGCTAAGACCTCCTGCATCTTGTGGAGAAACAGAGTGAGTTGAGTTAATGCAACAGCACCGTGATTTGACCATTCGGTGGAAATGAGGACATATTGTTACAGCTCCGCCAACTGTGGACAGTGTGCGAGGCCAGCATCAAACAGAGCTTTCTCCTATGCAACATGAAGTAGTAGAAAAGACAGTACAAGCAGTTATGGTGTGTTTCCTTATTGGGAAAATTAGGAAGACTCCACGTCACACAGGAACTGGAAAAGGACAAGGATTGCAGAGCGTCTCCAAACTACATACAGGTACCATACTCGTAAGGAGATCTGGATCCCTCAGGGTGCATTGATGTGTATCACCCAAACGTTCTCTCTGTCCTCGTCATTCTGTGCCATCCAACAAAGAAAAACTATGAACTATAAAAAATTCGCTTAGAGAACTCAACAAGATGTTTCCTCACCCCTCTCTTCCGGTATCAAATACCATCTGCGAGCTGACATCGAGCGATCCTATTAAATATACTGGTATTGATCCACTGGAGCAGGTGGCCAGTGACCGAAGTCATTCCCACGGTTCAGTGGAAAGTTTCGCCACCTGTACTGCAGGAGGACCATATGCAACAGACTGCCAATCACAATAGAGGGATCCTTGTGTTGCTCTTTCATAAGCAGTTTGAAACATTGCTTTTCTTCTGCTGTAAGACATCTTAGCAGTGTATGACTATGGCTTTGTACACTGTCATACATTTTTTTTTTACTACAACTTCGAGGTATGTGTCAGGTACTAAACCGACATTTACATATTTCAGTCCATTGGCTCTCACAGAGAGCTGGACATAGCATGATGTTAACTCTGCTGCTCCCAAAAAACACGGGATAATTGAAATACAAGACAGAGAGGGTGTTTCCTACTGACAAATATGTGGAAGACGTCGCAACATATGGAAACTGGGATTGTGGAGCGTTTCCAAACAGCTGTCCAAAGTTGGTGACCTCTATATTTAGACTCATCTCTCACAGTGATGGTGTAGCAGATGTGTAGGCGTTCTGCTTGAAAGAGAACAAGAGCACTGACTCCATATATTACATCTATGTACACGATCACTGTTTCGGGGCTGGCCATCCCCAAAAGGTGTTGCTCCCACCAAGGCTCTCACTATCTCCAAGTGGCATCAGTCAATCGTTATGTGGTAATCAACAGCGTACTAATGGATGGTTGGGATGGAAAAGACGCCTACAATATATTGTAACAAGCACCACAGTGACAGTGCAATTTTACCAGTTTTTCAGCAATTTAAACACCGACCAACGACATGGCAGGATGCTTTCCAATTTCCATATCATCAATAAACCACCCCTCCACTATTTTGCGTGTACTGTATACTAGACTGCGAATGTAGATAGATGACTATGCAGTACGTCCATTCACGGTTAATTCTCGAACATATACACCAAAGTATACCAAACAGTGTCTCACACCGATGTAGTTAGGTTATGTACATATTTCTAGCACTTCAACCATAACGCGTAATTTACGACGTCTGCTGCCTAGCTTTCCCTATGTCGATTGGAGACGTACAGTTTCGTACATTCATAGGATAAAGTAGGAGACTGGAAGATATCCCTGCATTATCTTTGACCAGCCCTACCTACATCACTGTCGCCAATGTAATTTGCGAAAGCTGGAGATTGAAAGATCTCCCTGCATTGCTTTTTTGACGAACACTCCCTACAACACTGTCACCAATTTAATTTGCAGCTGACCAAAAGTAGGAAGGTACTGTTCCCACCACATTCCAAGTCTCGTGAAGGAACAGAGCGAGCTGAGTCCATAACTACTGTTCAGTGAGTTAGTTGGTTACGTGTTCCATTGATAAATCTCATGGTAACCGTTATGATGCGGAAAGTGTCAAGTGCATAAGAAATGCACAAATGAATCAAGGATTTTTTAAAATCAACCCCATTCCCTTAAATGGCACAAAATGCATGTATTATATCGTTAGATTTATTTATACCTATTCAATAATCCATCTATGGTGTAAAAGGAGTTGTCAAAGAGATATGATTTCAATTTATTTTTAAAAGTATTACTACTATCTGTCAGAAATTTAATTTCTCTCGTAATTTATCGAAATTTTTACCTCTTTCTGTGCCAAAGATAGGTTAGGTAGAGGATAGTGTAAGTCTTTCTTCCTTCTGCTTTTATAGTCATGAATGTCACTGTTGCTTTGAAGCTGGTCCATGTTGTTGAGGACAAATTTCAGTACTGAGTAAATTTAATGTGAGGCTGTTGTAAGAGTTCCTAGCCATTTAAAGAGATACCTACAAGATGTGCGATTATGGGCCCCCACATGTTATTCTCATCACTTTCTTTTGAAGAGTGAATGCTTTTTGCCTAAGTGTTGAGTTACCCCAAAATATTATTGTGTATGAGATCAGAGAGTGAAAGTATGCAAAGTATGTTAGCTTGCTAATTTCTATATCCTCAATATGACCAATTATTCTGTTTGCAAAAGTTGCTGAACCTAGCCACTTTAGGAGATCCAAAATGTGAATGTTCCAATTAAGATTCTCAGCTATATATACACCCAATAACTTAGTATGCTCTACTCTGGCTACTGACTTCGTTGATGTACTATATTTATAGAAGGAACTCCACTGTGTTTTTTTTTTCAAAGTTCAGAGCAAGCTTATTCGCTGGAATCCAATCAATAATTTTTCCAAAGAGATTATTTGTATCATTTTCAATTGGAGTTTCTTTTACTGGATTAATAATGATGCTTGTATTATCAGCAAACAGTGTCAGCTTAGCTTCTTGTTTCAGATGAGAAGGGAGGTCATTCACATATATATAGAACAAAACGGTACACATGATAGAATAAACGGACGTTTTGCTTCCTGTTCTGTAGATATGACTTCAACCACTCATATTCTGTTCCATTTATACCATAGATTTGTAATTTATGTAACATAATGCTATGGTTCACCCAATCAAATGCTTTGGATAAGTCGCAGAAAATTCCTATTGGTGACATTTTACTATTTAAAGACTCTATTATGTTGGCAGTGAAATTTTATAATGCTGTATCAGTGGGACAGCATTTTTTAAATCCAAATTGTGAGTTACTAAGTATCCCATTACTGCTGAGATGGCTAACCACTCTTGAGCACATTACTTTCTCGGCATTTCTTGAAAATGCTGTAAGAAAGGATACTAGACGGTAATTATGGACATCTATGGTGTCCCCTTTTCTGTAGAAAGGCTTCACAATGGCATATTTTAACCTATCTGGGAGAATACTTTTAGTTATGATGCATTACAGATGTGACTCAGAACACCAGTCGTAACTAACTGACCCACATTGTTTTAATATCTTGTTGGAGATGTCATATACTCCAACAGAACATTCATTTTTCAAAGGTTTAATGATTTTCCTTATTTTATAAGAGGTTGTTAGATGAAAATTTATCTGACTAGGATTTCTCAAAACTGACTCTTCCATGTACTCTTTGGCTTTTTCTTGTAAACTATTTTCCCCAATTTTTCACCTACACTTAAGAAATGGTTGTTAAATACATTAGGAACTTGTGTACTGTCTGTTAAGATGGTCTCATTCTCTTTGATAGTAATAATACCTACCCCAGTGCTTACTTTTCCTGTCCCTCTTATAACAACATTCCATACTGATTTGATTTTATTGCCTGAGTTGTTAATTACAGCTCTAATATACATATTTTTTGATTTTCTGAAAACTTTTTTCAGTGTGTTACAATGATTTTTAAAGTGTAAAATTACTTCTGGGTCTTTACTAATTCTTACTGCCTCACACGATTTTCTTTTTCTTTCTGAAGACACTTTAATACCTGTTGTGATCCCAGATATACATTTATCAAGAAATATGTTGCATTTATCATTAGCATTTGGCTCATTATATACATCTTTACAATTAACATTTCTTAAACTTCTCTGAAGTGCTATGTAGATATCGGATTGACCAGCCTTACACTTTTACTTAATGCTTTCTGAACTGTACACCCTGCTAAGTTTTGTAAGTTAACCAGTTGTCCACCATGGCCTGATAATCCATTTATCACAGGGAAAGCATGTATTAGTTTTACATCCGGTTGCTGTACAAATACATTGTCTATTAGAGTTCTACTGCACTGAGCTATATATATGTAGGGAAACTGATCACTGATTCTAAGTTATATGCCATTAATAACACTTCTAGTTCACGTTTCCTACCAGATTGAAGACCGTTCTGCATCAGTCTTACTCACGGCACCCATCCAAGTGTGCAAGATCTCCCCAGATGCGCACTTGTCGATGAAGTTAGCACCCCTTATCGTTGTATAGTAGATATGAGACTGTTGTGATAATATAACAGACGATTATGAAGAAGAACCGTGTGTTTTATGCGAGATGGAACTCCACACCGATGTAGTTTGAAACATTTTACGTAAATTAATACTGCTAACAATTCTGAACTATTGTTTTAGTGTTTGGTGTCCATATCAAGACAATGTTGGAAAGAGAGAAATGATCGTGAAACATAAAAACATTCCAAGGGCTACACTGTTCTTCACTTAAACATGCTATAATGCTAGAGTGGTGATGTTTCCGACCTATTAGTCACGTGGAATGCAATTCTGTTAATATTCCATTGTAAGAAATATATTTCCACCGCATGGCATACTCTTACATTCTCCCTGCAAGTTTCTCTACGATAAAGTATCTTAACAAACTGTAAGATGGTAGGGCAACTACCTCGCACACCAAAGAGAACATCGATTCTTTGTAACACTAACACTACATAGGTTTCCAGAGGTCTATGAGGCTTGCTGTTTACCAAGTTCAAGCCCGATTATAGTTCGTAAATAATGATATGTTCACAATAGTACGATAAGATTGACGTCGGCATCCGAAAATGCATACCAAGAAACAGTGACTTCTTACGAGGAAATAAACACCGCTATCAGTATGCAGAGGCGTTGTAGCAGTATTACCACAGTTTATCACCACTCTTGGTAACCTTCCTCTTGCAGACAGAAGTCATGGTCAGATGTTAGGTTTTATTGCCCAAGGGCGCGTTAAGATTTCCGTTTCGCCACGTCTCTAGATGCATCCTCTTTCCACTATTAAGATGTGTATATGTTGCATCAGTCTACTCTCCTGCTCCAGAACACGCAATTTTATGATTTCGCTCAGTACTCATTTAATGGTATTTTTCTCTGATGTTATGTATTCTCAGTCACTTCCCATAATTTTACTAGGTTTTCAAGATTTTACATAATTCATCACGTTTCCCTCAACTTTTACGTATTTCACAATTTTTCGTGATTCTACAAGGTTTTCCTCGAATTTTACCGATTTTGTGTCATTTTACATACGAGGGTTGGGACTTTAATAGTGGCAGCTATTTATTTACAGCTCGTACAAAATAGATACGTCTTTTAAAGTTTTACTGACCTTCAAAGTAGTCACCAGCACTGTGTATAACCCGTTGCCAGCAATGTGGAAGTCGTAGGATATTCTTAGCAGTGCCAGTTGTGTTGACAGTTCGAACGGCGCGGTCTATTGCCCGACGAATTTGTAGCAGTTCTGAAGTGAATGTCGTTAAGTGTTTCCTTCAGTTTAGAAATCGAGTTGAACTCACGAGGGCCTTAGTCAGGTGAGTGCAGTAGGTGGTATAGCACTTAGCAGCCCCATCAGTCAAACAAATCAGTAACAGCTTGCTCTGTAGGTGCTTGAGCATTGTCCTGCAAAATGATGGTCAGGTCAACAGAAAATGTCATCACTTCTGTCTCTAAGCTGTTCGTAGGATGTGTTCCAAAAATGAACAGCATAGAGACAGAAGTGATGACACTTTCTGCAGTACCTGGCCATTATTTTGCAGGACAGTGCTCAAGTACGTACAGTGCAAGCTGTTAACTGATTTGTTTGACCGATGGGGCTGCCAAGTGCTATACCACCTACTGCACTCCCCTGACTTAGGCTCTCGTGAGTTCAACTCGATTTCTAAACTGAAGGAAGCACTTCACTGCATTTGCTCCAGAAGTGCTACAAATTCGTCGGGCAATAGACTGGACCGCTCGAACTGTCAATACAACTGGCAGTGCTAAGAGTATCCTACGACTTCCACATCGCTGGCAACGGGTTATACACAATGCTGGTGACTATTTTGAAGGTCAGTAAAACTTTGAAACACGTATCTATTTTGTACGATCTGTAAATAAATAGTTGCCACTATTAAAGTTCCAACCCTCGTATTTTTCCACAGTTTTCCATATGTACAGGGTGATTATAATTAAAGTTTAAAAACGCTGTAGAGGTAACACAACTGGTCAGAATAACATCAAATTGCAACGGAGTATTATCGGAGAAGGGAAAAAAAAACACATGGCAGAAAAAAATAGTGTGAAAATTGATCAATAGATGGCGCTGTATGTGTCAGAATGCGTAAATGAAAACACCTGTCCTGCGCACGACCCATTGAAGTAGGTATAAACACTGCGGGTACACAGCTTCTCCTCCTTTCGCATCTGCGACGTTCGACATGACTGTCTCAATGCAGGATCGCGCTCTGCTTATAAAGCTGTATTACAGGAATGATGACAATGCATACGTCGCTCTGCAGAAGTTCCGGACAGTGAAGGGTTTGAAAAAAAGGCATTGGCCCCAAGGCTGCCGTGGGTCTGGAGAAAATGGTTCGGAAATTCGAAAAGACGGGTTCATTTTGTGTACAACCTGGTAGAGGGAGGAAACGAATTAATTCGGTGTCAGTGGGAGAAGTGGCCACAGCAAACGTGTAGTGCGCGGGGAATTGCCCGAACATTGAACATACCCGTGAGCACGGTGTGTAAAATCCTACGAAACATCCTTCTTTGCTATACATTCAAAATTACCCATGTGCACGAGTTGCTTCCTGTTGACCTACCAACGAGAGAGACCTCTGCTTTAGAATTTCTTGCTCGCATGAAAGTTTTCAATGATTGGCCGTGGAAGATTTTGTGGGCAGACGAAGCCCACTTCCATCTGACAGGATATGTCAATACACAGAATTGTCGAATATGGGCAACGGAAAATCCACACGCAAATCAACCAGTACCACTTCATCCTGAAAAGGTCACTGTGTGGTGCGGGTTTACGGCATCATTTATCACAGGGCCATATTTTTTCGAAGAGACAGGTGCTTCTGGTCCTGTTACCTGTACCGTCACTGGTAAGCACTATGAGTGTGTTTTGCGCAAGCACGTCATTCCAACTCTCCAACAGCGTGGATGTTGGATGGGCTCATTTTTATGCAAGATTGAGCACCTTCGCACATTGCAAATCCAGTTAAGCGGCTGCTGAAGTGCCATTTAGGAAATGCTAGAATTACAGACGCCATTTCCCTACGGCCTGGCCCTCCCGATCACCAGACCAGAATCCGTGTGACTTCTGGCTGTGGGGCTGTCTGAAAGATCTTGTGTTCAGTGTTCCGACTGCAAACTTAGCTGCATTGAAAGCACGCAGTGCGCAACACATTTTGAACGTGAACCTTGAAATACTTCGATCAATTGTGGAACATGCTGTTTCTCAATTTCAACTTGTTGCAAAAACGGCGGACAGCGTATTGAGCATGTTTTGCGCCAGTCACACGGAAAGTAGTAATACGATCTGATCTTGATTGATGCTTTTTATGCGGTTTTTGGCCTCAGGACAATTAAAAACCGATTTTTCCCATCCGATATTATACGACCTTGACGTGGTGGATGGGCTTATGTAACTATCACACCTGTACACCCATGTACACTAAGTAGTACAGTTTGTTTAACGTCAAACGTACACCTTAGGCATTGTTGTAGGATTCATTTGTCAATTGTAGTCGTCCACTATTAAATTATGACGCTTGCATCGCCGTCTGTTGCTACATTTTGTAACTATTTATTTTTATTCTTTCATGCGTTTTCCCCCTTCTCCGAAAATATACCGTTGCAACTTGACGTCATTCTCGCCAGCGGTGTTATTTCAACAGCGGTTTGAAAGTTTAACTTTAATTACAATCACTCTGTATATAATCATATTGCCGACATACGCATATGCTG
Source organism: Schistocerca nitens (assembly GCF_023898315.1). NCBI lineage: Eukaryota > Metazoa > Arthropoda > Insecta > Orthoptera > Acrididae > Schistocerca > Schistocerca nitens. The sequence continues at coordinate 481,830,492 of NC_064615.1, forward strand.
TTGATTTTCTACGAGAATATTTGCGCATCTTATACACATATGTACTAAAATATCCTAAGACTTTCCCTCTTCCCGATGATTCACATGCATGTATTTTGGATAGGACAATCATGAAAAGTAAAGTAAAAGTAGCTTCGTACCTTTCTGAAACTGAAGGCACGTTTTATGTTCCTTTAGGGTATATCAGTTGTGTGGTATAACTTCCAATCGACTTGTATAATAACGCGTGTTCCGCGTGTGACTTAGAGCGCTATCTACCTGCAATCGTTAACAGCAAACGTCTCCACCCAATTGACAGCAGAGGGCTTTCAACAGATGTGTGATGAATCATGTTCATCGACGGAAAACCGCTTTCAACACCCACCTCTAGACGAGCGAAGATGTAAGCCAAGTACTCCATTTCTCTGTCACATCTTGGACATAAATCGAGTCTTCAGTTTCATGCAGGTACGAAGTGACTGTTAATATACTCATTATCGTCCTTTCCAAAACGCATGCATGTAGATCTTCGGAGACAGGGCAAGTCTTGGAATTTTTTAGTACGTTGGTGTATAAGATGCCAAATATTCTCGTAGAAAATCAAACATCTCATGACTATGTCAGCAATATGACCGTGTACATATTTAAACCTACAGAAAAATTTGTAAATAACATAACATCAGTGAAATTCAAGGAAAACATGCTACAATCACGAAAAATTGATGTGAAATTCATAAAAGTTGAAAGATGAAAAATGTAAAATCTTGAAAACTTAGTAAAATTATGGAAAGTGACTGAGAATACATAAAATGAGAGGAAATCAATAAAACTGCATGATCTGGAGGAGGAGAGTTGACTGATGCTGCACATGCACACCTTAACAGTGAAAAGAGGACGCATTCTAGAGACGTGGCGAAACGGGAATATTATCCCGCACTTGGGCAATGCAGCCTCACATCAGACTATGGCTTTGTGCAAGAGGAAGGTTACCAGGGTGGTGCTTAACAGCAATAAACTGCTACATCTCCTCCGGCTGCTAATCGTGGTGTTTATTTCCGAGTAAGATGTCGCTGTTTCTTCGTATGCCTTTTCGGCTGCCGACGTCAATCTGATCGCACTTTTGTGAACATATCATTATTTCCGAACGTAATCAGCCTTGAACTTTGTAAGTAGCAGGCGTCATAGCCCTCTGGAAACCTATGTAGTGTTTGTGTCACAGGGAATCGATGTTTTCTTTGGTGTGAAAGGTGGCTGTTTTATCACCTTACAGTTTGTTGACATGGTTTATCGTAGAGAAACTTGTAGGGAGAACGTGAGAGTATGTCACGCGCTGGGGATATATTTCTTACAATGGAATATTAACAGAGGTGCGTTCCACACGACTAATATGTCGGAAGCCGCGTGTTTAAGTGCGGAACCGAGTACACCTTGGAATGTATATATGTTTCGCGATCATTTCTCTCTTCCCAGTGTCTTCTTGGTATGGATACCAGACACTAAAACAATAATTCAGAATTGTTAACACGATTAATTTACGTGAAATGTTTCAAACTACGTCGGTTTGGAGCTCCATCTTGCATAAAACACACGCTTCTTCTTCATAACGGTGCCATACCACCATGACAGTCTCGTATCTACTATACACCAATAAGGGGTGCTAACTTCCTCGACAAGCGCGCATCTGGAAAGATCTTGTGCACCTCGATGGGTGCCATGAGTAGCACTGTGTTATAGGGAGGGTTGGTCAAAGGCAATGCAGGGAGATCTTTCAATATGCAGCTTTAGAAAATTACATTGGCGACAGTGTTGTAGGGAGGGTTGGTTAAGGATAATGCGGGGAGATATTTCAATCTCCAACTTTATCCTAAGAATGTGAGAATACTCTATGACTCCCATCCACATAGGGAAAGGTAGGCAATCGTAATCATAAATTACACACTATGATTGAAGTGCTAGAAATTTGTAGATAGTTAAACTACATCGGCGTAGGATGCTGTCTGGTATACTTTGGTGTATATATTTGAGAATTAACCATGGATGGATGTACTGCATAGCCATCTATCTACATTTGCAATCTAGTATATGGTACATGCAAAGCAGTGGAGGGGTGGTTTCACGATGATGTAGAAATTGGAAGGTTGTTGCCGTGACATTGGTGGTCACTGAAATTACTGAAAACTGTTAAAATTGCACTATCAACTGTGGTGCTTATTACAGTACACCATAGGTGTCTTTTCTATCCTGGCCATCCACTGGTGCACTGTTGATTACCTCATAATGATTGACTGACGCCACTTGTTGGAGATGACGAGAGACTTGGTGTGAGCAACACTTCTGGGGAGTGCCAGCACTGAAGAAGTTATTCTGTACATTGATGCAATATACAGAACCAGTGCTGTCGGTCTCTTAGAAATAGAACACCTAAACGTCTGCTACACCTTTACTGTGAGAGATGAGACTAAATAAAGAAGCCATCACCTTTGGCAAGCTGTTTGGAAACTCTCCACAATGCTGCAAACTCTTCCGGTTTCCATATGTGGCGACGTCTTCCACATTTTTGTCAGTAGGAAACACCAACTCTGTCTTGTATTTCAATCATCATGTGTGTTGTGGGAGCAGCACAGTTTACACCATGCGATGTCCAGCTTTCTATGAGAGCCAATGGATTGAAACGTGTTGTCAGTTCAGTACCTGACACATACCTGAAAGTCGTGGTAGGAAAACAAAATGTATGACAGTGTCATAAACTGCTAGGATGTGTTACAGCAAAATAAAAACAATGTATCAAACTGCTTATGAAAGAGCAACACAAGGAACCCTCTCTTGTGATTGACAGTCTGTGGGATATGGTCCTCCTACAGTACAGGTGACGAAACTTTACACTGGTCTGTAAAAGCGACTTCGGTCACTGGCCACATGCTCCTATGGATCAATACCTACACGCTACATATGCTTGATGCCACCACGCAGATGGTATTTGATATCAGAAGAGAGGGTCGAGGTAATATCTTATCAAGTTCTCTACCGGATGACGTTAGCGAAATTTTTATAGTTCATTGTTTTCCTATGTTGGATGGTACAAAATAATGAGGATAGAGAGAATGGTTGGTTGCCATACATGAATGCACCCTGAGGGGTCCAGATCTCCTTCAGACTGCAGTACCTGCATGTTGTTTGGAGACACATTACAATGCAGTAGCGGCCACTGTGGCCGAGCGGTTCTAGGCGCTTCAGTTCGGAACCGCGCTGCTGCTACCGTCGCAGGTTCGAATCCTGCCTCGGGCATGGATGTGTAGTTCTAAGTCTAGGGGACTGGTGACCTCAGATGTTAAGTCCCATAGTGCTTAGAACCATTTGAACAATGCAGAAGCAAAATCCTCATCCCTCTTCCGGTTCCCATATGATGTGGAGTTTTCCTAATTTTCCCGATAAGGAACACCACCATAACTGTTCATACTGTCTTTTCTGCCACCTCATGTTGCAAGAGAAAGCTTCGTTTGGCGGTGGCCTCGCGTATTGTACACAGTTTGCGAAGCTCTGACAGAATGTTCTCATTTCCACTGAGTGGTCGAAACACAGTCCTGCTGCATTAACTCAGCTCATCCTGTTTCTCCACGGGATGCAAAAAGTCTTACATGTAGCACTTTTTTACTTTTGCACAGTGTCATGAATATGATTCACCAGCGGCTGTAATCATTAAAAAAAGTCACCATAGTATCCAACGCAAGTATATGGTTGAATATAAAGACATGAGTCCAAATCGCTGAGAGTATTTCTACCAGAAAGCGTAACAGTATAGATATGAAAAGCCAGGGTATCGGTGATAGGATTTTGTATATTTCTTATAATGTCAATCTAGCGTTGCATTTTTTGAGAGATTCCTAACATAGCACACCATCCGCTGTATGTGATCATTCTCAGTCAACGAACATCCTTCCTCACTTATAACCCTGTGGATATATCCCAGAACCTTTGTTACACTGTCTACGTGGTATCAAGATATAACGTATTAAAATACTGTTTGTTAGCGTGTGAAATATCTGGCAGTATCAGGACGGGGTTGCAAATATTGGCTTAATACCACATTCCTTAGCCGTATGTCTTTCTAAATTCGGTGATACAGGTGATTTTATTACAAGCTTACATCGTTAGCGATGTGCAGCCGCACTTACAGTCTGTTAATACACACCCTGCAATCACTGTCTGTGTTCAATGTTGTGGTATTTGTGTGGAAGGTCACTTCATTCAGAATCAGTATCATACTCTGATTTATAAAGCATGTATAGCTTTTAAAATGGATATTGTTAGTGATGCTTGTGTGTGCCTGTAGAACTACGGTTGTTATGATCGTGTTTTCAGCATCTGGTCGTTGATAAGAGAATTTCGTCTCTCAGACTAAGATGCACTGGTGGCACCAAATGAGGTATGTCCATCCATCACAGATTTTCGTTCAATATTGTTTGTTGCCACCCACATACAGGTACTGGCACAGTGCTATACTTAGTAGGGGACATATGAAAGATTCGCTGTGATTGGAAGGGATCTTATGTTACTGCGGTCACTGTTCCGACATGTGAAAAGAAAATGACTGTGTCTGGTCGTCACGGTTAAAGCAGGTTCACATACGGTAATTGGATGTCTCTATAGGCCCCCTGGCTCGGCAGCTGTTGTGGCTGAGCACCTAAAGGATAATTTGGAAAATATTTCGAGTAGATTTCCCCACCATGTTATAGTTCTGGGTGGAGATTTTAATTTGCCGGATATAGACTGGGAGACTCAAACGTTCATAACGGTTGGCAGGGACAAAGAATCCAGTGAAATTTTTTTAAGTGCTTTATCTGAAAATTACCTTGAGCAGTTAAACAGAGAACCGACTCGTGGCGATAACATATTAGACCTTCTGGTGACAAACAAACCCGAACTATTTGAAACAGTTAACGCAGAACAGGGAATCAGCGATCATAAAGCGATTACTGCATCGATGATTTCAGCCGTAAATAGAAATATTAGAAACGGTAGGAAGATTTTTCTGTTTAGCAAAAGTGACAAAAAGCAGATTACCGAGTACCTGACGGCTCAACACAAAAGTTTTGTCTCAAGTACAGATAGTGTTGAGGATCAGTGGACAAAGTTCAAAACCATCAAACAATATACGTTAGATGAGTATGTGCCAAGCAAGATCGTAAGAGATGGAAAAGAGCCACCGTGGTACAACAACCGAGTTAGAAAACTGCTGCAGGAGCAAAGGGAACTTCACAGCAAACGTAAACATAGCCAAAGCCTTGCAGACAAACAAAAATTACGCGAAGCGAAATGTAGTGTGAGGAGGGCTATGCGAGAGGCGTTCAATGAATTTGAAAGTAAAGTTCTATGTACTGACTTGGCAGAAAATCCTAAGAAATTTTGGTCTTATGTCAAAGCGGTAGGTGGACCAAAACAAAATGTCCAGACACTCTGTGACCAAAATGGTACTGAAACAGAGGATGACAGACTAAAGACCGAAATACTAAATGTCTTTTTCCAAAGCTACTTCACAGAGGAAGACTGCACAGTAGTTCCTTCTCTAGATTGTCGAACAGATGACAAAATGGTAGATATCGAAATAGACGACAGAGGGATAGAGAAACAATTAAAATCGCTCAAAGGAGGAAAGGCCGCTGGACCTGATGGGATACCAGTTCGATTTTACACAGAGTACGCTAAGGAACTTGCCCCCCTTCTTGCAGCGGCGTACCGTAGGTCTCTAGAAGAGCGTAGCGTTCCAAAGGATTGGAAAAGGGCACAGGTCATCCCCGTTTTCAAGAAGGGACGTCGAACAGATGTGCAGAACTATAGACCTATATATCTAACGTCGATCAGTTGTAGAATTTTGGAACACGTATTATGTTTGATTATAATGACTTGTCTGGAGACTAGAAATCTACTCTGTAGGAATCAGCATGGGTTTCGAAAAAGACGATCGTGTGAAACCCAGCTCGCGCTATTCGTCCACGAGACTCAGAGGGCCATAGACACGGGTTCACAGGTAGATGCCGTGTTTCTTGACTTCCGCAAGACGTTCGATACAGTTCCCCACAGTCGTTTAATGAACAAAGTAAGAGCATATGGACTATCAGACCAATTGTGTGATTGGATTGAAGAGTTCCTAGACAACAGAACGCAGTATGTCATTCACAATGGAGAGAAGTCTTCCGAAGTAAGAGTGATTTCAGGTGTGCCGCAGGGGAGTGTCGTAGGACCGTTGCTAATCACAATATACATAAATGACCTTGTGGATGACATCGGAAGTTCACTGAGGCTTTTTGCAGATGATGCTGTGGTGTATCGAGAGGTTGTAACAATGGAAAATTGTACTGAAATGCAGAAGGATCTGCAGCGAATTGACGCATGGTGCAGGGAATGGCAATTGAATCTCAATGTAGACAAGTGTAATGTGCTGCGAATACATAGAAAGATAGATACCTTATCATTTAGCTACAAAATAGCAGGTCAGCAATTGGAAGCAGTTAATTCCATAAATTATTTGGGAGTACGCATTAGGAGTGATTTAAAATGGAATGATCATATAAAGTTGATCGTTGGTAAAGCAGATGCCAGACTGAGATTCGTTGGAAGAATCGTAAGGACATGCAATCCGAAAACAAAGGAAGTAGGTTACAGTACGCTTGTTCGTCCACTGCTTGAATACTGCTCAGCAGTGTGGGATCTGTACCAGATAGGGTTGATAGAAGAGATAGAGAAGATCCAATGGAGAGCAGCGCGCTTCGTTACAGGATCATTTAGTAATCGCGAAAGCGTTAAGGATATGATAGATAAACTCCAGTGGAAGACTCTGCAGGAGAGACGCTCAATAGCTCGGTACGGGCTTTTGTTAAAGTTTCGAGAACATACCTTCACCGAGGAGTCAAGCAGTATATTGCTCTCTCCTACGTATATCTCGCGAAGAGACCATGAGGATAAAATCAGAGAGATTAGAGCCCACACAGAGGCATACCGACAATCTTCCTTTCCACGAACAATAGAGACTGGAATAGAAGGGAGAACCGATAGAGGCACTCAAGGTACCCTCCGCCACACACCGTCAGTTGGCTTGCAGAGTATGGATGTAGATGTAGATGTAGATGTAAGAGAGGTACGTATAGTAAATGGGAGGTTGTGATTTCAGTGCACCGATAGCCATAAGAGGGATGAAGAATCATGAGAGGGATGTGTATATTGATATTTCCAGAGCCACAACTGTCAGGAGGAGGTATTTCCGAACTTCACTCATTGTCAAATGTCATCAGATTGGGGCTGCAATCGTAATATTTAGTTGCAGTTACAGTGATAAAAATGTTGCTGGTTTCCTAGGACGACACCATTTGTGATGCAGGGTGTGTGGAGGAGGTAGCCTGTGGCTGGAACGAATGGTCATTTCTCGCTTAAGTCTCTCACATGTGGAGCATACAAAGAATAGTTCCAGCCGGGTGGCTAGTCAGCTCTAGCCTGCAGCTGCGGGCGCAAGTCCCAGGGATAGCGCTCTCTGGGTAGCTGGATAGGGAACTAATACTCAGTATGTGTTGGACTGTCTCCTTAATCGTGTGTGTTGCATGTGTTGTCTGGGGAAAATTGAATGATTCACTATCGATAACTGACAAGTGTTGGTGCTGGACGCATTGATAACATCTGAATTCCTCTGACTCCAATCATCTCTGGATGCCCTCCATAGCCAGGGTGGTGCACTCTGGCATGCACATGTGCATGCCAGAGTGGCAGTTTTCTCCAGCCTCTGAGCACTGGCAATGGCACTGTATGAGGGGATGAGCATATTGTGTGTGGACATCTGGGTGGTGAGTGGGGTGTATGTACGACTGTTTTCAGTGATCTCAGGCATCTAGGTGTGACATCTACTGGGATCATAGGATATTGCTACATTGAAATCCGCTCTGTCTTGTAGTTGCATTCGCTGGTGTTACTATCCTATCACGCTGCAGACCCTTCGTCTTCCTCCTCCTTCCCCTCCTCCTGTTTATTCTTCTTGTGTGGCTGAGAACGAACTTAGTGGGTATACGAGTATAGTGCTTTAAGAACCGAATCACAACGTCAAATTCCTGACTGAGCTATTTATTGTTTCTGATAGCGGTATTGTGAGTACACACACCAGTCTGACCCCTCATCCGATTGTTTAAGGAGGTAGGAAGAAGCTCAGCTGAAATCTGAAACTTTTACCTACCTCCAACGTAATGGATCCCCTACCAAATAACATAACTGTGCCAGTATCCACCGATGGGAATCGAGGTAAAAAAAAAATCCAGTACGGCTTGGAAACCAGGTAGTTTCAGGATCGAATCCCACAAAATATTCCAATCCTAGTATCCACCAATAGCAAGCAAGGGAAAACTGTCCCACACAAAGGGTATCAATTTAATTTATTAGTCAATCAATCTGGTAGAATACGGGAATATTTCCAAGAGAGAGAGAGAAAGGGAGAGACAGAGAGAGAGACAGAGAGAGAGGGAGAGAGACAGAGAGAGAGAGAGAGAGAGAGCACGTGTTTCGACAGGGATTTCTCAGGTATCAATATCAAAGGGTTGCCGCCACGTGAAGCTTTTGCTCGGCGAATTAGCGCGACTTCTGCTCAGTGCAGCACATGAAGCGGCTGGCTGTGCAGCAGTCGACAGTGGTGATGGGAATACGCGAAGTGGCCAGCTTGGCGAAATGGATGGAGCATTGGTGTGCTGTACACCGTGGTCAGTTTGAAAGATTTTTAAAAGTGTAATTGCGTGTGGTGAGTTATGTCGATGATATTCCTTGTGTAATCGGAATAAAAGAAAGTGATCGATTTAATTACTTCTTTTTCATGTATTTTACAAGACTGCATCTTCGTAAACAATAGACAATGATGAGCAAGCGAGATCCAACTCTTGCAAAATGATTTTTTTTATTAATAAACGATATACCCTCTGCTATGTAAACTGTAAGTTGTTTAAATAAGCAATATTCCACACATTTCCTTGTCTGTGTGAAACTGTTAAACACTATTCCATACACTGCAATCTATTCCCTATTAATTTCCTTAAATAACTAAATAAACAGTATTCCATACAGCACCTTTTATCCAATAACTTGTTTAAATAAACAATATTCTACACATTGCCTTGTCTACCAGAACATGTTTAAACAATATTCCACACACTGTAATCGTTCCTTCAGCCAATCAACTGAGTCCTTTTCCCGTCAATTTTCAGGTGGGGAGAGGGAGGGTGAAGGCTGGGGGTTTCCCAGAGGGGATGGGGTTAATTAATTGATTGATTTAAATAATTAGTCAATTAATTCGATATCAATAGTCTGCTTGTATTGGTGAGGGGAGTTCCCATATCGGTGGAGGAGGGGGAGGGGATGGGCGAACAGGAGGGAGAGAGGGAGCGAGGGTGGGTTACTCAGGAGGACAGACTATCCCAGGGGGTCATAATCCACTTAGCAGAACAATGGGTTAAGGACGTGTCAATGAAAAGAGAACAATAGGATCGCCTCTAAATGTATGTTACTACTAATGTAGGCAACCTGCACTAACAAAATGACCTGATGCCAGCCTTACCGTACTACCAGGGTACATTAGAAAATTGTGTTACTTAATGAGTATTATTAATTTTTTTAAGTACAATTTACATGAGTGGGATGGAGACGACACTTGCCCAGATGTCACTTACTCTGAATACTTGTAGATTGAGTAACAATCGAATACAGTGTTGACTTGTACCTGCGGTTTCTGAAATTTTAAAAACAATTTCAGTAACACCTGTCAAGCTGGACAGTTTTCACAGTGATTTGTTGAGGAGATACAATAATAAAATCCAATGGTAATTCCGAGAACAGTATTTAAAACTATTATGTGTCGCAAACTTAAGTCTGATTTAGCGCATAGTTCGAAGAGAGCTTGAACCCAATAAATCTCAGAGCTATCTCAGATCCGGGAAAACTTAGATACAAAACGTCATGCAGCCCATCGCATTTCAGTCACTGAGAGTCAGGCATCTCTTATAAATTCCTAGAAGCTTAAAGATTCACAACGACAGCGTCATTTAAATGCTTTATGACAATCAGAGAGAGATCAAGCCTTTACAAATAGATCATGGGAGGCTTCCAGTGAGGCTGTGTTTGAATATGATCCGTACCTACCTCGCTATATACCCAGATATTTAGAATATTTAGTAATTACTACATTATTTACCATCTCTTATCATAATAAAAGTACCTATATGTGAGCGCAGCGGTAGGCATATTATAAAAATATTATAAAAATATTTGTTTGTATTACGTATGTACCATGTCCCCTCTTAAACCACTGGATTGCTTTCAATCAAACTTAGTACATGTACACTTTTTATCTCGTAGGAGGCCCTGTGGGGAAAGAATCACCTAGCTCCCATTTTGGTGTATGTGACATATCAAGTGGACAGAGAGGGGCTAGGAGTAGATGGACACACAGAGGAGAAAGAAGAAAATGACAGACACAGACAGGGAGTAGGAGATGGACGTAGAGAGGGGAAAGAAAGAGAGAGAGTGAGAGAGTAAGAGATGAACTGAGTAAGTGGAATTAAGAGATGAACAGATAAAGGGGGAGGAGGAGATGGGCTAAGACAGAAATGGTAGACAGAGAGAGGGGGAAGGAGAGAAGGAGAGAGAGGGAGAGAGGCAGAGAGAGAGAGAGAAGAGAGAGAGATAGAGAGAGAGAGACGAGGGGAGGAGGATATATACACAATATATCTGACAGAAGCGTATACAGAAGGAGCCAAATGTAAAAAGATAATATATTATAAAAACATCTGCCCCTAAACCACTGGACTGATTTTACTAAAACTTGGTCTCTATTGGAAACAAGCACTGTGGTGGTAAGAACTGTCCACATGGGGTGAAACCGAGATGACATAGGAAATGGACAAAGAGAGAAATGAGAAGGAGATGGGCAACGAAAGGAGAGAAGGTGAGATGGACAGGGGGGGGGGGGGGGGTGGAGAAGAAAATGGATGGAGAAAGAGGGATAAGGAGATGGACAGAGAAAAATGGGGGAGAAGATGGACAAAGGTGGAGGAAGGATGAGCTGGACATAGAGAGGCAGAGGAGGGGATGGACAGAGAGGGGGAAGGAGGAGATAGATGGGAAGATGGGGAGGAGCAGACAGACAGAGAGAGTGGGAGGAGGAGATGGGAAGAGGGAAAGGGTGTGGGGTGAAGGACGCAGATGGTGTGAGAACGTAGGTGGAAGTGTGAAGAGATTGGAGAAGGCAGCTGAAATGTTTGTGAGGAGTCAGGTGGAAAAGATACAGTGTGTGGAGGCAGATGGAAGAGGGACAGGATGTGATGATCCAAGTACAAGGGAGGAGAGAGAAATAGAAGGGAGAAGGTACATCAGGCGAGAAATGTAAATTTTTCCTGATTATTTTGATGATACCAACTAAATTTGGTATATATATATGCCACATTTTTGTACAAAAGTTGAGTGGGAGATGGATGGGGATGGGAATGTGAGAAAAGAGGTTGTACGTAAAAATGTTCTAAAACAATTGTAGATTTCTTTTCAGCATTTCGTTTAGTTGGAACACGTTAGAAGTATTAACTGCAGTTCTTCTCTTATTTGTACTATTCAGTGCATCAACCAGCTCTCGAGGATGAGCATTACAGTGAGCCCAAGTATCTGTCAACGAGTTTTGGGAACAAACGACCATGCCACACGGATGAGTACCTCAAATACGTTTAACATCCTCTCAGGTGTCATATGGTGTAAAAAACAAACATAGATTCGGACAAAGATGTGTGCAACATACGTGACATACCCATACATGAGCGAAGCCGGGAGTAGAAAGCTAGTACTTCAGTATTCCTCAGGTCATAAGCTGCATGAGCGATGGTCATGGTTGTTACTGCACAGCATTCACATCACTCATCGAAGATATATCGCATGGAAAATCAAGTTGCAATAACAGATGATTTTGTGCTTGCCACTCCGAGTGCAGAAAGGTGCGCTGTAGATCATAGGCTCAAGGTGGGATGGGTGGCAATCACCTGGGCGGACGGCAGCTGTATACGGGGTGTTTGTTTTTAATTGGAACTATTTGTTTTTAATTGGAACTATATCTCTAAAAATATGCATCATGCGGAAGCAATGTCGCAAACGAAAATTTAATATTTTCAAAGGGGCATCTGTCTGGTTACCCCTTAACCTCACCCCTCAAGCAAGGGGGTTCAAAAATGGCTCAAATGGCTCTGAGCACTATGGGACTCAACTGCTGAGGTCATTAGTCCCCTAGAACTTAGAACTAGTTAAACCTAACTAACCTAAGGACATCACAAACATCCATGCCCGAGGCAGGATTCGAACCTGCGACCGTAGCGGTCTTGCGGTTCCAGACTGCAGCGCCTTTAACCGCACGGCCACTTCGGCCGACAAGCAAGGGGGTCAAATCTCTATATTTCAAATGGCAACTCCCCATTTTTATTGCAGCTTCAGATTCTACGGCAAAGCACACCTAGGATTAACCAGATTTCTTTTCTTTTCTTTTTTCTTTTTGCGACAGATGCCGCCGCAATAGACAAAATCAAATTTTTCGGCGTATACGCTTAACAGCAGACTCATTTGATTCTGCTGTACGTTTTCGATGAAAAAGTAAATTTTTGATTTAATTATATAGAAAAACGTTACATTTAAAAGCCTGGTTGGTTCAAATGGCTCTGAGCACTATGCGACTTAACTTCTGAGGTCATCAGTCGCCTAGAACTTAGAACTAATTAAACCTAACTAACCTAAGGACATCACACACATCCATGCCCGAGGCAGAATTCGAACCTGCGACCGTAGCCGTCACTCGGTTCCAGACTGTAGCGCCTAGAACCGCACGACCACTCCGGCCGGCTTAAAAGCCTGGCAAGTAAGCTACATGTACTGTAATGTAGTTTTCTCTTTCCGTCGGGGTCGATTTCGATGAATCCCCACACAATCAAGATGCTTTATTTCGGCGAGTCCTCATCGGGTCATCGTTAGAGTGACTTATTTCGGCGTGTTCTTCCCGTCAACCGCCGCGACTTCAGAATGTTCAAATGTGTGAGAATTCCTAAGGGACCAAACTGCTGAGGTCAGCCGTCCCTAGGCTGACATACTACGTAAACTAACTTAAACTAACTTACGCTAAGTACAACACACACACACCTAAGCTCGAGGGAGGTCTCGAACCTCTGGCGGGAGGGGCGCCGCAGGATTTTGCCGCGACGTGACAGTTACAGATACCTAGGTCTGCATGTAGACAAGCGATTTATCTGACACGTACACACGCATTGAAACTACTTGTAATAAGGTCCGCTACAATTTCTATACTTTCTACCCACAGTTGAATGACAATGGTCTGAAAGTCACCGTTTCCAGAATGGACGGTGGATGCATTCTGTGAAGGGAGGTAGTAATGGTTGGCTGGCCGTAGTGGCTGAGCGGTTCTAGGCGCTACAGTCTGGAGCCGCGCGACCGCTACGGTCGCAGGTTCGAATCCTGCCTCGGGCATTGGTGTGTGTCATGTCCTTAGGTTAGTTAGGTTTAAGTAGTTCTAAGTTCTAGGGGACTGATGACCTCAGAAGTTAAGTCCCATAGTGCTCAGAGCCATTTGAACCATTTTTTGTTGACTCAGGGATCGAGACGTGGCTGCACGATCCGTTACAGCCATGCGGATAAGATGACTGTCACCTCGACTGCTAGTGATACGAGACCGTTGGGATCCAGCACGGCGTTCCGTATTACCCTCCTGAACGCACCGATTCCATATCCTGCTAACATTGGATCTCGGCCAACGCGAGCAGCAATGTCGCGGCACGATAAACCGCAATCGCGATAGGCTACAATCGGACCTTTATCAAAGTCGAAAACGTGATGGTACGCATTTCTCCTCCTTACTCGAGGCATCACAACAAAGTTTCACCAGGCAACGCCGGTTAACTGCTGTCTCTGTATGAGAAATCGGTTGGAAACTTTCCTCATGTCTGCACATTGTAGGTGTCGCCACTTGCGCCAGCCTTGTGTGAATGCTCTGAAAAGCTAATCATTTGCATATCTCAGCATCTTCTTCCTGTCGGTAAAATTTCGCGTCTGTAGCTCGTCATCTTCGTGGTGTAGCAATTTTAGTGGCCAGTAGCGCATTTAAACCTAACTAACCTAAGGACATCACACGCATCCATGCCCGAGTCAGGATTCGAACCTGCGACCGTATCGGTCGCGCGGTTCCAGACTGAAGCGCCTAGAACCGTTCGGTCACACGGCCGGCCTGGTTGGGAACAGGTGATATAACTTGGCCAGGCGGAGATCCATGTAGTGCAGATTGTTCATAAGGGAAAGAGTATTTGTGGAGTGCTAACGATGTAATATATTTATTTTTTCTTTGTTCGTTGTACTGTCATTTCATCCGCCTCGCCCCTATGGGCGGAGTATGTATTGTCAGCGGATACAAGTCGCCGGGTTTGAGCCATATGAGAGTACAAAATTGGACATGGCGGTTGACAAAATGAATGTTTGACACAATAAGAAGATACAGAGTCAGTTGCATAAGTTAAAATATAAAAGGTTGTTTTGCTGATTAATTAAAATATTGACAAACTGCCTATTGGCTCCTGTCTCGGGTTCTTCGGCCGACGTTCATCTAATGATTTTTCTGACGTTTCGCCAGCACGAGTGGCTGGCATTGTCAAAGCTTCACCCTCCATTGCCGGCAATGGAGGGTGAAGCTTTGACAATGCCAGCCACTCGTGCTGGCGAAACGTCAGAAAAATCATTAGATGAACGTCGGCCGAAGAACCCGAGACAGGAGCCAATAGGCAGTTTGTCAACAAGTGGCCACGAAAGCCTTAACAATTTTGAATTAAAATATTGTTACAGATGAAATGGCAAATGAATATTTCACAAAATATGATGGACAGTTGCATAAATTAAAAGGTAAAAGCTGGTGTGTTGACTGATTAAAATGGAGAGAGAGGCGCGTGACGTGATGAGTGAGCGGAATCTACCAGGGTGAGGGGTTCCACTGGAAACGTAGCAGTCGGGGTTGTGCGTAAGAGGTTGCTTGTGTGGGCGGATATCTGAAGAAGGGACTCGGGAGATTGAAGAGGGATGCTATTCCGGACAAAGCCTTAGGATGTGGGTAGATATTAGTGGACAGGAAGGGAGGCGTGACTGTGGGATGTGAGGCGGGTTCTGTTTGCATCTGGTAGGTATCAGGGCGATTTCGTGGACGAGTAAGGGAAGGCGATGAAAGTTTCTCTGGGAGAGGGCGTGGAGAGTGTGGAGGTGTACTGCTGGGAAAGCGTGATGGCTGAGGCGCGGCAGAGTGCGAGGATCAGTGAGCAAAGCGGAAACTAGGGGATCGGTAGTGTCGATTAGATTAGATTAGATTACATTTACTTTCGTTCCAATTGATCCATAGTGAGGAGGTCCTCCAGGATGACGAACATGTCAGAAAAACAATACATGACAAATATTTACAACTCAGATAAATAAGCTAATGTACCATTCCACAAGTCCCAAGTGGAATAATCGTCATTTTTTAATGAACACTATATGAAAGAATCATTTTACAAATACTAATGCACTGAATTTAAAATAAAAAAAGTTTATTTATTTATTTATAAGGTAATAAACGTGTAATACAACTACTATAATACTTATTTACAATGAACACATTGCTGCACTGAAATGGTGCAGAAGTTACATTGTACTTACACACACACACACACACGCACACACAAACACACACACTTATTTACAATGAACACCTTACTGCACTGAAATTGTACAGAAGTTACATTGTACTTATATGTATACACACACAAATCAGTTGGTTCTACTGAGAAATTCATCAATGGAGTAATTTAATAAGTTGGTAGAGGTCGTGGGTGCGGGAAGGTAAGGTGATCACTAAGGATGGGCAGAGTGCGTGGCGTTCAATAGGCCTAAAGCTGGTAGGCCTTGTGGTGTCGCCGCCAGACACCACACTTGCTAGGTGGTAGCCTTTAAATCGGCCGCGGTCCGTTAGTATACGTCGGACCCGCGTGTCGCCACTATCAGCGATTGCAGACCGAGCGCCGGCACACGGCAGGTGTAGTCTAGAGAGACTCCCTAGCACTCGCCCCAGTGGTACAGCCGACTTTGCTAGCGATGGTTCACTGTCTACATACGCTCTCATTTGCAGAGACGACAGTTTAGTATAGCCTTCAGCTACGTCATTTGTTACGACCTAGCAAGGCGCCCTATTCAGTTACTATAAGAACTATCTTGAAGAATGTATTCTGAACAGATAATATTGTGAATCATCATGTACCGTCAAGAGCGACGTGCATCATTAATGGATTAAAGTTAAGTATCAAACTAATTACGTCCGCTTTCTGAATTCTCATTCCTTGTCATGTTCCAGACCTCACGTCAGTATAGTTCATCCCTCCTCACGCCAGCCTGCGTGAACTAAAACGCATACATCTCGGCCTCCACTCGTAACACGGTGTTGGCTCTTCTGCTAACACAAAAGGCCTGAAGTACTGAGACATCTCGGTTGTTAGTGTCTATGAACATGTAACTTCTGGGTGTATTGTTGCTATGTCGCAGATAGTGTAGGGGCACTGTCGACATTGTGGTAGTGCAACAAGTTGGTTGAGGCGGTGCTCGCAGGGTGCGACAAATCTGCAAAGGGAGGCGGAGGGAGTCAGTGATTTGGCGGCATTCTTCTTCGCGACAGCCGCCTCCGCCACCGCCGGTAGCGCCGCTGGGCGACGAGCCGGCGAACTAGCCAGCCGGGGTCGGCGCGGCGGCAGCGGCCCGCCGTCACAAGGTCCGCGTCTGGGGCGCTGCGCGGTCGTCGATCGGCTCCGCACGGCTGCGTCTCGGCTCAGCTCGGCTCGGCAGGCACCCGACACCGGTCCGCGCGCTGCGGGTCGCGTCCCACTACTCTCCGGCACACGGCTTCCGCTGCGGCAGGAGCGCAGCTACACGTCTCCTCAAAGGTGAGTGCGTCGCCCGGACCTGCTGTTTAACGGCAGCTTGCCGATCGCTCGCGCAATCTCTGACAGTGCTGTCCCTCTGTCACGGCGGCGACCGCTAACAGAAGCAGAGTGGTGCGTAACGAGTTTTGCACTATTACGAAGAATGCGACTATAGGAACAAGCGTAATTTAAGAAGACGTGAGACCGGTCTGGTCTTAATGCTACATATTCAACAATGCCGTCACTCTGCACGCCACGCTACACAGAGAAACGTCCGCAAAAATACCACTGTGTAGAATTGTGATGATATAAGATAATGGTGGCAGGTCTCCCGTACGTGGCGGAGTAAATGTGAGAGATACAGCGGTCTGAATTGCTGCCCAGTGCGCGAAGAAATGAGACTGGGGTGGGGCGGAGTGTTGCCGCGTCGCGACCACCTGCGGCCGGGCCGGCGGCGGCACGTGGTGTGTCGGCTGTCAACAGCGGCCTCTGGCTTCGCCCGTGCAAGCCACGGCGACACGCAGTCTGTCAGCCGTTGCAGCGCCTCCGCCGCGGCTGCCTGCCCGCTCCCATTCATCCGGACGGCATCGCACGATAAGCGCTGCGCAAATACACCGAGGCCGGCGTCAGATAAGACCGATGCGCCGTGCGACACCGAACTCGCATTAGGGGCGGAAAGGAGCTCTAATCTCGAGAAAGGGACCTACGAGATTTATTCGTCTTAAACGGGAGCTAGTCTCAGTTTTAAAAGTCTCCAGCCGACGCAGAGAAGTGATTTTTCTTTATTCAAAAACGCTTCGGATGAATATCGTGATCGATTCTTTTTCCTCTTATCTACGACTGTGTGACATCGATTGAAGTTTGAACACTTTAGAAAAGAGGAGACGAAATGTTTTTGGATGTACACGTCTTGAACGATATGCTGAGGTCGTGATGTATCAGAACGAACGACCTAACTTTTTCACGTCAAGCAACTTTTGACACGTTAAAGGCATTTTTATTCCTCCACCACCTCTCCCCTTAGATCGGGGTCTTGTTAAGCGAAAACAAACGATTTCTTCAACTCCATTAATACCGACACATAGGCATCAACTTTCTGTTAACGGAACTGTATCATTGTTGCTCCACAATAACACGTCTGAATGAGATACAGAACCCGTTCGTATATATGACAAATTTCGGAGTAAGAAAACACGGTTTTCATATTAAATTTACTTGATTTCTTAATGCAGTTAAAGACTGAGGCATATGTACTTACCGTTTGTGCCATATGTTATGTACCGGTACCTCAAAGTATTGCTGGCCGATGTGGCCGAGCGTCTCTAGGCGCTACAGTCTGCAACCGGGCGACCGCTACGGTCGCAGGTTCGAATCCTGCCTCGGGCATCGGTGTGTGTGATGTCCTTAGGTTACTTAGGGTTAAGTAGTTCTAAGTTCTAGGAGACTGATGGCCACAGATGTTAAGTCCCATAGTCCTCAGAGCCATTTTTTGAACCTCAAAGTTTTGTACTAAATTGTTGATACTCTTCTACTTGGGATCCTTTCGTAACCCATAAAATGTCTAGATCGTACTCTCACAACTTATCTGCGCACAAATATGCCTGGAGTGATGGAGGCTACAACATTAGCAAGGTCTTTCGCAGAACGTCACAGGAAGAAATGCAGAGGCGTTATCTCCAGAGATCGCGCTGGAGGCTTGGTTGCTCTTGCTGGAAAATCACATTTGGCTTAGGGGGGGGGGGGGTGTATGTCAAGATAAACAGCTCCTGTTCCTGTTCGCTCTATGAAGAAAAATGGTCCAACTGTACTGTATTTAATCAGTTCACACCACACATTCACCGTTTCGCTGCCTCTCACTTGCTCCGGAAAAACCGCGAAGATTTCCCGAACACCAAATGCGAATGCTATGCCGATTAACCTTCCCACAGGTATGGAAGGTTGCTTCGTCAGAGAAACCATTTTCTATGTAGGTAGGTCGCTTTGCCCTATCCGGTCCAACATCTCAATAGCAAATTTGCGGCGAAGCAGTAAGTCGTTTTGCTACAGTGATGTCACAATTTGATCTCTGTTATCGCGCAAACAAATTCATTTATGCAGCACCTTAAGAGCTTCTGAGCGAGGGATGTTTAGCTCTCGTGGTGCTCGGCGAACCGACTTTGAGGGGCTTCTTTGGAAGGTCTGTGATCTCCTCTCCGCGTCAGACGTGCCAGGACCTGTCTGTCTGTTTACACTGGGAACTTGTCATAGCAAGCTTTAATCGTCTTAACATCTCGCGCCTCCCTTTGAAATTCCGTCGGAAATTTCTGTGGACAGCAATCGTGATTTCGTTTCCGCATTCCACACCGCGTGTTGGGCTCTCTTCGGGCGTAATCATTTCTGGTAATTATTTTGCACATGAAAGAAGAGTCGTTAAGAAATCTAAACAACTTTTTGAGTTTCTTTGCCGCAAGTATCTACCTCGTCGTTTTGTTAATTACCTTTGGAAAACGAAGGAGGCTCCAATTGTACACCGTGGGTTTTCAAAATAGTGGTTTTTACTGTCGTTGTGGTCGTTTGAATGGCACGCTGCCCGAAGTTAACTTCGCTCTCCGTCGAGTGTGTGGCACAAACATCACGTATCACTAGCCTCGGAGGCGCCAGTTTCCGTTGAGTGTGGCGTAAACTTCCGAGCGGCATTCCGTTCAAACTGCGTCAACAAAACTACAATAAAGTATTTTTACTCTGGAAGTCAGACGCACAAAAGTCACTAGATTTCACTCAAACGGATCTGGTATTTCGACACAAAAATACCATAGCCTCGTTGATGAGCGAAGTTGTGAAAATCAGTTGACATTTCTCATCAGCTCTTGGTCACTATTTGTCGAGGTAAAAAGACATTACAAATGGTTTAAAAGCTCTTTGAGTTGAACGACCTAGGTGCTTCACTCTTTATTTGTTGTTTAGCACCCTTTAAACGCAGTGTCCTCGCCTTCTTTCGGTGTTCTAGTAAAAAAAAAGAAAAAAAACCCAGCCTAAGGGATTAAAAAATGAGAGTAAGTTCTCGAAATGTGCCTCACTCAGCATAAGAAACAATTTGTAGAAATTGGTCGACGCTATATATTTTTTTGTTTATTCGTTATGGAATTTATTAATTCCTTGCAGTTCCATACTTGGTGCATAGTAGTTTTTTCATTGTAGTGGGTGCTCTTCATTGAGTAATGTGAGAATTTGTTGGAAAACTATTTGCAAAACCAAACCACACATATTAAGATCTTAGTTTAAGTAGTATTTAAAATACATCCTCCCTTTCGCTAGGAAACTCGTGATTACTAATAACAGCTATTACTTTTATAGTGATTTCAATTTATAAATAGCAACCAACAAAAAATAAGATATGAAACTTTTAAATGAATCATCATAACCGGTTTCGGGTATAAAACTGCATCTTCAAGAGATGTCTATATGCTGTTCCGACAAAGCCTCATGTTTTGTGTTGTTAAGAGGCGTGAAGACCTAAGAAACTATTTTGCTGCTTGAACTGAGAAATTCAATAGTCTTTCATGACATGTTCCGAGCGACGCATCGTAGATTATTTCCAGTGAATGTTTCCAGAATGTTTTGATTCGCGATCACTAAGGAAACATCCGTCCAGTTAATTTAATATTAAATGCAAAATTCTCTCTCTTTCTTTCTTTTCACCATGTTCTTTTACGCTTCCAACACGTATTAGTATAACTTTCATTCCAGCCTGACGCTTTCATCCACAAACTATTATATGCTCTGCAGACCACCACACTGTGCTTGGCGGAGGGTAAATTAGAATCGTATTTCTATTTTCTTTCCTGTTCTATTCTCATATTACATGAATGGAAAAATGACTGTATGCTTCTGTATGTGTTCCAGGCTCTGCTACGTTATTGTCACGATCTCTGAAAAAGATATACGATGGTCGTACAGTCTTCTGAGAATACAAGTTCTCTCAATTTACCCGCAAGGGTTGTGCAACACTTTCGCATGGGCTGAATCGCTCTGTGACGATCTTAGCAGTAGGTCTCTGAACTCATTCGCCGTTGTTCGTCACGCGTAGTTGATCAGAACTTCTAACGCTGAACCTTTATAACTGGCCGCGCTAGTCTTTTTTATGCGATCTGCTTTACACACGGCGCAATTGCATTTTCCCACAGCTCTTCTTACAAATCTGACTCCCATTCGCCTTCCCTAATACTGACTTTACGTGATGGTCCCCTTTCAACTCTCTTCTAAAGATTACCTTAAATATTTCTACAGTATAACGTCCCCAAATGTTCATTTTGTAATCAGATGTTTTCTCGTTGTTAGTTTAGAATTACCCTACATTTATCTACAGTTAGAGAAAGCAAGTGGAAATTTCGTCTAAGCCTTTCTTAATTTCTTTACGATCGTCCAATGAGAGTACTTTCCTCTACAAAACAGCATCATCAACGAATAATTACTCGTATAGTCATCTTTCGAGAGTCAGCAACTGTTTAGATAATTCTCATTTAATGTTCCGTTTCATTTCCACATTTTTAATTAGATTACATGTTTCGATCACATTGGACCATCTTCAGTTTTAAGTATTTCCGTCAGCATCCCGTCTTGTCTACTGAGAACTACATATCAGAGTATTGTCAGTCAGACGGATTGCTGATGGAACTACTTATATCTGAAGACGTTCCAGTGTGATCGAAACATGTAGGCTAATTAAAAATGAGCAACTGAGACGGAACAATAAAAGAGACTTATCATAATACTCGTATACTGTTGCTGATCCAGTCTGATTAGTCGTTTATGTATAATGAAAACATTGAATAGGCCTATCCAAAGACGTTTCCTTGGGGCACACTCAATGCTACTTCACTTTCTGTGAAACATTTTCTATCCAGTATAAAGTGCTCGGTTCCATTACCCAAATATTCTTGCAGTCGGCCGCATATCTCCGAAGATACCCCTATGATCGCACCTTCTGTAGTACTCGATGATGTACAGTGTCAAGCGTCTTCAGAAAATCTGGGAAGACGGCATCTGCCTGTTTACGTCTGCACCTACTCTCTGAAAGATGAGTATGAATAAATCAAGTTCTGTGTAACGCGTTATTTTAACTGAATGCGTACTGACATTTTTTTTTTTTTTTAAGATAAGCGCGCTTTCCTACAAGAATGTCGTAACATTTGAGCTTAGAATACGCTCTAGGGTCCAGCGACAGATTGACGTAAGCGATATCGGTCTGTAATCTCGTGCATTCGATCTGTTATTCTTTTTGAAACTGGAGTGACCTACGCTCTTTTCCAGTCACACGGGACTAAGCGGTGCGGCCCGATCTTTTGGCCCTGCCGAGCAGCGGTTCGGTCCACAGCGCGCGCATTCCTGACCAGGTATCCCCGTACAGCGACTCCACTCCAGGTAGAGTCAGGCGGCAGGTGCGCGTTCATTCATCCCGGCCGCGACCGCTCGCCGCATGGCGGGAAAACTCACCCGCCGCCGTCGCCGCCGCCGCCGCCGCCTGCTTCGCTGCCATCCTGAGCCGGCCGCTCGCTATCCACGGCAGCATCAGCATTCTGTCTGTAAGGGGCGAACTTTTCGATTGAGGGCATTGCTACAGCGCAAATGCAACGCAGCGCAACGCCGATGCGAGTTTACAAGCACCGATATGTAGTCGAGGGATTAGTGTAGTACGAGGGTCACTCCAAAAGAAATGCACACGATTTTTTTAAATCCATCTTTTATTCTACATGTTTGAAAATTTTGCAGTGTGTAGATACATCCTTTAGAAACAATATTTTCATTTCTCCACATAATTTCCATCCCTCTCAACTGCCACACGCCATCTTGGAACCAGCGCCTGTATACCCGCACGGTAAAATTCTGGACCAACCTGTTGGAGCCACTGTTTTGCAGCGTGCACCTTCAAACCTTGTTCCACAAAGAGAGTCTTACAGTTTCCCAAAGAGATGATAGTCACATGGAGCCAGGTTAGGACTGTAAGGCGGGTGTTTCAGTGTTGTCCATCCGAGATTTGTGATCGCTTCCACGGTATTTTGACTGACACGTGGCCGTGCATTGGCGTGCAACAGCAAAACATCCTGCTTTTGCCGATGTGGTCGAACACGACTCAGTCGAGCTAGAAGTTTCTTCAGTGTCGTTACCTATGCATCAGAATTTATGGTGGTTCCACTTGGCATGATGTCCACAAGCAAGAGTCCTTCAGAATCGAAAAACACCGTAGCCATAACTTTTCCAGCAGAAAGTGTGGTTTTGAATTTTTTTTTATTGGGTGAATTTGTATGACGCCACTCCATTGATTGCCTCTTCGTCTCTGGTGAAAAATGATGGAGCCATGTTTCACCACGTGTCACAATTCTTCCAAGAAATTCATCTCCACCATTCCCGTACTGTTCCAAAAGTTCGCTGCATACCGTTTTTCTTGTTTCTTTGTGAGCCACTGTCAACATCCTGGGAACCCACCTGGCACAAACCTTTTTTAACGCCAACACTTCCAGTATTCTGCAAACATTTCCTTCCCCTATCCCAACGTAGCGTGACAATTCGTTCACTGTGATGCGTCTGTCAGCAGTCACCCATTCGTTAACTCTCTGCACATTGTCTGGAGTGTGTGCAGTACGAGGCCTGCCGCTGTGAGGACAATCCTCAATATTGCCGTGCCCGCTTTCATCACGTAACCTGCTTGCCCACCGACTAACTGTACTGCGATCGACAGCAGCATCTCCATACACCTTTTTCAACCTCTTGTGGATGTTTCCCACTGTCTCGTTTCCACAGCACAGGAATTCTATGACAGCACGTTGCTTCTGACGAACGTCACAAGTAGTAGCCATCTTGAAGACGTGCTGTGACGGCGCCACTCACGGGAATAGGTTGAACTAAGTTTGAAAACAAGCTGGAAGGATGTATCTACACACTATAAAACTTTCACACATGCATAATGAAAACTGTATTTTTACAACAATAGTGTGCATTTCTTTTGGAGTGACCTCGTAACGCCCGTGTCTTTCTAAGTGCGTACGGTAAATGCAGAAACGTGAACTATGGCGACCAAATGCGTCCAAACAGGACCAAAGTGCTCTTATTCTTCTGTTGACTTCATGAAGAATATGTATGGGGTACAATGTCTGTCGAGAACCACTGCGAGAAGGAATACTGCTGTTCCGTGATAGCGCACGCCACCATGTCGCAAATGTCGTAACGCAGAAGTTAACTCAAGTGGCAGAGACTGGAGCATCCATCCCCATATTCCTGATCTCTCCCCATGCTATTATCGCTCTTTATGTTCCTTAAAAAAGGTCTTGGAGGGTCGAGGGTTCCTGTCAGACGAGACACGCAGCAGGTAGTTACGGACTTCTTCACGCAGCAGGATACGGCGTATCACCAATCATCGTATCTCCGAAGTGGTGCGTCGGTGGAATGCTTGCCTCATTGGTCACAGCGATTTTGCCTGTCTGGCATACTAACTGTGCACTGTACAGCATTCGAACTGAACATTTTTTATCACCCCCTTGTAGCTGCTCCAACTATCCTCAAACTCTGCGGTCGTCTTAATTTCATCACTTACGTCGCTTAATGCGTTACTTTACACCAGATTTTATACGTCAGATAAGTCTTTTGCAATCACAGATTTGACAGTATACAATCCCAACAGTTTACTAATTACTTACTTGCTTCTTCTGGATTGTTGTAGTCAGATCAGCTGTGGTCAGAATGTATTCGCTCTTCAAACACTCGCTAGGCACTGCTTACGCCATTCTCCGCAATATCCTTTGTACAGCTTTTGAGGAGTTTAAACTGTTGTTGTTGTTGTTGTGGTCTTTAGTCCTGAGACTGGTTTGATACAGCTCTCCATGCTACTCTATCTTGTGCAAGCTTCTTCATCTCCCAGTACCTACTACAACCTACATCCTTTTTAATCTGCTTAGTGTATTCATCTCTTGGTCTCCCTCCACGATTTTTACCCTCCACACTGCCCTCCAATACTAAATTGGTGATCCCTTGATGCCTCAAAAGACGTCCTACGAACCGATCCCTTCTTCTTGTCAAGTTGTGCCACAAACTCCTCTTCTCCCCAATTCTATTCCATACCTCCTCATTAGTTATGTTATCTACCCATCTAATCTTCAGCATTCTTCTGTAGCACCACATTTCGAAAGCTTCTATTTTCTTCTTATCCAAACTATTTATCGTCCATGGTTCACTTCCATACATGGCTACACTCCATACAAATACTTTCAGAAATGACTTCCTGACACTTAAATCTATACTCGATGTTAACAAATTTCTCTTCTTCAGAAACGCTTTCCTTGCCATTGCCAGTCTACATTTTATATCCTCTCTACTTCGACCATCATCAGTTATTTTGCTCCCCAAACAGCAAAACTCATTGACTACGTTAAGTGTCTCATTTCCTAATCTAATTCCCTCAGCATCACCCGACTTAATTCGACTACATTCCATTATCCTTGTTTTGCTTTTGTTGATGTTCATCTTATATCGTCCTTTCAAGACACTATCCATTCCGTTCAACTGCTCTTCCAACTCCCTTTCTGTCTCTCTAATATATATATATATATATCTGAAATGTAACGCCCACTGTTCAAGGTGCCGTCAATGCGAACAACAGGTGACCGAGACGTGTAACCAATGGCACCCCATACCATCACGCCAGGTGATACGGCAGTATAGAGGTGACGAATACAAGCTTCCAACGTGCGTTCACCGCGATGTCGCCAAACACGGATGCGACCATCATGATGCTGTAAACAGAACCTGGATTCATCCGAAAAACTGACGTTTTGCCATTCGTGCACCCAGGTTCGTCGTTGAGTACACCATCGCAGGCCCTCCTGTCTGTGATGCAGCGTCAAGGGTAACCGCAGCCATGGTCTCCGAGCTGATAGTCCATGCTGCTGCAAACGTCGTCGATCTGTTGGTGCAGATTGTTGTTGTCTTGCAAACGTCTCCATCTGTTGACTCAGGCCGAGACGTGGCTGCACGATCCGTTACAGCCATGCGGATAAGATGCCTGTCGTCTCGACTGCTAGTGATACGAGGCCGTTGGGATCCAGCACGGCGTTCCGTATTACCCTCCTGAACCCACCGATTCCATATTCTGCCAACAGTCATTGGATCTCGACCAACGCGAGCAGCAGTGTCACGATACGATAAACCGCAATCGCGATAGTGTACAATCCGACCTTTATCAAAGTCGGAAACGTGATGGTACGCATTTCGCTTACTTACACAAGGTATCACAACAACGTTTCACCACCAACGCCGGTCAACTGCTGTTTGTGTATGAGAAATCTGTTGGAAACTTTCCTCATATCAGCACGTTGTAGGTGTCGCCACCGGCGCTAACCTTGGGTGAATGCTCTGAAAAGCTAATCATTTGCATATCACAGTATCTTCTTCCTGTCGGTTAAATTTCGCGTCTGTAGCACGTCATCTTCGTGGTGTAGCAATTTTAATGGCCAGTAGTGTAACACAAAGAATATATGACAACCTTCGCAACCGAATCAGTGCATGCATTGAGTCCATAGGAAATGTAACGTCATAAGTGGGCTCATTGTGTCAAGTTCCTTGTACATTTGACTCGATTTTATAATCAGTGTAATAACTATTTTTTTTTATCAGGTAGCGCGGATGTATAAAATGATGTTCTCTGGACCTTGATAGCGGGAAAGCTGATCCCTTAAGAGTAACGTTGCTTGTTATCAGAGATATAAACGACAACCAAAAATTACTTCGTCAGGCTCCTTTCTCACATCGAACAGAAAAGCCGCAATACTTCTCAGTTTATCAAAAGAGTATTCTTTATCAAGATAGTACAGTCCTTTGCGCTAATGATAAAGCGAATGCCACATTTTATCAAAGGAGAATTCCTCTTCATCAAGATAATGCATTACTCTGCGCAAATAATAACGCAAGAGAAATAGCATAGATAAAACAGAGAATGCAGAATCTTGGTAAGCATCTTGGTCGAGTTATCTCTTGATTCTGAAACTCTCCATTGTGACCATTCCTTTGTCTGATAGGTAGCAGATAAACCACAAGGTTCATTAAGAATCCATTAACATCAGATCTTTTGCTTAAGAATTTCAGTAAGGTACTTCCAGAATACATTGATCAGCCAGAACATAATGACCACCGACATACTATGGATATATAACTGTCCAGGCAATAGATGGGGCACCTGGAGAGGAACTCAGTGGTAACTTCCCATGGATGTGCTGGCCCTCCAACTCGCGAGATCTGGACCCGATCGAATACATCTGGGATGTGTTGAATGTGGCGTGAGAGCTGATCCCTCATTCTCCTCCGTAGTTTACCTGAATTAGGTGACGTGTGTGTGTAGATATGGAGCCAGCGATCTAGGCTTCCTTTACCAGGCTACAGATTAGCTGGCTGTTTCTCAAGGAGTTCCTTGCGGGGTGGGGGAGTGGCTCTGTACGTAAAAAACAGTATTTCATTTGAGTCCATAGACGTATCACGACACTGCACTGAACAGATATTTGAATGTTGTGCAGAAGCAGTTGAATTTAGTGAAACTAAACTTCTAATTGCTGTTGTTTATAGGTCCCCTAACTCCGACTTCAGAGCATTTTTGCTTAAGCTAGAGAGGGTTCTTGATTCACTTTGTAGGAAGTACCAGAAAGTAGTTATATGTGGTGACTTCAATATTAATTTTGAACATGATTGTGCAAGAAAAAGGATGTTGGTAGATCTCCTAAATTCATATGATCTGATGCAAACTGTGTTTTTTCCAACTAGGGTGCTGGGGAACAGTAGCAAAGTCATAGACAATATTTTTATTCATTCTTCATTACTAGATGGGCATTCTGTCAGTAAAAGGGTGAATGGCCTTTCAGACCATGATGCACAAAATTTAACACTAAAAGGTTTTTGTACTCAAACCAATGTCGTATTTAATTACGAACTACGTAGGAAAGTTAATCCAACAGCAATAGAATGTTTTTCAAAACTTGTCAAGGAACAAGAGTGGCAAGATGTTTATAGTGCCGATAATACAGATGATAAATACAATGCTTTCCATAACAAATTTCTCATGCTCTTTGAGAGTTGCTTTCCATTAGAACATTCTAAACGGGGTACTAGCAGTAATGGACAGCCCGATTGGCTGACTAGCGGGATAAGGATATCATGTAGAACAAAGCGGGAATTATATCAAAATGTTAGAAGCAGTCACAACAAGCTACAGTAGCCCATTATAAACAGTATTGTAGGGTGCTTAAAAATTTTATTAGCAAGGCAAAGAGTATGTGGTATGCAAATAGAATAGCTAATTCACAGGATAAAATTAAAGCCATATGGTCAGTTGTGAAGGAAGTGTCTGGTCAGCAGCACAAGGTTGATGATATAAAGTCAGTTCGCAGTACTAATATTTCTGTTACTGATAAATCAGATATATGTACAGTATTTAACAACCATTTTCTGAGCATTGCTGGTGAATTAAATAAAAATTTAGTTTCTACAGGAAATCATATAAATTTCTTAGCAAATGCCTTTCCGAGATTGACGTCTGAAATACTCCTCTGTGATACAGACAAGAAGGAGATTGAGTCAATAATTAAATCACTGAAGACTAAGGACTCTCATGGTTATGATGGAGTATCTAGTAGAATATTAAAGTACTGTGCTGCACATGTTAGCACTGTGTTTAGCCATATTTGTAATTTTTCCTTTAGGAATGGTCAGTTTCCTGAGCGATTAAAGTACTCAGTAGTAAAGCCGCTTTATAAGAAGGGAGAAAGGGATAATGTAGATAATTTTAGACCTATTTCTATGCTATCAGTGTTTGCAAAAGTTATCGAAAAAGCTGTGTATGTAAGGTTAATTGATCATTTTATATCACACGATTTGCTATCAAATGTACAGCTCGGCTTTAGAAGTCGTTAGACAACTGAAAATGCTATATTCTCTTTTCTCTGTGAGGTACTGGATGGGCTAAACAAAAAGTTTCCAACGCTTGGCGTATTTTTTGATTTAACAAAGGCATTTGACTGTGTTGATCACACAATATTGCTCCAGAAGTTGGGCCATTACGGAATAAGGGGAGTAGCTCACAATTGGTTCACCTCTTACTTTAGCAACAGGCAGCGAAAGGTCATTATTCACAATGTTAATAACGGCTGTGATGTGGGATCTGAGTGGGGTACTGTCAAGTGGGGGGTGCCCCAGGGATCAGTGTTGGGGCCGCTCCTGTTCCTTATTTATATAAATGATATTCCCTCTAGTATTATGGGTAACTCCAAAATATTTCTGTTTGCTGATGACACTAGCTTGGTAGTAAAGGATGTTGTGTGCAACATTGACTCGGTTTCAAGTAGTGCAGTACATGACCTCAGTTCATGGCTTGTAGAAAATAAACTAACGTTAAATCACAGTAAGACTCAGTTTTTACAGTTTCTAACACACAATTCAACAAAACCTGACGTTTTAATCTCACAGAACGGGCATATGATTAGTGAAACTGAACAGTTCAAATTTCTAGGTGTTCAGATAGATAGTAAGCTGTCGTGGAAAGCCCACGTTCAGGATCTTGTTCAAAGACTTAATACTGCCATTTTCACTATTCGAACGGTATCGAAAGTGAGTGATACTTCGACACGTAAATTAGTCTGCTTTGCTTATTTTCATTCACTTATGTCGTATGGTATTATGTTTTGGGGTAACTCTTCCCATTCTAGAAGGATATTTTTGGCTCAGAAACGGGCGGTTCGGGCAATAAGTGGTGTGAGTTCACGAACCTCTTGTCGACCTCTGTTCACGAGTCTGGGTATTTTGACATTGGCCTCTCAATATGTATATTCCTTATTGTCGTTTCTTGTTACGAATATTAGTTTATTTCCAACAATAAGCAGCTTTCACTCGGTTAATACTCGACAGAAATCAAACTTCCATTTGGATCGGACTTCCTTAACTCTTGTGCAAAAAGGTCTGCAGTATTCTGCTGCATCCATTTTCAATAAGCTGCCACTCGAATTCAAAAATCTTAGCAGTAATCCATGCGCTTTCAAATCGAAACTGAAGAGTTTCCTCATGGGTCACTCCTTCTATTCTGTCGAGGAGTTCCTTGAAAAATTAAGCTGATTCTCATTGTATTGCTGATTGCGTTTGCTTAAACTTATGGACTGATTTTCTTCCAGGTTCATGAACATTTATTTTTATCTGTTATTACTTTTATGTTGTAAGTTCATGTACTGACACGTTCCATGACCTTGGAGATTTGCTCCTCAATCTGGTCCTACGGAATTTGACATGTAAATAAATAAAAAAAAAAAAAGGAAGGCCTCATTGATTCCGTGCCACGATGCATCGCCGCTGTCATCCGTATCAAAAAAGGACATACCGGCTGTTAGGTAGCTGGCCATAGTATTCTGGCTTCGTATGTTGAAAAGTAAGTAAAAATCATTTCGCACCAGGCTGGCTGGCGTTTTAGTTGGTATGATCAATATTGACGCTGTAAGTATTGGCCGAGCGACTTGTAAATACTGCTTCAAGTAACAGGCAAGTGGCCGGTGTCGCCTGCATCGATTCAGTGCTGCGTCCAGCCCATTACTTATTTCACTTGTTGTCCACTATTTAATCTTGAAAGTGTAGTCAAGTGACTGATCACAAAAACACTGCGTACTGACAACTGGTCTGTTTGAGAGACACACTGAACAGCTCTTTCGGAACTCGGCTATGAGCCTGCAGATACCGGTGTCAGAGACTAACGAAGGCAAACACAATCAGCCGTTGTGCAATATTACTTCATACTTAGAAGGGAGCAGGCTTCGGACGCGGCCAATTCATTCGGTTCCTATTTGGCAGCTCGTCTGTGTGCAACCTGAAATGAAAGTTTTAAAAATATTTTGGCTCAACACCTTAACGTTTCTCAGGAAGCCAGCCACAAAGTTCACTGCGCGCTGTCGTCTCACAGTTAACGGAGTCGATAGGCCGGCCGCAGTGGCCGAGCGGTTCTAGGCGCTTCAGTCTGGAACCGCGCGACCGCTACGGTCACAGGTTCGAATCCTGCCTCGGGCATGGATGTGTGTGATGTCCTTAGGTTAGTTAGGTTTAAGTAGTTCTAAGTTCTAGGAGACTGATGACCTCAGACGTTAAGTCCCATAATGCTCAGAGCCATTTGAACCATTTTTTGGAGTCGATAGTATTGTTCCTGGAGAACGAGAAAAGAAACTATTCACACTGTCCCTTTGTATCCATAAGGTATACGTTGGTGAACGAAAGCGTCGCTGGATTAGCAACCAAGACATTTCTCTGGGGAGGGGAGACTGGTGTTCGATTCTCGAATGATTTCTGCTGGTTTTTAACTGTATTTTCTCCGTATCGAATTCTGTAGGAATAGGAAGGTTAGTAAGGTAAGTAGAACAACAACGAGTAGTAACAAGGAGGATAAGGGAATTTCTCAAACAACTTTGGTTAGTAAATAATTACAGTTTAAATCCTGGTTGCCTTACAACGGCTCTTTCGCTGTTACGTGTCCTCAGATTCCATCGAACAACTGCATGATGTACGTGAAATACATTCGCAGTTGCGAATACGAACAACCATCAGTTGTATAAGGGAATGACGATATTAAAAACTTGTGCCGAACTGGGACTCGAACCTAGATTTCCCGCCGTAGACGAGCGGCCGCCTTAACCGCTTGGACTATCCGAACACGACTCACGGCGAGACCCAACCATGTGTCTACAACCTGCACTTGTAAATCCATTATGTAATTCCCGTGCAGGGGAGGAAATTTTAATTGAAAATTTCTGCGGATAAATACGATATTGCAGTGCATGTGGTGTTAAGCAGAACGAAGCAATGTTCCTTCGGACATGCATGCATGCATTGCGTGTTTCTGTTTAACAATGCATGCTCTACAATGTCGTAACTACATGATGGCATATAAACACTCGAACTAAATACACTAGCGACATTAAGAACGTCTAATAGTTCTCGTCCTGATTCAGTGCTTAAGACCAAACATCAAAGGTCATCAGTCATTCATCCCGCACAGCTGAAGCAGTGTACCTACTCTGCCTGCGAACAGTGTTAAGTTGCGTTTGCAAGTGTGAGAAAGTGTTTGAAATACTTGCATAAGGTGTATCTGAGGCGGACCATGGGAACCAGCCCGGTATTCATCTAGTGGGATGTGGGAAACCGCCCAAAAACGACATCCAGGCTGGCCGGCACACAGACCACTCGTTAACCCGCCAGGCGAATTCGATCTGGGGTTCGTGTACTCCCCGACCCGGAAGGGGTCGTGTTAACACGCGAGGCTAACCAGGCGAGTAATATCTAAGCAACCGCCGCGCAACTCTATTGTTCCTTCTGAAGATGTGGTGAAAAACATATTTGGTTTACATTCGATTTCTTTTTTTCGGGAATTAATTTTGAAGCGTACGTGACATACGATAACATGGCTTGACCTGAAAGATCAGTTCTGACAGTTGATCATGAATTACAGCATGAATCGTTTTTGCATCGGCGCGGTTGGTCAATGCCCTATGGATTTCCACAAAAACAGTGAAATTTTGAAAACCCAAACAAAATTCTGTCCCGTGCCTGACTGTAAACAAGCATCGCGTGGATCGCTGTCAGTGGTCCCTCGTGACAAATTCGCAGCAGGCTTACTCGGAATTGTTTTCATACAACGAGGCTGATAATTTTAATTCTCTACTAATCAATGTCGTTTGAGAAATTTATTTGGCTGCCCTATTATTGGTTATTGATTTACTTGCCTTATTAACCCTCCCAGTTGCGACGTGCAAGAAAAATACAGATAAACTGCAGAACTCGTTTGGGAATCGAACACGGATTCTGCGCTCCCCAGCCTAATGGCTCAGTCGCCACTCCAGCGGCGTTGTTGTTCACTAGTGTGAACGTTATTGGTATGTGAGGAGCAGACACAATAGTTTCTTTCCTCGATTTCTAGGGAAATATCTGTTTGATGAGCCCATTAATGATAATGAAAAATACTCAGTTAAAATTATGTATCGATCTCGTCAATTCTGAGCCGACTGCGGTTACTGAACTTTAGGAGCGGTTTTCAAAACTGAGTGATGAGGGGTCTTTCATTTTACGATGTACACGAGTGGCATGTCAAATATGAGCCGAATCGGTTGGGGTGTATGAGGCGTTCCCCGTGTTGAATACATTTGTTGGATCATGGAAGACGATGACGGAAGAGTGATTGTAATCGTCCACTGTGCGCTGTCGGATCCCCTAATAGTCTACACGACGATTCGACGAACAGCGTCAGCGCTGACCCCGCACTTGGACAGTGAACCTTCCGCAGCTTGCGGTCGGCGCGAGTTCTGCGTAATACTTGTGCGCGCCTGACGCTGCGCCGTGACAGGAATTTCGCTGACGTCCGCCCACGGCGGAACATAAATCTCTGGCGGTGCTATCTTAATTCGCCAGTTTCTCACGGCCTCGCCTATCGCACGCCGCGCTCCTGTGCCTATCTCTGCGGCCGCTGCTGACCCATGAGAGCTCCGCAGACCGAAGTTCCCTGCGTTGCACTGACGGTGACGTTCGGATTTACACAGAGTGCTGCGCCTGGTCTGATACAAGCGCTACCAAGCTCGTAGAGCGTTCCTACAATATATTTCACGAACTTCTGCTACTGTTTGTCCCTTAGAGCAGAAGTGTACTACGTAAGATATCAAGTATCTAATTTGTTTCCCACTGCATAAGCGTTATTCTCTTACAGATTTCATGCTTTCCTGAGTTACTTACTTTTATTTCTATTTGCTTTGCATCAGATACACAACTTGAGTATGAAATACACAAAGAAACATTGTCTTCTGGATAGACTGAGTCTGAAAGAAAAGCAAATCTGTGGTACGTACACAAGTAAATGCCTAGTACTCATTTATTATGTGTATATTGTTGGTGATATAGCGAGAAGCATCATTGGGCCCAGTGCCCAGTGCCAAAAAAATGGTTCAAATGGCTCTTAGCACTATGCGACTTAACTTCTGAGGTCATCAGTCGCCTAGAACTTAGAACTAATTAAACCTAACTAACCTAAGGACATCACACACATCCATGCCCGAGGCAGGATTCGAACCTGCGACCGTAGCGGTCACGCGGTTCCAGACTGAAGCGCCTTTAACCGCACGGCCACACCGGCCGGCTAAATTCCAAAAAGCTATAAGAAAATTATGTGGGCACAACTATACCTATGGGACATTTAATCTCACCTTCACCTCTCAATGATGTAATGAGTTGCCAGGAACGATATGTGTTTCGTATACCACATTAAACTGTAGCTCCCCTTTCCCCGTTTAGATAACGGGAATGTTAGCTACTGCCGGCCGCGGTGGTCTCGCGGTTCTAGGCGCGCAGTCCGGAACCGTGCGACTGCTACGGTCGCAGGTTCGAATCCTGCCTCGGGCATGGATGTGTGTGATGTCCTTAGGTTAGTTAGGTTTCAGTAGTTCTAAGTTCTAGGGGAGTGATGACCTCAGAAGTTAAGTCCCATAGTGCTCAGAGCCATTTTGTTAGCTACTCGCATGTTCCCAAAGTTATGTCCAGTCGAAAGGCTTGCACTCGGCACACGCAGTAATAATAATAATTACTATTATTATTATTGTACGAACATTGCACAAATGTGTGGAAACCGAATACCCCCCCTCCTTTCTCTCTCTCTCTCTCTCTCTCTCTCTCTCTCTCTCTCTCTCTCTGTC
Source organism: Schistocerca nitens (assembly GCF_023898315.1). NCBI lineage: Eukaryota > Metazoa > Arthropoda > Insecta > Orthoptera > Acrididae > Schistocerca > Schistocerca nitens. The sequence goes on from NC_064615.1 coordinate 481,865,167, forward strand.
TCTCTCACTCACTCTCTTTCTTTCTCTCTATTTCAAAAGGGAAGCAGTAGCTAGCAAGTTTGCGGATTCAGATTATCGAGTTGTTCGAATGAATATGTTCCTCGAAGCGACAGCAACAATCGGAAACAAATAATCGGACAGCGTACATTATTTATGTCGGCGATATTTGTCAACTGTGTGGTTCTCGCGACTCTATACGCTGCACGATGTTGGCAGAACCAGGAAATAGACTAGACTGAGTTACCTGTTGGCACACACAGGAAACACGGCACAAAGGTTATTCTACTACAGTATGGCTCTATCGCTTCCAAACTCTTAGTAAGCCCGTGTTCAGTATGCCAAAGCTCACAGAGAAGGAAACTACTGTATTTAAGTGAAATTTGTGTGTCTTGAAACGACCTAACAGATTATGTAGGAAATGAAGTACCCCTTGCAACTGGATGAATACTAGACTCGTTTTAGCCAGGATTAGCATACACAGCCCTTGTTGTACATTGTGGTTACAGTTTCCCGTGGATCCAAGGAATCAGGCGAAAGTGTCCATGTGTGACGCGTCGAAAATTCGCACTTTTCTCCTCCAATAAAGTTACTGTTCCGTCTCTCTTAATCAAGATGGGACGGAGCTTATCACGAACTTCCACTCTTACCAATAACAGTCACCAGTTGTTCTCGTGCACATTTGTAGGAATTCTATAATTGTGTTAATAAATTTATAAGAAGGAAGTTAGAGAAAATACTTAAAACTAAAAAAATGTACCAATCTGGTACTTGTAGATCTTCGTCGAAATTATGTCTCTTTCAGTGAATGTTTTCGTTTTGTAGGTATGGCGGATTCAATTCTTCACGAATAAGAACTCTGCTGCGTAAATATTTTTGTCTGTCCTTTTTATTTTCCTCCTGTCATTGTTGTTGTTGTTGTTGTGGTCTTCAGTCCTGAGACTGGTTTGATGCAGCTCTCCATGCATACAGTAAAGCTGCATGTCCTCGGGAAAAATTACGGCTGTAGTTTCCCCTTGCTTTCAGCCGTTCGCAGTACCAGCACAGCAAGGCCGTTTTGGTTAATGTTACAAGGCCAGATCAGTCAATCATCCAGACTGTTGCCCCTGCAACTACTGAAAAGGCTGCTGCCCCTCTTCAGGAACCACATGTTTGGCCTCTCAACAGATACCCCTCCGTTGTGGTTGCACCTACGGTACGGCCATCTGTATCGCTGAGGCACGCAAGCCTCCCCACCAACGGCAAGGTCCATGGTTCATGGGGGAAGCTCCTGTCATATTTCAGTATAATTTCATGACTTCTGTTTCTATGCATTAATATAACAATTTTGGGACAAATACTTTACAGAATTCCTTCATAACTCACTACTGGTTAGTACACAACGACTACCTCTCGTTACTCCATAACCGACTGTACTGTACTTAACACAAAACGAAGGTACCGTACCTCGCAGCACACAGATATTTGAATTCATCGATATTAACATCTTAAGATGAGTTTATGGTATCGACATAACCGAAATTATTTCGAAAAAGATACAAATATATTTAATATTTCATAAAAGCAATGATTATAGGAAATAGCTAGTGTTGTATTAATGATGAATCAACAAGGTAAATCCAGAATGAGATTTTCACTCTGCAGCGGAGTGTGCGCTGATATGAAACTTCCTGGCAGATTAAAACTGTGTGCTGGACCGAGACTCGAACTCGGGACCTTTGCCTTTCGCGGGTAAGTGCTCTACCAACTGAGCTACCCAAGCACGACTCACGATTCGTCCTCACAGCTTCAGTTCTTCCAATACCTCGTCTCCTACCTTCCAAACTTCACAGAGGCGATTTTGCGAACCTTGCAGAGCTAGCACTCCTGGAACAAACGATATTACAGAGATATGGCTTAGCCACAGCCTGGGGGATGTTTCCAGAATGAGATTTTTACTCTGCAGTGGAGTGTGCGCTGATATGAAACTGGAAGGTAGAAGACGAGGTACTGGCAGAACTGAAGCTGTGAGGAGAGGTCGTGAGCCGTGCTTGGGTAGCTCAGTTGGTAGAGCACTTGCCCGCGAAAGGCAAAGATCGCGAGTTCGAGTCTCGGTCCGGCACACAGTTCTAATCTGCCAGGAAGTTTCAACAACGTAAATACTTCAGCATTTGGGGTATCGCAATCTACGATACTCCGCGGAGAACGAGGTATGTTGAGAAATTCCGTTACAAGCTTAATACGCTAAAGCCGTCCTTGTTTCTTACAAATGGCTGAAATATAGATAACGGTGTTGTAGCTAGACCGAACTGACTAACGTATGTTTTCGGATGCTAATACAGCTATGCAAATGGCCTCATTGCGAGCTTCAGGTCTGAGTCTGGTTAAGGTAGAAAACTTCAAGTGCCTAGTCCCCTTATTTAACGACCGTAGCACACGGAGAAAGACAAAGCGGCGAATTATTAATACCTCCAGAACAGACAGCCGGCCGGTGTGGCTGAGCGGTTCTAGGCGCTACTGTCTAGAACCGCGCGACCGCTACGATCGCAGGTCCGAATCCTGCCTCGGGCATGGATATATGTGATGTCCTAGGGTTGGTTAGGTTTAAGTAGTTCTAAGTTCTAGGGGACTGATCACCTCAGATATTAAGTCCCACAGTGCTCAGAGCCATTTGAGCCTCCAGCACATACATCTGCAAAACAGAAAGGTACATAATACAGTAGTAATTCCAAAGATGTGACATGGAATAGGGACCTTGAATACAACGAGGGTGGACGATGAGAAAAAACCTTGAGAGAAGTCTTTGGCGACATGGGGATAGTAGGAAAGGAAGAGTCAGGAACTGTACGAATTGTTGCGGCAACGAAAGTGTCCAGGAGATGAAGGTAAAACGACTTCTTTCGACAGGAGTTGCATTCCTGAATACCGAAAATTTATAACAGTTCTTTGGGAAGGATCGAAGAGGCTTGGCAGATCCAGGTAACATTTGGTGAACTAAGTTGTGAAAGACGTAAGACAGCTGGGAATTGAATAGAAAAGGACTCAAATACTACAAGAGCGGAGTCAGTGGACACTGACTGTGAGGTCGCCAAATGACGTTAAAGGTAGATAAAAAGTAAAACAAGGATGTTGATGGACCGTAACAGTAATAGATTGTCACCAAATTAAGCTCCTAGCCATCGTGAATACCTGTAGCTAGTAAGAGCGATGTCTTACCAGTCTAGACATAGATATGTGGCACGATAATGGCGGCGCAGTGGATGTCCCAACCTGCTCAGCAGGTGACGCCAAAGTTAGCGCGCAGTTTCCTCATTGAGGGAAAGGGGGCGTTGGAGACACCGAAGGGTCCGGAACTAAAATGCCACTGGTGTCTGCGACCGCGGTGTGTGCGGGGCGGGTTTGGGGGGGGGGGGGGGGGGAAAGGGGAGGTGAAGGGAACTCCCAGACAGCACCGGAACAGGACAGCGACAGGAGTTAAGGCCGGTTCCCACTAGGGCTGCCGCGCGTCAAAACCGCGCGTCAGCGGCGTGGTTGCCATGGAAATGGCGTCAGCGGCAAGGCGCGGCGGGCTCTGCGTCGCGGTTTGACCATGTCGAACCGCTTCCGCTGCCGCGTGACGCGCTCTAGGTGCGCGCCGCCAATCACAGAACGCGCTGAGCGTGACGTCAGGTACGGAACCCCGGGCCACACGAACTTTCGCCGAACCGCTGGCGCGGACGCGGCGGCAGCTATGAAATACTTATCATCCGATTCCAAGGAAACTATTCGGTAGAAAAATTTGATTCTTGGTCATATTACAGCCTGATATCTTCTCTCGATAAAGGACCGAATTTCTTTTCGTTATTCGTCGTGGTTACTTGCTGTATCGCATTTACGTAAACCTTTACACGAAATTTGAATGAGTGTGCAGAGGTAAAAACGCATTGCGTTGACTTTGCGTACAGTTCATTTTAGGTAATAAATTATTGCGTATGAAATTTAGTCAACATATCGAAATTGTTTTTAAAGGTGAGAGCAGATCGATAGCTATCACCGTTCTCGAGATATTGAATGATATGTCGGCGGACGGGCTGTGCTGTGATCGCGCGCGGGTTGCTCGCGGCGCTACCGATACTTCGTCCTGCTCGTCGTAAACCGTGTGGTTGTATCAACCGCAAATTTCGTAAACGGTTCAAGAAATCGAAACGTGTTTTTTTTGCAAACGATAACTTGTGAAAAGTCATGTATTTCGTCGCATGATAAATATCCTAAATCTGTTTATCTACCGAGATATGAAAGTAACTACAGTTTTTCAGAAGGGATAGATGAATTGTTTTAAACAGCATTTAATAGCATGTGGAATGAGAAGTTAAACCGAAACTAATTTGCTGGTATGTCATAAAATGTAATTTACTAAATATCTACAGCTATTGATTATTTCCTTTGGTAAGTAACAAACTTTTTTTTCTTTATCCAGTGAACTTTACTGATTCAACGCGCGTTTCGCCTTTTACTTTAAGGCATCTTCGGTGGAATCTAGAATGATTCAGTTTTGTTTTGATATGTGATACTTGCAGATTATAAAACAGTTCACATCTTTTTTTACGTGAATGACTGATTACTTACAGTGAATCGAGTTTTTGACGGACATATACATTTCGCCTCACCTGGTCATGTGCTGGAGGTTGAACTAAAACTTAGATTATGGAACATAAGCACATTTTCATGTTCGCTCTTTTTTCTTCTGTCACTAGCTGTAGACGTTTTACCGAAAACTCTGATTTGAAGTCGTAACTACAGTGTGTTCACCTCATGTCCCTTCCTGTCTGGTTTGTTTATGTACATGTTGCCAATCTGCAGAATTATATGCTGAAAACTAATGTTTGTTTATTTTTGTTCTCTTTATATCTGTATGTATGTGTGGCTAGCCAGTGATAATTATAGGAAGTTGAAAGTAAATCCAGTAGTTGTCAGACAGTGGTTGAAAGATCTGGTGTTCAGCTGATTTCAGTTTTGGTTTAAATGTTCTGTGGAGGAGTGCATGGAAGAGTAAATTCACTGCTTACAGTAATAGATAAAATAGTAGAATAGCATTTCAACAGATGATTATTATCAGAATACTATCACCCAACCCCTTTGTCCTCACTCTTTGACGCCCCGTAATACGTCCTGCCAACTAACCCCTATTGTTGTCAAGGTTGTGCCGTAATTTCCTCTTCCTCCTCTATTTAATTCCGTACTTCTTCTTTAGTCACACGATCCTCGTATCTAATCTTCAGCATTCTTATTGATCACCACGTTTTGAAAGCGTCCATTGTCTTCTTGACAGAACTGTTCATCGTCCACATTTCACTTACATACAAGGCTACACACCACACAAATACCTTTGTAAAATAGTATCCAACCATTAGAATTTATATTCGATGTGAACAAATTTTCTTTTTCAGAACGCTTTTTTTGCTATTGACAGTCTTCAGTCAGGTTTGCATCTGCACCAGGAAATACCTTAAAATTTAAAATCTGGTTTCGAAAACTCTGTTCCAAATTTATATTATTCTTTCGTGATTCTTAAGCAAGGTGCTGGCGATGATTACATTATGCTCTGTGGGAAATTCTATCAGGTGGCTTCCACTTTCATCCCTTCCACCTAGCCTTTGTGTTCTTACTGTTTTCGTGTACCTGCTACTGCATCACATTTTAAATTTTTGTCTCGCTTAACTATCTGAATAATCTCTTTTATCGTACATTGTTTCAATGTGTTAGGGGATAGTGAACAATCATGAACGGTAGTCATGAAATCTGTTTATGTTGAAATGAGAAAACATGAATAATGAAATATGTGAAAGAGTACATTGTACAGAAAATGAAAAATTGGTATGTCTTCACCCAACTTCGTCTTTCCTTCATGTAGGTGTAAGATATCGTTATTCAAACACACCGGTCGTTTCGGTGGGTCTCAGCCCGTACCTCAGTGGCTGTCCGTCATTGGCTACCGCTAGCGTCTGCCGCTTCCAGGTGGGAACGCCAATTCCGCCAGCCGCCGCGTCAACGCGGAAAACGCTTGCCGCTGCCGTTGCCGCACGCCGCGCTGCCGCGCTCTAGTGGGAACCGGCCTTTAAGCCGTAGTCGCATGGGCCGTGGAAGCAAAGTACGACGTGCTGACGTGATCTACAACGTGCTGCCGAACGCTCAGAGACGATGTGGCTTGTGCATGCGGTACGTGTGCCTCAACACGCCCCAATAACCATTAGCGGCTGATGCGCATGAACTAGACAGTACATACGACTCCTCGAGATGAAGAAGGTGCGATAGCCCTAAGCCGTCCTCACTCGGGACGAGGCAGCTGACGTCGACGTGGACGCGGACGCTAAAACCAACCGGACGAGACACAGCATTGCCTCACGATGGACGTGCTGGTTAATGCGATTCTCCTATTAATTAGAACTATTTTAGTAGACAGCTACTAATATTAGGAACATAATCAATAGCAATGCGTTTCTGGAGTCAAGCTCCCATCAGCCGTATGTCTACGTTAATCCTGCATAAAACGCACTTCAAAAGCACTTGTTTTTATAGTTTGATCTTTACTGGTTATGAATCACATTTTATGTAAGCTTAACTTAGACAGGCAGATGAAGAGAGCTTCACTCCGGAAACATGTAGCTGTGGATTATGTTACTAATATTAGTGGTTGTATGCCAAAATATTTGTAACGATCATCGTAACAACTTGTACCTCAGGTCCTTAAGATGGACAATATTAAAATGATTTGCCTATGTAGGAAAAAAAATACCTTAATGATGTGGGACTGCGGCGGTCTCCAGCGGCAGCTGCCTCGCTTACAGCTCACAAACTTGGTTTACGAAATGGACAGGCGTAAAACTCCTTGATTAGTTCTAATAAAAGGCGCATTTGCTCTCTAGTCTATATGCTCATCAAGTTGTTCTTTCTGCAGTTTACATAAACGAAAACTTGAATATTCATGAATATGTTAAAAGGCAAAAAGGATGTCGCATGTCGAGGTAGTAGGGACATCAGTTTACAGAAGTTCCGTCACCATAGTGCGGTACGTATTTAGAATAGTGTTCCACGTAACATGAAAATTATTTCATAATTCACACTTAGTAGTAACACTCCAACGTCATTCTTCTTGGAACGCTTTTTCTATTCAATAGCAAAATCTGAAGGATATCTGAAATACAGGTCTTCGAATATCGTATTGCGGGTGATGCAAGCTCTTGGCACTTATATTTACATCCAGTATTAAAGAAAATACTTCTTTTGAATTAATAAGTAAGTCGCAGAACCTTTTAGAAAACGCGATGGTGAATAAAAATTTTTTGGCTTTACTGAGTCGCGAACCAGCTACACATCGCACACATCGCTTTTTAACTCTACATAGCTCTTCACTACACCTCAGTGAATTACGACCATGTTGCATCTTCTGAAGACGTGAATCACCGATTTATGATTAACTGACTTTTAAATTATAAGAAATCATACCAAAAACACTTTTTTGACAGCCCTTAAATTTGCCGATGCCTTGAAAAGGCATACTTTGATAACACACAGGTTATAATGCGAAATCAGCTAAATACGAAAATTCTTTAACCACCAATATGACATTCTCCGTTATTTTATTACAACAAATCGTAGCAATACCAAGTTTTCGAGAGATGCTCAACATTCTAATGCTTTGAAACGGCATATATTCGTAGAAGTAAGTTATAATAATAAAACCCACAAAATATGGACGTCAATTGGCATACAGTATAGAGTCTCTCGACTCTGTATTGAAAAGAGGCAGATGTCCTGCATGTGACGTAGGTGGCGTTCTTCCATCTCAATGGTCTACGTTAAGATGAGAGTTCATAATATCTGACGTGCTTGGTATTGCTTTGCACTTTCGGAAAGACTCCGTTGTGTGGTTTCTCCCTAGGCCCACGAGAAAGACAGGCCGCAGCGCGCGCGTCACGAAGGTAGGTCTGAGCTCGCTCGCTCGACTCAGCGGGCAAAATGCGTTTCTAAGGCTGTTAACTCGCAGCTGGATGTGTATAAACGAGAAGTGCCCCTTCTACTGGAATCTGCTATTCTGAAGTCTTACTGATTACTAGTCCTACAACAAAGTTTAAAATCACTTTCTCGATATCAATGGTATAAAGGCTTGTTTATAGGATTTAGTTTCTTCTGCGTAACAGTCCTCAGCCGGTAGTTGTGGCCGAGCGGTTCTAAGCGCTACAGTCTGGAGCCGCACGACCGCTACGGTCGCAGATTCGAATCCTGCCTCGGGCATGGATGTGTGTGATGTCCTTAGGTTAATTAGATTTAAGTAGTTCTAAATTCTAGGGGACTGATGACCTCAGATGTTAAGTCCCATGGTGCTCAGAGCCATTTGAACAGTCCTCATTTCATAAAAAATGTGGTGCCTTATGCAACTGATAATAATTTTAGCATGATTTCAATTGTACTGTACGCAGTACAGCCGCAACAAATTATTAGTAGGCCTATGGACTTCCTATCATTGTAGGACTAATAATAGTGGACTCCAGTAGAAGCTGCAATTCTCTTTTGTACATACACACCTAGTTACAAGTTAACAGGTGAAGAAACGCAGTTTGTCTGCTGAGATGAGCGAGCTTGGCCTATCTTCGTGACGTACACGCCGCGGCCTGTCTTTCTCGTAGGCCTCGTTTCTCCCCGTTATGACGTCAACAACTCGGCACGCTCAGTGTTGGCACTGGAATGCAGGGTCCCTGCGACGGCGGTTTTAGGGTGGGGGCAGCGTCACGATGAAGATGCCTGGCAACTGATGGCGTATCGTGAGGAACTCGCGAGCACCGGGGCAGCCCGGCAGCCCTAGAGGTGGGAAGAAAACACAGCGACAGCGGTGCCGACTGCACCAGGGCGATGGTGACGGCAGTGCTGAGGTCGGTTCTATTAACTGGTGCCAGCGGAATTCTTACGGACTGAGTGCCCGGTCAGTACCAGTGGCTGTATGCTGTGTGAGTTTTTTTTTTTTTGGGGGGGGGGCGTACACGAAAAACACACTATTTAAAAGCTGCACCAAATCCACAATTTAGAAGATACGGAATGAAATTTTGTACCCTGCTTTACATGAAACTAACATATTTACAGTTTTATATATACAGGGTGGTCCATTGATAGTGACCGGGCAAAATATCTCACGAAAAAACGAAAAAACTACAAAGAAGGAAACTCGTCTAGCTTGAAGGGGCAAACCAGTTGGCGCTATGGTTGGCCCGCTAGATGCGCTGCCATAGGTCAAACGGATATCAACTGCGTTTTCATAAATAGGAACCCCCATTTATTATTACATATTCGTGTAGTACGTAAAAAATATGAATGTTCTAGTTGTACCACTTTTTTCGCTTTGTGATAGATGGCGTTGTAATAGTCACAGACGTATAAGTACGTGGTATCACGTAACATTTCGCCAGTGCGGACGGTATTTGCTTCGTGATACACTACCCGTGTTAAAGTGGACCGTTTACCAATTGCGGAAAAGGACGATATCGTGTTGATGTATGCATCTAGTGATCAAAATGCCCAATGGACGTGTGCTATGTATGCTGCTCGATATCCTGGAAATCATCCAAGTGTCCGGACCGTTCGCCGGATAGTTCCGTTATTTAAGGAAACAGGAAGTGTTCAGCCACATGTGAAATGTCAACCACGACCTGCAACAAATGATGATGCCCAAGTAGGTGTTTCAGCTGCTGCCGCGGCTAATCCGCATATCAGTAGCATACAAATTGCGCGAGAATCGGGAATCTCAAAAACATCGGTGTTGAGAATGATACATCAACATCGATGGCACCCGTACCATATTTCTATGCACCAGGAATTGCATGGCGACGACTTTGAACGTCGTGTACAGTTCTGCCACTGGGTAGAAGAGAAATTACGAGACGATGACAGATTTTTTGCACGCGTCCTATTTAGCGACGACGCGTCATTCACCAACAGAGGTGACGTAAACCGGCATAATATGCGGTATTGGGCAACGGAAAATCCACGATGGCTGCGACAAGTGGAACATCAGCGACCTTGGCGAGTTAATGTATGGTACGACTTTATGGGAGGAAGGATAATTGGCCCCCATTTTATCGATGGCAATCTAAATGGTGCAATGTATGCTGATTTCCCACGTAATGTTGTACCGATGTTACTACAAGATATATCACTGCATGACAGAATGGCGATGTATTTCCAACTTAGCTCGCGTGCGGTTGAAGCGGTACTGAACAGTATATTTCATGACAGGTAGGTTGGTCGTCGGATCTGACGTCCCCGGATTTCTTTCTGTGGGGAAAGTTGAAGGATATTTGCTTTCGTGATCCACCGACAACGCCTGACATCATGCGTCAAAAATGTTCAAAAATCAAATGTGTGTGAAATCTTATGGGACTTAACTGCTAAGGTCGTCAGTCCCTACAATATGCGTCAGCGCGATGTCAATGCATCTGCGAACATTACGGAAGGCGAACTACTCGCTGTTGAGAGGAATGTCATTACACGTATTGCCAAATGCATTGAGGTTGACGGACATCATTTTGAGCATTTATTGCATTAATGTGATATTTGCAGGTAATCACGCTGTAACAGCATGCCTTCTCAGAAATGATAACTTCACAAAGGTACATGTATCACATTGGAACAACCGAAATAAAATGTTCAAACCTACCTACGTTGTGTATTTTAATTTAAAAAACCTACCTGTTACCAACTGTTAGTCTAAAATTGTGAGCCATATGTTTGTGTCTATTACAGCGCCATCTATCACAAAGCGAAAAAAGTGGTCCAACTAAAACATTCATATTTCTTTACGTACTACACGAATATGTAATAAAAAATAAGGGTTCCTATTAAAAAAACGCAGTTGATATCCGTTTGACCTATGGCAGCGCCATCTAGCGGGCCAACCATAGCGCCATGTGATTTCCCGCTTCAAGCTAGACAAGTTTCGTTCTTTGTAGTTTTTTCGTTTGACGCTTATTTCATGAGATATTTGGCTCGGTTACGATCAATGGACCAACCTGTATAGTGTCGAGAGTAAATTTTGAAATTCTGAGCGTAAGCCGAGATGTGGGGCGAAGTGCTTGGAATTTTCCATAATTTTATATTATACTTACCGAACTATAATTAAACAATTATTAGAATTCTCCTATTCAAGAAACTTCATGAGGGAAACTTACTATATGCAAAAAGATGACACAGAGAAAATTCTGAAGAAATTTTTCGAGTAGTTTCTGAGAAAAAAAATTGTATGTTTCCCTCATGAAATTTCTTGAATATATAGGAGAATTTTAATAATTGTTGCACTATAATTCTTTAAGTATAATATAAAACTATGGAAAATTCCAAGCACTTTGCCCCACATCTCGGCTTGCACTCAGAATTTCAGAATTTACTCTCGAGACATCATTTATTGGATTTGTAGAAATAAGTGTTCAAAATTTCATACTCATAAACTTTCATAGATTCTGAGAAAAAGTAGATGATCTTTAAAAAACACAGTTTGTCAGGAAATACAATTTAAACTTCAACCTAACGTTTTTTACTTAGTCACCTCTTCAGAAGGCACCGGGTTTTTATTCAGGGTTCTCTTTTCTTTCAAGGCTTCTCGTTTCTTGTTTCCTGATTTCTTGTCCTTACCAGGTCTTCAACTGACTTCTCACCTGCAGAGAGGCGCTGTAAGTCTATTTTTGTCAAGATGTCTTGAGTGAAAATTCCTGTCTTGAAGGCCATTCTCTCTAATACCTTAATCTTCCCTACGTTTCACCGGCCGGTGTGGCCGAACGGTTAGAGGCGCTTCAGTCTGGAACTGCGCGACCGCTACGGTCGCAGGTTCGAATCCTGCCTCGGGCATCGATGTGTGTGATGTCATAGGGTTGGTTAGCTTTAAGTAGTTCTAAGTCTAGGGGACTGGTGACCTCAGATGTTAATTCCCATAGTGCTCAGAGCCATTTGAAGCATCTAACAACCGTAGTAGATGAAAATGTTGTTTTTGGGCATCATTTCCACATCAGTTAATTTAGACACTCACTTGGATTCTTTGTTTTGTCATCAACACATCTTTTTAGAAGTTCAGGATACGCAGCTTTCTAGGTGGTTCCTTGCAAGTGTCCTTGAAAGTAATCCACGGGATCTTTGTTCACCGAGTTAGTATTAAGTGTTGCTTCCCAAAGTGTGGCAGGAACGTTGTGACACACATTTATTTTTCAAGCACTTCGGATGCGATTTCACCATTGACGGTAAAATACTTCCTGTTGAAGTTAGTGATGTGACACACTGCTTCTGTGCTACTCACCAAATACCCTTGGCGCCCATCATACACGTGGCAGGAAGAGAACCCCTTCCACCGGAAGTAGTTGCTGTTACAAGAGGGTTTGCTTACACGTCGCAACTATACAGCCTCGTCTCACGTACAGATTTAGGTAACCTACGGCAAAACCGAAGGCAACACAAAGTAGCAACAGTTTAACATATATTATTAAGAGGCAATATACAGTATGCCTACGCTGAGTATTAACGTGGTACATGACAATGTTGTTGCAGGCTCACTTGCACTGATCTAATTTGGAGCATTGGTCCAGTTCTGAATTCAGTGAACGATGACTAATGTAACTTGTAGACTGTTAAGTTGCGATCTTCTGGCGGAGTGTGGGGGGGGGGGGGGGAGGCGGGGGGGGGGGGAAGTGACTGTAAGTCATGATTCTGTCTTCAGGCACAGCGCTGATACTACTGACCTGACTGTTAATCACACAGAGTGGAGCCGTTCCTCCACATACACTCCCGTTGGGCGGATGGCGGTCCAGTTGGGAACTACACTACTGGCCATTAAAATTGCTACACCAACAAGAAATGCAGATGATAAACGGGTATTCATTGGACAAATATATTATACTAGAACTGATTTGTGATTACATTTTCACGCAGTTTGGGTGCATAGATCCTGAGAAATCAGTACCCAGATCAACCACCTCTGGCCGTAATAACGGCCTTGATTCGCCTGGGCATTGAATCAGAGCTTGGATGACGTGTACAGGTACAGCTGCCCATGCAGCTTCAACATGATACCACAGTTCATCAAGAGTAGTGACTGGCGTATTGAGACGAGCCAGTTGCTCGGCCACCATTGACCAGACGTTTTCAATTGGTGAGAGATCTGGAGAATGTGCTGGCCAGTGCAGCAGTCGAACATTTTCTGTATCCAGAAAGGCCCGTACAGGACCTGCAACTGCGAGCGTGCATTATCCTGCTGAAATGTAGGGTTTCGCAGGGATCGAATGAAGGGTAGAGCCACGGGTCGTAACACATCTGAAATGTAACGTGCACAGTTCAAAGTGCCGTAAATGTGAACAAGAGGTGACCGAGACCAGTAACCAATGGCACCCCATACCATCACGCCGGGTGATACGCCAATATGGCGATGACGAATACACGCTTCCAATGTGCGTCACCGCGATGTCGCCAAACACGGATGCGACCGTCATGATGCTGTAAACAGAACCTGGATTCATCCGAAAAAATGACGTTTTGCCATTCGTGCACCCAGGTTCGTCGTCGAGTACACCATCGCAGGCGCTCCTGTCTGTGATGCAGCGTAAAGGGTAACAGCAGCCATGGTCTCCGAGCTGATAGTCCATGCTCCTGCGAACGTCGTCGAACTGTTGGTGCAAATGGTCGTTGACTTGCAAACGTCCCGATCTGTTAACTCAGGGATCGAGACGTGGCTGCACGATCCGTTACAGCCATGCGGATAAGATGCCTGTTATCTCGATTGCTAGTGATACGAGGCCGTTGGGATCCAGCACGGCGTTCCGCATTACCCTCTTGAACCCACTGATTCCATATTCTGCTAACAGTCATTGGACCTCGACCAACGCAAGCAGCAATGTCGCGATACGATAAACCGCAATCACGATAGGCTACAATACGACTTTTATCAAAATCGGAAACATGATGGTACGCATTTCTATGGTACGCATTTCTCCTCCTTACAGGAGGCATCACAACAACGTTTCACCAGGCAACGCCGGTGAACTGCTGTTTGTGTATGAGAAATCGGTTGGAAACTTTCCTCATGTCAGCACGTTGTAGGTGTCGCCAGCGGCGCCAACCTTGTGTGTATGCTCAGAGAAGCTAATTATTTGCATATCACAGCATCGTCTTCCTGTCGGTTAAATTTCGCGCCTGTAGCACGTCATGTTCGTGGTGTAGCAATTTTAATGGCCAGTAGTGTAGTTGTATCACATAAAGCGGAAAAACGGTCCATGACGTATGTGGTCTGTATGGCGTCTCAGCACAACACTAAGTTGCGCATCTCTGTGGAGACTAGTCTTCACGTGTGGTCCTCTCTCTACGAGGTGTGGCTGGAAAAAAACCGGACTAGTACTGGTGAAACAATAAAACGAATGCAATAAGGCTGAAAGTCGCGTGGCCTGTCACGTGACTCTCGCTCCGCCTACTGCTCGAGTTTCATCTGCCTCCTGCACTCAGTCTGCCCGTGGCGTCTGTTTTAAGTAGTTGACGTTTTGTCTGTGCGACGGAAAATGTTGAGTGTACAGAAAGAACAGCGTGTTAACATCAAATTTTGTTTCAAACTAGGAAAATCTGCAAGTGAAACGTTTGTAATGTTACAACAAGTGTACGGCGATGATTGTTTATCGCGAACACAAGTGTTTGAGTGGTTTAAACGATTTAAAGATGGCCGCGAAGACACCAGTGATGACACTCGCACTGGCAGACCATTGTCAGCAAAAACTGATGCAAACATTGAAAAAAATCGGTAAACTTGTTCGACAAGATCGCCGTTTAACAATCAGAGCAGTGTCTGAGTTAACAGGAGTTGACAAGGAAAGTGTCGAACAAGTTTACCGATTTGTTCAATGTTTGCATCAGTTTTTGCTGACAATGGTCTGCCAGTGCGAGTGTCATCACTGGTGTCTTCGCGGCCATCTTTAAATCGTTTAAACCACTCAAACACTTGTGTTCGCGATAAACAATCATCGCCGTACACTTGTTGCAACATTACAAACGTTTCACTTGCAGATTTTCCTAGTTTGAAACAAAATTTGATGTTAACACGCTGTTCTTTCTGTACACTCAACATTTTCCGACGCACAGACAAAACGTCAACTACTTAAAACAGACGCCACGGGCAGACTAAGTGCAGGAGGCAGATGAAACTTGAGCAGTAGGCGGAGCGAGAGTCACGTGACAGGCCACGCGACTTTCAGCCTTATTGCATTCGTTTTATTGTTTCACCAGTACTAGTCCGGTTTTTTTCTAGCCACACCTCGTATGTATGGGTGTGCATTATATATATTCTGACGGACTCAGCAGTTACTGTTTGCTATTTTTTCCTTTTTTTTAATGCTCCGTTGCCTAAATTTTGCCATTGTGAAGATTTTATTTTTATTACGGTTGTATCTTATTACCAGGTACATTTCTTGAGCAGAAGGGAGTCGTGTCTATAACTGAATTTTGATTTTTGATAAAGTTGGATTACGCAGCAAAATATTCTTGAGGCCGCCTCCACAACTCCCAGCTCTTCCACTCCTCATCCCGAATGCCACTGCATCCTTATCAGCTGTTCAGTCCGACAGTATCACGTCCTTTTCTAATAAAAAAAGTAGTCACCGAAAGAAATAAGTGTGCAACGCGATCGTAGTCTCTAGCGTGAGCTGAAGACAGGTAACGAATACTGTACAGCACGAGGACCTGCTTTGGAGTGAAAGCACTTACCGTGGCAGAGGCATGTGCAGCCGGCACTGGGACTGCCTGTGGGATGGGACAAAAACTACGGCCGCTGCGGCCAGCCGAGGATTTAATTAGGACAGCCTGCTAATTACGGGATAGCCGCAGCCCTCCGGGTCGGCGCCGCACGACGGTCACTCTGTCTTGCCGTGCCTTCCACCTGCTCTGGAGACGCAACCAACGTTTCCTGTCTGCTCCTTGCTTAGCAAAGGATCCTTTGAAGGAACACAGTCGGTACGACACTACGCCCGTTTTCAGTAGGAGCCGGCTTCCGATCTAAGTCTCGCGGTCCACATTGAGGTTTCCCGTTGATTCGCTTGGCTCGGTACTCCATACCATCGAATTGAATAAGTTTACTGTTATCAGTCACTGTTTATGTCTACAACGCGTTTCGAAGTTTTAAACCTCCATGACGTGGATTTACATGTGTTAGTATCACGTATCTATGGCTTGTGTTACGATTTTGGGGTAACTTGTGGCACAGTCTCTAGTGGTCACAGGCTCCTATCTCTCTCGTAACACATCACATGTAAACTGTCATATTTCGTAAACAAAGCTGGTGTCTGTTTCCAGACGACAGAGAAAGTAGCCTGTGACCACTGGTAAAACTGGAAATTTGCGGTATGTTCCTTTGGGACCAAACTGCTGAGGTCGCAAACACTACTTAATCTAACTTAAATTAACTTACGCCAAGGACAAGACACATACCCATGCCCGGGGGAGACGCGTGAACCGTGACAAGGCGCTGTGCCGGCCGTTGTGGCCGAGCGGTTCTAGGCGCTACAGTCTAGAACCATGCCACCGCTACGGTCGCAGGTTCGAATCCTGCCTCGGGCATGAATGTGTGTGATGTCCTTAGGTTAGTTAGGTTTAAGTAGTTCGATCTTCTAGGGGACTGATGATCTCAGATGTTAAGTCCCATAGTGCTCAGCCATTTGAACCATTTTTGAACAAGGCGCTGTGACCACTGGAGACAGTGCGACAGGTTACCCCAAGACGGAGGTTTATACCTTCGAAACGGGTTGTAGATATAAATAAACAGAGACTGGTAACAGAAAACTTGTTCTTTCATTCGACACCAGTAACAATCATGGTAAAGCCTAATCTAAAATGTTCGCATTTAAAGTTAAAACTCCATACGATGTTCTTTGCTGCTGTTCAAATGGCTCTGAGCACTATGGGACTCAACTGCTGAGGTCATTAGTCCCCTAGAACTTAGAACTAGTTAAACCTAACTAACCTAAGGACATCACACACATCCATGCCCGAGGCAGGATTCGAACCTGCGACCGTAGCGGTCTCGCGGTTCCAGACTGCAGCGCCAGAACCGCGCGGCCACTTCGGCCGGCGTTTGCTGCTGTTATTGACTGCATATACGTCATAGATACCCTCCAGATTTTGCTCCCAGACACCGTCTTCAGGATTCTGACTGCTCGGTGTACACTGACACCTGCGGAATATGGGATTCGGATGATAAGTTTTCGGCCTGTAGTCTGTAATTCCTTCGTGGCTACTGGATCAATATGGTGTCTTTTCTTTTCGACATGTCCGAAGAAACAGACACCACATATATGTAATTAAGGCAAGGTCGTCCAATTATGTCTTCAGCACGGATGCACGCCAGGTTCCAACTCTAATGGGAATCGGTGAAATTTCGCAAGTAATGAGGGCAAGCGGCACTAACTTAGTAGTATGTGAATAGGCTGAGAATTTGGGTCTTTCGAGTGTCGTGCTAGTGTATGTGTGTGTGTGTGTGTGTGTGTGTGTGTGTGTGTGTGTGTGTGTGTGTGTGTGTGTTTTGAACCGGGGACCTATAAACGACGGAGAGGCTTCGTCCCGCAGTAGCCCCCAGTGGTTCACAACCCCACAACAGGCCACAGTAGTCCACCCAACCTACCGCCGCCCCACACCGAACCCAGGGCTACTGTGCGGTTCGGCTCCCAGGGGAACCCCCCGTCCCCCGGGGAACGTCTCATCCCAGACGAGTGGCCGGCCGAAGTGGCCGTGCGGTTAAAGGCGCTGCAGTCTGGAACCGCAAGACCGCTACGGTCGCAGGTTCGAATCCTGCCTCGGGCATGGATGTTTGTGATGTCCTTAGGTTAGTTAGGTTTAACTAGTTCTAAGTTCTAGGGGACTAATGACCTCAGCAGTTGAGTCCCATAGTGCTCAGAGCCATTTGAACCATTTGAACCAGACGAGTGTAGCCCCAAATGTTTGCGTGGTAGAGTAATTATGGTGTACGCATACGTGGAGACAGTGTTTGGGCAGCAATCGCCGACATAGTGTAACTAAGGTGGAATTCGCAGAGGCAGATGAAAAACCACCTTAAAAACCATCCACAGGCTGGCCGGCACACAGGATCTCGACACTAATCCGCTGGGCAGATTCGTGCCGGGGATCGGCACGCCTTCCCGCTCCGGAAGCAGCGCGTTAGACCGCGCGGCTAGCCGGGCGGTCAGTCGTGCTAGAGTACTCCATGCAGCTACGATGATCAATGTGTCCGGATGGTGATCAGCGCATCTGCCTAGTAAGCAGTCTGCTTTCGGCAGGGCTACATTGCGGATGAGTGCTTGTGTTCCGCACGCGGGGTAACGCTTTCCTTTGTTAGTGTTTATATCGGCCGCTAAACTCGCACTGGCGAGCTAGCGAGACCACTCGAAGTGGAACGGTTCTTCAGAGACGAGCTAAAGATATCAACGCCAGACCATGGGCATACAGTCTATCATCGTTAGCAGCACAGGGCGCATGGAGATTATCAGTGACGCCACTTGTGGCAAGATCACCAGGGAGACAAGCCAAAGACTCAGCTTCTGTCACACAGGCGGAAACGTAGGCCATGTGGCCGTCGATCACGCGGGTTTGGGCGTCTGAACAATTAGTTTTCGAGCTGCCTTTTGAACTACCTGCTCAAGCTGTTACAGCCACCCTCCACCCATATGGCACGGTTCTCGATCACGTAGCCGAGAAACGGGTACAGTTAAAGACGTCCTGTCTTGAATGGAGTCGACTGGTGCGTATTGATCTCTGTTGTCATGTGCCCTCCTATCTCCGCATCGGGGGCTGCAGAGTCAGAGTACGACGACCAACCCCGCACGTGCTCGGGATGCGGAGAAGAGGACATCTTCGGTCGGAATGTATACAGTGACGGATCACACAATTGCCGTCCACGGACGTGAAGCCACCACGCATCCCGACTACTTTGCCAGTCAAGTATGTAGCGGTGCTTACCGCCGGCGCGATTTCACGCAGCTTAGCCACCCCAGCCCGCAAAAGCCATCACAAAGTGACGGTTTGGACGACGCGATGAGATCACTAGACGGGGAGACCACCACACAGCAACGTGCCCCACCTAACCTCCCGACCGGCGCCGTCACTGTGTCCGCACTTGGCTCCCTTGCGGTGCCGATGGAAACTTTTGAACCCGAAGGCGGTTCAAAAATGGCTCTGAGCACTATGGGACTCAACTGCTGAGGTCATAAGTCCCCTAGAACTTAGAACTACTTAAACCTAACTAACCTAAGGACAACACACACATCCATGCCCGAGGCAGGATTCGAACCTGCGACCGTAGCGGTCGCGCGGTTCCAGACTGTAGCGAACCCGAAGGCGGGACTCGTTGCAGTCGTCTGGCGCAGGATGATATGTTGTCAAACAGCGTTCGCCACGGCTGCGCAAGCGGAGACGCAGATAGGTACCGGGAGCCTGTGACAATCCCACACACGAGGGTAACGAAGTCAAAAAAGTGGTCAAATGGCTCTGGGCACTGTGGGACTTAATTTCTAAGGTCATCAGTCCCCTAACTAACCTAAGGACACCACACACATGCATGCGCGAGGCAGGATTCGAACCTGCGACCGTATCGGGCGGGCGGTTCCAGACTAACGTAGTCACACGGGAGGACGACTCCCACCTCCCGAAGTCACCTGGCGGTGACAGTGACGGACAACTTCGCACAGCGATCACGCCAGCACCCGTCCCCTGTGTGGACGGCGTAACAAACAACGCGCGGGTGGAGACAGTTGTCTCCCTTCGGGCATCGTACAAACACTCCCTCACAGAGGAAGACCATATGGACACTGACAACACTCCCATGCCACAACGGCGTAGGGAGATGATCAAATAGACGTATCGGCGATCCCAGTTGGGTCCACTCACCAATGAGTTACAGGCGTGCCCCCTGCGGTAAGGGGGATGGGGTACTTTCACCCCTTGACTAAACACACGTCCTCTCTGTTACGGTAGATCAGCTTCCAGCGACCACGTAACAGTACAGAGTAGCCATAGTCAACACCAATATGATTTGCAGTATGGTGAAGACACAGTTACTCAGAGTTGGCCGTCCAACCATCGTCGTCGTTGTCAACAGCTTATTACTACCCTCCTCAAGCCATGTCAGTACACCGGTGACTACTGTTTCCACCTTTACTAACCACCATCGACAGTTTTATGACGACAGAACAGCAGATGATGTGACATCACACGTATCCTCGAGGCTTCAGAGGCGACGTCCTTCGCGGCGGCAACTACTGTGGACGAGGTGGCGGACGCTATCGCAAAAGCCGAGACGAACAAATCGCCAGACCCAGATGGCCTTCAGATTGAATTCCACCGGGCGCTCCGTGACCTGGTGATAATGCGGTGGATCAGATGTTCCCGGAGGTCTCCCATCTTCCACGTGTTAACAGCCTTTGTGGTCGGCATTTTTATTCCGTTACATAAACCGTCCCGAGGTCCGGAGATCACAAACTTTCGCCCTCTTACTCTTTTCAAGGCGAAGATCAATGCGCGCCTATTGGCGGCAGGCATACACATGGTACTGCCCTCAATTCTTTGTAGGAGCAGACGTCACGCGGCAGTGGTGCCAACTTACAGACTGCGACGGTCGAATGTCTCTTCGCGCTCGCCATGTCGTGCCGTCTCCGTGCGGTGCAAGTATCGTAAGGCAGCCTACGCTTATCGCAGTTTGCTTCACACAATACGAGCCCACATCCAACACAACCTCCACCGCAGCCGGATTCAATCCAGCGCGTGGCCTACGTCAATACCTATTTCGCTTCCGAGCTAATACACCTTGCTCAAATCTTCCCTCTGTCAAAGGTCCTTGGGCGACAATTCCAGGCGGCAAACGCGCTCGAAGGAGCACGTGCTACATCTCCCAACTTATCTTCCTTCGTTTTCTCCTTTATTCCTCTCTTTATATTTCTGTTTCCTGCCATTTCCGCAGTGTTTGCGGGCCTTACTGAGCACAGCTCTTAAAAAGAAATTCACAATAATAAAAATAAGCCAGCCAGGGTGGCCGAGCGGTTCTAGGCGCTACAGTCTGGAACCGTGCGACCGCTAAGGCGCAGGTTCGAATTCTGCCTCGGGCATGGATGTGTGTGATGTCCTTAGGTTGGTTAGGTTTAATTAGTTCTAAGTTCTAGGGGACTGATGACCTTAGAAGTTAAGTCCCACAGTGCTCAGAGCCATTTGAGCCAGTAAAAATAAAAACCAATAAATTAAGAAAGTGTACTTGACACAGCAGTCGCCACTGTTGATGGACGACGTGGTCAGGTCTTGTGTCGTGGGCCCTACCCACTTCGCCCCCTTACCCCCTGACAATCGTCGTGCCTCCTGTAATATAAAAGAAGTAAAAAATAAAAGCAGTCGACAGAGCACTTGAAAAAAAGTAAGCAGTCCAGCACAAATTTTCAACCTTCTTTGTTCATTTCAGTCAATGCCCACTTGCAGCTAATGTCTGTAATTCCTTTGTGCCTGAACATAAAAATGTTCCCAGAAGCGACGGTATGCAAAGTTACACGAGGAGGCTGGAATTTAACTGCTCGTCTGTCCCTGAACCATACCGAACGTTTGTCCCGCCTACACGCTGAATACATAGGTTGACCGTCTACTAGAAGAAGTTATAAAAGAGAGCCATGGATTCCAACACGCACTGATTGAAAACTCGCACCCTAACGGCTGGTATAATTCTGATAACCGAACTTCACTAACATGCTGACGCTCCATTCATACCGACAATTATGTTCAGGGCCATGTGAAGTGAGCAGTGCCGAGGTGACTGTATTTGAGCAAAACAGCACTGGTAGTGCAGGCTGTCATCGCTACCAGACACTGCTGCACTTGACGAAGGCATGTACAATCTGCCACCAAGATATGTACTGTGTGACATCCTGCAATCAAGTTTTCTTTGTGGTTCATTCTAAAGCTGCTTTCTCTTTACACTCCACCAACAGTTATGAGAGCCAGTCCTACGTTAAACAAATCTCGTACGTCCATCTGACATCACAGAGCAGTTCATCAGTCGGTGCCTTCTGTTACAAAAGCTAGACTCGCTGCACAGTCCACGAGAAAACTGAGAAGCTAGTTCCTCACACTCCCAACTCTTCCCAAACTTGTACTCAGTGCTGGCCACTTGCGGAAGAATTCAGACCGTCGACTAATGTTATCACAGGAACGACTTTTGCACTCTGTACTCTCCTTAATTAGACGTACAGCCGTTTCGTTCTCTGAAGCAAAAGCGGCTTTGTGGCCCCTAGATACAATACACAGCGCCTGGCCAGAAACATCGACTGCCTTGCTCTCTGGAGTGAGTTCAGAGGAACTCGCTTAGGTGTCGCTTCCTCGCAACCATCCAAATCCGTAACGTTAGCTCATCCTCAGTGGCGACACCAAACTAACGGCTCGTTTCCAGATTCAGAAGTAGAAGAAGAATAAAAAGATACCATCAAGAAGTTAATTGGGATATTAATTAGAAAAATTAAAATGAAGCTGACCAACCACTTAATGCAAATAAATCTTTGCTTTAATTAATGTCATACAGTGCATACGTTCGAACCATCCTTCCATTCTCATTGCGAGACTGAATATTATGAAAAAAAAACTGAATATTATGATAAGAGACAGGCCAGATGGCTTTCCACTTTTCAAGGTGTGGTATTGTAAGGGATAAAGAATACGTGAACCATAAACTCTTCATTCCCTCGAAAACGTTTGGCAGACAGAATTTCTTAAGATGTAGGAGTAACTGGAATTCAAAGTGCGCTAGTGCTGTTGAGTACCATTTAAGCACGCGGGCCAAAAACTTTGTCAGCCCACGAGACAACTTGTCAGTATCGTGTAACAATGCCTCTTGTCCTGACAATGGTCTCAGTTCAGTGAGGAAGACAGTCAACAAGTTCTTCATCCGTGCTGTATCTGATCTGAAGCGTCTCATTGGTGATTTGATCCCTTGGAAATGGCTCAAAATGGTTCAAATGGCTCTGAGCACTATGTGACTTAACTTCTGAGGTCATCAGTCCCCTAGAACTTAGAATTACTTAAACCTAACTAACCTAAGGACATCAAACACATCCATGCCCGAGGCAGGATTCGAACCTGCGACCGTAGCGGTCGCGCGGTTCGAGACTGTAGCGCCTAGAACCGCTCGACCACCTCGGGCGGCTCCCTTGGAACTACGGAGCTATAGGTATATTGACTGCTACGGTTCGCTAGCTGTTCCAAACTATCCCAGACACATCCTAGGAGCCGGCCGCGGTGGTCTCGCAGTTCTAGGCGCGCAGTCCGGAACCGTGCGACTGCTACGGTCGCAGGTTCGAATCCTGCCTCGGGCATGGATGTGTATGATGTCCTTAGGTTAGTTAGGTTTAAGTAGTTCTAAGTTCTAGGGGACTGATGACCACAGCAGTTGAGTCCCATAGTGCTCAGAGCCATTTGAACCATTTGAACACATCCTAGGTGACTATCGTTCAATGATTGACTGAGCCACTCGAGATGTCATAAGGTGCCGAGGTATTCGTCTAACCAGAAATGTGTGTGTGTGTGTGTGTGTGTGTGTGTGTGTGTGTGGAGCTCTATAACTCGGCGTTTGGAGGATGGGAGTGCCCACATATCATTCTTATTATTGTGATGAAAAAAGAGAGGACAGCGCTTGGCTACTGAGAACGTTGAAGTAGACGTCCTGGTTCTTGGCACGACAGACACGCTCGAAACATCAAAGAACTGTCTCCGGCCTCAATTACACCTCACACACACTGCGGGTTAAACGCCTTATATGGCTGTCGGTGTACTCGACGTACCGCATCATTTTAAAAAAAAAAGGCAAAATCGCGATTTGTCGGATAACATACACGCTTCCTGTCACTTGCTGTCCAGCTTTTGCTTGACCCAGTGAAGACGTGTAGCCTCATGTGTGGGTCGCGAGAACGCCACTTCTCGACAGATAGCGTTTTTCCGCAGTATTCCGCAAGCTCATAAATCTCTGAACCTGGATATCTGAAACACACCTGACAAGTTAATAGTGCTACAACATACCTCTAAGAGGTGGTGCAGTGGTCAGTACATTAGACGTATTTTCTGTGGTTTCCCTTCATCGCTACAGGGATGGTTCCTGTGAAAGGGTACGGCAGATTTCCTTCCCCATCCTTGCAACATTCCGTTCTTCGGATTCGTTTCTAATGGCCTCGATGTCGACGGGACGTTAAACTGTAATCTTCCTTCCTTCCTTCCTCCCTTCCTTGTTCATATCTCTAAGTAGGCACTGCAGTCATGTGAAAGACATGTGTAGACATCCCCTGCATCAGTCCACAGTAAGCCCTTTCAGGAGACGGGTACAGTCAGCAAGGGCAGTAGAGCGACGAACGCGATATGCTGTATGCGGCCGCCCCGGTCGATAAGGTAATTTGGGGCAGCTATTCCCAGTGGCCAGTCGTCGCAGGGGGGACGGCGAGCGCCCAAATCTGCTTTTATGGCCGCGCTCTGCTTTATGGAGTCGGCCCCCTGCTGTTAGTCCCGGTCCATCTGCCCCGTAATCAGATCGGATACTTCGTGAGTGCTTGTTTCCGTTCGGTTCGTCGTTGCTCATTTAGTTGAATTGTTAATACATCGTAATACGGATTTCAGTAAGTGACATCTGTATAAAAGGAGAAACCTGGAAAAAGATGTACGGTTAATGAAGAAGAAATGAAAATTTTGAGGTTTATCGATGACATTATAATTCTGATAGAGACAGTGAAGTATTTGTAAGTTAAGTTGAACAGAATGAGTAGTGTATTAAACAGATGTTGTAAGATAAACATAAATAAAACTAAAAGGTGATACAATGTAGTCGAATTAAATATGGCTATGCTGAGGGAATTAGATGAGGAAATTAAACACTGAAAGTAATAGATGAATTCTGCTATTTGGGCAGCAAAATAACTGACGATGAGTGAGTTAGAGAGGGCATAATGTACGTGCTCGCAGTAGTAAGAACCGCACTTCTTGAAATCAGAAATTTAGCATCGAATGCAAATGTAAATGTTAGAAAGTCTTCTGAAGGTACTTTTTCATAGCATAACCTTGTATGGAAGTGAAAAGTGCACGATAAATAGTTCAGACAAAAAGATAGTAGAAGGTTTTGAGATTTGGCACTACAAGAGAGTGCAGAAGAATAGATGGGTGAGAAAATAACTAATGAGGAGCTACTCAATTGAAATGGGGAAAAAGAAAATTGTGGCACAGCTTGACTAAAAGAAGGGATCCTTTGATAGGACAAATGCAGTGGCATCAAGGAGTTGTTGGTATAGTAATGAAGGGAAGTGCGTGTGGGGGCGGAGGGTAAAAATTGTCGACTGAGACCAAGGCTTGTAGGGTAACATGGTTGCAGTAATTATTCAGAGACGTAGAGACTGGTATAGAATGGCGTGGAGAGCTCCATCAAACTAATCCTCGGACTGAAGACGACGGATACAACAGCAACAGCAACACAGATAACGTTAATCATGACTAATGTTGTTAATATAACTAAAACATGGCGCAGTGGTTAAACCTCAGGACTCCTTTCCACGAAGAGCAGGGTTCTAACCCCCTTCACTGTCCTATCATTTTCCATTACAGCTTGACCCAGTAGAAGGCCACTGTGACCGTGGCCGAAACATTGGTTTCTACGGTATAGTTTCTTATATTATGACGCGGTCCAATACTAAGATAATTTATATTTCAACTGACTCTGGCCGCGGAAGCCTACGCAATTATTTTCTTTCGTTTTTTTTCCTTGTTTACATACGCCACGTTCAATGACACCCCAGATATGTTCGACGGGTCCAGGTCTGGTGAGTTCGAGGGGCAGCACATTGACTGGAACTCGTCACTGAGTTCCTCGAACCACTCCATCACACTCCTGGCCTTGTGACACGGGGCATTAGCTCGTTGAGAAATGCCACTGCCGTCGGGTAGCGTGATCGTCATGAAGGGGTGTACGTGGTCTGCAGCCAGTGTACGATACTCCTTGACCGTCTTGCTGCCTTGCACGACCTCCACTGGACCCAGGGATTCCCACGTGAATGTTCCCCAGAGCATGATGCAGCCGCCGCCAGCGGAACAGGTGTCAAGGAGCTCTTCCCCTGGAAGACGATGGATTCGCACCAACTCATCGCCATGATAAAGCGGCTATCGTGATTCATCAGACCATGCAACGCCCTGCCACTGCGTAAACGTCGAGAGCCGATGGTCACGTGCCCATTGAAGACGTGATTGCCGATGCCATGGTGTTAACATTGGCACATACAGCTGTGGAGGCCCATCGTTAGGAGTGTTCTATGCGCTGTGTGTTGAGACACACCTGTATTCTGCCCGCCACAGTTCGCTGCCTGTCCTGTTTCACCAGTCTGCCCAGCCTACGATGTCCGACGTCTGTAACGGGGGGTGGCCACTGTAATGGTCCGCCTGGTCGTAGATATTGCTAATCGCTGTAATCGCACTATTTCACTCCAAGCTACGGAGCTTGTTAGCACTTGATGTTAGGTTGGCGCCATTAAAATGTATTGTATTGTAGTAATCGCTGCTGCTTGCTGGATCGCTGCTGTGTCTCGATGCTGATGCTGGCTCTAAATCTGGTTGTCTAGGGTAAACACATGAGGTCCCGTGTTTTTCATGTGCTTTTGATGATAAAGAACGAGCGAAACCAACACATATGTAAACATCAAACATTTATTACTTTGGTGGCCATATTAATTCCACTGTCCACCAAAGACCATAACACAACACAAAGTAGTACTTCCTTTACATGTTCTTTGCATTGTTTTTCCATCCCAAACAACAACACAGAAACACACTTCACCAAAGTGACATTCCGACTGCCCCCAACTGCCTTTTCGCTGCTTGTATTTATAACATTGTCAAAGAACTACTAAAAAGAGATATAGTTTATAAGTCACATGTACATCTGTTATCATAATTTGTGCAGAAAAGTTATTAATTTGCATCGAGTGACATAATTTAACATGTTATTAAAATGACAGACAGATTTGTTGACTTGACAGAATAATTCTTTGTTACAAAAAGGCCGTTTTTTAGAAGTTTGTCAACTGACTTCTCTAATTTGCATAAATAAGTAAGTAGCATGAATTATTAAGAATTTCATTGGTTTTTGTCTTAAATAGAATTGATTACGTGAATACTGAGTGAAAACGCTCCTAGTGAACAAATAGGTTTCACTGGGTGATTTTTATTTAAGGAGATCCAAAATACCTAAGTTGGTCACTATTTTTCGCACTTCATATTAATTATCTAAGATAAACTTAGTGTTTTTCATGATGACATTTGCTGTATCAGTGATCAAGTGATATAAACTTTTGTGTGGGTCAGTTATTCAGTATAATTTAATGGGTTGACTGTTTATGGAGACATGTTGTGCAATCATTGTTAACATACACAATAACTTTTCTATAATCATAAATACTCATTAAACTGGTTGAATTTGGAGGGTATCGCATACTTCGGGAAAGTAAAGCCTTTAATATGTTCCGTTACACCACGCAACTCCACGACGTCTGGACTTGGTTTCACCTTGGTTGCGCCACCTGTCGAAGGCACTCACTGCAGCACTCTTCGAACACCCGACGAGTCGTGCAGTTTCCGAAATGCTCGTGCCGAGCCTCCGGCCCATCTCAATCTGCCCTCGGTCAAACTCAGACAGACCATGCGCATTCCATTCTACACTCGGACAGCACCCACATGTGCACCGTGTGTGTGTATGCTTAGCAGTCATTCCTCGCCAGGCGACGATGCTGCTATCACTTGGACGGGTGTATATCGACATAGGCCGATGGTCATAATGTTGTGGCTGAGTAGTGTAAGTAACACTGAAAATTACCCTGGGTTTATACATTACCTCAAACTATATGTCTCTGCAACTGGCTGGGTGAGCTGGTTCTGTTCAGATGTGTGTGAAATCTTATGGGACTTAACTGCTAAGGTCATCAGTCCCTTAAGCTTACACACTACTTAACCTAAATCATCCTAAGGACAAACACACACACATACACACACACACACACACACACACACACACACACACACATGCCCGAGGGAGGACTCGAACCTCCGCCGGGACCAGCCGCACAGCCCATGACTGCAGCGCCTGAGACCGCTCGTGAGCTGGTTCTCCAGTTCGACGAATTCAAGAGCGTGTAGTCTTTAATAGGACCTTTTTGATAGTTGTGCAATCAATCTTCAGCTAAATGGCCTCTTTCCTACACTTAAATAAATTACGTAAAACGCAGAAAGTGTTCTCGTAAGTTTCGTCTAGCTACGCACAGATCTGATATGCATGATGTACGAAGAGGACGAGACTACATAGCTCAGATAGCGTGAGCGGGCAGATGTCTCTGAGACGGCAATCAGTATGCAAGCGGGCCGCCCTCGGCCACTCCCTCACGAGCTTCTTATGCGTTGCCAAGGCCGACGCAACTCCATTCATAAACCGAGAGCAGCAAGATTAATGTGCAGCAAGACAATGCGAAGGACGTTGCCAGGCGAAATTAGACTCTCATTCTGCTGGCATTTCGCTGTCACGGTAATCATTGATATTTGTTATTGCGTGTGAGGAACACAACGTCAACGCAGTTCATTACAGACACAATACTAGCTCAGCTGTCACAGGGATACACATTCAGTAGCAGTGACTCGGGGAAACCACGATAAGCAAACGGGATGTGAATCAGGTTATTCTGGAGTAACAGCGTGACGTCACTCGGTTTTATTGGCTGCTATGTGCAGTTGCGATGCTGTAGGGAGACAGGCGGAATGATAGTGGGGTCGGACGAAACGTATAGTTCATCATGACACTGGCGGCTGTCGTTGTTGCAGCTGTATTCCCGCGTCGGCGTTCATTTGAATCCTGGTCGGAATATTATGGCGCCATAGTTTTCAGCGGCACAGGCCGTCGATGTTTTGATTACCGAATTAATAGCCGGGTGATGGTGAGTAATGGACGCATTTACTCGTCGAATCAGCAGAATAATTGATAGGTCGTTGGAGGCTGTTAATGACAGGCACATACAGCGAGGTTGCAACGAGAGTGGCTGCTCTTTGGATGCTGCTGATATGAAATACGTAAAAAGCAAAAGAAACCACTCCGTCAATCAAGAAAGTCAACTGGTATAGAAGTGAGGAAGATGATAAGGATTTAACGTTCCGTCAACAAGATCGTTAGAAACGCACCGCAAGCCCGGATTGGGAAAGAATGGGGAAGGAAGTCGGGTGCGTCCTTTTCAAAGGAGCGTCCCAGCATTTCTCTTAGGGGAACATACATCTGTATGGTCAGACGAGGATTAGAACCATCAGCCCCTTAAGGCTTGTTCAGTGTCGTAGTATTGCTCCACGTTGCTCGGTAACAGCTTTCGAGAGCTTTCTGGAGGTTGGTCATGATGGGACCGAGTCACCTACCATGTTAGATGTATCATAATAAATAAAAAAATATATAGATAAAAGGACAAAAAATTAAAGTATAGAACAATTGCATTATTAGTAAATATTCTGCGTGTACGAAATTGTGCTATTCGGACTTCCTCTCTTACATTTCAGTTGAAGATGCAGGCAGCCGACTCCGAGGGCGCCAGTGCGTCTAAAAATGTAGAATATCCTCCCAACCTTACTTCAATAAAAATACTTAATATTGTTGTTAAGCCTTCTCTCATTCAGAATCACATGTAACACATAATGCTCATAGCATGTCATACTTCGAGCAATACATCTTAGCACGGCTGCTCCCGTCGGAGGTTCGAGTCCTCCCTCGGGCATGGGTGTCTGTGTTCTCCTTAGCGTAAGTTAGTTTAAGTTATATTAAGTAGTGTGTAAGCCGAGGTACCGATGACCTCAGCAGTTTGGTCCCATAGTCCTTACCACAACTTTCCGATTTCCCATACATCTTAACCATCCTTATTCATATGAGAGAGAGTGAAACAAAATCATGTACAAAGAAAAGTGAATGACGTTTTTTGTTCATTTGTCTGCGCCCTACCGCGCATTTATAATTAATGTCGATGTTTCTTTTTTTTTTAAATAAAATTTAACTTTACCATATCCAGGGGTTCTTTCACAATGTACCTACACTGTACTTTGACATGGTCTCGAGACGTACAGTGTTTTTGCACATTCATATTTATATTTACACATGCTAATAGGGGTCGATGCCCTTTATTTGTCGGCTTCTCTTTTGTTTAATGGAATGGATATGTCAGCTTATCCTATGCATGTTAATCTTCTACAAGAAATTGAAAGATTATATACATTCCCCGAAATCGCTCCAGGCAAATGCCGGGATGGTTCCTTCTAAAGGGCACGGCCGACTTCCTTTCCCATCCTTCCCTAATCCGATGAGACCGATGACTTCGCTGTTTGGTCTCCTCCCCCAAAACAACCCAACCCAGTAATGTTCAGTTTGCTTCGGCCTCGCTGCCGGGTTATGCGCTTCCCCACTAGTAGGTTAGGCGGCTTAGCACGAGACGCTAACGGTCAAATGCTGGTTGATCCCGCCGCAGGTGCGTGCACTCGTTTTCTTAGTGTTGATTTCACACTGAGCGTCACACTTTCACCTGAGTATTACATATTAAAGAATGGCCATGACATTTGTGTTCATTCTGGGTGCATTAAGTGTGTGCTTATTGATCAAAAAGCGACGCTTCGTAGGTTGTGTTCCAAAAATGAACAGCATAGAGACAGAAGTGATGACACTTTCTGCAGGACCTCACCATCATTTTGCAGGACAATGCTCAAGCACGTACAGTTCAAGCTGTTATTGATTTGTTTGACTGATGGGCCTGCTAAGTGCTGTATCACCTACTGCACACCCCTGACTTAAGCCCTCGTAAGTTCAACTCGATTTCTAAACTGGAGGAAACACTTCACGGTTTTCGCTTCAGAACTGCTACAAATTCGTCGGGCAATAGACCGCGCCGTTCGAACTGTCAACACAACTGGCACTGCTAAGAGTATCCTACGACTTCCACATCGCTGGCAAAGGGTTATATACAATGCTGGTGATTACTTTGACGGTCAGTAAAACTATGAAACACGTATCTGTTTTGTACGAGCTGTAAATAAATAGTTGCCACTATTATACTTCCAACTCTCGTATGTTGAATATAGCTTAGGATTTAATTAAACCTCTTTGTACATATATCAATAGGTTCCTTAGTTCTTAGATGTAATTGCTTAGTATTTCCGTTTACTTTGCAATTAAATTAGGTACATGTACACATCGAATTCCTATTTTTTTTGCGCCTTCTGCCAATCTGCCGCGAATGCGCGCAGGTCAATGTCTCCTCTCCTACTACTGACGTCAGCGCGTATTGTTGATCGTGCACAGCTAGGCCATAAGCTAATTTTGTTTATACTTTCGCTTCGAGTGAAGCAGTGTATCACTTCTCATTCCTGTTGATTTTATGTTTAAGTGTACAAATCCAAAGAATTACTTATACCTATACACATTATTTTATTTTAAAATACACTCCATAAGAAAAAATTACACTTGGGGTTATGTACTCCATGTAAAACTATCTTGTGCTAGAAAGAAAAAAGGCTACCTAACTTCATCATTCTATAAAATCTTTTATATCTTTGTGAGGGTGGAGACCCTTTTCTCTCCCTGTTTTCTCACAGACCTATCTCTACGTTTCAAGGTAAGGTATTTTGGAAATTATATATGGTCCTGAATGGAGTAATTGCTACTTCTTATTCAGTTTGTTAAATTTTGTCGATTTAGGGTGCGTTCGTAAGAGGACTCGTTGCCCTTCAAGAAATTGTGTAACACGTTTCAGTTTCTTATTATAAATTTTCTTTCCATACTCGGCCCTGTTTTCTAATGTAATCATGGCTTGTTTGATTTCGTCTTCTAGTGTCATTTCTGTTCGCCGCTCGTGGTCTCGTGGTAGTGTTCTCGCTTCCCAAGCACGACGTCCCGGGTTCGATTCCCGGCGGGGTCAGGGATTTTCACCTGCCCCGAGATGACGGGGTGTTGTTGTGTCGTCATCATCATCATCATCATTCATCCCCATTACGGTCGGAGGAAGGCAATGGCAAACCACCTCCACTAGGACCTTGCCTAGTACGGCGGTGCGGGTCTCCCGCATCGTTCCCCTACGCTCTCTCAAGAAGCATTTCTCTAATGGGTACGTTTGGTACGGGCGATTCCCACTTATTCGTTTGTTTTGTACGGAGCATCAATTCGTTAGGTGTGAAACCTGTTGAATGTGGAAGGTTGTTGACAACTTGCATGAAAGGATTTACGTATTCTACCTATCGGGTGTGTTTGTGAGGGGTGTAGGTCCTAATAAACCGGTTAAATTCTTTAAAGACTCGTTCTACTGGGGTTGCTTCCGGGTGAAAAAAAAGCTTAGTAATACATGTTTTATCCCCTGTGATGTCATAAACTGTTTCCACTTTTGCCCAACGAAATATGCAGCATTATCAATTAGTAGTACCTTTGGTTTATCTATTCTTCTCAAATAGCCTCCCTCAATTCCTTTTCTAATATTTGTTGCATTTTTAATGGCATACATTTTGATATGTTTCGAGAAAATATCGCGTAGGGCCCCTACATATCTTACTCCTCCTTTACTTCTTGGATATGGACCAACTATCTCCAGGGATACTATATCTAGAGGGTTTTTTTTTGTGAGGATTGTTTGTAGTTCAGTATTTTTTGACACATATGACTGTTTTGATTTTTGACATATTGCACACTTTCTTAATACCTGTAGGAAAATAACAAAGTGTTGCAATTTTTTCAGTACATTTGTCTATTACATCATTTCCCCATACTTCATGTGTCTTATTAATTCATTAATATGATCTTCAGGAATACACATACGCCATTGATTAGATTTTTCATGTTTTCTATGAAACAAAACGCCCTTGTACTCCTGATACCATTTACTTACCTTTCCACATTCATCTTGCTTAAGGTTTTGCATTACTTTACTCCTTCTGCGATCTTGCTGTTGTATAATTTTCATTTGCTTAAAAAACTTATGGTAATCAGACTGTTGTGTTCTACCTTGCATTAATAACATTTTGGTTTCTGCATATTCCTCTAAACCTTGTGGTAACCTAGACAAGGAATCTGCAATAACATGCTGACTTCCTTTAATATAAATGATCTCGAATTTAAATTCTTGTAAATATAGACACCACCTAGCTAGCCTACGGAACAATAGTTTACATGTTAAAAAAATGACAGTAAACTTTGATATTCTTACCTCACAAAAAGCTGGCCGTTGTGGCCGAGCGGTTCTAGGCGCTTCAGTCCGGAATCGCACTGCTGCTACGGTCGCAGGTTCGAATCCTGCTTCTGGCATGGCTGTGTATGATGTCCTTAGGTTAGTTAGGTTTAAGTAGTTGTAAGTCTAGGGGACTGATGATGACCTCAGATGTTAAGTCCCATAGTGCTTAGAGCCATTTGAACCCCACAAAATATATTCAAACTTTTTAAATGCCCATATTATAGCTAAACTTTCCAATTCTGATACAAAGTAAGATCTTTCTGCCTCTGATAATGATCGACGAGCAAAACTGATGAGCTTGGTACTTCGTTACCTTCTTCTTTTCGCACCTGGAACAAACATGCCCCCAGCCCCTGAGACGAGACATCTGTGCATAGACAAAATTTCTTGGACATGTCACTTAGTTTCTGCTCTACCACTTCGTAACTAACATCATTGTTTGCTTCTTGTCCAGTATCAAAATTGTTTGTGAAATATACAGTTGGAAAGGAATATTGTACTATTACATTTTACTGTGGTTTGCTTTTGTTACTTTCATCAGGTGTTTTGACTAAATCAATAGAAATAAAAGTGCCATTTACCTTTGCCTATGTTAGTCTGTGTTTTGTATGTTCTAAACATGTCCATACCAATAAGACAATTACCTAGGAGTTTGTCAATTATAAGAAAATTGCACTTCACTGTAAAATGTTCAGTTTGTAATGGAATAAGTGTCGGATGTCTAACCAATTTAGTCTTACTGCCTGTAGCAGTTTGTTCCTTGGAATTTTGGACAGGAAATGTTGGAAATTTGCCTCTCTTCTTCAATTCACAGAAAATGCATTTGAGATTAGGTTGGTAGTTGAAAGTGTATCTAAAATTAACTGTGTGTCAATATGAAATATATTCACCCTAATGATTGCTTGTACTTATTCTTCCTGGACATTATTCGTTGTATCTAACCCATGCTGATACAAATCATTGTTGATGTCACCTTATTTGTCAAATCTTATGAAACATATTTGTAGCTTTGCTTTGCCCCCATTCCCAGAGAAGTCAATAGCCTGGGATTAACTACGACCCGTGGCGTTAACAGAAGCACGCGGTGACGTTACTGTAAACAAAAACGATGGTGGCTGCGTGAAACTCATCACGCTACGAATGACTGCAAGACAGCTGTGCATGTACTGTCAAGTGGTTCTGCGTGCCCTCGTGAAGTACCACGATAAAAGTTCGCCATAAGTCGACCGAAGCTCCCTTACTCGCATGTGCAGTAATACTGTGGTCGAGTGCAGCTGGAACTGGCGTTCTATTCTTGGCGGCATGTAAATATTGCTTTTTAGTTGTTGCGTTTGAAGAGGAGAAGGGGGGGAGGAAGGGCGGTGTATCTAACTGTAAGAGACGGGACAGCGGTTTCCAGGTTAGTACAACGTTCGTCATTGGAAATGGCTGGGTCAAGCTCCAGTGACATCACCATAAGCACTAGGCCGTTTATACGAATATCGGAGAACAAGGCCACATCACTTGTCACAAAATTTAAAACTTTTTGAGAAACGGAACGAACGGACGACTGACCGACTAATCGTACGTAATCGGCATGATTATTTCTAATATAAGTTACAGAACTATCTAGTGAACTGTTGTTTGTCATTTATAATATAGAGGAAACTGTTTTAGCATCAACTGTAAAAAACTAAATTACCTTTAATTTTTACTCGAGCTGTATCTTTTCTTTCCAGAGATTTCTCGTAACTGGTGCTGGTGTCGTACAACAATAACTGGGAAAACATTAGTGAGTTATTGTTTCATTTTTCAGAATGAGAAACATTCCGAGCAGCTCCTATGAGCTGCCAGTATTCTACGTGGACGCATAGTACGACTATTTTCACAATAGGGCTACGCTTTGAACAGTGGAATAATGGAGAATCCACCTGTCGAGTTCTTGACCGCTGTAAGAACTTATGTTGGAGAGTTGTGGAATTATAGCACCAGCTGCTGCTTCCATCACGTTCTCCCCTGGCAAGAGCCGGACTGGCAATTAATCGTTCCGAGGCAAGTTAATTGAAAGACAATGCACTTCAGGTTCAAGGATATCCCCGGATGGGCGCTTCTTTGATCTACGTTCGGTCTGCTACTTCGTGAAGTTGAAGTATTTCTTTGCGTATTATTAGCTGGTTGCAAGGTTGTGGTCACGCTTAAACTCAAAAGAATAAGTACTATCCAAGCGCCAGGAGAACTCGCAGTGTCTTCTGCCTGTGTCATCTGAGGCCGACGCTATAGCCCAAACTACAAAAATTCGGCCACTTGCCACGCTAACGACGACACGGCTGATGTCTGCCGCAAGGACGTCATTACTCGTGTTGCGCCTGCGCACAGGGCACTTGCCTATATAACGCGCCCCTGGCTCTTGTGACAACAGACTTCACGTCGCGCTGCCATGGCAGACGTATTTGATTCACATACTTACATCGATATGGTGCTTGTTCTTTCGGACATGTCCGAAAGATCAGACACCATATCCATATAAGTATATAGTTCTGGCAATACCGGCCATGACCCCCTTCTTCTGTGCGGATGCACACATATTATCCGAACTCTTACGGGAATTGGTAAGAATGTCTTCCACGAGTATTGAGTGTGTTGGGTAGGGACCCTACGAATGTAGAGTGTGGACGTATAAGGTGAGAATATGGGTCTCGCGGGAAGCGTGCGCGAGATGGTTCCTGCAGTCGCATTATCCGCCATACCCTCGGTGGCTCAGATGGACCGCCGGCACGGTAGCTCAGCGTGTTCGGTCAGAGGGCTGCGTGCTCTCTGTAATAAATAAACTGAGTCAAGGAATCAACGATCAACTTGAACGGATGTCTTGTGACGTCCGCCCAGACCAAACGCAACGAACTATACCGGAAAAAAAGATGGATAGAGCGTGTTCCATGTAAGCAGGAGATCCCGGGTTCGAGTGTCGGTCGGGGCATACGTTTTCATCTGTCCCCGTTGATATATATCAACGCCCGTCATCAGCTGAAGGTATTAATACATAATTCTAATTTCGTATTTGATTCAAGTCCATGTCTCATCTTGCATCCTATAGCTCGGCTAATTCCCGATTCACACGAAGAGGTGTAGAACACTCATCCTCAATAAAAACTTTATCAGTACGTGACAGCATAGTCTTTTTTTATAATATTTATAGGGTACATTCAACAGAATAATTACTCGGTATCTTATCTCCATCAACTTGAAGAGATTATGGGCTCGCTCATGGAGAACAATCCCTCTTTTTTTCTAACAATTCTGAAACTGTTCAAGAAGTTC
This sequence comes from Schistocerca nitens, assembly GCF_023898315.1. Taxonomy (NCBI): domain Eukaryota; kingdom Metazoa; phylum Arthropoda; class Insecta; order Orthoptera; family Acrididae; genus Schistocerca; species Schistocerca nitens. The sequence continues at coordinate 481,901,739 of NC_064615.1, forward strand.
GTAATTTTCGTCTATAATAAAAATTTTCCAAGTATGTAATCGCGCAGTCATGTTGCCTAATAAACTAACGTTTCGGCCTGTGTTAAAAGTGGATCGCATATGTTGTACCGTCACTTTGAAACACATTTCATCTGAGTCCGAAATCTAAATTTTTAATATAATAACCTGACGAAACTGGAAGTAAAGAAAATGGTGAACTGGCGAATTTTCTCAGCCGAAAACCATATATTATTTTATGTGAATACACTACATGACGTTTTCTGTCACTTGCTGTCTATGGAATGTGTTTCTAGAGTAAAAACTGTCACGGTTCACTGGCTCCAATTGAGAGAGGATCTCATGTTCGATTCGACTTATCGTATTACTTCAGGATTATTTTTGTCTATGCAATTAGTTGGACAAACAGAGACTCACAGTTAGGAAAAATAACAGCACTTTGTTGCTATCATGATTGCACTACAGACATGTTCCCAACGGAACACTGTAACACACAAGCGGCTCGTAGTGAAATTGCGTGCTTATGGAATATCATCTTTGTGATTCCCTGTCAGAGAGGTCACAGTTCGTAGTAATTGACGGAAAGTCATCGAGTAAAACAAAAATGATATCTGGCGTCCCCCAAGGTAGTGATATAGGCCCTTTGCTGTTCCTTAACGATTTGGGAGACAGTCTGAGCAGCCGTCTTAGGTTGTTTGCAGATGATGCTGTCGTTTATCGACTAATAAAGTCATCAGAAGATCAAAACAAACTGCAAAACGATTTAGAAGAAATATCTGAATGGTGGGAAAAGTGGCAGTTGACCCTAAATAACGAAAAGTGTGAGGTCTTCCACATGAGTGCTAAAAATAATAATAAAGCTCCGTCTTTAGGCCACAAGTGGCCCTTCCGGGACCGTCCGGCCGCCGTGTCATCTTCCGAGGAGGATGCGGATAAGGAGGGGCGTGTGGTCAGCACACCGCACTCCCGACCGTTAGGACGGTATTCTTTGACCGAAGCCGCTACTAATCGGTCGAGTAGCTCCTCAATTGGCATCACGAGGCTGAGTGCACCCCGAAAAATGGCAACAGCACATGGCGGCAGGATGGTGACCCATCCAAGCGCCGGCCACGCCCGACAGCGCTTAACTTCGGTGATCTCACGGGAACCGGTGTAGCCACTGCGGCAAGGCCGTTGCCTGAGTGCTAAAAGGAACTCGTTAAACTTCAGTTACACGATAAATCAGTCTAATCTAAAAGTCGTAAATTCAACTAAATACCTAGGTATTACAATTACGAAAATTGGAAAGAACATATAGAAAATGTTGTGGGGAAGGCTAACCAAAGGCTGCGTTTTATTGGCAGGTCACTTAGAAAATGTAACAGACCTACTAGGGAGACTGCACACACTACGCTTGTCCGTCCTCTTTTAGAACACTACTGCGCGGTGTGGGATCCTTACCAAATAGGACTGACGGAGTACATCGAAAAAGGTCAAAGAAAGGCAGCACGTTTTGTATTATCGCGAAATATGGGGGAGAGTGTCGCAGAAATGATACAGGATTTGGGCTGGACATCATTAGAAGAAAGGCGTTTTTCGTTGCGATGGAATCTTCTGACGAAATTCCAATCACCAACTTTTTCCTCCGAATGCGAAAATATTTTGTTGACACCGACCTACATAGGGAGGAACGATCACCAAGATAAAATAAGGGAAATCTGAGCTCGTACGGAAAGATATAGGTGTTCATTCTTTCCGCGCGCTATACGAGATTGGAATAATAGAGAATTGTGAAGGTGGTTCGATGAACCCTCTGCCAGGCACTTAAATGTGATTTGCAGAGTATCCATGTAGATGTAGATGTAGACCGCGAGCAGCACGCGCCTGTGTCCTCTGAACACGAGCCGCTTGCGCCACTAAAAGTACTGATAGTTCTTACACACCAAATACCATAAATTTACAATTTTCGCACGTTCTAGGATAAGTAAAAATGTTGCATTTAATACTTTTTAATGAAATAAAATAATAACCTGCCAACTTCTAACAAACACCGTGATCCCTACATAGCTGTCGAGCTGCCGAAGCAACTGGAAGGGCTAATTTTGTTTTCTGCTTCGTGATGACTGGGTGTTGTGTGCTGTCCTTAGGTTAGTTAGGTTTAAGTAGTTCTAAGTTCTAGGGGACTGATGACCTTAGATGTTAAGTCCCATAGTGCTCAGAGCCATTTCAGCAATTTTTGTTTCCTAGTGTATAGGAAAGTAAGAAATTAATGCAGGACGCGCGAGAATCACAACTGCAAAAGAGGCGAAGCAGCTATCGCGAAACCGTAGCGTAAGATGTTCGCATAACTTCCGGACAAGCAGGAAGTCCTCACGATAAAGTCTCTGCGCTTTGCCAAGTTGCTGACGCTACATTAGCGGTGAGTTAATAACACTTGTCGCGTTGCGTATATTGCTATGTTAACACATCAAGATTGTGGTCCGTCCATGGGATTCACAACCCTTTCGTGACAATATATGTGGCGGGTATGAGGCCCATACCTATTGCAGTACTTCTTCTTTTCCAATGCTACAGTTTCACTCTTTGACTGTATAAAGAAATATCTCAAACTTATTCTCCAGGGCACATTCCCTGCTCTCTTATAGAATGCGGATTATTGCTTCTACCATTTTGTTCCTTTATTTTATACCACATATTTCGATTAGTTTCTGTTTTTCCGCACCTGGGTGTGACCTCCAGCTTTTCAAAATTTTAGCTATGAAAGCCAGTCCATGTAGACACTGTCGGTTACCCGAACGGTGATAGCCCCTCACCGCGATGGGGCTGCACTGTACATGCCGAGATGTCACCTGCCCATGCATGCTGAGGAGTAGACGCCTGTTCGTTTGGGGCACCGGGTAATGACCACCGAGCCAGTGGCCATTGCGCTGGCTGTGTGGCACCCAAGAGGAGAGTCCTTGTTCGGTGCAGGTGGCATCATGGCGGATACCTGGCAATGACTCCATGTGAGCAAAGTGAAACCAAGCGGCCTGCAGAAACTTACTCCTATCGGTTGCTGGTTACGGCGGATCCTACGCAGTCTTGGTTGTTACTCTCTCGAAAACAACTGGGTGATCTTCCCGTAGGAACCCAAACATGGTGCAGGGATTAATTTTTCACCTCGACCTATCGCTGCAGACGGATGAAGAACTGCGCGAACACTTGGAGAAAGGAGGAATTTGCTTCGTACATTGTGTGCGGCGAGGTTTGCCTGACAACATGGATGACTGACTGATGATACCGGAACATTATTCCTCGCTTTTGAGGGGTACTTACTTTCGGAAAATGTCCAAATCATGGTCCACCGCTGCGAGGTGACTCTCTATTCCCCATCCACGATGCGGTGCTTTAAATACCAGCGCGTACGACGCGATTTGTGGAGATTGTCGCCGCAAACGTCACGAAAATTCACACTTTGCATTACTCTCTGTCTGGGTTAATTGCAGGAAATACCATCTTCTCCTATACCCGAAGTCTGCTACCCAGATTAATGGACAAAAGAACACAGAAACGGAAGGCGTCCAGTCGCCTCTCATATTCTGAAACTAGGAAAAAGTTCTATCGTTTATATCCTGTCTCCATGATGTCAACTTCTGCGCCGGCCGGGGTGGCCGAGCGGTTCTAGGTGCTGCAGTCTGGAACCGCGCGACCGCTACGGTCGCAGGTTCGAATCCTGCCTCGGGCATGGATGTATGTGATGTCCTTAGGTTAGTTAGGTTTAAGTAGTTCTAAGTTCTAGGGGACTGATGACGTCAGAAGTCCCATAATGCTCAGAGCCATTTCAACCATTCAACTTCTGCCATTACTGTGGATGGGTCGTCGGCAGCACCTAGCGAATTTGCTCCCTCAACGTCGCCTCGAGTAGTTGCCCAAATAAATTAGACAATGAAAGCGTTAGGCCCTCCTCTCTCGTGATTCCTGCTGCACCATCAACAGGAGCCACTCTCCGCAACCAGCTGAAAAAGCAGTCTCTCCCTCCAGTATGTACTACTGACAAAGCTCACTTTTGGAAAGAAACTACGAACCAGTGACTCAACACCAGACAGTCGCTGAGGGAGGCACCGACTGTCGGTCCCGGGGCTGCCAACTCTTATACACCCACACCGGACAAGCCCTCACCAGGTTCTCGTCCGCCGAAAGCAGTGAAAGAGAAAAAGACGAAGTATCAGAAGCCGTTACACGACGAATCGATATTCAGTGATGTTCCACCCCTACCGGTGACAGAGATTCTGGGGCGTAACCTGTCGTCTTGGCCCCTTCACGCCTAACCAGGATACCCTTAAATATGAGTTAATGCAACTGCTATGGATGTTATTGGCATCTGCCGGAACCAGACGTAATTTCCTTATGTTCTGCGATCTGTGCTGCTCTCCAGTACTCAAATTTCACTGACGACCATTTCAACTCTTCGAGATTACTATGCATTCTATTGGGACCATATTGGTGCAGCGGATGATCGGCAGTGGATGGATTTTCCTCCGTAGCACTTACGAACCGACAGTAGTGCGAGTGTGAACGACCCCAGCGATCACCATTTGTAACATTCCTTTACCCCCTAGCATGAGATTATCACCTTCATCCAACAATGTCCGCTACCCCTTCCCCCTTTTCTCCAACTTTGGGATTTCAGTGTGCACCACCCCCCTTGTGGATATACCATATCATCTGATAGGGGCTCCCAATTAACCAGCTTCTTCCGATCTTGATCTCTGTCTCCTCTTTATTGCCGCCCATGGCACCTTTTTGGATACAGCCTTACATCTCCTGTCCCAATCTCGTGGTCTCGCTAAAATGGTCCGCAGTCGACGATCTTTGTGACAGTGATCATTTCCCTATGATCTTGTCACTTCCTTGTCACTGCCTCGTCGACCAGTTACCACATTGGGCCAGCTGGCAGTTGTAGATCTCTGTTGTAAGGGACGCTTACAAAGCGATCACCTGCGTCGCTGGAAATTCTGTTTTCCTCTCTGCAGGGCTGCTCCGCCACCAGCGGGTTTCACGGTGTACCACAGACGTAGCAATAGCTATTCAGTCTCGTCAAATGGCGTTGCAGTGTCTTGATCCATATGCTTCATAAAACACATCTCCTTCAAGTGGTTCCGTGCTAAGGTTCGCTATCTACTTGAACGTACTTAGGAGTGCTGGGAGCGCTACGTCTCCTTCTTGGTAACACATGCCTCTTCATCCCAGGTGTGGGCCAAGCTCTGTAATCTGCTAGGTCACCTAAGATCAACAACCTTTTCATGTCTCCTCCTTCATGGTGATACTTCTACGGATGCGCTCGTTCTTATTGAACACCTTGAGACCCACTTTGCGTCAACTCTAGAGTGCCCTTCTTATACAGCTATCTTTTGAAAAGAAGTTGTAGACACCTCGCTTTCCTTTACACCCCCGCCCCCAAAACCCCCTGCAGTCTCTCTCCCCCCCCCCCCCCCCTCTCCCAAGCACGCCGAATTCTATCACGAATCCTTCAGTGACTGGGAAATTCTTCAGGCTCTTGAGTCCCCACTTGATACAGCCCCACGCCCTCTTCTTTTTTTAAATATTTTTTTTAATTATTACTAGGTGATCCAGATCAATGTTACTCAGGCCTCAACCTATGTAGCTACTAAGCGTTTCCTTTCACAATGGCGAAATAGTATCATCATTCCAATCCTTAAAACAAGCAAAAACATCACGTTCACCGACGAATACGGACAGATTAGTCCCTGAAGACGTATAAATCGATAGTAGCCCGACGATTATGTTGGGTCCCCCAAATTGCGGGGCCGATACACACATTTCATTGAAAACAATTTTCTGACTCTCTGTCGGAACCGTACTGAAATATATCAGTGTGGTTTCCAGCAGATCGCTAACTGGCAGTGCTGTAAACCGGTAAGATGATCTAGCTATGCCTATTTTGGTGATTACCATTCAAGTAAGAATTTCATTAAGTGTGCGGACTGAATGAAGTTCTTACTAACAGCTGTAGCTACTTTCCATTAATTGAACACACAGCTGCGGCGGAATAAGCTCTCTCCGAAGATGGAGAAACAAGCAGCTCTTGCTCACTTACGCAATCACCATCCCCCAATTTTCTAATCGTCCAACTGATCGCATTATTTTTGCATACGCGGCGCACTGACACTCTGCCACCTCCCCTCGGGTGGGATTACCGGTTGAAGTATTATCAAGGTCCGACTGAATATCTCTGCAGCTTAATACAGACAGTACTCCATTATAGATAACTTCATCTTTTGGAAAGTTACTATCCTTTGCAAGGTCATTAATATAGAAGTTGGACGAAAATGGGAGATGAGATGGTGGTCTAAACTTTCTCATCACGATGATACACTGAAGCGATGTAGGGAAACTGTGGAGAACTTGACTCGGAATAACGGGACGAGGATTACCATCTCACACCTTCCGAAGAAGCCCAGAGCTCTACCTATCTGCTTCAGCGAAACATTTAGCTCCGCAGCCGCAAGCGACAGGCGTATTTACACCCTTCATACAACTTGGTTAGAAGGTTACGAGAATCACAAGTTGAATGTTGACGCATCATTACAGTAAAATATTAACTGAATTTCTGAATGACTAACGCAAACTAAAATTCTCACGGAAAAACTGAACATGTAGGATACCCAATATATTCCCGAGTACAACCTCAACAGAAAACCATCGGCGAGTCCCTTGTCGTTAATTATGCCATACAAACATTCAAACACGATTTAGCTGGAAATAACTGTTCGTCTTTAGATAGCTGCAATGCTGCTCTACTTAGGAACTCAACTATTCAGCGTAAGAACACATTATCAAAAAATTAGGTCCGACAGGTAATTCAGGAACAGTTTGCATTGCTTGACATAGTACTGCTTATGTTCATTTATTGATGGAAGCAGAAACATCTCCATTTGCCCTAGGCATGAGGGCAATTAGAGAAGTGATTGGACAATTAGTCGCGGGACGACGTCGCTCAAAGCAGTTAAAACTATTTTGAGCTACAATTGGCTTGATGCTGCGGAACAAGAATTTCATAATGAACAATACGTTGCTAATTAGTGACTTGCGAAAATGCAGCACGAGAATAAAAGCAGCCGGCTGTCAGACGCGGCACGACGGAGGTTATGGCGTTCAGAATGAAGCTAGCTGTTCAACGTGCAAGGTAATTCTCAAGTCGTTTTCAGAATTATTTCTTCTCGAAGTCTAAGACAGATTCGCTCTAGTCGCATTTTGCTACGAAAGAGAACTAGCAGCCCGATAAGATTGCAATATCAAGGAAAGTGATGCAACGACACAAGAAAATCGCAGTAACAACAAATAAGAAAACAGAAATTTTTCATGAAAGATATTAGGTTCATTCACCTAGCCGAGGTTCGGTTTCTGCAGGAAATTGGAAGTTGTCTGGTGGATGGAAACTCATGCGGTCGTTAGTGGTTTAGCCTCAGGGCTACATAGATGATGATGATGATGATTGGTTTGTGGGACGCTCAACTGCGCGGTTATCAGCACCCATACAGATGCCCAATCTTTACTCAGTCAAGTCTCGCCACTTTCGTGAATGATGATGAAATGAGGAGGACAACACAAACATCCAGCCCCGGGCGGAGAAAATCCCCAACCCGGCCGGGAGTCGAACCCGGGATCCCATGATCCAGACAGCAACGCTAGCCACTAGACTAGGAGCTGCGGACGGCTACACAAAGGCTTCCGTAATGTTTAACAATAGCGTGGTACAATCCGATCTTTTTTCTCAAATTTGGGCAGCTTCTTTACTATTTGTCCGCGGATTTATAACTGCGGATTGGGTTATTATTTTAAGAAAACTCATTTTTAGCGTGCTAAGTTTAGTCTTGTAACATTGCGGCATGTGTCGACTAAATAAACGCGAAGCGGTGACTCAATATATTCTTTTCTTGATTGTACAGTACTTTCAATATCTTTTAGAAGGAAAAAAGCGTATGTGATATTTGCTATTACGTCATTGCTCAATTTACCAAACTAGACAGTCGGTAACAACTAAATAATGTGATAACAATAAGTCTTGGATAGTGATTGATTGTTGCTTAGTCAAATCGTATATGTAATACTAATACTCTAGTCAGTATTTGTTGTACATGTAGCTGTGTTAGAAGCTCTAACAGAGCAAGGAATAGAACAGGTCTATATTAAAGTCTTACACAATATATACGAATCCTCCACAACGTTTGTAAATGTAGTTGAAGAAACCAATGAATTTCTCATCAAAAAAGGTGTAAAACAAGGTGACTCTTATATCTCCAAAACAATTTTCAGCAGTCTTCGAAAAACCAATGTCTAAATTAGATTGGAAACAAATGGAATCCAAATCCTGGGAAGGGATTAAATAACCTGAGATTCGCTGATGACATTGTCCCATGTCGCTCGAAGAAAAGATGGCAGGTAGTCTAAACAAGCTCTAGATTGTAGCCAAATCTGCCAAAAGAAAAGACTTGGGGAAGACCACAGGACAGACGTGACACATTTAAAAAGACTGCCGAATTGAAGTGGCAACGGGAAGCCCAAGATCGGCAGGCATATAAGAATCTGCAGGGATCCTGTGTTGTACGCCGACTCAAAGAGGCCACATAGCCAAGCGATCGAACTGGCTGATGTTGATAAGAAAATTAAGGAAGATATGTATAGAAATACTTACTTTTGATAACGAAGTGTTCCTGCAGAATTTCTGTATTATGCTCCCAGAACTACGTTTGCACAACGTTGTATAACTATCCATCCCAAGGACGATCGAAGTTAGCAACGACCATAATGCTGAGCTGCTCTTCTTAAGACCGCCTAGAAAATTTTCTTCTAAACTGAGGTACCATTAGCACCATTCTCTCGAAATATGTATATAGAGGCAGAGATGATCCATAAAGATAATATTAAATTAATGGTGTAGACAGTGCTTTTGGTGAACGCCTTTCGTAAGACGTATGACCCTCATACATCTACTTTACCATTCTCATAAAGGACTTCACAAGCAGCATTTATTTTTCTCGTAAACTTTGAATAATATACTCTGATTTGTGATGGAATGTACACAGTTATTTTTGCAGAAGAATGAAATAGTTGGAAGATGAAAATATTTTTGTGAATAACTTATTTGTGATTAATTTCCGACTGACCTTCGAATTCATCGTGAAGATAGACTTCAATTCAAGGCTTATAACAGATTCATTAGCATTTAATATTTCAGTTTACAACATTTGACATTAATAATGTAAGCTGCCACTCCGTGACAAACTATACCCGCGTGTCCATACAAGATGACGAACCAGGTTTGTACCTTGAAGTGTACCTCCAAACACTGAATATGACCCGTAAGTAATGCCGCATGACATTGGTAACGTCGTATCATACGGACTCAAAGTGTAATAAACTGCATCTTATGGGCTCGATTTGTGCGAGGACAAATTTGTCGTCTGTTGTCTCCACAACCGCATAAACTGAAAATAGTGTGTTTGTGTGATGAAAACAGTGATTTATAATGACGTCGTCTTCGCCGGCTTGTTTCTTGAAGAACTGCATCAACGTCATCATACGTGGATTGTTGAAATTTATTACGAAAATAAATGCAAGCGTGGTAAGTATGTGCAGAGAAGCTCATGAATAAAATGCACATAAGTGAATGGAATAAGTTGTGGACAAACCCAGTACTGAGTATTCAGATACATCATACCACAAAATTACGTAAAAATAACATCACAAACCGATTAGAAACATAATTGCGAGCGTGAGACGCTGTTTGTAAATCACTTGAATTTACAGATGCTTAACTCAGATATGGATGAGAATAAGGACCCAGCATTGTGCACGACACGTCCACATGCAAAAGGCAACGCGAAAAGGACGCGATTTTACCTAACGTCAGTGCTATCGCAGCTCCCAATCGCGTGAATGGAACCCGAGTGTTCCCTGCCGGCTGCGACTTCACCATTATGTTGAAAGTTGTTGACTGAATGAGGAAACATCACACACAAGACAAGGGTCTCAATACTGCTGCTTCCACGTGCTGCTCATGTCGAGGGACGAAACGAGAGTGCTTTTACGTTTCAAACTCCACGAGGGAACCAAGAGAACGATATGCACCTAGCTCTCTGACGGGACAGCCCAGATCGAAGCTGTAACCTTGCAGTTTAACAGATCCCTGCTCTTTCCCTGTTTAGCAAAGATGCGAGGCTATCGCAGAAAGGGACGAGTAATGACTGACCGCCCGCGAATCAACGAGTGACTTACACAGAGCACGGGTTCGCGATGTATGAAAGGCGCCCGCTATAGAACAGCTGCCTTTGAATAGCTCTAAGCCGGTACTTTTCGTTGATAGTGCAGTACGTTTAACATCTAATTCCTTTGGTCAACGAAAGCTAGATAATGTGCATTAAGAACATAAATGCCTTAATGTGGACCGGAGCGTCCGTTTGTCGCATTTCTTCACATCCGAATGTGGAAAGATGGTTCTGTGTATCTCTAGAGCCATGAAGTAACTTACATACTGTTCATGCTGATGGAAGCGATGTATGGAGACACATAACAAGTATTAAATGATTAGAGCTTCGTTCCATTCAAACTGACATCCATCATAATCTGTATGAGCTGTGACCCGCGCGGGCACAAATATACTCTCGCATTTGTCGTGACATGAAAACAAGCAGTCCCCGAATGCCATATTGAGGATTTCTTGCCATGCTTGTAACAATTGCTGCGTCATAAAGATTTCTGGTTGGAAGCTGGCATGAAAGTATACACCTTCCCATCTCATCCGAAACATGCTCCCTAGGTGACAAATCAGGGATCTGGGCGGGGCGGTCAAGAACCCACGCATTCGTGAAGCCTTTTGTGTTGTGAACTGTGATATGGCGTCTTGCATCATCCTGCTGGAACACGCCATTTGAAACACTGGCCTTGAACGGTATTGCAACAGGGTTTACGATACTTGATACATACTGGCGAGCATTCAGTCTCCATTCAGCAATTACCACATCAGTCCTGTTGTCGTACCAATAGGTCCCTACACAATGTTTGCAAGAGTTGGACGTGTCATCTGACTTGATGGCGTCGATCTGTCAGCCGCAAACAGAAGCAAAACTCGTCGCTGAACCTCACAGAATACCACTCGGTGACCCAGTTGACTCTCGCTCTTCGGCATGCCAGTCTTTGTTCTCTGTGACACGATAACCTCAGCCCAGGTTCCAGTTGTCTGTTCCCGACGGTTCTTGGTGACACACCGTTGTAACCTCTGCCCGGATTTCACTTGTTGTCATTCGTGTATTCGTCAGAGCCGGTGGATCAAACCCACGATCTTTTTTTTTTTTTTTTTTTTTTTTTTTGTGAGAGGGCCCATCCCTCTTCTTCTGGCCACTCTACTGTCCCGAGCCCATCTCGTCGCAAATTCTGCATCAGAGGTCCCACGATTTGCCTCACGGGGACTGACAACCAACGTCTAGATTCCACGAGCTTCAGTCCGCTCCACCGAGTTATTTAACTTTCAGGCCTTCCAGCCAATCAGAAACAGAAGCAGAAAGATAGGCATTTAATTTTCATTGGCCACGAACCCAGTGGAGCAGTTGCTCCTGGCCCAACAAACGGGGAACGCTCCAGCGCCTGCTGACGACCACACAGCAGGTGCGGCTGAGGCGACGGGCCGTGGCGGCACGCGCCCCGTTTTTCCGCGGCTGCCGTCTCGCATGGCAGGGCGGTCTCCACATAAGCTGAGGTTGCGGCGCTTCCCGGCCTGTGCCCATTCCTTCCACTGCATTTTATGGATTTTCAGAGCCCTCACACGGTACTATTTCTGTTTCAGAGTAAAACAAGCTGTTAGCAGTTTTGAATTGAAAGTAACGCTGTTTACGAAAACGTGTGCGTGATTGTGGAGAATCATTAAAGCTCTGGAAATCGCTCTCACGTAAGTATTTATAAATTGGCACAACAGTATTATTTAGCATATATTCCCTTCCACAAGGACCGCTGCACATTATTACTACAAACATAAAAAAAAAAAAACGTTTTGCATCACCCCGGTTCCCAGAACTCTTCAAGGTAGACGTTGACTGTGGATATTGTATCACAGACACAGTCCCTTTGACTGTGCAGAGATGTCATTAAACCTGCCCATAGATGTAAACTACTATGGACGAGCAGCGCCTATTAGACGGAGGAGGTCCGACAGCCGATCATTTCCAGTTATTCCACCAGGAAGGGGGTACGCGACTCGTCTGTAGTCCAACGAGCCTAGACGGTCAATATCGCGGTTCGATCGCGTCCGCGTTGTTACTTTGTGCCAACAAGGGCTCTCAACAAGGGAAGTGTCCAGGCGTCTCGGAATGAGCCAAAGCGATTTTGTTCGGACATAGAGGACATACAGAGAGACAGGAACTGTCGATGACATACCTCGCTCAGGCCGTCCAAGGGCTACAACTGCAGTGGATGACCGCTACCTACGGATTATGGCTCGGAGGAACCCTGACAGCAACCCCACCATGTTGAATAATGCTTTTCGTGCAGCCACAGGAAGTCATGTTAGGACTCAAACTGTGCGCAGTAGGCTGCATGATGCGCAACTTCACTGCCGACGTCCATGGCGAGGTCCGCCTTTGCAACCACGACACCATGCAGCGCGGTACAGATGGGCCCAACAACACGCCGAGTGGACCGCTCAGGATTGGCATCACGTTCTCTTCACCGATGAGTGTCGCACATGCCTTCAACCAGACAATCGTCGGAGACGTGTTTGGAGGCAACCTGGCCAGGGTGAACGCCTTAGACACACTGTCCAGCGAGTGCAGCAACGTGGAGGTTCCCTGATGTTTTGGGGTGGCATTATGTGGGGCTGACGTACGTCGCTGGTGCTCATGGAAGGCGCCGTAACGGCTGTACGATACGTGAATGCCATCCTCCGAACGATAATGCAACCATATTGGCAGCATATTGGCGAAGCATTCGTCTTCATGGACGACAGTTCGCGCTCCCATCGTGCACATCTTGTGAATGACTTCCTTAAGCATAACGACGTCGCTCCACTAAAGTGGCCAGTATGTTCTCCAGACATGAACCCTATCGAACATGCCTGTAATAGATTGAAAAGGGCTGTTTATGGACAACGTGACCCACCAACCACTCTGAGGGATCTATGCCGAATCGCGGTTGGGCAGTGGGACGATATGGACCAACAGTGCCTTGTGGATAGTATGCCACGACGAAAACAGGCATGCATCAATGCAAGAGGAGGTGCTACTGGGTATTAGAGGTACCAGTGTGTACAGCAATCTGGACCACCACCTCCGAAGGTCTCGCTGTATGGTGGTACAACATGCAGTGTGTGGTTTTCATGAGCAGTAAAAAGGGCGGAAAGATGTTTATGTCGATCTCTACTCCAATTTTCTGTGCAGGTTCCAGAACTCTCGGAACGCAGATGGTGCAAAACTTTTTTTGTGTGTGTAATTTGTACCACTTTGTTGTCAACAGAGATTTCCGATTTATGTTTTTAACAGTGCTCGCCTAAAAATCTTTCCTTCTAACATCCTTGCACCAAACGATGTAAGATGCTCACCGACACAGTCTGAGAACTAAGAGGGGTGGTCAATAAGGAGTGCAACACTTTATTTGTAAAGCCGGTTTGTTTTATTCAGGATTCCAATACACCCCTTTATTCACCATCCTTTTGGCTACAAAACCCTATTTTTATACATAATCTCGATTCAGTGCGACGGCTTTACTCCACCTTCCTGGGAGAGCCCATGTGTCTTCGTACCACTCTACTGGTCGCCATGGCAGCCAATGTCTCGCTGCGTCAATAACCTCCGCATCAGCCACATACTGATTTCCGCGGATGCATCCGTCTTTGGGCCAAACAGATGGAAGTCGGAAGGTGCGACATGTGGACTGTAGGATGGATGAGAAAGAGCATTTCAACGAAATTTCGTGAGCTCCTCTCGTGTGTACAGACTTGTGCGGGGCCTTGCGTTGGCATAGAGAAGTAGAATTTACCGGGTGATCAAAAAGTCACTATAAATTTGAAAACTGAATAAATCACGGAATAATGTAGATACAGAGGTACAAATTGACACACATGCTTGGAACGACATGGGGTATTATTGGATCCAAAAAAATACCAAAGTTCAGAAAATGTCCGACAGATGGCGCTTCATCTGATCAGAATAGCAATAATTAGCATAACAAAGTAAGACAAAGCAAGATGATGTTCTTTACTGGAAATGCTCAATATGTCCACCATCATTCCTCAACAATAGCTGTAGTCGAGGAATAATGTTGTGAACAGCACTGTAAAGCATGTCCGGAGTTATGGTGAGGAATTGGCGTCGGATGTTGTCTTTCAGCATCCCTAGAGATTTCAGTCGATCACGATACACTTGCGACTTCAGGTAACCCCAAAGCCAATAATCGCACGGACTGAGATCTGGGGACCTGGGAGGCCAAGCATGACGAAAGTGGCGGCTGAGCACACGATCATCACCAAACGACGCACGCAAGAGATCTTTCAAGCGTCTAACAATATGGGGTGGAGCGCCATCCTGCATATACATCGTACGTTCCAGCAGGTGTTTATCAGCCAGGCTGGGGATGATGCGATTCTGTAACATATCGCCATACCTCTCACCCGTCACGGTAGCAGTTACAAAACCAGAATCACGCATGTCCTCGAAGAAAAAAGGCCCGATTACGGTAGATGTGGTAAATCCAGTCCATACCATGACTTTCTCGTTGTGCAATGGAGTTTCCACGACAGTTATAGGATATTCGGTAGTCCAAATTCTGCAGTTGTAGGCGTTGACAGACCCTCGGAGCGTGAAATGAACTTCGTCGGTCCACAACACGTTACTAAACCAATCGTCATCTTCCGCCATCTTTTGAATCGCCCACGCCGCTTCACTAAATTGCCAGGTAACAGTTCATGATGCCGATGGATTTTGTACGGATAGCATCGGAGGGTACGCCTCAGTGCCAACCAAACTGTAGTGTATGGAATGCCGGTGCTACGTGCGGCTGCACGAGCGCTGACTTCCCCGTGCATAGACGAACCCGCTACAGTCTCCATTTCTTCCTGAACTGTCTCAGCAGCATTACGCCTTTTGCTCGGTCGTCCACTACGGGGTCTATCGTCTAAACAACCCGTGGCTTCGAACTTCGAAATCATTCTCGCCACAGCTGCATTTGTCAATGGACCGTTACGCGTTCGAATCCCCTTCCTATGGCGATAGGATCATAACGTTGAACTAGCACATTCCCCATTCTGATAATACAGCTTCACTAAAAGCGCCTTTTCAGGTAACGTCAACATGCTGCGACTGATGGCGCATCTGATTCTCTCTCTCTCATTGTTGTTGTGGTCTTCAGTTTTGAGACTGGTTTGATGCAGCTCTCCATGCTACTCTATCCTGTGCAAGCTTCTTCATCTCCCAGTACCTACTGCAGCCTACATCCTTCTGAATCTGCTTAGTGTATTCATCTCTTGGTCTCCCTCTACGATTTTTACCCTCCACGCTGCCCTCCAATACTAAATTGGTGATCCCTCGATGTCTCAGAACATGTCGTACCAACCGATCCCTTCTTCTAGTAAAGTTGTGCCACAAACTCCTCTTCTCCCCAATTCTATTCAATACCTCCTCATTACTTATGTGATCTACCCATCTAATCTTCAGCATTCTTCTGTAGCACCACATTTAGAAAACTTCTATTCTCTTCTTATCCAAACTATTTATCGTCCATGTTTCACTTCCATACATGGCTATACTCCATACAAATAATTTCAGAAATGACTTCCTGACACTTAAATCTATACTCGATGTTAACATATGTTTCTTCTTCAGAAACGCTTTCCTTGCCATTGCCAGTCTACATTTTATATCATCTCTACTTCGACCAGCATCAGTTATTTTGCTCCCTTAAATATCAAAACTCCTTTACTACTTTAAGTGTCTCATTTCCTAATCTAATTCCCTCAGCATCACCCGACTTAATTCGACTACATTTCATTATCTCTCTCATTACAGCTCCTTTTATACACGATTGTCATGTGGAGTCACTGACGTTTTGCTGTCCAGCGCCATCTGCCGGACATTTTGTGAACTTTTTTTTTTTGTAATAAAACCCCATGTCATTCCAAGCATCTACATTATTCCGTGGTTTATTAAGTTTTCAAATTTATACTGACTTTTTGATCACCCGGTAGTTTGCATTTTTGTCGCTACGAACATGCCGAAGTTGTTTCTTCGATTTCCTGAGGATAACACAACACGCTTGAGAGTTTATCATCGCATCGTGAGGGAGGACATCAAACAAAATAACCGCTTCGCAGTCCCAGAAGGCCGTCGCAATGACTTTACCGGCTGCGGGTGTGGCTTTGAACTATTTTTCGGAAGAGTGGGTGTGGCGCCACTCCATGGATTGCCGTTTTGTTTCGAGTTCGAAATGATGAAGCCACGTTTCATCGTCTGTGATAGTGACAGCAAAAATTAGCCTCGTAACGCGCAAGCAATTCCGCACAGATGGTCTTCTTTCGTTGCTCTTTAGGATCAAAATGGTTCAAATGGCTCTGAGCACTATGCGACTTAACTTCTGAGGTCATCAGTCACCTAGAAGTAATTAAACATAACTAACCTAAGGACATCACACACATCCATGGCCGAGGCAGGATTCGAACCTGCGACCGTAGTGGTCGCTCGGTTCCAGACTGTAGCGCCTAGAACCGCACGGCCACTCCGGCCGGTTGCTCTTTAGGGTTTCTTGTTAGGCGTCGGGGAACCCAATGGGCACAGGGCACGCACCTTTTTTAGTACCGCAACAGGTGGACGAGTCTATGAGCACCACCAACAGAGGCGTGAGTGTTTGACCGTGATCTGTCGATCACTTCGAACGAGAGTGTCCGCACGTTCCAACACTGTAGGAGTCTCAGCTGTGTGCGGCCGGCCGGCACGCGGAAGATCAGACAGGTTTTCGCTACCATGTTGCGACAATGACAGACACTTCACCCAACGATTCACCGTGATTTCGTTCACTTCCAGGTCTCCGTAGACACTCTCCAAGAGCCTATGAATATCTGAGATGCTCTTGTTTTCCACCAAAAGAAATTCAATGACAGCTCTCTGCTTGGAACACACCTCCGTTAAAGACGCCATTTTTTGAAGGCTCAGTATAGAGCCGCCACCTATCGGAACTTCATGAAACTTTAGGCGCTGAACAACCTCCGAAATTTTTTCGTTGGAGTCCGAATTTGGTACGTACAGCTAAAACGACGTATATGATATTTCCCGAAGCACCAGCTGTAGACACGGAACGACGTTTTCGTACATTGATTCCGTTTTCTTTATATGTAATCGAAATTTTACGGCTGTTTCTAGGGACGGCGGTGTTACTGGATATGCCTTACTTTTTGTGGTACAGATGAGCCACCGGCTGGAGTGGCCGAGCGGTTCTAGGCGCTACAGTCTGGAGCCGCGCGACCGCTACGGTCGCAGGTTCGAATCCTGCCTCGGGCATGTTGATAAAGATCAAATTGTAGCCTATGCGATTGCGGTTTATCGTATCGCGAAATTGCAGCTCGCATTTGCCAAGATTCAATGACTGTTAGCAGAATATGGAATCGGTGGGTTCAGGAGGGTAATACGGAACGCCGTGCTGGATCCCAACGGCCTCGTATCAGTAGCAGTCGAGATGACAGGCATCTTATCCGCATGGCTGTAACGGATCGTGCACCCACGTCTCGATCCCTGAGTCAACAGATGGGGACGTTTGCAAGACAACCACCATCTGCACGAACAGTTCGACGACGTTTGCAGCAGCATGGACTATCAGCTCGGAGACCATGGCTGCGGTTACCCTTGACGCTGCATCACAGACAGGAGCCTGCGTTGGTGTACTCAACGACGAACCTGGATGCACGAATGGCAAAACTTCATTTGTTCTGATGAATCCAGGTTCTGTTTACAGCATCATGATGGCCGCATCCGTGTTTGGCGACATCGCGGTGAACGCACATTGGAAGCGTGTATTCGTCATCCCCATACTGGCGTATCGCCCGGAGTGATGGTATGGGGTGCCATTGGTTACACATCTCGGTCACCTCTTGTTCGCACTGACGACACTTTGAACAGTGGACGTTACATTTCTGATGTGTTACGACACGTGGCTCTACCATTCATTCGATCCCTGCGAAACCCTACATTTCAGCAGGATAATGCACGACCGCATGTTGCAGGTCCTGTACGGGCCTTTCTGGATACAGAAAATGTTCGACTGCTGCATTGGCCAGCACAGTCTCCAGATCTCTCACTAATTGAAAACGTCTGGTCAATGGTGGCCGAGCAACTGGCTCGTCACAATACGCCAGTCACTACTCTAGATGAACTGTGGTATCGTGTTGAAGCTACATGGGCAGCTGTACCTGTACACGCCATCCAAGCTCTGTTCGACTCAATGCCCAGGCGTATCAAGGCCGTTATTACGGCCAGAGGTAGTTGTTCTGGGTACTGATTTCTCAGGATCTATGCACCCAAATTGCGTGAAAATGTAATTACATGTCAGTTCTAGGATAATATATTTGTCAAATGAATACCCGTTTATCATCTGCATTTCTTCTTGGTGTAGCAATTTTAATGGCCAGTAGTGTACCAGCTGTTGATCCCAAATATAAAAGCATACTGCGATTTCATTATCCCTTTCATCTGTGATCATAAAACAAAATTCCTCCCTATAAATATTAGGATATGTTGATCCAGAGTAGCTTTTCCTATTGACTCTTTGGCATAAACTTAGTGTAGTCCGTGCAGACGAACAGCTCATCTTCAGAATAATTCACTGTGAAAGATTAAAGAATATACAAACAAAAACTCAGTTTTCAAAATCTCCTGTCGCTAGAATAAAATGGCCAGGAAAATTGTAATCGGCACATTATACGGAATAAAAACACAAAAATCATCTCCTTCTTCGTCTGGTGAAGAGGAGTGATCAGCTCTTAGAACTCTCTCCACAGTTTTCTCCCCTGACAGTAAGGATTTACAGTGCCCATTATAAGAGACAAAGCCATGTACTTTAAGTAAAATGTGTCCAGACTATGTTCATGGAGTAGATATGTCACCCGTTTGTTCGGACATATCCTGTACCACCTACTAATGCATCTAAATTTTGCACGTCGTGCCTGTGAAGTTTCAAAGACCTGCAACTGGTGTTAACAGCTGCACATAAACATGCAAAATGGAGATTTCCGCTACTACGTAACCGCGTCCTGCCATTACCACGCTTGTTACTCACAGTTAAAATTCGCACTACGGACCGTGCGCGACAAAGCGATGCAAGAAGGGCTAAAGTAGTGCCAATGAAAAGGGCTAAGTTTTAGATTCACATTCGTTTCCACTGTTCAGATTTAAATTTTCCGTGTTATCTCTAGGTAACTACAGTTAAAATATGGACTATACAACATGCCAATGCTATTTTTGAGGATACTATGTTCATAGCGCGTGAATCCTAATATATCATAATTATTTACTACCATTAATTTTATTTGTCAGCATACAGTATCCAGATATCTTAATCCAGAGATTTTAAAAATCTCGAAGAGTTGTTGTTCATTATCCGAAGTAATAAATGAGAAACATAATATATATAAGGAGAAAAATACGTCTAAAGACCTTAAAACCACTGACGGAGCAGAAGGGGTGGCATCGAATGTAAGCGATTCATTGTAAGTTGTCTCCTGACCAAATCACAGCAGATGTATGTCTGTTTAAAACTGGAAGGCAGTATTTAGATTGCGGTCTATAACTGTTAATTGTTAAATGATAGACTTAGCGTGAGCTGCCAGTAATTTTATATAAAACTAATGTGACACTGTATCAAACTTTTACAAAATTTATTTTTGAATAATAAGAGTAAATGAACTGAATGAAATAACTGTAAACGGAGCGGTTCTGGGGAGTCCTCTACGCTTTCGAAAATTTACAGCAATGCCCCTGGCATTTCTAACATTCGGAATGCTGTCGACAAAGAAAACGATATCTAATTACGCTGTTAGCCGTTAGAATTGCAATACCAGTAAGAACAGAAAATAACTAAATTTTGCTTGATGTGTGATTTTAAGTTTTGCCGCCGTAGGAAAATTTTGAATATTTCACTGGTATTAAGTTGGGTGGCGTCGTTCAGAACGCGCGATATTTTGGCATGTCGTTTTTCAGGGTTTCAGGTCATCTGGAATGCCTGAAGATGGCAATAAGTCGGCTTGCCGAAATATCGCACGTTGCTGTCGACGCCACCCGGTTAAATACCCGAGAAATTTTCCAAGTTTTACTTATCATAAGTGGACAGTGTAATAGGAAGAGTACATGATTAATTTTTATGTGGTAATCGTATGAGATTTCGGAGTTTATAGTGTGCGAAACTTTGTAAATAGATACCAGAGTGACTCTGACCGCGCTGAGCACTGAGTTGATCGGATGACAGGTGTACATTTCATAGTAATTCAACTCTAAGCCAGAAGTCATCACATGAAATGGCGGCCGACTGGTGGAACGCTTTTTTCTCTCTGCAGTATCACGAGCAGATGTTTTCAGTGGCTGAGAGATGTGGAGAATGCGCTGGTCTGGGCAGCAGTCCAACACCCAGTGTATGGAGGTATGTTAAGGCAGTACGGTTAACGTTTGTTCATGAGTCATCATGTTGAAAGGTAACATCACTGGACCGGCGAAGGTAGTACACTACCAAACGGCCTTAAAACGTCAGAAATGTAACGGCTGCTCTCCAACATACTGGCTATGCGAACCAGTGGTAATACTTTTGTGTACCCACGGGCATCCCACACCATCAGGCCAAACGAAAGCACTTTGGTAACGTTAGATGTCCTTGAGCCAGCTACCTGTGGATACATCCATTGTGATGCCGTCTCAGAGCCAGGCCTTGTCCACCACTCCTGTGTCCAGAGCTGTCGCTGGGCACACCACCTCTGTGGGCGCGCCTCTCTCTGCTGCCCCGTCCAGGGAAGCAACAACAATGGTGACAGTCCGTGGTGCTAAAGACGTCTCTGCGCTGTCCTTCTTGGTACCTGTATTGATGGAAACAAACCCGAGTCCCCTTCGATATGTCACGATCCTGTCGCTGTCGAGTTCCGACATGCGCTAGCAGACGTTTCTCCTCATCACAAGAACGGGATCTCCTCACAAACAACCAAAATTTAGATACGACTTCTGAACGAGAAAGCTGCTGCGTATTCTTCCCCTACACAGGGTATAACGGGTATAAGTGAAGATATTTTTGTGTGTGGTACTTTAATATGTAGACACATTTGTGTTGGTTGTTCTTTTCTGTTTGTCAAATAGTCCTCCTACAAACAAGTCCCAAACTTTACGACCTGATGTTTTCTGCACTTCCGTAACTGCACCACTAAGTGGACTATGACTATCAGTATAGACTAACCACTTTGCATCCACGAGTCCACACTTCCACACCTGACCTGCCGCCCAGGAGAAAATAAGCATTAATGGCTTGCTCTTGCCACATGCCAAGGAGGCCTGCAGAGAGCAGGATGTGGTCCATTGTCCTATTCCCTTGCAGTCTGTCATTTCTGCACTCCACAAGAAGAGCATGGGGTTGTGGGAGGAAGAATGGCTGGGGGTGAAGGCCAATAAACTGCGGTTGGTGAAGTCAACAACTCGGCCGTGGCGTTCTTCCTGCCGGTTGCTCAGGCGGGAAGCGGTGACCTTCACGTGTCTTCGGATTGGGCACTGTCCTCTCACACATAGCTTTCTATTACGGCGGGAGGATCCCCCGTTTTGTGATGCTTGTGGTGTGCACATCTCTGTCCGCTACATTTTAACAGACTGAATTTTATACCGTGATGCAAGGGCAGAAGCACAAGTTGATGGGGATCTGCCATGTGTTTTAGCTAATGATGAGACGTGCGTGTCTAGGGTTTTAAAGTTTTGTGACGTGTCTGGACTCTGGCCTAAACTTTTAGGCTGGAGATTTTAGTCTATTGCAAAGTGGCTGGCTCCTCCCTCTTTTCCTTGCGGTCAGTCAGCGACTTCCATCTGCCATATTGTTTTAGCTCCCTCTACTACTTTCCTCCTGTGTTGTCCATGTTTTACTGCTGGCGGCGTGCTTCGTCCCACGCTTCGGTGTGAGTAGGCACATATTTTTCCAAGCTTGTTACCTGTGTTTTACGTTCTGTTTTATCTTACTGTTCTGAGTCTTTTCTTGACACCCGTCTCAATCTATTACTGACCGGGCGCTGAAGACCTTGCTGTCGTGGGCTCATACAACCCTCTCCACCACCTCCTGTACTTGGAGATACTAACCAACTTAAAAACATGCGACTTGTAATCAATATAATGATTCTTCTGCAAATGACGTAAATACTGATCTAATGTTGTTCAGTGTACCAACTACAGTCACCAACAGAAATATCGGCATTTATACCCATTACAACCTGTTTTCAGAATGTAGCCGATGTTACTTTTACCACCTGCTTACGGTTAGGATCAACCATTTTATTGAATTTTCTCATATTGAGAAATATAGCTAGCATATTCAAGCATGTAGAACACTTCCTGCCATTTCGATATGCGTTGCGTGTCGCCGTCATGATGCTGAAATTACAATTGCCAGCAGTGTAAGTAAAAATGTGCAGTCAATACTCCCATTAGCGTGCTTGAGTGCTGCATTCAGTTTCTCTTTCTTTTACGATCACGTGCGTATTAAGCACACAGGCGCGGAAACTGTTATAAGCGGCAAAGAGTCTTAGTAAAGCACTTACAGTGCGGTCGGATCAAACATTTGTTTTGGCCGGAAATTACAGCTGACAAATACAGAAAATGTAATTAGACTTCAGTTGCAGTTCCCGTCCAAAACAAATGTGCGAGTTGACCACATAATGAACGCTGCACTATTACACATAATTTTTGTGTTTATCAGAATGCATGGCAATTACGCTTTTTCTTCGGTTTTGACCTTTTTACGTGTTGACGTTTTGTGTACGTAGCATGTAGGCGGAACCCTCTGTAATGACATCAATACGCCGTTCGAGTACTAACGAGGCTAAAAACTGTCGTTTCGGAGAGGATAACTACAGAGTTCACGCTGCAGTCGTTGCAACAACAATAAATATCTAATGGTATTCTTCAATGTGAAGACAAGTGAAAGCCTGAAATGTGCTGCAGCAAATTATACCGCAAAAATGTGCCGGTTTCTGTTTCTTCACAGGTGCAGTATTCAGTCACCAGTATAATGTACAAATAATATCACCACATTCGGTACCGTACAGAATACGGTGCTTTCAATGACAACGCAATAGAAATAGGTCTATCTTCTTCTTCTTCTTCACTTCCACCGTTGTGCATTTGTCTCTAGTGATGAACAAAATGCACTGAAATGAAATGGATCGGTCAGTGGAACGAAATCAGTGAAGATGCAGTGACATGAAATGATATCAGCAAAAACCGTTCAGATACTGTGAAACTGAAATAAAATGAAAATGCATTGCCAGTTGAAATTTTTCTCAGACCGGTTCTCAGACCATTATTTCCTGCTTATCACGAGCAGTTGCCTTAACAGATGAGTTATTTCAGGACGCTCCATGCCAGACTCACTTTCATTGCCACATGTTTCCGTTTATGATTTCCGATCTCTACTACCAGCAGTTCTTCCACGTGGTATGTGAGAAAGGTACCACCGGTGGAATGCAGCCGGTGGAGAACCGTCTTTCACCCAGTCACAGGCCCGGAGATGTACTCAGACAGTGTAATGGAAGGCGACTGCTCGCCACAAGCAAGAAACGATGCAATTTTCAGTGGTCACCACATACGAGGTACACAGAGCAAAAGCGACAAAATTTCGGAGGTTGTTCAACGAAGTTTTCTGATCATTTTGGTGTGAAGGAGGCGTGGGA
This sequence comes from Schistocerca nitens, assembly GCF_023898315.1. Lineage (NCBI taxonomy): Eukaryota > Metazoa > Arthropoda > Insecta > Orthoptera > Acrididae > Schistocerca > Schistocerca nitens. Next base: position 481,925,644 of record NC_064615.1, read on the forward strand.
TCCGGTGGCTCGTTAAGAGAAACTGCTTTTCATGTGGTCAACAATGGATTACTCGCTGTGGTCCAACCCCAAAGCCAGCTCGGTCATCAGACATGACACCAGAGGACGTCTTCTTTTGGGGGCGTGGTCCTGGTTACTGGTATTATTACAGCCGCGGCAGTAGTAGGCCCTACACCAAAATCCTGGTATTTTTGACCGATTAAAACAGTCTATGATAAGTCGCCGTACGCTCTGCCTTGATCATGGTAGACGACATTTTGAACATTACCTGTATTTGTTATGTTCTATACTATACACTAACAGGGCAGACTCAACATACCGTCGTAAGTCTACATGTTTCGTCTGAGGGCGGTTGCATTGCTATGTTTCAGGTCAAGTATTTTGGTGAGTTTGTCTGTGGTGAAGTTAATTTTCTAAAAACTTAAGTAGGTGGGCTAGTAGGCCAATAATTCATATTTAGTAGGCCAATAATTCATATTTACATTAGTAATCCGTAACTAGTCCACATCATTTAATGATTGAATTGGCTGATGATGATGATGAACTAGTCAGAGGAGGCCACAGGTTCATATCACGAACACAAAATAGGTCCGAGAAACCTCTTGTAATGTCCCTACGTAATGTAACATTATTGTAATATTCCGGCTGAGAGTATCAGCGACGATGCGCTACCGTAATTGAGGCGACAACGCTCTTTGCTGTGACGACAACGCTCTTTGCCGTGAAGAAAAAAAAGCATTAATGATTTTTTGTAGTTGTTGGAGATGGAGAATACCGATTGGACTAGTGTTTTTTTGAGGTCAGGCAAGCTTGCATATATGTATTTTGAAATGCAAACGAGATACAACTTGTAATCGCGATTATCAAGAACAAAAAATTTAATTTGTGAAAAAGAGGGCAAATATCGTTTACAAACTTGTAATCGGTGTCGGATTCGCGGACCTTCATAAAACGATTTTTGGATTTAGCAATACATTGCATACTGATTTCTTATCAAATTAACAATACTGGGCGAAACTGCTACTATCACGTTCCGAACGACGCGCAATATTTCTCCGTCATCTTGTGTGTCAAAGACATTGCCTTAGCGACCAGTTTATTTGTCAGAAGATACCATACTGCCACTGTTTTTCAACCTTCTCATTCTGAAAGTGTTTTCAGAAAATCTTACGGTGACTGCGAGTATTTTAGGTGCCACGAGAGACGGAGTCTTCATCGCAAGTTGTAGCAGTTTTCTCCGACTTTTCCTGGCGTTCTCTGAGAACCGATGGAACGGAAACCTCCGACCGCGCCCTCATCTTGTACCTAACCCTTACTCTACTTACGACAGCCACGAGGAAAACATATTCATTTATAGTCAAATTTTTTCACAGATTGTTTGTATTCGACAGGTAAATAATATTAAGGGGGGTAGGACGTCAAACGGGACGACTTGGAGCAGGAGAGACACCACATGAATTTTTAATTTCCACTGTTTACACATTTAAAAATAAATTCATAAAACTTTGTTAGAATGACCAGAAAGGATTCAGGATTTACACTTATAGTGATGGAAGTTCAAAAATATAAGAAAATATATTTTTTTTTTTACATTTGTATTTCACCTTTTTTCACTTACCGTTGGCTGCATTTGTTGCTATAGGTACACTTTTCTTCATAAGTAAGGGAGATTCTTTGATGAATTTTGCACAGCATACAAACCATACGTACAGGTGAATGAAACTCCAGAATTTTCCAAATCTATTAAAAACTGTGGTAAAAATTGAGATAATTAACTATAAAATTTGAGTTTTTTCTAAACATGAAGTTTAAAATGCAACAGCACATTCATTTTTTCATAAATAAATAATTTCTAGAGTTTCATACACCTGTAAGTATGGTTTGTATGCTGTACAAAATTCATCTAAGAATCTCTCTTACTTATGAAGAAACGTGTACCTATAGCAACAAACGCAGCCAATAGAAGTGAAAAAATGATGAACTTTCACGTGTAAAAAAAATTATTTTGTTATTTTTTGAACTTCCATTGCTATGATTGTGAATCCTTAATCCTTCCTGGTCATGCTGATAGTTTTATGAATTTATTCGTAAAAGTGTAGACAGTGGAAATTAAAATGTCCTGTGGTGTCTCTCCTGCTCCAAGACGGCCCGTTTGACGTCCTACCCCCTTAAACTGTATGCATCTAGACAAAAACTCAATAGAGAGTTTAAATGCAGTACCTATCTTATCTGTGTCAAAGCCAAAGATCAAGCAATTTAGTTAATTATCTTTTCTTTACCACGTAGTGGTTCATTAAACTCTTAAGTGGAGATTGGATTCACTCTGTACGTAGTAACGGATTCGGCAGAGCGTTTGTTGCGAGCGGTTATTAAAGTAGGCGCTGCTGTAACTTTTTAAAAATGTGGATCATAGGTTGAATGTGGAATGTCAGCCTTCTAGAGAATGACGGCCATTATTTTGAGAGATGCCTCTAGTATTTGACCACTTCTTATTGTAATGCATCCGCAGTGACAGCTCAGCGGAATGTCTCTCTGGTACAAAACATCTAACCCTCCGTGGAGCATCTGTGGAAAATAGCTGAGCAACAGAAGCCCCTACACTAAGAGCTCAGAGGTCCGTCGATCTGAGAATTGACTAACATTGCTGTGATGTGCATGGTTTCTACTGCGCTGTCTCTTGTGTGGTAAGTTTGCTACTAGGTCAGCTGCAGCAAGATGTGGCACAGTCTTCGCGATACGTCCCCACAGCTGCAAGTAGGGGGCAGCTGTAGGAAGTGCTGTAACTGTGACAGACAGAGGGTGACCCGTCCTACTGACGCAGGCTGGGCTAAATTGCCCGCGGCACGATCTGTCAGCATCGTTCCGCCGCGTAAACTGCCCTGTGCACCGTAGGGTGAGGGGAAGTGAAAGAAAAATGCCTTAACTGTGCAGAGAGAGAGCGTAGCGTAATCATACAGACATTTTTATAGATGGTACGATGTAAGATTTTTTGTTGCCGGCCGTTGTGGCCGAGCGATCCCAGGCGCTTCAGTCTGGAACCGCGCGACCGCTACGGTCGCAGGTTCGAATCCTGCCTCAGGCATGGATGTGTGTGATGTCCTTAGGTTAGTTAGGTTTAAGTAGTTCTAAGTTATAGGGGACTGATTACCTCAGATGTTAAATCCCATAGTGCTCAGAGCCATTTGAACCATTTAAGACTTTTGTCAGTAACAACAGGTAAGTTTTGTAATACCTTGGTGCAGACACTTCTCGTGACAGCGAAAATAAGGGTGTCAGCTTATCGCATTGCATCATGTGGTCACTGGAACAATTGAAGTTTTATTTACAAACCTGATAATTACAAAATAGTTCTTATGCTTACTTTTTTGACATGTATTGTGAGAATTATTTTAGGCTAATTTACTGGGCATATAAGTAAAATCTAAACTGTTGCCATGAGAACTGAAATTTCTGCTTGCATGGTATACGATATGATAATGCAGTGATAGGTAACACTTAGGACAGTTTGCCTATTCTACTGACTTACAAGCTAATATAGGCAATGGGATGCTTAAGATAAGGGGTACTGAAGACAGGCTGGGTATCTCTTTGTAATAAAATAGGCCACATGTGATTAAATATTGAGACAGAAAGATATTCTGTTAATATTTGAGTCAAAAGTGGTTGTGACTGGTTGCAATATATACATATAACCTCTTTTATAAAACAGTCGTGGAAAGAAACACTGCCAATATGACAAATCATTAAAACGATTTTATCACTTATCAGTAAGTCGTTGTTCCGGAACTTATCACTAGACTATGGGATGGCTAGTGTTAGCATGCTGTTTGAAAGTATAGACGGATCGTGAATGTTTATACATAGTGTGAATACAATATCCAATAGATATGTGCTGCGCTTCCGTGCTTAGGCACTGCTCTGCAGAGCATGTAATCGAGGACTGCCTTGTCTTTCACTCTGCATTTGCACAAATTTTATTGCGACGCCCACTGGTAACTGTTCTGAATCAGGTTTTGTAGAACAAGTGCAGGAAGTAAAAAGTGTGTACAAGTTGCAGTGACGTGGCCGCGTCGCAGTTTAAAGACCCATAATTTTTTTAGCACCTATCGTTCCTGTGTATTAACTGACGGTCGTAAAGACAAACGGAAATGCCCGTGAGTTAGCTGAGATGTGAAAAAGCCGATATACGATGTATGAGATCAAATCAGATTCAAAGACGCCATTGGGCTATGTGGACAATGTGGGAAGCGCGCATTGTTTTCCTGACTCAGTGTCCTTAAATAGTTGAATTCTCGTTACGTCCCTCCGAGTCGTTACGAAATGTCCGATGTGTATCTGTGGCCTGCCGGTGGGAGACATTGAGTGAAACCTGGCACACTGTCTTTTCCTCTCGAGCATCAGTAAAGGTAATAGCTGAACTTCGTGTCCTAGTCCGATGGACTGTCACACTCCTTCTTCCTTGACACAATGCGAAGTTTGGGTTTTAACACAACGTGTTGGCCCACAGTCTGGTGACGGGGGATTTTTTCACCGCCAGCTATCCTACCATTGCCATGAGGTAAAATTTTTACCACCTTCAAATTTCGAAATGGATGCGTAGTCTGCAGGTCGTGAACTAAAGTTCAGCGTCGGCGCCTCTAGATCGCGGGGTACCGGGGTCGGTTCCCGGCCGGGTGACGGATTTTCTTCGCTCGAGGATTGGGCGTTTGTGTTGTCCTCATCATGTCATCTCCTTTTCATCGACGCGGAAGTATCCTAAGTGGCGCCAAATAAAAAGACTAGCACCATGCGGCCAAACAAGGAAGGCGTGTAGAGGATGGACGCTTGGTTCTGGGAGTGACAATCGACCCTCAACATAAACAGTGTAACGTACTGCGAATATGTAGACAGAAAGACCCTTATTTAGTATGACTACACCATTGCAGATCAACCACTATTAGCAGTTAATTCCATCATAAGAATGCATACGGAGTGTTTGAAGTAGAATGACTGCATAATATTAATCGCAGGTAAGGCAGATGCCAGATTCAGATTCATTCGAAGAAGCCTCAGGAAGTGCCTATAAAGCACTCTTTCGACCAGTACTTGAATATTGCTTGTCAGCCTTGGATCCACACAGGATTGATAGAGCAAATAGAGAAAAACGAGTGAACAGCAGCACGTTCAGTGACAAGTCAGGTAGTAACGGTGAAAGCATCACGGCTCAATTAACTCTGGTGGCAGACGCTGCAACGAGGCTTTCTGCCACACGCCATGGGGTGTTTCGAGAATTCCGAGAGCGTGCGTTCCCATAAGAGTCAAGCAATATGTTGCTTCCTCCTACTAACATCACGAGAAAAAATAAAAGGATGAAGTCAGAGAAATTCGAGCCTACACGCAGGCTTACCACCAATCGTTGTTCCCGCGAAACATACGCGAGTGGAACATGAAAAGGAGGAAGTCATACTGCTTCACACAGTGCCCTGCGCCACACACCGCAATGTGGTTTGCGGAGTACAGATGTAGACTGGATAATAGAAAATGTTCAGGTTTGCTGAGTGTTTTGGTGTCGCATGAAAACTATTACAAGACTATACGAGAAGTAAATTTCACAAAATTCAAGGTCATGTAAAATAGTGTGTTAGACATGCTTTGCTGCTGCTGCTGCTGTACATTTGAATTACACGTGTCCCGCGCTTAGGTCTCCTGTGTATAAAGATTTTGCAGTTTTTCCAAGGCTACTCACTGTCGCTGTAGAAATGACATGTTTAATCTATATATAAAAAAGAAAGTCGTGTTAGTTACATTGTTTATAACTCAAGAACGGCTGGACCGATTTGGCTGAAAATTGGTGGAGAGGTAGCTTAGAGCCAGGAGACGGACATAGGACACTTTTTATGCCGTTCCACCGCTATAAAACGTGGTATAATAAAAACGTATCTGGCATGGAATAGCAAAACGCAAATGTCAGCTAAACGTCACTATAAAACGCGATATAACAAAAACGCATCTAACATGGAATAACAAAACGCAGATGACAGCTAAACGCGTATGGCTAAATATCAGTATATATCATTAATCAAAAATTTAAAAAAAAGTTCAAATGTGTGTGACATCTTATGGGACTTAACTGCTAAGCTTACACACTACTTAACCTAAATTATCCTAGGGACAACCACACACAGCCATGGCCGAGGGAGGACTCGAACCTCCGCCGGGACCAGCCGCACAGCCCATGACTGCAGCGCCCCAGACCGCTCGGCTAATCCCGCGCGGTTAAAAGTTTAAAGAAATAATTTGTATTTTCTTTGAATCATCATTAACAATGCCGCGACCAAGACGATCAAATATTTCTCGGCAAAGCCGTAATGCAAGAAGGATACAAAACATTGCGAATGAAAGGACTGAAGAAGAACAACAAATTACCCGTGAAGAGTGCTGCGTTAGTATCGCTCGACTTCGTGCTTCTCATTCACAAGAGCAAAGTGAGGTAGCCCATGAAACGGCTTGGTTGGCATTTTCCGATCCGTCTTGCATTCGCCATGACCATTAACAAATCACAAGGCCAATCCTTGAAAGTTTGTGGTTTAAATCTGGAATATCCATGTTTTTCACATGGTCAATTATACACTCCTGGAAATTGAAATAAGAACACCATGAATTCATTGTCCCAGGAAGGGGAAACTTTATTGACACATTCCTGGGGTCAGATACATCACATGATCACACTGACAGAACCACAGGCACATAGACACAGGCAACAGAGCATGCACAATGTCGGCACTAGTACAGTGTATATCCACCTTTCGCAGCAATGCAGGCTGCTATTCTCCCATGGAGACGATCGTAGAGATGCTGGATGTAGTCCTGTGGAACGGCTTGCCATGCCATTTCCACCTGGCGCCTCAGTTGGACCAGCGTTCGTGCTGGACGTGCAGACCGCGTGAGACGACGCTTCATCCAGTCCCAAACATGCTCAATGGGGGACAGATCCGGAGATCTTGCTGGCCAGGGTAGTTGACTTACACCTTCTAGAGCACGTTGGGTGGCATGGGATACATGCGGACGTGCATTGTCCTGTTGGAACAGCAAGTTCCCTTGCCGGTCTAGGAATGGTAGAACGATGGGTTCGATGACGGTTTGGATGTACCGTGCACTATTCAGTGTCCCCTCGACGATCACCAGTGGTGTACGGCCAGTGTAGGAGATCGCTCCCCACACCATGATGCCGGGTGTTTGCCCTGTGTGCCTCGGTCGTATGCAGTCCTGATTGTGGCGCTCACCTGCACGGCGCCAAACACGCATACGACCATCATTGGCACCAAGGCAGAAGCGACTCTCATCGCTGAAGACGACACGTCTCCATTCGTCCCTCCATTCACGTCTGTCGCGACACCACTGGAGGCGGGCTACACGATGTTGGGGCGTGAGCGGAAGACGGCCTAACGGTGTGCGGGACCGTAGCCCAGCTTCATGGAGACGGTTGCGAATGGTCCTCGCCGATACCCCAGGAGCAACAGTGTCCCTAATTTGCTGGGAAGTGGCGGTGCGGTCCCCTACGGCACTGCGTAGGATCCTACGGTCTTGGCGTGCATCCGTGCGTCGCTGCGGTCCGGTCCCAGGTCGACGGGCACGTGCACCTTCCGCCGACCACTGGCGACAACATCGATGTACTGTGGAGACCTCACGCCCCACGTGTTGAGCAATTCGGCGGTACGTCCACCCGGCCTCCCGCATGCCCACTATACGCCCTCGCTCAAAGTCCGTCAACTGCACATACGGTTCACGTCCACGCTGTCGCGGCATGCTACCAGTGTTAAAGACTGCGATGGAGCTCCGTATGCCACGGCAAACTGGCTGACACTGACGGCGGCGGTGCACAAATGCTGCGCAGCTAGCGCCATTCGACGGCCAACACCGCGGTTCCTGGTGTGTCCGCTGTGCCGTGCGTGTGATCGTTGCTTGTACAGCCCTCTCGCAGTGTCCGGAGCAAGTATGGTGGGTCTGACACACCGGTGTCAATGTGTTCTTTTTTCCATTTCCAGGAGTGTATGTGGCATGTTCACGGGTCGGAAGACCATCTGCGTTGTTTGTTCTTGGGCCTGATAAGAAAACAAAAAATGTCGTGTATCACAAGGTACTTAATTGAAGAGTGGAAGCTATGCAGCAAAAAACATAAAGGATAAAGAATCATTAAAATACTTAATTTTTTATTTGTATTTCCTAATAAAAAATTGAACTTAACATCCAAAATCTGATTATTTATTGGCTTTAAGGCGGAACAGAGTTCGCCGGGTCAGCTAGTAATATATACTTTCTTAGTATCATGGTTCTTTGCTTCACACCTCACAAAAAAATAAACAGCTAAAAGAAAAGCAGTGCTAGAGATGGAAAAGTTAGTGTCCAGATATTGGATCCATTGTGTCCGATTCATATTTATGATTGAGAAAGCCATGAATAATTCCAACGCAAGGAAAGATAGAGCCCCATTACACTCAAAGGGAATATAGGGCAAATGTAAGAATAAACGTTCAACGGTTCAGGATTCAATCCTCAGACGTTGCTATGACGTTTTGTTTTCTGTTGTGGCTGTTTCTATTCTTTCATAGAACTCAACAGACATTAACTTCCGATCAGTTGACGCAACATTCGCACCCTGTCTGTTAAAGTGCTGTATGCGCAATATTATGTTGTGGTCCTCAGGCCCGTACAAGATCCAGATCTTTCCATTTCCAGTCTCAGAACTTCTAAAATGATGATGAGGACAACACAAACACAAAGTCCCCTGAGAGATGCTGTGTGATGAATGTATTTGGATCCTCTTTTCTTTTCATAAATAAAAGATTTTTGCGATTACTCGAGCTATACCCAATGGATTGCTTCAGAAAGTACGCCCTTTTTTCATCATAAACTAAAATTTGCTTAATGAAATATGGTTCTGATTTAAATTGTTACAGTTTCGACCAGTGCATAGAACAATTATTTTATCCGCCTATTTCCATATGGGTATGTTTAGATACATTTATTTTATCAGTCTCCTTCACGTGATTTTAGATTTCACATTTGGTTCTCTTTCAGAAATTATTTCCAGCATTACTAACATTCATTGTAAATCAGAGCCTCTTCCTATTCTCTGCGACACAATAGGTTACGTGGGGGATGACTTGCGTACAGTGTTGCCGCATAGCCGGATATAAGAGCGCTCCTCTACCTATCTTTCGACATACTCTTTGAAAAGCACTCTGAAGCAACTGAGGTACCGCAGTCGATGATAAGATCGAATTACCTCGATACGGATAACTTGCTTTTTAATCGGTACTAATTAATTAAAACTTCGATGTAAATGCATCGAAAACTGCCGGTTACAGAGTGTCTGTAGAGTTCCGCTGTAATTTCCTATCTTTTCAAAAGATCGTAACGTGGAAACGATTAGAAACGGAGCTTGTTGTAAAACGCTTAGCGGCACTGAGATTTTTTATGTTTCGATGTACGCCCCACTCATCGTTCGTAGAACATCGAGGCAATATTACAGTTCTGCCCACGTACGAGTTAGCATTGCAGCATGTGCAGAAATATGGAACGTTGCTTCATCTGCAAACAGGCATTTTTTTCAAGTAGCCATTGTCAGCATCTATGGATGTCAGCATGTAACATGCGAACGCTAACAGCAGAAGATGATCTTTCGGTTGCAGTGCTTCGATCATTTCGGACGCAATAAGCCGTAACCGCCTACGTAATACTTCAGGGGCAGGTGATCTTGCTTCCTGCAAATTCGCGTGATACATGACGAATTGACTTCTGGGGAAAGCAGTGAAATGCAGCTTGCTATCTGTTAATACGTGCTTGAGTCACAGGGGATGTCCACATCGGGAAAGGTCATTAATAGTACCTGTCTCTTTAAGAAGTTTTCGATTTACCTCATGTTTGTTTTTCGGTGGTACTCTCTCATAAGGGCATCGTTAATTCCGAGGTACTGTTGTCACAGACATGGATTCTGCATACCAGATGATCCACTGTGCTTTCTTCTGGTCTGCCGCCATTGTGATGCACTCCAAGTGCAAAAAGAGCGGAGGGAGAAAACTTTGAGAGCTGCCAAACATTGTGCAGCAAACCACGGTGCTCTATCTCAAATTGTTTCTATGTTATGATTTTTTGAAATGATAGTGGAACTTCATGGATACCCTGTAGTTTGCCCCATATTCATAATCTGTGATGAAAATGGAATCTTTCGTTTATATATGGACAACACACTGTTTGATTCTGACAATTTTGTATCGACTTTCGTACATTTTTAGCCGTTCTGTCACCTTGTCAACCCGATTCAATCAATATATTCCAAACATGATCTGAATGCAAACGGAACCGGCAATCTGTCAGAGTCTCACTGAATCATACTGAAAATTGGCATTCATCGTCATATTAAATCACGCAAATCATCATTCATGAGAAACTTCGTAAGTGGCGTAGAACCTGGATGTTCTTTGAGAATGACGTCACAAAGCACAATATTAAAAGAATGGGCCTCAGCTGAAGGAGGGCAGTTGTGGGCAGTTATGCAGATTGTTCAGTGAGTTAAGCCAGGCGAAGGATACGGAGGAAATCATTCATTATCTTTTTAATGCGATTTAGAGAAATCACAGAGAACCAGTCAGGGTGCCCGGACGTGGATAATGAACAGACGTCATCCCGAATGGGAGTCCAGCGTTTGGCCGCTGCATTCGCCACTCCGCCCTGTGAGAAGTGTCTCGCTAGAGATTGGCTGTGTGCCGTTGACTGATTGATGTTCATGGCGTCGGTTTGTCGACTGGGCCAGCCACTCGCTGTGATTCATCCGCGCAGGCATAAACCCTCTAAAATCTGGTGCGTTAGCACTGTTACGGGCTGTTGGTCCTAGCTATCATCCTCAGGGCAGATACACTAGTCTTAAAGCAAACTTAACACAGTTACTACACCGCCTTAATACTTCGAAGTGTAGAATGGTCTTGATCGCACAATTCTCTGTTTAGCGTTAAATGTTTCAAAGTTCAGGCTGAGGTGTGGAATGAAGTGTACAAGGAAATTAACGACAGCAGATACTTACATACTAACATACTCTAATCAGCCAAAACCTTAAGACCATCGACCTACTGTCCATATACACCCGTCCAGGCGATGGCGGTATCGCAGAGTGCACGTGTAGTATCAGTAAACGAGCTGTCCGTGTGTAGAATGGGGAAGGCGCGCAATCTGTCTGAGTTTGACCGAGGGCAGATTGTGTCGGGTGTTCGAGGAGTGCTGTGGTGACTGTCTTCAACACCTGGCGAAACCACGTCCAGCCGTCGTGGGATTGGGCGACCACCCCTCCTTGCAGGTGTCGGACGACGTAGGCTGGCAGACTGGTAAAACAGGACAGGCAGCGAATTGTGGCGCAACTAACATCAGAGTAAAAGTGTGTCTGAACACACAATGCACCAACCACTTCTAACGCCGGGCCTCCGCAGCCGACGACCCATGCATGTGCCAATGTTAATACTACGACGTCGGCAACTACCACGGAAATGGACACTTGACGATCGGCACTGTACGCTGGCGCAGTGGCAGAGCGTTGCATGGTCCGATGAATCCAGAAACCTTCATCATGTCGATGGGAGGGCGCGAAGCCGTTCTCTTCCAGGGGAACGGCTCCTTGACGGCTGCGGGACAGAGACAAGTTGGCGGCGGCTGCATTATCCTCTGGGGAAATCCATTTGACCAGTAGAGCTCGTGCAAAGTATCATAAAAGCCAAGGAGTATAGTACACTGGTTGCAGATCACGTACACCTCTTCGTGGCGATCATGTTTCCCAGCGGCATTGGCACTTTTCAGCAAGATAATGCGCTATGTCACAAGGGCAGGAGTGTGATGGAGTGGTTCGAGGAACGCAATAGCGAGTTCCAGTCGACATGCTGGCCCCCAACTCGCCAGATCTGAACTCGATCGAACACATTTGGTAAGTGACAGCACGTGGCGTCATAGCTCATCACCCGTCACCCGTCGCCCCAGGAATGTACTGGAATTAGGAGGCTTATGTGTACAGAAGTGGTGCCAGCTCCCTCCAGCGATGTACCAAAGCCTCATTGCCTCCATGCCAAGACGCGTCGCCGCCGTTACCTGTGCCAAAGGTGGACATACCGGCTGTTAGGTAGGTTGCCATTATGTTCTGGCTCACCAGTGTAAGTATGCACGTTAGTGACACACATAAAAAAAATAGTTAATATCGTACTTACATTTAAATCAAACTTCAGTAAAAACCTCACTAAAATGAGCACATAGACTGAGTATAATACAGATCCCATATCATATAGGCATATTTGACAGTGTCGTTGATTGTTCGAAGAGAATCGGTGCTAAATTGACTCTGGCGGTTACGCTCTGTAAGAACTAAACGAAGGCCGGTAGGTGGCGCTGGTATTGACCAGAGAAATGAACTCAAGGAGTAACTTTACAAAGAACTATTCATTGCGATGAACTACATGTCAGAACATCGTGTACAACATGACAAAGATAATTTATGCTATTTTTATGGAGGAGAAACTCGTACACTATATAGATAAGGGGTAAAATTTACATAGCATCAAATGTGCGTCGCTAGATAACATCGTGAACGACGTAACAGAGATAGTCGTCAGTAACAAAAGCGGTAAACATGCTGGTAGCCATTAACCGGTGTAGTTCAATGTAAACATAAAACCGATATAGATCAGAAATAAAATCTCAGAATAAGTTTACAACCATCAGAGAATAAAATGATACATAAGTATCGACACACAGATGTAGCCACTCACCTGTACTGTTTCACTATATACTTTTTTTAGTCTTCTGCCTGGTTTGATGCATCCCGCTACGAATTCCTCTCCTGCGCCAACCTCTTCATCTCAGAGTAACATTTGCAACATACGTCCTCAATTACTTGCTGGATGTATTCCAATCTATGTCTTCCTCTACAGTTTTTGCCCTCTGCAGCCCCCTCTAGTACCAGGGAAGTCATTCTCTCATGTTAACAGATTTATTATCATCCTGTCCCTTCTCCTTATCCGTTTTTTCCATATATTCCTTTCCTCTCCAATTCTGCGCAGAACTTCCTCATTCCTTATCAGTCCACCTAATGTTCAACATTCGTCTATAGCATCACATACTGTACTCCAGATGTACATTTTCAGAAATTTCTTCCTCAAATCAATGCCTATGTTTGATACTAGTAGACTTCTCTTGGTCAGCAATACCCTTTTTGCCGTTGCTAGTCTGCTTTTGACGTCCTCCTTGCTCCGTCCATCATTGGTTATTTTACTTCTTAGGTAGGAGAATTTCTTAATTTCATCTACTTTGTGAGCGTCAATCATGATGTTGAGTCTCTCGCTTTTCTCATTTCTGCTACTTCTCATTACTTTCGTCTTTCTTCTATTTACTCTCAATCCATATTCTGTACTCATTAGATTGTTCATTCCATTCAGCAGATCTTGTAATTCTTCTTCACTTTCACTCACAAGGGAACCTCCCCATCGCACCCCCCTCAGATTTAGTTATAAGTTGGCACAGCGGATAGGCCTTGAAAAACTGAACACAGATCAATCGAGAAAACCGGAAGAAGTTGTGTGGAACTATGAAAAAAAAAAGCAAAATATACAAACTGAATAGTCCATGCACAAGGTAGGTAACATCAAGGATAATGTCAGGTCAGGAGCGCCGTGGTCCCGTGGTTAGCGTGAGCAGCTGCGGAGCAAGAGGTCTTTGGTTCAAGTCTTCCCTCGAGTGAAAAGTTTACTTTCTTTATTTTCGCAAAGTTATGATCTGTCCGTTCGTTCATTGACGTCTCTGTTCACTGTAGTAAGTTTAGTGTATGTGTTTTGCGACCGCACCGCAAAACCGTGTGATTAGTAGACGAAAGGACGTGCCTCTCCAATGGGAACCGAAAACATATTGCCCACGAAATACATCTCACGTATTTAATGCACTCTCGTCCAAAGTAGCGAACAGTCAACTGCCAGCCAGGGAGCCCCGTTAGCAGGAATACTCTCTCTCTTCCGTGCGCTGTAGTCGACTGACGTCGTGTGTTTCGAAGTTTGTTTAGGTGTAGCGTCCCCATACTACGGCGCAGTTATCTCGCATCGGACGGACGGACGGACAGGTAATAATTGTCTGAAAATAAAAAGTTAAATTTTTTCACTCAAGGGAAGACTTGAACCAAGGGCTTCTCGTTCCGCAGCTGCCCACGCTAACCACGGGACCACGGCGCTCCTGAGCTCACTTTGTCCTTGTAGTTGCTTATCTTGCACATAGACTACTCAGTTTGTATATTTTGCTTATTTTTTTCATAGTTCTACTCAACTTCTTCCTGTTTTCTCGATTGATCTGTGTTCAGTTTTTCAAGGCCTATCCACTGTGCCAACTTATAACTAAATCTGAGGGGGGTGCGATGTGGAGGTTCCCTTGTCAGTATATCAATGTTATCAGCCAATCGTATCATTGATATCTTTTCAAATGGTTCAAATGGCTCTCAGCACTATGGGATTTAACATCTGAGGTCATCAGTCCCCTAGAACTTAGAACTACTTAAACCTAACTAACCTAAGGACATCACACACATCCATGCCCGAGGCAGGATTCGAACATGAGACCGTAGCCGTCGTGCGGTTCCAGACTGAGCGCCTATATCTATTTCTTACACCCTTTTCAATCCGAGCACTTCGTTTCTGGTCGTCCACTGTTATTATTCCCTCTTGGCTGTTGTACATATCGTATATTACCCGTCCCTCCCTGTAGCTTACCCCCTATTTCTCTCAGAATTTCGAACATCTTGCACCATTTGACGTTGTCATTGCTTATTTTGCTGCTCATGTAGCAAAATTCCGTAACGCTATACACTTCGTGATACCCATCTCTGATTGTAAGTTTCTCGCTCTTCTCACTTCTGCTACTCATTTCTTTCGTCTTCCTTCGGTTTACCTTCAATCCGTATTAGTGCTCATTCCACAGATCTTAGTCTTGCTTCCATTATCAACGGCAACATCGGAATTGCCTCTCTCGTGCCTTTACCTTTCCTAAAGCCAGACTAATCGTCATCTAGCACATCCTCAATTTTCTTTTCCATTCGTCTGTATCTTATTTTTGTTAGCAACTTGAATGCATGAGCTGTTAAGCTTATTGTGCGATAATTCTCGCATTTGTCAGCTCTTGTAGTCTTCGGAATTGTGTGGATGATATATTTCCGAAAGTCAGATGGTATGTCGCCAGACTCATACATTCTACACATGAACGTGAATAATCGTTTTGTTGCCACTTAACCGAATGATTTTATAAATTCTGATGGAATTTTATCAATCGCTTCTGCCTTATTTGATCTCAAGTCTTCCAAAGCTCTTGTAAACGCTGATTCTAATAATGGATCCCGTCTCTTCCAAATCGACCCCTGTTTCTTCATCTATCACATCAGAGAAATCTTCCCCCTCATAGAGGCTTTCAATGTATTCTTTCCATTCGCTGTCTCCTCTGCATTTAACAGTGGAATTCCCATTGCACTCTTAATGTTATCACCCTTGCTTTTAATGTCACTGAAGGTTGCTTTGATTCTCCTATACACTGAGTCTTTCCTTCCAACAATCATTTCTTTTTCGATTTCCTCATATTTTTCATGCAGCTATTTCGCCTTTGCTTCCCTGCACTTCCTGTTTATTTCATTCCTCATTCTTTATTTCTCAGTTTCTTGGAACATTGTTGTACTTCCTCCTTTCATCGTTCAACTACCGTATTTCTTCTGTTACCCATGGTTTCTTCGCTGTTGCCTTCTTTGTACCTACGTTTTTCTTTCCAACATCTGTGGTGGCCCTTTTTAGAGGTGTCCATTCCTCTTCAACTGTACTGCCTACTGAGCTATTACTTATTGCTGTGTCTATAGCCTTAGAGAACTTCAAGCGTATCTCGTCATTCGGTAGTACTTCCGTACCCCACTTCTCTGCGTATTCATTCTTTCTGACTAATCTCTTAAACTTCAGCCTACTCTTCATCATTACTGTTGTGTTGGCAGAAGAGCCAACACCGTGTTACTAGTGGAGGCCGAAATGCACGCGTTTTAGCTCACGTAGGCTGGCGTGAGGAGGGAAGAACTATACTGACGTGAGGTCTGGAACATGACAAGGAATGAGAATTCATAAAGCGGACGTAATTAGTTTGATACTTAACTTTAATCCATTAATGATGAACGTCGCTCTTGACGGTACATGATTCACAATATTATCTGTTCAGAAATCATTCATAGTAACTGAATATGGCGCCTTGCTAGGTCGTAGCAAATGACGTAGCTGAAGGCTATGCTAAACTGTCGTCTCTGCAAATGAGAGCGTATGTAGACAGTGAACCATCGCTAGCAAAGTCGGCTGTACAACTGGGACGAGTGCTAGGGAGTCTCTCTAGACTAGACCTGCCGTGTGGCGGCGCTCGGTCTGCAATCACTGATAGTGGCGACACGCGGGTCCGACGTATACTAACGGACCGCGGCCGATTTAAAGGCTACCACCTAGCAAGTGTGGTGTCTGGCGGTGACACCACAATTATTATATTGTGAACTGAGTCTGTATCTGGGTACGCCTTACAATCCAGTATCTGATTTCGGAATCTGTGTGACCATGATGTAATGTAATTGAAATCTTCCTGTATGACCCGGCCTTTTCCAAGTATATCTCCTCCTCTTGCGATTATTGAACAGAGTATTCGCTATTACTAGGTGAAATTTATTACAGAACTCAATTAGTCTTTCTCCTTTCTCATTCCTTGTCCCAAGCCCCCGTTCTCCTGTAACCTTTTCTTCTACTCCTTCCCCTTCAACAGGATTCTAGGCATAGCCAATATGTGATATTAGTATTGGTGATTTATGTAGCATTTCCTGATGTAAGAGTGCTTTATGTGTATGTAATTGATATACTGTTGACAGCTCTTTGCAGTTTATGGACACAATTTATTTTCATCTCTCTGTCTAGATGATTATCCCAGGAATAACAAATTTTAATTTTAATAGTGGCTATTTCTGTAACGTTACTAATTACGAGTTACGATTAGTAGTACATCTATATACTGATCCCTGAAGCCACCACCATACTGTGAGTAACGATGGTACGTGTAGAACTACTAGTCAATTCCATTCCAAGTACACTTGAAAAGCGGGCCGGATTGGCAGAGCGGTTCTAGGCGCTTCAGTCTGGAACCGCGCGACCGCTACGGTCGGAGGTTCGAATCCTGCCTCGGGCATGGATGTGTGTGATGTCCTTAGGTTAGTTAGGTTTACGTAGTTCTAAGCTCTAGGGGACTGATGACCTCAGAAGTTAAGTCCCATAGTGCTCAGAGCCATTTGAACCATTTTTGAACACTTGAAAATAGATGCAGGGAACACAGCTGTCTATACGTCCCCTTATAAACCCTAATTTATCTTATTTTATGCTAGTGCTGATCTACTAACACTGATGTTTGTTTGAATAACTGCTGGATTACATGCAGTTTTGCAGTCTGAAACAGGTCACTGCACTTTCTTTTACGCTACTTTGCTGCTGCTTTTATGTTCAAATGGCTCTGAGCACTATGCGACTTAACTTCTGAGGTCATTAGTCGCCTAGAACTTAGAACTAATTAAACCTAACTAACCTAAGGAATCACACACATCCATGCCCGAGGCAGGATTCGAACCTGCGACCGTAGCTGCTTTTATGTCTACTCCATACTAACCGGAAGTGTAACATTACTGATTTCACAGAATGAACTGTCTGTATAATTTAAAGAGGTGTAGTACGAGCATTTTTGTGTACCAGGATTGACATCCTCAAGTCCAGAAACTCTAATAAATGATAGGAATGGCTGATAAGGTGCGATTCCGGTGTGGTCCGGGGCCCACCAGAGAAATAATAGGCCTCGCAGCAAAGATGTGCCGTCACACTAGTCGACTCACCTGCCACACTTACTGAACGCTCGGCTCCATGCTGGGCCCAAGCTAAATAAATACACCACTGGCCATTACAATTGCTACACCACGAAGATGACGTGCTACAGACTCGAAATTTAACCGACAGGAAGAACATGCTGTGATATACAAATGATGAGCTTTTCAGAGCATTCACACAAGGTTGGCGCCGATGGCGACACCTACAACGTGCTGACATGAGGAAAGCTTCCAACCGATTTCTTATACACAAACAGCAGTTGACCGGCGTTGCCTGGTGA
Organism: Schistocerca nitens; assembly: GCF_023898315.1. Lineage (NCBI taxonomy): Eukaryota > Metazoa > Arthropoda > Insecta > Orthoptera > Acrididae > Schistocerca > Schistocerca nitens. The sequence continues at coordinate 481,943,842 of NC_064615.1, forward strand.
AACGTTGTTGTGATGCCTCGTGTAAGAAGGAGAAATGCGTAGCATCACGTTTCCGACTTTGATAAAGGTCGGATTGTAGCCTATCGCGATTGCGGTTTATCGTATCGCGACATTGCTGCTCGCGTTGGTCGAGATCCAATGACTGTTAGGAGAATATGGAATCGGTGGGTTCAGGAGAGTAATACGGAACGCCGTGCTGGATCCCAACGGTCTCGTGCCACTAGCAGTCGAGATGACGGGCATCTTTCCGCATGGCTGTAACGGAACGTGGAGCCACGTCTCGATCCCCGAGTCAACAGATGGGGACGTTTGTAAGACAACAACCACCTGCACCAATAGTTCTACGACGTTTGCAGCAGCATGGACTATCAGCTCGGAGACCATGGCTGCGGTTACTCTTGACGCTGCATCACAGACAGGAGCGCCTGCGATGGTGTACTCAACGACGAACCCGGGTGCACGAATAACAAAACGTCATTTTTTCGGATGAATCCAGGTTCTGTTTACAGCATAATGATTGTCGCATCCGTGTTTGGCGACATCGCGGTGAACGCACATTGGAAGCGTGTATTCGTCATCGCCATGCTGACGTATCACTTGGCGCGATGGTATGGGGTGCCATTGGTTACACGTGTCGATTACCTCTTGTTCGCATTGACGGCACTTTGAACAGTGGACGTTACATTTCAGATGTGTTACGACCCGTGGTTCTACCTTTCATTCGATCCCTGCGAAACCCTACATTTCAGCAGGATAATGCACGACCGGATGTTGCAGTTCCTGTACGGGTCTTTCTAGATACAGAAAATGTTCGACTGCTGGCGTGGCCAGCACATTCTCCAGATCTCTCACCAATTGAACACGTCTGGTCAATGGTGGTCGAGCAACTGGCTCGTCACAACACGCCAGTCACTAGTCTTGATGAAATGTGGTCTCGTGTTGAAGCTGCATGGGCAGCTGTACCTGTACACGCCATCCAAGCTCTGTTTATCTCAATGCCCAGGCGTATCAAGACCGTTATTACGACCAGAGGTGGTTGTTCTGGGTACTGATTTCTCACGATCTATGCACACAAACTGCGTGAGAATGTAATGACATGTCAGTTCTAGTATAATATATTTGTCCAATTAATACCCGTTTTTCATCTGCATTTCTTCTTGGTGTAGCAATTTTACTGTCCAGTAGCGTATGGAATTGAAATCGTACCCACTGAAGGTCTTACGTTTGTCGCGCGCTATCCAGAGCTTGTACGTATTCAAACGCGCAATCAAGAAGCATTTTCAAACTCGTCTGAAATAGTTACTTGCTCCCTACCGTATATGGCTGCTGGCATTCGTGTGTGTTGGAGTGTGAAGCGCTGTGACGTGCACGCCACGGCCCGTCATTCTCGTGGGCCCCGGTGTGGCCGCTGCCGGCTGTTCCCCCAGCCGTGCAGTGCCGGCCGGCGGTGGCGCCCTCAGCAGCTACTGACACCGGCGCTCGTTATCGCAGCTTTACTGTGGCAACCAGACAGCCCGCTTGGCCGTAACACCACTAGGCCGTCAAGCTCTAGAGGAAACTTCCAGCTCCTGGTTTCATTTTCCTCTCGTAAAACAAAGTTAAGGTTCTGTACCACTGGGCACCGCCTTGTTCCTTCAGCATAATAAGTATCTGATGTGATTTTTCCAGCGTAATGCTTGTTGATGAGCTTCATTGCGGACGGATTTTACCGACCTGACGACACGGTATTTCGACGGTCCAACTGGGCACCACCTTCAGGCGAGATTGCAGGTGCACAATCACGCCGGAACTGGGGTAACGTCAGATACGGCGGCTCCTTTACACCCCGGGGACAAGCCGCTGCGCGTGCGCGAGAAGTGAAAGGGCTATCCTCAGCTCCGGCGTGATTGTGCACGTGCAATCTCACCTGAAGGTGGTGCCCAGTTGGACCGTCGAAATATCGTGTCGTCACGACAATGAAATCTGGCCGCATACTTGTGAAGAGCACCAACAAGCATTACGCTCGAAAAATCTGCGGAAGCACACATGATACCTCTGTTGAGGAGATGGCTATTCTTGGCAAGAAGTTCGATAGCTTTCTCAAGAAGGAAAGAAAGCTGCCAATTGCTCTTATATTCCTATTAAGATGCTGTGACGATGGTATTATTCCTAAATTTGTTAAGATTTCTCATTTTATTGGCACTGATAAAAAAAATGAAATGAAAATTGCAAGTTCTTTTTAGCTGACGCCACTTCGGCGACTTGCGAGTCAATGATGATTAAATGATGATGAAAGACACACTTGACCCAGTCATCTCAAGGCAGACAAAATCCCTGACCCCGCCGGGAATCGAACCCGGGACCCCGTGCGCGGGAAGCGAGAATGCTACCGCAAGACCACGAGCCGCGGACGTTGGCACTAATATGGATAAAAAGATCAAGGAACATTGTGGTTTTGCTTTAATACGCGAGAAATTCGTTTTACTCCTCGACAACTGGATTTAACAGCCAAAGATTTGTACTTTTCGCATTTGAACCTTCCTTATTATGTCTTCTGCATCCTGAGGTTGGGTTGACGAAGCTTCTTCGGCCAATTCAGAGTCAACACTGAAGAGCACATAAAGAAACAATCTTCCAAGTTTCATCGATTTCGCGAACAAGCATCGATATCTGAGGGTATCACTCGCCGGCAGGCTATTATTAGTTTTACTGACAAGAAATTGGACGACGCTACTTCTTCGATTTTGGAGAAAAGCCTGAATTTCGTTCCCACATCAAGGAACTTGCCTGCTATGATTTCATTAGTGCTGTGAAGCATGCCATCGCTCGCTTTCCTGAAGATCAGGTGGAAGAAATTAGACAGGAAGTCTCACATCATCTTCATGAAGCACCACTACCACAGAGTACAATTCCCTATAGTGAAAGAAAGGCCATTTGGTCATTGAGGGAAGATAAGGCTCTCTTAGTTTTTGGTGCTGATAAAGGCAGTGCCACTGTGCATGGGGGCTTAATTATTATGCAACAATTTTTAGTTGCTGTGTGTCCGATTACGAAGTCTCGTAACCGGTTGGCCCTGACTAGTATTAGTACACAATCTGACTGCATAAAATAGCAATAAAGAATGAAAGGAAAGTTCCGTTAACACAATTGATTAATTAAGTCCCCTGCAACTTTAAAAGCTACGAAACAACAAAGCACAAGTGTAACTGTTCTGTGTGGAAGTGTGATTCAACGTACATGTATCTGGCACGGTTCTTCCTCAATACGACAAGAGATTTTAAACACCATTTACAATTAACTAATTGAAAAACCAGAAATACTATAATTGCACATAGAAACCAGAATTACAAGTCTAATACATGAACACGAGCCAGATGCTTTGTTGACTGAACCTGTGACCAAGAGGCATTGTCATTAAGGATGTGTGAAATAATTTTTTTTTTTACCTCCATATATATTGACGAAAAATACACTGTGATCATTGCAACATCTTCCATCTATACATTACACCAACCGAACAGCATCTACTGTCTCGCCCAACAGAACAACAACTGCACACAACATGCTCTCAACTAGTACTGCTCTTGACATCCTCTCAACAAGCACTGTCCAAGGCAACCTCTGAACTACAACTGCACCAGTGGAGGCGGCGGAATAATAATCTTTGGCGCTGTGACTCAGTGTAGCCACCTTTCAACTGTTCTTCTCTCTTGTGAAGACTATTTGGCAAAAATGTGTTTATTGGAGGATTGTGCAAGTTGTGAACTACAGAACGGTCCTACAAACCTGATAAAGCTGAACACCATCTCACTTATTAATATGAGTTCCTTATCTGAGGTTGTCATTAAAAAGCTTCATCCAGTGGCGGTAGTAGCACTCAGGTTGTATGATTTACCCAATGTTCATAAACCTGGAACACCCGTACGTCCGATCGTCAGCAATTTGGGAACTCCTACTTGTAATTTAGCCAAATGTCTTGCTTCTGTCCTTAGCCCTCATCTGAGGAAATGTGCCCATCATGTAACCAACTTGATCGATTTTAGGCAACATTAAAGTCTCTACGCCTAGAGCATCTGAGCTTCTATTTAGTTTTGATGTTGCTTCACTTTAGTCAGGTACCTTTGGAGGAGTCCTAGTTGCTAACTGTCAGCTTTTGGATGATAAAATACTGAGCTGTGTTACCATGTACTGACTTCAATACGTTTTTTATTTAATGATGCATTTTTTCAAAAAAGTGATGGTGCGGCTATGGGGAGTCCTCTTTCCCCTATTGTCGCCAATCTTTTCATGGAAGATTTTGAAGATATCGCACTCAGGGCTTCTTCTCTCAAACACACACGTTCTCTGCGATACGTGAATGATACTTTTACCGTTTGGCCACAAGGCGTGGAAGCTCTTCATCGGTGTGTAGATCATTTTAACTGCCGTTATCTACGCATCAAATTTTCGGTAGAAATTGAAAAAGATGGCAAATTACCTTTCTGTGCATAAAAAAGAAAATGGGACTTTGGGACAAAGCATATATCGCAAACTTGTGCATATGGACCGCTACCTCCATTCTAATTGTCATCCACCACCACATCAACTTATGGGAGTTTTACGTACACTGGTCGAGAGAGCTTATGCTATTACCGATTCTGATAATTTGACGCAGGAACTGGATTATCTTCACGTTGTTTTTCAGACAAAATGGATATACTGATCATCAAATTGCTGGTGCTTTTCAGTTTGGACCACCATGTGGACCAACACTGGGCACTTGTCAATCACTGGCCTTTTTTCCCTCTGACAGGAGCGTTTCTTCGGAAATTTCAAAAATCCTCAGAAAGTACGATATTAAAAGTGTAGTTTTGTCTTTGGCCAAAACTAGAGACCTTCTTGGATTGTTAAAGATGATTTGGGATTGGGGAAGCCTGGGGTATATAAGGTTCCCTGTCTTTGCAGAGAAGCTTATAGTGGACAGACTACTCGCACGGTTCATGACTGATGTGCGGGACATCAACGACACACACACGGTTGCTCCAGCTTGAAAAATCTGCCATCACTGAACATTGTCTCAATGACGGGCATAATATTTAAAGCGACACAAATTATTGCATAGGCTTTCCGTTACTGGGATTTAGTAAGGAAACTATCGGCGAAAGGTGTAAGGTAAATCTATCGACAAAAGAAAGAAAAAGAAACACTAGAATGTTGTTCCGTGACAAAATCTGAAAGTAGATCAGTATTTTATTTGTAATTACCTTCAAGCCGGGTTGCATACGTAGATGGGATTTTCTTCATTTTAGATGCCTGGTGGATCTAGAGGTAACTACGGGACAAAATATAATCCCATGGACACGAAAAGCTATTTCATGTGTTTTGGAGAAAGGGCGGTTTGCGTACAAGGCATCTAAAACTTACAGGGTGCCTTCCATGTCACTTTAAGATCAAGTTATGGTTACACCTTCCGCAGCAGAAATGCCACAAATAAAAAAGGGAAGATCATTTATTGTTTCGGTGGAGCGAGAGTAAACTGGGAAGTTACACCATAACAATGTCAGAGCTTGGTTAAGGGTTAACTACCACAGATGTACGAAGAGAAGCATTTAAAATGTCAACCCTAAATACTGATAAGAATAGTTCTTTCAACTCAGACAAGGGTATAGCATGATAGTTTTGTTGGGTTGGTTACAAGAAAAGATACGGGCTCGTAATGCGACAAACTGAAAACATATCAATAAAGAGGGCTGTTGCGTCACAAGAGAAAATATGAATGGTTTTTGCAACAGTTTTCAGCAGAGACTAGAGAAGGCAGGATTACGAAACAACAAAGAAACAATTTGGAATCTCAGTTTTATACCAAAAGCCTCAAAAGTGGTTAGTCCTAAAGTTGCAAGCAGGGTAATGCAACAGACGACTGTTGAAAGAGTTGAGACAACAACTCTTTTCTCACGATAAAGACTGCAGCAGAAATTGGACCAAATATGGTTATTTTTAAGGAGGTCAGTCTTGCAGCTGATACTGAGAGAAGAACTCTATCAAAATTTTCGTGACTGTCTCCAGAAACGGGTGTATTAATCCTGAGAATTTTATGAAGTTTCTTCAGCATTTTACTGTCACTTGTAACTTCTGCGATACCCATAAATCTGGTTAGGCAATATCACCGCAGCAATCTGTCTGCTGAGGCACTTCAATTCACGGAGGAAAATGAGATTTACTCTTTTGCTGCAACCCTTGGACGTCGAAATATTCGGAGAACTGAAAGGATCATGGAGGTCAAAAGTTAAACGTAACTTCAAGACGAAGGGCTGTAAACCAGCACGACAGCACTTTCTTCCTCTCCTCGAGGAAGTTTTAACTGAAACCTTGACTCCCTTTAAGGGCACCTCGGCATTCACCAAGACTGGTATTCGTCCTTTGAACAGGACCGCAATTACAGACAGTGCTTTCAAACTTAGCGAGATCCATGGTGCAGCAGAGGGAGAATCTCCAGCACTAGCTACCAGTGCAGGACTTCTTCCAACGTTGTCTGCCCGAGCCGCAGTTGTCAATTCTGAAATTCCCGCAACAAATTCAGCTACAATTACAGGCGTAAATCCAGGAATTCTTACTTCAGTTTACCACTTCTATCGAATACGGAAAAGGAGAACTGATGCAGAAAGAGCGCGGTGTTCTACAAAGAGAACCCCAGCGCACCCCTTACAATCGTACGACAAGAAAATCAGCTACAGCTACCGAGGGATCTCAAAAGGAAACGAAGGGAAAAGAGTGACTACTCACAAGCATCCAGTTCAGGGACAAGACCAAAACCGCAGAAGAGGAGACCAACGAGTTATTTGTGCGCTTCTTGCTCTGGGCATTTTAAGGACGAGGTTCCGGGAGAGAACGGCATAAAGTGCCTACAGTGTGACCAGTGGTTTCATTTCAGTTGCCAAAACTTGGTACAATATGAATGGGACTTCAAATGTTTAGGATGTAATGCAGAGGGTGACTAAAATATCCATCCCTGCTTTTTTGTGATGCATCACGAAATTATACGAGTGGTCTCACGACATTATCAGAGTTCATACCGCATTCTAGAACAGAAAAAAATGTTCGTATTCTCATCTCACTAGTCCTAAAATAGTAATGTGTTTGAAACACTTGATTTATTTGTATATTACAATCTCACATCTTTTTGATATCGTAAAAGTCAGTAGACTTTGTATCACGAAATTAGCCGAGTTTGCCTTACCTAAGAAAGCTACCTAAATAAGAATATCCGACGAGATTATTACTAACGATAAAAGTTTTCCTTTAATCAAATTGCGGCATCCGATTATCAGATGTTATACAACAACGGTTGCAACTTAATTTGCGATTCATCACTTTTGTTAACTTCTACCGCCGGCGGCGCTACTATTCTGACGTTACCTTAGTTCCGGCGTGATTGTGCACCTGCAGTTTCACCTGAAGATGGCAGCCAGTTGGACCGACGATTAAATTCGGCCACAAACCCGTGAAGAGCCTCATATTAAGTATCTGCCTTCTGTATCTTTCATTATCTTCATTTATTTATTTCATTTTACTTATTGTTCATTTAGTTTGACCAGATTAGAGCTGTAAGGCTCTCTCTTACATCCTGCTAGGAACAACACATACAAAATAGCCTCGATCGACGATTTCTTGAATCTCCTAACTGTAAATCGAATCAGCCATCCTAATGAAGCGTTAAATTTTCTTTCAATCTTAGAGTCCAAAATTTATCTGAAGATGCAATGTGAAACAATGGAAAAACAATTTCATGAACGTCCGAGACTGGAATTACGGCCTGCATCGTTTTCCTGCGGTAAAACGTGCTTGAAATGTCTAATAGCAGATTCTAAAAGAAAAATTCATTCTTCCTATGACGGATACCTCCCAGCTTCGATTTATTTTTTCAAAAATCGTCAAACTCCGCACAGGTAATCCAGAAACTGGATAACCCACACTGTGCAATGTGGAGTGTGCTTTTTCTCCACAAGGTAATTCTCTGAAACCAGCAGGAATGACTTTCAGTTAAGGGACAGTGTTGCAAAGTCATACGTTCCATTTATGAAATGTCTCTGTTACATACTTTTGTAAAGTAAATGTCTGATAGAGATAAATACTGTCTAGACAAAACGCCATTAAAACAGCGAGAGAGCAGCAACACGTCTAGCGGTACAAGTCCAGATGTTATAAAAATAGGAGTAGCGCCGGCAAACCAATCATTTCTCAAGTAGAGAACAGGAACGATACACAAAAGTATCTCTGCGCCCTCCAAAAAGCTACCCTTAAAGAACTTCGCTTGGAAGTTAGCGGCCACAGAAAAGAAAGGAAAAGAGGAGGTGCTTTCTAGTCTGTTGTCAGGGTGTAATGAAGATACTGTGTGTGTGGAATGAATAATCAATACGTAAAAGATAGTGAGAAAAATAACCATAGTTAAAAGCACTGTCGCCAAGAAATACAGAGGGACAGTCATTTACTACGTCACAACGTTACTAAGGTTTATTTACTGTCCTCATAGCCGGGAAGACGAAGGAACTAAGTTACAGAAGAGAAACAGAATAAGAGTACATCGACGCAACTGGAAGGAGCACAAAGACTTGAAGAGATTAGTTTCGAAAAGCAGAATATTTTTTTTAAAAAGTTTCACGCCATTCTGCTTGAATCTCTCTGTTAGAAGGAGAAGAGGATCAGGAAAATGATGACGTTGATGATGATTCTAGTCATTAATTCCATCGGGCTTTTCGTCTAAAGTGAAACTGCGACCTTCAGTAGTCAGCTTCATTTTGAGATGTCCGAATGAGAAAACGGACAAGGTGAAAGCTTTCGTTGTTGAACGGCGCTGACCTCTCATACAAAGAGCGGCTCCGTGGAGAAGCTACGAGCAGTGAGAGGCGGTCGTTCTGATTGCAGGCGTGCCGCATGAGTCACGCGTCGTTTCAGACAGTGCGTGTGGCTTACAGGCGGCGAAATTGAAACAGAGCAGGATCGCTGGGATAAGAGTAGCTGCCCGTCGTGTATGGCACATTGGGCTGAAAGCATACAGCATATACAATCGTTGTATATGCAGTCTTCTTGACAAAGGTCTTAAAATTATTGATTTAAACTTAAATTCTTTTTCTAGGTTCCTAACACAAAACTAATATCATTGAACGACAAAGACGTATGTGAAAGCGAGGACATGAATAACGTATGTTTTTTAGTGGGGTCCGCCTTTAGCAAAACACTATTTTGTTTTTGTCCCAGACATGTTTCACTGCAGTTGCAGTGGATTTTTTTATTGATATGGCTGTTAAACATAAGAAATGTTCTTTACTGTTTAAATACATACAAATATTAGTTTACAAATCGTAATTACAGGTTTTTGAGGAGCACATAAAATTGTGTACTCATACCTTCTTATCACATGGTGTAGTTTTCCTGCTGTATTACCTTTTTATAGTATCTGTTTTTCTTTACAGTTTGCCACGTGCAGCTATAAGCACCTTAATGTAGGCAAATCATTTACGCAAAAATTATGATTTCTAACCTGTTGTGCCTATATCTGAGATTAATAATTTATGTGAAAGGTTCTGTGTGTGTGTGTGTGTGTGTGTGTCTATTTACGTTATGTTTCACTTACGGTGGAACAGTTGAAGATGTCATTGGCGGTTGTTTTGAATTTCTCAGAGAGAGAGAGAGAGAGAGACAGAGAGAGAGAGAGACAGACGCCCTGCCAGGCATTTCCAAGCAAGCTCTACAACAAATTCCGGAACACCACAGCAAAGTTACATGTAACTATTTAAAATACACTACTGGCCATTAAAATTGCTACACCAAGAAGAAATGCAGATGATAAACCGGTATTCATTGGACAAATATATTATACTAGAACTGACATGTGATTACATTAAACGCAGTTTGGGAGCATAGATACTAAGAAATCAGTACCCAGAACAACCACCTCTGGCCGTAGTAACGGAATTGATACGCCTGGGCATTGAGTCAAACAAAACCAGACGTTTTCAATTGGAGAGAGATCTGGAGAATGTGTTGGCCAGGGCAGTAGTCGAACATTTTCTCTATCCAGAAAGGCCCGTACAAGACCTGCAACATGCGGTCGTGCATTATCCTGCTGAAATGTAGGGTTTCGCAGGGATCGAATGAAGGGGAGAGCCACGGGTCGTAACTCATTTGAAATGTAACATCCACTGTTCAAAGTGCCGTCAATGCGAACAAGAGGTGACCGAGACGTATAACAAATGGCACCCCATACCATCACGCCGGGTGATACGCCAGTATGGCGATGACGAATACACGCTTCCAATGTGCGTTCACCGCGATATCGGCAAACACGGATGCGACCATCATGATGCTGTAAACAGAACCTGGATTCATCCGAAAAAATGACGTTTTGCCATTCGTGCACCCAGGTTCGTCGTTGAGTACACCATCGCAGGCGCTCCTGTCTGTGATGAAGCGTCAAGCGTAACCGCAGCCATGGTCTCCGAGCTGATAGTCCATGCTGCTGCAAACGTCGTAGAACTATTGGTGCAGGTGGTTGTTGTCTTGCAAACGTCCCCATCTGTTGATTCGGGGGTCGAGACGTGGCTGCACGATCCGTTACAGCCATGCGGATAAGATGCCTGTCATCTCGACTACTGGTGGTACGAGACCGTTGGGATCCAGCATGGCATTCCGTATTACCCTCCTGAACCCACCGATTCCATAGTCTGCTAACAGTCATTGGATCTCGACCAACGCGTGCAGCAATGTCGCGATACGATAAACCGCAATCGCGATAGGCTACAATGCGACCTTTATCAAAGTCGGAAACGTGATGGTACGCATTTCTTCTTCTTACACGAGGCATCACAACAACGTTTCACCAGCAACGCTGGTCAACTGCTGTTTGTGTATGAGAAATCGGTTGGAAACTTTTCTCATGTCAGCACGTTGTGGGTGTCGCCACCGGCGCCAACCTTGTGTGAATTTTCTGAGAAGCTAATCATTTGCATATCACAGCATCTTCTTCCTGTCGGTTAAATTTCGCATCTGTAGCACGTCATCTTCGTGGTGTAGCAATTTTAATGGCCAGTAGTGTATAAAATTCAACAGGATCTGTCTTCCACATAATGTAATACCTAACTATGTACATGTAAATGTAAACAGTATGTCACCTGCAGCCCAATGTGCCAAACACAAAGCTGAAATTGAGTGGCTGAAGCAAGAAATTAGATACCTACATACAAAAAAAGAAAAGCAGGAACTCAATGCTGAACTATTCAAAATTCACCTGGAACTAGGAAATCACATCAAAATCTCTTAAATATTTAGTGATATTATGAATAATATCATGAATACAGTCAAACAAAACACAGAAACACAAATAAACCCCAAACGGAATAAACAACTACAAAAACTAAATGCCCTCTTAAAACAACATGAAATCATTACACATAAAAATAGAAAGCAAACAAATCACACATTCCACAAACGTCTGGTCAACCTTACTGACATACAACTGTCTAACCAAGAAATAAATTTTCTAGAAAAATGCCAAAATACAATGTCAACACACACATTACACGCAAGACAGTGGAGAACCTAACTAAAGAAAGTGAATACATCATAAAACAACAAAAAAGAAACAGTAACCCAAACTTCAATGCACGGCTGTGGAGAGAGTTAGTTGCAGAAGAAATAAGATACATAACAAAGGAAAACAAGAACAACATATTGACAGGAACAAAAACTGAAGAAGAAAAAAACATGCAAAAATAAAAAAACAAAATTAAAAACAACGAGCCACTAATTATAAGAGCAGACAAGGGCAGGACCACGATAATTATAAAACAGGATGAATACGAAGATAAAACCTTAAAATTTCTGGAAGGCAACAACATAAAAAAGGTAACAAGTGACCCAACACAAAGTTACCAGAAAAACACACAAACACTTCTAAAAAAATATCTCACACATATTCACAAAACAGGAAGCGAAATGGCTGAAACAAAAGAACCCCAAGCACCTACACTGAACAGCCTAAGCTTCAGAAGGAGGGCATTCCGATACGCCCCGTTGTTAACTTCAGAAGTGCACCCACGTACCACTTAGCCAGAGAAATGCACACATACTTACAGAAATATTACACACACACACATAACAGAAGCTTACACAACACCGAAGAGCTGATACAAAAAATCAGAGACATTAACGTACCCACAACAGCCACATTCACATCATTTGACTTCACATCCATGTACACCAATACCCCCACGACAGAAACCATCAACATCATCAAACAACAATTAGAAGAACAGGCACAAATTCCCAGACCCACGTAACGGAAATAGCTAGCATTTTAAAGCTAATCACAGAGCATAAATATTTCTAATTTGAAAATCAGTTCCATTCACAAGAAGACAGACTTCCAATGGGGTCGCCAGTCGTAAACGTCTAGCCAACGTTTTTCTTAATCACATTGAAAATAAAATTTTTGAAACAATAGTAGGACCCATACAATACCGGAAAATATATTGGTATCATTATGTAGACGATGTCATATGTGATTCTTGAGTTTCTCCCGGCGTATTTGATAATCAAAATATCCACGGGTGTACTGCCGGTCTACAGTGTCCAATGGACACTGTAGACCGGCAGTACACCCGTGGATATTTTGATGTCATATGCCTTCTAGATGAAACACCAAGTCGCATCCAACAACTTCATAATGATATGAACAAAGTCCACCCAGAAATAAAATTCACCTTAGAAACAGAAAACAACAAAATGTTAAATTTCCTTGATCTCACAATATACAGAGAATGTAACCAATACCAATTCTCCATATGCAGAAAAGTAACCAACACCAGCACAGCCTTTCACAAATATTCCAATCATCCCACTACAGACGAATTAGCTGGTTTTCAATGTATGCTACATAGACTGAACCAAAGTCCACTCACCGAAAGCAACTATAACAATGAATTATAGACAATCGGACAAATATCTGTAGAGAATGGATATGACACAAACACTATACATAGACTAAACAATAAAATTAAAACAAAATTTAAAAAGACACCCAACACACGAAAGCCTTCTCACCAACTTACAAACACACAGAACACACAAACGAGCACACATGAACAAGAAACACCCACAACAAACAAGTGGTTCACTCTCACCTACAACAACAAAGTAGCAAGAGAATAGGCAATATACTCAAAAAACAAGAGCAAAAAATATCCTACAGGACAGATAACTCAACACAGAGGAAACTAAGGACAACCAAGTACAGACAAACACAGCACATCTGGTATTTACCAACTAACGTGTCAGGACTACAAATCAGTTCATATAGGACAGACAAGCTTTAATACCAGATACACAGAACACAGGGGAGCATTAAAAAGTAACAGCTGTCACTCCACTCCCACAAAAACTAATAATTGAAGAAAATTATCAAATACAAAAAGCTATTGTTGAAGGAAAGCAAGTAATAAATGAATACACAGTTCTCTGCTGTGGAACACTGTCCTCTGCACTCAAAGAATTAGTAGATAATACCAACCTATAGAACTCCTCCCCCCCCTCCCCCACATGCACACTCAGACGCATACGTACGTACACATAAAACTATATATATATATATATATATATATATATATATATATATATATAATAATGATAAATCCTCAAACCTACTCGCTCCCTCCCCCCCCCCACTCTCTCTCTCTCTCTCTCTCTCTCTCTCTCTCTCTCTCTCTCTCTCTCTCTGAGAAATTCAAAACAACCGCCAATGACATCAACTGCTCCACTGTCTGCCATCTTGTTTTCACACCTTCTACTGTTCCACTATCCGCCATATTGTTTCTTGGGTTTACAGTGACAGTACAGTAACAACTCAAAACACTGAACTTGGCAATGAAGAAGATGGCGAAAAAAGAAACCGCAAGCGAAACATAATGTAAATAGACACACACACACACACACACACACACACACAGACAGACAGACAGACAGACACACACACACACACACACAAACACACACACGTAAACCTTTAACATAAATTATTAATCACAGACATAGCCACAACAGGTTAGAAATCGCAAGTTTTGAGTAAATGTTTTGCCTACTTTAAGTTATATATAGTTGCAGGTGACAAACTGTAAAGAAAAACATATAAAAACGTAATATAGCAGGAAAACCACAACATGTGGTAAGAAGGTATGAAGACACAATTATGTGTGCTCCTCAAAAAGCTGTAATTACGATTTAGAAATTAATATTTGTATGTATTTAAACAGTAAATAACATTCCTTACGTTTAACAGCCATAACAAAGAGAGAACCCAATGATGCTGCTGCAACTGCAGTGAAACATATCTGGGACAAAAACAAAATAGTGTTTAGCTAAAGGCGGACTCCACTCAAAAACATATGTTATTGTTAAAGCAAACACACACAAAAAAGAGCTTCAACATCAAGATGTTTATAACTAGGACATGAAGTTTGATTGGGAAGCAGTAAAAGAGTACTTGAATGACGTTCCCACATGCGTTACACTGGTCATTATGTTCATGTAAAGCAATTTAATGTAATTAAAATAGGGTTCTTGCGACACAGTAAAATACTACATTCCTTGCCGCAACGTCTCTGGCTGTGACGACTGCTCGTTGTTTCGTGTGGTTATGATTGCGTATGGAAGTGAACTGGAGCGAGAGACTGAAGCTTCGTTCTTGCACATTTTCTGATGAAAAAGACAAACGAATACAGTCAGGCACTTTAATTTTGTTCCGCGAGGCTTTTTGGAGCGCTTACACTCATCTTCAGCTGGATTCGTGGCTCACGTGAGAATTTCTTTTCTTGGGTTTAACTAGTTATCTAGTTCATGCTTCATTTCGATACAGTTCGTTATTACGTGTCCTTTATCATTGGCAATGTATGACTTGAGAGCCATGTAATGATAACAAAGCAGCTTACAGGATGTTCCAGCAAAAATCACACTGCGAATTGTTAAAACTAAAACAGAAAGTCCCGATATCGTACACGCATTGGAAATAAAGTGCCTTGTAACTCAAAGAGCACTTCCAGCTTACGCTGAGAATCAAAGATGTGTTTACATTATTAGAACTTCATCGCAACTGAGATCCGATTATCATTATATCACTTACTTGTATCTCCTAAATATGCTGTAATGGAAATTGAACGTACAAAATTGGTAGAAATCTAATAAAACGTTAGATGAAAGATTTATTTTTAGTGTATTTAAGAAACATAAAATAATATAATTCAACAAAATTCGTCCCAAAAGTTATAAATGACATTTTTATGTCAAGTAGGTACGGATCTGAACGGTAGAAAAACGCATTCCTTTTTTATCAATTACTTATATTTTGCGAGTATACATCAATGAATAAATGTACTTATTATTGGCTAAAGTTTCAAAGGCTGTCGCAGCTGCTTTCTTCCGTTTGAAGACTGCAACATTCTGCTTAGATTTGCTATAGCTCCACTATTTTCTATTCGATTTCTCTTTCATTCTCGTTCTATATAGATTCCTCTTTCTGACCATACTAACACAAAGACGTGGAGCTGAAAATGGTTCATATACTCGTATGTTTACTTCTTGGTTCCGAATGTAATCTCCTCTCAAGTTTCTTGTCAATGTTAAGGTGCGTTTACACTGCGATTTGTATCGGCACATGTATGAGATACATGTATATGCGACTTTGCGACATGTATCGCGACTTGTATGAGTTGACAAGTATCAACCTCATACATGTATGAGCGTGCGTTTACACTGGTTGATATGTATCACTGTGCGATAGCTTCCGACGACGATTTGGAAGTTTTCACATTTTTATGTGCTGATACACTTGCTCTTTTGGAAGATGATAGGAAGAAAAGGCGGAGGAAGCGTAGATGGTGGCACAGAGAGTTTCTCGCGAATTAACGCTAGAGGATGGCGCATATTTTAGAAATTATGTTAGGATGAGTATGGAGGATTTCCGCAGTTTGTTATCACTTGTGGCTCCTCTTGTGTCCAAAACCAACACAAACTTTCGGGAAGTGATTCCACCAGAGGATCAGTTGGCAGTAACACTTCGTTTTTTAGCCACTGGGGATTCCTCGTAAAACGAAGATTTCATGACAAAACATTTGCATTGTCGCGCGATTGCTAATGCCAACGCCTCACACACGATTGTCGGCATCCGTTGTCAACATTATCACGCGAGGCCGCCGGAATAATAGCAAAACATTGATATACGTGCCAGATGCATGAAAAAATTATATAATGTATTACATACTCTGATATATATAAAAAACTTTTACGTTCACTTGTTGGGATAAAACTTGCACAATGGCCTCGCAAACACGAAGAATAATGTTGCATATGGCACTTTTTGATATTCTATGCAGATACATTAACGTCGAAACGACAGTCGGCACCTTCAAAACTCAAACAGCCGCCAAAGAGCCTGGTACTACGCATGCGCTAATCGTCGAAATAAGCGGCAGTCGACAAGACGACAGGAAATGATAGTACTGCGCATGCGCGAGTTCTTCAAATGTCGCTCATACATGTCGCGTATATGGCCAAAAAGCGATATACAAAATGTATACGCGACATGTATGAGCTGGAGGGTCCGCATACAAGTTCTGTGAATTTTTGTATGAGGTGATGTATCGCGACATGTCAAATTGACATGTCGCTCATACATGTCGCGATACATGTATCCCAGTGTAAACGTACCTTTAGTGCTCTTTTCTCTTCCAGTTCCACATTTCTCAATTCGTTGGCTTCCTTCTACAGACTACGAAGATGTACCACTTTTACCGGAAACCTGAATTCCTTTATTTTCTTTACTTTTTCATATTCGCTTGCCATATATTTCAGTGCGTCGGCTACAGGCAGGTTTAGAGAAAATGGTACTGGTTAGTGTTGGTCGTTTGAATGGTTGTATTCTGCAAAGCCCCTCTCCTATAACGAAAAGCCTCAAGTATTTGTTCACCTTTGCAGCCATGCTTTCCAAAGAGAGAGAGAGAGAGAGAGAGAGAGAGAGAGAGAGAGCGCACAAGCGATAAGTGTGAGTCCGCACGTAACGCAGCGCTCAACTGTCATAGGCCCGTTCTGATTTTACTGCCTCACGTATTGTCGAATCTCAAAGGCAACGCTGGCGAATAGCGAAATGTTTTGTATGTGGCGCTGCAATTGAAACGTCAGAGTCTGGAAGGGACAAAAGCGTCCAGCTATGTATTGTTCCTGTCCGTTGTAAAACATGCGCTGACAGATTTATGGAGTATGTCGCTGGGGAATTCCATAATGCCTGCACACAGCGTCTTCCTGTTTTTGCCAGCCATTCTGCCGTCTCTGATTTTTATGTCCCTTGCACGCGTGACTAGTCCTGCAGCGTTCGCTGAAAATAGATTTTTCTTCCCACTGCTCGTAGACGTTCTCCGCCGGTTACCACATCATCTTTTCGCACTAAGTTCTCTCACCCTGCACGCTTCTTAAGTGAATTATTCTGTCTGTCCTGCTACAATTTCTCAGTCTACCCCTGTTGTTTTTTAAGTTTCCAGCACTTTTTCACAGTAATGCGTTCAAGTATATTCTCCTTCTCTAAAATACGTGCTGCTGCCCAAAACTATACAATATAATTTATTGCCATTATAGCTCTGGAATACATATTTCCGTATTTCCCGCTGACTAGCCGGGTAGGTGGACAAACGAGTCAGTTCCTTCAGACGTTATTTCGACTACTGATCTAATCGTCTTAGTCGGGTGCTTCTAGTAATTATCTAAGAAGTCCTCGTTATCTGCACTTCGAAAATAACGGAGATGGCTAGAATTTTCCACGTGGTTGGTCGCCTGAAAATGTATCTTCTATCAACTATACATGGAAAACAGAAATAACCTCAAATCTCTGCTCTAAATATGTTATGATAGTGCTCTTAGCTTTGCGCGAAAACTGAGTTGTTAATTCTGTTGCTGTTACATCTCTTAAGCTTTTGGGGCCTTTCAAAAGACTGTTTCTCTTCAGACCGAAGAGCACGAGAGTTAATCTGAACTGGAACCTCTTAAAACAAAGATGCCCACAATAACGTATTTTGTCATCTTCCCGACAAAGCGAAAACCCTAAGGACGTCGTCTGTTATTTTAGAGGTACGTTATCATCTTTTATGATTAATTCTGTTATAAATAATTACTGACGTCAAGTGATTGGCGGTTGCCTCATTTTCCACACAAGCTGTCAGTTATCGTTTCTCATCACGCTGAGTCCGCTGTGCAGGGTACGCGGTGGAAATTCCGAATATATAAATGAGCCCCTTCGAGCGAAACATAAAAAAAAACAATAAGAACGTAACTGAAACGTGAAGTCGAAGTTAAACTGTTGTCACTCCGATAACAAGATGAAGCGTAGAGAAATTGTGTATTCCAGTACAACGGATATGTTTCCTTAATTATAAGGCAAGAACCTCCCTACCCCCTATGAGCCATGCACCCTGTCGTTGGCAGGGTGGCTTGCATCACACAGCGACAGCGATAGCCGTACCGTCGGTGCAACCACAACGGAAGGATATCTGTTGAGAGGCCAGACAACAGTCTGGATGATTGACTGTTCTGGCCTTGTAACATCAACCAAAGCCGCCTTGCTGTGATTGTACGACGAACGGCTGAAAGCAAGGAAAAACTACAGCCGTAATTTTTTCCGAGGGCATGAAGCTCTACTGTATGATTAAATGATGATGGCATCCTCAAGGTTGAGAAACAGAACTGTCATTCTACGGATCGGAGCGTGGAGTGTTAGATTCCTTAATCTGGCAGGTAGATTAGGAAATTTAAAAGGATGTGAAAAGGTTGAAGTTAGACATAGTGGGAAGTAGTGAAGTTCGTTGGCACGGGGAACAGAACTTCCAGTAAGACGAAAATAGGGTTGTCAATACAAAATCAAAAAGGCTGATGCAGGAGTAGGTTTGATAATGAATAAGAAAATAGGAGTGAGGGTAAGCTATTGTGAAAGCACAGTGATTGCATTATCGTAGCCTAGGCAGACACGAAGCCCACAACCACAACAGTAGTACAAGTTTATACGCCAATTAGCTCCGCAAATCATGAAGAGATTGAAGAAATGAATGTGCGATGACGTAAAGTAAATTATTCATATAGTTCAGGGAGAAGGAAATTTAATTGAAGTTCAAAATGGCTCTGAGCACTATGGGACTCAACATCTTAGGTCATAAGTCCCATAGAACTTAGAACTACTTAAACCTAACTAACCTAAGGATATCACACACACCCATGCCCGAGGCAGGATTCGAACCTGCGACCGTAGCAGTCCCGCGGTTCCGGACTGCAGCGCCAGAACCGCACGGCCACCGCGGCCGGCTTTAATTGAAGTGGCGGACTGGAATTAGATAGTAGGAAAAGGAAGAGAAGAAAAAGTAGTTGGTGAATATGGACTGGCGGAATGGGATGGAAGAGGAAGCCGCCTGGTATAATTTTACACACACCGTAATTCAGTCACCGCTAACACTTGGTTTAAGAATCGTGAAAGAAGATTATGTACTTAAAGGAGACCTGGAGACAACGGAAGGTTTCAAATTGCTTGTATAATGGCAAGGCAGAGATTTCGGAACAGTGAGATGGGAGATACGATATTGCGTGAAGACTCTGACAGCCTGAAAGACGTAAGTCGAAACAAGGCCCTGGCAGTAAACGACGTTCCGTCGGAACCACCGATGGCCTAGTGAGAGCCAGTCATGACTAATCTCTTCCATCTGGTGTGCAAGGCGTATGAGACAGGCGAAATACCCTCAGACTTCAAGAACGATATAATAATTCCAGTTCCAAAGAAAGTAAGCCCCGACAGTTGTGGCGCCAACAGTTGTGAACGTTACTGAAATACTAGTTTAACAAGTCACCGTTTGCAAGATACTAACATCAATTATTTACAGAAGAATGGGAAAACTGGTATAATACGACCTTGGGAAAGATCAGTTTGGATTCCGGACAAATCGAGAAACTCTTGAGGCAATACGGACTCTACAACTTATCTTAGAAGACAGGCCACGGAAAAGAAAACCTACGTTTATAGAATTTGTGGACTGAGAGAAAGATTTTGACAATGTTGACTGGAATACTCTCTGTGAAATTATGAAGGTAGCAGGAGTAGAATACAGGGAGCGAAACGCT
Organism: Schistocerca nitens; assembly: GCF_023898315.1. Classification (NCBI taxonomy): domain Eukaryota; kingdom Metazoa; phylum Arthropoda; class Insecta; order Orthoptera; family Acrididae; genus Schistocerca; species Schistocerca nitens. The sequence goes on from NC_064615.1 coordinate 481,963,993, forward strand.
ATTTACAACTTGTATAGAAACCAGGCGGAAATTACAAGAGTCGAGGCAGGCAGTGTTTGACAAGGGAGTGAGACAGTGTTTTAGGTTATACCGTTCTTATCCACTGTGTACATTGAGCAAGCATTAAAAGAAAGGAAAGGATAATTTGGAAGTTCAGGGAGAAGAAATAAAAACTTTGATATGAATATGAAGATGGTATCTGTTCTTTCGAACTTGTCCGAAAGAACAGGTACCATCTTCATACATGTTGTTGTTGTTGTGGCCTTCAGTCCTGAGACTGGTTTGATGCAGCTCTCCATGCTACTCTATCCTGTGCAAGCTTCTTCATCTCACAGTACCTACTGCAACCTACATCCTTCTGAATCTGCTTAGTGTATTGATCTCTTGGTCTCCCTTTACGATTTTTACCCTCCACGCTGCCCTCCAATGCTAAATTTGTGATCCCTTGATGCCTCAAAACATGTCCTACCAACCGATCCCTTCTTCTAGTCAAGTTGTGCCACAAACTTCTCTTCTCCCCAATCCTATTCAATACCTCCTCATTAGTTACGTGATCTACCCACCTTATCTTCAGCATTCTTCTGTAGCACCACATTTCGAAAGCTTCTACTCTCTTCTTGTCGAAACTGGTTATCGTCCATGTTTCACTTCCATACATGGCTACACTCCATACAAATACTTTCAGAAACGACTTCCTGACACTTAAATCTATACTCGATGTTAACAAATTTCTCTTCTTCAGAAACGATTTCCTTGCCATTGCCAGTCTACATTTTATATCCTCTCTACTTCGACCATCATCAGTTATTTTACTCCCTAAATAGCAAAACTCCTTTACTACTTTAAGTGTCTCATTTCCTAATCTAATCCCCTCAGCATCACCCAATTTAATTTGACTACATTCCATTATCCTCGTTTTGCTTTTGTTGATGTTCATCTTATATCCTCCTTTCAAGACACTGTCCATTCCGTTCAACTGCTCTTCCAAGTCCTTTGCTGTCTCTGACAGAATTACAATGTCATCAGCGAACCTCAAAGTTTTTACTTCTTCTCCATGAATTTTAATACCTACTCCGAATTTTTCTTTTGTTTCCTTTACTGCTTGCTCAATATACAGATTGAATAACATCGGGGAGAGGCTGCAACCCTGTCTCACTCCTTTCCCAACCACTGCTTCCCTTTCATGCCCCTCGACTCTTATAACTGCCATCTGGTTTCTGTACAAATTGTAAATAGCCTTTCGCTCCCTGTATTTTACCCCTGCCACCTTCAGAATTTGAAAGAGAGTATTCCATTTAACGTTGTCAAAAGCTTTCTCTAAGTCTACAAATGCTAGAAACGTAGGTTTGCCTTTTCTTAATCTTTCTTCTAAGATAAGTCGCAAGGTTAGTATTGCCTCACGTGTTCCAACATTTCTACGGAATCCAAACTGATCTTCCCCGAGGTCCGCTTCTACCAGTTTTTCCATTCGTCTGTAAAGAATTCGCGTTAGTATTTTGCAGCTGTGACTTATTAAACTGATAGTTCGGTAATTTTCACATCTGTCAACACCTGCTTTCTTTGGTATTGGAATTATTATATTCTTCTTGAAGTCTGTGGGTATTTCGCCTGTCTCATACATCTTGCTCACCAGATGATAGAGTTTTGTCATGACTGGCTCTCCCAAGGCTGTCAGTAGTTCTAATGGAATGTTGTCTACTCCCGGGGCCTTGTTTCGACTCAGGTCTTTCAGTGCTCTGTCAAACTCTTCACGCAGTATCTTATCTCCCATTTCATCTTCATCTACATCCTCTTCCATTTCCATAATATTGTCCTCAAGTACATCGCCCTTGTATAAACCCTCTATATACTCCTTCCACCTTTCTGCTTTCCCTTCTTTGCTTAGAACTGGGTTGCCATCTGAGCTCTTGATATTCATACAAGTGGTTTTCTTCTCTCCAAAGGTCTCTTTAATTTTCCTGTAGGCAGTATCTATCTTACCCCTAGTGAGACAAGCCTCTACATCCTTACATTTGTCCTCTAGCCATCCCTGCTTAGCCATTTTGCACTTCCTGTCGATCTCATTTTTGAGACGTTTGTATTCCCTTTTGCCTGCTTCATTTACTGCATTTTTATATTTTCTCCTTTCATCAATTAAATTCAATATTTCGTCTGTTACCCAAGGATTTCTATTAGCCCTCGTCTTTTTACCGACTTGATCCTCTGCTGCCTTCACTACTTCATCCCTCAGAGCTACCCATTCTTCTTCTACTGTATTTCTTTCCCCCATTCCTGTCAATTGTTCCCTTATGCTCTCCCTGAAACTCTCTACAACCTCTGGTTCTTTCAGTTTATCCAGGTCCCATCTCCTTAAATTCCCACCTTTTTGCAGTTTCTTCAGTTTCAATCTGCAGTTCATAACCAATAGATTGTGGTCAGAATCCACATCTGCCCCTGGAAATGTCTTACAGTTTAAAACCTGGTTCCTAAATCTCTGTCTTACCATTATATAATCTATCTGATACCTATTAGTATCTCCAGGATTCTTCCAGGTATACAACCTTCTTTTATGATTCTTGAACCAAGTGTTAGCTATGATTAAGTTATGCTCTGTGCAAAATTCTACAAGGCGGCTTCCTCTTTCATTTCTTCCCCCCAATCCATATTCACCTACTATGTTTCCTTCTCTCCCTTTTCCTACTGACGAATTCCAGTCACCCATGACTATTAAATTTTCGTCTCCCTTCACTACCTGAATAATTTCTTTTATCTCGTCATACATTTCATCAATTTCTTCATCATCTGCAGAGCTAGTTGGCATATAAACTTGTACTACTGTAGTAGGCATGGGCTTTGTGTCTATCTTGGCCACAATAATGCGTTCACTATGCTGTTTGTAGTAGCTAACCCGCACTCCTATTTCTTTATTCATTATTAAACCTACTCCTGCATTACCCCTATTTGATTTTGTATTTATAACCCTGTAATCACCTGACCAAAAGTCTTGTCCCTCCTGCCACCGAACTTCACTAATTCCCACTATATCTAACTTTAACCTATCCATTTCCCTTTTTAAATTTTCTAACCTACCTGCCCGATTAAGGGATCTGACATTCCACGCTCCGATCCGTAGAATGCCAGTTTTCTTTCTCCTGATAACGACGTCCTCTTGAGTAGTCCCCACCCGGAGATCCGAATGGGGGACTATTTTACCTCCGGAATATTTTACCCAAGAGGACGCCATCATCATTTAATCATACAGTAAAGCTGCATGTCCTCGGGAAAAATTACGGCTGTAGTTTCCCCTTGCTTTCAGCCGTTCGCAGTACCAGCACAGCAAGGCCGTTTTGGTTAATGTTACAAGGCCAGATCAGTCAATCATCCAGACTGTTGCCCCTGCAACTACTGAGAAGGCTGCTGCCCCTCTTCAGGAACCACATGTTTGTCTGGCCTCTCAACAGTACCCCTCCGTTGTGGTTGCACCTACGGTACGGCCATCTGTATCGCTGAGGCACGCAAGCCTCCCCACCAACGGCAAGGTCCATGGTTCATGGGGGAAGTCTTCATACATATAACTCTTATTTAAGCCTTCTTCACTCATAACGTCAAGATGATTACCAGTAAGTTATTGTTCTCTTATCCCTTTGCTCTTCATTGGCTGCAGATTACATTATTTTTGTAAGAAATGTTAGAACTGTGATTTTGTGCCAGTTGTGCCATAAACTCGTAGATGTTGGAAAAATCCTATTCCAGAACCAGCAGTAAATGATGATGATCATATTAATTTCCAGTATCGATCATTTTTATAATCTTCAGGTATCTTACAATTATATACAGTAGCCTGTACAGCAATTTTTTTTTATCACGACGTCAAATGAAATAAAAATCAACCAGTCTCACTAACGTCAGTTTCTTGGAGAGAGTCTGGAATGTCAATCACGTTTTCTCCTCCGATTGCGAAGACATTGTTACCATCCACCTACATAGGGAGAAGTGATCATCGCGATAAAATAAGAGAAATCAGGGCTCGCACAGAAAAATTTAAGTGCTCGTTTTTTCCGCGTGCCGTTCGAGAGTGGAACGGTAGAGAGACAGCTTGAAGGTGGTTCATAGAACCCTGTGCCAGGCACTTTATTGTGAATAGCAGAGTAATCACGTAGATGTAGATGTCACCTGCACTTCACGGACTGTACACTTCCAGGACAGAACACATGGACGCTTGCAAATTGTCTGCTCTCTGTTATTTCCAGGCCCCATGCAATCCGAACCACATTCGAGAAAAGTTTTAGGTGGTTCAACCACGAAAGCAATACCAGCAAGACACCAACCGTATTAGAGTTCTGGTCAAGCGCATACATTTATCCACTTATATCCAGTTGCAGTTCATCAGCAGTGCGACTCCACAACATACCTGTGTGGAAACATTTACCCAATACCTCTTAGCAAACGTGGCAACGTTTGGCGATGGAATTCGGTTTCACCCGTTGTGTCATTTGTATGAACGCTGTCTGTAAACTCCTTTAAAACTCGTAGGACGTGTAGAGATTGCCTGGTAGATAATAATTTGTACAGGAATCCTTGTCCGAAGACAAATAGAAGGCAAACAGAGAAGTACGACACTAGGTTCCACTCTCCTTCTGCTGGGGGCGATTCTGGTGAATTTTACATTTGTGACGAAATAACTAGCGTGGTAACAGTGTCCATCACCGATCTGCCCCGAAACATGCAGTCTTTATGTCCAATTACGCACTCGAGATGGCCATGAAACCAACATTCGTTCTGACGTGTGATGCGATCAAGCAGAATAAAACAATATCAGTTGTGTTAAAATAGCAGAAGGTACTACACTGACCATCAACGTCGTGAATTAAATTACGCTTGCGCAAGTTTCATTTCAGGTTCACAATACTTTTATGTAAGGCCCGAAATTTTTATAAAAGACTGACGTACCAGCTGTTCTTACGTCTCTACGGAAAACATTCTTGCTTACTGAGTATCTGTTCAGAAATACTACTGAACTGATCTTCTGTTGAGCTCCTTGTCCTGGAATGCTATTATCCAAGGAAGCGGTATATCCCTGTGTCTTCCGAAGAGAAATGTTAACAAGCAAGGAAGTTTGACGTCACCCGACATCGCAGGGACAAAACATTTACCGCCACTCGGTCATTTGTTCAAAGCGACTTCAGGCAACCACGGTAATCTCGCAATTAAAGCTGTTAGAACAGAGATGTGAATCCTTCTCTTTTCATGTCTGAGTCCAGGGTCTAAGCAATTACGTTACCTCTCTCGGCTGAATTGTCGGAAAAGTTTTGCTTGCAATGTATATAAACGAAATGTAGGCAATGTAAATAGAGGGATGTTGACTGTAAGAGTCGGTATTCCCAGGAAATTGTGACATTCAGACTTGATTTAGAAAGATTCCTTATTAGATTGCTTCGGCTGATGACTGACCAGTAATGTACGTACACGAACGTGTATGAGCGTAAAGGAACGAAAACCCCAAAAGTAATAAAATATTCGTTCAACGAAAAGTCATTCGTTATTAACGGTAGTAAAATATTTTGCCGTGATTGTTGGATACAGCGAATTTTATCACAGAACAATAAGTTACCAGTCGGCAGCTTCTATACTATAACTGGTGCAACGAAACATTTTAACCAAATCCGTAGCTCTTACAGTCTGGTTTATGCAGACAAGCCTTCAGTTTTCCAAAACACCGCAGCGACTCTCCGATGTACCGAACTGAACCAAGATCACTAGACAAGGTATTAGTACCCTTCCCCCGCTCCTACATCTTCTTAAAAGAGCACACTGGTAGCTTTGGACTACTGTGGAAGAAGGAATGCGTAACACTGGTACCGGGCGATCTGGTAATAATCCACCTAACACGTTCAGTCATGGCTGATGTGTTATACATCTGCCAGTCGACTGTATGAAATTTGCGCTCTAAGTTGGATCGATATGGAGACATGACAAAATGACTGTAGCTATCCTGTTTCGACCTCCCCTTGATCCTATTGTGATTTATTGATGTATGAACGCGGATTGTCGAATGTGTGTACAAGAAACGGCGTAGCACTCGCAGCCATACAGGAAGGCGTGAGACCACTGCTCGTTAAATATCCTAGTCGACACGAACCGGTGACGAGAGTCATGCCTTGTCAGTGGTAATGAGTTTATAACTCGCTAACAATTACGTCTGTCAGAGAAGACAGGTCCGTTTCAACAGATTTCCGGGCAAACATTGCGAAAGGAATTGCCTCCAATAAAACTCCGCAGAAACCCACTGGTCACATCGACACATACAGCTGCAGGATTTCGATGGGCCAAACAACACAAAAAGTGAACAGGAGCTGACTTTAGGTATGGAATGTGAGACGAGTCGGAATTCCAGCCCTTCTCAAATGATGCGAGGCGTAGAGACCACTGATGACCGAATGAGGTGTTTAATCCAGAGTGTCTGTGCAGAGTGTAGCTCATGGCAGAGGTGGTTTTGTGATGTTTTGTGGGTGTTTTCTGCACCAAGATTTGGGTCCACTGATTAAATTTACAGTCCATATGAAGCAAGATGTTTACACTACTCGCCATTAAATTTGCTACACCAAGAAGAAATGCAGATGATAAACGGGTACTCATTGGACAAATATATTATACTACAATTGACATATGATTACGTTTTCACGCAATTTGGGTGCATAGATCCTGAGAAATCAGTACCCAGAACAACCACCTCTGGCCGTAATAACGGCCTTGATACGCCTGGGCACTGAGTCAAACAGAGCTTGGATGGCGTGTACAGGTACAGACAGCTGCCCATGTAGCTTCAACACGTTACCACAGTTCATCAAGAGTAGTGACTGGTGTATTGTGACGATCCAGTTGCTCGGCCACCATCGACCACACGTTTTCAATTGGTGAGAGATCTGGAGAATGTGCTGGCCAGGGCAGCAGTCGAACATTTTCTGTGTCCAGAAAGGCCCGTACAGGACCTGCAACATGCGGCCGTGCATTATCCTGCTGAAATGTAGGGTTTCACAGGGATCGAATGAAGGGTAGAGCCACGGGTCATCTGAAATGTAGCGTCTACTGTTCAAAGTGCCGTCAATGCGAACAAGACGTGACCGAGAGGTGTAACCAATAGCACCCCATACCATCACGCCGGGTGATACGCCAGTATGGCGATGACGAATACACGCTACCAATGTGCGTTCACTGCGATGTCGCCAAATACGGATGCGACCATCATGATGCTGTAAACAGAACGTGGATTCATCTTAAAAATGACGTTTTGCCATTCGTGCACCCAGGTTCATCGTTGAGTACGCCATCGCAGGCGCTCCTGTCTGTGATGAAGCGTCAAGGGTAACCGCAGCCATGGTCTCCGAACTGATAGTCCATGCTGCTGCAAACGTCGTCGAACTGTTGGTGCAAATTGTTGCTGTCTTCCAAACGTCCCCATCTGTTGACTCAGGGATCGAGACGTGGGTGCACGATCCGTTAGAGCCATGCGGATAAGATGCCTCTCATCTCGACTGCTAGTGGTACGAGGCCGTTGGGATCCAGCATGGCATTCCGTATTACCCTCCTGAACCCACCGAGTCCATATTCTGCTAACAGTCATTGGATCTCGACCAACGCGAGCAGCAATGTCGCGATGCGATAAACCGCAATCGCGATAGGTTACAATCCGACCTTTATAAAAGTCGGAAACGTGATGTTACGCATTTCTGCTCCTTACACGAGGCATCACAACAACGTTTCACCTGGCAACGCCGGTCAACTTCTGTTTGTGTATGAGAAATCGGTTGGAAACTTTCCTCATGTCAGAACGTTGTAGGTGTCGCCACCGGCGCCAACCTTGTGTAAATGCTCTGAAAAGCTAATCATTTGCATAGCGTTGCACCTTCTTCCTGTCGGTTAAATTTCGCGTCTGTAGCACGTCATCTTCGTGGTGTAGCGATTTTAATGGCCAGTAGTCTATTTCAACATTCTAGATGTCACCATTTCTTCTATATTTTCATGGTGATTAAGATGTGGATATTCACATCTACCAACGTTACAATGTCCACTTTCACGGGCCGTCACGCGTACGTCCCTGGCTAGACGAATACTGAACTAGGCCTACCATTTCTCATTAAATCCCACGATCTTAATCCCATAGAAAAATTTCGGGACTATTTTGAACAGCAGCAATATGCCTGCTGCTTCATTAATCTGCGAAATCTAATCATGAACGAAGGCTCTCTGAAGAAATATGTAGACTCTCTACCTCGCCCAGTTGAGGCCATTAATGAAGCGACAGGCGGGCGGTGGGGTACTAAATTTTTGTCCGGTATGGTTAGGATTCATACACGGAAGTATAGCCCAGGAATTGCGAAACTATAGTTTGATTTATAAAATCACACTTCGCTTTATTCCGTTTCGTATTTAAATGAGGTGGACGTTCCGGCGGTACGGAAACACTTGACCTGATAAGCACCGAACATTCATAAATCGAGTTTCGGATGGTTTTCTTCTACGGTAGTAACTGAATCGATGATTTGGAAAACGGGTCATGTCCACTTCTTTTCTGAAATTACCTTTACCGGAGGTAAGTGATCTTGATAGCTGCCCACATCATTTGGTATGATACGCGGACAAGTCTCATCAACAGAAGTGATCGTTAGAATGGTACCGAAATAGAGAAGGGGCACTGTCCATAAAAACAAGCGTGTAGTGAACCTGTTCGAATAAAAAAGAAGGAAGTAGACAATGTATAGAAAATTGTACAATGTATACCTGATGAACAGAAACCATTTTACGACAGTATCTGCCAGTGGCCAGCGAAGGACGGACAAGATGAATCATTTCCACTATTGTCTGCTTCGCTGTATTCTGCCTCTGTTAGTATTTTGGGTATATTATGAATCAGTCTGTGTGCTCATAACACACAGTTTTGTCGCAAAGAAAGCACTAGTTGACAAATTGCCTGTTGTATTCTGTCTAGAGTTCTTCGGCCGACATTTGTCCGATTATTTTTTCGACGTTTATTTTGGAATGACTGGATGATCAGTCAAAACTAGAATGAAATTCTAGAAACAACCCCCAGGCTGTGGCTGAGCCATGTCTCTGCAATATCCTTTCTTCCAGAAGTGCTAGTTCTGCAAGGTTCTCAGGAGAGCTTCTGTGAAATTTGGAAGGTGGGAGACGAGGTACTGGCGGAATTAAAGCTGTGAGGACTGGGCGTGAGTCGTGCTTGGGTAGCTCAGTTGGTAGAGCACTTGCCCGCGAAAGGCAAAGATCCCGAGTTCGAGTCTCGGTCCGGCACACAGTTTAAGTCTACCAGGAAGTTTCAATCAAAACTAGTATCACTGGACATAGGCGGCATTGCACGTTGGAGCAGTTGGCCGCGTCGGAGCACGCTCTGGGTGAGACCGATAACATAGTAAATTTCTCTGACTCGAAAGTTCTTGCTATGCAGAAGATCTATCACACTCAGTTATTCAGGGAATCTATAGAAATATACAAACGTAACAATAGCTTCAACAAGAAAGAAGAAAGCCTCGAGTTGAACGGAACCTGAATTCCCGTTCTGCAACGGTCAACCGTTGGAGGTAGCAAGAAGAGAATCGCAGCGGTAATGCTCACGGAAAAGCCGTAAGACGTTGGCGCGCCAGGTTACATATAGGGTGACAATTATTGAACTGTATGAAATAAACGTATATTGGTTACAAACTACGGAGTGCACACACTTTATTCAACATGTAAACGTCACTGCAGATATTCGGATGTAGGTTATGAAATGTTCGATATGCCTGCCATCATTGGCGAGAGTGTTGCGCAGGCGAATAGCGAAATTCTGCATGACCCTCTGAAGTGTCGGAACATCGATGCTGTCGATGACCTCCTGAATGGCTGTTTTCAGCTCAGCAATGGTTATGAGGTTATTAATGTATACCTTGCTCCACAAAAAGAAATCGCATGGGTTCAGATCCGGAGAATATGGCGGCCAGTCGAGGCCCATGTCAGTGGCCACTGGGTACCCCAGGGCCAGAATCCGGTCCCCAAAGTGCTCTTCTAGGATATTAAACATTCTGCTGCTTCGGTGGGTCGAGCTTCGTCTTACATGTTGTCGAAGTCAGGATCACTTTGGATAACGGGGTTGAAATCATCTTCCAAAACCTTCACGTACCGTTCTGCAGTGACCGTGCCATCAAGGAATGTCGCACCGGTTATTCCGTGACTGAACACTGCACACCACACAGTCACCCTTTGAGGGTGAAGGGACTTCTCGATCAGTCCTCCAAATGCGTCAATTTTGCTTATTGACGAACCCATTCGAATGAAAGTGGGCTTCGTCGCTAAACCAAACTATACACTGCATAGTAATTCCCTCCATGCCCCGCGGCCAACCGTGCAGTTTGGACGTCCTAACGCAAACCATTCAGACGTTATGAGGGTTTTATTTCATATAGTTCAATAGTTGTCACCCTGTATCAATCCGCGAGCTCGACTCCAGTCCACCACCAGCAATGACGGGTGAAGCTTAGACAGTACCAGCCATTCGACCTGGCGAAACATCAGAAAGATCATCAAATAGGCGACGACCGAAGAACGTTAGGTGGAAGACAACAAGCAATTCGCAGGAGAGCTTCTGCAAAGTTTGGAAGGTAGGAGACGAGGTGCTGGCAGAAGTAAAGCTGTGAGGACGGGGCGTGAGTCGTTCTTGGGTAGCTCAGATGGTAGAGCCCTTGCCCGCGAAAGGCGAAGGTCCCGAGTTCGAGTCTCGGTCCGGCACACAGTTTTAATCTGCCAGGAAGTTTCAACATGCAATTTGTCAACAACTGGGCACAAATGCCTTAATAGTTTTGTAGAACACTAGTTGCCTCATCGACATTGCTACGTTCGAAAAGAGGTTGTCTCCAGTACATTCAACCTCAATTTCTGACCACTGTCGATGGATAAAGTGTGTTGTAATGCTGTAGATTGTTTCACTATGGGGCCATTCGCTACATGGAAACTCCACGATACCACGCTTAAACTCATCGTGTAGTAAAACAGTTTTCTGTGTCTCCTGAAAAATTTACTTTCTGGGACATGGAGCCCTCTTCCAACTGTAGCAGAAGCGCTACGCCGCCACGGGCTGCCCCGTGGCGCATTGCCACGCCCCCTCCGGCTTGCATGTGGCACTGCGCCGCGTTTACGAGCTGAGTGGAGCGAGGTGTGCCGACGCCGCCGCGGCCGATCTAAATGAGATCGCTGCCCCAGGACGGGGCCTTCGGGTTCGCGGGCGGTCCGCTTTAATTAAAATTTTACTCTAATGGCTTCCTGAATCGCGGCCGAGGCGAAAGGTAATAAGACAAAGGAAAAACGACGTGTTTCTAAAGCTTCCGTAAGACGGCCTGCCGGCTTCCATTACTTCGTTAAACAAGACCGGAACAACGGCTTCGGTTCATCCCTATCATAAAAACTTTCGCGCCCCGTCTGAGTGAGATTGGCCTGTGAGAGAAGATTCGTGTGATCTAGCCGCAGAGGTGCCATCACGAGTGACTGTACGGAAAAACGAAAATGGTCTCTCCAAGAATTACGTGTAAATGTTGGAGCAGGTAATCAAATTGCTTACGGCATACTTTCTGACGTGTTAATTTTAACCTGCTCAGGACAGCAGAATCTATTAGGTGGACCACTTTTTCCTCGAACGGAGAGTTGCATCAAAGCTGTGGGAGGTAAGGAGTTGGTAGATGACACCACGTTAATTGAGTTTTCGTCTTTGTTTGGGGAGCGTGATACCAAATAAAGTGAAGGGGGTTATGTAAGCTTCCCATAAAAAATGATACATTATGTGTGAGGAAACTGAATATACTGTGTAAGGGGTTCACCACTCTGCTGGAGCAAATGTATTTTCGATGTATTGCTCACGCGCTGCCTGCGACAGAAAATATCTTTGCTGCAATAGAGTCGCAGGTCAGAGCAGTCTCGTCAGTCGTTGCAGTCGCTGTTGTACACTAGTGTGACCTTGCCGTATAAAATAATAAAAATGATTTTTTTTAATATCTTAACAAATGACAACTGTTAAATTTTGACTTACGCAGCGCTACGCCATGGCCCTGTGAAATCAATCTGAATAAACCGAAAAATTCTTACCTCATGATGGTGTCGCCGGATAACGCTGTCTATATATCTGCTCGTAAGTGGCACTGCTTAGTGCAATGCTGGCCTATCTACTAACACTGGACAACATTTGTCTGAGACCTGAATTACTAGAAAAACTGACTTTGCTTATTGACACAGCCGGATAGCTGGTCGTCTGATCGGGATTGGTAATGACTTAAGGCAAACTTATTCCTTCCTTTTTTTTTGTAGACTGGTAAAAATTATATTCTGAAAATCGTTTACATGATTGATAACGACCTCTAATCTACTATATGAAAAATTGAATATTGCAAATCTGGGTCAACTGGTGCACTGCTGACGAGACTGCTCTGATCTGCGACTCTGTTACAGCAAAGATATTTTCTGTCACAGGCAGCGCGTGAGCAATACATCGAAATTACATTTGCTCCAGCAGGGTAGTGAGCCCCTTACAACTGATTTAAAAAACTTTCTCCTCGTGTAACGTGTACTTTAGATATCGTGTTCAAATACTGTACAAAACTGACTATTGGTTGGCCTTGTGTTGCGCATGGCATCAGTGTCGTGAAATAAAACTTTAGACTTCATGAAATGTAAAATTTGAAATAAAGAAAATGTATATAATTAAATGTCAAAAGAAACTAATTATGTGCTCAGTGAAAACAATATAACTAAAACTTGGTACCGAAGTACATTATGAATGTTACGTGATATAAAGTGCAATGTTTGACTGGGAATATCCATGAAAATAAATTATTGCCCTATTCCTAAGAAAACAGCTGTTGGAAATTACTAATACTGTTTACTGAAAATCAGACTGCTTACTAGCACGACACATGACACTCCCTGACTGCTGAAGAATGCAAGCTGAGATCTCCCTTAACTAAAAACAACTTACCTCTTCCTCGGCATGCTGTTTTTGTATCTGGAGTAAAATTTTGGAAATTTGTGGTAAGGTCTTATAGGACCAAACTGCTGAGGTCATCGGTGCCTAAGCATACACACTGCTTAATCTAACTTAAACTAACTTACAGTATGGACGACACACACACACACACACACACACACACACACACACACACACACACACACACACACACACACACACACACACACACGCCCGAGGGAGGACTCGAACCTCCGAAGGGGGAAGCGGCTCGGACCGTGACAATGCGCCCTAGACCACGCGGGTACCCCGCGTGGCTATCTGGAGTGCTGACATTCTCGAGAGCAAATACAAATCAGCAGCTGCAGCGGTTGAAGACAAATAAACTGCTCTAATGTTTTTTTTTTTTTTTTGTCAGAAACAATCTGTTGCTGCATGTGGCGTAAGGTGCAATGGAGGCACGGAAGAATATTTAAAACTTTACTATGAATCATGGAGGTAGGTTTTACTTTAAGGGAAATGGCTTTAACAAATGAAACTCTGATTACACACAAAAAGACTGCACAACGTAAGAAGACAATGACAAAATTCTCTCAATACAAAAATTACCATCATTTCTTCAAAATTACTCTGAAATCTTCTCCATCAGTATAAAGAACAGGAAAGTATAATGAACTTTTATCTCCATAATAGAGTATTCTAGATAGCTTTTCCAAAATTCAAAGAAAACAGGTCTCATTCTATGAAAAACTCAACTGCACGCTACTATGCCTCAAGAAAGAATGCCCTAGTGCTGCAACCACAGATAAAACTAAACACAGTCAAGGATCTTTTTCACTACTCATGCACTGAGTTCGTTCATCTTTGCCCCCGTATAGTAATGGTGAATTATTTACAATAGCAGAAAACATTTGAGAACTTTACAACTAGACTAATTTGGCGTGTCGGAGTCGACACTATTGGAGACGAAGCAATAGTGTGGTTGGACAAACATCACAAACGAAATAGAGTTTGGCGTGTTCCCCGCTTATCGATTTCTGATAAGTCTTGGATTGCCCGAAGTCTGGCGCTGTGTCAGCCACTTGCTGGAATAAATGCGATATTTAGACTTGCTCTTGTGGACTTACATGGCGTCTTCGAATACTTTAAAGTGGCCGTATGAGACAGTTAAGAGGTGAGAAATATCGTGGCAGTTCACATACTGTGTGAACATTAATCTGGTGTAATTGAATAGGTATTCCATAATAAAGTAGTTTGTACAGATTGCTTTGGGCTTACAGATATGATATCTTGATGGAAAACATCAGAACGAGCTATAGTCAAACGTAACTGTAATTCTCGTTCCACCAATGATATGATGTTTATTAAGTCCCTAGAGCCCGGTCAATAAAAATGACCTTCGTAAAAGACATGGAACTTCATTTTACCAATATAACATATTAATCCTTGCCATGAGACATGCGTGGTTTTATGGATAAGTCACTCTAACTGCGCGCTTCACTACGCAAATGTCGGAGACTTTTCAAACAGTGCGTCATACGAACTTTTTATCACCTCATGTACTTGTTCGCTTCCCGTCTCTTGATCGGCAACGACTCTCGAATGGTGTACCACTATCTTTGAAGTTAATCAGAATGTTGCCTGGAATCGTCACCACTGAGTAGGGCTCAGAAGGTAATTTTTGCCCTGCTGCAGCTTAAGATACCTGGCCCTTCTGACCACAGTCACTTGTCGCGCGGCGCACGCAACCCGTACTGAGCGCGCTTCTCAACACTTGAGGCGCCGCGTGTTAATAGGTAAGAACTTTTCCCTCCTTTCGTCTCATGCATCAGGCACTGGGACATTTAGTGTGCCTTATAGCGTCATGTAATAATTTTCATTTCAGAATTGCGTTTACCTGTATTGTTGTTTCGGTACATTTGTAAACTTTCGCTTCCCTAATTCGATTATAATCAGCAAGGGCCGTATTTCGTCAAGATTCGGGTTTCTGGTTTTTATGATTCGTGTTCCACAATGTTTTTAATAATCTTCCAGACAGAGATGAATTCTACAAATACTGTTCAAACGTTTAATTCAGAACGTTTTGTACAGTGGTGACTCCTCCCTTGCTTATTTCCGTTTCTGTGAAGACTCTAGTCGGCAAGCTTCACCAGAAGTAGGCTACTTTGTCCTTATTCTCCTGCCTTCACCCTCCCCTTTTTTTACGTGTGCAAGAGTGTGTGCAGGGATGTTTTCGACATTTTTCTTTGCTTTTCTTACTTCGCGCGAGGATAACATAATTTTAAAATGGTGAACCTTCTAATTATTGAAACTAGGGCCGCTGTCTGACCGGCAACACCATTGTGCGGAAACGAATAACCGAATCATTCGTAATATCTCTTGCATGAAATCAAAGCAAGATACATTGAAATGATCGCCATTTAATCTCTGGGCCACTGACTGCTATGAGCAAAAGCAAACTGACTGTACGTAATACCCGTTGGGGCACTACGTCTCTTCACAAGGACCTTCCGACCTCACTGGTTCCAATCTGAAATACATTGCACAATAGCTAAAAGTCAAGCATTTATCTGCACTAGGAGTGTATTTGTTTATAATAATGATAGTAGTTCTGAACAGATATCACTTTTAAATACCTTAAGTGAGCAAACAATGAATTTTAAACCCAACGTAGCTAACATGTCCATTCGCTACGACAGACCACAGGAGGAAGACAAAATAAGAGTGGGTGAAGGTGCACAAGGAAATTCCTTATACTTTTCTGTTTTAGAGATAGGGCATTTCAACACGGATTACCATCGATAAATTTCCACTACGATGTCACAGAATACAACTGTGATTACATTTAATTGAACAACTAGACATTGTGTGAGCCATCTTTTTCTCTTCCTTACACAGAGACTGTTAAAGAAAAACGCTTGCGCAGTAGACTGGTTCTTTACAGAGATTAATAAAAATAGCCAGCCGGGGTGGCCTAGCGGTTCTAGGCGCTACAGTCTGGAACCGCGCGACCGCTACGGTCGCAGGTTCGAATCCTACGTCGAGCATGGATGTGTGTGATGTCCTTAGGTTAGGTAGGTTTAAGTAATTCTAAGTTCTAGGGGACTGATGACCTCAGAAGTTAAGTCCCATAGTGCTCAGAGCAATTTGAACCATTAATAAAAATATATCCTTCCTTCAAAAGGAAAGACTTCAGACAGTAAGTTTGCTGTGGAAGACAGTGTCGAACCTAGCCGTACGCGTGTGCTTCGATTGCAAATACAGCTTCGTTGTTTGCCGCATGTCGAGTGAATATTATTTTAGGGTGTTTCGTAACATTATTACTCCTTTCTAAAAGGTCGATGGAATTACGAGTTTTGAATGTTGTTGGTTTTCATGTCTTGAAAAAAAAATCTTCCCGGCGGGCACTGATTTCCGAGGCCACAAGTCATCAGCCAGCACAGGGCCATTACTCTGAGGCTTTACGTTGATGAATGTCCTTCTGAGTTTTGAAGATAGATTGCCTTCCCGGAATTGACTGCAGTTCGCACTGCATAGCCGGCGTGTATTTCAAAAATGGTTTAGATGGCTCTGAGCACTATGGGACTTAACATCTGAGGTCATCAGTCCCCTAGAACTTAGAACTACTTAAACCTAAGTAACCTAAGGACATCACACACACCCTTACCCGAGGCAGGATTCGAACCTGCGACCTATCGCGCGGTTCCAGACTGAAGCGCCTAGAACCGATAGGCCACACCGGCCGGCTGGCGTGTATTTATCCCGTGTTCATTCCCATCTTCCCTTAGATAGTTTTCCATGATGACCGTACCGTAATTAAGATAAATTCTTGGGACTATTTCGAGACACACGGTGGTCTTGTTCTCCAACGGTGTGTCCTGACAAAAATTACCCATTATTTTCCACTCCAGTCGTGTCCCTCCTTCAGAAGAAAGGCCCCAGGACGCTAAACTCGTCATTTTGGTCCTTCGTTTTCCCGGCCTGCCCTGCCATAATGGATAATGAAAAATGATCACGAGATAAATGTCTAAAGTTCTTCACTTAACCCACAAAAGGAATAGCAATTTAAAGTTATAGAAAGCCTCATATTGTAATTAATTTTCTTGGAAATAGATTTTAAAAATCATTTCCAGGTTACGTAAGAATGAGACACGCCGGTTTGGCATAATCCTGTAAAAGAAACATGTCAACGTTCGGTTGGTTCTATGACTTGGGGAAGGGGGCCAAGCGACGCTTCCCATTGGATTAGGAAAGTATGGGGAAGGTAGGTGGCCGTGCCCTTTAAAAGGAACCATCCCGACATTTGCCTGAAGCGATTTAGGGAAATCACAGAAAACCTAAATTAGGATGGCCGGACAGGGGTTTGAACCCTCGTCTTCCCGAATGCCAGTCCATTGTGCTAACCACTGCGTCACCTCGCTCGGTTCGATGTTCAGCTAAGGTGATTTAGGGAAACCATGGAAACCATAATCGGGGAGGGAAGAAGGGGATCTGTAGAAGTCACGAATGTGCCTCCAGAGCCTTAATCGCCGTACCTCCTCGATGTGTCATTAGCAACTTAAGCTGCTCATATTCTGGTCGCCAAAATAAACAAGAGAGGCCGCACTTCTACGTACCGCCATTTTTCACAAATGAGGATGTCGGAAGCAGTTAGCACGTGCCATTTAATAACAATCACCCGTATCTTCCACAGTTGCAGTGCTAATACGCTCCTGATTGTCCCGTAATGAAACCGAAAATTGTGGAGGCTGTGCACGATATTTAGATGTGTTTTGCTAACTAAATTCGATACAGCTTTACAATAGTATTGCTTTCGCTTAACTGTACCAATCAATGAAAACCGAAAAGGATACATTTCAGACAAGCTTATACTTGCTCCCCCTACGGTAATATCGACACACGCTTACGTGCGGGAACGAAAACGAAGACTAGCAAAAATTATGGACTAGATTCAGGGGTAGTCAACTCTTTATACTTATCACCCACTTTTTTAAAATCTCTGTTAGACATAAAATTTTCTAACCGCTCATCGGTCCACACTTACGGAGATTTGTAACACAGGAAAGTAATTTTGCTTCGTAAAATTTATAAATTACGTTTGCAGCGCTTTAAAGCACTTACTAATGATTACTTACCAAATAGCTTATGTCAAAATTTTATGAAAACGTAATGAAAATCTTTTTAGAACCCCTAACGCCCACTGCCAAAGCTGCAATAGGCATCAGTGGACGGTAGGCAGCAGGTTTCCAACCACTGGACTAGATTACAACATCTAAGAATTTCGTATGGCGTACGAAAAGTGATAAAAAAAACTCTCGACACAAGGGAAGATTCGCCAACCAGTTTAGTATGATGGATGAAAGCCAATACGATGTCACAATATGGAGGGTAGGATATGGAGTGATCCGCGTCTGTTCTATTTTTAATTTTCTTTCCGACATAGGAAGTGTGATCTGTGTTCACAAAAGGGCACGAGTCTCATTAAAGCCAGCAGTCCCCAATCCAAGCCACGTTCAGAGCATCGATCTCCGAACCTATTCTGTCCGTTCAGCGCCACCTTGTCTACGTGGCGTCAGTTTTTGCGGCGTTGTTTCAACATTGCCGAACAGTCATTCAATAACAGTAAGACAAAGGAAACTTTCACGATTTTATGCAAATTGTTCATAAATTTGTATCCTCAAGTTATACAAACTCATCATAAATGTTGCGTATTACGTATGTTTTAATTATTAATTTCAAACGTTTCTATGCTCATAAAAACATAATATTTTGTAAGAAAAAGATTGAGTTATTAAATGTTTATAACAATACTTCGTAAGCAAACTGGACGGAAAAGTCATTATCCCCTAGAGACATCATTCTAACATAGCGTAAAATGGACCCTTGCCTTGAAAATAGCCTGAGTTCGGTGAAGATGAGAGTCCGTGAGTTCCTTTAGGAGTGCCATGTCTAGGGGGAGCCCGTCATCTGTGATCAGGTCCCGTAGAGCTACTAACTACGAGAATGTCTGTTGCTACACTCCACACGCTGTTCCAAATAATCACAGATATTTCTGTGGGATTGATATCTGGAACGTAACGGCCCAGTCGGGGTGCGAGAGCATGCCTAAGTGTCCTTCAAATCAGGGACGTATACGTGCAGAGCTGTGAAGATGGCTTTTGTCATCATGGGAGGGGGGAGTGTCCATGGCATACTCACCATGAAGATGTATAAAAAAGGGCAACACTTAGTCACCAGCAATGCCGTAACGGCAAATGAGTGGGCTCAAGTCACGGTACGCGAATACACGCCAAAACATCACAGAAAGGCCAGAATCGTGCTGCAGCCGTTTGAGGAGCATGATAGTGAACTCACATGGATGTCATAGCCAGCAGATGCCCCTGATCTGTACCTGCTGCAATACACATCGGGCAACATTTCGCCCTCCCGTAATTTGAGGGAATTTAGTGACATGTGCGTAAAAATCTGGTGCTGTGTGCTTCTGGAAACCTATAAAGGACTTGTAGAATCCATTCCCAGCAGAATCGCTGCTGTACTGTGTTTGAAAAGTGGACCAGCGCACTATTAAACAGCTGGTCATAATATTGTGACACATCGGTGTACAAATCACGTTGAAAACGGGTTATTATGTTTAAAAGCACATTTTTGCCAGGGTAGCACGCTAAACTAGCTCCAGAAATACTGAAAGCCATACATTGTAATACGCTAACATCACGACACTTGAATCGTGTAGCGTCTGTTTGAATACTGCAGGTAAAAGTGTAATAGGTGTAGAATGCAAATACACTGGGCCTTTTCCGTGTGTGTGTGTGTGTGTGTGTGTGTGTGTGTGTGAGAGAGAGAGAGAGAGAGAGAGAGAGAAATCTTATGGGACTCAAGTGCTAAGGTCATCAGTCCCTAAGCTTACACACTACTTAACCTAAATTATCCTAAGGACAAACACACACACCCGTGCCCGAGGGAGGACTCGAACGTCC
The DNA here is from genome assembly GCF_023898315.1 of Schistocerca nitens. Taxonomy (NCBI): domain Eukaryota; kingdom Metazoa; phylum Arthropoda; class Insecta; order Orthoptera; family Acrididae; genus Schistocerca; species Schistocerca nitens. The sequence goes on from NC_064615.1 coordinate 481,983,946, forward strand.
GCCGGGACCAGCCGCACAGTCCATGACTGCAGCGCCCAAGACCGCTCGGCTAATCCCGCGCGGCAGTATACTGGGGATGGCAGAAAGGTAGATAAATATTTCATTGCCACAAAAAGCGCAACGAGAGATCCAAATATAAAAATTAAGCGAAGCAAAACATCGAATAAAGGCGTTTTAACCATACCGTTCGCTGTAGCTATCAAAGGTTTTTATTTTGTTTGTTTTGACTTTCCTTAAGAATCAGTTTGGTCCTGTAATAGTACTCTTAATACTTGTCCTTTGAGTATATAAAACAATCAGAGTTTTCTTACAGCGCTTGTAATGGATCGTTTGCTCATGAGTTCAGTTGTACTGTAACCAAATTATTTAAAATTTATGACCAGATATTAATTTGAACGGCATGCTGAGTTACCCGCGAATGTTCTGGACATAACATTATATATTTTTGGCGTTAAGCTTTAAAGGATTTTGTATTACTCACCACGTCTGTCAACTAAACATGATAATTGGTGACTGCCATCACATCATCTTCAGTGTTAAGCCGTCAAATGTTTATTGAGGCTTATTAAAGGGTGACAATCACTGAACTATATGAAATAAAATCGTCATATCTTCTGAACAGTTTGCGTTAGGAAGTTCAAACTGCGCGGCTGGCCGCGAAGCATGATGGGAAGCATGATGGGAAGCCCACTTTCATTTGGATGGGTTCGTCAACAAGCAAAATTGGCGCATTTGGGGACAGAATCCGCATTTCGCGATCGATAAGCCTCTTCACCGTCAGCGGGTGACTGGGTGGTGTGCAATGTCCAGTCACGGAATAATCGCTGTGATATTCCTTGATGGCACGGTAACTGTCGAACGGTGCTGGAAGGTTTTGGAAGATGATTTTATACTCATTAACCAAAATGACCCTGATTTCTACACGATGTGGTTCATGCAAGACGGAGCTCCACCCCATCGAAGCAGGAGAGTGTTTGATGTCCTGGAGCAGCACTTTGGGGACCGCCACTGGAACAGGCCTCGACTGGCGCCATATTTTCGGGATCCGAACACATGCGACTCCTCTTTCTGGGGCTGCATTAAGACAAAGTGTGGCCTGCGCGGTGCAGCCGCGCGGAATGAGGCACCTTGCCACGGTTCGCACGGCTCCCCCCGTCAGAGGTTCGAGTCCTCCCTCGGGCATGAGTGTGTGTGTTGTCCCTAGCGTAACTTAGTTTAAGTAGAGTGTAAGCCTAGGGACCGATGACCTCAGCAGTTTGGTCCTGTAGGAACTTACCCAAATTTCAACTTTACAAGATGTACAGCAATAACCCCAAATCTACTGCTGAGCTGAAAACAGCCATTCAGGAGGTCATCAACAGCATCGACGTTCCGAAACTTCAGAGGGTCATGCAGAATTTCGCTACTCGTCTGCGCCACATCATCTCGAATGATGGCAGGCATATCGAACATGTCATAACCTAAATCCCAATATCTGTAGTGACGTTCACATGTTGAATGAAGTGTGTTCACGCCGTAGTTTCTCACTATTTTTTTTTTTTTCATACAGTTCAATAACTGTCACCCAGTACCTATTGCATTCAGCAATCAGAAGTTTCACAGCACTGATTCATCAGGTGCAGTTTGGTGACGCGCGCAAATACAGGGCGTTATGAACAAGATTTCTATACTTCTGAATAGTCACCAGCACCTTATATGTGGTGTGTAATTTTTATGGGCAGATAGTATCAAACTGTCCGTGTGGAGAACGTAAGCCATACATTGTTATTTTTGCTTCGTACGTATTTAATAGTAATTTTGTGGTATTAGATTTCATTAAATATTAACAGGTGTGATGATGGCCACTCGCCGCGCGGGATTAGCCGAGCGGTCTATGGCGCTGCAGTCATGGATTGTGCGGCTGGTCCCGGCGGAGGTTAGAGTCCTCCCTCGGCCATGGATGTGTGTGTGTGTCATTAGGAAAATTTAGGTTAAGGTAGTGTGTAAGCTTAGGGACTGATGACCTTAGCAGTTAAGGCCCATAAGATTCCACACACATTTGAACTTTTTTTTTTTTATGGCCAATCTCAGAAACTATAGTTTGTCCGTGAAGTGGTTGTCTCAGTTATCGACCGTAAGATTGGTTTCATATAGCCCTCCATTCTTCTCATTTGTAAACTATCCTCTTAATTTCAGCATAACTGCCCCATTCCATATAAACACTGAAGAGCTTCCATATGTACTCATGTCTAAGACTACCCCTGCTATTCTTTCCTTTCCCTTTCCTTTGCCGGCCGCGGTGGTCTTGCGGTTCTAGGCGCTTCAGTCCGGAACCGCAAGACCACTACGGTCGCAGGTTCGAATCCTGCCTCGGGCATGGATGTTTGTGATAGGTTTAACTAGTTCTAAGTTCTAGGGGACTAATGACCTCAGCAGTTGAGTCCCATAGTGCTCAGAGCCATTTTTTTTTCCTTTCTGTTGTATCCCCTGTTCGTTTCATTACGTTTCTTATTGGACATTTTTTGTAGACTCGTTGCAGGACGTCCTTATTCCACAATCGGTCAGTCCATCTGATATTTGAGTGTTCTAAGTGAAGCGTGAAGAAATAAAACATTGCTATCCGGACAAAACATTATGTGCTAAAAATACAATCGTTGACTGTTACTCAGACCTCGTCTTATTTCGAAAAGAAAAATGAGCGTGGCAGATTTTGATCTCGGTTTACGTTGTTGCCGGAGGCACAGCGAAGCCCTGATTCATCAAGCGCTGCTACTACTATACATATTGCTTCGATGCAATCTGCGCATAATTCGCCCTCACGCCTCATATTCTCACGGCGCCACTGCACTAGCGAGATGCTCATTATTGAAAGATGGTAGTTAGGGCACGCGTAACATAAATCGGGGCCCGCGCGATATTTTCACGCTCGGCCGGCGCCGGTTATTGCTTCCCGTTGCGGCAGTACGCGGAGCGGGCGCTTAATCGCCGCGTTACGGGACCGCGGCGTGGTGCATGCGGTCGCGGTTTCCCAATGCCGCGGCGCCACTTACGCCCACCGACAGGGGGTCATCGCCCGTGGCGATCTCCTCACTACACATCCCACTCTCTCTCTCCTGTCCTTCCCCCTCCTCCCCTCTATCCCCTGTCCCCACACCTCCCGTGATCTTCCCTGACCCTTTCCCACCACCTTACGATCTGAGTATAGCCAACAAGCAGCTGTTTAAAATCGCGCCCGTCCATATGGAACGGAGAGCCGCTATTTTTGAGGCCGCAGTCTCGTCCTGGGGAACCAGCAAGGGCGCTCCAGAGTGTCTAGTAATGGGTGAGGGGGGAAGGAGGGGGGCTGTCGCCAGGCGCCGGGCGTGTAGCCAGCGCACCTGCTCACCTCGCCGCTCCTCAGTTTTTCTCAGTCTACGGTCTCTCTGTTCTCGTGAATGGTGACTGAGGTGCCCAGTGCTTGAAGCTTACCTGCATACGCCGCTTACGGGGGGGGGGGGGGGGGGGGGGGGTGATGCATGTAAAATTGGTCAAAAATATGGTTTTTTGCAACTGGATAGTTCTGTAGCACGTTCGAAATACTGTCACAAATTTTCAGTGTTTTCTTCGTGCTACAAATGGTGTAAAAGTCGTCTAGTGTCAACCAGTGTGCGGTGACACGCCACCTTTTCACACCACACTACCTTTATTTACGATATTTTATTATTTCGTGCCACCAGACGGCACATCTCTATAGTATAGAAGGTTGTGATCCCATTTACGATGCGGTTAATTAAGATTTATTTATGAAATGCACACGTGGGGGAACACACAACCCAAAAAAAAAGCTTCAGTGACCCCTCATCTAGAAGAGACGCCCAAAGACAACATTTTGCTCATTTACTACTGTTAAAATTTTCTCATATAATGCTTGTCTTCTGTTTAGTGATGATGACACTGGAAGAATCAGGACCTCTCTGAGACTAAGATCTATGCACGTTGCTTCACTGAAAACTACTGAAGAAGAGTGATGTGATTCTTGCTAGTTCTGAAATGTCAGTGAAGGACATTGTCAAAAGGGCACGTAAGGAGGATCAGACTAGAAGACAAGAGCTACATGAAGACCAAAACGACCACACGTACGGTTATGGCCAACATTAAGATACTTATTTCTTCCGTAAATGCTAATAAAACTTTTTTTACTCCATTATCCGCAACCTTCAGTCTTAAGTGTATGAGGAAGATTTTCTGCTGAATCATGGTAGATAAAAAGGTGAAATTTGCTACGGACTTTGTACACACTGTAACACAACTTCCTGTGGTACAAAAGAGCTGAAGCAGCTTCAAGAATCTTCATAGACTGTAAATCCCATCAATTTATTAGACTTTTTTTTAGTGAAAAACGATTTTAAGATTCTTAAATACTAAAATACTAACAATGTAATTTTTAACTGTGGCTGCCTCCTGTATATACCAATATCAACATTATTTTGTTTCGGGCCCCTATAGCAGCGCATTACTGTGAAATTTATTTAAATTTTTGTAAAATGAAAACTTCTATGTATCATATACGTAGCTTTAAAAACTTGTTACGAAAATTCTAAGACTGATATTAAAAAAAAAACTGGTACGAAGATTTATCAAATTACTAAGAATAACCTGCCATATTTTGGAAGTGATAAGTAAAGAAACATTTGAGAAAATGTTCCTCATATGATAGTATGTGTTCAAAAAGTATCCAGTAAAGTCCTGATCAAGTCATTCGACAAAAAATCGAAAAAATAATCCAGATTATAGCGAATAACATAATGGAAACACATGCAAAATTTGGTTCAATTTTCTCTCAAACAGTGAAAGTTACCTTAGTTTATATGTAACAGTGTATTTTCTCATACATCCCCTCTTAAGCAACGTCGAAGACCCCATATACGCTTTTTGGTACGTTCCTGCGATACCCCAGCACAACTGTTTTGCTTATTTTCAGTTACTGGCCGTCGCACTTCCAACTTTTCGAACGTTCTAAATCTCTGTGCACTATGCTATCAAAAGTATCCGCACTCCTGCCTGAAAAGACTTAAAGTTCGTGGCGCCCTCCATCGGTAATGCTGGAATTCAATATGGTGTTGGACCACCCTTAACCTTGATGACAGCTTCCACTCTCGCAGGCGTACGTTCAATTATGTGTTGGCTGGGAGGTTTCTTGGGGAATGGCAGCCCATTCTTCAAAGAGTGCTGCACTGAGGAGAGGTATCGATGTCGGTCGGTGAGGCCTGGCACGAAGTGGCGTTCCAAAACATCCCAAACGTGTGTTACAGGATTCAGGTCAGGACTCTGTGCTGGCCAGACCATTACAGGGATGTTATTGTCGTGTAACCACTTCGCCACGGGCCGTGCATTATGAAAAGATGCTCGATGGTGTTGAAAGATGCAATCGCTATCCCCGTATTGCTCCTCAACAGTGGGAAGCAAGAAGCTGCTTAAAATATCAGTGTAGACCTGTGCTGCGATAGTGCCCCTCAATCAAAAACACGACCACAGCATAATACCACCACCTCCGCATTTTACTGTTGTCACTACACACGCTGGCAGATGACGTTCACCAGGCATTCGCCATACCAACACCCTGCCGTCATATCGCCACATTGTGTACCGTGATTCGTCACTCCACACAACGTTTTTCCACTTTTCAATCGTCTAATTTTTACGCTCCTTTCACCAAGCGAGGCGTAGTTTGGCATTTACCGGCGTGATGTGTGACTTATGAGTGGCCGCTCGACCATGAAATCCAAGTTTTATCACCTCCTGCCTAACTGTCATAGTACGTGCAGTGGATCCTGATGCAATTTGGAATTCCTATGTGATGTTCTGGATAGATGTCTGCCTATTACACATTACGATCCTCTTGAACTGTGCGCGGTCCCTATCACGCAACAGACGAGGCCAGCCTGTACGCTTTTGTGCTGTACGTCCCCCTTCATGTTTCCACTTCACTATCACATCGGAAACATTGGACCTAGGGATCTTTAGGAGTGTGGAAATCGCGCGTACAGACGTTTGACACAAGTAACACCCAATCACCTGACCACTTTCGAAGTCCGTGAGTTCCGCGGAGCGCCCCATTCTGCTCTCTCACGATGCCTAATGACTACTGAGGTCGCTGGAGTACCTGGCAGTAGATGGCAGCACAATGTACCTAATATGGAATATGTATGTTTTTGGGGGTGTCCGGATAGTTTTGATCCGGCCGTACTGGCCGAGCGGTTCTAGGCGCTTCAGTCTGGACCCGTGCGGCCGCTCCGGTAGCAGGTTCGAATCCTGCCTCGGGCATGGATGTGTGTGATGTCCTTAGGTTAGTTAGGTTTAAGTAGTTCTAAGTTCTAGGGGACTGATGACCTCAGAAGGTAAGTCCCATAGTGCTCAGAGCCACTTGAACCATTTGTTAACGGCCATTGCTTGGTCAACAGTATTATCGCTTCCGAACGGTGCCAATCATGCTGCAGGAGGTCATATTGAGATATCGGATTTATATCCCATCTAAAACATGTGTGTGAACACTTACAGAAATATTACTGACTTCAGAGTACGTGGAAATTATTGATCACCTGCGTCGGGGCTGTTTCTGGGAGACGTTTTGAGTGTGAAGCATTGAAACAAGAGAAAGTGTATAGTAAATGATAATACTTGGCGCGTGGTTGGACATTCGATTAGTTCTTGTGTCGTGAAGACTGCATTCATCCACGTCGCTATCGTTACACGAGCCCTCGTGTACAGGATCTAACTGATACCAACTTAATTTGAACTCTGCGAGAATGGACAGAATATATCCATATATTGCAAAGCTATATCAGGCAAGATGAAAGGGGGATACCAATCACCATTAGAATACGGCAACAATTAAACGAAGAAATGATTAGAATGCGAACGGTGCAGTCCATATTTATGAATGTCTGCGGTATCAGCAGACGCACAATTTTGTCACAGTTTCGAGTGGGTGATTCTTAAAGGCGTTCTTTCCCCAGATTCGCAGACATCCCTTAACTCCATGGCCGCGTATTGTTGGGAGAGCAAGCGCACATGGCCGAGCTTGTCGCGATAGATCAGTTTCGTAGACGTTACACGTACCAGCTATCAACAGTCATCATCCTCATAATCATCATCCTTATAATCATCATCATAGTATGTGTGCTCACTGTAGTAGTCACTTTTTCTGCCACGCTGCTTACAACCTTTGCACGGAAGGAACAACTACTTCTAGGGCTAGACATATGTTCTACATGCCAAGTCACGGTTTTAGACTAGTTGAAGAAACACTGTCTTCAACACTCTTTCTCGTTCCATTGTGGCGAATATCGCTTATCATTAGTTATTGCGCCAGAAGTTGGACTAATACGTTGCTTCAACCTTGTTCGAACGTAAGCTCTCAACATTTCCACATAAATCCTCTTCGCGGCGCACAGTTCCTCTTACTTTTCTATGAACATCTCCATGATAATCCTTGAGCTGACTAAGCGAATCGATGGTGAAACGCGCCTTTCGTATTTGTGTCTTATCTCCTGTGTTAATCCTGCTGGTGGTGGTCCCATACTGAAGAAAAATACTCCAAAACATACCCAAAGAAGTTTTTGTGGGCAACTTCTTTCCTAATATTGTTTTAATGACTGCCTGGCATCAGATTTGGTGTTGCGTAGGGGTTTCACTTCAAATCAATTTCACAACAGTCACTGTTAAGGCTTCCCTGCATACAGCACCACCATCGCCGAACAGCATTACAGAGCTTTTGGCACTGCACACCAGTTTTGGCCCCACTTCTGTACTTCACTTTGGGTGAAACCTTGGCTGTCGTAATTGTGATGCGTTGCTCATGGACCGCCAGCTGCCAAGCCACAGGAATGTAATCTTGATGGGCAATTCCACTTGACGGACGTACTCGCCACAGTTCGCGGCTTTGCACCTGGCAACAGTGCTACAAGCGTGAACAACGGCAACAAAAAGTTGTCGAGTCTACACTCTTCACTTCTATACGTTTCTGTATTATTTTTGTAAATATTTCCTCTTAACTACTCGTATATATGAAGAGAAAAGCAGAAGTTTCTTGAGAAATATCTGAAAACATTATAAAATTGAACATTTTAATATCAACCACACCCTGTTCAACAATATAGCTGCACACAGTTGACTACAAAGTCTTTCCTAACAGCACTCTTGAATAAAATTTTCTGTGTGTAAAATTATAATTGATGTTAAAAACAGACATAGGCAGCACAGAGTTTTTTATTAACTGAATAACGACGCGTTTCATTCTGGTAGCACATGGTGGGGTTATATTTGTTCTAGTGAACATCTTTCGTCTCGTTTTCCTCGTTTTGCACTTCTCTATACCTGTTGCAGCTTTAGACTTGTGCTTTAAACGTGCCCTCCTAGGGCGAAGCACGTCCTTCTTGAGTTAATAATGAACATAGAACTGTTTTTAATAAGAGATTATGACATAATATGGTTGCTGTATCACCACGCCACCATGGAATGGAAGAATTCTTAAAATTGTATTAATTTAACTGTCGATTCAGTAATCTCGGATTGCACCCGGTGAGACAATTTAATTAAGATATTCAGCACGGCCACGGTCAGTTTCTTGTTTTATCATTGTTCTAAGAGGAAGCATTGTTTCGAAATCCCTTTCATCGGCGGGAAATTATAGCGGAACAAAAATGTGTTTCAATATTTCTACGAATGCTGTCAAATGGGTATCGATTTTGGAGAGTAATCGTAGTGATACTATGTTTGAAACGGCTGATTTGCTCACATACATTTTCATATGTAAGGCCTTTAAAACAATCAGTTCTTCGAGTGGAAATACTCTAGTTACCAGAATTAGCCAAAAGTCACGAAAAACTTTCTTGAGAAACTGCTGGTTTCGTGGTATGTCGGAATTTATGTATTAGGTTGGTGCATACGTTCTAGAGTATTTGTTTTGCGTGTTCGTATTCCGGTCGATGTGGGTTTATTTATCGACTGTCACTTTTATTTGTAGTTCACTGTTGCTATCTGAGTTTACATAGTCATTTTGACATTCTCAGATAGAGAGTGGAGCTGTGGACGCTAGAAGATGGAATGCCAAGTGGAGAAATCGGAACATTTTCGGCTTATTCTTTTGTTTGAGTTCACTAGAGGTGTGACAGCAGCGGAGGCAGCCGGAAACATACGTGCCGTGTGTGGGGATAATGCGGTTGGACAGAGCATGGCAAGAAAATCGTTTTCTCTTTTTAAAGAGGATTAGTTTGACACTAGTGTCTCTTCACGTTCAGGAAGACCTTCGCAATTTTGTGAAGATCGTTTGCCGGCCGGAGTGGCCGTGCGGTTCTAGGCGCTACAGTCTGGAACCGCGAGACCGCTACGGTCGCAGGTTCGAATCCTGCCTCGGGCATGGACGTGTGTGGTGTTCTTAGGTTAGTTAGGTTTAAGTAGTTCTAAGTTCTAGGGGACTGATGACCTCAGAAGTTGAGTCCCATAGTGCTCAGAGCCATTTGAACCATTTTTGAAGATCGTTTGAACGCATTAATCCACAATGATCCACGTCAGTGCACTAGAGGATTGACAAATGTCATGAACTGTAATCGTTCTGCCATTGTGTGACAATTGCGTCCAGTGGGGATGGTTCGAAAATAGGGAGTACGGAGACCGCAGGCTCTAAGCCAAAATCACAAAAATCAACAGGTGGCCATGTGTGCAGCTGTGCTTTCTCGTTGTCAATTGGCTCGTGAACAACACCGACCAATTCTAACCTGCATCGTTAGTGGTAACGAGAATGGTGTCTTTATGCTAACATAAGGAAAAGAAAGGAATGGTTGACAAAAAAAAAACAGCAACTCCCAGTACAAAGACCTATACTCTTCCACAAATCATGTAAGAGGTATGCGCTGCCTGCGATATGCAAGGTATAAGAGAATCGCTGACCAGAGAGCAGTGTTGACTGCAGTACGAACTGTGTAGCTGTAGCAGTAAGTTGTTGCTAGTCGCTAGGCTTCTCTTGTCTGCAGACTGCTCTGATCTGGTGTATCGTGTTGGCTGGGCCGGTCGCGGTGCAGCGATGCCGGAGCCTGAGTATTATTGTATAAGGTAAAAAGCAGCCTCGCGCATGTCTAGTAACGTATGTGAATTCCCATGTAAATCTTTTAAAAATGTCCTAATAATATTCTTTGTGATATAAAGAATTTAAAGAATTTACTAATTTCTCCAATCCATGATTATTCCGATTGTTGCAAAAGAATAATCATGGATTGGAGAAATTAGTAAATTCTTTAAATTCTTTATATCACAAGGAATATTATTAGGACATTTTTAAAAGATTTACATGGGAATTCACATACATTTCTAGATATGCGCGAGGCTGCTTTTTACCTTATACAATAATACTCAGGCTCCGGCATCGCTGCACCGCGACCGGCCCAGCCAACACGATACACCAGATCAGAGCAGTCTGCAGACAAGAGAAGCCTAGCGACTAGCAACAACTTACTGCTACAGCTACACAGTTCGTACTGCAGTCAACACTGCTCTCTGGTCAGCGATTCTCTTATACCTTGCATATCGCAGGCAGTGCATACCTCTTACAATGATAATGTTATGTATCTTTCGAACAGCTGCGGCGTTGTGTCCTACGAACTGCTTCTCCGAGGTGTAACCATCACCGCTGACATTTATTATCATCAGCTGAGAGGTGTTGCAGACGCGGCCCAAGAACAGCGACCAGGAAGACTGCGTGAAGTGATGCTGCTCCACGATAATACCCGCCCGCATTCTGATAACACTGAACAGGAGTTGGGTGGGGGACTCATTCTGCACCCACCTTATTCACCTGATCTTCCGGCCTCAGATTTTCACCTTTTACTCTCTTTCTCTCGGACAGTCTTCAAGGAACTTACTTTGCTGATGAAAATGTGGTCCGAACACGGCTCGCCGACTACTTCGCCTCAAAACCAAATGATTTTTACAGTCGCAGGATCGAAAAGTTACCCCAGCGTTGGCAGAGTGTTGCAAATATAATTGATGGTGATGACTAAAGTCTCTGTTATGTGTATCTGTTGCGTTTATTAAACTTATAGAAAATGCTATGAACTTACGCACCAACCTAATACACCGGTGTAACGCAGCTGGTGCTACGACCGCGTGAAATACGTTGTAGAGACAGATGATAGTATTTCCATAAACTACACTCTTGTGAGAGACATGAAATGCCCCAAAAGTCTGTTACAGTATACGAATATCATCTGGGGTAGAACGAGGGTACTGCTTTTCTTTCGAGTCAATAGATGACACAGGAAGCAAATTTACTATAATCACTTTTCTTTGATTAGTACTCTCGTTGTCGTCGTCGACTGGATTCATGTCTCTCTCTCTCTCTCCACGCTGGTGCATCCTGCGCAGACCTCAACATCCGTGTAACTACTGGAACATATATCCATTTGAACATGCTTATTATAGGTAAGTCAAGGTCTCCCTCCACAATCTTATCTATCAATTTCCAAAGTGACGGTTCCTTGATGCGTCAGGATATATTCCATCAACAAAACCTTCTTTCAGTCTAGTTGTGCGATAACATTACTTTTTTTCCTCCTTTTCCATTCAGCACCTCCTCATACATTATCCAATTTACCCACCTAATATTGAGCATTCTCCTGTAGTACCACATTCTTCTATTCTCTTCTTGTCTTAACTGTTCATTATCTACGTTTCACTTCCTTCAATAGACTTTCTAATACTTAAAGCTATATTCGATGTTAACAAATTCCTACAGAATTACTATCTTTGCTACTGCTAGTCTGTATTACCTGTTTCGGCCGTCATCATTTTGGTACCCACATAGCAAAACTACTTTTTATTTCTCATTTCTAAATCCAATTTCCTCAGTATTGCCTGATTTAATTTGACTACATTCCATTACACTTGTTTTTTAAGTTTCTTGGTATCCATCTTACAACCTTTTTACAAACAAATATACACAGTGTTCCAGAAATGTTGCGACAGACTTCGAGGGGTTGTAGAGTGTGTCTTGAGGAACAAAGGTAGGATAGGAACCCGTGTCCGGAAACGTCTTCGAACGGCTCCACAGAGCGCTGAAGTTACAGACGCCGGCGCCTGCCAGTAGGCCATCCCTTCGGCAGCAAATCTGACTTTGCACGGCGACGGACCGTAGGCGGAACGTTTTGCAGTGTTTGTTATTTAGTGATCACGACTGATCGCCACGATCGCCACTGGAGAAGATGATGTTTCCGAACACGGATTCCAATCATCGATTTGTTCCTTAGGACCCCTTGTACAACCCCTCGCAATCTGCCTTAACGTTTCTGGGACTCCCTGTACATGCTGTTCAACTCATTTTCAAAGTCGTTCGCCATCTCTGGTAGAATTACGTCATTGGAGAACTACAAAATTTTTATTTTCTTTCCCATGAATTTTAATCCACTTTCGAAATTTTTCCTTGGTTTCCCTCATAACTACTTCACTGCACATACTGAAGAAAATCTGGGATAGGCTACAACCCTATTTCACTCCCTTGCTAACTACTGCTTCCCTTTCATATCCTTCGTCTCTCATAACTGCAGTCTGGTTTCTATACAAATTCCGTCCCTTTGTTTTAGTTCTCATATATTTTGGAATAAACTGAGTCAATCACGTAAAACTTGCACCGCAAATACTGTGAAAATGGAAAGTGCGATTGGTCTGTGGTTTTCGCAGAATGGATTGTTAGTCAGGGGCTCTTAGAGGTGTCAAATCCGGGGTGTGGGCCAGCGAAGATGCAGGTCCTCCGCGTCCAGTCCGACGATATGGAAACAATTCATGAAGACATGCTGTAATATTTCGTGCACTATGGGCTTGTCGGCCATCATGTCTGTACCACAGGTTCCTCCTAGTCTGTAGGGGAACGTTTGTAGCATCCGTGGAAGATGGTCTGTTACGGGACTGCGATACTGGGTGCGCGTTCAGTGTTCCGTCTATGAAAAACGGGCCTATGAGCTGATGGTTCACTATACGACACCACATATTTACCCTCCCTGTACGCTGACGTTCGACCTGACGAGGCCAACGGGAACTGTCAGCACACTAATAGTGCATGTTCCGTCGGTTTATGCGGCCGTAATTGGTGAGTGGGGCGTCATCACTAAATATAATACGTGATACATCTAGAGCATCCTGCCTTAATGCCCATGTACAGAAGGTAACATGATTCTCTTAATACCTTCCACGCAGCTCTTGGAGAGAGAAGTGAGAGGTATGGAACCTGTGTCCCGCAGAATGGGTACGAGACTTTTCTGACTGATGCCACTTGCTCGTGCGATTGCATGGGAGCTAACGTGCGGATCAATTGCAACAGCAGCAAGAACATTACTTTCCCTCTCTTGTCTCGTCACTTGTTTTCTTCTGTTAGTTGTCTAGGTTTTACACTGTCATTTTCACGTATCTGGCTGAAGAGGTTGATAAATAAATGTCGAGACGGTTGACGTCTGTTGGGATACCTTGCCGCACGCACCATACACTCTTCATACACCTTGAGCATGTCGGCATTTTCTGCATTAGTAAGTCCCATCGTCCACTCTCGACCTACTCCTTGGACGGTCACACGCTAATTGATTAACAAGTTGCAAACACACGCACACTGTAAGCAAACATAACATCGTACCTAGTAACTGCGAAGGATGGATGGCATAAACAGTCGGGAACCGCGCTGCTGCTCCGGTCGTAGGTTCGAATCCCGCCTCGGGCATGGATGTGTGTGATGTGCTGAGGTTAGTTAGGTTTAAATAGTTCTAGTCTAGGACACTGATAACCGCAAATGTTAAGTCCCATAGTGCTAAGAGTCATTTGAACCATTTGATTATGTCATAAACACGTGTCAATTTGGAAACTTTTCAAAATACTATATCTCGTAAACGACTCACACTAGAATCTTGCAATAAACTTTACTGACATTCTAATTTACCCCGATTTTAGTCTGTAATGTCAATAGACATTAAGCCATTTAAAAAGTGTGTGTTTGCACAAGAAATATACTTTGTAAGAATCATTACAGTCTGTTTGTTGGCTAACAATAAGAGCCCCAGACGATCAGTCCATTATGTGAAAACCCCACACCAGTAGCACTTTCCATTTCCGCAATATATGCGGTGCGAGATGTAGGTGATTCGTCCTGCATATCTAGGAAATGAGAAAGTAAATTGGATAACTGTAGAGACAAACTTTTTTTGAAACTTCCAACACTTGTTATGGTTTGGTAAGACGTTAATTTGATACTGTGCTAATAAATTATCGTTGACAGTAACATACACCATATTTAGTGCAGATGCTTGTATGTAGTAATGTTTTCCTTGACTTGTTACTGACCTGTATAAGTACTGTATGTCGTTTCGGCAACACAAATGAACGAACGTGTGAATCACTGTTGTCAGTTCCAGTCATTATCGGCTCTGGAACTGATGTGCACGGTGTGACAGAGACCGTCTGGTATCTGACAGGACGCGGCAACTGCGCTACTACTGCGTGTCCTAGAGGCGCGCGGCTCCTCTGCAGGTCCGTTGCTGTCGTGTAATCTGTAGAGAGCTTTCACGCTAGAGTAGCTGTCCCCCGTAATTGAATTCTGGCGGCCGGATGGCTTCCATTAAAACTAGCGCGCGCAACTAGAAGAGGGGCCGTAGTCATTAATTAGCATCCAGCGGCCGATGCTATCTAACTCACCGTCTCCGAGATTAAATCATATGTTGGCACTTGGGCTGATGGCCTTCCAGAGTCGCCACGAGACTGGCAACCCAGGCTATTGTGGGCTTAGAGGCGCGGGCGGCTATAGGCTTGTCAGAAAGTTGACTGAACACGGTCTCACTGCTGTACCACCCCAATGTGGCAAATGTTTCACCGGACTCCAGTACAATTAGCTGTCAAAAGACACACGTGTTCCAACATCTACATCATACCCTCCGTAAGCCAATGTATAAGGTTGGTGCACAAGTTCGCAGCGTTTTTGTTTTGCATGTTGGTATTCCCGCTGCTATAGGTTTATTTTTTCATTGTTTCTTTTATTTGTAGTTCACTGTTGCTATTTGAGTTTACATATTATCATTTTGTCATTTGGACATAGTGACTGGAGCTGTGGACGCTATAAGATGGAGTGCCAAGAGGAGAAATCGTAACATTTCCGACATATTCTTCTGTTTGAGTTTAATAGAAGGATGACAGCAACGGTGGCAGCCAGAAACATTTGCAAACTGCAGGTGAAGATGGGAAGAAAGGAAAGGGAGGGGATCACTGCTGCCAGCTGCATTGGGACACTACACGAAATCAGCGGCGACGAGTGAAAGTGTGTACTGGACCGGGATTCGAACTAGGAATCTCCTGTTTAATAGGCTGGTGCGCTATCGCAACTGCGCGGACTACCTCGGCACGCCCCACGACCTGTCCACATTCCCATATACGAAACATTTGTGCTGTGTATAATGCCGCCAGACAGTGCATGGCAAGAAAGTGGTGGTCTCGTTTGTTGGGGGATCGCTTTGGTGTACTGACTCTCCACGTCCAGCAAGACCTTCAGGGTTTGTTGGAGATCATTTAAACGCATTCATCCACAATGATCCACCTCACTGTACTCGAGAACTGACAAATGTGATGACGTGTGATCATTCCAGCATTGTGCGATGTTTGCATGCCGTGGGGAGGGTTCAAAAATCGGATGTGTGACGACCGCATCCCCTAAGCCAAAATCACAAAAATCGGAGAGTGGTCATGTGTGTATCTCTGCTTGCTCGTCATCAGTTGGCTCGTGAACAACAATGACCATTCCTACCCTGCGCCCTTCTGGTGAAGAGGAATGGCGTCTTTATGCTAGCATAAGCAAGAGAAAGGAATGGCTCTGCCCAAACAAAGTAGCAGCTCCCCATACAAAGACCAGCACGCATCCACAAAATATAATGTTATGCATCTCTTGGAACAGCGACGGTGTGGTGCGCAATGAACTGCTTCCCTGAGGTGTAACCATCACTGCTGACATTCAGTGTCAATAACTGAGATGTCTTGCAGAGACAGTCCAAGTACAGCGACCAGAAAGGCTGCGTGAAGTGATGCTACTCCACGATAACACACGCCCGCATTCTGGTAACTTACAAAAAGCGCTGTACAGGAGTTGGGTTCGGAACTCATTCCGCACCCACCTTATTCACTTGACCTTCCGTCCTCAAATTTTCACCTTTTACGCTCTGTATCGAACAACCTTCAAGGAACGTCCTTTCCTGACGAAAATGCGCTCCGAACTTGGCTCGCTGAGTACTTCGCCTCAAAACCAACCGATTTTTTACAGTCGCGGAATCGAAGAGTTACCCCAGCTTTGGCAGAGTTTTAAATACAGAACGACAATATATTATTGATAACTAAAGTCTCTGTAGTTTATTAAACTTATGGAAAAACGCTAAGAACTTTAGCATCAACCCAGTATATCCCTATTATAATCGCTTTTAAAGCTGGGATTAAATGATTGCCTATATGCTTCTATAATTAACTAGATTGGAATCCATTAGAATCCCTTTGTCCACGCACCCACTGCTGAGAATTTAAATAGTAAGAAAGCAGTCGTTTATTGGAGGACATCTAGATTTCGACAATTATATAGTCATCATCAGCGAAAAAAAAAAAACGAAGAAAGGTGGAATCAACAACTGATAAAAAGTATATATCAGATACTATGCGTGCAGGAATCCATAAGTAAGTACCTATCACTAACATAACAGTTTCTAATTGGTAACGTAGGTCCCACTGTGTCGGAATATAAACACTAATACACAATATAGGCACGCGTGTGACTGACAGAGACCTGAGGCCTTTGCTTACATCATCGCAATCTACATGAACATACATCGTCCATGGCTTGTGATGCCCTCAACTGGAGTACAGACCGAAAAAAATATTTATTTTAATTATTTTGTAAAAACAGTTTTGTAATTGAACGCTAACTGATAATTGGATCTTATAAAACGGTATGCATTGAAAAAAATCAAATGTGTGTGAAATCTTATGGGACTTAACTGCTAAGGTCATCAGTCCCTAAGCTTACACACTACTTAACCTAAATTATCCTAAGGACAAACACACACACCCATGCCCGAGGTAGGACTCGAACCTCCGCCGGGACTAGCCGCACAGTCCACGACTGCAGCGCCTTAGACCGCTCGGCTAATCCCACGCGGTGGTATGCATTGAATTTAGATATCCATAAAATGTATAATCAATAAAAACAAACATCTGTTTTTTATATGTGAGTGAGGACATGAGGACGCGGCGTCCTCTACAGAAATCAGTGTGCGACAAATACCTGAGGCATTTAACGTTAAGACGATTGCATTAGAGCCCACTCACAAAAATTGATCAAAAAAATGGTTCAAATGGCTCTGAGCACTATGGGACTTAACATCTATGGTCATCAGTCCCCTAGAACTTAGAACTACTTAAACCTAACTAACCTAAGGACATCACACAACACCCAGCCATCACGAGGCAGAGAAAATCCCTGACCCCGCCGGGAATCGAACCCGGGAACCCTGGCGTGGGAAGCGAGAACGCTACCGCACGACCACGAGATGCGGGCAAAATTGATCAAATAAAACATTTAAAATATTTGAAGGTGTTTAAAACCATTTAAAACTCAGAAATATATACAGCGAGGCAAAATAACGTAAACCATGCCGTAAGGGACTTCAGGCATCCCACCTGAAGTTACTATACAATATGGCGCAAAACCAAGAAGCACTATGTTACAAAATAAACATTATATGCTATATTTACAATCACTTCGTAGAAAATATATTTAACTTACTATGTAACGGAGGTATGACCAAATACGACGAGTAAAATCCGGCATATTCAGGGTGATTCACGAAGACTGTTACAAACTGATACGGCACTTCAAGCATACGACAAGGATTAGTAATCACATAGGAACCGGGGCTCGCGAAGGACATCTCGGGCTACTAAATAGCGTTGCAGTTATTTAGTAAGATCTTCAAATGGACACCCACTATAGAAGATGTTCAGAGTCTTGTCGAGATGCATCGAGACACGCCTGACCTCGACGCTGCATTGAACGGCGCGCTCTCTCAACGGTACCTGTTGTATCTCGAAGGTATCCTGTTGCTACAACAATCTTGCCCACTATAGGTCCTCCGGCGATGCTTCATGCACAAGTCC
This sequence comes from Schistocerca nitens, assembly GCF_023898315.1. Classification (NCBI taxonomy): domain Eukaryota; kingdom Metazoa; phylum Arthropoda; class Insecta; order Orthoptera; family Acrididae; genus Schistocerca; species Schistocerca nitens. Next base: position 482,002,117 of record NC_064615.1, read on the forward strand.
CGTCGGATACCCCCAGAACAAACAATCGACAGATCGAGTGATTGCGGTGGCCACGCGACTGGCGCAACGCAACCAATCAAGCAGCCGGGAAAGCTTTTCTGCAGATGTATCCTCGCGTGTCTGCTGAAATTCACGGGGGCTCCGTCGTGAGAAAACCGCATGCAGCAACGAACAGGTATGGGCACATCATTCAGCATGTCCGGCAGAAACTCTCGCAAGAATACGAGATGCGTGCGACCACGACGTCGGTGCGGGAGAATGCTGGTCCAAGTAAACGGTCTCCGACTATGTCAGACCACACTTCAAGGGTAAATTTGCTTTGTGAGGCGTGCGTACGTGTAGCATATGGATTCACATACGCAAGTTGTGAACATTCATCGCATCCTCGAGTGGGAATGCAGCCTCATCGATGAAGAAGACACACACTGTGAAGCTTCGGTCTCGTGACCGTAGCACCCTTTCATGGAATTTGGGACCCCCGGTCCCCAAGTGATTACTGATCCTTCTTGTATGCCCGATGTGCCATGTCAGTTTTTAAAGGTTTTTTTTAATCATCCTGTAGAAAAGTATAACGTAGATGAAGCAGTGCTATTGAAGCCGTAAGCCGAGCTATGACGAATATCTAATTACATAGTTAAAACTTTGAACACACACACACACACACACACACACACATATATATATATATATATATATATATATATATATATATATATAAAATTCCTTTAATATAGGGACCATACCGAGATTTTTTTATACGCAAAATGCCGAGTTAGATGTCATAGGACACTTTTAAGAGATTAGATTTTCGATAACGTAAGACTCCGTTACACTGCTGACATAATCTCAAGTAATACCTCAGAGTAAAAATGACGACCATTTGGTGAAATATAAAAAGAGTTACAAGTGAATATGTGAATTCCTTCTGTAATTGACCTAATTTTTCGTACCTATTCCTCATAAACCCCAAGCGAGATATGCTGTGGCGATAGCATAATGGATGCACAATTTTCTTCGAATAAAAGTTTCTTAAATTTTCTGTGAGCTGCGTAGACGTTCCTCCGAGAATTCCCTTTTATGTTCCCCGAACAGTTCTGTTAGACTATCATATGGACTATGTCGAATTTTTGTGATGCTAACAGCGGATCTCTGAATTCGTTTTGTCTCTCTCTCTCTCTCTCTGTCTGTTGTCGCCCCCACTTGTCACGGACTCTAAACGCTGGAACAATACTGTGCTACTGGTTGTACTAGCGTCTTAGCGTCTCGTATGAGGGTTTTTTTAAACACGTGGATTGCATTTTACCCAGAAATCTAAGTCTTCCACTTGCCTTCGTTCACCACTACTCTTGCAATCAGAAACTATTGGATTTTTTCTCTATTTATAGAAAGTATCATCAATTTATACACGTTTAGAGTAAGCTGCCGTGGAAGTGAAGTGGAAATTCCTTCAGTCTTTCTGTAGTTCTTCCGATCGTCTAACTACGATTGTTTCCTATAGACAAGACCATCCTTAGCGAAGAATATTATACAGCTGTCGAACTTTTCTGATAAAAGAGTTATTTATGTTGAAAACATTTTGTCTAACAGTTGCCGTCGAGTACAGCGTACTAGGTTCTATTACTCAAACGTTCCTCGAGCCATCACATATTTGCGAAGATACTCTGTACTCGTATGTTCGTATCTTTAGTAGCGAACGATGTGGCTGTCTGAAACGCCTTTCGGAAACCTAAGAAGAATGAATTTATCTGTTCACCTGTATCTTTTCTTTCCAAGATGTTGTACATGAATAAAGCACGAGCACGAATGCATGAATTTTGATACACGAACGGAAATGTTAGCGTGTGGTTCATGGGACGAAACATGTGAAAAGGGAACATTAAAAAGTGAGACAGTGTGCATAACAAGCCTATGCGATCGTGCGATTTTCGCTTGTCTAGTATCTTCCTCACTGTGAAGCGACTGAAAAAGTTCAGGTACTGCCGAAGAGCAGATGCGTGACTCTCAATGAGGTTGTACGTTCGATCGGAGAAACTGAAATGAAACTGTCTGTTTCTTCTGGCTCATGCGGTGTTGTTACGAGGTGGGAAACCTTTGCCGTACTTAGAAAGAGCGGACGGTAGCCAGGGCAGGCGTGGGCCCCGTGATGTGGTGTGGTGCGGTGTGGTGGGATCCCCACGGGAAACCCGAGGCGGCGGCACCTGCGGCTCCCACGCCACGCCAGGCAGCCACCTCACCTCACCTCACCTCGCCGCGCCTCTCGGTAAGGCGAGAACTCTGCGGACGCTCCGATCTACGACGCTCCGGCTTCAATTAGGTCGGCGATCCGCGTGGGGAAAAAATACAGCGACAGGCGGCTGGAGGCGGTGCAATCGTTTTGTCCTTGCGCACCGCTTGTAGTTACCGTATTTCACCCCAATCCAGCTACTCGTAAGTACTTTGCTCCTTCACATTTTGTCGTTCACATGCAATATTTATATTTCTGGCAGCAGACCATATCTTGCCATTTGGTATGTCACCGTTGTCTGCTATTTTCCAATATCGGAAAACTGTCTTTTCAGGCGGTAGTTTCGTTGCCACCTCCGAAACAAACTGTCAGGAACACATAGAAAATGTTGTGGGGAAGGCTAATCAAAGATTGCGTTTTATTGTCAGGACACTTAGAAAATGTAACAGATCTACGAAAGAGACTGCCTACACTACGCTTGTCCACCCTCTTTTAGAATCCTGGGATCCTTACCAGATAAGATTGACGGAGTACATCGGGAAAGTTCAAATAAGCCGGCCGGTGTGGCCGAACGGTTCTAGGCGCTTCAGTCTGTAAGCGCGCGACAGCTACGCTCGCAGTTTCGAGCCCTGTCTCGGGCATGGATGTGTGTGCTGTCCTTGGGTTACTTAGGTGTAAGTAGTTCTAAGTTATAGGGGACTGTGCAGAGCCATTTGAAGTTCAAAGAAGGACACCACGTTTTGTATTATCGCGAAATAGGGGAGAGAGTATCACTGAAGTGATACAGGATTTGGGGTGCACATAATGAAATCAAACACGTTTTCCATTGCAGCGGAATCTTCTCACGAAATTTCAGTCACCAACTTTCTCTTCCGAATGCAAAAATGTTTTGTTGACGCCGAGCTACATAGGGAGAAACGATCACCATAATAAAATGACGGAAATCAGAGGTCGCAGCGAAAGATATGTTTTTTCCTTGCTGTGTACGGAATTGGAATAATAGAGAATTTTTGTGAAGGTGATTCGATGCACTTTCTGCCGGGCACTTAAATGTGATTTTCAGAGTATCCATGTAGGTGTAGAACACGTATTATACAGCGTCGATGGAACTCCGTTGGAAAACTCGTTTCACAATTTTTCTCAGGTGCGTTTCGATTGGTTCAAATGACTCTGAGCACTATGGGACTTAACTTCTGAGGTCATTAGTCCCCTAGAACTTAGAACTACTTAAACGTAACTAACCTAAGGACATCTTGCACATCCATGCCCGAGGCAGGATTCGAAGCTGCGAGCCGGCCGCAGTGGTCTCGCGGTTCTAGGCGCGCAGTCCGGAACCGTGCGACTGCTACGGTCGCAGGTTCGAATCCTGCCTCGGGCATGGATGTGTGTGATGTCCTTAGGTTAGTTAGGTTTAAGTAGTTCTAAGTTCTAGGGGACTTATGACCACAGCAGTTGAGTCCCATAGTGCTCAGAGCCATTTGAACCATTTTTCGAAGCTGCGACCGTACAGGTGCCTTTCGTTTGCGACTTTCCTTGTGCACATTAGCTTCGCGAATACTGTCAGTTCGCACTCGCTAGAAGTCCGTAAGGTGCAAGTGAACAGCGTACTTGCAGTTAAGAACAGATACAGATCTGTGATGATACGATGGAGAAACAGAAAGACGTTGCCATCGCAGAACTGCTAAATCAGAAATCAGACTGAGGAAATAAAATGTGGTCGTGTTCGTTCGTATTAATATGTATATAATAATCTGAAGGAAGGTATGTTAAGAAATCGCGCTAATAGAAGTGGTTTGTCAGGACCGAAAATACACATTATACCGTTTGCTGATGATACAAATGCAGAATGCAATGGAACGTGTGCTACCGGAAACCAGTAACATGTTCATGAACAAAAAGAAAACTAAGGTAATGGGGATCGTAGCAGGACTTTCTGGAAGGATAAATATTAAACTTCAACCAGAAATTGTCTGAGGTGGGTGAATTTTGCTAAGTCCAATAGATGAAGATGCGAAATGAAATATGGATAATGGAAAAGACAGAAACGTAGTGTCGCTGGAGATCGTTAATCATATGACTTGATCGAATATTGAATGAAGACGTCCTGCAACGAGACAACGATGGAAAGGGCTAATGGAGGACATAATGAAACAGACAGAATGGCTCGGCACACATTATGACAGGGGCCGTTGCTGAAAACAGGATTTAACGATAGCTGGCAAGGGCAAGAATAGCACCTAACCAAGAAATCTTCAGATTGATGATCGAAGCTATTCACGACGCGTGAACGTCGTAGTCATACAGGAAGGAGCATTATTTCTTTTTGGGTAAGGATGGGGGAAGAATATCGATCATAGTCTTGTGAAAAGAGCTATCTTGGTATTTGCCTCAAAGAGATTTACAAAAAAAAAAAAAAAAAAAAAAAAAAAGAAAGAAAGAAGGCTTCAGGATGTGAAGCCTGTTCTTCTTGAACGGGAGTCTAATGTTCAGCTTTTAAACTGAAACGCTATCTTACATGGTACTCGTCTACTACTCAAGTGAACAAAATATATGAGTATCTGTATATATGTGGGAAAAGTAAGGAAATCTGAGTTCTAGGCTGAGCGTGTATGCTAGTGCTGAGTAACGAGCTAAGAACTAGAAATGAGATAGAAGGGCGACGCGTTGTTAACTAGAAAGATAAGAACTACCTCACACTGTCCCGTAAGTAGTTCGCTATAAGAAGAGCCTTACTGACAACGAAATATGAAGTGCCACGTTCATCAGTCGGCTGTTTCTCAGGGAATGACAAGTTTATGTCAGTAAAGCACCTAAAAATACGTTTTAAGACATTCCTCGAGTTTCACAGACTGCATTATTAATTGCATCCGAAGCATTTTCGACCATCAGACTTCTTTCAGTCCGTCGCAAAGGAAATCACAGCTTTCTCATTAAAAGGTAGTATGACGAAGTAATGGATGCGTGGAACAGGTGAAACGTGACACTGAGATAGTGATTTACGGATAATATATTACTGCAGTACCTCAACGATGCCCTAACGTACACTCACTCTGCAGTCGTTTGGTTCTGTTTTCAGCCTAAATGGCTTGTCTCATTATGTAACAGGTCGCGCTACGAACATTCTAAATGGCGATTTAGTGAGACAGTTGTATTTCTGACACACATGTAGTAAATCACTTATTTCCCAAACTGACGTCACTGTTCTAACGTTTTAGTAATATCTGTAACTTGCGCCAGACAGCATCTCACAGACTCTCAAGATCTCAAAGATATTATTTTCAAACGTCATTTGTTTTCATTGTAAATGTGAGCCCTTAGGCATTGTGAGCGTATTATGGATAGTTTCTCCCACTGGGCTTAAATAGAGTAATTATTTTTTATTAATAACCATTGAAGTAACGTTTAAATCTATAGTAATACATTTGATAATGCGGCAAAATGTGTGAAATTTGTGAATAGTCATTTGGAGGGCACTATTTTGTGTGCTGGTATCGTGGCGCAAGCAGTTAAGGTTTTGAGGGCTCAGGCACATGTTGCTCGGTGTCTTATCGTTGCAGCAGTAATGATCGAAATAAAGCGAAGTGTATCTTTTAACGATGATATTTCTTCCCCATCCGGCTGCATGCGTTTTAATGAGAGGTGATTTAACGAAAAAACTGGGTTTTGCAAAGTGGCAAAGAAATGAATGTTAAATCGTCCCTTAGAGAGCCAAGTAAACAGTAACCTTTTACGCTAGCAGTATTGGTTAGCATTATACTTAGAGTCCAGAAAGAGTTCTTACAAAGAGGCTTCTAGCCCGCATCTCGTGGTCGTGCGGTAGCGTTCTCGCTTCCCACGCCCGGGTTCCCGGGTTCGATTCCCGGCGGGGTCAGGGATTTTCTCTGCCTCGTGATGGCTGGGTGTTGTGTGCTGTCCTTAGGTTAGTTAGGTTTAAGTAGTTCTAAGTTCTAGGGGACTTATGACCACAGCAGTTGAGTCCCATAGTGCTCAGAGCCATTTGAACCATTTTTGAAAGAGGCTTCTAGCTTATTTTCGTTACACTTCACATAATCTCAAAAAAAAAAAAAAAAAAATTCCAAGCTAATCACCTTTCTCAAGATAGTCGCATATTTGAGAAACGGTGACCTGGCGAAGTCATAAATTGGAGTGAAACTGTAAATTGTCTGCACCTGACTCGTAACTGCCGATTCGAGAAATAGTCGTGGCATGTCAGTGGCTAGGCAGTCGACAAAGTCAAAGTAAGAATCCGTCAATTTGCGAAGGTCAGTGACGCAGTACGTAAATGAACGGTATTTGAAAAATATAGATAAACCACTCACTCTGCAATTGGGTCAGACTCTTCTTCGCTTAGCCCAGTCCACAAAAGAACGAATGGTGGAACTTCTGGACTTCATGACGGGTCTTGTAGCAACAACGGAATCTGTCGTAGACTTAGAACACTGAACAAGTATTTAGAACAACTCCCGTCCGATCAGCGTGATTAATTTCTTTCCATGGTTTCCTAAATCATTTCAAAATTAATGTAACCTTAAATAATGGTCACTTTCCCCCTCTTGCTCCAACTGAATCGGTGCTCTTTGCCTGAGGTGTCGTCACGGTAATTATTCTTCCTCCTTTCCCTTATCAAGCATGACCTATAACGGCAGTGCGCGTGGGCAGAGCTGCAGAAACAGAGGTGTGGTTAAACAGCCGGAAGCAGAAAATACAAGAGCACAGCATCGCAACACGCTTCTTGATCCTTGTATATACGTATATGAGACTTTTAGTACTTGATAGAGGTACTATGAGATAACGTTATAGTTGCGGCGGCAAAACAGTCAGTGCGCAAGCGGCTGTCGCACTTCGAAGTGTCTTCAGCGCCTGGAGACAAAAAGTTTAGCTGTTTGTAGGCGATTATTTTCGTACATATAATTCTGACCGAGGGAAAGTGTTATTGATTGAAAGATAAAATGATTCTCATGTCTGACGCTTCAATTGTGTGGTTTCCAGCATAAGTTCGATTTAACGGCAAGTTTACGTTCTTTTTAGATTGACAAGCTGTGAGATTTCTGGTGTAACTGTAATACCTACTGTTCATTTAGTTTATTAAAATTTATTACTAATGTAATTATATAATTTATTTAAATAACTGTGTGTGCTCCTAGCAATCCCTCATTCATAACTCCTCCCATTAAAGGGCTTTGTGTGTAAGTTACATGCTTTCTCTTATCTGAATACTTGTCTTTAGCGATACATGTCCAGAAAAACGAAGAATAACCTGGCAGCTTCGTACTGCGTCCCCCCTAAGTATGAGTAATTCTATACGGCCTCTGCAGCACCAGTCACGACAAGCGCACCGTAACGTGGGAAACACTTCCTGGCGCTCGTACACGGCAACCTTGCCGCTTCGGTCGCAGTGCTGGTTACAGCCACAAGATGAAAGAGGTAGAACAAAACTTACCATCGGCAACTACTCGCAGGAACTTTCTGCTACAGTCGTAGTACAGTTACACATTACATATATTATAGAATTTGCAAAACGTGGACAAATTCTTCTCGCACTGGAGCAGTCTTTGTAATTTATTTATTTATTTTTCGAGTCATCAGCCTCCCGACTGACGTGATGTAGCCCGCCACTAATTCCTCCCCTGTGCCTACCTTTTCATCTCGGAGTAGCAACTGCAACCAACGTCTTAAATTATTTGCTGGTTGCGTTCTAATCTCTACCCTCTACAGCTCCCTCCTAGTACCATGGAAGTTATTACCTGACATCTTAACAAATAACTTGCCAGCCTGTTGTGACATACCTGGTCATATATCAGCTTGTAGTTCCTCGGTGACAGCAATCACGACAAAAATTTTGCTGTAAATATGGGTAGGTACAGCACTATCTACATCCAATAATGTGGCTCACACACACACACACACACACACACACACACACACACACACATTTGGTCTCACAGGTTTTACTTCCACAAACGTCAGACCCACTTCACTGAATTCGCTGTGGCCTGTCCGTGTCTTAATTACATAATGAAGTCTCGTTTACCAGGAATCCACAACTGCATCTTAAGACAATAGTCACTGTGCAGTACGAACTAACCACCTAACAACCGTCTTACTCAGATTAACAACACGTTTGGCACTTTTATATTGAAGTTAATCAGCAATCATTGTTAACTGTCCTACTTCACTGTGCGTCTTCTTATTCACGACGACACATCATTCCACCATTACATTATGAAGGTTCAGGCTGACACGAGTTCCACGCTCTGTCTTTCATATTCAAGTTAATCCGCAATGTTATAAACAATTTTAATTCACAGTCCTGTTCCATAGCCGGCCGAAGTGGCCGTGCGGTTAAAGGCGCTGCAGTCTGGAACCGCAAGACCGCTACGGTCGCAGGTTCGAATCCTGCCTCGGGCATGGATGTTTGTGATGTCCTTAGGTTAGTTAGGTTTAACTAGTTCTAAGTTCTAGGGGACTAATGACCTCAGCAGTTGAGTCCCATAGTGCTCAGAGCCATTTGAACCAACCTGTTCCATATTAAGTTAAACACATTATTGCACAAGTACACTATCGCTGTTTTGACTGACACGGGTTGCCCGCTGGAACTCTCGGAACAGACTGACTTAAATTGGCTACAGGCCCAGTGCTTACATAACTTTGCAAAAATGGCTATTAAAGTTTCAGATTGTTAAATAAGCAATTTTGATAATTTACTTTTGGAATTTTACAACTGAAATTAATTGAAGAGTGCGGAAAAATTGGTTTTGGTGTGAATTTTGTTTTAATAAGAGTTTTGACTGAAATCAGGCTTCTTGATGACGAAAATGCAAAAATAGTGAAATAAACAATACCATACAGAAAAGTGTTAATTAGCCGGAAACTAATTAAGTGCTGATATTCGTACTATGTTTTGGAAATTAGCTACATGATTACTTTAACGATTTTATGGGATATTTTCCTAAATTTATCAGTGATAGACTTGTTACATATTTTCACGCGTCAACAGTGTGACTGGAATAGGAAATAATTACTGTTAGTTAATTGAACCGAGCTTTAGCAACACTAGTTACTTGATATCCTTCAAATTAATTACGAAATTATTCTGACAAAATTGGGCCTGGTCTTATACAATGACAGCATCGTCTTATGGCACATGTCTCACTAACACTAATGATAATTAAGAAAGTAAAAAATCATTTAGGAAGGAAAATAACGAAACAAAATGGGAATGGGTCGCGGCTCGCTTTTTTACATTGTCTTTTCTTCTTGTCAGCGTTTTCCATAGTTTTCATTTCTTCCCTCGCCGCTTCTGAGCAGAACCACCTAATTTTCAATATTCTTCTGTAGTACCACCTCTCAAATGCTTCGATTCTCTTCTCTTCCGGTTTTCACACAGTCCACGTCGAAATTTACGAAGAGGCTCTCTGTGCTCCAGCAATTACTGCCGGTGCTTGGCGTTCTTCTGCTTCCGCCGAATTGACGACCCCGTGCGGGAACCTTGAGACATCCGCAGCCGCGAAACCACGGCGCACAAAGCACTGCTAACGGGAAACTCTACGGCGCGGCGTGAAAACGTGTCCTTGACCTACGTGGGCAGCGGCTCCTTCTCTGCACTCCGGAACAGGTAGCGCAAGGCTGGCGGTAGCCTTGCCTAAATCGTCCTCCGTGTCCTATCTGCACCGTCCTCACTTGGCTGTACACTACGCTGACGGAAAGTACTACAACATGAAAACCAGTCCGATATGTAGCGAACTTCGTGCAGCTGTTCCTCACATAACGCGTATTAAATGATTAAACTTCTAGTCCCATCGGCACATACGTCCATCATTATTGGGTGTGATCGCCATGGGCACAAATACGCTCTGATATTTGTTATAGTATGCAATCAAAGAGCGTCGGAAAGCCATCCTGAGGAATTTCTTGCCGACCTTGAAACACACGCCGTGTCACCACAACAAGGTCGCTGGCTGGAGACTTCCCATCACATCCCACGCTTGCTCTGGGGTTGATAAATCAGGTGGTCACGGAGGACAATCAGGGATTCGTGCATTCAAAAAATGTTCAAATGTGTGTGGATTCCTAACGGAACAAACTGCTGTGGTCATCGGTCCCTAGACTTACACACTACTCGTGCTAAGAACACACACACACACACACACACACACACACACACATGCCAGAGGGAGGACTCGAACCTCCGGCGGGAGGGGCCGCGCAGTCCGTGACATGACGCCTCTAACCACGCGGGCATTCCGCACGGCGATTCATGGATCCCTTAGGCGTTGGTGGTGTAGTGTGAACTGTGCGATTTGTCGGTATGTTGCTCTAATGTCCATCATGCAAATGATTCGACCGTTCTCAAAGTTGGAAAGATGCCGATAATGTGCACTTACTTCGGGCATGTTGCGTTGCGATCTCCGCATAAAAAGTTCCAGTCTCGTCAACCACACTGCATTACCGTTAGAATGGACAGGAGACAATAATTTTGGGCTGGCTCCTTCTCAGCACCATAAAACGCGAGGGGGAGTAGAAACCCTCTTCGGTTACTTAGGACAGGTGACTGGAATAGATTGTTATACTGCATAGCATTCTGTACTTCAGATAGATGTTGTTTAAAGAGTTCAGCTGCTCATTTCACATGTAAATAATATCGTACATTTTTTTCTCGTAACATATTTATTCATAAAGTTACAGTTCGGAGAAAATATAAATCATCGAGTATTTTACATACACTGGTTTCCTACGTAGTCTCTATCACGTTCGATGGCCTTACGCTAGCGTTCTGTAAGAGAGTATATCACCTGTAGGGAAACGCTCTTTGCCGGCCGGAGTGGCCGAGCGGTTCTAGGCGCTACAGTCTGGAACCGCGCGACCGCTACGGTCGCAGGTTCGAATCCTGCCTCGGGCATGGATGTGTGTGATGTCCTTAGGTTAGTTAGGTTTAAGTAGTTCTAAGTTCTAGTGGACTGATAACATCAGAAGTTAAGTCGCATAGTGCTCAGAGCCATTGGAAAAGCTCTTTCTTTGCGCTCGTAGCCGTGTCTGCAATGCATGTGATCCGGGGACACCGAGCCTGGACTATACGATAAATGAAGCAATGACGTCTGACCCAGTTTGGCGACGTGTTTCCAGATTTTGAGACTCAAAAGGCTCTGAGCACTATGGGACTTAACTTCTGAAGTCATCAGTCCCCTAGAACTTAGAACTCCTTAAACCTAACTAACCTAAGGACATCACACACATCCATGCCCGAGACAGGATTCGAACCTGCGACCGTAGAGGTCGCGCGGTTCCAAACTGTAGCGCCTAGAACGACTCGGCCACTTAGGCCGGCTTATGAGACCCGCTTGAGGGCGCGCATTGTTTTGTTGAAACAAGATTTCTTTTGGATTTTTGTCGGAAGCGGTTCTTGAATTTTTTTCAACGTCTCTGAACTAATACAGTTAGTGGCCCTTTTACCAACACATCAAAGAGAATGAAACCATTACTATCACAAAAAACTGTCCCCATGACTTTGCTAGCACACATAGATGCAGTGAAGTTCCTCTTTTTTCGTGGTTGCTGATCGCGCCACTCCTCTGAATACCTGCTTGTTTCTGGCTTAATGATACAATCAAGTCTCATCACGTGTTAACATCTGTGGCAAAAGGTCCTTCATTAACCTCAAACTGCTTCAACAGTTCAGATGAAATGGCTTTTCTTTGAATCTTGTGGTCTGTTGTGATCATTCGTGGATTCCACCTGGAGCACATTTTTGAATATTCAAGAGTCTCAGTCATTGCAACCGCGCTTCCAATGTCCACCAATAGTTGTAGGGCCAATTGTCGAATTGCGAGGCGCTGGTCTGCACGTATAGCGGCATCCGTGCTCTTCATCACGTCGTGACCAGTGGCTGTGACGGAACCTTCCGAACGCGGCCGATCATGGAGCTCAGTTCCCGCCCTTCCTGGCACTCTGACTCTCTTTGCCCAGACTCCAACAGTACTCCTATCAGATGCATCATTACCACACAATGCATACACTATGAACGCTCACCAAAGTTTCTCTCCCCGCAACAAAGAATTCAATTACAGTACGTTACTTGTAACGTGTGTCTTGCGTAGACGCTGCTTTTGCTTTGTCATCTGTTGAAATTACTCGAAACTTCGCCTACACGTGCAGAAGAAATAGCAGGTTTGAAGCATCTCAAAGGACTTTTCACACCATTTTAACGGCTATAAAAACTGGCGTTATTCGTTGAACAGTCCTTGTACGTTACCGGGACAGGTGTTTTTCACGGTCTTTACTCTTACAGCACACTAACCTAACTCGTTCGGGAGCAATGAAAACTTTTTGATTATTCTAACAATATTGCTTCCTAGTCTACAGAGACGAGCACTGTTCCATGGCCGGTGCTGCTTTCTTATAGGGAATACATAAATTTCACTCCGTCCTCTTACCTGCTTTGCCTTGTCAGAGACGAGTACTGTGCCACAACTCAAGATAGGTCTTGACAGAAACACGTACGCACGTCACTAGTAGACGAAATTGCAGACTGCTCTTGTTTTTCTTCTGTCTGACGCACAGACACACACCCAACATTTCTGTTGCTCTGTACTGATCGAGCTCAGTTGCTCTCCAGAATGGTATACAGTCTTCCTCGCAGTGTTATTACTTGTGGTGTCACCGCTAGACACCACACTTACTAGGTGGTAACTTAAATCGGCCGCGGTCCTGTAGTACATGTCGGACCCGCGTGTCGCCACTGTGGGATCGCAAACCTAGCGCCACCACAAGGCAGGTCTCGAGAGACTGAGGAGACCTCGTCCCCAGTTGTACGGACAACATAGCTAGCGATGGGACGTGCTAAGCCTTGCTCTCAATTGCCGAGAGATAGACAGTAGAATAGCCCTCTGCTAAGTTAAATGGCGACCACCTAGCAAGGCGCCATTTGTATCAGTGCCTATAGCTTACTAATATTCAAGAGAGATGTATTCCAAGGACTAATTAAAAGTTAAGTAACAAGCATCTACGTACTTTTCTTCTTATTCATTTATAAGTTCTCATGTTCCAGACTTCACGCCCGTCTGCGTTAGTCTTGCGTGCCCTATCGGCTACAGCATTGTGTCTAGGCTGTATGGTCTAGACACAACATTACTACTGCGTGGCACTCAGCACTGTGACGTCTATGCTTCGCTTGTAAACTCCGTAGCCTATAGGTACGTCTTAGACTGCTCCAGTACTGCAACAGCTGCCATACTACTGCTCATGCTTATTATGGCCTCTTATTTATATCAAGCCAAGGACTGTTAGTTTTGTGGGCTCAACTTGTTTCATCACGTAACTTTTACTTCCCCTTACTGCTATCCTAAATTCAGCAAGCTTCTAATACCGTTACCGCAGTGCAATGACCACCATGCTGAAGCCGCAGGCGCACCGCTTGCCGCTTGACACTGCTTCGTTTGATCGTCGAAAATACTTTTGCCAATCCTGTATAATATGCATATATGGAGGACCTCCCTCACGTCAGTAAAGAGCATTATTTTATACTTAATAAGAGTCTGAATGAAATTTGATACCCACGATAACAACCAGCAGCCAGCGTGTACTCAACCCGCTCTTCACCTACAGGCATAGCTTTTTCCTCTGCTGAAAATAAGAATGCGTAATCATGAAATTTTAATTAACGTATCTCACAGTCATGTAAGTACTGGAGTACGTTTGGTTGCTTTTGGCAAAGGTGTTAGCGGTGTACCACATTAAATTTCAATCAATGTATTTAGCCTTCCCCTTTGTTTGCTTGTGTTAATCTTCCCTCCTCTATCTAGTGCATTCACCTGCCTCGACGGCCTGTCTTACATATTCTTTACCTTTCCCCTCTCCTCCTCTTCCACACCAGGATATATTAACTCTTGTCTGATTTAACTGTCCCTTTCCTTACTTTGTCTAATACCTCTCCACACAATACTTTATCTGTCTACTAAATGTTCAGCATTCTTCTGTAGTACTGAGCCAAGTTATGCGGTGGTTCAGACACTGTACTGGCATTCGAAAGAGCACAACTGAAATCGTCCTCCGGCCCTCCATGTTTAATTTCTGAATAGTTTCTTTCAATACGTCACTGCAATTTTTTTTCCAATTCTTCACCTAGTGGTCTTGTTCCGTCTCTTACGATTCCAATGACGACGGGATGATAAAGTTAAACCTGTCTTCCGTAACATAAGTTGAAATGCTTCGTTTATTTTGTCCGTTTTTAGGACGGCTGGCATTTCGCTGGCCCTTTCTGATTTGACACTGAATATGCTACTCGATGCGCATAAGCTATCTTCGAGGCGGTCGTCTTCTGTGGAGATAAGGCCTTGGTCTTGAGGACTGGCAGGATAATTCGGTGAACTATTCTAACGTACCACCATCATTGAAACACCTTTTCTCTATAAAAGCAGTTCCAAATCCATTTTTGACGCGCTCTCGCGTCGTTTATCATCGTCCTGAAGTGAGAATCGTCCTGAAGTGAGAATTCACATCCATCTGATAACATTCATTGACTAACTTCGCGGTCTCCGTAAATCTTTACGGTTTGTCAGTACTACTCACATTGCACAGATTCAAAAGACGCCACAGTAGAAGTAATTGGACACAGGCTGCCATTACTGTTTTATGTTGCCGGATGATGTTGGTCACTTCGTTTTATTTGCGGCTCTTGGTTTTACCTTATTTATATTTTTACGATCTATATGGCACAGCTTGTGCAAAATGTACTGAAAAGCCAAAGAAACTGATACACCTACATAATATCGTGTATTGCCCCGCGAATACGCAGAAGTGCCGCAACACGACGTGGCATGGACTCTACTAATGTCTGAAGCAGTGCTGGAGGGAATTGACGCCATGAATCTTGCAGGGCTGTCCATAAATCCATGAGAGTACGAGTGAAGTGGAGATCTCTTCTGACAGCACGTTGCAAGGCATCCCAGAAATGCTCCATAATGTTAATGTCTGGGGAGTTTGGTAATTAGCGGAAGTGTTTAACCTCAGAGTGTTACTGGAGCCAATCTGTAGCAATTCTGGACGTGTGGGGTGTCGAATTGTCCTGCTGGAATTGCCCAAGACCGTAGGAATGCACAATGTCCTGTCAGATAGGATGCTTACGCACGTCTCACCTGTCAGACTCGTATCTAGACGTATCAGGGGTACCATATCACTCCAACTGCACACGCCTCACACTGTTACAGAGCCTCCACCAGCTTGTCAGTTCCCTGCTGACATGCAGAGTCCATGGATTCATGAGGTAATCTCCATATCCGTACGCGTCCATCCCTTCGACACAGTTTGAAACGAGACTCGTCGGACCAGGCAACATGTTTCCAGTCATCAACAGCTCAATGTCGGTGTTGACGGGGACAGTCGTGGCGTACATTTTTCTTTCGTGCAGTCATCCAGTGGGCCTTCGGCTCCAAAAGCCCATATCAATGATGTTTCGTTGAATGGCTCGCACTCTGACACTTGCTGACGGCGCAGCATTGAAATCTGCAGGAATTTGCGGTACTGTTGCACTTCTGTCACGTTGAACGATTCTCTGCAATCGTTGTTGGTCCCGTTCTTGCAAGATCTTTCTCCGGGCGCAGCGATGTCGTAGATCTAATGTTTTATCGGATTCCTCGTATCTACAGTACACTCGTGAAATGGTCGAACGGGAAAATCCGTACTTCATTGCTCGTGCGCCGACTATAAGACCATGTTCCATCTCACTTAAATCATGACAACCTGCCATTGTAGCCTACCTTGACTTTACGTTTTGGCAGGATGGATGCAGCGAGAAGCAGATGACGACCAACCGTGAATCGAGTGAATGATGAAAATCATGTCGTGGCCCTAAGTATGCAATGTTTTTGGCGCACGCAGGTAGTATCGTCAAGATTGAACATATTGTAAAAATACACTGTGTGAAGTGTGTGTTTCGACCATCATCTAAGACTGGAACCCTTCCAGGGTCTGTAAAGGGCGTGTCTCAATGTATCCCCTGCAATTAAGGCATTTCATACTTCGGACAGACCATCAGGACCTTCAGGGCTCAGTGTTTGTAACATAAACGTTACACACTCTTAACGCAATCGGCAAAACTTGCTGTTTCGGAACTTTGCCTAGGTACTGGTCATCCGATGGAATATGACAACACAGAGATTCTGGTATCATTCCATATACTGAAATAATTATATTAAGAAAGGTATTGAAATTAAATTAGGAACGTACCTTGTAAATAAAGACGGATATTTTTTGCTTAACTTCTGGTCAATCCTGCCGTATCTCTCTAGCCAAGCAACGAGGTGCAGGATTCCGATTACTTGCTAAAGCCGGCCGCGGTGGCCGTGCGGTTCTAGGCGCTCCAGTCCGGAGCCGCGCTGCTGCTACGGTCGCAGGTTCGAGTCCTGGCTCGGGCATGGGTGTGTGTGATGTCCTTAGGTTAGTTAGGTTTAAGTAGTTCTAAGTTCTAGGGGACTGATGACCACAGCAGTTGAGTCCCATAGTGCTCAGAGCCATTTGAACCATTACTTGCTAAACCGTTGTTGGTTCACTGTCGACTACGACTGACATTGCTCATCTTTGGTTGTGAGGTGGCCTTAGGTGTGGACGACATGCCGTATTATGGTTTCTTGGGTGGCGCAGGACCACCCACCGAGGGCTTCAATTGTAGTGCACAGCAATCTCTCGTCCACGTGTGTATTGAAAATGATCAGCGACGTTACCCGGCTGTATTCCTATAAGTTGGTATGGCAAATATATTCGACCCTGTTCGGAACGACTGCGACAGTCCGATAACTCAAAAACTTAACCATTACATGACCCATGTTGATAAAAGTTTTTCTTCTACGTGAGGCACCCGATCCCTAAATACTGTCCACTTTTTTGATACAGCCTGAACACAGAGCGGGTTGGTGCAGCGATTAAGTCAGTGGACTCTTATTCGGGAAGGTCGAGGCTCACGTCTCTCTCCGTTGGACGCTAGTCATTTAGATTTGTCATGGTTGCCTTAATTAACTTACAGCGTCCGTTCCAGGCTCGTCTAAAACGACCACCACAGATTTCTGAACCCATATCTTTCCTGTGTGCCTGTCTTCAATGACCACCTCATCGACGGGACATTAACCACTCTCCTTTCATATCTGTCTTGGGCGTTCTTTTATGAGATTGTTTATCGCATTTTGGCTTTATTATGCTTTTCTAGAATTGGTGACAGTAGTACACCTACACGAAAGCAAGAGGAACGATCGCGCTCGGAGTCAAGGTTTTCGTCCTAAATTAAGATATAAGCAAGGCTTAGCCAGAAATGGAAGAAGTCGAACCTGCAGACGGCCAATCGCTTAGAAAAACTAGCATATTTGGCGCGAGTTGGACGAGGCACAACAAATTTATGTTAGCTTAGTTTCCAGCTAGTGGGTGGCACAGTGGAAAGAGTACAACGTCGTAACCCGAGGGTCCTGGGACTCTATGTGGAAGCTTTTTCTTCTTTTTCAGTTTTTACGTTACTTACACTGCAAATAAACGGAAGTAATGCCCAGTATATTGTATTTATTAATATTTTCGTAAAAGACAGGCAAAAGACAGGTCAACGAATATCTGGGACTAAAAATAAAAACTAGAAGTTTGTAACAAATATAGATACTCTTATTATTTTAAAGTTTATTTACATGTGCTGGGTTTACATACATCGTAAAAACAGAAGGAGCAATAATCTGCTTCGCATCTTCCACGCCTTACAAACGCCACATTTTTACAATTACGTGGTGGTTTTAAAGTCACTATAAGAAGACAAATTTGGTTTAAATCCAAAAAATGTTCTGTCTCATAACACAGTGTGGCAGCAATCCACGCGTAGCGCGTCATTTCACCAAACATTGGCCATGAAATAAATTTGATGCCCTCTTCTCGGGATGAAATAAGAGCATTTTATAGATTTTTGATCAAAATCTTTACCTAATGATAAAAATCGTCACTAGCCGAGTTTCATCTTGAAAAATCTCGTCGTGTGTTTGTGGATTTATTCGGCCTCCCCAGGAGTCAACTGACAGAAGAAATTTGTCATCCTTCGTGCAAGGCTTCATCACATCAAACAATTTTTGAATGATGTGGGTGTAAGTTTCCCAAGTTTTGATGATGTAATGACGCTATTCCTATATTTTGCCGCGTACTCATTATCAAATTTTCCTTTGCCTTTCCTTTCCATGCGTGTTATGGGGTTGGGGTGGGTTGTTTGGGGAAGGAGACCAGACAGCGAGGTCATCGGTCTCATCGGATTAGGGAAGGACGGGGAAGGAAGTCGGCCGTGCACTTGGAAAGGAATCATCCCGGCATTTGCCTGAAACGATTTAGGGAAATCACGGAAAACCTAAATTAGGATGGCCGGACATGCGTGTTATGAAAACATTAATAAATACTATATATTGAGCATTATTTCGGTTCATTTTCAGTGTAAGTAACGCAAAAATTGAAAATTAAAAAATGTTTCTGCATAAGGACTTGACCTCACGACCTTTGCGTTATCATTCTGTGCTCCTTCCGCTGTGCCAACCACTAACGGTAAACTACACCAACACTAATGACTCGTGGTCATCCGACCCGCTCCAAAAATGCTATTTTTCCATACCTTTGGCCATCTGGAGCCCCCACTTTCATTCCCGGTCAAGCCATGGATTCATACACATTACAAAAAAGTAAGTATGTTTGTTCCACATCTCCTGCTAAACCACTGGACCAATGTCCAGCAAACTTGATACACGTATCACTTACTATCTGGAAAGAGTCGCTCTTTTTCTCGCTAACTGCCCCCCCCCTTCCCCCGCCCCCATAAAATGAAGAAGGAAAAGAAGTTGATTGATTACTACATTTTTCGCTATTCATGCAGTAAAACTGCCGCATCAGGCATGAGCTTTAAATGTGTTACTTCTTTGGTACTAAGTCTGTTCGCAACGCATTTCGCAGACAGTATCCATGTATGCCACTGAAATTACCTACAGAATTATATCATTGCACGACACTTAGTTTAGGACGGGGCCGACGAGATA
Organism: Schistocerca nitens; assembly: GCF_023898315.1. Classification (NCBI taxonomy): domain Eukaryota; kingdom Metazoa; phylum Arthropoda; class Insecta; order Orthoptera; family Acrididae; genus Schistocerca; species Schistocerca nitens. Next base: position 482,021,371 of record NC_064615.1, read on the forward strand.
TAAGAGTCCTGTGGGGTGCGTCACAGCATTTGATACTAGAGGTTTTACGAGCTCAATCTACCGTCTCTGGCGGCTAACGAATTGCTATTTCAGAACTTTCATACTTCCTAACTGCGCGTTTAAGCACATGCAAGCTCCCGATTCATAGTTAAAACCTTTAGTGAGAACCTTTTCACTGGCATACTATAGTGCGATCCACGAACGATGGCGGTTCGCGCAGTCAGAGACGGACGGGGATTGCATTGTTGCCGGTTCAAAGCGACGGCTGCGGTAAGCACATACTCATGGATTGCGCTTGAAGAAAGCACGTGTACCGCAAATTATCTCTCTCGCTTGCTTGTGCAGTATCTGTCGCTTCCCACCACCGTCAACTGCGACAGTGCGCAACAAATGGAATAAAAATTAACTGAATAACTACGATCTCGTTTAATGCTCGCATTGGCTACGACATTCACAGCAGAGCGCTGAGAACACTATTGAACGCTCATTGGTCGTCGGATCACTCTGACGTAGATGCACAGAACAAGCCTACACTCGACCGCCATCGTTCGTGATTCCAACTATAGTTTCCTGTGAGCCCTGGACAGGGCCGAACGTCCGTTATGTATGTCGGGCATGGCAACAGGTCTGACGTCACAAGTTCGTTGCAGGGACCGTATTTCTCATGGGGCCCAGTTCAAGAGATGTGACGTCATAAACACTGAGCTGGCTGAAACGGAAACTATAGTCGAAATTCGCTAGGGTTACTGTGAATTACGTGTACGAATACGTGAGAAATATGTTAAATATATTTGAAATCTATGTGACCAGTGCGTATTCCGACAAAGAAACGGATAAAAAGATCTCCCTAAACCCCTGAATCGATTTCAGCCAGATTAAGAACACATTCGAGTTATTAATTACTAGAAATACTATGGGGATAAGAACCAGCAACATCCCATCGGGATAGTAGTGATAACTCGGAGAGAGGAGGGGTGAGGAGAAGATGAATACACACAGGAGGAGAAGGAGGAAATGGACACAGATAGGGGGCGGAGGAAATGGATAGAGAGCAGGGAATGGGGGAAAGGACAGAAAGGGAAGAGAAGGAGATGGACAGAGAGAGGGGAGGAAATGGACGGAGGGAGGGAGGAAGAGGAGTGGAAAGAGAGGGAGGGGGGAAGAGGAGATGGACTAATAGAAGATTGGAATAAATATATACCCGTGTAAGGCCGGATACTCAGCTACTATGCTATAGGTTCGGACGGAAGTCGTGATGACGAATAGGAGAGGTCCACTTGTAAGTGCATAATGGCTGTACTATGGAGCCAGAAAGAGACACCGGAACGAAGCGCAGTTTTGAATGATACCGCAGCAGGTGCCTCCTCCGGGCGGTACATCTGGCAGTCTTCCCGAAAACAAGTCCTCTCTTCCGCGAAATGGTACAGTGCCACCACCTCTTTTACACGACTGCGAAAAATAAAAACGTCGTTGAGTCCTATCTCGTTGGTCGGAGCACTGTTCGTGTATTTTCGTCGCTGCCTTGAACTGCAGCCTCTCAGGTTCTTCTCTTTTTCTCCCTTAGAGTTATTCATTAGGCTGTCGTAGCGAACTGTAGCGCTTCAGAAGCAAACACCCCTATCCAAAATGGAGTCTTCTCAACGGCCTAAAAAATGAAGGCTCCGTCTTACTATTTCCGTCATGTAAGCAGCTGTCTCTCCTCGTATACTGCATTCTGGCTCCCTTCTAGTTGAATGTCGTTCGCAGAATTTTGGAACAGAGTATATGTATTTCACAAGCCACTTCACGGTGTGTGGCTGTGGGTACTCTACATTTAACTGTCACCAGCATTTCCCACCGCCCGCTTTCATAGTTAAATTCTTGAAGGATCCGCCGTAAGACTCATAAAATCGAATTTCTCTGATTTTCTCAATCTCAGTCATTTCACAAGACGTAAGTGAGACAAAATAATATTTTTAAGAATCATGATTTGGCACACTAGCTCTCACTTCTCTAGTAAATCTGCCAGCTTTGGTCAAACAACTGGCCATTCTCAGGCAAATGTGATAAGTGATCTATTTTGGTTTGTGCTCGTTGTGCGTAAGGACGACCTGTTATTTGACAGAACCTGCTAAATAAATATTTAACTGCTGTTAAGGCAAATGAGTTTCTCCAGAAATATTTAGAAGGTGTAAATCATTTCTCTTCAGAATAGTATGCTGTCTGCCACATCTTGAAGTGTCCGATCTTGGAATTTTATCTGTAAACCCCTAAGTTACACAATGCATCTCCTGTAACGCTTCTTGTTTTCTGTTGGTCTTGCTATTGTGTATTTTAATTTCTTTTGCTACTCTGTACGTTTTAGTATAATAATAATCGGACTTTGAAAAAATTACGGTATCACAGAATCGAATTTGGTGACTCCCTTTTCCCAGTTTATGATTTGCTACTGCTGATTTGTCAGTATTGTCCAGACGACAGCCGGCCGCGGTGGTCTAGCGGTTCTGGCGCTGCAGTCCGGAACCGCGGGACTGCTACGGTCGCAGGTTCGAATCCTGCCTCGGGCATGGGTGTGTGTGATGTCCTTAGGTTAGTTAGGTTTAAGTAGTTCTAAGTTCTAGGGCACTTATGACCTAAGATGTTGAGTCCCATAGTGCTCAGAGCCATTTGAACCATTTGAACCAGACGACAAATGGTGTTGTGTTTTCGTTGAGGACTGAAATGAGGCAAGTTGTGCGTCTCAGTGTTAAATAAAACAAATAGCACCAACACTTCTAAAGTGCATGTTGCATAACACACATCGGGGCAGTTTCAATTCATTCTCCTTACATAATTAAATTTTCACTCTGCAGAGGAGTGTGCGCTGATGTGAAACTTCCTGGTACATTAAAGTCTCGAAGGTAGCAGACGAGGTACTGGCGGAAGTACAATTGAGAGCACGGGTTGTGAGTCGTGCTTGGGTAGCTCAGCCGGTAAAGCAGTTGCTCGCGAAAAGGAAAGGTCCCGAGTTCGAGTCTCGGTCCGACACACAGTTTTAATCTGCCAGCAAGTTTCATTCTCTTCACATGTTTGTGCAGTTATTTTGATATCCATCTACTAAGTATTTTCACATCTGCTGCAAATGTCTGTTTGCCCTAGTGACTATTTACCTCATTCCTTTCTGATTTCAAATCATCAATCATTTAAAGTACATACGGAAGTTCAAATGGTTCAAATGGCTCTGAGCACTATGCGACTTAACTTCTGAGGTCATCAGTCGCCTAGAACTTAGAACTAATTAAACCTAACTAACCTAAGGACATCACACACACCCATGCCCGAGGCAGGATTCGAACCTGCGACCGTAGCAGTCCCGCGGTTCCGGACGGAGCGCCTAGAACCGCTAGACCACCGCGGCCGGCGCATACGGAAGTCATTGTAATTCTTGCATCTTGGAGTTTTCCTTATTCTCTTTCATTACGTGTGGAACACCCACGTTTGGAAAACTTTTATTTTGCTCCTAAAATCCCTCGCAATGTCCTAAATGTTATTAACGTATTCTGAAGAGGATATTCATAATTTAAAGTTATTTTGGTTCGGTTAGTAAAGTATGAGTCACATAAAAATCTTGCATCTGGCATCTTGTACCAGCAAACAAGCCTTGCAGTAGAAATACCGTGTGTGACTGTGCAGGGGTTCAGACACGTAACTCGCACTCTTACTGCCTTAGGTGGCCGCACTGGTAACGCAACGTCCTCGAGGCCACCCTGTCGAGTGGGGACTAATTCGACTTTTGAAGTCTGACTACTACGTTTTGACCACAAATCTGGAAAGTCTGACCTGTCACATGTTGGCTGGACAAAGCCCCCTTTCCATCAGATACTGGGAACTAACTCCGGCGTGCTGAGCGAAAGGACAGACGACAACGAATACACACAGTGGACGCAAATTGGGGAGGAGCGGGTTTCAAATGATCCTCCAGCCATCGAATAAATGACATTGAGACAGAAGAATACAGTCTCGCGTTAAACTGTAAAAACTGGACTTACAGCCTTTTGCCCAAAGAAGAGTGAGTCAGAGTTCTACTGCATCCACAAGTGGAAAAGTCACCTGTGAACTGTTTTAAACTTCTCGTATTGGAAATATAGCTTTCTGTCACGAAGTATCATTCAGTGCAAGCTTGTTATACACAACACTCTTAAAATTTCACTCGCTTGCTACATCCAAGCAGCTTCCTGAAATTGTTCTGCGTCCAGACCTGTCAGCCAACTAATGGTGGTCCTCTGTAGTGTCCTGCTTCCTGTAGGCCTTTCTCAAAGATTTATCTCCATCATGCGTTGTAAAATACCTCACTTTATGAGAAATTCACTGCTCCTGAGTGCCTAGCTCGGCTCTGGGGTAAGCGAGTTCGAACCGTGGTGGTGGACGAAATTTTGACTGCCAGTATTTGGCCGGAAAGGAGGGGACAAGTGATAGCGTAAAGTTCCTGTTCATCAGTCCTGGATTAAACTAAAAGCGCCTCTCTCTCTCTCTCTCTCTCTCTCTCTCTCTCTCTCTCTCTCTCTCTCTCTCTCTATTCCCGTCATAGATAACAACGCAAAACCAACCCTTGACACTTCAATGTAAGTCGAACGAAGACAACAGCAAATCACCCAGACTCAGACCTCGGCTAGAACAGCGGTGCAGGATTCATTCGTCTGCTCCCATACGCTCATTCCTCAGTATGGGACTAATTCGACTTTGAAGTCTGACTATTACATTCTGACCACAAATCACTTTAAGTCGGTTATGGAAAGTCTGACCCATCACATGTTGACTGGACAAAGCCCCCTTTCCATCAGATACTGGGAACTAACTCCGGCGTTCACAGTAACCGAGGACGTTAACCCACGGTCGTGGCCGTGAATGATGATAAAATATGCCAAAATGCATAGAAATATTATTAAAATTGTGTGCCAGACCGGTGCGGCGGCGCTGTTCTTTCCGTCCCTTTACGACGAACCTGCACCTACCTGTGAACATTGTCTCAGCAGATCATCAGTAGCGAAGCCGAGTGAAACCTACTGTACTTCGTCGTGAACCAGGCTGTAATTAAAGTCACTAATCTATGTTTCCGGAGAAAATTTTCATATCAAATGTAAGGTTGGAAATTTTGTCCTCAATTAATATATTCTGAAACTTAGGTGAACAAGTATCACTGCCAAGCCCGTGCTAGTCTTAACACAGTCACTCACAATCCCTTTCACTCACGTTAGCAAGTTTATGATGTTGCATTTCCCGGAAACGTAATAGCTACAAAAATACTGATTGTTTTAGATCGATAATGCTCGCCAAATATTAAGTCTTTCGGTACCAAATGCAGTCACATTTTTTAGCCACCGACCTGCTCAATACGCCACGCGGAATATATGTCTTATCTCCTCACAAAATTCACTTAAAAATTTCGAAATTTCTACACACACATCGGAATAATTATGCCGTCACTTTCCAACACTTTTGATGTATGAAACATTGCTAGATCCGGCAACTTATCATTTCCATCGGAACTACTACTGCACACGTCCGATCTGTTCCATGTCTAGGCTTCGACTCCTCTCTAGAATACTCTAATACGTCTTCTCTACCAGCAGAGAAAGGCGCGCGAAGAATATTGCTTTACAATTGGTCAGTTTACTTGACAGCCAATAGCAAAACAACATTCTCCCGCGTAAGTCCGCGCTTTTTATCAATAACCAATGGCTAAATAGTTAACCTAACGACTGCACCTTTTACCGACGTAATTATCTAATATGCTGAAGTTTTGTTTATGCATAAAGTTATTTACTATTGTTATTTATACCTGAATTAACTTTCCCTTTACCATAAACTTACTTCAAAAATCTATTCTACAAAAACGCCCTTTGTTCATATCCATACTTCTTCGAAATGTTGACACACTAAATCCTACTATAACTCGTTAAACAATTATCTTCATATTAACATTAATCCACACTCACGCATCATTCATACTGCTAAAACACATTTATAACATTTTACATACACAAAAAGACATACTAACACTTTATGAAAATACTAGAACAGTTTATGAAAAAAATCTATTACTTTAGTGCACTCTACTGGGCAGAATCGAAACTAAATCACAGTCCCTCTATCCAATATTGTTCTCTATCGACTGATACATAAACTACGTGCGCGTCCAGTCTCGCGTCACCATCTGTCACTATCCAGCTCTGAGAAACATCTCCCACTTATCCGTCTCCAAGGCAGGATCGTTATACGGCGCTACGCCTCACCGGGACTCGAACATATAACCTTTTGTGGGAAAATGCCGCGCAAACTGAGCTATCCAGGAGTGACTAATGACCCGCCCTCTGCAGTATTCTTTCTTCGAGAAGTGATAATCTCGAAAGGTATGCAGGAGAATGTAAGTGAAGTTTGGGTAGTAGCGGAGTGATGGTAAGTGAAGTACGGCTGTGAGAGCGGGTCATGAAATGTGGTGGACAGCTCAGTCGGTAGAGCACTAGTCTGCGAAAGGCAAAGGTTCGAGTCGCACCTCGGCACACAGTTTTAATCTGCCCCGAAGTTTAAGATCAGCCCACAATCCACTGTAGACTGAAAAGTTATTCCGCTGTAGAAACATTGCCAGCGTATACACGGTCCAGTCACATTAATGTGACTGCCTGTCAAACCCCTGCATAACCACTTTCTGCAGCGGGGATGTGCAGGAAGACGGTCAGTCTGGTTCAGGTTGGTACCGACAGGGATGTGGAGCCACTCCGAGTCCAGTGCGCCAGGTTTTTCAGTTGAGGACCAATAGGTCGAACAGTCCGGTCGACGTGCTCCACAGATTCTCGATTGGGCGTAGCTCCGTGGAATTTGGTGGCGAGTTGAGTATGGTCAACTCGTCTTGGAGCTCTCAGAACCACAGTACACTGCGAGCTGTGTGACACATTGCATTGTCCTGCTTGTTGATGCCATAGTGCAGAGGAAAAACAAACTATATGTTGTGGTGATCGGTCCCCAAAGATAGTCACACTTTTGTTGATCCGTTGTGACTTCTAGAATGACTGCATTACCCAGGGAATGCCACGAAAAGATTTCCTAGACCAAATGCTCCCTCCTCCAGTATGGACCATTCAGACGATTGTTGCAGCGTGTTTTCTTTCAGTCCGATGGAACGTAAAACGTGACCCATCTGCTGTATCGCATTTACGTAAACCTTTACACGAAATTTTAATGAGTGTGCAGAGGTAAAAACGCATTGCGTGGACTTTGCGTACAGTTCATTTTAGGTAGTACATCATTGCGTATGAAATTTAGTCAACATATCGAAATTGTTTTTAAAGCTGAAAGCAGATCGATAGCTATCACTGTTCTCGAGATATTATATGATATGTCGGCGGACGCGCTGTGCCGTGACCGCGCGCGGGTTGCTCGCAACGCGACCGGTACTTCGTCCTGCTCGTCGTAAACCATGTGGTTGTATCAACCGCAAATTTCGTAAACGGTTCAAGAAATCGAAACGTGTGTTTTTGCAAACGATAACTTGTGAAAAGTCATGTATTTCGTCGCATGATAAATATCCTAAATCTGTTTATCTACCGAGATATGAAAGTAACTACAGTTTTTCAGAAGGGATAGATGAATTCTTTTAAACAGCATTTAATAGCATGTGGAATGAGAAGTTAAACCGAAACTAATTTGCTAGTATGTCATAAGATGTAATTTACTAAATATCTACAGCTATTGATTATTCCCTTTGGTAAGTAACAAACTTTTTTTTCTTTATCCAGTGTACTTCACTGATTGAAGACGCGTTTCGCCTTTTACTTTAAGGCATCTTCGGTGGAATCTAGAATGATTCAGTTTTGTTTTGATATGTGATACTTGCAGATTATAAAACAGTTCACATCTTTTTTTACGTGAATGACTGATTACTTACAGTGAATCGAGTTTTTGGCGGACATATACGTTTCCCCTCACCTTGTCACATGCTGGAGGTTGAACTAAAACTTAGATTATGGAACATAAGCACATTTTCATGTTCGCTCTTTTTTCTTCTGTCACTAGCAGTAGACGTTTTACCGAAAACTCTGATTTGAAGTCGTAACTACAGTGTGATCACCTCATGTCCCTTCCTGTCTGGTTTGTTTATGTACATGTTGCCAACCTGCAGAATTATATGCTGAAAACTAATGTTTGTTTATTTTTGTTCTCCTTATATCTGTATGTGTGTGTGGCTAGCCAGTGATAGTTATAGAAAGTTGAAAGTGAATCCAGTAGTTGTCAGACAGTGGTTGAAAGATTTGGTGTTCAGCTGATTTCAGTTTTGGTTTAAATGTTTTGTGGAGGAGTGCATGGAAGAGTAAATTCACTGCTTACATTAATAGATAGTATTTCAACAGATGATTATTATCAGAATACTATCACCCAACCCCTTTGTCCTCACTCTTTGACGGCGCATAATACGTCCTGTCAACCAACCCCTATTGTTGTCAAAGTTGTGCCGTAATTTCCTCTTCCTCCTCTATTTAATTCCGTTACTCTTCTTTAGTCACACGATCCTCGTACCTAATCTTCAGCATTCTTATTGATCACTTCGTTTTGAAAGCGTCCATTGTCTTCTTGACAGAACTGTTCATCGTCCACGTTTCACTTACATACAAGGCTGCACTCCACACAAATACCTTTGTAAAATAGTATCCAACCATTAGAATTTATATTCGATGTGAACAAATTTTCTTTTTCAGAACGCTTATCTTGCTATTGACAGTCTTCAGTCAGGTTTGCGTCTGCACCAGGAAATGCCTTACAATTTAAAATCTGGTTTCGAAACTCTGTTCCAAATATATATTCTTTCATGATTCTTAAGCAAGGTGCTGGTGATGATTTCATTATGCTCTGTGGGAAATTCTATCAGGTGGCTCCCACTTTCATCCCTTCCACCTAGCCTTTGTGTTCTTACTGTTTTCGTGTACCTGCTACCATATCACATTTTAAATTTTTCTCTCGCTTAACTATCTGAATAATCTCTTTTATCGTTCATTGTTTCAATGTGTTAGGAGATAGTGAACAATCATGAACGGTAGTCATGAAATCTGTTTATGTTGAAATGAGAAAACATGAATAATGAAATATGTGAAAGAGTACATTGTACAGAAAATAAAAAATTGGTATGTCTTCACCGAACTTCGTCTTTCCTTCATGTAGGTGTAAGATACAGTTATTCAAACACACCGGTCGTTTCGGTGGGTCCCACCCCGTACCTCAGTGGCTGTCCGTCATTGGCTACCGCTAGCGTCTGCCGCTTCCAGATGGGAACGCCAATTCCGCGAGCCGCCGCGTCAAAGCGGAAAACGCTTGCCGCTGCCGTTGCCGCACGCCGCGCTGCCGCGCTCTAGTGGGAACCGGCCTTTAGAGCCACAGCGATAAAGCCAACGCTCGTCCGTAGTGACTACAAGGCTAAAGGAGTCATCTGGACTGACCTGACATAGTTGCAATAATTCCGCTCCTGTCTCGGTTAGACGAGCTTTTTGCAAGGAGATAACGATTCGCGGAACCCAAAAGGGAGGGTTGGTGACGACGCGATGCTCAGAATGTCGTGCAAGATGTTGAAAACTGATCCAAGACTTATTTTATGATCGTCGCCGCGATCTGATATGCCGGTCTTGCAGCACCAGGACTGCCACTTTTGCGATTGCCAGTTCTCCTCAGAGGGATGGCCTATCCACTTAGTTGTCCGTCGTTCAGACTTGTTCGACACGCTGGAAGCGTTGGGCCATCTTACCACCTTATCGCAGTACGCTTCCACAGTCCATTTAGATGCAGAAGACTAATTACCGTACGACTCTCCACGATATGAGATAGATGCGCCATCTTGTTTCGGTTCCTCCTGTGGCGTGTCCTGGTGTTGTGGTACACATTGAAATCCCCGCACCACGACTGCGGACGTATACATGGAAACAAACAAAGAATTAATTACGTAACTAATTTTCCGAAGTGATAATTAAACTTTACGATCTCCGGGTCAGTGACCCGCCGTGGGGCGGCCAGCCAGTGTGGGACGGGCAGAGCCGGTAGCGCGGCGCGGCGCCCTGCTGGGCCGCCGTGTTTGCGGAGGCCGGCGCCTACAGGGTGTTTGCGCTGCTTGTTTGGGCGCCGTGGTTTTCGGGGAAGCTCACTTGTTTCATGTCGGCAGGGAGGGGAGCAACAACAGACACCTGTGCCAACAGCGACACCGACCCGGCGAGCCACTCTGGCTGGCGCGGGGCCCACGTAAGCAGCCCGGAGACAGCAAAAGTTAGTGGCTTTTGGCTACACTGCTCATCAATTACCAATCGGACGGTAATACCATAAGATATTCTTAGAAGGGAACCTCCCCATCGCACCCCCCTCAGATTTAGTTAAAAGTTGGCACAGTGGGTAGGCCTTGAAAAACTGAACACAGATCAATCGAGAAAACAGGAAGAAGTTATGTGGAACTATGAAAAAAATAAGCAAAATATACAAACTGAGTAGTCCATGCGCAAGATAGGCAACAGCAAGGAAAATGTGAGCGCAGGAGTGCCGTGGTCCCGTGGTTAGCGTGAGCAGCTGCGGGACGCGAGGTCCTTGGTTCAAGCCTTCCCTCGAGTAAAAAGTTTATATTTTTTCATTTTCAGATAATTATTATCTGTCCGTCCGATGCGAGGTAACTGCGCCGTAGTATGGAGACGCTACACCTAAACAAACATCGAAACACACGACGTAGCGAACAGTCAACTGCCAGCCAGGGAGCCTTGTTAGCAGGAATACTCTCTCTTCCGTGCGCTGTAGTCGACTGACGTCGTGTGTTTCGATGTTTGTTTAGGTGTAGCGTCCCCATACTACGGCGCAGTTACCTCGCATCGGACGGACGGACAGATAATAATTGTCTGAAAATAAAAAATTAAACTTTTCATTCGAGGGAAGACTTGAACCAAGGACCTCTCGTTCCGCAGTTGCTCACGCTAACCACGCGACCACGGCACTCGTGAGTTTACACTGTCCTTGATGTTGCCTATCTTGCGCATGGACTACTCAGTTTGTATATTTTGCTTATTTTTTTCATAGTTCCACACAACTTCTTCCTGTTTTCTCGATTGATCTGTGTTCAGTTTATCAAGGCCTATCCACTGTGCCAACTTATAACTAAATCTGAGGGGGGTGCGATGGGGAGGTTCCCTGGTTAGAAGTTGCGCTGTGTCGAGTATCAAGTAGCACGATCACAGGAACTCTACTGCGTGTGGAATTATTGAAACAATATATTGGAAGAAAGAGTTTCTACAATGATATATAGAATAAAATGTTTCCATTTCTAGGCAGTGTGGGATTAGGTCAACTGAACCAGCCATCTTTATAGTCAGCTTCGTCCCGTGACATAACGATATTATGGTGTGTGACAATAGCCCCCACGGCGCTATGGAATCCCTATCAGATTCTACACTGAATTTCCCACCGAGTTAGCCCCTCTTCAACTAGAATCTATCGCAGGTCCCTCGATTAAAAGACGGCGCGTAGTAGTTGGAGTTAGGGACAGGTCATACCTGCGTGCAACAAGGATAGCAGAAATGCTCCACAAAGCCACCGTCCATGCCAACCAGCATGGATTCCGAAAACATCCATCATCTGATATACAACTCTGTTTTCTCACAAGACACTCTGCAAACCACGACCCAAACCAGTCAAGTGGCTGCGGTTTTTATCGGTTTCCGAGAATCATTTGACTCAGTACACCGTCTACGCCTATTATCTGTGGAGTACCGAGCGAAATTTGAGTGCACAGAATTTTTTGGTAGGCAAGATGGCAAGACGTCAAACTTGATTGCGCATAAGCGTCATTGCATACTGATTGTGAAGCTGTAGTAGGACGCGTTACACCAATGGCAGCAATAATAGTGAGGCATCCCTGAAGAATTCTCAATTGTTCAACAGATTTAGAGAATCCTGGATCGTCGTTAGTCACGACGGGTCTGATAAGGGACTTAAAGTCGTGTGAAATCTTCTGGGAGAGGGAAACAACTACACGAGACGCAAGGTAAGTTCACAGGACCTTTGCGACATGTGTCCAGCAGCAGCGTGCACGTGAAATACCTGGCTATTAGAACCGGCGCCGGCCGCAGTGGCCGAGCGGCTCTAGGCGCTTCAGTCGGGAACCGTGCGACCGCTACGGTCGCAGGTTCGAATCCTGTCTTCAGCATGGATGTGTGTGATGTCCTTAGGTTAGTTAGGTTTAAGCAGTTCTAAGTTCTAGGGGACAGATGCTCATAGTGCTCAGAGCCATTTGAACCATTTTGAACAGAAGAATCTGTTCGCCACGCGCAGAAGATCGGCGTAGTACGGTTCGCTGAAAATGAAAAGGAAGTGCGTCGGGTTCATAATGAAACTGAGTGTATGCTATTTGACCATTATACTCAGCAAACAAAAAGAAATGAATCAAATCAGCGGTCTGCGCAACAGGTGGATTTGCTGAATGGCTAAATGTTAAAGAGAGACTCTTGAAGATGTGGAGAAATTTCGTTGTTTCGAATGAAGAGTTAAAGATGGAGGGTGCAAGTAAGACGTATAGCAAGCAAGTCAGGAGACATAATGGCTTTCTCTGTAAAAAATCTAAAATTCAAAAGTATAAGCATTGAAATCACGAAGATTCGCGTTATCCCTTTCAGTGGCGTGAAATGAAGGTTGCGGGAAAGACAGAAATGTAAAACTAACCTTTCATGATTGTTTCATTCTTTACCTCATATATTCATCTGGTCTGTAACAGCCTCCTGTAATACCATTCTGCAACGAATCAACGAGAAGAAACGCCTAGAACAGGACTAAATGAAACAGAGAGGAACAGTTGGGCATACATTACGATACGAGTGATTGCTGAGGAGTGCAGTTAAGAGGATGCTGGAAGGAAGTAATCACGGGAGTATATAAGACAATCGTAAATATCTTGTCTTGCAGCATTTGTGATGAAATGTGAAGAGGATATTTAGAAAGCGTCACTAATTTGAATCTGCGTCAAACCGAAATTTGGCTTGTGACCGAAACAAAGAGAAACCATAGTACACGTGCGAGAGAGATTACTCGCAAAGCACTTGTGAAGCCTTTCTAGAATACCACTAAAGTGCCTAAAACACTCACTTTTATGTTCTTGTGAGGCATGATAGACTTAATTTGATGTGTGGTTATGATAACATCGGAAAGGAACATTCCTGTTTAGCATGCCTTTGTGCTCAACAGATGATGGGCGGACGGGGATCTTAACCGTCCACTATTATCACTGCGCCTCCCCGCTCAGCGATCATAACAGAACCGGCGTCTATAGCTGCGGCTGGTGTCCTGTTATTTGTAAGACGTTGGTGGACTGAACCACTGTGGCGCACTTCTCCACACAAACAACATTTACACGTGGATTATTTGTACTTAGTCATAGGCACTGTAATCGGGGTAGAGACATGATTCTCTTCCAACAGTTTCAGCGTAAGCTCATATCCATATTTGATTTCAGTCGTAATGAATTAGCAGATCGATTTTGGCGATAGAGCCGACAAGGAAATTATTCGCATCGTGCACCAATTTAATTTTTTAAACAGTACATTAGAATAGAAAAAAGGAAAATGGGTTTACATTGAGATCAGATATCACATACTATGGGAACTTGTTTTATTTACGGCTAAAATGTGTCTCCAAGCTCAGCACCTTCACGCGGGCTACCGTTTCCTGTTGAGAGCAACTCAGTTGCTACGTCAGTGAACTATATGGCCGACCGAGGTGGCCGAGCAGTTCTAGGCGCTACAGTCTGGAACCGCGCGACCGCTACGGTCGCAGGTTCGAATTCTGCCTCGGGCATGGATGTGTGTGATGTCCTTAGGTTAGTTAGGTTTAAGTAGTTCTAAGTTCTAGGGGATAGATGACCTCAGAAGTTAAGTCTCATAGTGCTCAGAGGCATTTGAACTACATGCTCGAAGTTACGGAGCTGTGAAACGATGTGTCAATCTAAGAAAAGTAGAAACACAAGAAAAGTTGCGTTAACCTCTCTGGCAATATCGAAAAGGACTGTTCCAACAAAGCTTCAAAATATACTATGCGCGAGAGGTCTGGTCTTTGGCCTTAGCAGCTGCAGGCATGATTCTGCCATTTGAACTGCTGCTAACGGTGGCTAGTGGAAATAATGACTAAAAAGATGGCTCGCCAACCACCTACACAGTAAGCTCTTTGCGCTGGTCGCATTAGGTTCAAAGAATTCAAATGAATTTATCCCCAGCTCCATCTATGCCCCTTGAAGTGCAGTTTCCATTAAGACATTCAAAGACAATACTGCCCTTGTTGAATATGAGAGGAAGTCCAATGAACTTAAGTCATGATATCCGTAACGTGCTTTGAACTCAGTATACCTTTCTTGCAGCACAGGCTCTCCCGGTCAGTCGATCGAATGCCTGATTCACATACCTTAATTTGGTTTTCCTACTTGACTATCTTCCAAAATTCCTTTGTTAATTTGTTTCCTTGAAAAATATAGGAGGATCAAATTAATCTCTGCTGCTGTGACAAAAGTACGATGAAAATCATGAAAACGGAAGATATCACAGAGTAACAGTAATATGAAAATATTATCGATCGCTTCGCCAGACTCAGCCGCTTAGTTATGTGAATTAATGGAAGAAGTGCTAATAGGATCAATGATGATCGTTAATGCTTCCTGTAACAGAGCCGAAAGCGTCACAAAAGCTCCAGACGAACTCCTTTCGAAGAAGCTACAAGAAGTTGTTCATCACAAAGGTTTACTTCCTCGCACAAGACCTTGCAACGACTATAAAAGTAAAAATTAGATAATTTATGACTTTTAGAGCTGCATATTGCCAGTCCTCCAAACCGAGCATTCTAAGCGAAAGGAGTAGTGGTAAGAAAAGAAAGGAACCTGAAGTATCGAGCTGACAGCTGGGTCATTACTTCCTGTGCTACTTAATCTTTAGCCACTTAGCTTCATTCATTATGCGTTAAGGGTCTTTCTACACCAAGTTCATTAGAGACGATTTAGTTAACTGTAGTGACACCACTCGTAAAACGGAACACAGAGAATTATATTACATCGATATTAAGTAGGACTATCGTTAGCTTCCGTAAAAGAAGAACACGCATCACATTTTTACAGCGACGGCTATTTTCAGAAGTCTACGAAGCGCGTTATCGACAGGAAACCAAAAGCATATCAAACTGACTGGACGTAATTAAAATTTCTGTAGAAAGAAATTAGCCTAGACACGGCGCCATTTGTTCTCGTTTTATCAGACAACGGAGAGTTAATGGAAAAGCGGCATCATTTACATTCCTACATCAACGCGTATCTCAGAGAAAGCGGGAGGAATATAGCTCGCTTCCTCAGTTCTGAGCAGGCCGCTACGGCAACAGAGACTTGCAATGAATAAACCTGTGGAAACCTTTATTTACAATACTGCTTACATGAAAGGCGATTAAGTAAAACTAATTAGAGCTACGAAAGGAATAAAAGAATGTCAGGATTTAACGTCTCGTCGACGACGAGACCATTAGAGTCGTGGAACGAAGTTGGACTGGAGAAGGCTGATGTAATATGTCGCCCGTTTCCTTATCGAAGAAATTTTCCCAGTATTTCCGCTGAGCGATTTAGTGACACCGCAAAAGCCTGCGTTCTGGTGTCGGGACCGTTATTTTGAGAAGGTACGGCTGACCTATTTCTCCACCCTTCAGTAGTCAGAGCTTCTGTTCCATTTCAAACGACCTTGCCGTTGAGCGGACTATAACTGCTAATCTTCCTTACTTTCATAATTTTCTGATACAATCTTCAACAGTTATTTTATTTATACTGGCATATGAAGGTGCAAGAAAAATCCAATTGCTTGAAATTTTATATAATAGTTCTCCAAAAACTTAAAAATTTATTTCACTGAACAAGATGTGGCTTAATTAAAATCTCGTAAGATATGATTAAGATATTTTCAACAACAAACGAAATGTTTCCACTCATGGCCGTATGAGCAAACGTGAATTAGTTGTTGTCATATAGATATAAAATCCGCCTGCTTACCATCTCGTTCGCTGTATATGTACATAACACACAGCTAGATCACGACAATTTCATTTTGGCAACGTTATTTCTTAGATACTTGGTGGCAACGGTATTTCTTAAATACTTACCGACATGTAAAGGTCAGTCTGATTCGCCACCACATGTGACTACTAGGTGTCCCCCTGAATTTCGGTGCCGCAATCTTAGCGGATTATCGGCGATGTAACTCTTCGTCTTGGTGCTGCACTTCGATTATTTTCTAATTCTCATCTTCTGTAGTGTGTGCGTTACATCGAGACGGCGTTGTTTGACGATTTTCTGAGCAGACTTCGAAGCCATGGTACGTAACGAAAGTGACAGAACGTAGATTCCTTCCAGTTCTAACAAATCATCTGTTTTTCCTTTCCACGTATTCCGTAATTGGAATTAAACGTTGATTTATTAAAGCGTAAATCTTCATTGGCTTGCAGAATAATAATGCATCTTTACAGAATATGACAGTGTGTTTAACTTTGACCTGCCTGTATTCAAAGAAAGCCTGAAGAATCAAATAAATGATAAAAAAGTGAAATGATTTATCTTGAGCTCAGTGATAACTTTTGACGTAAACTCAGCTTCATTTGTAAATAAACTGTTAATACTGTAGTAAAGACAGAATTTGAGAAATGAGAAGTAAGGTCACCCACATTGGGCTCCAAAATAAAGTGGAACAAGTTAATTGGAGGATTAAAACATAGAAACATTATGTTTATTATGCCATCAATATAAATATCAGGACCATTTTCAATGGGATAAGACATAACGCGGTAATTGGAAAGGAAGGGGAAATAAATTGTCTGATCTCAGCATTTGACGGTGTAAGTTTTGCATGAAAGCATGTTGGCAGATGTGAGGTCGGGAGAATGCGTCGCTCCTGGTTGACAGCCGGCAGCTTTTATGTTCTGCGGCTTTTCGGCGACCTCCTTCTCCCAAGCTGGCTGACTTGATCTCTCAAGTACAGTGCACTTGGCGGTTGAGCGATGTTGGTGTGCTTGCCCTCTCGGTGACTATTGTTTGTAGTGATTATCTAGCAGAGGTGGCACTAGAGTAATATTTAGAGGCGGACGTAGGATAAGAAATATAGTCAGGTGCTTAAAGATTCGTGGATCGGGTCACAAGGGAGGTTCATTCAAAATGAAGCAGTGAATTAGTATGTCACAAAGTGACAATATACATCGTAATAAATGTACGAATATGACTCAAACTGCGAAGACTGAGTCAACAATAAGTTGGCATGCCTATGGATGACATTCCCTCTCCCTCTTTCGCCCTGTGTGCTTCCTCTCTCTCAGCACTCCTAAATACTGACTGCCTGACTTCTCACTCTGATTATTCACTGTCCTCTCCCTTCATCTCACTTGCCGCTGACTGCTCCTGTCAGTTAACTGTCCTCTCACTGTCTGCTCCTGCCTAACAGTTTTCGCTACTGGTATCCCACACTGAGTGCTCCAAGCACCTAATTTTCCATTGCACTGCCTTTATTGCTGGTGGGGTCAATTTACAGAGCCTGAGACTGCGTAACCACTCTTCCAAGTCTTCATACACGATGAAAATTTTCGATTTTGTTGCGTTTGTCATGTAACGCGGGTGTTCATGCCTTGTTCTCAGGTGTTCCTTGAAACTGTACTTCACAATGTGGGGTGCGGCTCCCTAGCATATTGCTTGAAGTATTTTTCAGCATTTCTGAACTGTCAAGAAAGTAGCCACTCAACAACATACCTGCTAGTTTGTAACGGGTGTGCCTGCACTTTGCTCAAGTGTCCCCAGGTGCTAGTGACCTAGTGGCGTCCCTCTTGCTGTCCATCAGACTAGTAGGGCAACCATTTCCGAGCAAGTCAAACAGTTAAACTGTCCTTGTCTGGCTTTTGGAAAAGTCTCGCATACCAGTTGCAGTTGAAGTGCCCGGTTAAGAAGTATTACTAGTTCTATTGATCCAAATTGGCAAGTTCGCAAAGTCTCTCTCCGTGAAAGTAAGGAAGATTAGCAGTTATAGTCCGCTCAACGGCAAGGTCGTTTGAAATGGAACAGAAGCTCTGACTACTGAAGGGTGGAGAATAGGTCAGCCGTACCTTCTCAAAATAACGGTGAGAACGACCGACTGCCACGTCACCCCCAGTCCAAAGGCGTCATCAGGTGCGGCTTAGGGTAAGCACACCGCACATGTGGCCGTCGTCAGTTTTCGTGGCCTACAACGGCTACTATTCGGTCAAGTAGTTACTCAGTTGGCTTTGCAAGGGCTGAGAGTACCCCGCTTGCCAACAGCGCATGGCAGACCTAGCTGGTCACCCATGCAAGTTCAAAAATAGTTCAAATGGCTCTGAGCACTATGGGACTTAACATCTGAGGTCATCAGTCGCCTAGACTTAGAACTACTTAAACCTGACTAACCTAAGGACACCACATCCATGCCCGAGGCAGGATTCGAACCAGCGACCGTAGCAGGCGCGCGGTTCCGGACTGAAGCCCCTAGAACCGCTCGGCCACATCGGCCGGCTCCTATGCAAGTGCTAGCCATGCCTGACTGTGCTTAAGTTCGGGTATCTGACGGGAACTGCTGTATCCACCGCGGCAACGTAGTTGGGAAAGTTCACAAAATTCATAAATAAATATGGTAGTACATATAAAAGTCTTTGTCACATTGAGTCTAAAAACCGACCACTACTTTGAAATTGCACCTAGTATGGGCTTAAATGGTGACACTTTTAAACATTTGGCTCTCTGATAATTTCTAACATTTCAATTTTTTGCAGTAATAACTACTATTCCAAAGCCTTGTTTGTATTTATAGATTTATGTATTCACGTAATTTTAATATAAATATAATTTCATACGAATTTTGTTATTGTGACGTAAACTGAACTCATGCCAACTTTGTCAGATGAGGATAATAAAATTAACAGAAGTTTAATTTTTTTGTTTCACAGATTAAGATTCTTTCTGAAAGTGCAAAAGAAACAACTGTACGTCAAATAACGAAAATATTAGGTTTAAAAAGTGTGCAACAATGACGTATTACTTACTATTTCGCATTTAAAAATTTGTAAAGAGAAGGGGTTTTAGTTTCTATCAGTTTTGGTTCTAATGGTCTCTAAATTTATTGGAAATGTTATTCTAAGAATCTGAATTACGTACGTAGAATTTTAAACTATAAAATGTGAAAGGCTTGTATGCAGAATAATTATTATTGGAATACTCGAAACGAAACCGTATTTTCGTACAGTTGAAGACGTAAGAGTTAAACACAAATGATAAATTTGCATAAAATATACGAGGTTGACGTTAAAATTTCATTTTTACTCCTACATAAAGATGGTACGTAGCCCAGTTCCATCACGTAGTTCAACACATGTTATTTTCGTAGTGTGATTTACTCATTAACAGCTGGCTTTAACTGCTCATAAATCCTGACGCCGTTGCTAAATTTTGACCTCGCGTTGTGTAAATAATCGTGTCTACGTGCCTCCTGTGTTGTATTTAGTTATTCTTTCCACCAGCCAGATATCTGCACAGTGTTCCCACGCCGTTCTATGAATAAATTAATTAGCTATTCACGCGGAGCGCACGTTTTGTTAAGAGTGCAGAAGAAACGGGCGCTACTTCGCGCTAACGCCGGCAGGCCATTCCGGACTCCTGTAACTGCGGCGCCGCGCGGGACCCGATATCGCGAACGAGCTGCGGAACAAATGCGTTTAATTGAATTCGGGGATCAGCTGAGGCACGGACCGGATCCGGACTCGACTCGATTCGCTTCCAGCTGGATTAATTATTTCGTAACGACTTGCTGGTCCGTAAAAAACTCGTCGAGCGAGGGCGTGGCGAACAAAGGGCCGCCATTAAACGTCTTTTCGGCGAAGGCGGACGACTCGGTGGAGCTTGCAGCGGAGCGCCGGGCGGCGCAGGTCCCGGAGGGAGGGAGGGAGGGGCGACGGCCGGCGTGCCAAAGTACGGCTGCAGGTTTTAAATTCTCTCTCAGCCAAAAAGTCTAACATCAACGTTTGTGTAAAACTCCACCACGTTGGCAAACATTTTTAGGACGAATTCGGGGTGTCGTGTCGATTGAACCTACCGACAGCAGACGTCAGCTTTGACCCCTGACGTAATTACACGGTAGAGCCAAAGAACCTGGTAGACCTGCCTAATGTCGTGTAGGACCCCCGCGAGCACGCAGAAGTGTCGCAACAGGACGTGGCATGGACTCAACTAATGTCTGAAGTAGTAATGGAGGGTTCTGAACAGCACGTTGCAAGGCATTCCAGATATGCTCAATAATGTTCATGTCTAGGGAGTTTGGTGGCCAGCGGAGGTGTTTAAAATGGTTCAAATGGCTCTAAGGACTATGGAACATCTGAGGTCATCAGTCCCCTAGACTTAGAACTACTTAAACCTAACTAACCTAAGGACATCACACACATCCATGCCCGAGGCCGGATTCGAACCTGCGACCGTAGCAGCAGCGCGGTTCCGGACTGAAGCGCCTAGAACCGCTCGGCGGTGGTGTTCAAACTGAGAAGAATGTTCCTGGTGCCACTCTGCAGCAATTATGGACGTGTGGGGTGTCACATTGTTCTGCTGGAATTGCTCAAGTCCGTCGGAATGCACAATGGTCTTGAATTGATACAGGTGATCAGACAGGATGCTTACGTACGTGACACAGGTCAGAGTCGTCTCTAAAGGTATCAGGGGTCCCATATCACTCCAACTGCACACGCCCCCCACCATTACAGAGCCTCCACCAACTTGAACAGTCCCCTGCTGACATGCAGGGTCCATGGATTCATGAGGTTGCCTCCATACCGTTTCCGCTCGATACAATTTGAAACGAGACTCGTCCGACCAGGCAACATATTTCCAGTCACCAACGGTCCTATGTCGGTGATGACGGCCCCAGGCCCGGCGTAAAGCTTTGTTCAAAAATGGATCAAATGGCTCTGAGCACTATGGGACTTAACTTCTGAGGTCACCAGTCCCCTAGAACTTAGAACTACTTAAACCTAACTAATCTAAGGACATCACACACATCCATGCCCGAGGCAGGATTCGAACCTGCGACCGTAGCGAAAGCTTTGTATTGTGTAGTTATCAAGGGTATACAGTGGGACTTCGGCTCCGACAGCTAAATTCGATTATGTTTCTTTGAATGGTTCGCACTCTGACACTTGTTGATGGCCCAGCGTTGAAATATGCAGCAATTTGCGTAAGTGTTGCACCTCTGTCACGTTGAACGATCCTCTTCAATCGTCGTTGATCCCGTTCTTGCAGGATCTTTTTCCGGCCGCAACAGGGTCGGAGATATGATGATATACTCGATTCCTGATATTCTCTATACACTCGTGAAATGGTCGTACGGGAAAATCCCAACTTCAGCGCTACGTCGGAGGTGCTGTGTCCCATCGCTCGTGCACCGACTGTAAGACCACGTTCAAACTCCTTTAAATCCTGATAACCTACCATTTTAGCAGCAGTAACCAACTAACAACTGCGCCAGACACTTGTCGTCTTCCATATGCGTTGCTGACCGCAGCACTGTATGCTGCCTGTTTACATATCTCTCTGTTTGAATACGCATGCCTATACAAGTTTTTTGGCGCTTTAGTGTATATTGTGTACTGTGGCGGAACTGGGCAGCTGATTTACTGAAATGAGTTGCAAACGATGTAAATATGTATGACGATATAAATAATGAAAAACTGCGCCAGATACTTATTGTTTCATGCTTAGCACAACGTGTTTCGAGAATTTACTCTCATTTTCAAGTGCATTTGCTTATTTGCTATTTTTGTGCCTTTTGCATGCGTTATTTTCTGCTTCTCTCGCATTGTAATTGTCATATTGAGGTTATACTGCAATCGTAAAATCGGACAATATTAATCTTGGAATGTTTTTCTATGCTATGATGAAGATGATATTCTTGTCTGTCTACTTGCAAGTATTGTGACTCCTCCGTTAAACAGAATATCACAGCAGGTATCCAAAGGCGTTACTAACTCTTTGTGAATCCATAATCTCGTAATATCGCTGTAACACGTTTTGATTACAAAAACAAACAGTGTAAGTGATGATTTGCCTGTGTTTGATAATCTGTTTAATGATGGAGGCATGATACTTGTAAGTGGACAAACAAAAACACCGTCCCTAACATATAAAAACATTCCAAGATTAATTTTATCCGATTTCCAGATTGCAATATAGCCTAAAAAAAAGACAACTACAAAGCAACAGAGGCACAAAATCACATACGTAAACGTTACAAAAAGATGTAAACCAATGCGCTTGAAAATGAGAATAAATTCTCGAAACGCTTTAAGCATGACAACGTAAGTAACTCGTGCAGTTTTTCATTATTTTATAAATTGTGGATAACGCAGTTACAGGCTTTCTAAAATCATCGATTATGATCAATAAAATTTTTAAAAAATGTATTTTTTTTTGTTTTACAGTAACATGAAAATGACTATCAAATGACAACAACACTTTTCAGTCCCAAAATTGGTTTATCTCGAACAGTGAAAAACTTACACAAATGGTTCAAATGGCTCTGAGCACTATGGGACGCAACTGCTGAGGTTATCAGTCCCCTAGAACTTAGAACTACTTAAACCTAACTAACCTAAGGACATCACACACATCCATGCCCGAAGCAGGATTCGAACCTGCGACCGTAGCAGTCGCACGGTTCCGGACTGCGCGCCTAGAACCGCGAGACCACCGCGGCCGGCAAAAACTTACACAATGCCAGTTCTACCCGAAATGTCTCATTAACAAACAAAGTAACACCCATTAACCAGTGTAAAAAAGAAGAACATACTTAAAAATCAGACCAGTCCTACAAAACAATGATAGTAAAAGCAACATTTAAAACGATACTACAAAAAAAATCGAACGTTTCGTTCAGCATTTTCCCTTCAATAATTCTTCATTGGTCTCTAATTAAAGTATCACACAATCACGCTGCTATTAATACGCACATGGATCGAATACATGTGCCGACGGGTAAACAATGAAACCTCATCAGCATGTATATAGGGTGACTCCGTGATGATGTTACAAACTTTCAATGATGACTGAGAAGGCTAAATGTATCTGTCTGACGTTAGGAGACCCAGTCCGAAATGACAGGGTGGAAAGTTATAAGAGAAAATCGTTCTGATATCTCTGACCATTAAATACATGCAGCACTATTGTTTTTGCTAAGATTGTAGGATACACAGAAGTGATAATATAGACCAAAACAATAAACAATATTTAGTATGCATGGGCTCTAAAATACCTTGCGAGCTATGGGCACTTGCTCAGCAGTAGAGATGTGTTTAAAAGTAACAAGTGCTCATAGCCATTGAGGCATACATTATAGAGCCCGTGTTTACTACCCATTTTTTATTGTCTTGGTCCACATTATCCCCCTCTGAAAGTTCTCTACCCTGCAATCATAGCAACAACCTTAGTCAGAGGTATTAGAACGAGATTCGCTTGTAACTTTCGACTCTGACGTTTTGGAACCGGGATCCCTTACCTCAGATTGATACAGTTACCCTTCTCCTCCATCCCTCATAGTTTGTAATATCATCACGGAATCACTCTGTATATTTTCTTTTTATTGGCTTTCGGGACGTGCTCTTAGAGCCATCTCGAGCGTAGAACGATCATGCTGGCACAACAGCCACTCCCTGATAGGAGAAAATCCCCCATCCCCGGTCGAGAGTCGTACCGGGGCTCCTTCGGTTACCAATCCGCCGCGCTGACTGCATAGCTACCGAGGCGGACACCCTTTATTGTTTACATCATAATTAACCACCAAAATGTTTAGCTGAAATAATCCAATGTTCGCCACAAGAAAACAACATGTTGCAAAATCAATTTAAATAGATTTAAATATTAACTGATTCTTAATCAAAAAATTACTCTAAGCACTATGGAACTTAACATCTGAGGTCATCAGTCCTCTACACTTAGAACTACTTAAACCTAACTACATCAAACACATCCATGCCCGACG
Organism: Schistocerca nitens; assembly: GCF_023898315.1. NCBI lineage: Eukaryota > Metazoa > Arthropoda > Insecta > Orthoptera > Acrididae > Schistocerca > Schistocerca nitens. The sequence goes on from NC_064615.1 coordinate 482,045,415, forward strand.
GAGGATTCGAACCTGCGACTGTAGCAGCAGCGCAGTTCCAGACTGAAGCGCCTAGAACCGCTTGGCCACAGCGGCCGGCGATTTTTAATCCATGAGCATGCAGGACAACATGCGGCATGTGACCATATTACTAATGACCAGTACATCAAAAGAAAAACTTACACAATTTTCCATGGAACCAATGTAGTACAATCACTGTGACAGAGTGAGGGCAGAATTTGGAGAATATCAGCTTACATTGCCTGCTCCAAGGAAAACCTCTCTAAGCACATGCTAAATTCATTTACTTGCGGGTCTCGCAATAACATAGCATGTCCAAAAAGCCAGAAACCACAGCCACAACTGCCCACGCAACACCAGCGAGCCACACGTTCCACAGTGGCCCGTCAGTTCTGGAACCGAGAGGCCACAGGCGTGTCCCTACTGCTGTGAAGCCCGTTGCCCGTTGCCACTCGCTCACCGCAAATTCTCCGCCACCGCCGGTAGCCGCGACATATCACACTTCCACCAGAGGGAGCAAACACCATCTCTGCCCAGCGATTCATAGAATCAGAGTGGTGCCAACCTTCTTACCAAAACAAAAACGGTGTAGCAGTGCGTAAGCCAAGGTGTAACATATCCACATTGACCAGGTACACTGCCTCGGGAAGAGGTAGTGAGGATCTTGAATATTTTTTAAATTCTGTATTTCAGTCTCAGGTCACGCAAATCATTGCCGGTTTCGCCTTACTACCAAATCATCAGATGATCTGCTTACAGAAAGGGGAAGTAAAATATTTGGAAACTAAAATACAAATTCAACTAATTTTTATACACAACTAGATGTCCTTGAAAGCACTATCTGATCTGATGTATCTAGACACCTATCGGTTGATATAAATGTGGTGTCTCACCACGCTTCCCCTTTATGACGGTTTGAAGCGAGCTGGGGACAATTTAATTGGGGCGTCCGGATGTATGTGGAGGAACGGAAGCCCACTCTGCCTCAAGAGCCGAAACTAGACAATATACTGATCTTGTATGCTGGGATTTGGAGCCAAGTCTACGTCCTAAATCCCTGAGGTGTTCTACTGGGCTTTGTGAATACTCCTGTACTCGTTCTCATGTCGAAATTGGCGCAATATTAAGTAGTGAACAAGATATCTGAAGGAACTGTTTGTATTAGTTTACTCTTTTAGGTAATAACCAATGAAACCAAATGTATAAATATGAATAGTTATTGTTTCTCTTCAGAGTGGTTAAAACACTTTTCTCTGTTGCAGGTAACGTGTCATGGCACGACCTTCGTACTTTCGGCGTTTGATAGCAGCAACTAAGAGCTGAGCATCCACCTTTCGTAGATGTGAGTGATTTCTTCATTTTATTTCTTTCAACATGACGAGTCAGATGAATGTGGTCTTTCATACATGTTTCGGAACTTAGATAAGGTTTGTTCCCCCGAACTTCCTTTGATTAACCAGGCGCTTGAGTTGACGTCAAAGGATTCATGTTTTTTCAATAGAGAATAGAAACAGTATATAAACTTCGTTCTTGAGTGAACTAGTAACATACATAAGAAGTACGTAAGAAAACTGATCGCCTCATCTAATAGACGAAGCGTGTGACATCCCCTGTCCAGCCTCCTCTCCCAACCCTCCCCTCTTGTCAGCGAGATGGATGGAGTTAATAAGGACATTCAAAGCCAAGATCGTATAAATATTAATTTATTTAAAACAGCCTATTTCGACAGCCCTTATTGTCATCTTCAGGTCTTAAAAAATCTTTAAGTTCGATTTCACGCCAAGTTGCCATGTGGATAAAAGGATAAAAAAACCGCACCCAAATGGCCATATAAATACAGTGTGTTCCATCGATAGTGACCGGGCCAAATATCTCACGAAATAAGCGTCAAACGAAAAAGTACAAAGAACGAAACTCGTCTAGTTTGAAGGGCGAAACCAGATGCCGCTATGGTTGACCCGCTAGATGGCGCTGCATCGGTCAAACGGATATCAACTGTGTTTTTTTAAATAGGAAGCCCCATTTTTATTACATATTCGTGTGGTATGTAAAGAAATATGAATGTTTTAGTTGGACCACTTTTTTCGCTTTGTGATAGATGGCGCTGTAATAGTCACAAACATATAAGTACGTGGTATGACGTAACATTCCGCCAGTGCGGACAGTATTTGTTTCGTGATACATTACCCGTCTTAAAATTGACCGTTTACCAATGGCAGAAAAGGTCGATATCGTGTTGATGTATAGCTATCGTGATCAAAATGCCCAACGGGCGTGTGCTATGTATGCTGCTCGGTGTCCTGGACGACATCATTCAAGTGTCCGGACCAGTCGCCGGATCGTTACGTTATTTAAGGAAACAGGAAGTGTTCGGCCACATGTGAAATGTCAACCACGACATGCAACAAATGGTGATGCCCAAGTAGGTGTTTTAGCTGCTGTCGCGGCTAATCCGCACATCAGTAGCAGACAAATTGCTACATCAACATCGATTGCACACGTACCATACTTCTTTGCACCCGGAATTGCATGGCGACGACTTTGAACGTCGTGTCCAGTTGTGCCACTGGGCACAAGAGAAATTACGGGACGATGACAGATTTTTTGCACGCGTTCTATTTAGCGACGAAGCGTCATTCACCAACAGCGGTGACGTAAACCAGCATAATACGCACTATTGGGCAACGGAAAATCCACGATGGTTGCGACAAGTGGAACATCAGCGACCTTGGCGGGTTAATGTATGGTGCGGCATTATGGGAGGAAGGATAATTGGCCCCCATTTTATCGATAGCAATCTAAATGGTACAATGGATGCCGATTTCCTACGTACTGTTCTACCGATGTTACTACAACATGTTTCACTGGATGACAGAATGGCGATGTACGTCCAACATGATGGATGTCCGGCACATAGCTCGCGTGCGGTTGAAGCGGTATTGAATAGCATATTTAATGACAGGTGGATCGGTCGTCGAAGCTCTGTACAATGGCCCGCACGTTCACCGGATCTGACGCCCCCGGATTTCTTTCTGTGGGGAAAGGTGAAGGATATTTGCTATCGTGACCCACCGACAACGCCTGACAACATGCGTCAGCGCATTGTCAATTCATGTGCGAACATTACGCAAGGCGAACTACTCGCTGTTGAGAAGAATGTCGTTACACGTATTGCCAAATGCATTGAGGTTGACGGACATCATTTTGAGCATTTATTGCATTAATGATCTACAGGCAATCACGCTCTAACAGCATGCGTTCTTAGAAATGATAAGTTCACAAAGGTACATGTATCACATTGGAACAACCGGAATAAAATGTTCAAACGTACCTACGTTCTGGATTTTAATGTAAGAAATCCTACCTGTTACCAGCTGTTCGTCTAAAATTGTGAGCTATGTGCTTGTGACTATTACAGCGCCATATATCAAAAATCGAAAAAAGTGGTTCAACTAAAACATTCATATTTCTTTATGTACTAGACGTATATGTAATAAAAAATGGGGGTTCCTATTTTAAAAAACTCAGTTGATATCCGTTGGGCCTATGGCAGCGCCATCTAGCGGGCCAACCATAGCGCCATCTGGTGTCCTACTTCAAGCTAGGCAAGTTTCGTCCTTTGTATTATTTTCGTTTGACGCTTATTTCGTGAGATATTTTGGCCGGTCACTATCAATGGACCACCCTATATATATATATATATATATATATATATATATATATATATATATATATATATATATATATATACTCTTGGAAATTGAAATAAGAACACCGTGAATTCATTGTCCCAGGAAGGGGAAACTTTATTGACACATTCCTGGGGTCAGATACAGCACATGACCACACTGACAGAACCACAGGCACATAGACACAGGCAACAGAGCATGCACAATGTCGGCACTAGTACAGTGTATATCCACCTTTCGCAGCAATGCAGGCTGCTATTCTCCCATGGAGACGATCGTAGAGATGCTGGATGTAGTCCTGTGGAACGGCTTGCCATGCCATTTCCACCTGGCGCCTCAGTTGGACCAGCGTTCGTGCTGGACGTGCAGACCGCGTGAGACGACGCTTCATCCAGTCCCAAACATGCTCAATGGGGGACAGATCCGGAGATCTTGCTGGCCAGGGTAGTTGACTTACACCTTCTAGAGCACGTTGGGTGGCACGGGATACATGCGGACGTGCATTGTCCTGTTGGAACAGCAAGTTCCCTTGCCGGTCTAGGAATGGTAGAACGATGGGTTCGATGACGGTTTGGATGTACCGTGCACTATTCAGTGTCCCCTCGACGATCACCAGTGGTGTACGGCCAGTGTAGGAGATCGCTCCCCACACCATGATGCCGGGTGTTGGCCCTGTGTGCCTCGGTCGTATGCAGTCCTGATTGTGGCGCTCACCTGCACGGCGCCAAACACGCATACGACCATCATTGGCACAAAGGCAGAAGCGACTCTCATCGCTGAAGACGACACGTCTCCATTCGTCCCTCCATTTACGCCTGTCGCGACACCACTGGAGGCGGGCTGCACGATGTTGGGGCGTGAGCGGAAGACGGCCTAACGGTGTGCGGGACCGTAGCCCAGCTTCATGGAGACGGTTGCGAATGGTCCTCGCCGATACCCCAGGAGCAACAGTGTCCCTAATTTGCTGGGAAGTGGCGGTGCGGTCCCCTACGGCACTGCGTAGGATCCTACGGTCTTGGCGTGCATCCGTGCGTCGCTGCGGTCCGGTCCCAGGTCGACGGGCACGTGCACTTTCCGCCGACCACTGGCGACAACATCGATGTACTGTGGAGACCTCACGCCCCACGTGTTGAGCAATTCGGCGGTACGTCCACCCGGCCTCCCGCATGCCCACTATACGCCCTCGCTCAAAGTCCGTCAACTGCACATACGGTTCACGTCCACGCAGTCGCGGCATGCTACCAGTGTTAAAGACTGCGATGGGGCTCCGTATGCCACGGCAAACTGGCTGACACTGACGGCGGCGGTGCACAAATGCTGCGCAGCTAGCGCCATTCGACGGCCAACACCGCGGTTCCTGGTGTGTCCGCTGTGCCGTGCGTGTGATCATTGCTTGTACAGCCCTCTCGCAGTGTCCGGAGCAAGTATGGTGGGTCTGACACACCGGTGTCAATGTGTTCTTTTTTCCATTTCCAGGAGTATATATATATATATATATACCGCTCACAGATGGTTGATGTACTGTGTTTTTATGACGTAACATTCATCATTCATCTGTGAGCGGACTGAAGCCTTGTCCGTCCATCCAGATTAGGTTTTCCGTGCTTACCATGAAGCACTTAAGTTGAATGCCAGGATGGTTCCTTTGCAAAGGACATGGTCAGTTCCATTCCCCACTACTGTGACAGTAATTGTGCCAAAACTTCAACGCATGGATGAGCAAGTTAAATTATTAAGCGGCAGGCAGGTTGGTATCCCACCGCTGTCTCCAGACGCGTCTTCGCTTGTCGTCGGGGATCCGTCCAGTGTGGAACTCATCACTGAAGGCAATTCTGCTCCAGACAATGAAGTTCCAGACGTGCCTGGAGACGCCCCGGACAGCGGTCCGATGTCAGCCCGACTGCCGCTCCGCGCACTGCCCGACAAGCAGGAGCGATGGTCTGAGGTACCATTTCTTTCCATAGCCGGATCCCTTTGGTTTTCGTCCCTGTCTTGGCCAGCAAGTTTCCCCGATCTCTCCACAACTGAGAACAATGGGAGCATTATGTGCACGGCCCTCAAACCATATGGTGATTTTGACTATCTTATGCGCCATCTGGACAGAACTTCACACAACAGTCCTTAAGAAGACATCCAACAACTCTGTCAATCAATACAAATCCCAACAACTACTTGCATAAGGGCCAGAGGTGGACCGACGCGTTGCTGACTTGCTTCATTTGTGTAGCTCTTTCTCGTAAATAAATCACACAACTTTCGTGAGACTGTAATTATTTGTTTGTATGTACGAGGGCGAATCAAATGAAAACCTTAAATTTGTAATAAAAAATTGAAATTTCGCGCCGTTATCCTTATGTTGGTAAGCGTGCTACAAACAGCGTGTAGAATGGCCTGTAGGTGGCAGCATGGTGCAGATGCACACATACCGTCGCAGTATCAGTATAAAGATGTCCGCCCCACTTGCGACTTGCACCAGGGAAGAACAGCGTTCTGTCATTCGGTTTTTGCATAGTGAAGGTGTGAAACGTATTGAAACTCATTGACGAATGAAGGTTCAGTAGGGTGATGCATGTTTGTCACAGCACAAGGTCTACGAATGGAGTAGGAAGTTCGCAAATGGTGTAACTTCCTTGGAAGGTGCTGCTCGTCCAGGTCAGGCACAACGAATTGTGACTCCACAGAACATTGCAGCAGTTGGAGCCACAGTGAAGGAAAACCACCGAGTGACACTAAATGACACTGCAGCATGTTTACAGATTAGTCATGGGTCAGCACTTTACATTGTGCATGATGTGCTCCAGTTTCACAAAGTGTCTACAAGATGGGTGCCACGGCAGCTGACTCTTGAAATGAGAGAACGACGTGTTGATGCTTGTGAAGAACTTCTTCGGTGCTTTGAACGAGAAGGTGATGGTTTCCTTACAAGAGTCGTTACTGGGGACGAAACCTGGGCTCACTTCCACCAACCGGGAACGAAGAGAGCGATCAAGGAATGGCGTCATTCCTCCTCACCAAAACCAAAGAAGTTTCGAACAGAACCACCAGCAGGGAAAGTTATGCTGACTCTCTTTTGGGACGAAAAAGGCGTCATTTTGGAGCATTACATGCCTAGAGGGACCACTGTTACCAGTGCATCATACTCAGATCTCCTTAAAAAGATCATCTGCGGCCTGCAATCAAGTCAAAGGTGTCCTTTTGCAACATGACAATGCAAGGCCCCACACTGCCCGTACAACAGTTGCAACAATCACAGACCTGGATTTTGAGCGTCTTCCTCATCCACCATACTCACCAGACCTTCCCCCAAGTGATTTACATATGTTTGGACCACTCAAAGACGCAATGGGAGGAAAGAAGTTCCGTTATGATGAAGAGGTACGCCACGCGGTGGATGAGTGGTTGCGCGGACTACCAAAAGAATTTATTTCTAAAGGAATTTATGCACTCTGTAAGGGCTGGAGGACTTGCATTGAGCGTAGGGGAGATTATGTTGAAAAGTGATACAGATTTGTACCACTTCTGCACAATAAATAATATTTAAAAAATATTGAAGGTTTTCATGTGACTCATCCTCGTACATCACATTACCGATTTCCGTTGACGTCGAATAATTCCTTCGTAGTGCGCCGTTTTTCTTTTCTTAGAGTGTATTTTCGACAATCCATACTTCTGTTAGATGTTTGTACATGAAAATATGGATAAGAATTCTTCATTGGTGTCGGTGCACACCATCGAATGAACAACTCTAAAAATATAATTTCTTATTTGTATCGTACTATTCTTGATTTTTCAAGCCCTTTTCAATATATTGTCTCTTTGTCAATCTTTGAGTCAGCTTTTATTTCCGCAAGTCTGTGATAATCTTCGTATTCTTCTTGGCTTTAAATATAACATTTGAAACCAAAACTCTGCTGAGAAGTCTATAAAATGCCAAAGCTTATGCAGCAGGTTTCAGAAAAGCTGTTACGTGGTAAATAAGACGGATTCACAACACGCTTAGCCCACTAAACATAATTGCCTGTAAGAAAACAGAATTTTCTAAGGCTATTTGCAGATTTGTTCGCAAAGAAACAATAACGTGGAAGCCAAATACCGTTCTACTGTTACTGCTTAAGGGGGAGCCATTACACGGAGGATATGACGCGATACCGCAGTAAGAGCCACGCCTCTCCATCAGACGCAAGCCCTTCTGTAAATTATCTAACATAACAGGTTATATTTTATCAGAAGTATAACGACGTAGTTCTGAATTAATTCTGTTTTTAGAACCCTCGTAAACATGTCACAAGAAGGTGTGGCACGGTAGCTGTAGAACAGAAATAAGATCGATAAACTGTTTGTAGTACGTGACGGGCTTACTACTAAAATAGCACGTGATAGGTTTATGCAGCCGTACATATTGATCTATCGGTTACATTTACGAATGCTTAGACTCGAGGTATTCTTATTAACATGCTATGAGGCAATAACACATTAAAACAACTATTATCAGTAAATCTATTCAATTACCAGTTAACAAACGACTTGTAAATTATGTGGTATAATATTTAACTTCTGGATGATGCACCAAACTATTCATTTCAATCGAAATATGTAAAACTGAAACGTTACATATTTTATAATTAACGAAGGTTTTATTTTCTACAAGGGCGTTATCGTGAAACAGTAATTTCTTTAATACTGGTGCATACGGTCTTAATTCGACGACACAAATCCTGGGTTAATTTTTTAATGTGTGTGAAATCTTATGGGACTTAAATGCTAAGGTCATCAGGCCCTAAGCTTACACACTACTTAACCTAAATTATCCTAAGGACAAACACACACACCCCTGCCCGAGGGAGGACTCGAACCTCCGCCAGGACCAGCCGCACGGTCCATGACTGCAGCGACCTAGAACGCTCGGCTAATCCCGCGCGGCAAATCCTAGGTTATCTCGATACAATCGTTACAAGGCTCCATTACTGGAACTCCCAATTTGATGATAAGACGTGGGATTTTTTTCTTTCTGTCAGAAACTGTCAGCAAGAAATCAAGAGAATGCGAGTCAAAACTGTCTAGATGGGAGTTGAAAGGTGGTGATGGTGGTGGTAGTGGGTATACAGCGCTCAACAGCGAGGTCGTCAGCGCCCTTACTCAACCAACTGGATAAAAATGTGGGTTGATTTTGTGGAGAGTATGGACCAAATGGTGAAATATAAAGTGTAATATTCCTCACTCTCACGTTCACGCAACCACCAAAAGTCGAAATACAATTTTCAGCCACTGGCCAACCCATGGATTGCAGGAAAGTTAAGATACTATCCACAGCACATCCTACTGGGATTCAGCAGTCACGGAAGCTGATGATTATCAGACAACCTGAACTAAGACGAGGGTTTACAGCTAGAAAAATGTTGGAAACCCCTCATTTCACGTCTGCGCTGTCAAAGGAAATATGGTAACTCTTCGTGCCATCCATAATTATCAACAAGACACTGTGTAAGCACTGTGCATTCGCTCATTCTGAGCTTGCTTTGTTTTACTGTTAGGCACATCAGATTTAATCTATGATTGATGCTCCTCTCACCAACAGTGGTATCTCTTACGCGTGCGCGTTTACTCCAGTGTGTAAGGCGATTTAAAAACTTGCATGCGACTCGCCTTGAGAATGGCTGAAAAGTTGTCAGCAGGAATATCGCCAAGCGAATTAAAAATATTGCGGATGCACGTCCGAAAAATTATGGAATAAAACAAACGTTATAACATTCTAAAACTTTACTCTTCTTGTCTATGCCGGCCACAGTGGCCGAGCGGTTCTAGGCGCTTCAGTCTGGAACCGCGCGACCGCTGCGGTCGCAGGTTCGAATCCTGCCTCGGGCATGGATGTGTGTGATATCCTTAGGTTAGTTAGGTTTAAGTAGTTCTAAGTTCTAGGGCACTGATGACCTCAGATGTTAAGTCCCATAGTGCTCAGAGCCATTTGAACCATTTTCTTCTTGTCTACATAATTATTTCTCAGTCACTCTGGTGCCGAACGCATTTCTCCCAACGAGAGACCAGTTAGAGGATGCCGTCGCTGTAGAATGTTTGACGGAGCCACAGGGTCACCTATACTTGCACTGCTTCACCACTATCGAAGTGATGTCCTCGCAGGTGTTCTTTAAGCTTTGGAGACAGATGGAAATCGGATGCGGCCAAGTCGGAACTATGTGGAGAATGGCCGATGACAGTGAACCCAAGGCGTCGGCTTGTTGTAGATACTGCAGCTCTCGTGCGTAGTCTGGCAGTGTCGAACTGAAGGACTGGGTGCTCCACGTGTGGACGAACTCTTCGAATTCGAAACTCGATTGAAGCATGTTACTTCTCACTCACCAGCATCGTTACTGTACACGCCGTCACGTTACGCACTACAATTCGGAAGCCTGTATCGGCACAAGATTCCACGTACATGTACGTATTAATATTACACTTTTTATTCCTCAAAGGACGTGTGTCATTACACGATATTCAAGAGTCCAGCTTCGTTTCTCAACGACCGTCTCAACACTGCTATTGCCAAAGTTAAGTAGAGGTTGCTGATAACATAACAGCATAACAGAGCGTTAGTGGGCTCTGACCTGGTGGTTTGAGAAGGCACTGCTTCCTTCTGAACAGACAACGAATTGAACTGGCAAGTTGTAGGCGGAACTACATTTTAAGGCAGCAAGACGGGTAAAAGGTTCGTGTGACCCGTGGGAGATGCTGGAAATGTCTGCACTGGCAGACGTCTGCAGACAGTTGTCAAGTGCCCCCTCCCCCCCCTCCCCCCCCCCTCCCAAGCCTATTTAGAGACCATGACAATCAGTATTAAGTGAAGAATATACGGCAGTCATCTGCGAATTGCTCCCTTAGGGCCCACGAAACAATCACTGATTCTCCCGCGCGTCGTACAGAATGGAACAGTAAGAAACCGCAATATGTGGTACAATGGGAAGCGAAATGGCTCTGAGCACTATGGGTTGGTTCAAATGGCTCTGAGAACTATGGGACATAACTTCTGAGGTAATCAGTCCCCTAGAACTTAGAACTACTTAAACCGAACTAACCTAAGGACATCACACACATCCATGCCCGAGGCAGGATTCGAACCTGCGATCGTAGCGGTCGCGCAGTTCCCGACTATAGCGCCTAGAACCGCTCGGCCACCCCGGCCGGCCCATGGGAAGCGCCCTCTGCCATGCACTTTAATGGTTTGTAGAGTATACTTGCAGCGACGTTGTGCTGTCTATTTAGCAGTTATGTAACTCCTCCCTCGGACATCCTTACGGCTGCCAAAATAAATGCATGCAGTATCTCAAATAGTGTACACAGAGTAGATCCGTTACACAAAGGAGCAACGGTACACGCAGACAACTCAAGAAACTAACGACAGCTTTTCTGTCATCGAGCCACATTCACCTATACCACAGACATGAAGGTCATCAATAAAGACATCTGAGTGTATCAATAATGTGCCTGTTTTTTTTTCTTTTTTTCGCATATAGAAAGCATTTAAAGGTCAAAATCAAGATGAATAAAATGTAATGAAAAGGGTAGTGAAATGAGACATATCTATCTGTAGTGTGGACCATGGACAGCCACCAAGTTTGCTGTGGGCCTGTTCGAGAAGATGCATAAGAACGCATTAAAGCAAGCAATGAAATATGGACATACAGAATGTGCCATAATTAGTAGCGAAAATTGAAGCAAGTAGAATTACACGAAAATAAAAGGAAAAATATTCCAGTAGACATGTGTGATGATTGTGAATGAATGGTAAGAGCTGCCACTGACTTCATTGTACAAACCAAACGGAACTCCGCGGACAGCCTTTCACAGGTTGTTATTGGAAAATTTAGTATTTTGGGGTGCATAGGACGCACGGTCTCCGGTATCTCGCTACAGAGTAATAGTTTAATTATGATTTATTTGCTTTCTTAGCCCAATTACCTTTGTTTATGTGAAATTACATGAGTATAACAGAAAATGACTGTACTATGCAATCATTCTAATACGGAAGTAACTGGTTTCTCGTAGGCACTTGTGTGAAGACTCAAAAGTCTGATACGATTGCCGTCCGTCTAGTAATAGTCCAACATAGTGCCGTCGTGCTGCTCTCAATTACGTTAATAGAACCCGTACACAAGGCCTACTCTTCATCTCTAAATCTATCCTGACCGTTGTATATCACAGTTAACGTACAACCAATACTGCCAGAGAAACAAACACGAGACATAACCGAACAGTGCTGAATTCAAGCTCGAGGACATAGTCTACGTGGGTATTACTGGTGTCAACAGCAAGGGGCGTGAGCGAATGGAAAAACTTTGCTTGCAAACAAGACAGAGACCAAGCATCTGTATCATCTGCAATGTTTACGTGAAAATACACGAGCATCACGGCATCCAGAAAGACTTGTTCCATGTCTGGAATGACTCCACCCAGTATGCACACATCTACATCTATATCTACATGGGTACTCTGCAAATCACATTTAAGTGCCTGGCAGAGGGTTCATCGAACCACCTTCACAGTTCTCTATTATTCCAATGTCGTATAGCGCGCGGAAAGAACGAACACACAGAGTGCACACTGGCTTTCTTCCCCTTGATGGAATAGCACATTTTGCTGACGATGTGAGATGACATCTAATGCGCGTCGTTTGGTGATGATCGTGTGGTCAGCCGCCACTTTCGTCATGCTTGGCCTCCCAGGTGCCCAGACCTCAGTCCGTGCGATTATTGGCTTTGGGGTTACCTGAAGTCGCAAGTGTATCGTGATCGACCGACATCTCTACGGGTGCTGAAAGACAACATCCGACGCCAATGCCTCACCATATCCCCGGACGTGCTTTACAGTGCTGTTCACAACATTATTCGTCGACTACAGCTGTTGTTGAGGAATGATGGTACACATATTGAGCATTTCCTGTAACGAACATCATCTTTGCTTTGTCTCTCTTTGTAATGTTAATTATTGCTATTCTGATCAAATGAAGCGCAATCTTTCGGACATTTTTTTTGAACTTTTGTATTTCTTGTTTCTAATAAAACCCCATGTTATTCAAAACTTGTGTGTTAATTTGTACCTCTCTATCTACATTATTCCGTGATTTCTTCAGTTTGCAAATTTATACTGACTTTACAATTTGTATAGAAACCAGATGGCAGTTATAAGAGTCGAGGGGTATGAAAGGGAAGCAGTGGTTGGGAAGGGATTGAGACAGGGTTGTAGCCTCTGCCCAATGTTATTCAATCTGTATATTGAGCAAGCAGTGAAGGAAACAAAAGAAAAATTCGGAGTGGGTATTAAAATCCATGGAGAAGAAATAAAATATTTGAGGTTCGCCGATGACATTGTAATTCTGTCAGAGACAGCAAAGGACTTGGAAGAGCAGTTGAACGGAATGGACAGTGTCTTGAAAGGAGGATATAAGATGAACATCAACAAAAGCAAAACGAGGATAGTGGAATGTAGTCGAATTAAGTCGGGTTAAGCTGAGGGAATTAGATTAGGAAATGAGACACTTAGCGTAGTAAAGGAGTTTTGCTATTTGGGGAGCAACATAACTGATGATGGTCGAAGTAGAGAGGATATAAAATGTAGACTGGCAATGGCAAGGAAAGCGTTTCTGAAGAAGAGAAATTTGTTAACATCGAGTATAGATTTAAGTGTCAGGAAGTCGTTTCTAAGAGTATTTGTATGGAGTGTAGCCATGTATGGCAGTGAATTGTGGACGATAAATAGTTTAGACAAGAAGAGATTAGAAGCTTTCGAAATTTGGTGCTATAGAAGAATGCTGAAGATTAGATGGGTAGATCACATAACTAATGAGGAGGTATTGAATAGAATTGGGGAGGAGTTTGTGGCACAACTTGACTAGAAGAAGGGACCGGTTGGTAGGACATGTTCTGAGGCATCAAGGGATCACAAATTTAGCATTGGAGGGCAGGTGGAGGGTAAAAATTGTAGAGGGAGCCCAAGAGATGAATACACTAAGCAGATTCAGAAGGATGTAGGTTGCAGTAAGTACTGGGAGATGAAGAAGCTTGCACAGGATAGAGTAGCATGGAGAGCTGCATCAAACCAGTCTCAGAACTGAAGACCGCAACAACAACAACAACAACAACTGACTTTTTGATCACTCGGTAAATGCTTTCTAGCCCAAGGGTTGTCCAAAACACTTAACCCTACCTTTCTTATCTCCAATAGAAGTCGAGGTATGAGCACCGGAAAATCCAGTTTTTATTTGTGGCGTTTTGGAATATATTGGTAAGCATGTCGTCGCATACATAGCGATACATCTTTCTACACACACACACACACACACACACACACACACACTCACACTGTCGCCTTTACCAAGCGTGACGTGCCATCGGGATGGCGTAGTGGGGGAGATGAAGTGCGGCGCCACTTATAAATAGGGAGACGGCGACAGAGCGAGAGGTCGGCGTCGTTTGTGGCTGTGGCAGCGGGGTGACATGGGTGGGGAAGGGCGCGGTGGGGAGGTCAGGGGGGGGGGGACAGTAAAAATACGCGGCCGCCCGCTGAATGGCGCGACTGGCGGCGTCCGCGTCCATTGAGCGCGGCTGCGACAGGACGGGAGCGGACGGGAATACCCGCAGGCGGCGCGACTGGACAGGTGGCGGTCGCCGCGCTCTGCCAGCTTCCGTCCTGCTCTCCACTGTCCGGCGCTCACGAGCGCCGCCTCCCCACGTCAGCCGCCTCCATCAGCAGCACTCCAAAAGTGCGAATCCAACACGGGGGGGGGGGGGGGGGGGAGGAAGACAGCAAAACAGGTATTCAGACCAGCCCTTAAGGTCATATTACCGAACGCTTTTACATGTTTTGTTGTTGCGGTCTCCAGTCCTGAGACTGGTTTGATGCAGCTATCCATGCTACTCTATCCTGTGCAAGCTTCTTCATCTCCCAGTACCTACTGCAGGCTACATCCTTCTGAATCTGCTTAGTGCATTCATCTCTTGGTCTCCCTCTACGATTTTTACCCTCCACGCTGCCCTCCAGTACTAAATTGGTGATCCCTTGATGCCTCAGAACATGTCCTGCCAACCGATCTCTTCTTCTAGTCAAGTTGTGCCACAAACTCCTCTTCTCCCCAATTCTATTCAATACCTCCTCATTAGTTATGTGATCTACCAATCTGATCTTCAGCATTCTTCTGTAGCACCACGTTTCGCAAGCTTCTATTCTCTTCTTGTCCAAACTATTTATCGTCCATGTTGCACTTCCAAACATGGCTACACTCCATACAAATACTTTCAGAAACGACTTCCTGACACTTAAATCTATACTCGATGTTAACAAATTCCTCTTCCTCAGAAATGCTTTCCTTTCCATTGCCAGTCTACATTTTATATCCTCTCTACTTCGACCATCATCACTTATTTTTCTCCCCAAATAGCAAAACTCCTTTACTACTTTAAGTGTCTCATTTCTTAATCCAATTGTCCGCATCTCGTGGCCGTGCGGTAGCGTTATCGCTTCCCACGCCCGGGTTCGATTCCCGGCGGGGTCAGGGATTTTCTCTGCCTCGTGATGACTGGGTGTTGTGTGATGTCCTTACGTTAGTTAGGTTTAAGTAGTTCTAGGGGACTGATGACCATAGATGTTAAGTCCCATAGTGCTCAGAGCCATTTGAACCTAATCCATTTCCCTCAGCATCACCCGACTTTATTCGACTACATTCCATTATCCTCGCTTTTACATAATACAGATAAAACACCCCAAATAGTACAGAATTTGATTTTATAACCGGACTCACCAGTCATCCGCGGGCAGAACAAGAAAAGTAAAAAAATTAGACTATTCAAGTGCCTGACTGAGGGTTCATCGAACCACCTTCACAATTCTCTATTATAGCAATCTCGTATAGCGCGCGGAAAGAATGAAACCTATATGTTTCCGTACGAGCTCTGATATCCCTTATTTTATCGTGGTGATCGTTCTTCCCTATGTAGGTCGGTGTGCCGGCCAGAGTGGCCGTGCGGTTCTAGGCGCTTCAGTCTGGAACCGCGTGTCCGCTACGGTCGCAGGTTCGAATCCTGGCTCGGGCATGGATGTGTGTGGTGTCCGTAGGTTAGTTAGGTTTAAGTAATTCTAAGTTCTAGGGGACTGATGACCATAGATGTTAAGTCCCATAATGCTCAGAGCCATTTGAACCATTTTTTAGGTCGGTGTCAACAAAATATTTTCGCATTCGGAGGAGAAAGTTGGTGATTCGAATTTCGTGAGAAGATTCCGTCGCAGCGAAAAACGCCTTTCTTCTAATGATGTCCAGCCCAAATCCTGTATCATTTCTGTGACACTCTCTCCCATAAGCCGGCCGCGGTGGTCTAGCGGTTCTGGCGCTGCAGTCCGGAACCGCGGGACTGCTACGGTCGCAGGTTCGAATCCTGCCTCGGGCATGGGTGTGTGTGATGTCCTTAGGTTAGTTAGGTTTAAGTAGTTCTAAGTTCTAGGGGACTTATGACCTAAGATGTTGAGTCCCATAGTGCTCAGAGCCATTTTCTCTCCCATATTTCGCGATAATACAAAACGTGCTGCCTTTCCTTGAACTTTTTCGATGTACTCCGTCAGTGGTATCTCGTAAGGATCCCACACCGCACAGCAGTATTCTAAAAGAGGACGGGCAAGTGTAGTGCACGCAGTCTCCTTGGTAGGTCTGTTACATTTTCCAAGTGTCCTTCCAATAAAACGCAGTCTTTGCTTAGTGTTCCCCACAACATTTTCTGTGTGTTCCTTCCAATTTAAGTTGTTCGTAATTGTAATACCTACATATTTAGTACAATTTACGGCCTTTAGATTTGATTGATCCATTCGTGTAACGGAAGTTTAACGAGTTTCTTTTACCACTCATGTGGATAACCTCACACTTTTCGTTATTTATGGTCAACTGCCACTTTTCGCACCATTCCGATATTTTTTCTCAATCTTTTACAGTTTGTTTTGATCTTCTGATGACATTATTAGTCGATAAACGACAGCGTCATCTGCAAACAACCGAAGACGGCTGCTCATATTGTCTCCCAAATCGTTTATATAGATAAGGAACAACAGAGGGCCTACAACTCTACCTTGGGGAACGCCAGAAATCACTTCTGTTTTACTCGACGACTTTCCATCAGTTACTACGAACTGTGACCTCTCTGACAGGAAATCACTAATCCAGTGACATAACTGAGACGATATTCCGTAAGTACGCAATTTCACTACGAGCCGTTGTGTGGTACCCTGGAAACCCAGGAATACGGAATCGATCTGAAATCCCTTGTCAGTAGCACTCAACACTTCATGTGAATAAAGAGCTGGTTGTGTTTCACAGGAACGATGCCTTCTTAACCCATGTTGACTATGTGTCAATAGACCGTTTTCTTCGAGGTAATTCATAATGTTCGAACATACTATGTATTCCAAAATCCTGCTGCATATCGACGTTAACGATATGGACCTGTAATTTAGTACATTACTCCTACTACCTTTCTTGAATATTGGTGTGACCTGTGCAACTTTCCAGTCTTTGGGTACGGATCTTTCGTCGAGCGAACGGTTGTATATAATTGTTAAGTATGGTGCTAATGCATCAGTATATTCCGGAAGGAACCTAATTGGTATACACTCTGCACAAGAACACTTGCTTTTATTAAGTGATTTAGGTTGGTTCACTACTCCGAGGATATTTACTTCTACGTTACTCATGTTGGCAACTGTTCTCGATTCGATTTCTGGAATATTTACTTCGACTTCTTTTGTAAAGGCATTTCGGAAGGCTGTGTTTAGTAACTCGGCTTTGGCAGCACTGTCTTCGATAGTATCTCGATGCTATCGCGCAGAGAAGGCATTGATTGTTTCTTGCCGCTAACATAATTCACATACGACTAGAATCTCTTTGGATTTTCTGTCAGGTGCTATACAATGAGTTTTACAACACTTTTTTTGTCGGCCAATTTCAGTTGAAAAAATGCCGAATTTGCTGTGGGACAGCGTGGGATATTCCCGTTGAGCCCCTATAGTTCCGATAGGTGGCGGCGCCATTTGCTGCCTTCAAAATTATCATTGAGTTTCCTTTGGCGGAAAAAAATGGTTCAAATGGCTCTGAGCACTATGGGACTTAACTTCTGAGGTCATCAGTCCCCTAGAACTTAGAACTACTTAAACATGCAGTAAGATTCCGCTTCTGTTTTGCTCTTTTCTGCTGTTGGTTAAGTATGCGAGCCGAACGTATAAGGGAAAAATTTTGCACAACGGATTTTATAACGCTAATTTGTCGCCCTGACACTTATACGCTCTCCAGAAGGGTAAGCTTATCCTTTGCTCTATATGTGACGTTAACTAGTCGTATGCAAATCTGGTTGGTTTCTAACCATATCCTCAGTATATGCTAGAGTGTTCAGATGTGCTGACCTACAAACACTGCCTCCACCAGGCGGTTGCAAACATGAAATACACAAATAAGGAGACAATAAAATGGCAAAGGAAAGTACTAGCTATGAAATGATACACTCAGTAGTGTTAAATTCTTTACTCTTCTGCAGTTCATTCTATTCAAGATTACACAGTACGAGCAACATTAAGGTTCTGCCTATTCACATTTGGTAATCGCTCTGTCTGGCACTGTCCTGTGATATTTAATCGCGGTCGTTAATTCAAGCGCGGAATACTGACATCAGCAACTGCAATTATATTTAGAACTACACTCGCGACTAGCAACGTGAAGCTTCAGCATAGAACGAAAAAGACACGTGATCAGCAATTTACTTTACTTCCCTCGCACGACCACTACAGTGATCTGACGCTTATCGCTGCAAAGGTTCTCGGCTCAGCGAGATAACATAACTTCTACTTCACCAAAAGCTTCCGTGGGCACCTCCACAGCTGCCGTGGAACGCCAGACGATCCTCAGGCTCTCGCTACAAGTACTCTGTCCCAGTAACGAGGTCGCACACCTCGCCAGGACCAACCTCTCTCCTCGACGCTCCAGGAATAAGTGTTTCTCAGTCGCTACGCTTTTTCGTAGCTCCTGTTCTTTGTTCTTCCCCCTTTTAATGTGTGTGGCCAATCATGTTGCTGGAAGGCGTTCGTTTCCGAGCGCCGACCAATCTCATTTTTGCAACCGACCGAAGCTTCTAGAAGCTTCCAGACTGTTCCAGAAGCTTCCGCTCCAGCCATTGGGAAAACCACCTACACGCCGCCAGGCGTTTTGTGAGCGAGCCCCCGTGTCTTCTCCTTGTCCTCGGCCACGTGGCTCCCGCTAAGCCGCGGTCCACCAGCCTGGAGTTTCCAGGAGCTTACGGGCGCTGTTGTCTTCAGCTCTCAGGCCTGCCTGCCACGCTTGTGTCTTTCCCGTTTTCCTGCCAGCCTCCCGTCTCCGTCAGCTTCACTATCGCCCAACGTGCAGATATTCTGCTACAAATAAAGATCCCTAGCCGATGTCAGTATCGTTAATGGTTTCCTGTCTCGATGTTTATACTTCCGGAGTGGTAGTTGTAATGTCGCTCAAAATGATGCCACCTTACACTGCCTAACCTAAGGACATCACACCCATCCATGCCCGAGGCAGGATTCGAACCTGCGACCGTAGCGGTTGGGCGGTTCCAGACTGTAGCGCCTAGAACCGCTCGGCCACTTGGCGGAAAACCACAGCATCGTAGATATTCATAGGCGCTTGCAGAATGTCTACAGAGACCTATCAGCTAACAAAAGCAGAGAGAGTCGTAGGGCAGGCGTCTGTCGTCATGGCAACAATGTCGCGCAAACCTGTCTGATCTCCTGCGTACCGGCCGGTGACACACAGCTTTGATTCTTGCCATCCTGGAACGTGCGTGCACACCGCTCATTCAAGGTGATCGTCGATCCCGGTAAACTCATAGTGACTGTCTTCTGGGACTCTGAAGGGTTTATTCTCTTTCGTGTCCTCCTTGATGGTGCAACGATCAACTCTGGAATGTAATATACTACCGTCAGGACACCGAAGAAACGATTTCAGCATTTTCGTAGCCGCAAAAATGCAAACGAACTTCTTCGCCATGACAACGCAAGGCCTCACACAATGCGCACCCGAGAGGACCTCACAAAACATCGCTGGACTGTTTTTCCTCATCCACGCTACAGCTCGGATCTCACTCCTTCCCAATTCTCATCCGTTTCATCCAACGCAGGATGCAGTCTGCGGGAAGCGGTACTTGGATGACGGGGAGGTTGTTGATGCGGCACGCCGCTGGCTCCGACATCGACGCCGACCTGGCGGGCACACAGACCCTCCCAATAAGGTGGCGTAAGGCTGTCGCATTGAACGGGGAGTGTGGGGAAAAATAGGTTTTCATAGACAGAAGAGTGGGCAATGATATGATGTGTTTAAATCCTGAATAAAACCAACCTGCCCTTCACACACAAAAAAAAAAAAAAAAAAACTCCTCTCGTATCTCACGAAAAGCCATCTTACGGCGTAGAAACTGAAAATCGTTGTCATGATGGCAACATGTTGGGAGTTAAAAGTATCGTTTGGTACTGCACACACAGAATGTTGTGCTTTGGATACCCAATGTGACTATAGGTTCATAGGTCTGGTGTGGTAAACACAGTCAAATGTCGTAGTTTCCAAAGTTGTACTTTGAACATAGCAGTCATATCGATGTGCACAAACCATATACTCGCATAATCTTCTATGACACCTCATTAAATAAGCGCAATAGTCCGTTCAGACTGAACTCACTTTACACAATTGTATTTGCTTTGGAATTACAGTCTGCTTGGTTTTTGTAAATGACGTCATAGTTGCCGTCGACTACACTGTTTACTATAATTTCCACTGTTGTAACTTCGATCCTGACTAAGTGGCTAGTACGCTGAAAACGCAGCAGCTGTCAACATTGATAAAATAAGTAAAAAGGATGTGAGCCCATATGACTCATGTCAACATGTACCGTATAAGGCATGGTGTAAGTAGGCTGTTATGTTTTCTTATTGGGAACGCTACGTAGCGCTCTGTATGAAAATCACTGGCTGTGCTGTGTGCAGTCTGTGGCTAGTTTGCATTGTTGTCTGCCATTGTAGTGTTGGACAGCGGCAGCTGGATGTGAACAGCGCGTAGCGTTGCGCAGTTGGAGGTGAGCCGCCAGCAGTGCTGGATGTGGGGAGAGAGATGGCGGAGTTTTGAAATTTGTAAGACTGGATGTCATGAACTGCTATATATATTAAGACTATTAAGGTAAATACATTGTTTGTTCTCTATTAAAATCTTTCATTTGCTAACTATGCCTATCAGTAGTTAGTGCCTTCCGTAGTTTGAATCTTTTATTTAGCTGGCAGTAGTGGCGCTCGCTGTATTGCAGCAGTTCGAGTAACGAAGATTTTTGTGAGGTAAGTGATTTGTGAAAGGTATAAGTTAATGTTAGTCAGGGCCATTCTTTTGTAGGGATTATTGAAAGTCAGATTGCGTTGCGCTAAAAAATATTGTGTGTCAGTTTAAGCACAGTCATGTATAATTGTTCGAAAGGGGACGTTTCAATGGTATCTACAAATATTACTTAACAAATATTCAGTCATAAGTATTTAGTAAACATAACATTGTATTTTTAACTACTAAATCACTTGAAAATGACAGTACTTACATTAAATTAAAATTTGGCCCAAAAATGCGAAACCTCTAATACAATATTACTTTACTGGTAGACGCTGAACAGTTTTTTTACCTGCATAATTTAGTTTAATTTCGCATATCTGTATCAGATTTTGCTATCACACGGGCAGTAATTCAAACTAAAAAACGTTATTTAAAAAAATTGTGATTCAATATTTAACATTTCTATTTGTTGGTTAATATAGGATTGAAATGAAAGGAGAGAAATGTCAAAATTGGAAGACTGGAACCAGCAAGTATACTCGTATTATCGGTATTCCACGCTACGCGATCGGCTACAGAAAACTGTATTAATAATTTACTATTGTTCTGTAGTTAACAGCGTTCGGAAATCGTATAATCTTCAAAATCAATTTTTTTGAATTATTCCTAGAACTGCGTTGTTTTGTTTTTGGAAGCTGGTATCGGGAGAATAAGCTTCAGATTCAATAAATATGAAGAAAGCCATTCCTTAAGGTCTCCCAGTTCAACGTCGAGTGTGTAAAGCAGTATTTCTCGATGTTTCCTCAATCACTGACCATTTCGAACGGATTAGTGCTCCTTTAATTTAGTCTATCTACGATAACGCTGGTTTATATCCGTAGCTGTGGATTTAATTACTTGGTTAAATACAGCAACCATGCACTTCGCCGGCAGCGGTGGCCAAGCGGTTCTAGGCGCTTCAGTCCGGAACTGCGCGACTGCTACGGTCGCAGGTTCGAATCCTGCCTCGGGCATGGATGTGTGTGATGTCCTTAGGTTAGTTCGGTTTAAGTAGTTCTAAGTTCTAGGGGACTGATGGTTCAAATGGCTCTGAGCACTATGGGACTCAACTGCTGAGGTCATTAGTCCCCTAGAACTTAGAACTAGTTAAACCTAACTAACCTAAGGACATCACAAACATCCATGCCCGAGGCAGGATTCGAACCTGCGACCGTATCGGTCTCGCGGTTCCAGACTGCAGCGCCAGAACCGCGCGGCCACTTCGGCCGGCTGGGGACGGATGACCTCAGATGTTAAGTCCCATAGTGCTCAGAGCCATTTTTGAACCAAACACTTCTTTCCTATCAGTGTATCATATATCCATTTTGCTGACAAAAAATGGTTCAAATGACTCTGAGCACTATGGGACTTAACTTCTGAGGTCAGCAGTCACCTAGAACTTAGAACTACTTAAACCTAACTAACCTAAGGACATCACACACATTCATGCCTGAGGCAGGATTCGAACCTGCGACCTTACTGGTCGCGCGGTTCCAGACTGTAGCGCCTAGAACCGGCCGGCTTTTGCTGACAAATACCGACTACTTCAACTTGTATCTTTCCATTTTCCTCCTCCACATACACCACCTGCTTCGCAAGCTAATTTTTTTCGCCTCAATAGCCAAAAAAGAAAGGTCACAGTAAAGCGCTAGCACCTGATAAAATATTACGTCCCGGAGCGCAAGTGCATCCATTATTGTGGTAAACATCCGTGTGCAGTCACCGGACGCTTTTTCCTTTTAATGCCCTGCAGAGCATCAACAGTGCTTTAATCTCCGTAAATAAAGCTTCTCCGTCTACTGCGAGGGTGCATGCGAATATGAACTAGACCGAAGCGCTTGTGTATTCAGTACCGCGTTTGAAAACACACACTTTTTGTCGCGGCAGTTCCTATGAGCGCGATGTTCCTCGCTGCTGGCGTTACCGGGAAAGTTGCAGACAAACACGGATGTGCGATGCCTGGCGCACATACACTCGTGTTTCCGCAAAGAAGTACTTATACTGTTTTAGTTGAACTCCTCTCCATCAGTAGCAATGAGTAAATTGTATCCAGTATGTTAACGCGTTACTCCATCGCTTCTTGGTAGAACAATTTCATATTTAAGGGTAACAAGTAAACAGGTAGCAATTGTTCCACAAAGATTAGAGCAACAAAAAATAAGGTCTTGCTTTTCCAGTTGCTTCATTTTATGATGCGGAGTGTGCACGAAAATACGAATCACTCATAACCTATTCAACACATTCCACCTTTCGTAACAATAGATAGAAAATTTTCAGCTATGAACAATAACAGGAGAAATTAAAGAAGAATTGAAATTTAAATGTTTGTTCATTATTAATCTTCCTGGCGGACTACAACTTGGTGCCCGACCGGGACTCGAACCTGCGACCTCTTCTTTTCGCGGGCAATTTGTAATGGCGTAAGTGAAGCTGTGAGAGCGGTCCGTGAGACGGTAGAGCACTCGCCCACGAAAGGCAACATTCTCAGGTTAGAGTCCCGATGCGGCACACAGTTTTAAGTGTCAAATCAGCGCACATTGCTGCAGATGAAAATTCATTCTTGAAATTTATTCCGGATCACTTCACTCTATTAGTTACCAATCATCCCATTTAACACGAAGAGACTGACGAGAGAACTTGTATGCCGAGAAAATATGAAATAGATTATCTGAGTAGTGCGTGACGATTCAGATGTTTGCACCCGTCTCTTGTTTCCCTAAAATGTGTTGGTCTACATAGACACCATTTTCGGCCCTGGTCCCCCTGTTCAGAAGGGACTGTAACATGACACGATTTGGTTTACGGACCTTCCCGAATTCACTTTTCTCTGACTGTCTTTTGTCGGTTTTATACAGATAAAACGGTACGTACCACGCCCCGTTATCTATAGACTTGTGCCCCTTCTTCGTTTGATGTACTGCAGTTCTTTGCTTCAGAGTATGCCCGAGAACAATAGTCATCAGAAGTAGTTTCTTTAACGTCCTTATCCCTTTCACATTGTACCTGTCCTCCAGGACCACCTGTGTCCTCGTTCTGCAACTAGTAGGATCCAGCTCTGTGCTTGACGATTACATCGGTAGGATCCATTCTGAAAGCTCCTATAGGGTGGTACCAAGGGCTGCTTTAACACTTTCAAGCCAGCATGTACCACTGTTGGCTGACTGTAGATGCTACCGTCAGGTGTGTGTGTGTGTGTGTGTGTGTGTGTGTGTGTGTGTGTGTATGTGTGTGTATGTGTGTGTGTGTGTGTGTGTGTGTGTGAGTACTACCGGTGGCTCACGCTCGGCTCTACCAATTATGGTACCAGCAATACACTAACGTATGATGAATTACTTATCGGCCTGGCGCATCGAACAGGTGTTAACACAGTTTTGAATGACCCTTGAACGGCATTGCTTTCTGAACAGATGAGGTATCATATAAATGTTTATTTGACATTACAATATTAAAGTCAAAGTCGCAGTACATGAAATTTGTCTTTAAAAAAAAAAACAAAAAAAGTATTTAAATTATCTGTTTCAGCGAACTACGTCGTCATTTTCTAATGTAAAACATGAGATGGATGCAAACCTTTTTTTTTAAGAAAAATTTTATATACTGTGACTATGGCTTCACTATTGCAGTGTCAAATAAACATTTAACTTATATTTAGTCACACTCCTTACGACAATTATGTCTGAATATAGATGGTATCATATAATTAGTGTTTAATCTAGTGCATAAATAATTTTATGTGATCCATAGATTTTTAAATAATGGAGTTAAGACTACTTAAAAAAAACAGGCAAGTTAATATATTACAATAGTGGCCTAGAGCTTCTGAATACGGCCGCCGCCCACGGTGACAAACAGGGAAAGCAGCACCTCCAGATGAAGGGAATCGTGAATACGCTCGTTGCCCCACAGTTAGAAGCACAATGTTGTCAGAGTTGGTGTGAACGTGTTGAGGTTGCACGGGACCTGCAGCAGTGACGAACCGGAGGGCCTCCATTCAGGAATATGCACTCGCGTTTTTTAAATGTTCTATTTTACTTTTTTGTAATACGTTAACGTATCGTTTAGCAAAATTTTATTTCAGTAATTCAAGCGCTAACTTACGCTATGGACTTAGAATTGTGGACCATTGCCTGACCAACATAATGAACATTATTCAAGCCATTAAAACCACCCATCATATTTGACTATTGTTAGCTCCAGCCATATAGCAAGGAAAAACAACTGCTGGACAAGTAAATAGTTAAATGTCACTGTGTTTTGTCCCTTCCCGATTAGAAAATGGTTGACCCATTGTGGTGGCTAGGTCGTAACATGTCAAGACTGTCAGGTGAACTTGACTACTGCTGTCTCAGTTTCACCGCATGTATTTCCGAAACGAGTCTGTCGGTCAGGCTGAATGTGGTTTTCAGGCGGTTGCTCACTCATTTAGGCACTGGAGGAGAGGGCTGTCTCGTTAAGCTTTGCGCAGGTAGGGAGAATATGAACATTCATAAGAACAATTTGCAAATAAACAAACTCCATGTAGATTCAACCATTAGTCATCTCCTTTAGGAAAAACATGCAAATAACGATGTTTACACTAAAAAGAGGAATACGACTACAGCGGATTCTGTACCTCTGCAGTCTGCGTCATTGATCTCAGTACTCTCATCAGGAAGAAGCCCTCTCTCTCATTAAGTTTAAGCTTGTGGATGGGAAAATAATTGTGACATATTCCACAGGGCTATACCATACGCTGAAGAGTTGCGACACAGCAAGTCTGATATGCGTTGTTCCTAGCAGTGCAAGGCACGACGTGTAGCGAGATAGAATGAACACTCTGGCCCATCTGATTACGTTAATCATTAAAGCAAGCATCAGAGTTTTAGGGTAATGAATTCAAAAAGACAAAAGTAAAGACACAATGGGACTTAAAATTGGCTAGCTAAATGCAAAAACTGATCACGAAACCCGGCAAAGTGAGCTAGTTTATCGCTTACTTTAACTCAGTTTAAGAGCTATCAGACTTTGGGAGTATTCGGGCTGTCCGACTATTTCGCTTAAAGACATTAGATCTTTTGGTCTGAGTGCATATCAACAAACCGTTTTTTCGGCGAGATTTGTTAAGAATATAAAACAAGCAATATCTGTAGGCAATTTGTTGGTAATAATCCACGACTGTTTAAAGTGTACATGTGTATAATATTCTTGTGCCAATCTGTAATATGTAAAATTCCGGGCCGGCCGCGGTGGCCGAGCGGTTCTAGGCGCTTAAGTCCGGAACCGCGCGTCTGCTACGCTCGCAGGTTCGAATCCTGCCTTGGACATGGATGTGTGTGATGTCCTTAGGTTAGTTAGGTTTAAGTAGTTCCAAGTTCTACGGGACTGATGACCTCAGATGTTAAGTCCCATAGTGCTCAGAGCCATTTGAACCATTAAAATTCCGGTTAATAAGGTAGAAGTACGAGGAATATGTTCTTCAAACTTTCGAAAATGCCAGTGATCTATTATTTCCTGTACTTTAAAAATAACTCACAATCATGATCACCTAATCCTAAACAATTATATTATTTCCACTGAAAACTAATGGCATGTCAATTTCCTCCCCCCCCCCCTCCCCCCACCACGCCCCATTCCTCCTTCCACCAGAAGAAAGTGAGTTTGCGTGGTGGTCCCTAATAGTTCGAGATCCACAGCAAGTGCTACATTGCTATGTGGACAAACTGCGTCTCATTGTAGCAAATTCTCCTGTTAAACGCATATGTCGTTGCATAGACCTACGTCAGAGATGTGCTTGTGCGCGCTGAAAAACAGCTAGAGGGTACACAAACTTGCTGCGGATAAACAATGGGAACAGAGAAGGCACTACGATATAGCCTAACTGCTGGCAGTATTAATTTATGCACCGTGTTTCAGGAGGAATAATGAATATTTGTAGGGAAAGGCAGAATAAAAAATCCATATAAGGTGTTCTATTATTATTGTATTACTGATTACAGTGAAAGCACTGTTAGAATTTAACCCTTTCGAAATAAATAAATAAAATAAAAACATTACGGAGGATGTTTCGTTGATATTCACAAATTCCACCTCTAGCTGCAATGCACTTTCGAATTATTTGACAACACCCCGTGTAGCTCTTCTGGTTCCGTCTCGTCGTTCTTATATGGGGGCAGCTATGGGGGCAAAACTACTCATATTCGGAACGATCGGTTCGTCTGTTGTGTTTACTTTTCCTTTAAACACTACACCTTTCAGCCATCCTCAGAGGCAAATATATGAAGGAATAAGGTCCGGGGATCCTGAAGGCCAAGAAACATTCCCATTTCTACCGCACCGCATTTCGGGGGATGTTAAACCTACATATGTGTCACCTGGAGCTGGGAGAACGTACCAATGCTTGTTATTCAAAGGAAATTCAGTCTGGAACCGCACGACCGCTACGGTCGCAGGTTCGAATCCTGCCTCAGGTATTGATGTGAGTGATGTCCTTAAGTTCGTTAGGTTTAAGTAGTTCTAAGTTCTAGGGGACTGATGACCTCAGATGTGAAGTCCCATAGTGCTCAGAGCCATTTTTGAAATTCTGTGAATATTGATGGAAGCTCGGTTTCGACAAAGTCTACGGGGTCCCGTAAGACGATGCCGTAACACAACAGGCCCAGTCAACTAATAGTCTATCATAATACGCCCTACATTTTACAGACTTCCTTGAAAATGCAAATGCAAGTGAGGTTTCGTCGGACCGCCGATGGGAGTTATGGAACCTTATTGACACCGTCACTAGCGAAAGTAGCTTTATCGGTAAAGAGAATTAATAGGATGGGTCGGCGATTTGCAGTTAGCTACGGACAAAATTCCAGTAGTCTGACTTCATCTCCTTCTGGAAGGTGTTGAATCCGCTACACACGTAATATCCACCATGTTCTTGTGGCTGGAACACCGCTACGTGTACAGATTCTGCGTGCGCTTGTTGAAGGACTTTCTCTACTTCATCGACACTCCTATTTAGTCGCACGTTCAGATGAAATAAAACTGCCGGGCACTGCAGTAGTCTCAGGATGTTAGGTGAAAACAAGAGTTTCTCGAATCTGATATTTTGCGTTTAGGAAATTGCCTAAAAGCAGCAGCAGCGTTTCTGTTACAATCCTCTTACAGAGATAAACACATCGGCATACTCAGCATGTATAAATGAGTGCGACATGCTTAAACGGTGTGGTAGAATTAGTCAAAAGATCAGTCGCAGTAAAACATTTCAATTATGTGAATTCTATCAGAACTTTACAACTTCAAAACAAAAGTGACAGTCGATAAATAAACCCATAGAAACTGGCGTTACAAAATGCAAAATGAAAACTAATGTCTGTAATCACCTGTACATCTATAATCAATAAAAATTGCACTCATGTTACATGGAATATTTTATTCGAATTAATCTGCTTTATCAGCTCTAAAAATATTTAATACTAGCTGGAGAACTCGGCGTTGCCCGGCTGATTATTTATTCCAATCTTCTATTAGTCCATCTCCTTCTTCCCGCTCTCTCTTTCAATCTGTTCCTTCCCCTTTGTCCACCTTATCCTTTCCCCTCTCTCATTCAATCTGCCCCTCTTCCTTTCTCTGTCCGCTTCCTCCTCTCCCTCTGTTCATTTCCTCCCTCAACTCTCTGCCTATATCTTCCTCCCCTGTTTCTGTCATCCCCTCCTCTTTTCTATCATTGTTCATCTCCTCCTTCTTCCTTTCTCTATCTTCTCCTCTCCCCTCTCTCTGTTTATCTCCTCCTCTTCCTCCTCCTATCAGTGCCTCCTTCCTCATCGCTGTCAGTCTCCGCGTCTTCCCTTCTCACTCCACGTTAAGTGGAGGCTGGTGGTTCTTAATCTTACAGTATTTCTTTCTAGACTGTAATTGATGTGTGTCCCAAATTCGACTAAAATCGTTGCCGGGGTTTAGGATGAGCTTTTTACTCGTGGTTTTGCTCGCATACGGGAATGTCAAATATATTTCACCTATTTTTAACGTATTTCGCGTGTATTTGCACACACATCTCATCTGTCTGCGCAGCGAATTTTGCCCTGCAGTTTCATTTTCACGCAGATTAATGTTTATGACGTCCTATCTCTTGAGCTATGTCCTGTACAATGACATAATTTTGCAGGTACATTCAGCGGAATGTGTCCGTACTGCCTGCGAAATGTATTGTGTATACAGTTAGTAGTAACGAAGCAATAAACTGAAACGTCATGTATGACGAGGCACTATGTCATGTCTGTCAGAGTTTATGACGTCGTGTCTATTGCACTAAGTGTCATGATGACATAATTTTGTAGCTACCTTCAGCAGTAAATGCGGACACTGTCTGCTGAAAGTGTTGCAAATAGAGTTACTAGCAACGAAGTATTAAATATCAACGTCTTGTATAATGCAATAGTTTTTCACGCATTCAATGTTTATGACGTCGTACAATGATATAAACTTTCTGCTACATTCAGTGGTATATGTGAAAACTGCGTACAAAATTCGCAAGAAATACAGCTAGTAGCAAAAAAGTAATAAATTAAAACGTCATGTTTCATGCGGTATGAACAGCGAAAATGTAGTAAGCGACATTTTTCTTCCTTTCATTACATTGTTTGGAGGGGGGGGGGGGGGGCGAGGGTGGCGGTGTCAGTGACAAGTTTCTTAAAGGTCTGAAATTATGTGTAAAGTTCTTGCAAATCTTTAAGAGCTGTCAGTTTCAAATGCTGGATAACTGAAGTATGTTTATTCTCGCGTTGTGGACTGTACTGTTATTTCACCCGCCCCCCCCCCCCCCCCTTTGATAGGTGGGTGGTTCTTACCCTCACAGTGATTCTTTCCAGGCAGTAAATAATGTGTTTGTTGAAATCGGTCCAGTGGGTTAGGAGGCGATGTGCAACATCGGTAAATACACTACTGGCCTTTAAAATTGCTATACCAAGAAGAAATGCAGATGATAAACGGGTATTCATTGGACAAATGTATTATACTAGAACTAACATGTCATTACATTTTCACGCAATTTGGGTGCATAGATCTTGAAAAATCAGTACCCAGAACAACCACCTCTGGCCGTGATAACGGCCTTGATACGCCTGGGCATTAAATCAAACAGAGCTTGGATGGCGTGCACAGGTACAGCTGCCCATGCAGCTTCAACACGATACCACAGTTCATCAAGAGTAGTGACTGGCGTATTGTGATGAGCCAGTTGCTCGGCCACCATTGGCCAGACGTTTTCAGTTGGTGAGAGATCTGGAGAATGTGCTGGCCAGGGCAGCAGTCGAACGTTTTCTGTATACAGAAAGGCCCGAACAGGACCTACAACATGCGTTCGTGCATTATCCTGCTGAAATGTAGGATTTCGCAGGGGTTGAATGAGGGGTAGAGCCACGGGTCGCAACACATCTGAAATGTAACGTCCACTATTCAAAGTGCCGTCAATGCGAACAAGAGGTGACCGAGACGTGTAACCAATGGCACCCCATAACATCACGCCAGGTGATACGCCAGTATGGCGATGACGAATACACGCTTCCAATGTGCGTCACCGTGATGTCGCCAAACACGGATGCGACCATCATGATGCTGTAAACAGAACGTGGATTCATCCGAAAAAATGACGTTTTGCCATTCGTGCACCGAGGTTCGTCGTTGAGTACACCATCGCAGGCGCTCCTGTCTGTGATGCAGCCATGGTCTCCGAGCTGATAGTCCATGCTGCTTCAAACGTCGTCCAACTGTTAGTGCAGATGGTTGTTGACTTGCAAACGTCCCCATCTGTTGACTCAGGGATCGAGACGTGGCTGCACGATCCGGTACAGCCATGCGGATAATATGCCTGTCATCTCGACTGCTAGTGACACGAGCCCGTTGGGATCCAGCACGGCGTTCCGTATTACCCTCCAGAACCCCCGATTCCATATTCTGCTAACAGTCATTGGACCTCGATCAACGGAGCAGCAATGTCGCGATACGATAAACCGCAATCGCGATAGGCTACAATCCGACCTTTATCAAAGTTGGAAACATGATGGTACGCATTTCTCCTCCTTACACGAAGCATCACAACAACGTTTCATCAGGCATCGCCGATCAACTGCTGCTTGCGTATGAGAAATAGGTTGGAAACTTTTCTCATGTCAGCACGTTGTAGGTATCGCCACCGGCGCCAACCCCGTGTGAACGCTCTGACAAGATAATCATTTGCATATCACAGCATCTTTTTCCTATCGGTTAAATTTCGCGTCTGTAGCACGTCATCTTCGTGGTGTAGCAATTTTAATGGCCGGTAGTGTACATACATACGTACATCTATTTATATAATCTGTCTGGGTATGGAGTCCTCCTGAACCATACTGTACGTCACAGCTTACGGCTATAGACACAAGTATTACAGTGATAGTGCCGCAGGACGTCGGTACAGGCACTACGGGCCGTGCTGAGGCCGGACATTCCTGGAGCTGTGACGTGGTGCAGGGCAGTGAGGAGGTGGCGCTGGTATCAGCTGCCGCCTCTTCCCGTGAGAGTGTCGCTGGCCGCGTTCCAGCAGCCGCGCGCCCTGCCCGGCCCGTGATACGCAGTCTCCATTCCACACCACGGTACGCTTCACATCTGCTCCGGGATACCTCAGTGTTCCCTGCGTTACGCCAGTTGTACTTCATGCTGCTAGTCTTTCCGAGAAGCACGTTCTGCGGTTTAATATTCATTCACGGGCCAATGAGAACACGTGTTTATCATTACAAATGAGAAAAATTTCCACCACAGCTGTATCTTGAGAATGTCTTAATTCGCGGGCCGGGTGGTCGAACGGTTCTAGGCGCTACAGTCTGGAACCGCGCGACCTCTGCGGTCGCAGGTTCGAATCCTGCCTCGGGCATGGGTGTGTATGATGTCCTTAGGTTAGTTACGTTTAAGTAGTTCTAAGTTCTATGGGACTGATGACCTCAGAAGTTAAGTCCCATAGTGCTCAGAGCCATTTGAACCATTTGTCTTTATTCTATCACACGGCCGCCATCCTCAGGCCCCATCACTGCTGAAAGACTATTTGATTTCCTTGGCGCATTTACTCTGTGACCCCTGTTACTAGCACACGTTGGCTAGCTTTCAACAGATGTCTATCATCGACACAGTCTTGTTTTCAATGGCATTGGATCCCATAGTAAATGCGCCAAGGAAATAAAATACTCTTTCAGCAGTGATGGGGCTTGAGGATGGCGGTAATGTGCAGCTGAAACTAGTCGTGCAGTAGAATAAAGATATTCTCAAGATACAGTTGTCGTGGTACTTTTTCTTATAGATGTCATCGGCTGAAGACGCTCGTCCATGCAATAAGATGAACATCCATAAATTTATCATTACATCTTGTGGGAAGCTTAATCCAAAGGTTTTTTAGGCATTGAATCCAAATAAGTTTCGTAGAACCAAATTGAGGAGCAAATCTCCAAGGTCATGGAATGCGTCAGTACATGAAATTACTACATAAAAGTAATAACAGAAATAAAAAATAAATGTTTATGAACCCGAAAAAAGTCAGTCCATCAATAATACAATAAGAATCAGCTTGATTTTTCAAGGAGCTCCTCGACAGAATAGAAGGAGTGACCCATGAGGGAGCTCTTCAGTTTAGATTTGAAAGCGTGTGGACTACTGCTAATATTTTTGAATTCGAGTGGTAGCTTATTGAAAATGTATGCATCAGTATACTGCACACCTTTTTGCACAAGAGTTTCGGAAGTCCAATCCAGATGCAGGTTTGATTTCCGCCGAGTATTAACCGAGTGAAGTCTGCTTATTCTTGGGAATAAGCTAATATTGTTAACAAGAAATGACAGTAAGGAATATATAGATATTGAGAGGCCAATGTCAGAATGCCCAGATTCGTGAATAGCGGTCGACAAGAGGTTCGTGAACTTACACCACTTATTGCCCTAACCGCCCGTTTCTGAGCCAAAAATATCCTTTTACAGTGGGAAGAGCTACCCCAAAATATAATACCATACGACATAAGCGAATGAAAATAAGCAAAGTAGACTAATTTTCATGTCGAACGATCACTCACTTCAGATACCGTTCGAATAGTAAAAATGGCAGCATTAAGTCTTTGAACAAGATCCTGAACGTGGGCTTTGCACGACAGATTACTATCTATCTGAACACCTAGAAATCTGAACTATTCAGTTCCACTAATCATATGCCCGTTCTATGAAATTATAACGTCAGGTTTTGTTGAATTGTGTGTTAGAAACTGTAAAAACTGAGTCTTACTGTGATTTAGCGTTAGTTTATTTTCTATAAGCCATGAACTTAGGTCATGTACTGCACTATCTGAAACCGAGCCAATGTTGCACACAACATCCTTTACTACCAAGCTAGTGTCATCAGCAAACAGAAATATTTTAGAGTTACCCGTAACACTAGAGGGCATATCATTTATATAAATACGGAACAGGAGCGGCCCCAACACTGATCCCTAGCGCACCCCCCACTTCACAGTACCCCACTCAGACCCCACATCACATATGTTTTCAACATTGTGAATAATGACCTTTTGCTGCCTGTTGCTAAAGTAAGAGGTGAACCAATTGTGAGCTACTCCCCGTATTCCGTAATGGTCCAACTTTTGGAGCAATATTTTGTGATCATCACAATCAAATGCCTTAGATAATCAAAAAATATGGCAAGCGTTCGAAACCTTTTGTTTAGCCCATCCAGTACCACACAGAGAAAAGAGACTATAGCATTTTCAGTTGTTAAACGACTTCTAAAGCCGAACTGTACATTTGATAGCAAATCGTGTAACATAAAATGATTAATTATCCTTACATACACAGCCTTTTCAATAACTTTTGCAAACACCGATAGCATAGAAATAGGTCTAAAATTATCTACATTATCCATTTCTCCGTTTTTATAAAGCGGCTTTAATATTGACAAGGGAACCTCCCCATCGCACCCCCCTCAGATTTAGTTATAAGTTGGCACAGGGATAGGCCATGAAAAACTGAACACAGATCAATCGAGAAAACAGGAAGAAGTTGTATGGAACTATGAAAAAAATAAGCAAAATATACAAACTGAGTAGTCCACTTGCAAGATAGGCAACATCAAGGCTACTATGAGCCTAGGAGCGCCGTGGTCCCGTGGTTACCGTGAGCAGCTACGGAACGGAAGGTCCATGGTTCAACCCTCCCTCGAGTGAAAAGTTTTAATTTTTTATTTTCAGATAATTATCAAAGTTCATGCACTCAGACATGATAAACTTTGCTCTCCAATATTCCAGGACATGTTCAGATTTGCTTGGACACATGCAGGATTTGACGGTCTACACACGGAAAAACTTGAAAACGTTAAAAACGTTTGTTTTGACAGAGCACAGGGAAAACTGTGCGACTGTGAAACTGTTGCATTCATTTGTTGCCGTTTATGCGACAAACTCAATGTTTTCATCACTTTTTTGGGAGTGATGATCACATCCACAAGAAAACCTAAATCGGGCAAGGTAGAAGAATCTTTTTACCCATTCGCCAAGTGTGCAAGTTAGGTGGGTCGACAACATATTCCTGTAATGTGACGCACATGCCGTCACCAGTGTCGTATAGAATATTTCAGACGTGTTTTCCTGTGGAGGAATCGGTTGACCTATGAATTTGCGATCAAATGTTTTCGGTTCCTATTGGAGAGGCACGTCCTTTCGTCTACTAATCGCACGGTTTTGTGGTGCGGTCGCAAAACACAGACACTAAACTTATTACAGTGAACAGAGACGTCAATGAATGAACGGTTAGATCGTAACTTTGCGAAAAGAAAGTAAGTAAAATTTTTGCTTGAGGGAGGACTCGAACCAAGGACCTCTCGTTTCGCAGTTGCTCACTCTAACCACGGGACCACGGCGCTCTTCGTGTTACAAGCTCCTAGATGTTGGATATGTTACACTTGGACTACTCAGTTTGTATATTTTGTTTATTTTTTCATAGTTCCACACAACTTCTTCCTGTTTTCTCGATTGATCTGTCTTCAGTTTTTCAAGGCCTATCCACTGTGTCAATTTATGACTAAATCTGAGAGGGGTGCGATGGGGAGGTTCCCTTGTGAGTACTTTAATCACTCAGGAAACTGACTATTCCTAAAGGAAAAATTACATATATGGCTAAATACAGGGCTAACATGTGCAGCACAGTACTTTAATATTCTGCTAGACACTCCATCATAACCATGAGGGTCCTTAGTTTTCAGTGATTTAGCTATTGACTCAGTCTCCCTCTTGTCTCTATGACAGAGGAGTATTTCAGACATAAATCTCGGAAAGGCATTTGCAAAGAAAGTTATATGATTTCCTGTAGAAACTAAATTTTTATTTAATTCACCAGCAATGCTCAGAAAATGATTGTTAAATACTGTACATATATACGATTTATCAGTAACAGTAATATTTTTACTGTGAAGCGACTTCATATCGTCGACCTTGAGCTGCTGACCAGAGACTTCCTTCACAACTGACCATACGGTTTTAATTTTATCTGGCTTTCATTTATGGACACCATTACTTCGTTATTTACCATGACGCCTACATCTACATCTACATGGATACTCTGCAAACCATTCTTAAGTGCCTGGCAGACGGTTCATGGATCCACCTTCAGAAAAGTTCTCTATTATCCCAGTCTGCAACAGCGCGCGGTTTAAGCGAACACGTATATCCTTCCGTGTGAGCTCTGTTTTCCCTCATTTTATTACGATTATCGTTTCTCCCTGCGTAGTTCGCGTTCGGAGGAGAAAGTTGGTGATTGAAATTTCTTGAGAAGATCCAGCCGCAACGAGACACGCCTTTGTTCTAATGATGTCTATCCCAAATCCTGTATCACGTCTGTGACACTTTCTTCCCTATTTCTCGATAATACAAAACGCGCTGCCTTTCTTTGAACTTTCTCGATGTACTTCATTAATCCTGTGTGGTTATGATCCCACACCGCGCAGCATTACTCCAAAAGAGGACGGACAAGCGTAGCGTGAGCAATTTCTTTCGTAGATCTGTTGCATCTTCTAATTGTCCTGCCAATAAAACGCAGATTTTGTTTCGCTTTCCACACAGCACTTTCTACGTCTTCTTTCCAATGTAAGTTGTTTGTAATTGTAATTCCTACATACACTCCTGGAAATTGAAATAAGAACACCGTGAATTCATTGTCCCAGGAAGGGGAAACTTTATTGACACATTCCTGGGGTCAGATACATCACATGATCACACTGACAGAACCACAGGCACATAGACACAGGCAACAGAGCATGCACAATGTCGGCACTAGTACAGTGTATATCCACCTTTCGCAGCAATGCAGGCTGCTATTCTCCCATGGAGACGATCGTAGAGATGCTGGATGTAGTCTTGTGGAACGGCTTGCCATGCCATTTCCACCTGGCGCCTCAGTTGGACCAGCGTTCGTGCTGGACGTGCAGACCGCGTGAGACGACGCTTCATCCAGTCCCAAACATGCTCAAAGGGGGACAGATCCGGAGATCTCGCTGGCCAGGGTAGTTGACTTACACCTTCTAGAGCACGTTGGGTGGCACGGGATACATGCGGACGTGCATTGTCCTGTTGGAACAGCAAGTTCCCTTGCCGGTCTAGGAATGGTAGAACGATGGGTTCGATGACGGTTTGGATGTACCGTGCACTATTCAGTGTCCCCTCGACGATCACCAGTGGTGTACGTCCAGTGTAGGAGATCGCTCCCCACACCATGATGCCGGGTGTTGGCCCTGTGTGCCTCGGTCGTATGCAGTCCTGATTGTGGCGCTCACCTGCACGGCGCCAAACACGCATACGACCATCATTGGCACCAAGGCAGAAGCGACTCTCATCGCTGAAGACGACACGTCTCCATTCGTCCCTCCATTCACGCCTGTCGCGACACCACTGGAGGCGGGCTGCACGATGTTGGGGCGTGATTCGGAAGACGGCCTAACGGTGTGCGGGACCGTAGCCCAGCTTCATGGAGACGGTTGCGAATGGTCCTCGCCGATACCCCAGGAGCAACAGTGTCCCTAATTTGCTGGGAAGTGGCGGTGCGGTCCCCTACGGCACTGCGTAGGATCCTACGGTCTTGGCGTGCATCCGTGCGTCGCTGCGGTCCGGTCCCAGGTCGACGGGCACGTGCACCTTCCGCCGACCACTGGCGACAACATCGATGTACTGTGGAGACCTCACGCCCCACGTGTTGAGCAATTCGGCGGTACGTCCACACGGCCTCCCGCATGCCCACTATACGCCCTCGCTCAAAAGTCCGTCAACTGCACATACGGTTCACTTCCACGCTGTCGCGGCATGCTACCAGTGTTAAAGACTGCGATGGAGCTCCGTATGCCACGGCAAACTGGCTGACACTGACGGCGGCGGTGCACAAATGCTGCGCAGCTAGCGCCATTCGACGGCCAACACCGCGGTTCCTGGTGTGTCCGCTGTGCCGTGCGTGTGATCATTGCTTGTACAGCCCTCTCGCAGTGTCCGGAGCAAGTATGGTGGGTCTGACACACCGGTGTCAATGTGTTCTTTTTTCCATTTCCAGGAGTGTATTTAGTAGAAACTACTGCCTTCAGATTTCATTGATCTATTCGTGTAACGGAAGTTTAATGGATTCTTTTTAGCACTCATGTGGATGATCTCACACTATTCGTTTTCTACGGCCAGTTGCCAGTTTTCACAGCATACAGATATCTTTTCTAAATCGTTTTGCAATTTGTTTTGATCTTCTGATGACTCTATTGGACAATAAAAGTCACCATCATCTGCAAACAACCTAAGACGACTGCTTAGATTGTCACCTAAATCGTTTATATAAATAAAGAACAGCAGAGGACGTATAACATTACCTTGGAGGACGCTAGAGATGACTTTCGTTTTACTCGACGCATTCCCGTCAGTTATTACGAACTATGACCTCTCTGACAGAAAATCACGAGTCCAGTCGCATATCTGAGACGATATTCCATAAGCACGCAGTTTGATTACAAGCCGCTTGTGAGATATGGTGTTAAAAGGCTCCTGTAAACCTGGAAATACGGAATCAATTTGAAATCCGTTGTCGATTGCGTTTAATACATCACGTGAGTATTAGCTGTGTTTCACGTGACCGACGTTTTCTAAATCCGTGTTGACTTTGTGTCAAGAGACCGTTCCCTTCGAGGTAATTCGTAATGTTCGAACACAATATATGTTCCAAAATCCTGCTGCGTATCGACGTTAATAACACGGGCTCGTACTTTAGTGGATTACTCCTATTATAACAACTCCGTCTTCAGGCCACAAATGGCCCATCGGGACCATCCGACCGCCGTGTCATAGGGATACGAGGGGTGTGTTGTCAGCACACCGCTCTCCCGGTCGTTATGACGGTTTTCTGTGACCGGAGAGGCTACTATTCGGTCAAGTAGCTCCTCAATTGTTATCACGAGGCTGAGTGCACCCCGAAAAATGCCAACAGCGCATGGCGGCCTGGATGGTCACCCATCCAAGTGTCGGCCATGCCCGACAGCACTTAACTTCGGTGATCTCACGGGAACCGGTGTATCCACTGCGGCAAGGCCGTTGCCTGGATTACTCCTATTGCCTTTTTGAATATTTATGTGGCTTGAGCGACTTTCCATTCTTTGGGTGCAGATCCTTCGTCGAGAGAGAGTTGTATACGGTTGTTAAGTGTGGAGCTGTTGAAGGGGAGTACTTACAAGGGAACCTCCCCATCGCACCCCCCTCAGATTTAGTTATAAGTTGGCACAGTGGATAGGCCTTGAAAAACTGAACACAGATCAATCGAGAAAACAGGAAGAAGTTTTGTGGAACTATGAAAAAAATAAGCAAAATATACAAAATGAATAGTCCGTGCGCAAGATAGGCAACATCAAGGCTTCTCTGAACTCAGGAGCATCGTGGTCCCGTGGTTAGCGTGAGCAGCTGGAGAACGAAAGGTCCTTGGTTCAAGTCTTCCCTCGAGTGAAAAGCTTAAATTTTTATTTTCAGACAAATGGCTCTGAGCACCATGGGACTTAACTACTGTGGTCATCAGTCCCCTAGAACTTAGAACTACTTAAACCTAACCAACCTAAGGACATCACACACATCCATGCCCCAGGCAGGATTCGAACCTGCAACCGTTGCGGTCGCGCGGTTCCAGACCGTAGCGCCTAGAACCGCTCGGCCACTCCGGCCGGCTATTTTCAGACAATTATCAATGTTCAGGTACTTACACATAATCAGCTTCGCTCTCCAAAATTCCAGGACATGTTCAGAATTGCTTGGACATATGCAGGATTTGACGGTCTACACACGGAAAAATTTGAAAACGTTAAAAACAAATGTTTTGACAGAGCACAGGGAAAACCGTGCGACTGTGAAACTGTTGCATTCAGTTTTTGCAGTTTATGTGACAAACTCTTATGTTTTCATCACTTTTTTGGGAGTGATTATCACATCCACAAGAAAACTTAAATCGGGCAAGGTAGAAAAATCTTTTTACCCATCCGCCAGATGTACAAGTTAGGTGGGTCGACAACGTATTCCTGTCATGTGATGCACATGCCGTCACCAGTGTCATAGTTAATATGTCAGACGTGTTTTCCTGTGGAGGAATCGGTTGACCTATGACCTTGCGATCAAATGTTTTCGGTTGCCATTGGAGAGGCACGTCCTTTCGTCTACTAATCGCACGGTTTTGAGGTGCGGTCGCAAAACACAGACACTAAACTTATTACAGTGAACAGAGACGTCAATGAACGAACGGACAGATCATAACTTTGCGAAAATAAAGAAAATAAAATTTTCGCTGGAGGGAAGACTTCAACCAAGGACCTCTCGTTCCGCAGCTGATCACGCAAACCACGGGACCACGGCGCTCCTAGGCTCATAGTAGCCTTGATGTTGCCTATCTTGCAAGTGGACTACTCAGTTTGTATATTTTGCTTATTTTTTTCATAGTTCCACACAACTTCTTCCTGTTTTCTCGATTGATGGTTCAAATGGCTCTGAGCACTATGGGACTCAACTGCTGAGGTCATTAGTCCCCTAGAACTTAGAACTAGTTAAACCTAACTAACCTAAGGACATCACAAACAACCATGCCCGCGGCAGGATTCGAACCTGCGACCGAAGCGGTCTTGCGGTTCCAGACTGCAGCGCCTTTAACCGCACGGCCACTTCGGCCGGCTTCTCGATTGATCTGTGTTCAGTTTGTCAAGGCCTATCCACTGTGACAACTTATAACTAAATCTGAGGGGGGTGTGATGGGGAAGTTCCCTTGTTAGCATCGTTCCACATGTTATGGTTTCTTCCAGTTGCATTCACGTATGGACCGCGGGAACACCTCCTGCTCAAGTTCCTCTCTGCGTCCTGCCATTGGCCTAGTTTCGTCGTTCCCATGATTACTGGAGTGATGCCAATAGGGCATATAAAGAGTTTTAAAGTCAGAGGCCATCATTATGATTTTTAGAAAATTCCAGGATATTCGTTTGAGGAACAGGCATAAACTGTCTTGCTTGTGAAGAAATTACCAGGTATGCGTCCCCTGTTTGTGACGAGAACTTACGAGCCCTTCATGCTACGTATAGGAAAACTGATAGATGTTGTAGAAAACACGTCGCATAACGGAAATCACAAATCTTCTAATTTGTTCTACCTCGAACTGAAATAAATATTGAATCAACAGAACTTATGAAGTGTTCGTGTCCTATTTAACTTAGATTTAAATGAAGATCATTTTTGTTGCATTCTCTTCTGTGTACGTGTCTGCGCGTCTTCAATAAATTAAATAAAATTGGCGACCCGTAATAAATAAATAAATGTCGTATGTCATGATTTGCCCAAACACGGTGACAAAACAGAAGTATTCCATACTAGACTGTAAGCTAAGGGAAGTTAAATTCTTCTCATCGGATTCCATAGGCAGTCAACTAAAACGCGGGGCACCAGAAAAAACAATGCGTTTAGTGGTGGAGTGTGTAATGTTCCACGCTCAGAATGGTGGAGGATGGGCGGCAGGAGTGTAAAAATAGTAGTAGTTTCTGGTCTTAACGTTGGTTGCAGTCGCAGATATTCTGTGTAAGTTCTGATGGTACTATCACCTTACTGCTCTCAGACATCGGCCAGTCAACGTGCTTCTCTGTCGTCTTCTTGTCCGTTTAGATTTGTCTGTGGGTTTGGGCTGAGATAAGAGCATACACAGCTGCCACGGGATGATCTGCCTCATACGCTGTGTCTATTCGTTGGTTACGTAGTAGGCGGTTCCTTGCGTGACATCGATAAGAAAGCCTGAGAAACAAGAGCTCACACTATCCTAGCGACAGAGTAAGTACCAATCGCGTGACTCGACGATGCGGGAAGTCACCTGGGAGACAGCTCGGAACTCCAGGTGGTGTGCGGCGGCGGGTGCTTTCTCCGCACTGACAGCTCAGTTTCCCTGTCAAGCTGCCCGTCACATCCAGAGTCCTGACTCTGCTGTAATCTCCAGGCTCCTTGCATTAAGCCGGCAGCTTTCACAGGCGATAACTTTACTTCTCTTTCTCGGTCATCTAGAAACAGGAAACATTTAAGCTTCTTCACAGTTCAGTCTAACCTTGTTGTTTTTCGGTAACTATCATCTCTCGACGTTTATTGACAGAGTTTTCTAAATAAGGCAGCCTAGGAGTTCAGAAGATATCTGTTGGAGAAGGTTTTGTTTATGGCACATGGACACTGCTCAGAAGAATTGTCAGAACATGACTTTGGGCGTCTACCACACTCCAATAATTGAGGGCTGGGTATGTTACCAAGATATACTTTTATCTTTTAAAAATTAAGTACACAAGAAAGAATCATTACATCCTTGATCTACATCTACGTGATTACTCTGCTATTCACAATAAAGTTCCTGGCAGAGGGTTCAATGAACCACCTTCAAGCTGTCTCTCTACCGTTCCACTCTCGAACGGCACGCGGGAAAAACGAGCACTTAAATTTTTTTGTGCCAGCCCTGATTTCTCTTATTTTATCGTGATGATCATTTCTCCTGTGTAGGTGGGTGCCAACAAAATGTTTTCGCTATCAGAGGAGAAAACTTGTGATTGAAATTTCATGAGAAGATCCCGTCGTAACGAAAAACGCCTTTGTTTTAATGATTTTTTTTTGCTCTGAACACTATGGGACTTAACTTCTGAGGTCATCAGTCCCCTAGAACTTAGAACTACTTAAACCTAACTAACCTAAGGACATCACACACATCCATGCCCGAGGCAGGATTCGAACCTGCGACCGTAGCGGTCGCGCGGTTCCAGACTGTAGCGCCTAGAACCGCTCGGCTACCCCGGCCGGTTTTTAATGATTGCCACTCCAGTTCACGTATCATGACTGTGACACTATCTCCCCCATTTCGCGATAATACAAAACGAGCTGCCCTTCTTTGTACTTTCTTGATGTGATCCGTCAGGCCCACCTGACGCGGATCCCACACCGCACAGCAATACTCCCGAATAGGGTGGGCAAGCGTGGTGTAAGCAGTCACTTTAGTAGACCTGGTGCACCTTTTAAGTGTTCTGCCAATGAATCGCAGTCTTTGGTTTCCTCTACCCACAATATTATCTATGTGATCGTTCCAATTTAGGTTATTTGTAATTGTAATCCCTAAGTATTTAGCTGAATTTACAGCCTTGAGACTTGTGTGACTCATCGCGTAATCGAAATTTAGCTGATTTCTTTTACTACTCATGTGAATAACTTCACACTTCTCCTTATTCATGGTCAATTGCCACTTTTCGCACCTTACAGATATCTTATCTAAATCATTTCGCAAGTCGTTTTGATCATCTGATGACTTTACAAGACAGCACATGACAGCATCATCTGCAAACAATCTAAGACGGCTACTCAGATAGTCTCCTATGAATGTTAGCATAAAATGTCCGACAGGTGTCGAAAACAAAGTGGAAACAACAATTCATCCTGTCATTCTTGGTACTTTTCATCTGACTTTGAGAGTTTCAGTAGCGTGTACGCCCTCTGTGTGCATTTGTCACTGCCTGACACTGCGTGGTATGCTTCGTATAAGTTTACGGAGGTCACCCTAAGGTACCGTTACCATTCTCTAATGAGAATGCATGAGAGTTCTTGGACAGTCTGTGGCAGAACAGGACGGCCACGAACACGTCTGTGAAGCATCTTCCACAACAGGCTTTAGGTCGGGTCTCTCAGCCTGGCATTCCATTACGTCAACGTCCACGCTTTGCAAGGCATCCTTGCTGACTCCTCCGCATGGGCCCTGGCATTAGAAGGAATTCAGGGCCACCAC
Organism: Schistocerca nitens; assembly: GCF_023898315.1. Lineage (NCBI taxonomy): Eukaryota > Metazoa > Arthropoda > Insecta > Orthoptera > Acrididae > Schistocerca > Schistocerca nitens. The sequence continues at coordinate 482,088,800 of NC_064615.1, forward strand.
GGTATGCAGCAGCCACCACATGGTCCAACAGGATCTGTTCGACGTACGTCATGGTGGTAAGGTGACCATGGACAACGACGAGATCCGTATGTCTGTCAACACTGAAGTCTCCCCACAACATCACAGAACCTTGGAAATCCGTCGATTTCCTGGACAACATTTAGGAGGTACCGCTCACCACACACGAATATGGCCATCGCCTTGCTTCGGAGGATATCTGGAGGTGACTGTGAATAACATGTTTCGGCAGTGTGGAAGATGCCAGTTGACATAGGAACTCCAGAACTGAAGGCGAGCTGCAAGAGGTTGTTTTGTCAGTCGGGGTAATCGAACAGGACGCCTGGGTCGTACGGTTCTTCCTCGTAACCTGTTCATTACAGTCTATCGGACACAGCCGCTCCATTGGTCCTTCTGAGATCGTCTTGCAGCGTTTCGGCAGTATCCGCGCGACGCCGCAACGCAGAGATGGCCGGATATCGGTCTTCACGTTGTAATGCGTCGGCGACATCGTCCTACTCGCCTTGTGTACTTACGTGCTGCCTCTGGACCTATGGATGACAGATGGAGATACATTGACACTGCAACAGCACATTGGGAAGCCCATCCTTGTGGATCAAACAGATCGCCGTCGCAACTTGCGTTGAATTAAGATGTCGCATTGTATGCGCTGGATTGAATACAACGTCCAGAGCTTGAATGGCATGTACAGGCAAAGCTGCCCATGCAGCTTCAACACGATACCACAGTTCATCAAAAGTAGTGACTGGTGTATTGTGACGCGCCAGTTGCTCGGCAACCATTGACAAGAAGTTTTCAATTGGTGAGAGATCTGGAGAATGTGCTGGCCAGGGCAGCAGTCGAACATTTACTGTATCCAGAAAGGCCCGTTCAGGACCTGCAACATGTAGTCGCATATTTTCCTGCTGAAATGTAGGGGTTTCGCAGGGATCGAATGAAGGGTAGAGCCACGGGTAGTACCACATCTGAAATGTAATGTCCACTGTTCAAAGTGCCGTCAATGCGCACAAAAGGTGACCGCGACGTGTAACCAATGGCACCCCATAACATCACGCCGGGTGATACGCCAGTATGGCGATGACGAATACACGCTTCCAATGTGCGTTCACCGCGATGTCGCCAAACACGGATGCCTGTCATCTCGACTGCTAGTAATACGAGGCCGTTGGGATACAGCACGGCGTTCCGTATTACCCTCCTGAACCCACCCATTCCATATTATGCTAACAGCAGCAATGTCGCGATACGATAAACCGCAATCGCGATAGGCTACAATCCGACCTGTATCAAAGTCGGAAACGTGATGGTACGCATTTCTCCTCCTTACACGAGGCATCACAACAACGTTTCACCAGTCAATGCCGGTCAACTGCTGTTTGTGTATGATAAATCGGTTGGAAACTTTCCTCATGTCAGCACGTTGTAGGTGTCGCCACCGTTGCCAACCTTGTGTGAATGCTCTGAAAAGCTAATCATTTGCATATCACAGTATCTTATTCCTGTCGGTTAAATTTCGCGTCTGTAGCACGTCATCTTCGTGGTGTAGCAATTTTAATGGCCAGTAGTGTATAATACAGCCAACAAATAGCGACATTTTAATTGTGGCATACACTGCAAGGGAATACCTCAGGCCGTGACCACAGGTACTACTTGTACCAAAGCAGATTTAAGATACCGGACGTTGAATTCCGTTTTCCCCTAATTCTTTTGAACACTGACATAAGCGGCTCTGAGAAAGGACAGACTCTTATGGTCAGTTGCCAGGGAGCGAGCATCTCTGAAACGGCGTAGATAGTCGGCTGTTCGCATACTACTGTCGTGAGCATAAGTGGAAAGTGATTGAAGGACAGCGAAACATCGAATAGGCGACAAGGTGTTGGACGTCCACGCCTCATCACAGAACCTACACGTCGGAGGCTGCTTCGATCTGTATAGCGACAGAGGCGGCGGGAGACCTGATGAGGATTTGATGACAGAGTAGAATACTGGAGCAGGCACAAGTGTTTTGGAGTACACCATTCACCACACACAACTGACGCCCCATGGTGACCCAATGACATTGTCGGTTAAGAATTCCGTGGGCACAGGAGAATTCAGATTGGACCGTGGATCAATAGAAACGTGCCGCCTGGTAAACCGAATCACGTTTCTTGTTACGCCAGCTCGATGGCCGTGTCCGGATACACCGTTATTCAGGCCAGTTGCTGCCCGAAACATGCCGGTGTGGGCAACATTATGCTGTGGAGGACATGCACCTCTGCTTCTATTGGATATGTGTTAGAAATGAAAGATGTGAACTAGGTGAATATTACTGCGGACCACCTGCGTCCCTTCATGCTTGAGGAGATATTCAGTAGGATAACTTCCCTTGTCACAACGCCAGAATCGTTCTACTGCGGTTTGATCAGCATCGTAGTAAACTCACTTTGATGTCTTCGCCACCAAATTTCCCTTATCTGAACTCCGGCCCACAGTCACCAGCACTTGATTTACGGCGTGACGTGTGTGTAGACACTTGTTCGGATATACCTCCGGAATCCTGCCAAGGACTTGTCGAGTCCATGCCACATAACATCGCCGCTGTATTGCGTTTCAAAGACTGGCCAACGTGATAAAAGCAGGTGGTTGTTATGTTTTGGCTCATCAGCGTACGTTGCTACTGGGTTTGCAAAGTGATACCTCACACTGTATTCTGTCTACAGCCGGCCGCTGTGGCCGAGCGGCTCTAGGCGCTTTAGTCCGGAACCGCGCGCGTGCTACGGTCGCAGGTTCGAATCCTGCCTCGGGCATGGATGTTTGTGATGTCCTTAGGTTAGTTAGGTTTAACTAGTTTCCAATTCTAGGTGACTGATGACCTCAGATGTTAAGTTCCATAGTGCTTAGAGCCATTTGAACCTTCTGTCTACAACATAGAACTATGCACTAAAAATACTCTAGCCGGCCGCGGTGGTCTAGCGGTTCTAGGCGCTCAGTCCGGAACCGCGCGACTGCTACGGTCGCAGGTTCGAATCCTGCCTCGGGCATGAATGTGTGTGCTGTCCTTAGGTTAGTTAGGTTTAACTAGTTTCCAATTCTAGGTGACTGATGACCTCAGATGTTAAGTCCCATAGTGCTCCGAGCCATTTCAACCAAAAATACTCTTCTAAATGGCCATTGTCCTGTCGTATGGGACGACAAAAGTAAGTACACTGAACTGGAGCGTTTACCGTGATATTACTAACGGTTTCTCATACAGTAATGGTGAGTCGCGCAGTGATAAATGTTGTTGTTGTGGTCTTCAGTCCTGAGACTGGTTTGATGCAGCTCTCCATGCTACTCTATCCTGTGCAAGCTTCTTCATCTCCCAGTACTTACTGCAACCTACATCCTTCTGAATCTGCTTACTGTATCCATCTCTTGGTCTCCCTCTACGATTTTTACCCTCCACGCTGCCCTCCAATGCTAAATTTGTGATCCCTTGATGCCTCAAAACATGTCCTACCAACCAATCCCTTCTTCTAGTCAAGTTGTGCCACAAACTTCTCTTCTCCCCAATCCTATTCAATACCTCCTCATTAGTTACGTGATCTACCCACCTTATCTTCAGCATTCTTCTGTAGCACCACATTTCGAAAGCTTCTATTCTCTTCTTGTCCAAACTAGTTATCGTCCATGTTTCACTTCCATACATGGCTACACTCCATACAAATACTTTCAGAAACGACCTCCTGACACTTAAATCTATACTCGACGTTAACAAATTTCTCTTCTTCAGAAACGATTTCCTTGCCATTGCCAGTCTACATTTTATATCCTCTCTACTTCGACCATCATCAGTTATTTTACTCCCTAAATAGCAAAACTCCTTTACTACTTTAAGTGTCTCATTTCCTAATTTAATTCCCTCAGCATCACCCGATTTAATTTGACTACATTCTATTATCCTCGTTTTGCTTTTGTTGATGTTCATCTTATATCCTCCTTTCAAGACACTGTCCATTCCGTTCAACTGCTCTTCCAAGTCCTTTGCTGTCTCTGACAGAATTACAATGTCATCGGCGAACCTCAAAGTTTTTACTTCTTCTCCATGAATTTTAATACATACTCCAAATTTTTCTTTTGTTTCCTTTACTGCTTGCTCAATATACAGATTGAATAACATCGGGGAGAGGCTACAACCCTGTCTCACTCCTTTCCCAACCACTGCTTCCCTTTCATGCCCCTCGACTCTTATAACTGCCATCTGGTTTCTGTACAAATTGTAAATAGCCTTTAGCTCCCTGTATTTTACCCCTGCCACTTTCAGAATTTGAAAGAGAGTATTCCAGTTAACATTGTCAAAAGCTTTCTCTAAGTCTACAAATGCTAGAAACGTAGGTTTGCCTTTTCTTAATCTTTCTTCTAAGATAAGTCGTAAGGTTAGTATTGTCTCACGTGTTCCAACATTTCTACGGAATCCAAACTGATCTTCCCCGAGGTCGGCTTCTACCAGTTTTTCCATTCGTCTGTAAAGAATTCGCGTTAGTATTTTGCAGCCATGACTTATTAAACTGATAGTTCGGTAATTTTCACATCTGTCAACACCTGCTTTCTTTGGTATTGGAATTATTATATTCTTCTTGAAGTCTGTAGGTATTTCGCCTGTCTCATACATCTTGCTCACCAGATGGTAGAGTTTTGTCATGACTGGCTCTCCCAAAGCCGTCAGTAGTTCTAATGGAATGTTGTCTACTCCCGGGGCCTTGTTTCGACTCAGGTCTTTCAGTGCTCTTTCAGTGTCTGTATCTTATCTCCCATTTCGTCTTCATCTACATCCTCTTCCCTTTCCATAATATTGTCCTCAAATACATCGCCCTTGTATAAACCCTCTATATACTCCTTCCACCTTTCTGCCTTCCCTTCTTTGCTTAGAACTGGGTTGCCATCTGAGCTCTTGATATTCATACAAGTGGTTCTCTTCTCTCCAAAGGTCTCTTTAATTTTCCTGTAGGCAGTATCTATCTTACCCCTAGTGAGACTAGCCTCTACATCCTTACATTTGTCCTCTAGCCATCCCCGCTTAGCCATTTTGCACTTCCTGTCAATCTCATTTTTGAGACGTTTGTATTCCTTTTTGCCTGCTTCGCTTACTGCATTTTTATATTTTCTCCTTTCATCAATTAAATTCAGTATTTCTTCTGTTACCCAAGGATTTCTATTATCCCTCGTCTTTTTACCTACTTGATCGTCTGCTGCCTTCACTACTTCATCCCTCAGAGCTACCCATTCTTCTTCTACTGTATTTCTTTCCCCCATTCCTGTCAATTGTTCCCTTATGCTCTCCCTGAAACTCTCTACAACCTCTGGTTCTTTCAGTTTATCAAGGTCCCATCTCCTTAAATTCCCACCTTTTTGCAATTTCTTCAGTTTCAATCTGCAGTTCATAACCAATAGATTGTGGTCAGAGTCCACATCTGCCCCTGGAAATGTCTTACAATTTAAAACCTGGTTCCTAAATCTCTGTCTTACCATTATATAATCTATCTGATACCTGTTAGTATCTCCAGTATTCTTCCAGGTATACAACCTTCTTTTATGATTCTTGAACCAAGTGTTAGCTATGATTAAGTCATGCTGTGTGCAAAATTCTACAAGGCGGCTTCCTCTTTCATTTCTTCCCCCCAATCCATATTCACCTACTATGTTTCCTTCTCTCCCTTTTTCTACCGACGAATTCCAGTCACCCATGACTATTAAATTTTCGTCTCCCTTCACTACCTGAATAATTTCTTTTATCTCGTCATACATTTCATCTATTTCTTCATCATCTGCAGAGCTAGTTGGCATATAAACTTGTACTACTGTAGTAGGCATGGGCTTTGTGTCTATCTTGGCCACAATAATGCGTTCACTATGCTGTTTGTAGTAGCTAACCCGCACTCCTATTTGTTTATTCATTATTAAACCTACTCCTGCATTACCCCTATTTGATTTTGTATTTATAACCCTGTATTCACCTGACCAAAAGTCTTGTTCCTCCTGCCACCGAACTTCACTAATTCCCACTATATATAACTTTAACCTATCCATTTCCCTTTTTAAATTTTCTAATCTACCTGCCCGATTAAGGGATCTGACATTCCACGCTCCGATCCGTAGAACGCCAGTTTTCTTTCTCCTGATAACGACGTCCTCTTGAGTAGTCCCCGCCCGGAGATCCGAATGGGGGACTATTTTACCTCCGGAATATTTTACCCAAGAGGACGCCATTATCATTTAATCATACAGTAAAGCTGCATGTCCTCGGGAAAAATTACGGCTGTAGTTTCCCCTTGCTTTCAGCCGTTCGCAGTACCAGCACAGCAAGGCCATTTTGGTTAATGTTACAAGGCCAGATCAGTCAATCATCCAGACTGTTGCCCCTGCAACGACTGAAAAGGCTGCTGCCCCTCTTCAGGAACCACATGTTTGTCTGGCCTCTCAACAGATACCCCTCAGTTGTGGTTGCACCTACGGTACGGCTATCTGTATCGCTGAGGCACGCAAGCCTCCCCACCAACGGCAAGGTCCATGGTTCATGGAGGGGAGGCAGTGATAAATATGACAGAAATAATTTCTTCATTATACTATAACTATTAAACAAACCAATAAATATGAAACGACATAATGTGATAATAAATATAAAAGTAGGAGCAGACCATGCTTGTTTCTTTGGGATCACACTGAGAGAAGTAAGGAACTTAGTGCGACTACAGATAATTCAATGCCTAAATAGCACTAGCACTAGCACTAGCACTAATACTACTTCATGGCCATTTCTCCTACACAGGAATATTGACGACATATTGACGTGTTTGTTTGGTGGTTGTTTTCGTTGTTGTTGTTGTTGGGGGCCTGAGTCCAAAGACTGGTTGCTGCAACTCTCCATGCTAGTTTGTGCCACTGCCTCTATGTAGCTACTGCAGCGTACATCTGTTTCAACCTGCTCCCCATACACTTCCTTCCATGGAAAGGTTACAAGACGTCTGGCTTGCCCTCTTCCACTATCTTCTCCTTGTCATGACTGGAGATCAGCGGGACACTTCATTTTTCTCTGATTACCGTTATTGATTCTGCGTATTGTATTTGATAAAACTACAGGGGTTGTCTGCCTGAATTCACGTTACTTCGGCCCAGGGAATTAATGGGAACCTCGAAGTTCGTTTCCCCTGAAGTTGGGGAACGGCCGCCCGCATCTCGTGGTCGTGCGGTAGCGTTCTCGCTTCCCACGCCCGGGTTCCCGGGTTCGATTCCCGGCGGGGTCAGGGATTTTCTCTGCCTCGTGATGGCTGGGTGTTGTGTGCTGTCCTTAGGTTAGTTAGGTTTAAGTAGTTCTAAGTTCTAGGGGACTTATGACCACAGCAGTTGAGTCCCATAGTGCTCAGAGCCATTTGAACCATTTTTTTTGGGGAACGGCCAAGGCACCCATAACGCCGGCAATAACGGAGGATTATGCTCCCCATTCAGAAAATTAAGTCCCTGGCTTACTAGGGCGGTAGAGGCACTCGAGTGAGGTTTGCGGGACTGCTGTGGCATTCAAAGGAGGACGGGATTTTCGGTGTAGTGGCGTACTGTACTGTCCGATACCCGGCTAGCGGGTTGAGGTCCTAAGGCTGACCAGTCACCTGATAACATCTGGAGAGAACTCACTATTATTGAGGAGACCAGGGCTTCTGCTGTGGGCCGGGCCCTCGTGGGGTTCCAGTCACGTTCGTGGCGTCTTGAAAAATTTGAGTTGTATTAACAACGCTCTGATTCACATGTCGTCTCTTGACGACGGACAGGAATTTCCGCAACGAACTCTGAGAGTAGAGTGTGCCCTGATTGACCCTTTATTTGATGTATTCCGTGGTGGGGAAATTGTTTAACATTGCAGTTTCACGGCATTGGACGGAAGTAAATAACATTTGGTGTGATTAGTGCTTGCTGTGTGCAGAGGGAGTGTGGTGCAGGGACGCATGGTCGGGGACACACCTGGACCGGTAGTGCGAGAGGCGGCTTCACGATCTAAACAGCTCAGGGACGATTGTTCTCGTGTTCTGCAGAGTCCGGGAAAAATCTCAGCTCACGTCGACAGTGCTTGTCTTCAAATTAGTAGCGCGTTACTGAGTAACGTGGGATGACAGTACGCTCATACTTATCAGCAGATCGTTTCTTTTGGTCAAGTTGTGCTATAAACTTATTTCCTTCCCGATTCGATGTAGTACCTTTCACTAGTTTCCTGTCTACCCGTCTTATATTCAGCATTATTCTGTAAATCCACACTTCAAAAGTTTCTAATGTTCCTCTTACCTGTACAACTTGCCTGAAAGCCGGAAAAGCAAGATTTCGCTTGAAAATTGTAGGTACTCTAAAATTTCAGGGAAATCACAAGAAATTTAATTCTGAGAGACTGTAGGAGGAGCTGGACGGTTCATTGACGGAAAGAAGCATTTGTTGCAGACGACTCAGCATCGCAAGGTAACGGAAGAGCTACTTTGCGGGGAGGTAAGGACACCAGTATTCGAAGCCAACTTGACGACCGGGAGAGTGACAGGTTGATGAAGACTCGAATATTCTAGTCCAATGCCAATTCCTTGCACAAAGGAGGCATCAAATGTTAGTCGGCAGGCAAATGACCTACACTCCTGGAAATTGAAATAAGAACACCGTGAATTCATTGTCCCAGGAAGGGGAAACTTTATTGACACATTCCTGGGGTCAGATACATCACATGATCACACTGACAGAACCACAGGCACATAGACACAGGCAACAGAGCATGCACAATGTCGGCACTAGTACAGTGTATATCCACCTTTCGCAGCAATGCAGGCTGCTATTCTCCCATGGAGACGATCATAGAGATGCTGGATGTAGTCCTGTGGAACGACTTGCCATGCCATTTCCACCTGGCGCCTCAGTTGGACCAGCGTTCGTGCTGGACGTGCAGACCGCGTGAGACGACGCTTCATCCAGTCCCAAACATGCTCAATGGGGGACAGATCCGGAGATCTTGCTGGCCAGGGTAGTTGACTTACACCTTCTAGAGCACGTTGGGTGGCACGGGATACATGCGGACGTGCATTGTCCTGTTGGAACAGCAAGTTCCCTTGCCGGTCTAGGAATGGTAGAACGATGGGTTCGATGACGGTTTGGATGTACCGTGCACTATTCAGTGTCCCCTCGACGATCACCAGTGGTGTACGGCCAGTGTAGGAGATCGCTCCCCACACCATGATGCCGGGTGTTGGCCCTGTGTGCCTCGGTCGTATGCAGTCCTGATTGTGGCGCTCACCTGCACGGCGCCAAACACGCATACGACCATCATTGGCACCAAGGCAGAAGCGACTCTCATCGCTGAAGACGACACGTCTCCATTCGTCCCTCCATTCACGCCTGTCGCGACACCACTGGAGGCGGGCTGCACGATGTTGGGGCGTGAGCGGAAGACGGCCTAACGGTGTGCGGGACCATAGCCCAGCTTCATGGAGACGGTTGCGAATGGTCCTCGCCGATACCCCAGGAGCAACAGTGTCCCTAATTTGCTGGGAAGTGGCGGTGCGGTCCCCTACGGCACTGCGTAGGATCCTACGGTCTTGGCGTGCATCCGTGCGTCGCTGCGGTCCGGTCCCAGGTCGACGGGCACGTGCACCTTCCGCCGACCACTGGCGACAACATCGATGTACTGTGGAGACCTCACGCCCCACGTGTTGAGCAATTCGGCGGTACGTCCACCCGGCCTCCCGCATGCCCACTATACGCCCTCGCTCAAAGTCCGTCAACTGCACATACGGTTCAAGTCCACGCTGTCGCGGCATGCTACCAGTGCTAAAGACTGCGATGGAGCTCCGTATGCCACGGCAAACTGGCTGACACTGACGGCGGCGGTGCACAAACGCTGCGCAGCTAGCGCCATTCGACGGCCAACACCGCGGTTCCTGGTGTGTCCGCTGTGCCGTGCGTGTGATCATTGCTTGTACAGCCCTCTCGCAGTGTCCGGAGCAAGTATGGTGGGTCTGACACACCGGTGTCAATGTGTTCTTTTTTCCATTTCCAGGAGTGTACTTTAATGGGGTATGGACTAGTGTTTACACTGCAGGATGGAATCATTATACTACTTCTTGAAAATGCACTAATAGCTTACAGAGTAATAAGTAGCAGCGTTATAACCTTGTCTCTTGTTTCTCCTTTTGTATTTGTGGTTCAGAAAATATTGGTACCTGACGTTCGAGTCGTAGCTTACTCTCAAATCATCACAAACTGCGACTTGCACGCAATACATCCCGAAAACTCGAATATTTAGCCATAATTGTGAAATGCAAATCGATTAGTCGAAGCAGAAACTAATGAAATATAATGATATGGAAAAGTCTAGAATGCAGGAATATACATTGATAGTGACCGGGCCAAATATCTCACGAAATAAGCGTCAAACGAAAAAGTACAAAGAACGAAACTCGTCTAGTTTGAAGGGCGAAACCAGATGCCGCTATGGTTGGCCCGCTAGATGGCGCTGCATCGGTCAAACGGATGTCAACTGTGTTTTTTTAAATAGGAAGCCCCATTTTTATTACATGTTCGTGTAGTACGTAAAGAAATATGAATGTTTTAGTTGGACCACTTTTTTCGCTTTGTGATAGGTGGCGTTGTAATAGTCACAAACGTATAAGTACGTGGTATCACGTAACATTCCGCCAGTGCGGACGGTATTTGCTTCGTGATACATTAGCCGTGTTAAAATGGGCCGTTTACCAATTGCGGAAAAGGTCGATATCGTGTTGATGTACGGCTATTGTGATCAAAATGACCAACGGGCGTATGCTATGTATGCTGCTCGGTATCCTGGACGACATCATCCAAGTGTACGGACCGCTCGCCGGGTAGTTACGTTGTTCAAGGAACAGGAAGTGTTCAGCCACATGTGAAACGTCAACCACGACCTGTAGCAAATGATGGTGCCCAATCACGATTTTAGCTGCTGTCGCAGCTAATCCGCATATCAGTAGCAGACAAACTCAAGAATCGGGAATCTCAAAAATGTCGGTGTTGAGAATGCTACATAAATATCGATTGCACCCGTACTATATTTCTATGCACCATGAATTGCATGGCGACAACTTTGAACGTCGTGTACAGTTCTGCCACAGGGCACAAGAGAAATTACGGGACGATGACAGATTTTTTTGCACGCGTTCTATTTAGCGACGAAGCATCATTCACCAACAGCGGTAACGTAAACCGGGATAATATGCACTATTGGGCAACGGAAAATCCACGATGGCTGCTACAAGTGGAACATCAGCGACCTTGGCGGGTTAATGTATGGTGGGGCATTATGGGAGGAAGGATAATTGGCTCCCATTTTGTCGATGGCAATCTAAATGGTGCAATGTATGCTGATTTCCTACGTAATGTTCTACCGATGTTACTACAAGATGTTTCACTGGATGACAGAATGGCGATGTACTTCCAACATGATGGATGTCCGGTACATAGCTCGCGTGCGGTTGAAGCGGTATTGAATAGCATATTTCATGACAGGTGGATCGGTCGTCGAAGCACGATACCATGGCCCGCACGTTCACCGGATCTGACGTCCCCGGATTTCTTTCTGTGGGGAAAGTTGAAGGATATTTGCCATCGTGATCCACCGACAACGCCTGATAACATGCGTCAGCGCATTGTCAATGCATGTGCGAACATTACGGAAGGCGAACTATTCGCTGTTGAGAGGAATGTCGTTACACGTATTGCCAAATGCATTGAGGTTGACGGACATAATTTTGAACACTACATTAATGTGGTATTACAGGTAATCACGCTGTAACAACATGCGTTTTCAGAAATGATAAGTTCACAAAGGTACATGTATCACATTGGAACAACCGAAATAAAATGTTCAAACGTGCCTACGTTCTGGATTTTAATAAAAAAAAAATAACTACCTGTTACCAACTGTTCGTCTAAAATTGTGAGCCATATGTTTGTGACTATTACAGCGCCATCTATCACAAAGCGAAAAAAGTGGTCCAACTAAAACATTCATATTTCTTTACGTACTACAAGAATATGTAATAAAAAATGGGGGTTCCTATTAAAAAAACGCAGTTGATACCCGTTTGACCTATGGCAGCGCCATCTAGCGGGCCAACCATAGCGGCATCTAGTTTCCACCTTCAAGCTAGCCAAGTTTCGTTATTTGTAGTTTTTTCGTTTGTCGCTTATTTCGTGAGATATTTGGCCCGGTCACGATCAATGGACCACCCTGTATAATTGCACTTATTCCTACAGTAAAATTTACTCTGATAGGGGACGTACAGTATGAATTATACTTTCCAGGAAACGTTGAGGATTTGTGTATTTCATGTGTTTACTATTGAACCAAGAGAACGAAGAAAATATATAATTATGTAATGAAGACATAATTATGTTTTATCTTAAAACAGGAACACTAATTGGAAAAGGGTTGAGCAATAAGACGATCAGGCGAAATGAAATAGTAACGTGCCACGTGAAAAAGAAAAAAGCGTAGCTTTAGTAGTAAAAAGTTGTTCAAAGACAGCTTCACATATACCCCTATCTACATACCGACTGTAACATGGAATGAGAAGTGACAGAGTTGGAAGTTAAACACGTTAGCACGATACCTTTAACGACAAGCTACGACCAGCGGACATCCGTGGTGGGTCTCTGAGGCAACCGGTTAGCTAGTTTATTTGGTTATTCTCGCAATTATCGAGCTTCAAACGTCGTCTTCCATGTTGGAGTATCACGTGAGACGACGATCTACGGAGGGGAAGCCCCGTAATGGCAGACGCACGCCGTAATCACAGCGGCCGTGCCCGGCATGAGCGATGAGAGGAGCCTGTGGGCCTGCGTGGAGACGAGGCGAGTGGAAGCGCCGTGAAAGTGGGCTAATAGGTTATTTGCCGGACTGCGCAGCGTCTATTGGCGCTGGCTGTTAGGAACCTGCTCCTAAGCAGGCGCCGTAATTCCTTGTTTACCGCGCTGCACGCCGCCAAAGGAGCCGCTTGTTTGCCGCTGCTGTTTCCGAGCGCGGCGCGCGTTAATTGCGAGTCGCCGGCACTGACGCATTCTGCGGCCGTGTGCACAGGGGAGAGGCAAAAAGCAGTGCTGTCGTACTCCGAAAGTCACGCACGTGACGCTGTGAAACGAGTCAGGCTGTAGCCAGCCTCCTGTTTCATTATTTTTCTCTCAGAACTCTAAATTCATCGATACGATGCGTCTAATTCAGGGGTCCCCAAACTACGGCCAACAGGCCGAAACCGGCCCGCGAGGTCCGGCAAACCAGCTCGCGTTAGCTGGCCGGACATCCCCTTATCCGGCCCGCCAAATATTTGAGGTGGTACCTATACTGCCAACAATTGAGTTTCGAGGCCTATCGCGACCACTACACCGCGACATTGGCTCTGCTACTCGCTACAAGACTACATAACTCAACTTATTGCTGTATCGCTTGGAATAAAAATGCGTTGACATACCCTACCCCTGTTACGCCATGCAGTAATAGTGTTGCTAACAATGATTTTGAGATTTCCTTAACTTTGCAGGACGCTTTCGTGAAGAATGTGCAGTGACATACTTTTTTGTCGGTGAAATTCGCCAGAATAAAATACGCCAGAATTTCGGTCAGGTACGTCCACCAATCAAAATTATGTAATTAAATAAAAATCGTAGTTCGTTTCAGTGCTAGCTATTCCCACAACCTTAGATTTTTGCGATTTCATCTTTCATTTAGCCTTAAATTACGGTGATCGTGGAGTGCTAGGATGCTTTAATCCCACTAGGTAGATATTGGCCCTTATGACTTAGTGGAGGAGTCAATGTGGCCCGCGGACTAAAAAGTTTGGAGACCGCTGGTTTAATTAATGCGTAAAGTCAGATGTGTGAGCAAAGAGCGGTTTTATCTGTCTGCTTGCATGACGATGTTAGAGGTTTTCCTTTAATTTCTCTTAATTCTAAATCGCTTGTTGAATTCATGGGATTGGGAAGTGAAAGGATGGCTCGCGCTGTTTCCGCTCGTCCCGGCCTGCCCTCAGCGAGCGGGGCGAGTCATCGGACGCGTGCAGTGGGTGGTAAACACAGGCCGCCGGAGCTGCTGTGAGCAGCCACCCGCTGTCGCATTCATTGCGGCAGAGGGTGGCGTGCGTCTTTGACAAGAGTAGCAATGCTCGATGGCGAAAGTGAGCGTGCTGAGTTCAGGCGACTCGCCCAGGTCCCGCCGTGGTGCCGAGTATGAATATGGGGTTTTCTTCAAAGAAACAGACCATCCACAGAAATGGCGTGTCCTGTATGATAACAACGCACTTTTGTGAAGTAGCGACAGTGCGCCTCCACAGGTGAGTCTTTCGCCTCGTGCCAGTGGCCCACCAGCGCCGCAAAAATAAACATTGAGATCGCAAAGTTACAGAAAGTTTTGGCGGGACGCCGTTTGATAGGTCAGAGCTTGAAATCTTTGGGAGCTACGATTTGCAGCAAGAATTTGGATGGAAGAGTCGGGATATATCAGTGTTCACAATATTCCGAAATGAAATGAAATGTCGTGTTGCTAGGGCCTCCCGTCGGGTAGACCGGTTGCCTGGTGCAACTCTTTTGAGTTGATGACTCTTCGGTGATTTACGCGTCGATGGGGATGATATGATGATTATGATGATGATCATGATGATGATCAAGAAGACAATACCACACTCCTTGATGCAATAATTTACCAACAGCCGTATGTATTGTAAAAATTTATTTTATTTTATGAACTTCTATGTGCTACCAGTTTCGGCATTACATTGATGCCATCTTCCGGCCCCACTCGTCATAGTCCTAAAATCGCTATACACGGAAGGAGCCATATAACTGGATCCGTGAATCAAATCGGCTCTTGAGTCTGTGTCGGCTGGCCACCAAGAGCTGTTGCAGGACGATTTGATTCACGGATCCAGTTATATGGCTCCTTCCGTGTATAGCGATTTTACGACTATGACGAGTGGGGCCGGGAGATGGCATCAATGTAATGCCGAAACTGGTAGCACATAGAAGTTCATAAAATAAAATAAATTTCTACAATACATACTGCTGTTGGTAAATTATTGCATCAAGAAGTTCATGCCAGCCGTCGTCCCACGATCCATAATGGATTAATACTACACTCAGCCCCTGAGCGGAGAAAAATCTGCGATCCAGCCGGGAATCGAACGCGGGCCCCTTTGCACAGCATTCAGCCCTGCTGACCATTCAGCTATCGAGATGCATAATCTTCCGAAAAACGACGCCGAAGCTTCCAGAACAAAGCTGTTTGGAGTTTTTGGAGTGGAGAAATCAAGTACGTGATCTCTGATTGCCAGAGACGGCAGTTTTGGCGAGCTCACACCGCAAAGGAGCAGGAGAGCAAAGTATCAGACCCGTCTTCACTTGGAGCCGTAGAGAGGACGCTTCAGCGTTTCAGGGAGGAGAGAGCGGACTTCTTCGCCGCCAGTTGCAGAGGGAGAAACGATCGACGGACTTGGGGAGGAGCAGTTAATTGACGAGCAGATGGACCGCGCCATGTAAGCGTCCGCCTCCGCGTGCATCCTCGCCACGCCTCGTCTCGCACAACTGATGTAAGTCGCGCAAATAAACGGCTACGAATTCATACAGGATGAGAGGCGTGCGGTTTCAAATTAATCAGTCGCTGGATGGTGACCTCTCGGCCACGGTTTTGCTGTTTAGGGTTTTATTTCTTTTTGCTCACCAACCTTCCAATGCAACCACCACCGCTAGTTCAGTTTTACGATTAACATTCAGTTGATAAAATTTCTTGTGTATTATATAAGAACTTCTCTGGTCCTTACCTTCCGAAGATCCACAGTTATCACACGTTCACATGAATATATGCACTTATTCTGCCGTGAGGAGTATTTGATGCTTGTTTGCTCTGAGCAGCCACTGAAATTCGAACCAATAAATGTACTCCTTGTTTCATTCCAGTAGCTGATAGTCCCCATCACTACTTGCTAATTTTTAATGTTTAACCTTGGCACGCAACTATGGTGCATGTATCAGGACCAACCCTTTCCTTCCATTCCCTTGCACACATTTTCTTCACATACACTTGGACTGTAGTGGGGGACATGCACCTTCATCGGGGATACCCAGAGTATGACAGTCGCAAATCAGGTTGCCTAGAGCCAACCCCAGTGACGTCTTGCAACTGTCGATGGTACTTTTTATATAAAGTCATACCACGACTTCACTATCGAACACACAACTTCATTTTCCTTTTTAGCTTTGGTTCAGGAAGCGTAGAAGCTCTACGAAACGCTTATTTTGTGTATCCTTCGAGTTACGGTTGCGTCGCACCAAGTCCCACTCGCAGCTGCGGCCAGCTACTACTCTAAAAGTAAGAATTAAGTTTTCTGTGTTGTCTACCTGTTACAAAGTGTTCGT
Source organism: Schistocerca nitens (assembly GCF_023898315.1). Classification (NCBI taxonomy): domain Eukaryota; kingdom Metazoa; phylum Arthropoda; class Insecta; order Orthoptera; family Acrididae; genus Schistocerca; species Schistocerca nitens. The sequence continues at coordinate 482,105,234 of NC_064615.1, forward strand.
TGCTTTCCTCACGGGACATGTAAAGCTCATCAGTCTCCTGTTCACCCACAGGACACGATCACTGTGCGCCATCTGTCTATGTATCGGTGTGAGAAGGCCTTCTAAATTTTTGTGTGGCGCGTATCTGAGGCGGGACGTGGGTGTCAGCTCGTCATTCACCTAGTGTGAGCCGGCCACTGTGGCCAAGCGGTTCTAGGGGCTTCAGTCCGGAACCACGCGGCTGCTACGGTCGCAGGTTCGAATCCTGCCTCGGGCAGATTTAAGTAGTTCTAAGTCTAGGGGACTGATGACCTCAGATGTTAAGTCCCATAGTGCTTAGAGCCATTTGAACCTAGTGGGATGTGAGAAACCGCCTAAAATCCACATCCAGGCTGGCCGGCACACAGACCATCGTCATTGATCCACCGGGTGGATTCGAACCGAGGCTGGCGCTGCTGTAGACGTGTGTACGCGTCCTTGTACGGCTTTCCCGAGGCGCTGTGCACGTATATACGTACGCCGCTTGGGTTTTCTTACAGTCATATGGACGTCCGTATGCGATCTGATTTGCCGACTTCTCAGTATTGCGGACGATTTGCTTCCATTCTCTGTGAATATAAAATTTTCCAGTATTTATCATACAGCATATATGCCTCATTGCGTGCTATCATTAACAAAAAATCTCGTTTCGATATCTTGTATCGTTTATGAGATACGATTATTATGATCACGATCGGCGATGCGCAAGGACGCGAATGGTCGGATATAAAACCCAATAACTCGAGAACGAAATAAGATATCGTTTGCTTCAATACTAAATAAAATTTCGGTATCTTATCTACATTTCGTTCACTGTAATGTATCAGCTCAAGTCAACCATACACGAAGTTTACGCAATGCATTTTTATCTCTGCAAACTTTTGAAAATTTCGTGCATATTTTACTTAATTTGAAGAAGCGCTGTAAGTATGACGGGTAAAGAAAAGAAATTTCTTTATCGGGTTAAGATATCAGACATCTAGGATGTGCAAAAATAAAATTTTTTTACTCAATAGATTTCGCAAAATTTTAAGTTTTTCATACCGGCCGGAAAGCCTGCCGGAGTGGCCGAGCGGTTCTAGGCGCTACAGTCTGGAACCGCGCGACCGCTGCGGTCGAAGCTTCGAATCCTGCCTCGGGCATAGATGTGTGTGATGTCCTTAGGTTAGTTAGGTTTAAGTAGTTCTAAGTTCTAGGGGAATGATGACCTCTGAAGTTAAGTGCCATAGTGCTCAGAGCCATTTCTGAACCGGCCAGAACTGCGCCTGTCAGTACGGGCACCAGCAGGAAGCGAACTCCTTGCCACAGGTATCCGTACCGAGCGAGGTGGCGCAGTGGTTAGCACGCTGGACTCGCATTGGGAATGACGGCGGTTTAAACCCGCGTCCGGCCATCCTGATGTCGGTTTTCCGTGATTTCCCTAAAACGCTTCAGGCAAATGCTGGGATGGTTCCTTTAAAAAGGGCACGGCCGATTACCTTCCCCATCCTTCCCTAATCCGTGCTTGTGCTCCGTCTTTAATGACCTCGTTGTCGATGGGACGTTAAACGCTAATCTCCTCCTTCTCCACAGATATCCTTAGCTAAATGGAAGTGGTCTGCTTGCACGCAAACTAAAAATTCTTCACAAGGTAATACGTCTAAAACAGAGTCACTAGATAATGCCTGAAAATCAGTAACACTCATTTACTGAAAGAAGGTATATCAAAGTACACTCAGATGTTGCCTCCAGAGAAGTCATGGCACTGATGCAGAGTTCTGCACCTAAGGTAACCTAACAGTAGACGACTACTAACAAATCTAATTGAAGTTCGGACGGACTACAGTTTAGAGAGTTTAAGTTAAGTCTCTCAGTCAGTAAACACTTTGATATCACTTTAAATAATGTTAGACACTCACCCTAAACTGTTCTACGCCTAGACTGTTCGGTACTGCAGAGATACGTTGTAGGCCACAGCAGAACTGAAGAACTGCTGGAACTGGCCGACGACTGCCTGGAAATTGGCTCAGCGTCGGCCTGCGGTCCCCCAAATCATGCGCTCGTCGTTTCATCGCGTGAACTATTTGGCAGGTACTACCGGGTTTCAGTGCACACTGTGCCTGAAACGTAGCTACTGACGGATAAATGACCCATTTCAATGTCTTGTGCGAAAGCACAATATAGTTTCTAGTATGAGCGCCATCTAGGAGGCGACTGACCGTACTATTTGTGTCGGCAGATTGAGATCACACCAGTTGTGGGTGTCGCGCTCTGACACTACCACTGTGTGCCATTGCTAGCGCAACATAGCAGCAGGTAGGTAGACAGGTCGATTCTTTCTTTTTTCTTTTTTTTTTTTTCAAACATTCTTTGGGCTTTTCTCAAACTGAATAAGAAATGTCGACATAAATATCACTTTCCTTTGTTTTCTAACTCTTCTCTCAAATAAATAAATAAAGTTTCCTTCTTTTCAGTTCTACATAATCAGCAAATGCACTAAATCATCGTTAATGTGAACTCAGACGAACAGTATAAGGAGTCGTTCTAAAATGGAACTTACCTCTCCACTCACCCCATATGACAATTTAATTTTGTAATCAAACACAACATTTTGCAAGCAGCGTAGACAGGCCGAACAAGGTGGTGTGGGGGACTATTTCTATGCATCTCACTCAGGCCATTTACTGCTATAGTGGAACGCTTCTGGGAGAAACGAATATTGCCAACTCTTTGCGAGTCTGACGCGAAATGCGCGCAGAAAAAAAAATGGCTCCGCTAAGAATAACCAAATGGAGGAACACGAAAACTACAGACTCTGTCCATTCAAGCATGAAATGCTCGCAGGGAAAAAGAAAAATCATACGAGTAACAAAATGGTATTTAAAATATTCGGGAAAATTTCTTAGTAACAAACACATACGATGTGCGAGAACCCTACGACCAGAGTCCACATTCATTCACTTGTCAGCGCTGTAACTGAGAGACGGCTGTAACTGCCTCTTTCCTTCCTGTTCTCGTTTCCCCGCGTCCGCATGCGTCGGGCACTGGCCTAGTCTGTATTTGACATTCTGTATTATCCTGATAACGCATAGTCACTAAACCTCAGATGAGGTGTCGTATTACCGTCTGCCTGGAAACGATGAATTTTTTGTCTATGTTTTCGTGTTTTAGCTGTTTGTGTAAGCTATAGTGTTTCTGCAAGAGTGTGTTTGGATTTTGCCTATTTGGGTATGAGAAACGGCGTTCCACTCAGTTACAAACTATTGCTGTATTGCATGTAACAGAACTCCAGCACTCCAATCTCCACCACCAGAGAGCAACAGCTCAGATACACGGTTCGCGTGTGGATTTGCCGCATTACGGTGTAAACTTATACCTCGGTGTCACTGATAACATTAAAAGCGGTGTGCAGCCGTCCGCACATCCTTTTTGCAGGTGCAACGGCGTGTTTCCCGCTAGAGAGACTGTAAGGTGAACACCATAAAACTAGGCTTTGCGGGGTTATAGTTTTCTGGACCATCCCTTGCAATGCATACAAGAAAATTTTGCATTCCGCGAAGTAGATATTTAAATTAATTTCGAAGCTAGGGTGGCGATGGGAGTTCTGAACGCCGAAATTTTCAATCTAGAACGAAATTTCAAAGACTGCTTCGAAACTGATGATATTGCCTCACGTAGTACGTAGGGCTATTTAAAAAAATGGTTTCTAACAAAATGGCAACACTCTGAGTTACGCCAGTTTTTTCGTCGAAATCGAAATTTATATCGCAAAAATCCTACGTAACACAGTGCAAAAACGCTAATTCGCAAGTAACAAACAAGTATAATGAACTGCGTGTATATTTCACGAGTTCTACCTCCTGCCAACTTGAAAAATGTTGTCAGAAAAAGTTTAACTATTAGCCGGCAGTTGGCTTTTTTTTTTTCGCTATGTCTAGACTCTCTCATTTTGACAAGACTATATCGATGAACTGGCATCCACTTACCAATCGAAGCATCTTAGCACGATTCGGGTTACTTTTCGAAACTGTTGTGTTCCTTTATATAGATATTTTTGTTGTTTTCAAGTTATCTAGTTTTATTTTGTATAAAAAAAACGAAATTACAACTTAAACAGACACGAGACATGTACGTGCTTTCAGACTGTTTACCGCAAACGTATCGTGTTACGAAGAGAAATGTAGTTGGGAATAGTATTTTAGTTGATACTAACGACCTCTGTCATACTATCTGAAACTAATAGGACCCCTATTTCTGCGGTAGGCTAACTATTATAGTATTGCAACGGTTGCATTCGAATGCTCGGATGCGCCAGACCCCAATCCAGTAAATCGCAGTTTTAATACACACTGCCTGAAGAAAGTAATACGCCTGGAAACACGACGTCGATTTTCATTCGATGTCGTCATGTGGCTCATGTTCGATAGTAGACGTACTGATAATGGTTTCAGCGTCGTCCGCATAGCTGTCAGGACGTCATATGTGTCCACCCTTTATATCGAATGTTCGCAGCCAAAAGGCTCCAACAAACTCCACTCACTCTGACACCTCTTCCTATTGTCCCATTTGCCTCACCTCCATGTCCAGCAAAGTCTTAGAGTCCATCCTCTCCCGCCGTATTCATCACCACCTTAACCAGGAGCACCTCCTTCCCCTTACCCAATGTGGCTTTCGGCCCTACTTCTCAACCGACGACTGGCTCCTTAACCTTACCAATCTTCTTTCCCTACAACTTAATTCCCATTGCTCCCCTATCTTTGTTTCCCTCGAACTCTAGAACGCCTACGACGATGTCTGGCATCGCGGGCTCCTCTACAGAGACCTATGCTCTCCCCATCAATTTTGTCCGTCTCATTGCTTCCTTCCTCTCCCATCGTCCCTCCTATGTCACTATCCACAATTCCAACTCCCATACTTTCTATCCCACCGCCGACGTGCCCAAGGCTTCGTCCTTTCCCGTCTCCTCTACCTCCTGTCACTGCCGATATGCCCAAACCTCCTCCCCCACCTGTTCACCTCATCCAATTTGCTGATGACACCGCTTTCCAAGCCCTTTATCCTACCCTTCAACGGTCCCAACATACCCTTCAAACCCATCTCGATTAGTTCTCTACCTGGTGCAACCAGCAGCTCTTTCGCATCAACAGTTCTAAGACCCAGGCAATCATCACAGATTGTACCACCCACTCCTTCCGGCTGCACGATTTTTACCTCACCATTTATGATTGCCATATCCATCTCACTCCTACCCTGAAATACCTTGGCCTCACCATCGACTGTTACCTCACCTAGATTCTCCTTATGAGCCAACATTAAGCCCACAATAGACTTCACCTCCAGAAACTCCTGTCCAGCCGGACATGGTGCTGCATCCTTCCACCATCCTTCACACCTACAAATCCTTGATCCGCCCCATCGTTTGTTATGCCAGTGTCGTTTGTATTTTTGCCCCTCCCAGATTCTATAAAGCCTTCCAAATCCTAGAACTCCATGCACTCCGCCTTGCCTTCCATCCCCCATGTGAATCCTCTACGACCTCATCCCCTGCCCCCCAACTCCTTCTTTTCCTCGAACACATCCACACCCTGTACGTAGTCCACAGACTCAATCCCCCACACCCCCTAGTGTCTTCCCTCCTCTCGACCCCCAGCCTATTGCCGCATCTTTACCGTTGTGTCCCGCCCTCTCTTCATCTCCACACCCTCCATCTCCTTTCCCAACGCAACTTGCAGCACTTACCCCTTCCAGATGATCTTTGCCCCGATATCTACCCCTCCTACCAACTCTAACCGCATATTCCTCTCCTACTCCTCAGGGCTCCCGCTCCCATCCCCTTCCCCTTCCCTTCCCTTCCCCTGAGCGGTTTTCCTCCCTCCTCCACCCCCCCCTTTCCTGTGCCTCCCTTCTGTGCCTCTGCACTCCCTCCTGCCTTGTCTTCCCTCTTCATATCCCGCCCCAACCGTCTCCTGCCTCTTGGTTTGCCCCCTGCTGCCCCCCTTTTTCTTCTCCTTCCCACCCCCTCCAGCCCCTCCCCGTCACTGAACCTTCCTCCCCTCTTTTTCCCTCCTGTCAGGCCTCCATCCCTCGACAGGTCCCTACAGCAGTTTTTATTCTTCAATGGTGCTCCGTCGTTTACAGTGGTTTTTTAAGTGTCTCTCTGTGTTTTTATACTGTGTGCCTCATATGGGCAGGGGCATGAAATTACAATAAAGAAAGAAACCCGCAAAACTCAGTGTGGTGGAAACGAGTGAAGTAAGCAGACAACCATGCCATGGAGACTCATTTGTGTTCCTGCAGCCAGCTGAAAGTGATCTAAGTGTGACTTTCCGAGTGGCAGGATGGCCCTTTCGAAGAATTGCCACACAAGTTGGATGTGCTGCGTCTGTTACACAACGTTGTTGGTGTCAATGGTCACGTGAACATTCTCACATCTGTAGTGAGGCTCTGAACGTCCACGCAGCTCAGACGCCCGTCAGGATCGTCATCCCATAAGGGTAGCACTGGCAGATTGTACAGCTACATGGAACAGATAAGAGGGCTTGTAAATGCGAACTGTTGCGAAACAGTTATTAGAAGTGGAACAATGTGCATGCACACCTCTAGGTCGCCTTCCACTCACTTCACAGGCTCAACTAGTGCCGCAGGAAGGTCACTTGGAAGACAGAAAGGCGCCGTCGTCCTCAGCAATGGAAGCAGATTCTGCTGCACACAAGTGACGGTCGTTTGCACGTACGACGTAGACCTGGTGAGCGCTGTCTCGCACTATGCATTCGTCCAAGACACGCCCCATCCCAGGCCTTATGGTCTGGGGTGCGATAAGCTACACCCATGTTCATCTGTGGTGTTTCTGGAGGGGCCGCTAACCAGTGCTCGGTACGTGCAGAATGTCGTTAGACCCGTTCTTTTGCATAATGAAGATGATTTGTTGTTGCAACAGAATAATGTTCGCACACACGCTACCCATCAAACTACGTGTACTGTGCAAGATGTGCACCACTTCCCTGGCCAGCACCATTTCGAGATTTGCCTCCAATGGAGCTCATTTGGAATATGATGGGACGGGAAGTCAGCAAACAAGTCTTACAGAACTACGTCAAAAGAGATCGAGCAGGCGTGGGGTAATGCACCAAAAAAGAGCATTCGCCATCTGTACGATTGACTGGATGCTAGAGTCAGCACCTGCATAGTCGCCCACCACTTGCTAATATGGTGTTTCATCATGGGTTGTATCTCAGAACCTCTTGTGCTCTTGTGCTATTTATCTGTGAATGTAATCATTTCATGTAGTCCATATGCACTGTTCCAAGAGTAAATCTTAAGTGAATCGGAAACTTCTAAAAGGTTGTACTAATTTTTTCCGGTGGTGGATTTCAACTTTTATAGCACACTTTATATGAATGAATCTTAAAAATAGACCAGCTAGGGAACATTTTAAGGCAATGAAAAGATTAGGCTGAAACAGAATTTCCACGCTGATCGCACGCGGATGGATACCGCCACCAGTGAGATGACAGAGACGCTGGTTACATCTAGAGGGCTGTGCTTAATCCGTGGCGTAAGCAAAGCAGTTCTTACTTCTACACTGTCGATATTGGAAAACGGAGCGTCTTTGCGAGGCTGAACTATCATCTGCTAGTGCCTTAGCGGCAATGATGTACTAACGGTGACCGCTACAGCCAATTCTCAAAATAACTGTGTAAGACGGAGTACTAATGGTGCTTTACTTGTGTACTGCTTACGTTTTGTGGTAAGCGACCTACGTCGAAGCATTCTCACACTCAATATCTTCTTGTTTATTAGGAATATCACATAAATGAATCACATTTGGAACAAATTAGCTCGCACTGGTTCAAAATACGAATCATATGCTCTTTTATCAGTGGCATAAGACAGATGTATGGGCCGCGTGGAGTGGCCGCGCGGTTCGAGGCGCCGTGTCACGGATTGCACGGCCCATCCCGTCGGAGATTCGAGTCCTCCCTCTGGCATGGGTGTGTTGTTCTTAGCATAAGTTAATTTATGTTAGTTTCAGTAGTATGTAATTCTAGGGACCCTTAGGAATTCACACACATTTGAACATTGAACAGATGCACGTGGCGAATAACTGCGTATATAGTCGTTTTAATTTCGACATGCCGATGCATCAGTCTTCTAGTCTGTTATGTATCTGCCAGTTCATGAGAAGGAGTACTCCTGCTACTATTTTAAGAAATATGCAATAACGCGTCTGTGGAGACTTGATGATGCTAACATTGATTACCGAAACCGGCTATCGAGAATAAAGGTTATTATTAGAGATCGTGGCAAAGAAGTTTATCTTCCATAGTCGAATCTAAATTCACCGAAATAATAGAAATAGAGGAAGAAGTGGAGCAGCCATGCTGCTTTCCGTCGCCTGACTGAGGTCTTCGGTGGAGCCGAGTTGGTCTACGATGTATGGAGGACAGCCGTATCACCAGTGGCGCCTTGGCGCCAGCCGACCCTTCAGACGACAAAGGCGGCGGCTGAGCGCCAGATACACGGGGCCGTCTCGACGACATGCGGGACGACGGCTTAAGCCGGCGCGGCGGCGTGGGGAGGCCCCTGCCGGGCCGATCAAACAGCTGCAGTCGGCCGAGGCGCGCCTGCGGGCGGGCAGTCGCCTGCCGTCTCAGGCCCGAACAGCGCGCACGCTTATGTCGAGAAACCGAGTAAATGTTTAGCTTCAAAATGGTTCAAATGGCTTTGAGCACTATGGGACTTAACATCTGAGGTCATCAATCCCCTACAACTTAGAACTACTTAAACCTAACTAGCCTAAGGACATCACACACATCCATGCCCGAGGCAGGATTCGAACCTGCGACCGCAGCGGTCGCGCTGTTCTAGACTGGAGCGCCTAGAACCGCTCGGTCACAGTGGCCGGCTAAATGTTTAGTTTACTGGCAACGTTTCCTGCCGCGAGGGCTGCGGCAGTATTAGTCAATACGAACATTCTCCCTATGTTAAGATAATTGTTGCTCTCCTACTGATAATGAGATATATTTCTAGTCACATAATTATTGCACCATTTTTTTACTGTCATTTTATGCTCATTTTAGGGAAGCTGCTGTATTATGAGAGTATCGCTATTCAGGTGCCGGCTTTAGGCTATAAATGTCCAGTTGTGATGAAATAAAGGATTAGAACTTCCGACCAGTGCGAATCGTTTATTCTCCAATATATGATTAGTTGCAGCAAGGCAACTATATACTAGAGAACTCACTGTCTTTTCTGGTTATTTATATTCGGCTGTTCTCCTATACGACCCCACAACTGACCTGCTGAAACCGTTATTTCGTAGTAAGGAAACGGTAAATTTCGAACTCTGTTTCCTATTCAAAATTATTTTCGTCTTTATAACATGCCGCTAACTAAGTAATTTCCGTTTAGAAACACTCCGTAGGTGTCAAATTTGCTGTGGTTGCGCAATGTTATGTTTCTATTGCAAGTGTGGCTTCCAGATACTCTGCTCCCACAGAAAGGCTGCGAAAACCATAGAACAGTACATTTGTCGATTACTGTGGGGCAATTACGAGGGCGTACATCCCAAGAAGTCTCGGCCAACACATTACTTCCTCCCACATAATGACACGACATAACAAAGCGCAGAAAAAAAAGAGTAACTGGAGCGCCTTCGGAAGCTTAATGACTGTCGTCTTTCTCACCAGCAGTCACGAATGGAACTGGCAAAAACTGAAAGTCATAGCTGCAGGTACTGTGAGTGCTCTCCACCAGACCGCTTGCGGAGTGCATATATGGATGTAGGAATGAAATGCGTATACGCAGCGGGACACTCCAGTACGATGCCCTTTCCAAACGTTTTCGAGAAACTGAGGTTCGAAGTTTTACGAACCTGTTCAACACCGAACGATGTCGTCAGTCATCACGCAGCGGCCCTAGCGCAACCAGTTACGACTGCAGAGTGGAGAAACACTTGGATTGTTATGAGGAATCATGTTTCTTTGAAAAGGAATTATACTAATACTACTGCTCATAACAGTTCAAATGGTTCAAATGGCTCTGAGCACTATGGGACTCAACTGCTGAGGTCATTAGTCCCCTAGAACGTAGAACTAGTTAAACCTAACTAACCTAAGGACATCACAAACATCCGTGACCGAGGCAGGATTCGAACCTGCGACCGTAGCGGTCTTGCTGTTCCAGACTGCAGCGCCTTTAACCGCACGGCCACTTCGGCCGGCTCTCATAACAGTTATTATTGTTATTATTATTTTGGAAGAGAAGTTGAACAGGTTGGATTACTTATTCAGAAGAGGTTATGATGTCGACATCAACTAAAGTAAAATGACGGTAATGAAATGTTATAGAGCTGAATCAGGCTGAGCTGAGGGTATTAGATTAGGAACTGAGAGTGCAACGTGCAGTGATATGTATTATCACCTATCTTGCTCAATGCCGATGTACTTGTTTCTCTAAGCATAAGAATTGAGAAAAAGGAAAAAGAAGTTGCAACAGAAGATGTATGGGTGGAGTTGTTTATTTAAGAACGTTTGGTAAAAACTGCATGGTAATCAGAGTTATGGATCCCCAGATATTATAGTTAAGTATAGAAATTATAAATAGTGGCAACGCATGCGGGCAGAAGGCAACCAATGTCGCGAGTTGGGCCAATTCGTCATGACGGAGTTTAGAGCACGGTGACCGGAAGTTTGCGGCAAGCCAGCATAAAAATACGAATGTCAAAAAGTAAAAGTTGGACGCAGTTTCCGTGGTAGACTGTCCTTAGCAAGAAGCAGTTAGACGAGTCCAAGGCTTGGACGACCGAGGAAAGACAAATAGTCCATTAAAAAAACACGTTATATGAGGGCAACAATGAACGGTGAATGATTTCAGTTAGCGTTCTGGAGGAGCTACCACTGGAGAAACAGACACTAAAATTTTGATGGGAAATTATTAGTAAAGTGACTTGTCTATGTCGCAGAAGCCCAAAAATTACAAGTAAGGGTGACTGACCATTGCGTATAGGTGAACACGTCGCGGCTTGCCTTTGTCAGATGGATAGTTCTTTCTCTTGGTGTAAATGTATATATGTACAATGCTGAAGTAATTTATCAGTGAAGTTCTGTGTACGACACGTTTTATCCTAATTAACCTCAAATTGCAAAACCATATTAATTTATTTATCAATACGTTCGTACACGTGTCGCAGTATAGCAATAATGTAGAACATCTGTATATGCAATAGGCACATGTATGTACCGATAAATAAATGTTTATTTCGTCGAGACTCCTCATCATACCTCGACTGTACCTCACAACGAATGTTCCACAATAATTATGGTTCAAATGGCTTCAAGCGCTATGGGACTTAGCATCTGATGTCATCAATCTCCTAGACTTAGAACTACTTAAACCTAACTAACGTAAGGACATCACACACATCCATGCCCGAAGCAGGGTTCGAACCTGCGACCGTAGGAGCAGCGCGGTTCCGGACTGAATCGCCTAGAACAGCTCGGCCACATCGACCGGCACAATAATTATGATTATTACTGTTATTGTTATTACTACTATTATTATTTTGCGGGGAAACACTACACGTTGTAGAGATACAACAGTTTGGTGAAGGAATAACGAGAAAAAGAGAAACAAAAAAATGTTCAAATTTGTGTAAATACCTAAGGGACCAAACTGCTGAGGTCCTCGATTCCTAGACTTCGACACTACTTAAACTAACTTATACTAAGAACAAAACACACACACACACACACACACACACACACACACACACACACACACACACATGCCCGTGCCGGCCTTGGTGACCGAGCGGTTCTAGGTGCTTCAGTCCGGAACCGCGCGACTGCTACGGTCGCAGGTTCGAATCCTGCCTCGGGCGTGGATGTGTGTGATGTTATCAGCTTAGTTAGGTTTAAGTAGTTCTAAGTTCTAGGGGATTGATGATCTCAGATGTTAAGTCCGATAGTGCTCAGAGCCATTTCAACCAATGCCCGGGAGAGGACACGAACCTCCGGCGGGAGGGGTAGCGCAATCCGTGACATGCCGCCTCAAACTGGGTGCGCGAAGAAAAAAAAAAAAAAAAAATTGCACTATCATTTCTGCTCGACGGCTGCCGCACTCACATGGTATTCAACATTCTCATAAAAATTTGAATCTCGATTTCTCGAAATCGCTTCAGAAACGGATCGTACTCGAGCAGAATTTGATACATGTAAGTATGTAAAACAGTCGACGAAAGGTGAGAAAATTCTGTGGTCCGTGCCGTAAATGCTTCCCTTGAAATGAGACGAATTGAAATGTGCATATAAAATTATCTACATCTATATATACATTTATACTCCGCAAGCCAATCAACGGTGTGTGGCGGAGGGCACTTTACGTGCCACTGTCATTACTTCCCTTTCCTGTCCCAGTCGCGTATGGTTCGCGGGAAGAACGACTGCCGGAAAGCCTCCGTGCGTGCTCGAATCTCTCTAATTTTACATTCGTGATCTCCTCGGGAGGTATAAGTACGGGGAAGCAATATATTCGACACGTCATCCAGAAACGCACCCTCTCGAAACCTGGACAGCAAGCTACACCGCGATGCAGAGCGCCTCTCTTGCAGAGTCTGCGACTTTAGTTTGCTAAACATCTCCGTAACGCTATCACGCTTACCAAATAACCCTGTGACGAAACGCGCCGCTCTTCTTTGGATTTTCTCTATCTGCTCTGTCAACCCGACCTGGTACGAATCCCACACTGATGAGCAATACTCAAGTACAGGTCGAACGAGTGTTTTGTAAGCCACCTCCTTTGTTGATGGACTACATTTTCTAAGGACTCTCCCAATGAATCTCAACCTGGCACCCGCCTTACCAACAATTAATTCTATATGATCTGTCCACTTCAAATCGTTCCGTACGCATACTCCCAGATACTTTACAGAAGTAACTGCTACCAGTGTTTGTTCCGCTATCATATAATCATACAATAAAGGATCCTTCTTTCTATGTATTCGCAATACATTACATTTGTCTATGTTAAGGGTCAGTTGCCACTCCCTGCACCAAGTGCCTATCCGCTGCAGATCTTCCTGCATTTCGCTGCAATTTTATTAGCGGAGGGTTGTTCGGCCGGCTGGTACAAGCCTTTCTATTGGACGCCACTTCTGCACCTTGTGCCCGTCGATGAAATGACAACAATAACAACAACAACACACACACACACACAATACCAAGTGAAATTCCCCACCCGGCTGGAAAACGAACCAGAGGACCTATGATCGAGTGTCGGCAACGACAGCCACAAGACCACGAGCTGCTGACTGTGTTCTCCTTGCAAAGCTAGGAATGAGGACAGGCTGCGGTCACCGGTAGCACGTCGGACAGGCGGAGATCCTGCGCTCATCATCAGTCGGTTAGGTGGCGCCGCGGCTCTCCTGTCTACCCACGACTGGCGTCCGCGCCGAAGACAACCGCCTCCGGCAGCCCCGTGGTCCCTGCTAGCCCTCAGCTATCGGCCAGCATGCCGTAGTGGTGTGCGAGCAACAGGTTGCAGGCAGCCGCCGCTACCTGCTACACGGCTAGTGGTGACGACGTTCTTCACCGTTAACGCCGATCCTCACTTGGCGTAACGGAACGTAAAGTCACATCAAAACAGTTCACAAGGCATTTTAAATGGCGGCAATGAGACAGGCAGTCGGCGGCATGGACAGTCACGTCTGGTTACGTCTCCGTCAAGGACACGCAGGAAGAATGTTTTGATGTTGACTTTCGTGGCGGGGAATAAGTCACCGTCTGCTAAAACCGGAACCTACACTACTGGCCATTAAAATTGCTACACCACGAAGATTACGTGCTACAGACGTGAAATTTAACCGACATAAAGGAGATGCTGTGATATGCAAATCATTAGATTTTCAAAACATTCACACAAGGTTGGCGCCGGCTGACATAAGGAAAGTTTACAACCGATTTCTCATACACAAACAGCAGTTGACCGGCGTTGCTTGGTGAAACGTTGTTGTGATGCCTCGTGTAAGGAGGAGAAATGCGTACCATCACGTTTCCGACTTTGATAAAGGTCGGATTGTAGCCTATCGCGATTGCGGTTTATCGTATAGCGACATTGCTGCCCACGTTGGTCGAGATCCAATGACTGTTAGCAGTGTATGGAATCGATGGGTTCAGGAGGGTAATACGGAACGCCGTGCTGGATCCCAACGGCCTCGTATCACTAGCAGTCGAGATGACAGGCATCTTATCCGCATGGCTGTAACGGATCGTGCAGCCACGTCTCGATCCCTGAGTCAACAGATGGGGACGTTTGCAAGACAACAACCATCTTCACGAACAGTTCGACGACGTTTGCAGCAGCATGGACTATCAATTGGGAGACCATGGCTGCGGTTACCCTTGACGCTGCATCACAGACAGGAGCGCCTGCAATGGTGCACTCAACGACGAACTTGGGTGCACGAATGGCAAAACGTCATTTTTTCGGATGAATCGAGGTTCTGTTGATCGTCGCATCCGTGTTTGGCGACATCGCGGTGAACGCACATTGGAAGCGTGTATTCGTCATCGCCATACTGGCGTATCAGCCGGCCTGACGGTATGGGGTGTCATTGGTTACACGTCGCGGTCACCTCTTGTTCGCATTGACGGCACTTTGAACAGTGGACGTTACATTTCAGATGTGTTACGACCCGTGGTTTTACCCTTCATTCGATCCCTGCGAAACCCTACATTTCAGCAGGATAATGCACGACCGCATGTTGCAGGACCCGTACGGGCCTTTCTGGATACAGAAAATGTTCGACTGCTACCCTGGCCAGCACATTCTCCAGATCTCTCACCACTTGAAAACGTCTGGTCAATGGTGGCCGAGCAACTGGCTTGTCACAATACGCCAGTCACTACTCTTGATGAACTGTGGTATCGTGTTGAAGCTGCATGGGCAGCTGTATGTGTACACGCCATCCAAGCTCTGTTTGACTCGATGCCCAGGCGTATCAAGGCCGTTATTACGGCCAGAGGTGGTTGTTCTGAGTACTGATTTCGCAGAATCTGTGCACCCAAACTGCGTGAAAATGTAATCAGATGTCAGTTCCAGTATAATATTTTTGTCCAATGAATACCCGTTTATCATCTGCATTTCTTCTTGGTGTAGCAATTTTAATGGCCAGTAGTGTATTTTTTCCGTGCTCACTCACTTTATAGTACTGGATTTTCGGCTTTTGCATCTTCATTTTATTCATTACTTTATTTTCGTGACAAATTGCAGATGTTGCAGAACGACTTGGATATTTTTTTCAGTGGAGCCACTGAGTGCTCTTTCGTGAACGAGGCCAGATACCAAAGCGAAAAATGATTTAGGTGTTACAATAACGGAACAGAGCTGACGAACATTATTTAATGAAGCAATTTTAATTAAATAACCTTTTAATAAATTAAAAGGTCAGCTCTATCAAAGGAGAAAAATACAGTTGTTTTGGACGTTATTTGATAGTAGGAAAAAAGCTGTAATGGGTAATGAAAACAGGGTCTATGTATTCACTTGTAAAAATTGTGTGATGTGCTTGTGTGTATATATTTTCGATAGCTAATATGTCGATGTTTTGAAATATTCTTTCACTTCTCAGGTTTTTACCAAAAAAATTAATCGAGGATATCAGCTACGAAGTTTGTTTTGAATATTAATAAATTTTATTGTTGTTAGTTCGTCAGTTTCGACACTATACTCAGCGTTTCTGTATCACGGATCATATCTCGTAACCTAAGTTTCATCCGTTTGCTTCGATAGCTGTGCGATCAGCGAACGGATTGCTAACCGAAGGTCCCTGGGTTCGATTCCCTGTCCGGTCGGAGGTTTTATCCCCTCCGGGTCTGGGTATAGTGCTGTCCTCACGTTCGTGTAGTCATAACCGACATTCCAGTATTGAGATGGCTATATGAGCGTGTTTCGAAAAAAAAAATAATAATAAATTTAAAAAAAAGAAACTTTTATCGTTCAGTGTTGTACTCTGTCGAGTGACGTCGTGCTGACGATACTTGTAGTGTGAACTCTCCATCATTTCACAGTGACGTGACATGACAGTGCATTCCGTTCACATTTAGTGTGAATGAGTTCGCGACTCCCCGGTAACACAGTATCCCATACGCCGTGCTGTCCCTCGTAACGAAGGTGTTAGTGTGTCGACTTGGTCAGTCTGTATATTCTAAAGACTCTTTGACCCTTACCTTTTTGAGGAACTGTTCAGATAAGAATAACAGGTACTTTCTGTACTATGGTGAAGTTCATATGTTCAGGAATATTTTGTAAGCTCTTCGGTATAAGGGTCGCGTGGTCTCTGGTGGTATGTAAATAAATGTGGGACGTACGACAAACGTGTGCGGTTGGACAGTGCGGCGAAATATGGCTGTAACGTGCTATGGCAGCAGACGACCGATGGGAGTGCCTTTGCTAGCAGCACCACATCACCTGCAGCGCCTCTCCTGGTCTATGGACCATATCGGTTGGAACCTAAACGGCTGGAAAACCGTGGCCTGTTCAGATGAGTCCTGATTTCAGTTAGTAAGAGGTGATGGTAGGGTTCGAGTGTGGCGGCGACCCCACGAAATCACGGACCCAGTGTGCAAGCTGGCGGTGGCTCCATAATGGTGTCAGCCGTGTTTAGACGAAATGGACTGAGTCCTCTGGACCAACTGAACCGACCATTGACTGGAAATGGGTTCGGCTACTTCGAGACCGTTCGCAGCCACTCTTGTACTTCATGTTCCCGAACAACCATGCGCCGTGTCACCGGGCCAAAGTTGTCCGCAATTGTTTCGAAGAAAATTCTGGAAATTCGAGTGAATGATTTGGCCATGCAGATTGGCCAAGATGAATGCCATCGAGCATTTGTGAGACTTAATCAAGAGGTCAGTTCGTGCACAAAATCCTGCACCGTTATGGACGGCTGTAGAGGTTGCATGGCTCAGTATTTCTGCAGGGTTCTTCCAGCGACTTGTTGAGTCCATGCCACGTCGAGTTGCTGCACTACGGCGGGCAAAAGGAGGTCCGACGCGATGTTGGGAGGCATCCCATTACTTTTGTCACCTCAGTCTAGTTACCAGCTGTCATCGGTGATAGCCACTGAATTACTAGAACAATTTGAATATACTGAACTGAATTTGTCCCAACTGAAACTTACCTATTGCTGTAGAAATGTATGCGCTATATCCGTGGTTTACTCTGAAGAGCTGATGAAAGGCAGCGATACTTCTCATCATCCCAATATGGAACATACTACGGAACGTGAAGAAAATCAACACATGACGTTCTGGGACTTGAGCGAGGTAGTTACTGCGGCTGAAGATAAATAAAATGTGCAGTCCTCTGTGAATACTTTATGCAAGACAATAACTATACGCAGGTAGGCCCGAGAGAGAAGTGTAATATTTGCTGTGTCTGTCAACTGCTCATAAACGTACGGATATCTGGAACAAGGTCATTTAGATGCTGCGAGAAAAGAAGATACTGAGTGTTTAAAAATTCCCCGGCTCATCTTTTCTTTGTACGCGCAGCATGAATGTTGCATCAGCTGTGAATTTCTAAGAACGCTACCCAAAGAGCATGTGACACACCGTTCTGAGAGCTAAGAACACGAAGTGTTGCGCGAAGTTCATATCGCAAGAATATCTTAGTACTTTCCGAGTCGACAAAGAGCGAGCGGGTTGCATAGCGCCTTGTTCCAGCTCCACAGTGCGAAGGAAGGAAAGAGCCATTGCGAAAGCGGAGCTGTGTTTGCAGCGACAAGGCCTCTGGCGGGTCGTGAGCGCTCGGGCGCTGAGTCACTGGTCGGGCAGCGCAGTCGCTGGCGATCACAGCACCCAGGGAGCCGGAGGTGCCGTCACTGTCAACACGCACACTGCGGTCGTGACCGCGAGGAGCCGTGTTCAGATCCCCGCACTACCATCCTCGCGTGGTTGTTCCACGCTTTCCACTACCCTGTTGCTAACGAATAGTGGATTGCTTTGTACCAATTCCTGGTTTGTAAAAAGAAGTAATATTTCTGCCACTACACATTTCCCTTTTAGTTATTCCCTACGTTTAGCTGCACACGAAGGGCTACGTTGGATAACATGCAAGAGGAAATCGTAACTATGGCACTATGCAGAGACAGCGGTGCCACACCAAAGTTGGCAACGTGAGTCGTTACCATAACATTCGCTAGGGCTCGCTGCAATCCGCAACGATGTATGGGAGGGGCTTTTCAAGACCTCGCCTCCCCCTGAGCACAACAGCGCCCTCACACGGAGCTCAATATAGTGTCGAGCTAGCAGGAGCTTCGCCAGTTCGTGACCTAAACTGAAGGAGTCAACATTGGGAAGGGCGGTGTTTAAAATGAGGCTTAGGGATATACTATAAATTTTTATCCCGGAATTTATGTCGTCACAGAAAAATGGCTCTGAGCACTATGGGACTTAACATCTGAGGTCATCAGTCCCCTAGAACTTAGAACTACTTAAACCTAACTAACATAAGGGCATCACACACATCCATGCCCGAGGCAGGATTCGAACCTGCGACCGTAGCAGTCGCGCGGTTCCGGACTGCAGCGCCTAGAACCGCTCGGCCACAGTGACCGGCTGTCGGCACAGAAAAACACCCTCCAAACCATCACCTATAATCTGTGTGCAACAGAATTAAACGCTAATTATTGTATGGCCATGCTCACTGATTGGAGTATTTCACATCTCTTTCTCAAATTATCAAATTAATCAAATGTTTTCCCCAATAACACGACATCTCAAAAACAATAATGTCAGGATATTATCTGCTTGAATTATACACCGTATTAAGGATCATGAAAATATTTGTTTCCAATCAAAGATAAATTTGAATAATGATAAACTTAACTAGTGATAGTCAAACTTAACTAGCGTACACCGAGTAAAATTATTTATGGTTGGCAAAGTGGAGGGAGGATTCCTCGACTTTTCCTTGATGAAATGAACGAATAATAGAATCTAACAAATTAATAAAAAAGTGAAACTATTTGAACCGCACGTGTTGGTGGCCACCTAAACTTGCAGGTACCGTAGCTCTCGCCGTTAAAAAAGACTCATATTTATGTAGAAACAAACTCCTGTGTGAAATCACTCCGCTTAAGCTGCGACAATCTCACCTGTGCCGGACGCGGTGGCCTAGCGGTTCTAGGCGCTCAGTCAGGAACCGCGCGACTGCTACGGTCGCAGGTTCGAATCCTGCCTCGGGCATGGATGTGTGTGATGTCTTTAGGTTAGTTAGGTTTATGTAGTTGTAAGTTCTAGGGGACTGATGACCTCAGATGTTAAGTCCCATAGTGCTCAGAGCCAGACAATCTCACCTGCAACCAACGCAAGCTGCAAGACAGCTAATACAATGCGCGGTGCATTTCCTCAGAAGTAATCTCGAACGGACAGCTGGCAGTTCCGGGACCCGCCAAATAGGCTCCCGTAGCGACGTCTGGGCTCGACGGCTTATGGTTGCCGTTTTACGTTCACTCCGTAAAATTTCGACGTTACCGCACGTGGAGCAGTCAGAAGAAAATGTTAGAACACCAATTCGAGCATTGTTCCGCATCTCTGCGCCAACCACACGCGCTCTAGCATCAGAAAACTCCCCTCTGCACAATTTTGAAGCATCGGTTCTAACATATTATAGCGATTACCAAATCGCAGGCCGTCCAGTCTGTATTTTTTCAGAGGGACGCTGGCAAGAGTCGACGATATATTCTTCTAACCGACAGTTCCCAAGGCAGACGCCACAGAGCTCCCCAAACCACTTTAACTTGCATTCACTTATCTTTTAGCTAATTTTTTCTCGTGAACAGTCGCCCAGCTAAGGGGACAGGACGCGTGGTCATCGTTTCACTTCGGGATGTTCGCCCTGTGTTCAGACTCCGTTTGACAGATTCCGCCGAACATAACAGAATAGCTTCGCATTGCACTGGCTGCCCGAAAGGCGCCATGCTAGTGCAAACATACTGTGTCAGACGCAACGCCTCCTCGCACCCCTCCGTCCAGCGAGCCCCCTCTTGCTTTCAGAATGTGTGGCCGAGGGATTTCCGGTGCCTGACTGCAAGAGTGCCGCCATCTACACTAGGGGTTGTTAATGCTTTTTTCTCCCTGGTGATGCAGAATACCTCTGCTCGTGCCAAGGCTCTTCCCAGAAAGCGATATTACTTCAGCAAAATGCCTTCAACCACCAACCACATCTAGTAATCAACCATTGTCAATGTATACGCACGTAATCGTGCAGCACAATTAATTACCGAATTAACAGGTCCCATAATAGCGTGTGATAACCCGATTATGATCTTAATGAAACAAAAGCAAATTTAAATCTCTTACTACATTTCAACTTCATACTATAGCACTAATGTGGAGGGGGATTCCTCGACTTTCCCCTTTAGAAAACAGCCGGTTCTGTAGAGCTGGACATCACTGATTCCAGTTTGCGATAAAGATTAGTGGCTAAGTGTACGTCTCGTAACTTGGGGACTTGTTCAGCTCACAAGTGGACATATTCTTGCAATGAACTACGCATTCCATGCTCGCTGTCTCTGACCCTAAGGAAACACTGGGCAAGGTGGTACAGTGCTCTAGATGTTGGACGCACGTCCGGGAAGACCAGATTTACGTTTCCCGTCGTTTTCCAGATCGTTTACCATAAATGCCGCGACGATTACTTGGAAAAATATTCAGCAAATTTTCATTCCGGACCGTTTAGTCTGTCTCTAGTAAATCTTGTCATCGTGAATATGTTGAAAGCTAAAGTTTTCATCTTTCGTTTTTCAATATGGATGCGGCCCTTTTTCTTCGCCGTACCTGTCCAGTTAGGGTTAGTGATCCGCCTCTAACGCTAACGTTGCAAAAATTTTCAAACAACAAAATATAATAATACTTGTCGTGGTGGACCTATCATATTTAAATTTGGAGCTCTTGGGACATAACGAGAACCAGCCACTGAATAGAATTTATTCTTCAGCTTTGTGAAAGTTTAAAATTAATTCCTGTTGACAGATCCGAATCCGCATTGGTGATACATGGGCACTTCTCTACCACTGCGCTGAGCTTTCCATTCGGCACAAGTCGTCAATCTGCTATTCCATCTCCTCCAGTATTTAAACGCACAATTGTCAGTAGAATGGAATACCATTCAGGTAGTATTCCAGTGAGCGGCCAGAAGTCGTGGGAACGCATCGGGCATGACGTTAATAGCGAGTTAGCGAGTCGCTCGTCCGTGAGTCCTAAAATTATAGTAATACGTCGAAGCGTTCTGAAGAGATATCGATGATCGCATCTCACACCGCTATCCAGAATTGTTCCTATATCGTTAGTGATAGATCGTCGTGCGTATTCGGCCATCTACAACGCTGTATAAATTCTCGACTGGGGTAAAACCGAATGACCTGGGAGACCAGTCCACTCGCTTGTTGATCAAGCCACCTGCGTGCAACCAAGGAGCAGTGCCATGCTGCACTGTCCTTTTGAAACATGGCATTTCTGTCAAGGCGATCTAATGCCAGAACAAGATGCAGGTGGTGTGCAACAATTTTCGCACACTGTACACCTGCCACTGTCCCTGCAGCCGGACAATGGGGGCTAATTGAAACCAGACCACAAGTGAGTCACTGTCTGTCTTGACACAACTTTGTCGACAAGCAGGATACTTAGGTTCACGGAGCTTGTGCCACTTTCACGTGACCATCAGACCGGTGCAAGTGGAACCGGAATTCATTGGACGATGCTATACGCCGCCACTGTTCCACGGTCGCGTGATGATGTTCGTGGCCTCATCCCAGTCATTGAGTAGTGTGTTGAGGCTAACTGAGCACGCCTTTAACACGACTTTAAGGCGCTAAATAACGAGAATACATTTACTGTTAACAGTGTCCGAAGAAGCAGACATTGGTGGCGATCTTGCACCTGTGTTAAATTTACTAAATTTACTCACAACTGCGGAATCTTTCTGGTATTAGCTGCTTTAGGTATGAATGTTTTACGAACTGATGACCCATGGAACTTTTTGCCTCTAAAGTCAGAACGATTCCGCAATTGCGAATAAATTTCAAGAATTCATATGCTACAAAAACTATATTGATGCGTTTCAAGCACGGCCAACAATCAGCGTATCAGAAACAAACTTGATACAGTCGTACCAGATGGCAATTGTTCTTACATCGATGCAAAGTTGGAAGTTAAGGTAAGCGATCGAGGTGTCAGAAAAGGTCACGCGCAGATCGTCCGCTGCTGAAACCTATGCAGTGCATTTGTCCCCGTACAGTGCTGGTGGTAATAGGTTCCCGCCGCCCGACATTCAAACTGGCGGCGATTTGGCTGACACGAGACAGTGGATGGCCCCTTATACCCCTGCGGAAAAGACGTGGCGTCCGTTCCTCAAACACTTATGGTGTCCCTGTGCGCTGCTGGACGTGTGTTAAAATATTATTTGGCGTAAAACACAAGTCGTGGCATTGCTTAAACCAGGCAAGGAACCGAATAGCCCCAAGAACAGGATGATCATTCAAGAACAGTTCAGGTTTCGGAGCAGTAGAGTCATGTACAAGTCAAACACTTAATTTAACCCCGCACATCGTGGAAGAGATGAAAGAAAGCCGATTACAGAAGTCGTTTTCAGCGTACCCTGGAAGGGATAAAAGAAAGCTGATTTTAGGAGTCGCCTTTATCGAAATTACTACTGCTTAGCGTGAGTCATAAGAAATTAACAGAGAAGCTGTGCACAACAACTAAGGACTACCGACTGACTACAAAGAGAACCGATGGCGAATGCAAAAAAATTGTCTTCCGCAGGGAAGTGTGCTGGCTCCAAAATTATATAACATACTAATGATCAGCCACACAACACTGAAACCCGGTCCTTTATTTATAGAGATGAAATAACTCTCGCTGCTCAGGGAACAACATTCGAAGAAGTAAAAGCCAAGTTAACAAATGGTTCAAATGGCTCTGAGCACTATGGGACTTAACTTCTGAGGTCATCAGTCCCCTAAAACTTAGAACTACTTAACCCTAACTAACATAAGGACATCACACTTATCCATGCCCGAGGCATGATTCGAACCTGCGACCGTAGCGGTCGTGCGGTTCCAGACTGTAGCGCCTAGAACCGCTCGGCCAGCGAAGCTAACATCTGCTCCCGAAGAATTTGCAGTCTGCTATGACGACAACCACTTGAAGCCCCATCCGGATAAACTTTGATTATCTACACTCCACCTACGCTGTTAAGGAGGCAAGAAGAAAGCTTAACATCTCCTGGAAACGAAGTAATCTAAATCCCTGTGTCCACCCCAGCCACCTAGGGTTAAAGTTGGATTGTGCCTTAACCTACAAACAACACTCTATAGATGCCAGATAGAAGGTACACACGAGGAACAACCTTATCCCTAAAGCGACAAACATCAAATGTGGAGCGCAGCCCAACGTCCTCCGCACGTCCGCACCTCCGCTGCGTTTCTCTGTTGCATCCGGCCACAGTGGCCGAGCGGTTCTAGGCGCTGCAGTCTGGAACCGCGCGACCGCTACGGTCGCAGGTTCGAATCCTGCCTCGGGCATGGACGTGTCATGTCGTTAGGTTAGTTAGGTTTAAGTGGTTCTAAGTTCTAGGGGACTGATGACCTCAGATGTTAAGTCCCGTAGTACTCAGAGCCATTTGAACCATTTACGACAAGCTATGGGTGAAGACATGCTGACCATTATTTGTTTCTTGCAAATGTATGGTCTTATTGCTGAGTAAGTTCGATGTCGTGGGTGCGGCAAACATATGCGTCTCACCAGTGTATCTCGTCGCCGTACTCACGACATGTTTGTATGGCGGTGCAGCAGAGATAGGTTGTGGCGATCCATTAGAAGGAGGACGTGGTTCGAGAAATCTAAGCTCGCCCTGACAGACATTATGAAACATCACTTACTGTTGGTGTTTGAGATATCCTGTGTGGCTGTGTGTGCATGAATGCCGTGTGAGTAAGCGTACAGTAGTGGATTGGTACTCTTTTTGTAGAAATGTTTGTGGGGAATACATGAAATACAGGGGCCGTTGGGAGGGGGGGGGGGGGTTATGGTCGAAATTGACGAATCACATTTTGGCAAAAGGAAGTACAACAGGGGGAACCTCCGGTGGAATTATGGGTTTGTGGAGCAGTAGTTTAAGGTCAGCAGTGTGACGATGTAGTGTTCAAAGTAGTACCGAATAGAAGTAAGGAAGTTTTCGTTAGCTTAATTGAAGATCACGTTGCAGAGGGTTCTATTGTTATTTCAGACGGGTTTTCTTCATATAGTGATTTAGGGGATAGGGGTTATCAACATCTTGTAGTAAATCACAACATTGACTTAAGTCATTATCCACAGGGGCTTGCACAAATAGCACAGAGGGTTATTGGTCAGCTGTGAAATCTCTTGTAGGGGAAGGGAAACGCCAGTTTTCCACACTTCGAAGTCACCTAGACGAGTATTCGTGGAGACACAGTATTCCGGGAACATATTGCCCGTTTAAATATTTTATTAAACATGTTGGCAAAATGTACCGTCCCAAATATCTCAGCTAATTTCACATTAGGGTAGGGGGTGAATGTGTGTGTGTGTGTGTGTGTGTGTGTGTGTGTGTGTGTGACAGAGAGAGAGAGTGTGTTTTCGTAATGTTGTGTTTGTTGTGAATGTGGGTATGTAATTTTTGTTGATGTCTTTCTAGGTTAGCTTCGGTTATTTCAGGACGTTCCCGTCTGGTAAGTTCACTTTTCCATTTGCTTCTTTTACTGTATTTGACTATTTTGACGTATTTCATTGTCTTATTACACCAACATGTATATTTTCCTGTAGTCAAGTACGTAATAGAAATTTCTCAGCTGTCGTTCTTCTTTCGTTTCCCAGCACTAGTGTCAGTACAATATCTTCGAACCTGTACTTGCTATTAAGGCGAAACCCCCGACACAACTAAAATTTTCATCCCGTCCTTCACTTCACCTTTACAATGACACTGTATATGTCAATTGGAGAGCAGGATACAAATGTAGTGTATAGCTATATAGCTCAAGTAAAGAATGGGATACTATTAGCGTAGAAGGCGAAAAAAAATGTACTCCATAGTGAAGTACGGGATACAGATTGTATATGTGTCGTCTTACTGCCTCTTCGAGTAGTTCAACTGAGGTACAGGGTGCAAATGTAATGTACGTCCATTTCCACGTTTACGTTAGCAGTGTACATATATAGAGGTCAACGGAAGTCTGGTATACAAACATTACGTACGTAACTCGTTCTGTCATCAGTAGTACTAATATGTACATAGGAAGAGACTGTTGAGTGACACCGGAGACGAAATAAACAAAACATCTAAAATTTGTATCCCATGTTTCATTGAGGGTTGAGTGAAGCAGTGGATATATGGCTAACTGAACAACAGAACCGTAATGCTAGTGAAAACGATAAATCGACCTACGCCAAACTTGTATCCCGTAATGCAGTTAAGCAGTACAGTTCAAATGAGCTTCGAGATACACCTCATATATGTGACGTGATGTATTCTTTGCTACCAATACATTCCATTCATATTTTCCATTTTATTTTCCTGAGAAATAAAAAGATACAAACACACGATATCGTTAACGTGAAAATACTACTGGCCCTTACACATGTCAACTGCATTTTTCGTCTCTCGTATTCCTTTGTTTCTGA
The DNA here is from genome assembly GCF_023898315.1 of Schistocerca nitens. NCBI lineage: Eukaryota > Metazoa > Arthropoda > Insecta > Orthoptera > Acrididae > Schistocerca > Schistocerca nitens. The sequence continues at coordinate 482,130,934 of NC_064615.1, forward strand.
ACATCTTCTCAGCTCTTTCATCTGTGTAATAAATGCGCTCTGGCCAATTCTGACGTCATTGGTCAAAGCCGCCGGGTTGTATCCCCTGCTTCACTAGGTCCGTAGTTCAGCTGTTCATTACTTTGAACAGAACACAGCAGTGTCGTTTGTTTTCACACCACGTTTCGTTCTCTCGATGAGCGGAAATATCTCGGATTACTACTGCCGACCACCGACGTCACTCATGTGGTAAGTTTCACTAAACTCTCCCCCTCCACTTCTTTAAGTTTTAGTTGTTTGTGTGTCTAGTTTTGTTTCACTACGTGTTCTCTCAGTCGTTTTGTCATTGTGTAAGGTCGGTGAAGACTGCCGTCGGCTTCTATTCTTCTGTTCCATTCTGGTTTCAGAATATATCTCTGTTTTCATACCCTTAAATCTTTTCCTTGCTGTCGTTATTGCTGTTGTTGTGGTTGTGGTCTTTAGCCCAAAGACTGGTTTAATGTAGGTCTCGATGCTACTCTGTTCTGTGCAAGCCTCTTCAGCTCCGAATAACTACTGCAACCTACATCCTTCCGAATCTACTTACTGAATTCAGATCTTGGTCTGCTCCTACGATTTTTACCTACCGCACTTTTCTCTAATACCAAAGCAAGCCTCTTCAGCTCCGAATAACTACTGCAACCTACATCCTTCCGAATCTACTTACTGAATTCAGATCTTGGTCTGCTCCTACGATTTTTACCTACCGCACTTTTCTCTAATACCAAAGTCGTGATCCTTAATGCCTCAGAATGAGTCCTACCAATCGATCCCTTCTTCTAGTCAGGTTGCACCACAAATTTCTTTCCTCTCCAATTCTGTTCAGTTCCTCCTCATTAGTTACGTGATCTACCCATCATATCTTCATCATTTTTCTGTAGCACGACGTTTTGAAATCTTCTATTCACTTCCATACATGACTACACTCCCTTCAGCTGCTTTAAGAAAAGACTTCCTAACACTTAATTCTATATTCGATGTTAATAAATTTCTTTTCTTCAGAAACGCAATGATAGCATACATTTTATATCCTCTCCACTTCGGGCATAATCAGTTATTTTGCTGCCCAGATAAAAATAATTCATGTATTACTTAGTGTCTCGTTTTCCTCAGCATCACCTGATTTAATTCGATGCCATTTCCTTGTTTAAGTTGCGAAATGATCCCAACTTAACCTGCCATCCAAAGAAATCGTGGGCTCACTGCAAATAGGAACGTTGCCGACACCTCGCACAGTCAGATGCTACATAGGAAACCAACCAAAAATGCCTGCGGCCTTTTAATATTTATCTCTCCGGCGAACTGTGGCAAATTCATTTCATTTACGCTGCTTGGGATTGCGAGAGCTGTGCCAGATAGCTAGGATGTGGTGGTGAAGCTTCACATATGCTCTGATCCATATTCCTTGCACCGATTACCACCCCACGTTCGAAGTTTTAACTTGCGAAGTACTGCCAAATTCGCTACGCACCTGTTTATAACTGGCTACTCAGATATCGTGTTTACATGGGCACCTACGCCGCAGCTATCTCAACATTCTGGCGTCATATACGCTACATCATCGAATAGGTGGACGCTTCCGGTGACTACTCGATGGCTACTCGTTCCGAACTCCTTCAGCAGTGTACTTGGCTCACCGTGGTGTCTCGCTAGCACTGTAGCCTGTTCTACTGTTGTTGTTGTTGTGGTCTTCAGTCCTGAGACTGGTTTGATGCAGCTCTCCATGCTACCCTATCCTGTGCAAGCTTCTTCATCTCCCAGTACCTACTGCAGCCTACATCCTTCTGAATCTGCTTAGTGTATTCATCTCTTGGTCTCCCTCTACGATTTTTACCCTCCACGCTGCCTTCCAATACTAAATTGGTGATCCCTCGATGTTTCAGAACGTGTCCTACCAATCGATCCCTTCTTCTAGTCAAGTTGTGCCACAAGCTCCTCTTCTCCCCAATTCTATTCAATACCTCCTCATTAGTTATGTGATCTAGCCATCTAATCTTCAGCATTCTTCTATAGCACCACATTTTGAAAGCTTCTGTTCTCTTCTTGTCCAAACTATTTATCGTCCACGTTTCACTTCCATACATGGCTACCCTCCATACAAATACTTTCAGAAACGACTTCCTGACACTTAAATCTATACTCGATGTTAACAAATTTCTCTTCTTCAGAAACGCCTTCCTTGCCATTGCCAGTCTACATTTTATATCCTCTCTACTTCGACCATCATCAGTTATTTTGCTCCCTAAATAGCAAAACACCTTTACTACTTTAAGTATCTCATTTCCTAATCTAATTCCCTCAGCATCACCCGACTTAACTCGACTACATTCCATTATCCTCGTTTTGCTTTTGTTGATGTTCATCTTATATCCTCCTTTCAAGACACTGTCCATTCCGTTCAGCTGCTCTTCCAAGTCCTTTGCTGTCTCTGACAGAATTACAATGTCATCGGCGAACCTCAAAAAGAGGCTAACACCGCTGTTTCCAGTTAAGAGAAAGTGTCTCCATCGTGGAGGCAGACGGTAGAGTGTGACAGCCGGCATTGTGTGAACGCACCGGTGCGACCCACTACGGGACGGAGGCAGGCGCAGGCCAGCAGAAGAGAACAGCACGGAGCAGCGACGGCGGGTCCTTGTAGAGAGGCGGCGAAAGTGCAGCCGGTGCCGCTGCCCTGCCACGCCCGCCTCCACAACAGGTGTGCGGTATCGCGTTTCACGGAGCGGAGCGGCAGTGGGAAACGGGTTCCCCGGCCCGCTTGCCCATAGCCGCCACAGAGCGAGCCACGGCGCTGTCGGCAAGAGAAGATAGCGGGGAGTGCCTCAGCGTTCTTACGTTAGCTGCCGCACTACGAACACTGTGGAACAAAGCTCCACACTTCAGGAGAATGTCCAGTTCGATTCACGTCAATGTAGTAATTGCGAAATGCACCAAGTGCTACAGCTCAGCCGAGCGGTTCTAGGCGCTACAGTTTGGAACCGCGCGACCGCTACGGTCACAGGTTCGAATCCTACCTCGGCCATGGATGTATTTGATGTCCTTAGGTTAGTTAGGTGTAAGTAGTTCTAAGTTCTAGGGGACTGATGACCTTAGAAGTTCAAATGGTGCAAATGGCTCTGAGCACTATGGGACTTAACTTCTGAGGTCATCAGTCCCCTAGAACTTAGAACTAATTAAACGTAACTAACCTAAGGACATCACACACATCTATGCCCAAGGCAGGATTCGAACCTGCGACCGTAGCGGTCGCGCGGTTCCAGACTGTAGCGCCTAGAACCGCTCGGCCACCCCGGCCGGCCCCTTAGAAGTTAAGTCCCATAGTGCTCAGAGCCATTTGAACAATTAGCTACAGCTCGCCAGATCATGGTGCAATGACTGGACGACCACAACAAACATAATCAAATATAGTGTGTCTCGATAATACTCATCCTATTTCACGACGCTATCTTCAACATGAATGAAGATAGAAATTCGTGATGAATTGTGAATTACACTTAGGAATGCGAAGTCTTTATTTTCAACAGATCCGTTTGATTTTTACGAATTATGTTTCACTTGCTTTAGACCTTGTGAACCGCACTAGTCAAAAAGTAAACATTGAATGGAGCGTAATCACAATCGTCACGCCGTATGGTCTCAGGCGCCTTGCCACGGTTCGCGCGGCTGTGCCCGTCGGAGTTTCGAGTTCTCCGTCGGGCATGGGTGTGTATGTTGTCCGTAGCAGAAGTTAGTTTAAGTTAGATTAAGTAGTGTGGAAGCCTAGGGACCGAGGACCTCTGCAGTTTGGTCCCATAGGAACTAACCACCACCACAATATACAGTATATAGATATAAAACCAGAAGCCTGAATGGGCAAATAAGTTTTTATAAAAATTCATTCTGAAACAGATACCTTCTAGAACGGACTATCCGTATTTATGATTTACTGAGTGTGACTGTCTAAATTCACAATTAGGTTCTCTATGCTCACAGATTCGGGCATTGACTTCTAATTTTTACCTGTTTTAGAACGAGTTTTTATAAAAGAATTATGTATCCTTTTAGCCTTCCAGTTTACTGTTTCATTAGCATGGTTTACGCTAAGGCAAATTCTTTTTATAAATCGTTTAAGTCAATACTGACTTAGCAGGGATTGGATAGGCTCGTGGTCACAACTTTATGTAATGATAATTAAATAGACACCCTAGCTGCAACGCCTGTTTGCAGCTAGGGTGTCTATTTAAATATCATCTCATTTCTAGCAAAGCTGCATGGTCATCCACGGTAACTGTTCTTTCGGGAACAGATACTACCGTCATATACAACTTTATGTAATATACACGTCATTGTTAATTTATAGAAATTCTGAAGATACGGCACTAGTGCGAAACACGTCAGTTTTAAAACAAGTACCTGCAGTAGAGACTCCCTTTAAAATTTGAAGATCTTATATTACACAATATACTAATATCTTTAACTTAAGCAGACAGCATCCTCAGGGACTGAAAATATCAAAGATATTAGTTACGCATGGTAATTATCTCCACCAGAAGTTCTGGTCGCTTAACGGGACATTGTACGTGAAATTCGTTGAAATTTGACATTTTCTACTCCATAATGTACTTTGGACTTTCCTGAACATTTTTGTATATAATACATTAAAGTTAGACAATAATATTTTGAATGGTGACGTGTGACTCAAATTTCGCGGCTACGCATATACTACCACAGTTGAGCAGTCATATCTTGCGAACTACACAGTCTAGAAGGCTGTGAATTGCTTTGATTTGTGCCTACTGCTACGTCTCAGAAGTTGGCATTACGAATAAACAAATCAGTCCTTTGTTTCTGATACTGTCTTATGGCAAGACAATAAAATGTGCTGGAAGACTAACGGACAAAGTAACTGATGAATTACAGGAATATTATGGGAAGGCCATTACAGACAACTGTGACAATTTAGAGAAGGTGAAAAGAGCTGTGTGGAGCAATTTGTTTCATCGAATATCAACCGATGAAAAGCCATGTCATGCTTTGTGTTCACCTCCACCAAACACTTTGGATGAATTTACACATAAACATTCTCTTCCTTTGGCAGCAACGGAGGCAATCAAACCTATTTACTCAGATTTGGCAAATTCTGAGCTACTAAAGAAGTGTTTACATGGGAAGACCCAGTAAAGTTAGCAGTGTCTGATGATGTAATAACTTTTAATGGTGGGAACTATGAAAGACATAATGTTCTGGAGAAGTTAGGGGTAAGATTTGGGCAGAACACAGCTAAACGACTGCGGGAACTGGATGAGCATCGTGTACGTGAAGCAGAGTTAGCTGCTCAGCAAATGACAAAAGAAGCAAGAATGAAAAGGAGGAGGCAAGCACTGGGCTGTTGTGACACTGAAGAAGACACAGACTATGGGCCAGGGCAATTGTAGTGCATAAGAGACTCAGAAGTGTCAGTCTATAAGATTTTGTAATAAAAATATTTTAAACCTCAATATCTCTGAACTACATTTTTTACAATAAATGACCCGTCTTCTAACAAAGTACTGATAGTAGAGAGATGAAATTTTCAGAGCGTGCCAAGTGTGAGATTTAACACATATGGAACTAGAATAATTAAAATATGCTGAGTTGTTTTGTTTTTATGTTCATTTATTTACAAAATTCAGTAAAAGTATTGAGTGTTTGAAAAAAAAAAGATAACATGCCCCACAATACAATTTTAGTAATAATTCTAGTTCAGTGAAGCTAAAAAGGTGCATTCAGTAATTATGGAAAATTGTAAGTTGGTGTCTTAAAAAGTTTCCAAGTTAATGGGTCACAAAATTCGATAATTTGACACTGGCGTCATAGGACATACAGTGTCCCCTTAAGCAATGTGAGCGTGATAAAGCCACACGGTGTGGAGAATTAGCCACTATGAGCAGGGCATATCAAATGAATTTCGTTACGATGAACTATATAAGCGCTAGCACTGAGAATGCCAGGATGTATAAAAAGTATATTCTAATTCTGAAAGGAACTACATTCTTTGGTGCAACTACCTCCTGTTTGTAGGGAACCCGGCATAAACTGCCCATGATCTTTTTGCTGGAGGCAGTCACGGTACCAATAAAGTAAAGTACATGTTTTAACTGCTATTTTCTTTTTGCCCAACTGGCAAAGTGATATGTCGTGCAGAACGGCGGATCATCTCTTAGATAACCTGAAATTGAGCTAGTTGGCCGTGACATTTTATTTTTTACGTAAGAATTCAACAACTGCCATGCCAGCACAAAGAACGTTGGTGTAATTTTCACAGTTGTGTTTAGCATCGAGGTTTTAATTTACCTTTCACAAATATTTAGCGTGACCGCCACCGAACGCACAAGAACATTCCGAAGATATCCAAACTCGTCCTACATGTTTGCGAATATGTGTCGACTTAAATAATGCATTCATTGGTGTCACCGTGGCAACACTGCACTCTCGACGAAAATCATGCCGCACAGTTGTAGCTGAATTGCCCCTTTTCAAACAGAGAATGCAAAACACATCCAGTTGTTTATTACCATCTCGGTACAACACACTCAGGGTATAACGGTCGAGTAAGACGCACCACACAGGGCCTTACCGGCAACCATATAAAGCAGAAACTTGTAGCCACGATAAACTTTCAGTTGTGATGCGTAATTGAAACTCCACCCCAAATGTCTATCTACATTCATGTACAAGATATAATCTTGTGAAATCCAACGATTTGTTAAATACTCTGTAGCATAATGCATGAAATATGCGGAAAGATTTGACGTTGTTTAATGTCACCGTACTCGATTAATGAGTGGAGTTAGTCGCAAACGTCAAATATCTAGGAGAATGTAATTTTCGTTTCTACTAGGATACGATCTGATGTAGAATTCGTCTGTTGTTCCCAAGCTCCGAGATTTACGAACTCTGTTATTTCCATCTTCAGCCAGCTCTATTTACAGTATTGGCCATTTCAGTTACAGTAATGGCGATCGCTTTCAAAGCACAGAAGACTTCATATTCATGCACGTAGCATGGTAACAGATGCACTACACATCTGCGAGAATATCGAGTCTTCAGAAGGCAGCACCGTGTTGATCCGGCTACGAAAGCCTTAAGAAGTCAGTGAGTATGAATCCACAGAGGTGCAGCACTGTTATGAATATCGGCAAACACTTCTGACCCTGCAGGTTGGTATACCGCATAGAATCTACTCACAGAACCTACTGCCTCGAGTTCTTTATGCTGAAGTTGCGGTCTGGAATAAAGGACGCATTGGCTCTAGGAGTCCAGTCCATGGGGCATGCCGTTACCTCTAGACCCACATTTTGCAACATGTACACCTACACACCGCAGACCACAGTACTGTACGTGTCAGCAGGTACCGTCCGCTCTACTGTCATTTCCCTCCTTTCCTGTGACAGTCACGAATGGAGCGAGAAGAAAGATTGCAGGTAATAATTCGTGTGAGCTCGATTGTTTGTCGTTTTACCTTCATAGTCTTTTCGCGACACATACGTAGGAGGACGCCATATACAGAGTGTTACAAAAAGGTACGGCCAAACTTTCAGGAAACATTCCTCACACACATGTCCACATGTTATGTGGACATGTGTCCGGAAACGCTTAATTTCCATGTTAGAGCTCATTTTAGTTTCGTCAGTATGTACTGTACTTCCTCGATTCACCGCCAGTTGGCCCAATTGAAGGAAGGTAATGTTGACTTCGGTGCTTGTGTGGACATTCGACTCATTGCTCTACAGTACTAGCATCAAGCACATCAGTACGTAGCATCAACAGGTTAGTCTTTATCACGAACGTAGTTTTGCAGTCAGTGCAATGTTTACAAATGCGGAGTTGGCAGATGCCCATTTGATGTATGGATTAGCACGGGGCAATAGCCGTGGCGCGGTACGTTTGTATCGAGACAGATTTCCAGAACGAAGGTGTCCCGACAGGAAGACGTTCGAAGCAATTGATCGGCGTCTTAGGGAGCACGGAACATTCCAGCCTATGACTCGCGACTGGGGAAGACCTAGAACGACGAGGACACCTGCAATGGACGAGGCAATTCTTCGTGCAGTTGACGATAACCCTAATGTCAGCGTCAGAGAAGTTGCTGCTGTACAAGGTAACGTTGACCACGTCACTGTATGGAGAGTGCTACGGGAGAACCAGTTGTTTCCGTACCATGTACAGCGTGTGCAGGCACTATCAGCAGCTGATTGGCCTCCACTGGCACACTTCTGCGAATGGTTCATCCAACAATGTGTCAATCCTCATTTCAGTGCAAATGTTCTCTTTACGGATGAGGCTTCATTCCAACGTGATCAAATTGTAAATTTTCACAGTCAACATGTGTGGGCTGACGAGAATCCGCACGCAATTGTGCAATCACGTCATCAACACAGATTGGGCAGGCATTGTTGGTGTTGTCTTGATTGGGCCCCATGTTCTTCCACCTACGCTCAATGGAGCACGTTATCATGATTTCATACGGGATACTCTACCTGTGCTGCTAGAACATGTGCCTTTACAAGTACGACACAGCATGTGGTTCATGCACGATGGAGCTCCTGCACATTTCAGTCGAAGTGTTCGTACGCTTCTCAACAACATATTCGGTGACCGATGGAATGGTGGAGGCGGACCAATTGTATGGCCTCCACGCTCTCCTGACCTCAACCCTCTTGACTTTCATTTATGGGGGCATTTGAAAGCTCTTGTCTACGTAACCCCGGTACCAAATGCAGAGACTCTTCGTGCTCGTATTGTGGACGGCTGTGATACAATACGCCATTCTCCAGGGCTGCATCAGCGCATCAGGGATTCCATGCGACGGAGGGTGGATGCATGTATCCTCGCTAACGGAGGACATTTTGAACATTTCCTGTAACAAAGTGTTTCAAGTCACGCTGGTACGTTCTGTTGCTGTGTGTTTCCATTCCATGATTAATGTGATTTGAAGATAAGTAATAAAATGAGCTCTAACATGGAAAGTAAGCGTTTCCGGACACATGTCCACATAACATATTTTCTTTCTTTGTGTGTGAGGAATGTTTCCTGGAAGTTTGGCCGTACCTTTTTGTAACACCCTGTATTGTTTGACTCCTCTGGCAAAGTACGCTTACGAATTTTAACAGTAAACCACTCCGTGACCATTCATTGAGGCTTCGGCACTTACTAAGTGAGCGTGTCAACGACAGGCGTTGCCCTTCATTTGGATTCTCTATTTCCACTGTCATTCTTTTCGCGTAAGGATCCCAGACTGACGAACGTATTCAAGTATTCAGGGTTTTTGTAATCTACCTGCTTTTTCGGTGGACTGCACTTCCTAGAAATTCTTGCAGCGACTCTCACTCTGGGATCTGCCTTTGCCGTGGCTAGTTTTATGTGAAGTAGGAGAAATGAGAACAGCGAGAAACTTACCATCAGGATTGATGGACACGAAGCATATGAAGTTAGGGAATTCTGCTACCTAGGCAGCAAAATAACCAATGACGGACGGAGCAAGGCGGACATCAAAAACTGACTAACACTGGCAAAAAGGGCATTCCTGACCAGGAGAATTCTACTAGCATCAAACATAGCAAGGCATCAAGGTGTAATTAATTTGGCAGTGGAGGGCAGCGTGATGGGTAAAATTTTTTGTGGATACTCATGGCGTGAACACGGTAAGCAGTTTAAAACGTGTGTAGGTTACGATAGTTTTGCCGAGATGGAGACTTTCGGTTGGTAGACTACGGTCGATTGCTGCGTCAAACCAGTTTTCAGACTGAAGGCCACAACAATGGATTACAGAACTGCTTTTGGAGCTGCTTTTGTAAACAGAGGTGGTGGTGGTGGTGGTGGTGGTGGTGTTAGTGTCATTGCCATGGATAAAGGAAGTTGCTTGGGACGGTGGCAGATCGCGTGCTTGCTATCTTCCGATAAGCAACCAGCGAACGTGTTCCCCTGCGGCGAAGCCCGCCCTAATTGCAGCTATTTCGGGAGCGTCGATAGGCAGCACCAGGTGATTTATGCGCCCGTTAACCTGCCCTGGCCCGTGCCGCCTCCACAACGGAACACTCGGCCCGCGTTCAAAAGGATCCTAACGAGACCGGCCCGACGGCATGCCGGGCACGTCACCCGGAAGCGCTCGGCGCCCAGACGGCTGTTACCCCCTTACACTCTGTATCACTGCTGTTGCCCTGTGGCTTGCGACACTGGGCTGACGTACGGAGAGGAAAGCCTCACTCTCGTCAAAGAAATCTGATGGTACTGCTGTTTGCTGTAAGTGGCTCCTTTCTCTTGACAAAGGATGATGAACATTTGTCACTTTGAGGCTGAAGGTTATGTGCAGTCCAGCCTCGTTGTGGCTAGTGTTCCACCATTGCTCAGAGAGAGGTAAGTATAGACCTAGACAAGTATAACGAAGAAAGAAGATTAGATTCTAGCATAGACCCAGACAGAGACAACGAGAAAGGAAGCTTAGGTTGGTTGGTTGGTTTGGGGAAGGAGACCAGACAGCGTGCTCATCGGTCTCATCGGATTAGGGAAGGATTGGGAAGGAAGTCGGCCGTGCCCTTTCAGAGGAACCATCCCGGCATTTGCCTGGAGTGATTTAGGGAAATCACGGAAAACCTAAATCAGGATGGCCGGACGCGGGATTGAACCGTCGTCCTCCCGAATGCGCCAGGGAAGCTTAGGTTCTAACGGCCGTGGACGTCAGGACCATTAGGAGCGGAGCGCAACCTCAGGTTGAACAAGAATAGTCTAGGGCAGGCCTTCCCAACGTGTGGTCCGCGGACCCTTTAGGGGTCCGCCGGCTCTTTCTAGGGGGTCCGCGGCCACCTTTCACGAAATCGTGTAAAATAATGAATAAAATTATTGAACAAAAATGTGAAAATCAACTTCATCACTATCTTTTTTTTTTTTTTTCGTGTGAAAAACATGTGTACTTTTACTTCAGGTCGTATTCCCAAGCAGCCTCTGCGGTTCCTAAGTGAGAACGCATACACAGTTTAGTGCCGAAGAATGGGGCTTCTCTGATGTACTGTCTCGCAAGAATACGGGGGTCGTTTGTGCGCTGGCTCACGGCGCTAGATGCTCTGCGCGGAGCGAGCTTTGTCGACCAATCACAGCGCTCGCTGGCACGTATGCGACCCCAGGCATCATTGAATGTTAAACTTGCTTTGTCAGTGCACTACCTATTTCGTAAGTCGATTTTTGACCAGTTTATTACTTATAACATGGATCGGTGGCTGAAGTCAGGATCATTGAAGAAGGGTGCAGTTTCTCCTTCGCCTCCACAACAAGGAGTTTCCAGTTGAAATGAATGAGGAGGGAGGACGACGAAAGGAAGAACAATCACAAGAAGCTCCACAGCCGGATTTATTACGTGAAAACGCTGCAAGTACTCCATTGGTTGCAATATCCTGTGGAAGTGGGATAACCAAGAAGTGTAAGTACAACGAAAGCTATTTAAAAATGGGCTTTATGGAGACAAAGGAGGCTAAAGCTCAGTGTGTAATTTGTGCGCCTGTCCTTCCGAACAGTTCAATGGTTCCATTTAAATTGCGCCGTCATTTTGAAGGTACTCACCCGGGCTTCCAGGCTAAAGACATCGATTTATTTAAAAGGAAGAGTGCTGAACTAGCTGCTTCTCAGCATTGCATGAAAACTCTTGCAAAAACAATTAATGAAAATTCATTAAAATCTTCTTTCTTGCTTAGTTATCGAGTGGCAAAAACAAGCAAAGCTCATACCATTGCAGAAAATCTCGTAATTGGATCGTTAAGTTCAAGTTGTTTTCATTCATCTCTAAACCAAAGACTATTGATACTTCGGGAGACTGGGGGGGGGGGGTCATTCGGAACATGGCACTTGCATTAAGAAGCTTTCAGTTCCCATCGGTTTCGCTCTGAAATTCTTCGACTGAAGAAGGGGTCCGCCAGCTGGGAAGGTTGGGAAGCCCTGGTCTAGGGAATCGAGTGCGGCTGTTAGAACTTTCCCGCGAGCAACAACGTGCGTTTTCAAGTTGGCGAAATTCTAGCCGCCCTCCTGTGGAGTTTAACTTAACTTGATTATTTTGAATTGAAGTGCACCAGCGGAATCATCTGCCTTGTGGCCGTTAACGTTCCGGTTCCCTGCCCTGGACATTGACGTAAATTCAGGCAGTGTATTTCCCTCGTCGTGTTGTGGCTGTCCAGCACGGCGTGTAGTTTGACAGCTGAATGTGTAATTCGTTGTGGGCGCCGATACCTTCTGCGTTGTTCCATTGAACTCCCTGTTGTGTTCTGGTCGGGTGGAGCGGGTTATCCTGTCGCTTGGTCCGTTGACCGTCTCTCGGTTGGGTTGCCGTCGGTTTGAGAGTTGTTGGGCCGACTGCCTTTCACACCTAAGCGTCCGTTAGTGTTTCAATTCCAGGCCGATCCTTGGAAACTTCTGAGCGCCGTTTGATGTGGTGCCTTATTATTCCTTGTTGTTTGTTTGTGTATGGCTTCTAGCCGATTTTAAATTAAACTTATTTACCGTTAAGGCGTGAGATTGTATGGGTCTCCAGCCTGATTTAAAGAAGGCCTTCTGCCTTTTATAATTCAAATTCTTGTTTTGAGCCTTAAGTGATTGGCCTTCAGCCAGTTTTAAATTAAAGTTGTTTTGCCCTTGAGGCGTGAGATTGAATGGTGCATTTAGCCGGGAATTAAGTTCTAAAATTAATGGTTGGCTTGCTCTGTTTTTAATGTTTTCTTTACTTTTGTAATGTTTGTCAAATGAATAAAGTAGTGTGTTCGAGTGCAACTGACAGCCACTCATTTTGGCCCCTTCCCACAAATTAAACTATCTGTCCCGTCCTGCGGGTGTAGCAGGGGATCTCATCAGTCTCTATAACGAACGTAATCGAAATGTGTGTAACAGTGCAGGCTAATTGTAACGATAATACAGACTGTAAATCAATTATACCACTGCCATTTTTACAGCCACTGGTTCTCTAATCCCACAGCCGTTTAGTTCACATCACCCTTTCGAGTTATTTATTTACATATATTTTAATTGATTTCTCGATTATTTTCATACAATTACCTGATTCAAATAATAACTACACCTCCTGTTGCGTATTTTGATTCATTGCATAAATAACATATGTAATTTATATAATTTTGCCAGGATGCTGCAGATTAATCGTTGAACACGTCTTACCTCGACGAGAGACAGTACAAGAAACGATATTACGGAAAAGCTCTGAATATTCTCGGTAAAATTCTAATAAAATTCAGTCAACGACTTTAGGTCAATAAGTTGTTTATACGAGTATCAACAGATCCTTGGAAAACAGTAGTAATAATCATGTAAAAATGGGATTCATTTGACATTACACGATCGCTACGATGGTTGACCGCAGCATCAAACTGTCTGGAAGTAATGCACTGTCAGAGCCAATACAACGAAATAAAATATTTTCTGCTATTGCCTCCCAGAAAATACGAAATGTTCACTTACAAGTTTTCGAAGGCATTACGATGATTGTGGGTTTTACGGGAGTAGCAACACCCTCACCCTTCCCCGGCCTCGCCTCTTATCCCATACACAGAGTACTAACATTTAACAAAATAACTTCCGTTCTATTCATTACATCGCTTTGTGCTTCTAAAACACTCACCAAACCATTTATCAATGTTTTCTTTGGTAGCCGAGTATAGCTGGTCTCCCACGACCGTGCATCGTCCTGTAGAGAATCTGTTCTTGTCTCGTCACTTCGGAAAATAAAGCAAAGCCACATGGCACTAGGGCAGGCCTAAGTGGGGGATACACCAGAAAACACTGGGCCTAGTTAGAAGCTGGCCTATATCTGTTTGCATACCTAGAGCTCAGAATCTTCTCAATGCTGTTCTGGACAAATTTGTATTATGAACTTTTACGGGAATTCCATTGCGCGGTGCTTAAATACGTAGTAGTACAGTAAGTAATTTATCCATCTAATTGCTGTTGAGCTCCGTGGCTGTGAATTATATGACTTTAATAAATACAGCAACCATAAATTTTGTTATGTATTTTATTTAAGCTAATACACGTTTCGGGCTTCCACCCATCTTCAATTAGCGTAACGCATATTTGAGTACATTAAGTACATAGTTACAACATCGACAGAAAACTGGATTCTGCAGCTGCGTTTCTACTTTGCTTGTTGTTATTTCAACTTGCTTTCAATTTTGTAACAATGTACTGACTGATGACTCAAATATGCATTACACTAACTGAAGATGGGTGAACGCCAGATGAAATGCGTGTTAGGTTAAATAAACATACGTAACAAATTGGCTGGTCGCTGTGTTTATTAAAATAGTACAGCAAATGACAATATTTGGATGTCATAAATGTATTTTCCAGTCGTTAGAGCCGACGCTAAACGAATATCTCGTTCACCTGAAATAGGGTCGCATCGACCATATTTCTGTGAGGACTATGAACGAAAACTTGCCATTACGGTCAGATTTCTAGGTTCTAAATATCCCAAAGATGCATAGGACGGTATTGCAAATACGACTAGAGGCAACAAAATGACACACAAAGTCAGCTACAAAAAATTTGAAAGAGAAGATATATACAATAGCTATATTTAATTTTTTCATTTAATCCACTTCAACGGTATCGAAAAATTAGCTTGCTTAACTGGAAAATTGTATCTCGTGTTTAGTTAGATCTTCTAACGGAATTTTGTTTAACTAGTTGTTTTTGGATTCGTAAAGTTTGCCATCCTATTACTTCATCTGAAAAAATTCCGTACTCACTAAGTTGCCACGATGACCAACCGCTTTGAGAAGGAATAAGTGGCATTATATGGACCACTTACAACAGTGGGTACGAACATAACTAGCTCTCTACACTTGGAAGGCACGCCGTGTAGCGGTATAACTTCCTCTACACCTTCTTATAGGACAGGTTTAATTTATTTAATAAGTATTTTCCATTATGTATGATTAACACGCGTCTGTAACGGGACTTGGAATAAATTTCTAAGGCCAGACGCTCAGCCTGACCCCACCCCCTACCCCCTTCCCCAGCACCTTTTCCCCCCACCCCCCTTTCCCCTGACTCCTCCTCCCGTCACCGCCCCTTTCCCCCCTACCCCCTTGCCCTACAGCGTCATCTCCATTAACGTTAAGAGGGAAATTCGTATGCGTCTTCTGTCTGTGAAGCAAGAAAAATATATTGTTTATATTGTATACGAGTATTGTGCGTGCACATTTTGCAACTCAGGGGGAGACGAGGACCAATTCCTGAAATTTGTAGGAGGCAGGGGGGGGGGGGGCAGCAGTATCTGCCAGAGGACGTACACTGGCAAGCATTGTAGGTAGGCCTCGTACATCTCATGCTCTAACAATGCGCTTTGCAACAGTAGAGTGGTATCTATTGCTCCAATTAGCATAAAACTAGTGAGAAAAATGAGCTCAAATGGAGACAGCATTAGTTTCAGCCAACAGTGCGCGAGAGTTAGCAATGCCGTGATTTATCGTAGTGCAGTGCTAAAATTTAACGTGAACTAGAGTATTCACTGCTGTCGAGAAGCATTTTTTACCCTTTTGGTGCTCCCTCCACAGAGAAACAGACACCTTAAAAGTGCAAGAAATCAATTAATTGGCCAATAAGTCTAAGCTGTAAAAAGATTTTAAGTACTTAAGGGGGAACGACAAGGTGAAGGACGAATATATTGCTCAAATTCAGGATTTTTGTTTTCACCGTACTGGAATGTAGTAGACAAATGGGGTTTGCTGCAATGAATAAAGCATACATTGAAGTTACTATTTGCATTTTTATTGAAAAATTTTAATATCTCCTCTGTGTAATTATTATTTTATCGAGACAGCTCTGAAAGGAGGTAGATCGATGGTTGTCGCTGTAACTCCGGTTGTGGTTGTCTGAAACATGAAATTAAGAGAATTCAGTTTGCTTCAGCGGAGACTAAAAATCATTAAAATCGGATGAAAATTGTACCGTTGGCTACGACACCCACGCCGAAAATCATGGTTTTGAGAAAAACGCGTTTAAAGTTTGACAAGTATTATCATATAAAAAACGGACAAAGTTTGAAACTTCCGGGATATCATTGATGCGAGGTGCATAGTGACTATCGCCCCAGCTAGTGGATAGCCGCGTTCTGCTATTTTGACCTGATAAGCCCTCATTTTGGTCCTGAAAGCCCTTTTCGTCGCTGAGCGCACCGCCGCTGACGTCTCCTTCACAGAATCGGCCCAGTTCATCGCCGATTTTGATTTGACGGGTATTTTCCACGTGCAGTAATGCAGTGTCGGCTACACTGAATAGACATACGACCAAATCTGAAGCAATGCTGACAATTTCGCCTCTGCTGGATGTTGTTTTTGGAGCGTATCTCCAAATGAGAAAAGTGAAAGCCTACTATGTGTTCAAGATATTGGTAAACATTTGCACCATTAGAGTCAGCCCTAAACATCTCACGGATGCAACATGGCGCGTGAGCGCGTAACCGGTTCTCTAATGTCGTGGCGTGCCGCTCATGCTCGGCTTCAAACGTTCACAGAATCGTTACTTTTCGGAGTAACACTGACAGAGGAGCGGGGTGCCATATCCATTTAGTTATCTGTACATGTGCGTGTCTGGGTGCAGGCTGCCCGACAACCGGTTTGCATTTCAGTGAAGGGGGTCGCCTGAATACGTAGTCGGAGGTCACTGGCTGGATTGTGTATGTTTACGGGGTTGAGTGTTACTTGCGTCACAAGACAGCCATTTATATGACCAATACGCTCCGAAACGATTGCAGAAAAATGACTGTTTTTGTGAGAGATTATAAATTTACGTATCGTTCAAGATATTGTGGACAGGCTCTTAGAGTGCACAATTCAAATACTAGTGACGATTAGGAAGCAACATTATAGAGAGATAACTTTACCAGGCCAATACACCTCACGAAAAAAAAAAAAAAAGAACTCTCTGTGGAACTCGATATTGATGAAGATATGTAGAATGTCTCAAGCGCGGAAGTTGAGTATAGACTGTGGTAAAACAGTTGTTTCGACAGTGGAACAGTCTGGAATGCAGGTTTAACAGTTAAATAGGCATGCAAGGCGTGTGGTACTAAATGAGAAGTACCACAAGAAACATATGGAAACAGAAATCTCTAAAAGTCTTTTTCACAACTGATAGGGTTGTGGGACGTACGCAGTGCCATCCAGGAGTGGCTGGGAGGATGTGTAAAGATGAGAAAATGTAGAGCAAATGTCCGAAAATGATTCGTGTACATGTGAACATGATTGGCACAACACTAAATTTGCACCACGGCAATCGTTTTCAAATACTGTTATTTCAGTCTTATAGGGTCTGTTCAAATGGTTCAAATGGCTCTGAGCACTATGGGACTCAACTGCTGTGGTCATCAGTCCCCTAGAACTTAGAACTACTTAAACCTAACTAACCTAAGGACATCACACACATCCATGCCCGAGGCAGGATTCGAACCTGCGACCGTAGCAGTCGCACGGTTCCGGACTGCGCGCCTAGAACCGCGAGACCACCGCGGCCGGCTATAGAGTCTGTGTGTGATCTACTACCACTACTGAAAACTTCGCCTAGCGTAAATATGCTATTATTCAATGTGTGCTGAGGAGGTTCCAGAACACAAACGGCTCCTTGTATTTGGAATAAATTAGCTTTCTTTTCCCCACAAATATCTTGCTACTTTGCGTTAAAAACGAAAGGTTATCGTAAGTTATTCAACTCTTCAGTCTTCTGCAAGCCTATTCGTCCCTGCACAACTAATAAAAGCTGCATCCATTTTGATTGGCTTACTTGGTCTCCCTCTACAATTTTTAGCCCTTATGCAACTCTCCGTTACAAAATTTGTAGTCAAGTTGTGCTACAAACTCCTTTACCCTCCTACACAAATACTTCGAATAGTTATGTGATCTACCCATCTAATATTCACTATTCTTCTGTAGTGCAGTTTTGTCACAAATAGACATAGTTGGAGACCGAGGCTGTTATGTAACATACATTGTTGATGGTGTACAACAAGCAGCCACAAATTGGTTTTAGGTTACTTTATTCCAAAAGTACCGTTACTGGTTTCGAATTGTTTCACAGTTCATCATCAAACGGTTGTTCCATGCTCTCATCAGTACAGATTGTACATTGGTTTCCTGTGAGTTGCCTTGGATAAAGAATAATTTACAAATTATAAAAGTATAACCAAAATGGTTGCGCTACGTATTAGTGTTGGAATGCAACTTACGTGGAATGTCCATCTGGCGCATTTGTATTAGCATTGTTCTTGCAACGAAATACATTCTCAGGGATGCTTGTATTTTCACAGTTACAAACGTTGCACTGCACTGTAAATCAATTTCGTTCGCTCACAAAACGAATTTTCAACTTGCACCACGTACGAAAACAAATGAATAAATTTGCCATATCTTTGTATCATTGCATTATAGCATCTTTGACACTCATTTACTTTGCAACCTGTAACCATTTTGGTTACACGTTTGTAATTTGTAAATTACTGTTTATCCCAGGGCAACTCACAGGAAACCAATGTATAACCTGTATTGATGAAAGCATGAAAAAACCGTCCGATAATGAATTGGAAAACAATTCGAAACCGGTAACGGTACTCTTTCAGTAAAGTAACCTAAAACCAATTTGTTGCTGGCTGCTGTACACCATTAACAGTTTATTCTTCTGTAGCACCACGTTTCAAAAGCTTGTATTCTCTTCTTGTTTGAACTGTTTACTGTCCACGTTTCACTTTCGTACAAGCTTTCACGATAGACAAATACCTTCAGTTCAGACTTCCTGACTCTTATATTTATATTTGATATTGACGAATTTATCTTATTCAGTAACATTTTTCTAGCTCTTACCAGTCTACATTTTGTCCCCTCTCTTGAGCCATCGTTAGCTATTTTGTCGTCCAAACAGAAAAACTATTCGACTTCGGGTATTACATTCTAATCTAATTCTCTCATCGTAGCCATACTTGATTCTACTACACTCCGTTACAGTTGTTTTCATGTTAAAACCTCGTTTCAAGACATCAATTCCGTTCTACAACAATGTCGCATTCACTTCTCAACCACTGCTTCCCACCCAAATCCTTCGACTCTTGTAACCGGTTTGGTTTTTGTATAAGTTAAAGGTAACCTTTGATTTTCTGTATTTAATTGCTGTACCTTTAGAGTTTCTTCAATGAATGCATTTGACTCAACTTTATCAAACATTTTCTCTAAGTCAACAAATCATAGGTTTGGTTTTATTAAATCGCTCTACTAAGATAAGTCGAAGTGTCAGTCCTATCTCTTGTGGTTCTAGATTCCTCCTGAGCCGAAAATGTCCTTCCTTAAGATCGCTTCAGCCACTTACTCCGGTCTCTACTAAATAATTCATGCCAGTATAATTGAGCACTGACTTATTAAAACGATGATGTAAATATATTCTCATCTGTTGGCACCTGGCTTATCTGGAAATGTGTATTCCTTTGTTTAAGGGTAAGAGAGAACACTGTTAAGTGTAACAGAGGCTTAAGGAAGAGGTACGTGCTTTTTTTACATGTCTTAGACATTTTAGAAACAGCAAATATAATTATCCTTTCATTATTGATGCTCTGAAGGCAAAAATTTGGAAATTTGTGGTAAGTTCTTATGGGACCAAACCGCTAAGGTCATCGGTCCCTAAGCTTACGCAGTACGTAATCTAACTTAAACTAACGTACGCTAAGAAAACACACACACACACACACACACACACACACACACACACACACACACACACATACACACCTATGCACGAGGGATGATTCGCACCTCCAACGGGGGGAAGCCGCGTGGAAAGTGACAAGGCGCCATAGACCGCACGGCTACACCACGCGGCGCTCTGAAGGTAGATATGCTTATAAAAGGAATAACAGGATTGGATTTTGTAGAAACGGCAGCGTAGAATATATAAGGGACAGACAAGTGAAAACGAGACACGTGGTAAAATGTAAGTAAACTGTTTATTATTTCAAAACTATTCGCCATAACTGTTATTACATTTGTCCCACTATGATACAAGACGGTTAATTCAGTTATGGAAAAATGTTCGCGGTTGCCTGCGGAACCCGGATCATAGTCAGGCGTGTACATTTTTGTCCGAAACAAATCAACGGCCACAAATGTCTTTCTTCAGGGCTCCAAAAATACGGAAATCGCACGGAGCGAGATCGGGACTGAATGCAGGATGTGTCAGGGCTTCGCAGAGAAACTTCTGCGGGGTAGTCGAAACAACGAGCAAGTCATCTCCGGCAAAGCGATGATGACCTTTTTCTTTGACTGCAAGGGCCCGCTGCTCGTTGGCTGTCCGTAACACGGCGCCACAGTTGACGCACATCGGTATGTGCACACTTCCGAAGAACTGAAGATTGCCACGTAGTCCAAACGCCCAGGAATGTTGACGGACGGCATCATCCTGTTGGAGGATGTTGGCCACCCACATGTTACCCAGGAAGTTTGAGTAGGAAACTCTTACACGTCCCCCATACAGTCCCGATCTCTCCCCGTGCGATTTCCATATTTTTGGAGCCCTGAAGAAAGACATTCGTGGCCGTCGGTACGCTTCGGTCGAAGAGTTGCACGCTTGGTTTCGTAGGCAACCGCTAACAATTTTCCATGAAGCTTGTCTTGTCTCACACTGGGATAGGTGTATTAAGTTATGGCGATTACTTTTGAAGTAATAAACAATTCACTTATGAGGGTCACTCCAAAAGAAATGCACACTATTTTTTTAAAATCCATCTTTTATTCTACGTGTTTCAAAGTTTTACAGTGTGTAGATACATCCTTTAGGAACAATATTATTTCTCCACATAATTTCCATCCCTCTCAACTACCTTACGCCATCTTGGAACCAGCGCCTGTATACCCGCACGGTAAAATTCTGGACCAACCTGTAGGAACCACTGTTTGGCAGCGTGCACAAGGGGGTCATCATCTCCAAACCTTGTTCCACGAAGAGAGTCTCTCAGTTTCCAAAACAGATGATAGTCACATGGAGCCAGGTCAGAACTGTAGGGCAGGTGTTTCAGTGTTGTCCATCCGAGTTTTGTGATCGCTTCCATGGTTTTTTGACTGACATGTGGCCGTGCATTGTCGTGCAACAGCAAAACATCCTGCTTTTGCCAATGTGGTCGAACACGACTCAGTCGAGTTTGAAGTTTCTTCAGCGTCGTCATATATGCATCATAAATTATTGTGGTTCCACTTGGCATGATGTCCACAAGCAAAAATCCTTCGGAATCGAAAAACATCGTAGCCAAAACTTTTTCAGCAGAAGGTGTCGTTTTGAATTTTTTTTTTCCTGGGTGAATTTGCATAATGTCACTCCATTGATTGCCTCTTCGTCTCTGGTGAAATATGATGGAGCCATGTTTCATCAACGGTTACAATTCTCCCAAGAAATTCATCTCCACCATTCTCGTACTGTTCCAAAAGTTCGCTGCATACCGTTTTTCTTGTTTCTCTGTGAGCCACTGTCAACAACCTGGGAACCCACGTGGCACAAACCTTTTTTAACGCCAACACTTTCAGTATTCTGCAAACACTTCCTTCCCCTATCCCAACGTAGTGTGACAATTCGTTCACTGTGATGCGTCTGTCAGCAGTCACCAATTCGTTAACTCTAAGCACATTGTCTGGAGTGTGTGCAGTACGAGGTCTGCCGCTGTGAAGACAATCCTCAATATTGCCGTGCCCGCTTTCATCACGTAACCTGCTTGCCCACCGACTAACTGTACTGCGATCGACAGCAGCATCTCCATAGACCTTTTTCAACTTCTTGTGGATGTTTCCCACTGTCTCGTTTCCACAGCACAGGAATTCTATGACAGCACGTTGCTTCTGACGAACGTCAAGTGTAGCAGCCATCTTGAAGACATAATGTGGCGGCGCCACTCACGGGAACAGGTTGAACTAAGTTTGAAAACAAGCGGGAAGAATGTATGTACACATTGTAAAACTTTCACACATGCAGAATGGAAACTGTATTTTTACAAAAATAGTGTGCATTTCTATTGGAGTGACCCTCGTAATTTTTTCCCATCTGTCTCGTTTTCATCTGACTGCTCTTATATAGCCTGTTTAATCGTATCTGATGATGGTAGTAAACCTCAATCTAGTAGTACAGCATTAAAACAGCTATCACCAAGTGACTGGTAGCAGCTACTTCGTCATAAATGTGAAAGTAACGCTAATTTGGAGTGTATCACCAGTGAACGTAATTTTCATGCAACGGTCGCTTTGTCGGCTGAGAGATCGCTGCGAATTCCATCGCCTGAAGTGTGGCTCGGCGCCAGCCACCGCCTGCTCTCCGTTCCCCCTAATTAGCGGAATGTGGTGCGCGCTGTGTCGGCGGCGCGTCTCTTCACAGCTGGCGTCTGGAGTCCCCTAAATCGGTTTACGAGCCGGAGCTCCGCTTTGTAGTGTAAATTGGGCGGCGGCGGCGGCGGCAGCCGCGGAAACGGCGGCCCGCGTATCTGGGCCGCGCTGCGCCCCGCTGCCGGCGCCGACGCACGCCTCCGCCCCCGACGCACGCCTCCGCCCCCGCCCCCGCCAGATTTCCCCGTTTTCCCTTTTCTCCTTGGCTCGTCGCGTGCGCTCTGTCGGCCGCGTGCGTGTCCTGTTACGGACCGTCGAGTCGCTTCCCGCGCGTCGTGACTCCGCGGGCCGCCTTCCCAAACGGTGTCTCGTCTTCCAGCCGGTTACGTAATTCTCGCAGCCGCTTCACAGTACCGTCCACCACATCTGCGTTCCCCTTCACAACGCTCGCTCTGCCCTGCGCCTACATGATGTGGCACCATATGAAAACGAGTCATGTGCTCTCATTTTTCTCCACACCCGTCAGCAGCGATGTTCGACAGTCTTCTCATGATCTAGGATGCAAAGTGGCACCTCTGCTTTGAACGATTCAGTGTGTATATCGTGTATCTCGCTAACGAAGCAGCGACTCAGATGCCGATTGCGAAGTGACTAACAGGATTTCCTGCAGAGGGCGTTGAGCCAGAGGTAATCACTGCGGCGGTGCACTCACCGATACTATATGAACAGTTTCATTGATGATGGGTCAACCAGACGGAGCACCACGTGCGCTGATCCCGTCATACCAGCAGGACCGCGGGACTGAACCCGCAGCATCTTTGCCGGAGGAGAAGGTTGCTCATACATAGGAAAAGAAATCCACTGCGGTACAGCTACACTACTGATGACAAACAACTGGAGACAGCGTCTGCCGTAAAATATCTAGGCGTAACTATCCAGAGTGACTTTAAGTGGTATGACGACATAAAGCAGATAGTGGGAAAAGCAGTACCAGACTCAGATTCATCGGAGGAATCTTAAGGAAATGTAACTCATCCATGAAATAGGTGGCTTATAAGGCGATATGTTCGTCCGATTATTGAGTATTGTTCTTCTATCTAAGATCCCTATCAAGTAGGACTGGTAGATCAGATAGAGAAGATCCAACAAGAGCGTCGCGTCACGGAATCGTTTAGCTGGCGATAGAGCGTTACGGAGATGCTAAACAAACTCCACTGGCAGACGTTACAAGAGAGGCGTTGTGCTTCACGGAGAGATTTACTATCGAAATTTGGGTTCAAATGGCTCTGAGCGCTATGGGACTTAACTTCTGAGGTCATCAGTCCCCTAGAACTTAGAACTAATTAAACCTAACTAACCTAAGGACATCACACACATCCATGCCCGAGGCAGGATTCGAACCTGCGACCGTAGCAGTCGCGCGGTTCCGGACTGCAGCGCCTAGAACTGCTCGACCACCGCGGCCGGCTGAAATTTGGGGACAGCACTTTTCAGTAGGAGTCGGACAACATATTATTTCCCCCCGTAATACATCTCGCGTGCTGATCGCGAGGAGAAAATTCGAGAAATTAGGCTTACCGACAATCATTATTCCCACGCACTAGTCGCGAGTGGAACAGGGTTGGACGGATCAGATAGTACCGAAAGTACACTCCGCCGCACACCATTTGGTGGCTTGGTGGCTTGATGTAACTTACTCTCTAGCGCTACGAGGACTGGTCGCGTCGCGACGGCGTATCAGTCTTCAACACTGGATTGGACTGTTTACGTGTGTGCTGTGGATGAACTTGACTAGCGATTGCAGACGTAAGTAGAAACCTTTTTGGGTCACGTTCTGTGCTAGCCCGCGCGGACCGCGCCGCTCCACTGACTGCATTTGTTTGTGTATGTGAATTGTTCTTGTACTGTGGTATCGCATCTATATTCATTGGAACGGCATAGGTCTTGCGCTTAAAGAGAGAACCGGAATGCCATACACGGTCATATGGTTTGTGAAATACGTTAAAAACGCAAGTGAAATTAATGGGTAAGTGACAATATGTGATATGAATATCATAATTACAATAACTTTATGTAAACAGTAACAGTATACACAAGTATCAAGTTTAAGCAGCTAAGAAAATTAAGCGGAGATCATAAAATCACTAGTGGAAAGAAACCAGACTGGAATAAGTAGTCAGAGACCTCTGTTGGCTTATCGGCCGGCGCAGGAGAGTACTGGCTTGGAAAACAATAACCAGAGGGTCCCTCCTACCTCGAGACACGTCGCACCAAGGAAAGGATGGGATCCCATTTT
Organism: Schistocerca nitens; assembly: GCF_023898315.1. NCBI lineage: Eukaryota > Metazoa > Arthropoda > Insecta > Orthoptera > Acrididae > Schistocerca > Schistocerca nitens. Next base: position 482,155,594 of record NC_064615.1, read on the forward strand.
GCCTGTCAGTTAATAAGAACAAATAGCCAATGAATTAAATTACAAAAATGACAATAAAAAAACAGGATGACCGAGCGGCATAACAAACAAACCATATGTGGAACGCACTCTATACGAGGTAACGACCGCGAAAGGTATACATTACAGAGGCGTCATATGATTAGTGTAGGGCATTGACGAACAAAACAAGGTAGGCACTGAGCGCAAAATCGCTGAGTCCAGTTTGCGCTCGTGCTTCTTATTAATTTCTAGCTTCTCCAACAAAATGGATATACAACCTATTCAGTACAATATACGTACTATTGTCAGTGATCTGCTCTTTTAATGGGAGATTTGAGGAGCATTAACAACCACATAACAAAACTGCCTTGGGGTTGCATTTAGCAGAGATCAACCATGCTATAGGGAGCAGACAATTCCTGACTCCCAGTCTACACCAGTGTCGTCTGTTAAACACCAGACTTGGCGAGTGTCTCGTGCAGACGCGTCATTGCTGTAGCCTTGTCGATGTTCGGAAGGCAGAGGACAAGCGTCGACATCGTTTATTCTTTCCTTTCATTTCGTCCTCATCCACCACATGATACGCCAGCCTCTGATCCCACGTCTATTTCCTTGAAATAACGATGGTGAAACTTCGTACTTTTCAATTACATAAAAGTATTAACTTACCATACACATGCCAAGTCAGTATGTTCCATAGTTTTGGAGATATAGAAGTTTTCTCGAAAGACAAAATTTTCATTAGTTAATATTATTACAATTTGTGGTGAGGGAATTGGCAATGTGCGTGAAGAATGGGTCTTTAATTTCTGAACATTTAAGAACGTCTCAGTGTAAAAATAGCGTTGTGCAGTAGTGCAGTGAGTAACGTAGACTGACCGAATGGAAAAATGTGAAAACAATCGGTTTTTACGTTGGAGAAGCAATATCTTTTCGTCGGTCCATAAAGCATGTAAATATATATTTTGGTAATTATCATAAATTCCATTTCAGTTATGATTGATCAGATAGAGGATTTTCGTAGTTACGCAGGGTGAGCACAGAAGAATTTTACATTTTTAAAAATTCATACAAATGGAACGGTACAACTTACTTGGTTGAAGGTATGAGTCACCTAACGTTACCGCTGGATATATTTCGTAAACCTCATCAAATACTGACGAACCGATTCCACAGACCGAACGTGAGGAGAGGGGCTAGTGTAATTGTTTAATGCAAACCATACAAAAATGCACGGAAGTATGTTTTTTAACACAAACCTACGTTTTTTTAAATGGAACTATGTTAGTTTTGTTAGCACATCTGAACATATAAACAAATACGTAATCAGTGCCGTTTGTTGCATTATAAAATGTTAAATTCATCTGGAGATATTGTAACCAAAGTTGACGCTTGAGTACCACTCCCCCGCTGTTCGATCGTGTGTATCGGAGAGCACTACAACATACATCACGTTTCTACAGAATGATCTGCCAACGTTGCTCGAAAATGTCCCACTGGAAACGCGTCGACGTATGTGGTATCAGCATGATGGTGCACCTGCACATTTCGCAATTAACACTAGGCTGACCCTTGACAGGATGTTCGACGGGCGTTTCATAGGACGTGGAGGACGCATAAATTGGCCAGCCGGTTCTCCTGATCTTACACCTCTGGACTTCTTTCTGTGGGGTACGTTAAAGGAGAATGTGTACCGTGATGTGCCTACAACCCCAGAAGATATGAAACAACGTATTGTGGCAGCCTGCGGCGACATTACACCAGATGTACTGCGGCGTGTACGACATTCATTACGCCAGAAATTGCAATTGTGTGCAGCAAATGATGGCCACCACATTGAACATCTATTGGCCTGACATGTCGGGACACACTCTATACCACTCCGTAATTGAAAACGCAAACCACGTGTGTACGTGTACCTCACCCCTCATGGTAATGTACATGTGCGTCAGTGAAAAAGACCAATAAAAAGGTGTTAGCATGTGGACGTAATGTGCTGTTCCAGTCTCTTCTGTACCTAAGGTCCATCACCGTTCCCTTTGGATCCCTACGTAATTCGGTGCTCTCCGATACACACGATCGAACAGCGGAGGAGTGGTACTCAAGCGTCAACTTTGGTTAGAATATCTCCGGATGTAATTAACATTTTACAATGCAACAAACGGCATTGATTACGTATTTGTTTATATGTTCAGATGTGCTAACAAAACTAACGGGGTTCCATTAAAAAAACGTAGGTTTGTGTTAAAAAACATACTTCCGTGCATTTTTGTATGGTTTGTATTAAGCAATTACTCTAGACCCTCTCCTTACGTTCGGTCTGTGGAATCGGTTCGTCAGTATTTGATGTGGTTTACGAAATATATCCAGCGGTAATGTTAGGTGACTCACCCTGTATATATAGGTGTAGATATAGATACACAGGGACTCGATGTGTGCTCCGCGAGTCACACGGCAAAACCTCGAGACGATAAGACAGTTCCCAAACCTCGGGCAACAAGTCGGTGGTGATGGACTCAAACGCACCTTCGATTCGGTGCCGTAGGTGTGGCAAGGATTGTGGCAGGGGTGGGACACACACTTTTTTTTTCACACTGACCCATAAAGGAAATCACAAGGAGCTAAGTCTGGAGACCGTGTGGCTATCTGCACCACACGTCATCATCGGCACAAGCAGGGCCGATCCATCGTCCAGGCGGATGAGTGTTGAAGTGTTTCCGCACAGCCAAGTGGGAGAGATGAGGTGCACCATGTTGTTGCGAGATGAAGTTGTTGCACTCTTGTTGCAGAAGCCGCAAGAAAGCATGCCGAAGTAATAAATTCCTGTAATGGTTTTATCCATGAAACAGAAGGGAATGTACACCGTCTCCCACGACACTATAGAGAACACATCGACTTTTGGCTTGACTCGCTCATGATGGATGAAGAAATGGGGAATTTCTTGTCCTCGGTAAATGACCACCGTGCAGATTAAATTCACCATGAGTCTGAAATGTTCCTTCGTCACTAAGAATCAACCTCCTTCACGTGTCATTGTCATTGTCTATTCTTTCCCTCATCTCAGTGCGGAAGTCGGCGGATCGTGCAGTATAATCTACTGAAGTTTGTTCCTCGACCAAATGCACTCGGTACGGTTTCACGCGCGAGCGTTTACGCAGAATGGAAACGGTTTTTGTGGGGTCTGAAGCTCGTGACTTGCTCCAAGTGTCGATTTCTGTCGGCTTCGCTGGAGTGTTGATAGGACGCACAACCATTTTCGCCGACATAAGAAATCGACCAGGATTTTTGCCTTTCCAAATGCAGCCCTTCTCTTCGAACTGTTCGTACCAGGCATTAATGGGGACTGTGCTCGGTGGCTTCTGGTGAAAGTGTGTGAGAAATATTCGTCGAGCAGCTTCTATCGACTTCCGTTTAGCTGGCTAAAGGACGCACCAGCCCTTATAATGATTGTAGTTCCCATTTTCTTCACTAGCACTCTCTGGTTGCAGAAGTCTCCAACGAAATAATTGCGCTCATTAGTAAATAGACTTCCAGAGATACTCTATTAATAGGTTAAGGTTTCAAGCGAATAAGGAGTAACGTTCCGTTTGTATGACTTTTTAAAACTATTAAGTTCTTTTGTAGTCAGACAGTATGAGAAAACGTTCAACACTCAGTCAGACAAGCGTAGACTCCCGCATACAGGAGCTACGAGTCGTAATTGAATCAGCAGTGCGTGAGATTGCGTGCGTAGTAGTTCTGATGTTCACCAACCGACCGAGCGTTGTCAAAATTGAGCATGTTTATCATATCCAATTTTAATAGTAGTTCTGATAAGGTGTAACAGTCCTTTCTTACTTCATATCGTCACCGCGTGGCACATTTCTTACAAGTCGGTTGGAAACGAAGTAATGGACCGTAGGATATTTTTGCCAAGCATAACAAAACATTGAACGTACAGTATAATGCGTCTGCTAATCGGCTGACTATATCGAGATTTAGTGACAGAACGACGTGAATTGGATGTAACTATGGACTTCGTGTGAATGTCGCATGTTACTTTCGAGGATTTCTTGAAGAGCGCACTAGAGACTTGCCATTAGAGAGCGGACTTGGAAGCAGTTTTGTGAATTGGCTGTGCTGAGAATAAACGTCATTTATTCTGTAAAACAGTTCACTTAGTAGAAAACCAAAGCCAGAAAAGAAGAAAAAACTTTCAGCTATACTATCATAGAGTTGTATGGTCCATGGACACATGGAATGTAGTCGCAGCTTTTCACAGATTTTCTTGCCTGATTAACTTTACGTGTCGCAGGGGATCTGTTAGTGGAATGTGTGGAGTGAGACCGCCTCTTACAGCATCTCAGCCACATGACGTCCACAAAAGCCGCGCCGCAAACCAATCTTTCACAGAATAGCAGAGCACGGTCTCTCCACGTTGTCCTCAACGTTCAGACGACTATTAAGCTCCAGAATGAGTTTTGTCCGTCGCCTATGAGACCAGCTTTGTATTGCTGGTCGCCCGCTCTTTGACTGAAGCTTCTGGAAAGTTACGTAATACGACGTACGATTTTAACTTAACCGGTATGTCCAAATGGCAAGATCTTAGGGACCTTCTATAGACGACGTATGATGTGTGTTCTCACAAACGGCGTCGGTCAGACCGTCACCGGTGGTGGCAGCACTTGAGCGATGCGTCAGGCTGTCGGGATGGAGTCCAGCGTCACGCCTGCTAAGAGGACGGTACTTCCCGACGCCTCTACTTAACACGGCAAGTGGCTCACAAAGCGCTGCTAATACGACGGCAAATCACCACTCCGGGCCGAGTCATCCAGAGGTTAAGACACTGTGCTCAAGCTCAGGAGGAGAGAAGTTCAAACTTCCCGCCTGGTCAACAGCACTTAAGTTTCCTGCGGGTCCCTTAAATCTCTTCGGTCAATCTCGAACTGCTTCCTTCAGAAACGAGCCTAACATTATCGAACTGAACGCGCGTCCTGTGTCTGTTGAGATCGCTCTGGACTGGACTTTAGTACCCCGATTTGTTTTTCGCAACCCGTGTTGCAGAGGGCCAATCGATGGTGTAGCCTTTGTAAAGTTTCTCAGAAATAACCAGAGATACGAGCAACATTCATTATGAATTGCTGTCAACAAATAGTGTAAAGAAAGAAATTGTTTGTACTCATCATAGAACAGCTTGAAATGAGCCTTTGTGCTCACAGACAAATAAGCTCTTAATATATGGATTCTTTCTGAATGCGAGTTCCGTTTTCAATCGACGTTCCATTTGTGTGTTATGACAAATGAAACCCACAGTCAGTGCTCTTAAATTGATCTATGACTAAAATCGTGAATAAGTGTCTTTTTTTACTTTCTGAATTCCAAAATTTTGCCAATCCTGGAACAATAGGCAAACTCATTTGCAGCAGTTAGCTTACAGACGGCAGTCCACCGGCAGCGCCGTATGAACATTCCTCATTCTTTGTACATTGTTTCTTGGAGCAGTTATTTAACTGTCTGAAACACACACACACACACACACACACACACACACACACACACAGAGAGAGAGAGAGAGAGAGAGAGAGAGAGAGTGAGAGAGTGAGTATGAAAAGGGAAGGACACCTCATAGAGCATAATGCTGAATTTAAACCTCGGAATTAGGTAACAGCCGGCCGCGGTGGCCGAGCGGTTCTAGGCGCTTCAGTCTGGAACCGCGCTACTACTACGGTCGCAGGTTCGATTCCTGCCTCGGGCATGGATGTGTGTGATGTCCTTAGGTTAGTTAGGTTTAAGTAGTTCTAAGTTCTAGGGGATGATGACCTCAGATGTTAAGTCCCGTAGCGCTCAAAGCCATTTGAGTTAGGCAACAACAATTTTTAATATGCTTTTGTACCATTAAACTGCGTAACATCTTACAGATCTGAGCCTGTCCTGACAACGTCTGATGGGCGTAGGTGGTTGAGTATAAGAAACCTCTTGTGATAATTAGGGTAACGCGGGGCGGAACGGGATACTTAATGTTTAACTATTTGTATAAAATAAGGGAACACAAGAAACACTTCTTAAATTTATTAAAAAAAACACCTTATAGCGTAACCAAATGTACCTTATTTTAAAATCACTTAAAACCTTACATTTTGCATTTTTTACAATTTTTCAAAGAAAGTCTTGCATATTTCCCGTTCCGCCCCACCCACGGGACAGAATGGGATAAGGTTTTTTTTTTTGTTAAGTTATTGCATAAACGTTGAACTTGAATTACGAATATCATATAAAACTATGACAATATGTTGTATAAAAGGCAATTCAGACTAAGGAATGTGTAATTTAAACAATTAAAAAGTCATTCTTCAAAATAAGAAAATATTTTAATGTCATTCTAAAAAATGTAAAATTCTTAATAACCACCAAACCACTAACTATTAGTCGTTTCGACAATAGTCACAAATCAGTATTTCCTGTTCATCTTCGCTGTCTGTGCTAGCACATGAATTGTGTTCCCGCTTGAAACACCTCTGGCATGCGACCCAGCCCTCATTAGAAACGGAGTAGAAGTCCCCACTGCACCTGACGTCTCTGTCCTGACACTTAATATTTGTGCACCCTCCTCCTTTCTGTAGGCCTACCTTACTTGGACAGCATTCTGCAGCTCCTTCTTATAAGAAGAATCTATTAATACGACGGTTTTTCCTTTTCGTCTTGTAGCCCGCCGAGTATTTTGACTGATTAGTGGGACTGGAATGACAGCCTCGGGCGATATCTGGAAAGCTGAGTCGTTCGTCGAACATAGCTGTTTGGGAGAGTCTGACATCCATGAACATCCAGGCTGGGTTTGCTTTCTACTTGCATCAAAATATTACGGGGCAGAACGGGACACTATCCCATTCTGCCCTGTCCCGTTCCGCCCCAAGAGCACTTTCTAGGTTAACAACTTTTACGGAGTGTAGTGACTGACGTATTTGTACGCATTAAATAACTGAAGCATAACAAATGCCATGCACTTCAAGGGAGTGAGTCAGTTTAGGGAATACAATTAACAATGAACAGCTTACCTGGCGTTGAAATTCGCCAAACGTTAGAACAACGCAAGCGGTAACGTGGCGGACAAAAATCCACTTAGGGCAGCCATTCTGATTTAGTTTGAAGTGCGAGATCTGACTTCCATTCAGAGAAATAGTTACATGCCCATACAACAGGTTGCAGCACTGTTCAGTCTAGAAAAGAGCAATTTCCCATTGTGCCCCGCTATCCCGTTCTGCCCCGAGTTCCCCTATGTTATTTTTTCACTTTTCTTTAATGTTTTTTTTTCATTCATTTCCTCGTGTTTTACGTGCGTTTTCCTCGTTCTCTGTATTCAGTTCGACGAATTACCTGTAAGCAACGAGTCCAGGCAGAGCTCCTCATCTTATTACGTGAATGATCAGTGTCTGTGTGACACACTGATACCCTGTACAGAGCTGCCTGTTGTCAGAGTGTTTCGGTGCTGTATCTGTGGTATACAGAAAACGGCAGGAAGGGAGGTGGAGGTTTATTGTCTCACTGACTTACTCCATACAGACGAAGTACACAAGCTCGGATTGTGGAAGGGCGGCGTCGTGTCCTTAACAGGACCGCCCACGAATTCCCTTTAAGAGATTTACGGAAACCGTGGTGAGCTGTGCATGCGTTAGAATCGATATCTACCGCTTATCAAAGGCGACGGGTTTTCGGTGTCGTGGGAGATGCCACACGACAAGCTAATTTAATCCCAGATACGCTCCCTATTGGTCTCAATGTTTGCCTGCTGTATGGTGTGGTAGCTGGATTGTAAACTGAGGGCTGATATCTGGTTCACTGTGATTTGGATGCTGTGGAAAGTGTGCGCACTATATTTGAAGAATTGCTGCTTTCCTCTGCCTTGGTGGTCGCGGTGTGCTTCTTCAGAGACGGCACGTTTCTTTCCTCTACTCCTTTGGTTTGTGGATACTGAGCTGCCAGTATTTACTATACAGTGACGATATGGAATAGAAAGAGTAACTTATTCCTCATCTAAGCTGAAGAATGGAACCAAGTGATGTCTGGGATAAGCTCAAAGTGGGCACTTTGTGTTAACGTCTGTTTAATGGCCGAATGCATTTACTTCATTTGAAACTGTAATTACCTTTCTGTCCAAAATTTTGTTAAAGTGATTCTCTTTTTAGAAAAGAAACCGTTGTGTGTGTTTAGCTTTAAAATTTTCTTTAAGTACTTGAGTTGAATTACCATTTTCATTGTGGCATCTGTTAGATGTCCTATGGTGTCTTCTTATCGTTTATTTCGATAATGTTAAAATTCTGCTGAGGCAAATAAGTCTCTTCTAGATTTTGGCTGAGAACGTTACCACTCCCAGCTCCGTGCTCCCTCCCATTTCACGTGGAAGACACGCGTCTCAACAGCTTGACGGAGATTTGAACGCAGCTCCAGTCAAGAGTTGGTTGCCCTCAACATTGGCTGCCTCACGGTCGGTCAGGTGGACTTGCACTCTCCACTCTGTAACGCCGCAGCTTGGCCCTCTCTGGTAACTTACATTTTCCACATTGGTGTGTTGTAGGTCTACTCGCTTCCGTTTTCGAGGTCAGTAATGCACCAGTGTTTAGTTGCCCGAGATGGAAGCAGCCAGTTGGAATCCTGGTAGTCAAATATGCATTAGAACTGTTTTAATGTCCTAATAAAATGACGTTATATTTTTATATTGCCGATTTCAGCCGGGTCAAATAGTCATACTCCAATCAGTGTGCAGTATAGTAGTCCTGGCGTCGTAGAGGATCACGCATTATCAGTGACAAGACTGACGCTGAGACCACTGTTATGCACATTGATCCAAAGATCCGATAAAATCCATTATATATATATATATATATATATATATATATATATATATATATATATATATATATATATATATGTTGTTGTTGTTCTGGTCTTCAGTCCTGAGACCGGTTTGATGCAGCTCTCCATGCTACTCTATCCGGTACAAGCTTCTTCATCTCCCAGTACGTACTGCAACCTACATCCTTCTGAATCTGCTTAGTGTATTCATCTCTTGGTCTCCCTCTACGATTTTTACCCTCCACGCTGCCCTCCAATGCTAAACTTGTGATCCCTTGATGCCTCAAAACATGTCCTACCAACCGGTCCCTTCTTCTTGTCAAGTTGTGCCACAAACTCCTCTTCTCCCCAATTCTATTCAGTACCTCCTCATTATTTGCAAAAACAGACATAATGTCTTACGGGATAACCGCAATCAGTGATTTTATAATGTTACTTAAAATCCGTCTTGATTGCAAATTTTTTTTTATTATTCATATGACCGGTTTCGGTTCATTCTGAACCATCTTCAGATCTGATATTTCAGTTACAGGAGTAACCCCTCCAAATTTGGACGGGTCACTCCTGTAACTGAAATAGCAGATCTGAAGATGGTTCTGAATGAACCGAAACCGGTCATATGAATAATAAAAAAAAATTGCAATCAAGACGGATTTTAAGTAACATTACCTCCTCATTAGTTATGTGATCTACCCATCTAATCTTCAGCATTCTTCTGTAGCACCACATTTCGAAAGCTTCTATTCTCTTCTTGTCTAAACTTGTTATCGTCCATGTTTCACTTCCATACATGGCTACACTCCATACAAATACTTTCAGAAACGACTTCCTGACACTCAAATCCATACTCGACGCTAACAAGTTTCTCTTCTTCGGAAACGATTTCCTTGCCATTGCCAGTCTACATTTTATATCCTCTCTACTTCGACCATCATCAGTTATTTTACTCCCTAAATAGCAAAACTCCTTTACTACTTTAAGTGTCTCATTTCCTAATCTAATTCCCTCAGCATCACCCGATTTAATCTGACTACATTCCATTATCCTCGTTTTGCTTTTGTTGATGTTCATCTTATATCCTCCTTTCAAGACGCTGTCCATTCCGTTCAACTGCTCTTCCAAGTCCTTTGCTGTCTCTGACAGAATTACAATGTCATCGGCAAACCTCAAAGTTTTTACTTCTTCTCCATGAATTTTAATACCTACTCCGAATTTTTCTTTTGTTTCCTTTACTGCTTGCTCAATATACAGATTGAATAACATCGGGGAGAGGCTACAACCCTGTCTCACTCCCTTCCCAACCGCTGCTTCCCTTTTATGCCCTTCGACTCTTATAACTGCCATCTGGTTTCTGTACAAATTGTATTTTATCCCCGCCACCTTCAGAATTTGAAAGAGAGTATTCCAGTCAACATTGTCAAAAGCTTTCTCTAAGTCTACAAATGCTAGAAACGTAGGTTTGCCTTTTCTTAATCTTTCTTCTAAGATAAGTCGTAAGGTTAGTATTGCCTCACGTGTTCCAACATTTCTACGGAATCCAAACTGATCTTCCCCGAGGTCCGCTTCTACCAGTTTTTCCATTCGTCTGTAAAGAATTCGCGTTAGTATTTTGCAGCTATGACTTATTAAACTGATAGTTCGGTAATTTTCACATCTGTCAACACCTGCTTTTTTTGGGATTGGAATTATTATATTCTTCTTGAAGTCTGAGGGTATTTCACCTGTCTCGTACATCTTGCTCACCTGATGGTAGAGTTTTGTCATGACTGGCTCTCCCAAGGCCATCAGTAGTTCTAATGGAATGTTGTCTACTCCCGGGGCCTTGTTTCGACTCAGGTCTTTCAGTGCTCTGTCAAACTCTTCACGCAGTATCTTATCCCCCATTTAGTCTTCGTCTACATCCTCTTCCATTTCCATAATATTGTCCTCAAGTACATCGCCCTTGTATAAACCCTCTATATACTCCTTCCACCTTTCTACCTTCCCTTCTTTGCTTAGAACTGGGTTGCCATCTGAGCTCTTGATATTCATACAAGTGGTTCTCTTCTCTCCAAAGGTCTCTTTAATTTTCCTGTAGGCAGTATCTCTCTTACCCCTAGTGAAACAAGCCTCTACATCCTTACATTTGTCCTCTAGCCATCCCTGCTTAGCCATTTTGCACTTCCTGTCGATGTCATTTTTTAGACGTTTGTATTCCTTTTTGCCTGCTTCTTTCACTGCATTTTTATATTTTCTCCTTTCATCGATTAAATTCAATATTTATTCTGTTACCCAAGGATTTCTATTAGCCCTCGTCTTTTTACCTACTTGATCGTCTGCTGCCTTCACTACTTCATCCCTCAGAGCTACCCATTCTTCTTCCACTGTATTTCTTTCCCCCATTCCTGTCAATTGTTCCCTTATGCTCTTTCTGAAACTCTCTACAACCTCTGATTCTTTCAGTTTATCCAGGTCCCATCTCCTTAAATTCCCACCTTTTTGCAGTTTCTTCAGTTTCAATCTGCAGTTCATAACCAATAGATCGTGGTCAGAATCCACATCTGCCCCTGGAAATGTCTTACAATTTAAAACCTGGTTCCTAAATCTCTGTCTTACCATTATATAATCTATCTGATACCTGTTAGTATCTCCAGGATTCTTCCAGGTATACAACCTTCTTTTATGATTCTTGAACCAAGTGTTAGCTATGATTAAGTTATGCTCTGTGCAAAATTCTACAAGGCGGCTTCCTCTTTCATTTCTTCCACCCAATCCATATTCACCTACTATGTTTCCTTCTCTCCCTTTTCCTACTGACGAATTCCAGTCACCCATGACTATTAAATTTTCGTCTCCCTTCACTACCTGAATAATTTCTTTTATCTCGTCATACATTTCATCAATTTCTTCATCATCTGCAGAGCTAGTTGGTATATAAACTTGTACTACTGTAGTAGGCAAGGGCTTTGTGCCTATCGTGGCCACAATAATGCGTTCACTATGCTGTTTGTAGTAGCTAACCCGCACTCCTATTTTTTTATTCATTATTAAACCTACTCCTGCATTACCCCTATTTGATTTTGTATTTATAACCCTGTAATCACCTGACACAAAGTCTTGTTCCTCCTGCCACCGAACTTCACTAATTCCCACTATATCTAACTTTAACCTATCCATTTCCCTTTTTAAATTTTCTAACCTACCTGCCCGATTAAGGGATCTGACATTCCACGCTCCGATCCGTAGAACGCCAGTTTTCTTTCTCCTGATAATGACGTCCCCCTGAGTAGTCCCCGCCCGGAGATCCGAATGGGGGACTATTTTACCTCCGGAATATTTTACCCAAGAGGACGCCATCATCATTTAATCATACAGTAAAGCTGCATGTCCTCGGGAAAAATTACGGCTGTAGTTTCCGCTTGCTTTCAGCTATGATTAAGTTATGCTCTCTCTCTCTCATATATATATATATATATATATATATATATATATATATATATATATATATACTCCTGGAAATTGAAATAAGAACACCGTGAATTCATTGTCCCAGGAAGGGGAAACTTTATTGACACATTCCTGGGGTCAGATACATCACATGATCACACTGACAGAACCACAGGCACATAGACACAGGCAACAGAGCATGCACAATGTCGGCACTAGTACAGTGTATATCCACCTTTCGCAGCAATGCAGGCTGCTATTCTCCCATGGAGACGATCGTAGAGATGCTGGATGTAGTCCTGTGGAACGGCTTGCCATGCCATTTCCACCTGGCGCCTCAGTTGGACCAGCGTTCGTGCTGGACGTGCAGACCGCGTGAGACGACGCTTCATCCAGTCCCAAACATGCTCAATGGGGGACAGATCCGGAGATCTTGCTGGCCAGGGTAGTTGACTTACACCTTCTAGAGCACGTTGGGTGGCACGGGATACATGCGGACGTGCATTGTCCTGTTGGAACAGCAAGTTCCCTTGCCGGTCTAGGAATGGTAGAACGATGGGTTCGATGACGGTTTGGATGTACCGTGCACTATTCAGTGTCCCCTCGACGATCACCAGTGGTGTACGGCCAGTGTAGGAGATCGCTCCCCACACCATGATGCCGGGTGTTGGCCCTGTGTGCCTCGGTCGTATGCAGTCCTGATTATGGCGCTCACCTGCACGGCGCCAAACACGCATACGACCATCATTGGCACCAAGGCAGAAGCGACTCTCATCGCTGAAGACGACACGTCTCCATTCGTCCCTCCATTCACGCCTGTCGCGACACCACTGGAGGCGGGCTGCACGATGTTGGGGCGTGAGCGGAAGACGGCCTAACGGTGTGCGGGACCGTAGCCCAGCTTCATGGAGACGGTTGCGAATGGTCCTCGCCGATACCCCAGGAGCAACAGTGTCCCTAATTTGCTGGGAAGTGGCGGTGCGGTCCCCTACGGCACTGCGTAGGATCCTACGGTCTTGGCGTGCATCTGTGCGTCGCTGCGGTCCGGTCCCATGTCGACGGGCACGTGCACCTTCCGCCGACCACTGACGACAACATCGATGTACTGTGGAGACCTCACGCCCCACGTGTTGAGCAATTCGGCGGTACGTCCACCCGGCCTCCCGCATGCCCACTATACGCCCTCGCTCAAAGTCCGTCAACTGCACATACGGTTCACGTCCACGCTGTCGCGGCATGCTACCAGTGTTAAGGACTGCGATGGAGCTCCGTATGCCACGGCAAACTGGCTGACACTGACGGCGGCGGTGCACAAATGCTGCGCAGCTAGCGCCATTCGACGGCCAACACCGCGGTTCCTGGTGTGTCCGCTGTGCCGTGCGTGTGATCATTGCTTGTACAGCCCTCTCGCAGTGTCCGGAGCAAGTATGGTGGGTCTGACACACCGGTGTCAATGTGTTCTTTTTTCCATTTCCAGGAGTGTATATATATAATGTGTGTGTTTTCCACATCTCGTAAGCCACTGGAGCGATTTCAACCAAACTTAGTAAACATATCCTTTAATGACAGGCAATAAACACTGTGGAGTAAGAACCTCCTACCTTATTTCAGGAGATATGACTTCATAAACGAGAAGATGCGTGAAAAACGGCCACTTCATCCATGACCTTTAGTGTATTAATTCTGTACTATTGGCTGTATCCGCAATAAATTTCGCATACAATATCCACATATGCCTCTAAATGCAGTTACAAAAGTATATAACGGTACCACACACAGTTCAGGAGATATTACGACATTAACACTGAGATGCGTGAGCAACTGCCGCATCTTACATTTATTGTTTACTAGTAAGACACTCCAAACAATCGAGTCGGATTAAGGCAGGGCTTCACAACATACGTGCTCGCGGAGCAAGCTGTGAGCAGCAAGGCGCGAGCACGGAGCAGCGCGAGCACGCTACCCCCACTACCGGACCAGAGCGGAGAGTTGGGAGAGTCACGTGAGGGACACAACAGCTGCCGCCAGTCAATGTAAATCCGCGGCCACCTGCAGGGATATCACTCACGAATTATTACTGCGACAAATGAAACAAATAAAGGAGAATGTACACATGCCACATAATTTTATTAGCTTAGTGTATGCCTCTACATTCGCATTAATTTGTGAACTTACACAATAAAAGGTGTCACTGAAGTGTGGGATTTTCGGTTATCTTGTACTTTTTGCCCTTTACAATTGCATCTATGTTCGGATTAATTGTTCTTGTGCATTTTAGGCGCAGCGTGCAGTTTAAATTTCGATCAGACAATGCGTTTCTCAGGCGAGTCTTGTTACATTTCATTGCAGAGAACAGTTGTTCACAAACACACGTGGAACCTAACATTGATATTATTGTAGCCGCCAGTTTGTGCAAACGAGGAAATCTATCCTGAGGGAAGTGTCTGTAGAATTCCAAAATGTTTTTCTTGTTCTGAAATTTGTCTCTGAATTCTGTCACACTGCAGGTCAATAATTTCTTGCTGCAGCTCAGGACGAATCTCTTAAATATTCGCTGAATATGGAGAGAACAGATCAAAATCACTGTCTAGTGCTGTCAGATCTTGAAAGCGCCGATCAACTAAACTATGTGAATAACGTTCACAGTCTTTGTGAACATCTTGCATGCATGATAATTTAGGAAAATGAGCTAGGTTTCCTGTTTCCAGCTGACTCACCCAAAGTGTCAATTTAATTTTAAAAGCTCGTATTCGATCTATGAAATGAGTAATTAACAGATCTTTACCTTGTAGTAAAATGTTCAAAGCATTCAGATGGCTAGTTAAATCTGCTAAGAACGCGAGATCACATTCAAACGTGCGCGCGCATTTCCCTCCCTCCCCTCCCTCCCTACTCCGCGACCTTGCACCTGCTCGCGAGCATGTGCCTGAGCAGACGCGAGTACTCGCGCTCAAAACCGGCCAGTTGTTAAGCCCTGGATTAAGGGAACCCCCCTGACTCTTGGCACTGATTTTCATAACTGTCAAATGCAAAGCCAAAAGAGAAAACAGTAGCCGTCTGTAGAGCTAGGAAGAAGCGTTACCATAGAGACATTTGCAAAAATGGCGTTTTAGACAAGCGAAGCGCTTGCGCCCAGCAAACACAAACTGTGAGAGATCCCATTTCTTAATTTGGATACTGCGCTTATATATTTGTACGTTATGCATATTCCTTTGCACAGCTTTTTCATAATTTCAATGGTGTTTTCATGAATACATGGAAATCAATTTTTCGATACTTCACTACAAATACATTTAATTTCTTGTTTTCGTTTTTAATAGAAAACTGGCAACATGAATACTCACGCAATGCCGGGTTTGTCAGCTAGTCGGAATATAAAGATATAAATGTCACTGCAACAGGAAATAAAAACTTCTTCAACGATTGTAGTAATCATGTTCGTATCTTCGCCATTAAAACGTACCACGTTGACAGATATTCGTCATCAGTATTGGATCACAAGAGAAAAGAGTTAGTAACATATTGTCATTGTTCACTGGCAGTACCTTAGCTTAAACTCAAATATTTGTGCTGTGTCTCAATAAATGAGGGCACAATACACTCTTGGTTCTGATCTGTCGGTCCAGCAGAATCCTCGATGTTTTGAGAGAGGTAAGCCATGTGTCGGCACATGCTTTCAAACCCCCCCCCCCCCCTCTACCCCCCTCTCTCTTCCTATTTGATTCTTATAATGAAATACAACATAAACCCAATACTAAACGCTATAAATGCTCAAAACAATCATTCACACAATATACGTAACACATTCTATCAAAAATTGGCTAAAACCGCGTTCTAAAGGCAAAGTTGTTCCATATAAATCAGACGTTACGTTAGGTAAGAATAATGGCATACTAAAGAACAGTTGGAAATCAGACAAATTTGAGACAGAATGGAGAGCCTGTTTGGTGACTGTTGATGCAGGAAGATTGACAGTCATTTCTATACCAACAGCCGGCCGCGGTGGCCGTGCGGTTCTAGGCGCTGCAGTCCGGAACCGCGGGACTACTACGGTCGCAGGTTCGAATCCTGCTGCGGGCATGGATGTTTGTGACGTCCTTAGGTTAGTTAGGTTTAAGTAGTTCTAAGTTCTAGGGGACTGATGACCTAAGATGTTAAGTACCATAGTGCTCAGAGCCATTTGAACCATTTTTTTCTATACCTACATACATAGTCTGCAAACAACTGCGAAGTACATGGCTATGGGTACTTAGTATGTTATTAAGTTTTCTTCCCGTTGCAATTGTGTATGGAGTGCGGGAAGGACGACTACTCAAATAGCTCTGGGGCGCTGTATATCAGTTAACCGTGCATTCGTCGTCCTTACGCGAGCGATGCGTAGCGGTTAGAAGTATGTTTCTAGATTCTTCACTTGATAGCGATTCCTGAAACTTCCTAAGCAGGGTTTAGTTGAATAACTGGCGTTTATCTGCAGGCGTCTGTCAGTACGTCTCCGTCACATCCTCCCGTGACTGAAACAAATCTGTGACCATTCCTACCGTGAGGGATTAGCCGAGCGGTCTAAAAAATGGTTCAAATGGCTCTGAGCACTATGCGACTTAATTTCTGAGGTCATCAGTCGCCTAGAACTTAGAACTACTTAAACCTAACGAACCTAAGGACATCACACACATCCATGCCCGAGGCAGGATTCGAACCTGCGACCATAGCAGTCGCTCGGCTCCAGACTGTAGCGCCTAGAACCGCACGGCTACTCCGGCCGGCCCGAGCGGTCTAAGGCGCTGCAGTCATGGACTGTGCGGCTGGTGCCGGCGGAGGTTCGAGTCCTCCCTCGGGCATGGGTGTGTGTGTTTGTCTTTAGGATAATTTAGGTTGAGTAGTGTGTAAGCTTAGGGACTGATGACCTTAGCAGTTAAGTCCCATAAGATTTCACACACATTTGAACATTTGACCATTCCTGCTGCTCTTCTTTGAACACCTTCAAAATAACCTGTATAGTCCTATTTCATATGGGTGCGACACAGGAGCAATTTTCTAAGAAGGGGTGCAGAAGCGATTTGTAGGCAGTCTCCTTTCTAATCTGACCGAATTTTTCCAGTATCCTGCCAATGAATCGACTCATACAGATCAGGTATTCTGCTGCGAAAGGGTCCGTAGTTTGATTTGAAGAAAACGTGTTGAGTCTGTAGTTTTCAAAACCTTTCATCAGTAGAAAAAAATAAACAGAATTAGGATAAGCAAAGAAACGCCGTGTAGGTCTTGAGAGGAGGTGACGATATGGAAGAGAGAAGTGTGGACAGTTGACTAACAAGCAGTTACTAAATCTACATGTTGAGTAAGATCACTGTAGAGTTCATTTACATAGTTGGTCACTATATAGCCATTTTTCCAATGAAAAAAAAAGATCAGTTTATACTCTTCTTCTCAAATATGACTTTAGCTTAAGGATTTCTGATCAAAAGTTTTCCACGTATAATCGAATGACGATGTTGCTAGGTACATACATACTGCAGGCATATCTCTAATGAAGAGGATGAAGACTGAATGAGATAGCACAGCAGTAACAGTAAGTAAATTGGGACCCTCATTGCTAAGACAGCTTTAAAACTAAATCCTTCCACAACAGTTCAGAATTGTCCTTAGTTTGTCTTTACCGCTTCAGAATAAGGCGTTTTCTTTCTTATCAAATCGAGCATTAACACATTACGACAAAATAATCAACCCGGTGGAATGGAATGATTCGTCACAACACAGTCGACTGTCATTACTGTTGTGGGTTGATAGCCGGCCTGAGTGGAAGAGCAGTTCTAGGCGCTACAGTCTGGAACCGCGCGACTGCTACGGTCGCAGGTTCGAATCCTGCCTCGGGCATGGATGTGTGTGATGTCCTTAGGTTAGTTAGGTTTAAGTAGTTCCAAGTTCTAGGGGACTGATGACCTCTGAAGTTAAGTCCCATAGTGCTCAGAGACATTTGTGGGTTGATGAGAGAAGGTGGCATCCTAGAAAAGTAATACACCAGCGACTGGGAAAAGAGAAACTGTTGCCTCGATTCCACTCCGGCAGGGTCTAACATTTGGAAGCAGGCTGGCAGCAAACAGCACCCCGCCGCATTAGGATGATAGTGAAGTAATAGTCATGCAGGTGGAGCAGTTTTTGGGGCAGTGACCCACATGTTGGAGGGTTCGTATTCAAACTGCTACTACGTCATCGAGATCCATATTTTCGTGGTTTTCCAAAATCGCTTTAGGTCAGTTCCGGGATGGTTCCCTGTGCAAGGTGGTCGTCAACTTCCTCCTCGCTCTTTGACCGGCGTACCTAGTTACACGTGCTCTGTGACCTTCATGTGGACGGGAGGTCGAGGTGTAACCTTCCATCCTCCACAGCTGAGCAACGCGCTGCACTTTGCTGGGCCGCTCAGCCCAACGGGCGAATTATCGACGGCTGCAGCTCGTAGTGGCCCCGACAAAGGTCAGTGCTGTGAGAATGTGTACGTGCTGCCAGCCCCGCGCCATCGATCAGCCAGTCACTGCCGGCGCCGGGCTCACCATCGGCCTGAATTTGGTTTGCCACCGCCGAGCAACAGACGAGTACAGCACCAAACGCTGCCCAGTTTTTTCCAACTCTTGTTGCGGCACCACTGACAAAAAAAAATCTCTCGTGGAATACAGTGCTATAGACAGGATATCTCCGGTTATTCTATATTTCTGGCTTTGTAGAAGGCATTTGACACTTGCTCACGAGCACTTCTAATCGACTTGCGTGCCCATGGAGTATCGTCTATCATACGACTGAACTCGTGATTACTTCTCCATTAAGTTTCGGGAATGCAGCCGCATGTATTCTGCTTCTTCTTCTAATATTTCGGCTGTATACCTTTCAGCCATCTTCAGAGAGAGCCGTACGACTGACGCTCCAGCGCTCGCTTCATCCTTTTAAACTCGCGGACCGCGCCACTGCGCATGCGGCCACAGATAAACAAGGCGCCAGTGATGTTGATTGGCGGCAAAGACGTACAATATGCATGAGTTACGTCTGTGACTGCGCATTCGATCCATGCTGGGAGGTCGATATATTACTGGGAGCTGAACTGGAGCGACGTCTTTGTAAGTTCAATATTGAAAGTGCCGGATTCCATGATTTATCTAATGTGAAACCGCTGTCTCTATTAATTAAATTCTTCGTCAAGCGGATTTCAATGGCCTCTTTTACTACGGAGTCCCAGAAAGATGAAACAGAAGTCAGAATTTCGACATTTTCATATACCATCGAGTGACCAGAATCAATACAATGCTCTGCCACAGCCGATTTACTGGGTTGTAAGAGCCGAGTGTACCTGCGATGTTCCGTACACCTCTCTTGGACTGTACGATTCGTTTGTCCGATGTATGAAAGGCCATATTCACATGGTATCTTGTAAACTCCAGGCTTGCGGAGTAGTAAGTCATCTTTAACGGAACCCAGGAGTGCAGCCGTCTTCGCCGGTGGACGAAAAATCACTTTTACTTTATGTTTAGTGAGGATCCGTCCTATTTTGGATGGCCGCATGCGCAGTGGCGCGGTCCGCGAGTTTAAAAGGATGGAGCGAGCGCTGGAGCGTCAGTCGTACGGCTCTCTCTGAAGATGGCTGAAAGGTATACAGCCGAAATATTAGAAGAAGAAGCAGAATACATGCGGCTGCATTCCCGAAACTTAATGGAGCAGTCATTGCGCCGCGAAAACCTGAAGATTCACATCGTGATTACTTGTTAGAAAGATACCAGTTCGTAGTAACTGACGGGAATTATCTAGTGAAAGCGAAGCTCTATCTAGGGTTTCCTGACGAAGCATTACAGGTCCCCTGCTGTTCTTAATCTCTATAAACGATTTGGGAGACAATCTGACCAGCCATCATAGATGCCTGCAGATGATGCTTGCATTTACCGTCTAAAACGCCGTCAGTAGATCAAAATTAATGAAAAATGATTTAGACACGGTATCTACATGGTGGAAAAAATCGCTTTTGATCCTGAACAACAAAAAGTGTGAGATACATAAGTACTAGAAAAGTTCCTTTAAATACCGGTCACACGATAAGTAAAATATATTTAAAAGTTGTCGGATTAACTATCTGGGGATTACAATTACGAACCACTTAAACTGGAACCATCACATAGAAAGTGTGATGGGGAAGGCGAACCAACGACTGCGTTTTATTGGGAGGAAACTCAGAAGATGTGTCCGCCTCCGTCACTGAGTGGTCAACGCGTCTGACTACCATGTGGCGGTCCCGAGTTCGATTCCCGGTACTGCCATGGATTTTTCCTCGGTGGGAGGAATGGATCGGGGTGTGCAATCGGCCTCGCGAGGCCAACTGAGGAGCTATTAAACCGATTAGTAGCGGTTAGAAGCTGAAGAAACACGATAACGACCCGGAGGGCGGTGTGCTGACCGCGTGCCCCTCCATTCCGCATCCGATCAAACCGTTGACAGTTGATTGGCCCGTCTAGGTCCAGAATGCGTGACTTAGCTTACAAGATCCACAAAATCTACTAAAAATACTGACTGCACTACGATTGTCCATCCTCTTCTGGAGTACTGTTGCGTGGTGTGGGATCCTTTCCAAATAGCACTGAAGTCGAATATCGTAAAGGCTCGTCATCGAAACAAAGACATTTTTCGTTGCGGAGAGATCTTGTCGTGAACTCTCGATCACCAACTCTCTCCTTCGAATCTATGCAAATAATAAAGCCGTAAAAACGTCGTCTCTGTCTCTTTGAACACGCTAATCTCCAAACTATCTAGACGAATTTTCATCGCGTTTTCACAGATCACTTGAGCGTAGCTTGGGGCAAGATATACGATTTATTTCATCAAAACTTGATCACGGAAATAGAAGATATCGTGATTTAGGAGCCTGCTCAGCTTAGTAGTTCGGATGTTTGCCTTAGTGACACCGTGGTGTAGCAAAGAGCCATTCTATGGCGCTGTTGGTTTTTTTACCTCACTGACAGAAGTACTTTTGGAAGTTTACGTCATTGACAGAAATAACCGTGAAAATCTTATCTTTACGAATGCAAGTTAACCTAGAACTTACTTGGCTAGGATATACAGATTTCGCAATGCTTGTTAAAAGCCCAACGAAATTGCTTTGCATATTTCGACAGGTTTCTTCTTTTTAGATAGGCAATATAAATTCATTGACAACGTGATTCTATAAGGATCCTGTTTTTATCTACTGAGACGCCATGTACTCCGCCTCGCTTTCCGCATACGTTTACCTTCCCCCACAAGGGTCCTTTACCAACTCATCACATTCCCACCTCAACTCACTCACACTCAAGAACTCTGAACAATCTACATCTCCACAAACTCGACCCCAATAATGCTATCGTTTCCCCTCTACTTTCCGACCATCACAAGCTGCCTTCACCAATACATTGCACCAACCATCCACTTACACACCCTACAAATGCTCTCCCAAAGAAACTTCAACCATCTCCCACTCCCAGATCATGAACTCCTTGCCGACATTTAGCCATCCTAACAGCTATAGGTCCACCCCAACCAATCCACTTCATCAGCGTTTTCCCTCCCTCCCTCCACTCCCCACATTTCCTGCCCCCATTTCTTTCTCTTCTGCCTCTCTTCCCCTCCCCCCCCCCCTTTACCCAATAACTATTAGTGTCACCGAGTCCCCGTCTACACCACATCCCATTCTATCCCAACAGCCACTCCTACGCCATCGCCGCAATACACCACTCCTCCATCTTGATACCACCACATTCCTAACTTCTTCACCGGCCAACCTTTCCGCACCAACAACTGATCCCCTATTCCCTGGCAGGTCTTTCCAATTTCTAGTGACAGGAAAGTGCTTCTTTCACATATCAGTGTTTCGGCAACATGTTTTAAGTGTTTTAACTGTGCGCTTATTGCACTTCATTTTACCTTTCATTATTGTTTTTAACTACCAGTGCAAAAAGTCATCATTGTATATCTCAAAAGTTCCATTTTATTTTTCATCTTTAAAAATGTTTGCCGGCCGGTGCGTCCGAGCGGTTCTAGGCGCTTCAGTCTGGAACCGCGCGACCGCTAGGGTCGCAGGTTCGAATCCTGCCTCGGGCGTGGATGTGTGTGATGTCCTTAGGTTAGTTAGGTTTAAGTAGTTCTAAGTTCTAGGGGACTGATGACCGCAGCTGTTAAGTCCCATAGTGCTCAGAGCCATTTGAACCATTTGAGCCTACACAAGGACAAATGTCCATCATGATAAACTAAGAGAAAACAGAGCTCGCACGGAATGATTTAGGTGTTCATCTTTCCCACATGCTATTCGACGGCGCAACGATAAAGGCATAATATGAAAGTGGTTCCATGCACTCCCTGCCGAACATGTAATGCAGAATAGATGTAGATGCAGATAGTATTACGAAATACGTTAGCTGTTTTAATGAAACGAACAAAAGTTGCTTTGGATATAGGGACACAGTCTGGAGAAGAGACGTAGTGATTTATTATTCTGGAGTGGAGTGGAGAGGAAGGTAAGAGCTTCAAGATGTTCCCCAGCACACTTCCTCTTACCGTTTTGTCGCTGTCATGTGACATGTATTGGAGTTTCTCCTCGTGTATTTTGTTCGCTTCACAACAGGTTACACGCCTATAACGCGCTATCCGCTTTTATCTCCCATTGTCTCTCACGCACACACCGACAACGGTAGGGACGACAATGAGCTCCCTGCGAGTACCTTATTATGTTCGGGAGACAGCCTCAACGTCTGTCGGTGCACGGTGTGTCCGTAGTATGTGTTACACGCCGCGTTCTCGCCGTGCAGAGTTCGGCGACCCTACAGCGCCTTGGAAATGTAGCCATCCCTGAGTTTTACATATTGTTGCTGCGTTTGCGTGGGGTAAGTGAAGTCACAGTTAAAACGCAGCGAAGAGCTATCTCCCGACTTTTCTCCATCTTCACATTAAACTTAATTACATTAATTTTTCTTGACATATACGATCATTTTCTTGTACATAACGAAATAACTATCAAAAACTCAAAGGAGAATTTTCTAACAACAGACAAAGCTATCCACGTGTAGTTTTGAAATGTGACATACTACATTCATAGCGTGCATGCCTCAGTTCTCCACATTTTAATTGCGAAAGTTAACAACGTTCACCATTTCCGGGCTGAATCTTAGTAACACTTCATTCCATTGCAAACCTTCTGGGACGGCGACCGCGTGCTGTCGTAAAACGTTTCGGCCACTACTGGAGGCGGTTGTCATCAAGGCGATAAAGTATACTCTTTAAAAGCTGCAGAACGTTACTCGTCCGAGCACAGAATCCTACATAGATAAAACTATAAACGATCAACACCATAATCCTTGCAACTACAGGTCACACAAGTATTCATAAACAAACGCCTTATAGATCAGTGCTGCACAGGACAGTTAAAATGTGTTGGAACCAAGTAAACATGCAACAAGAAATAATCATAGTGAAACAGATTGCAGTTGGCAATGACCCTATTGCTTCCATGGCGAAATAAACAAATATCCAGACACAAAGGTAAAAACAAATATATACCTAGCTTCCCATACATTTTCAATAAATCACGAAAGATTGAAAAGTTAATCAAAAATCAGAATGCGTGCACTGGGTGACAAAAGTACCTTCTAATATCGTATCGGACTTCCTTTTTCCCGGCGTAGTGCAGCAAGACGACGTGGCATGGACTCACAAAGTCCTTGGAAGTCCCCAGAAGAAATACTGAGCCATGCTGCCTCTGTAGCGATCCATAACTGTGAAAGTTTTACTGGTGCAGGATTTTGTGCACGAACTGACTTCTCGATTATGTCTCATGTATGTTCTTTGGGATTAATCTTGGGCAATGTGGGTGGCCAAACCATTCACTCCAATTGTCCAGAATGTTCTTCAAATCAGTCACGAACATTTGTGGCCCGGTGACTTGGCGCATTTTATTCGATAAAGATGAGGTCCATGAATGACTGGAAATGGTCTCTAAGCAGCCGAACATAACGATTTCAAGTCAGTGACCGGTTCACCCAGCTCATTCCATGCAGACAAAATCATAATTCTTGAGTCACCACAAACTTGAACAGTGCCTTGTCACAACTTACGTCCATGGCTTCGTGAGGTCTGCGCCACACGCGACACTGCCACCAGCTTTTTACCAACTGAAATCAAGAACCATCTGACCAGGCCACGGTTTTCAGTCGTCAATGGTCCAACCGATGTGGTCACGAGGCGGTATCGTGCTGTTAGCGAAGATCATACCCCACTGACGCCAAATTTCGACGCACTATCCTAAGGGATACATTTTCGCACGTCCCACACTGATTCTGCAGTTATTTCACGCACTGACAACTCTACGCATACGTCGCTCCCCTCGATCGTTAAGTGAGGGACGTCGGCCACTGCGTTATCCGTGGTGAGAGGCAATACCTGAAATGTGGTATTCTTGGCACCCTCTCGACACTGTGGGTCTCGGGATGTTGATTCTCTAACGATTTCTGAAATTGAATGTCCCATGCGTCTAGCTCAAACTACCGTTCCGCGTTCAAAGTCTGTAAGTTCCCGCCGCGGGGCCACAATCACGTCGGAAACCTTTTCACATGAATCACCTGAGCAAAAATGACAGCTCTGCCAAAGCGGTTCCTTTGTCTACCTCGCGTACGCGATACTATCGACATCCACTTATACAGGGTGTTACAAAAAGGTACGGCCAAACTTCCAGGAAACATTCCTCACACACAAAGAAAGAAAATATGTTATGTGGACATATGTCCGGAAACGCTTACTTTCCATGTTAGAGCTCATTTTATTACTTATCTTCAAATCACATTAATCATGGAATGGAAACACACAGCAACAGAACGTACCAGCGTGACTTCAAACACTTTGTTACAGGAAATGTTCAAAATGTCCTCCGTTAGCGAGAAAACATGCATCCACCCTCCGTCGCATGAAATCCCTGATGCGCTGGTGCAGGCCTGGAGAATGGCGTATTGTATCACAGCCGTCCACAATACGAGCACGAAGAGTCTCTACATTTGGTACCGGAGTTGCGTAGACAAGAGCTTTCAAATGCCCCCATAAATGAAAGTCAAGAGGGTTGAGGTCAGGAGAGCGTGGATGCCATGGAATTGGTCCGCCTCTACCAATACATCGGTCACCGAATCTGTTGAGAAGCGTGCGATCACTTCGACTGAAATGTGCAGGAGCTCCATCGTGCATGAACCACATGTTGTGTCGTACTTGTAAAGGCACATGTTCTAGCAGCACAGGAAGAGTATCCCGTATGAAATCATAATAACGTGCTCCATTGAGCGTAGGTGGAAGAACATGGGGCCCAATCAATACATCACCAACAATGCCTGCCCAAACGTTCACAGAAAATCTGTGTTGATGACGTGATTGTACAATTGCGTGCGGCTTCTCGTCAGCCCACACATGTTGATTGTGAAAATTTACAATTTGATCACGTTGGAATGAAGCCTCATCCGTAAAGAGAACATTTGCACTGAAATGAGGATTGACATATTGTTGGATGAACATTCCCAGAAATGTACCCGTGGAGGCCAATCAGCTGCTGATAGTGCCTGCACACGCTGTACATGGTACGGAAACAACTGGTTCTCACGTAGCACTCTCCATACAGTGACGTGGTCAACGTTACCTTGTACAGCAGCAACTTCTCTGACGCTGACATTAGAGTTATCGTCAACTGCAAGAAGAATTGCCTCGTCCATTGCAGGTGTCCTCGTCGTTCTAGGTCTTCTCCAGTCGCGAGTCATAGGCTGGAATGTTCCGTGCTCCCTAAGACGCCGATCAATTGCTTCGAACGTCTTCCTGTCGGGACACCTTCGTTGTGGAAATCTGTCTCGATACAAACGTACCGCGCCACGGCTATTGCCCCGTGCTAATCCATACATCAAATGGGCATCTGCCAACTCCGCTTTTGTAAACATTGCACTGACTGCAAAACTACGTTCGTGATAAAGACTAACCTGTTGATGCTACGTACTGATGTGCTTGATGCTAGTACTGTAGAGCAATGAGTCGCATGTCAACACAAGCACCGAAGTCAACATTACCTTCCTTCAATTGGGCCAACTGGTGGTGAATCGGGGAAGTACGGTACATACTGACGAAACTAAAATGAGCTCTAACATGGAAATTAAGCATTTCCGGGCACATGTCCACATAACATCTTTTCTTTGTGTGTGAGGAATGTTTCCTGAAAGTTTGGCCGTACCTTTTTATAACACCCTGTATACACATATCGCACCTCTTTTATCGCCTCATTGTAGTAGGCTATGTCAATTAACTTGTTTGGTCGCAATCATTTTATCAGAGCATATGAGGCAACGACATGATGAAATAGACGAATGTTTCATATGTAACGTTAGACAATCATTGATGGTTGGTTGTGCAATCCAGTGTTTCCACTATTCGTGGTATGTCGGATTTGAGCGCAATTGTGGAGGTTCGGAGGAACGAGGAATTGCAGAAGTTTCGCATAATTTCCATATATTCAGCAACTTTTGGGGAACGTAGAAACAAGAGGAAGATAAACCGCACGTGGCGGATGTAGAGTCAGTCCGGCAGAGATGGTGTACATTTTAAAAATCGCATATGCAAAGTTCTACAGCGCACTTTTAGTAATATTTTTGTACAACTAAACACACCTGTTGTCTATGACATACAATTTTTTAATTTTTTAAATGTAGCGTTTAAACATAATATTTGATGCTGAAAATATCGTTACATTGCTGCGTATATCCTTCATGCTACGGTTGGCATGTCGCATCGCAAAAAGCCGCGAAACTATGTTGGTTTTTAAGTCAGAACCCGTATAATATATATTCTGGTTATAAATATGTTGTGAATTGAAGAAACAACGATGAAGTGTTCAAAAAAAAAAAATGGTTCAAATGGTTCTGAGCACTATGGAACTTAACATCTATGGTCATCAGTCCCCTAGAACTTAGAATTACTTAAACCTAACTAACCAAAGGACAGCACACAACACCCAGTCATCAAGAGGCAGAGAAAATCCCTGACCCCGCCGGGAATCGAACCAGGGAACCCGGGCGCGGGAAGCGAGAACGCTACCCCACGACCACGAGCTGCGGACGATGAAGTTTTAGTAATAGCTTTTTTAATAATATTTATATATCCAAGTAGTTCGCTGTTTTGGTAACTAGTTTATTTGCTGATAGTTAAATACATTTGAAGGAAAACATAGAGAAACAAGAAATGTTTCACTTTTTTTAAAACTGTTATTTGATTTGTCCGGTATGTTGTTGTTGTTGTTGTTGTTGTGGTCTTCAGTGCTGAGAATGGTTTGATGCAGCTCTCCATGCTACTCTATCCTGTGCAAGCTGCTTCATCTCCCAGTACGTACTGCAGCGTACATCCTTCTGAATCAGCTTGGTCTCCCTCTAAGAGTTTTACCCTCCACGCTGCCCTCCAATACTAAATTGGGCCTCAGAATATGCCCTACCAACAGATCCCTTCTTCTAGTCAAGTTGTGCCACGAACTCCTCTTCTCCCCAATTCTGTTCAATACTTCCTCCAGGCAAATGCCGGGATGGTTCCTTGGAAAGGGCACGGCCGAAATCCGATGAGACCGATGACCTCGCTGTTTGGTCTCTTCCCCCAAAACAATCCAATCCAATACTTCCTCATTAGTTATGTGATCTACCCATCTAATCTTGAGCATTCTTCTATAGCACCACATTTCGAAAACTTCTATTCTCTTCTTGCCAAAACTATTTATCGTCCATGTTTCACTTCCATACATGGCTACACTCCATACAAATACTTTCAGAAACGACTTCCTGACACTTAAATCTATGCTCGATGTTAACAAATTTCTCTTCTTCAGAAACGCTTTCCTTGCCATTGCCAGTCTACATTTTATATCCTCTCTACTTCGACCATCATCAGTTATTTTGCTCCCCAGATAGCAAAACTCCTTTACTACTTTAAGCGTCTCATTTCCTAATCTAATTCCCTCAGCATCACCCGAGTTAACTCGACTACATTCCATTATCCTCGTTTTGCTTTTGTTTATGTTCATCTTATATCCTCCATTCAAGACACTGTCCATTCCGTTCAACTGCTCTTCCAAGTCCTTTGCTGTCTCTGACAGAATTACAATGTCATCGGCGAACCTCAAAGTTTTTATTTCTTCTCCATGGATTTTAATACTTACTCCGAATTTTTCTTTTGTTTCCTTTACTGCTTGCTCAATATACAGATTGAATAACATTGGGGATAGGCTACAACCCTGTCTCACTCCTTTCCCAACCACTGCTTCCCTTTCATCTCCCTCGACTCTTACAACTGCCATCTAGTTTCTATACAAATTGTAAATAGCCTTTTGCTCCCTGTATTTTACCCCTGCCACCTTCATAATTTGAAAAAGAGTATTCCATTCAACATTGTCAAAAGCTTTCTCTAAGTATACAAATGCTAGAAATGTAGGTTTGCCTTTTCTTAATCTAGCTTCTAAGATAAGCCGTAGGGTCAGTATTGCCTCAAGTGTGCCAACATTTCTACGAAATCCAAACTGATCTTCCCCGAGGTCGGTATGTATTCTTAGCGAAAAAATGCTGTCATGTGTACCGGATTTTATTGTGGCATGTATACCGATCTCTAGGGGAGAGACGCCTCACCTCATAAATTGAAGGCGTTGATAGCCAAGATGGGCGTACTAGAATCAAAAAACGCCCAACAGAACTTAGTGTTACTGCAACTGCTCAAACACTTGAAAATACGTTACTGTTTAGCATAGACTAAAAACTAAACGTGATGCTGAAAAGGGATAGTTATAGACCTACCTCAGTTACTCCCCGCAGGACTTAATTAAAACTTACTCGATCGAAACGTAAACATTTTTATTATGGCCTTTCGTCCAATGAGCAACTGCTGTGCGGATACGCGCCCACTCTGTCTGTGTTTGCCGAACCTATGACAGGTTCGCAGTCTATAACAAGTGCGGCGCCTCTCCTGGTTTTCCCCCATTTTCTGCCCTGCTGGGTTGGTGATCCAAAGCTACTCACAAGTTCTTGCGGTTCCTGACACGGTATTGGGCTCTCGTTGGAGTAACAGGAGACAACTGCACGAGGAATTCAGATTTGGTTAATTGGTGATGGGATAGTAAAATTGCTTGGGATTTCTTCGCGTTTAGTCCTAGGTTTTGCGTCCATGTGACAACTGAAGAAAGGTCCTGAGTAACGTGGAGAGTGGGAGTATTGACATCTTCAGGTGTGGCGCACGTGTAAAGCTGGAGGTCATCGGCGTAGCAATGGTATTTGCAGGAGCTGTGTGGAGTGTGGGCGTGCACGCCGCGACGCACGCAGCGGCTGCCTCGCTACGCACCACAATGCTGGGAGCCCGGCAGGGCGCGCGCGCACAGCACTCGGCGCTGACGGCGTGCCGGCCGTTTCCGCGGCTTCGATGAGCGACTCCCGCAAAACAGCATTCGTCGCGCAGCTCCGCCGTGAATACCGTCGTTCACGACGCAATTATCGCCTCGCCTGGACTATGACGCGGCGCGGCCAGCAAAAAGGATCTGTGCGAGGCGCGTCGGCCGACCGTGGGACGCCTCGCCCGCGCGCGGCAGAGGTGCCCGCCGTCTCTGCTTGCAGCACAACAGAGGGAGTGGTTGGCCGGCGGTGGTGCAGCTGCAGGCCGTAAAACCTGTGTCCCTTTCACAGCGCAGGCGCACCGCTGTACTGCAGGCCTTCGGATTTGCGGGTGCACGAAGTTAACTTCTTACGACCACTCCTGCGGAATAGCGAGCATAGCTTCCAGCTCGAAGCCATTATTCTCCGGTCGTCTGCACAGCTGGAGTTTCATTTGGTGCTTCTAAGTTTTATTCTCTTCTCCGCAGCAGACGCCTGGGTTCTGCTTACTACCTTCAGGCTGGTACTGCGAAAATCAATTAAGGTAGGTTCCAGAACCAGAAATTTTATATACGAGCATTTTCTACACAATCGGTGGATCGATGTTTATTGCACACTAGCTGTACTGAAACTCAGGACGACCCAACTACGGGCTGTGTTGTGGGTGATCGAACACTTCCCACCGAAAACGCTCCAGGAGCATCTTCATTGCCCCTGCAGAGTACGGCCGAGAACTGTTACGAAGAACGAAACGCGTGACAGTTATGTTATGTGGGTTGCACAACAGGCGAAGTCTCTCACCAGATCTTCATACTTGGACGGAGACACTATTTTCTAGACATCTTTACGTATTCACTGTGCGCTCAGAATTGGAAAACTAGACGAGCTGCTATCGACGGGATTACTAAAGACACTACACAACATATGTATTCAAAACTTCCATGGGTTTTCATAGTAGTTTTCCGAATAACCCTTGTATTTGCTTTGTTCAGCAGTAGTAGGGCGTTCAGCCATTTTTCTTGTTTTCTTTAATCTCCTTTATATGCTCATAAACAGTTAATTCCACGTTTATTTAAAATCCAATAATGTCCGCCTCTGTACTGTATGGATCCCTTATCACAATTACAACCAAGCTAATCCTCCAGAGTCTCTAGCCGGTGCAGTCTGCGTGAATGTCTCTTCCTCAGAACTCGCTACGTCACTTTTGTAAATTAATTTACTATATTTTACTGTCACTATCATAATCATTACTACATTACTGTTAACGGCAATACTAACATTGAATGAGTTATTACTAGCAGTTCTTACTCAATACCGTTATCCCTCATGGCATTAGATGAATGCAAGTCTTGTTCCAAGTCAGTATCATTTCGTTAATACATATAATATTTAGAATATCGTTCTTCAAGTGCAGACTATTGTACGTCTGAAGCCTTTGTTCGATGTAAGAAAGAAAGCCTTCATCCGATCGGGATCAATGAGCAAATAGAAATATTAAAAAAAAATACATAAATAAAGGGAAGTACGGCTAATCATACTCCATAAAAACAGGTACAACAGCTTCTTTGATACAACCGTTCAGATACCTTGCTTATTGCTGTGCATTAAAAGGTGTGAAGATGTTTATACGTCATTCTAGTATAGCACCAAACGGTAGATCAATTTCAGTCATCTTAATCAATGTTTCTGGAAAGTCCGCAGCTATGTCATTCGTGACTAAAATAATGAAACTACACCAGTTACTTATTTTTTCAAGCGTAGCACATCGCCTTTCGAACATTTATTCTCATTGTCAAGTGCAAATATTTGCACGAGTATTACGTGTGATGTCTGCATGTGTGTTTTTGCGCCTCTTTTGTGCTGTGGTACTCTTTCCGAGGTTAAAGTGCTAACGGAAAACTGGACAAAATAAATCCTAGGCGGTGTTTTGCATGTTAATGTTACAAATAGTGTTTTTGCCAGTCCACTCACAGGTACTGTGCATCTTCCATTAGGCAGAATTCCACACGCACACAATTCCACACGCTGTATGTCTTTGAAATCAAAATATGTTACAAAGAGGCTATGACAGTATGGTTTCGCAAAGAGTTTGGAAACAGTCAGAGGTGCTACATTTTCTGTGGATTACATTATTTGCATAAAGTTATCACTTACAGATGTATTGTACCTATACTGACAATTACTGACTTTTAAATGATCGATTATGCTTTTTATTTCATTTCGCTAGAAATTTTGAGAAGAGTCCCTGAAGAAATTAACATATTTATAGAATTTACAGAAATTATTACACAAACAAGATACATTAATAAATAAAATAGCTGATTCGCTATCTAGTTTGTCATTGAGAATCTTTTCCGCCTTGAATTTTGTCATGTACAAAAGTTTTCAGCTCCATCATTAAATCCACTGTATGAGGTTTTCGGAAGTGATATACTTTAAGATGTTTTTCTATGCTTTTGATGGGTGTTCAGTGTGTTTTGTTTATGTTACTATCACTGATATTGTGAATTGCTTACATGCGTAACAGTTGATCTGTTCAGTGAATCTAGCATGAAAGTCCGTTCACTCTGTCCTGTGTTGTAGCTTGAGCAAGTTTTACGCGGGATTTTGTATATTTCTGAGTTTGAGAATGTATCTTTTTTGTTGCGTAAGGTACGCACTAATTTCTGTTGTAGTTTGTTATTTGTGAAAAAAGCTACTTTGCTCTTTGTTTCTGCATTTTGTTTATGATTGAGCTGCGGAAGTCATTGCCGAATGATGTATAACTCATTATCGTTATCCTGTTTGTCCAATGGAATTTCGTTTGGACTGTGCAGTGTCGTTTTGTACACAGTTTTCTTAGGTACATCTGGGTAACATGATATGGGAGGAATTGTGGTGATAGAAGTTGACAGACTCAGGTCTATACTAAAACATTTGCTTAAGCAACTACATAGGGCAGAGAGGGAGGAACTGTCATACTAAATACCCTGGAAACTCAACTGTTACACATATAACCAGTTCACAAAATCAGGAGTAGCAACACACGCAAGAAACACGGGACACCAATTGGTGCAAATGGCTCTGAGCACTATGGGACTTAACATCTGAGGTCATCAGTCTCCTAGACCTTAGAACTACTTAAACCTAACTAACCTAAGGACATCACACACATCCATGCCCGAGGCAGGATTCGAACCTGCGACCGTAGCAGTCGCGCGGTTCCGGACTGCAGCGCCTAGAACCGCGTGGCCACCGAGGTCGGCACACCAATTCAGGAACATAGAAGAAGATCTAAGATACCCCTTCACTTTCAGAAATAGTATACAATGGCTCTGCATCTACATCCTCATGACTACTGTGCAAAACACACTTAAGTGCCTCGCAGAAGGTTCGTCGAACCACTTTCATAATAATTCTCAATTAATCTTCTCTCGAACAGTGCGCGGAAAAAAAGAACACCTATATCTTCCCGTGCGAGCTCTGATTTCCATTACTTTATTATGATGTTAGTTTCTCCCTATCTAGGTCGGTATCAACAAAATATTTTCTCATTTGGAGGAGAAAGTTGTTGATTGAAATTTCGTGAAAGGATCCCGCCTTTGTTTTAATGATTTCCACGCCACATCCTGTATCACGTCCATGACGCTCACTCCCCTGTTTCGCGATAATACAAAGCGTGCTGCCATTATTTGAACTTTGTCAATGCATTCGCTTACCTTATCTGGTGAGGATCCCACACAGCATAGCAACACTCCAAAAGAGGACGGATAAGCGTAATGTAGGCAGTCTCTTTAGTAGATATGTTGCATCTTCTAAGTGTTCTGCCAATAAAAAGCAGTTTTTGGTTTACCTTCCCGAAAACATTTCCTGTGTGTTCATTCCAATTTAAGTTGTTCGTAATAGTAATTCCTAGATATTTAGTTGAATTTACGGCATTTAGATTTGACTGATTTATAGCGTGGTGGTGCTGAGATCATCAGTTCCTGGACTTACACACTACTTAATGGAACTTAAACGAACTTACGCTAAGGACAACAAACACACACACACACACACACACACACACACACACACGCCCGAGGGAGGACTTGAACCTACGACGAGGGCAGCCGCGCGAACCGTGGCAAGGCGCCCCAGACCACACGCCTACCCCGCGCGGCCTGATTTATGGTGTAACCGAAGTTTGACGGATTCCTTTTAGCTCTGATGTTGAGATGTCGCACTTTTCGATATTTATGGTCAATTGCCAATTTTTGCACCATACACATATCTTATCTAAATCGTTCTGCCATTGGTTTTCATGATCTGATGACTTTAGTAGACGATAAACAGCGGCTGCTCAGATTGTCTCCTAAATTTTTGTAGAAACAGAACAGCAGAGGGCCTATAACACAATATTGGGTGGATTTAATCGAACAGCTGGAAATTACTGTACATCACCAAAAGCAGGGGGAAAAATCCTCAGTAACAAAGTAGACAATGTATGAGATAATGTTTTCAACGTTTGTTCTGTATGTAACAACAATGGAAAATTCCGTAAATACTCATATGTTAATTTCTTCAGAGATTATTCTCAACATTTACAACAAAATGAAATATAAAACATAACTGTTAATTTAAAAGTCAGTAATAGTCAGTACAGGTAAAATCAATTTGTAAGTGACAGCTTTATGTACACAGTGAAATCCACAGAAAATGCAGCAGCTCTGACTGTATCCATACGGTTGTACTATGTTTGGCCGGGCGGTGTGGCCGAACGGTTCTAGGTGCTTCAGTCTGGAACCGCGCGACCCTACGGTCGCAGGTTCGAATTCTGCCTCGGGCATGTGTGTGTGTGATGTCCTTAGGTTAGTTAGGCTTTAGTAGTTCTAAGTTCTAGGGGACTGATGACCTCAGATGTTAAGTTCCATAGTTCTCAGAGCCATTTGAATGTACCATGTTTGTAACATATTTTTATGGAAGAAACGAACTATGTGGGCAATGAGTTGCATGTGTGTAGGACTCTGCGTAATGGAAGAGGCACTGTACCGGTAAGTAGACAGACAGAAATAGGATATCTAACATTAACAAGGGGGAAAAGTCATGAAAATTTTTTTTCCAGTTTTCCGATTGCAGCATAATTTGGAAAAGAGGACTTCTGTGGAAGGGAGTTGGAAAAACACACTTGAAAGCATCACACTTCGTGTAAGTGTTAGAACTTGGCAATGAGAACAGATTCTCGAATCGCGTTGTGCTAAGCATCAATAAAATGCGTAACTGGTGCAGTGTTTCATACTTCAAATTACACGGTAGGATGAGAAAAGTGAGGTGGAGTGTGAAGACGTAGGCTGCTATTGTATGAGAGAGCACACCCTCTCTCCCCTTCCCCTACCCCTCCCCCCCCACTCCCTGGCAAACACACACACATACACACACACACACACACACACACACACACACACACACACATAGAGGGTCGGGGGAGAACGACAGCGAGAGAGAGAGAACGAATGTTAAATGGGAGAGCGGCCAGCAGGTATTGCCAGCCATTCAGCGTGCAGCAGCCGCCGTTGCCACCCAATTTGCGGCGTAACGACCCGGCAAGAGGGGCAAGGGCGGACAGCCCGCGGGTTTTGTGGCGCGTTCCGGGAAACGCGGGTCTGCTGCCTGCTGCGGACACGTGGCAGATAAAGATGTCAGCCGGCGCTCCCGCATTCCTGCCCGCCTCCCGTCATTCCCATTCCCAGGCCGCGCCCGAGGACTCGTCCTAATTAATGTTCGAAACGTTCGACGACTGCCCGCGCGCATTATGTCCGCTCCTGCTTCCCGGGCCCTCAGAGACGATTTAATTTAAATTCGACGCACGCGGCGAGTAAGGCAGGAACGCTAGGCTACATACCAATTACATGGTGTACAGAGGGAGAGAGAGAGAGAGAGAGAGATATGCACTGCGCTTACAAGAAGCTGTCCAATACCTACACGACGCGAATTCGTTTGCCACTGCTGTGGTCATCGTACTGTAGCAGCCTCCTACGCGATACCTCGAAGACGTTGCCGATCGACGCCGTGCAAGGCATGTAGGTACACTAAACTCTCACTAATCCGGGCATCGGTTGCACGGCTTCGCAGTAATGCGGCCCATACTCAGCCTCTCGGTTCAAGCAGAAATAACGGATACATTAATGAATTCTCGTGTGCAACCATGTTGTTAGTTAATTACAGTGCTATACATGTCTGAAATTGTGACTTTGTTTACGGTTCACTATCATTGGTTCTAAAAGGAAACACGTTATGTTAGACCTCAAGCAAAAATGGAAATTATAGACAAGTTGAATTGAGGTTCTTCGCAGAAAGTAATTGCTGCCGAGTACAATGTTGGAAGAGCAACTATTTACGTCAAACGTTTAACTGACTGTGAGGTAATCGAAAGCGTGCAGGACGTTTTTGATGGAAGTGATGAAAAAGGGGACACAGGAAGAGAGAACATGAAGCTATCTTACACCGTTTGTGCTGAAGCTGCAGACATTATACAACAATCAGAAACATGCAGTGCCGATGTGATGCTTGTAAAGCCGTTGCTTGATGAAGCACATTGTTGTCACCTATCATCATTCCGACAACTAAAAATTTGGGACACGTTTTATAGTGAGTGATACTACCGTAAATGTACACACTCTAGGACTAAGTTTCCTATGAAAATGAAAGTAATTTTGGATGTAATAAAATATAATCCCTATGTGTTTACAATAAATTTAAGACAGTCTGAATAAGCTGCTCTTCCGCTGATCTGGCATCCTTATCTCCAAGTAATGATCGGATTAGCAAGAGCCTAATGTACCAACAAGCATTCCGCAGTCGCCCATCATGTGAATCCCAGTTCGTTCTGTTCGCTCACATTAACTAGCTAAGCGGTTGGCTGTATGATTGAACGGAGCTTCCCGAAAGCGTCAGCTAATTTCCGATTCTTTGTCAGTAGAAAAAGTATGTACTTACGAAATATTAGAACAGGCATGCGTTTGACAGACTAACCAACTGAAATATCCAGATAATAGTTCTCAAAGGAAGACAATGGAATCTAAATTGTGTCGTGTACCTCGAAGAAAGTCTGATATAACCGGTACTGTTACGTATACGTAAGTCAGTGATATAACTTCCATTAGATGTCGCCTGCATAGTGAAAAATTTCGACTTGAAAGAGGATTCAGGGAACGTGTTTAGATAGCAACACAACCACTTTCATCAGGCCTAAAGAAAGTCCTTGCACCGGTTAAAGAGGGAATGTGTAAACTGAACACACCTATAATACTTTCATCTGACGACTGACTTTATATGCCTCTGGTGCAGGTAATCTTCATCAACATGTGGAACTACTTGATAGAATAAATTTTGAGTAGGTTTTCAGTAAGTAGTGTAAATGATGTTGAATCAACGTTCCGAAAGGGAAAAATACAAATTAATGATGAAGTCATACAATCATGTAAAGAATTTTTCTATTTGGGGTAGACAAAATATCGACTGAGGAGGCAGCAAAAGACTGAAGGCTAGACATTGCCTGGAGTAAATTCAGTAAACTACATAGGGTTTTAAAAACAAAACATCATCTGTGTCTGAAGAGAAAAGAAGCTTAAATCAATGTATAAAAGCTTGCAAGCTTACCAAAGCATAAGAAGCTTAGTGAAATTCATGTACATAGACGGAAAATGCCGATATCGTTCGACAGCACAGCTGTTGATCAATCAGTGCAAATGGTTCAAATGGCTCTGAGCACTATGGGACTTAACAGCTGTGGTCATCAGTCCCCTAGAACTTAGAACTACTTAAACCTAACTAACCTAAGGACATCACACACATCCATGCCCGAGGCAGGATTCGAACCTGCGACCGTAGCAGTCGCGCGGTTCCGGACTGCGCGCCTAGAACCGCGAGACCACCGCGGCCGGCGATCAATCAGTGCAATCGATCGTAACTTTGACTTGTTTAAGAGTGTTTGTCCGGACCGATTTCAGTCGGGACTACCACTATTGGAAAAAAACCCTAAGGAAATATATGCAACAATAAATAACATACCTTTCCAAACATTGATACGACAAATCACTTAGTATCTTTCATTGTTGTGAAACCCACATCAGCCTGGATTAACGAGAGAGAGAGAGAAAGGGGGGGGGGGGAGGGTTCTATTCAGAGAGAGGTTGAATAACGTTTCGCAGGTGTGTTCATTTTGTGTGAGAGCGTCCCTCAGAAATTCTCAATAAACTTCTGGTCGAAACACAAAAAGGAAGTGAACTGCATCACATGGAACATAACCAAAATAACGAAAACCCATGTTACGAGATAATTCTAGAAACGAGTTCCTTCCTAAAAAACCGGGTGCTTAAAATTAAAGTGTAGGTACTGACAGAGGTACAGACTAACTTTGGTTATCGTATGGCAGCTAAACTTCATAGCTATTCTATTATACGCTGGAAATAATTAGTTCCAATTTTAGCCTCCATGTGCAAATCTGGCACGGCGAATGCAACAAAAGGTATAAAAATTTTGCATATGTAGTTGACTAGGAACGGGACGTGGGCAGAAAACGTGAAAGAAGTGAGGAAGGCATAATGTTGATTTTACGTATTACTAACAGCGGCTTACACAGTTTGTTCGATATGAGCACCGGTGACGTCGACGAGATGACGCAGTTCTGTATATTCTCTGCACCCTGTAGAGTAAAATGTGCCTCGTCACTCCACAGAATATTGCCCGGCCGCATATCATCAACTTCTATCCGTGCCAGAAACGGAGGAGCAAATTCAGAGAACGTTGCTGCGGATCATGGGGTTTCATCGGCTTCTCCTCAGATTTTTCAGTCAGCGATACTCTCTCAGTATAACACTGTAATCGTCACAGTTCACATAAAACAGTTTGACTGACAGCGCACAGTCTCTCTTCTCGACTACCATACTGTTCTCTCACGTCATGACTCGTCAAATGACAGCGTGGATATCATACGGTATACACCGTGCAGCGCCATATTTGCACCTCGTGGGTCCAGTTGGCACGAATTTGTTTTCCAGCTTAAATCGGATCCGCATTAACGGATTAGCATGGCCGGCCGGGGTGGCCGAGCGGTTCTAGGCGCTACAGGTGGTGGTGGTGGTTAGTGTTTAACGTCCCGTCGACAACGAGGTCATTAGAGACGGAGCGCAAGCTCGGGTTAGGGAAGGATTGGGAAGGAAATCGGCCATGCCCTTTCAAAGGAACCATCCCGGCATTTGCCTAAAACGATTTAGGGAAATCACGGAAAACCTAAATCAGGATGGCCGGAGACGGGATTGAACCGTCGTCCTCCCGAATGCGAGTCCAGTGTGCTAACCACTGCGCCATCTCGCTCGGTAGGCGCTACAGTCTGGAACCGCGCGACACTACGGTCGCAGGTTCGAATCCTGCCTCGGGCATGGATGTGTGTGATGGTCTTAGGTTAGTTTAAAGTACTTCTAAGTTCTAGGGGACTGATGACCTCAAAGTTAAGTCCCATAGTGCTCAGAGGCATTTTTGGATTGGCATGTCTACCAAGTTTCGCTGCCATACCATAATTATAGCCTACATTGATCCTCTGTGAGTTGCTGCACTTTAATTATAACCACCTGGTATTACATCTAGAATTATGTACGAGACCGCAAAATTACAAAAAAATTGGGCTTACATAGTAGGATGCAATCTTTCTATTCGCCCGCCATTCTCGAATGCAACAGGAAAGAGAGAAAGTGATTTTAGTTCACTCCTTTCTATATCTGCTCTGTACCTTCAGAAGTACGAATGTAGAAGTAGGTGAAACATCTGAAACACACGAAGAACCGGTCATACTATCAGAGAAATCCACCGAGTTCCGTCTTCGAAATAGGGCTTACCGCGCTTGCGGCGACGACTTCTGCTTCAAGGTAATCGAGCAGCAGGCCGTCTCCACTCTTATTCATTACTGAGCAGAATTACGGCACAGTACGAAATGAGATTCTTCCGTACGGAAGCAGACTTACTCTCAGACACGAAGTTGAGATAACTGAAATTAACGCTAATATCTTCATTCGCTGTCTCAACGGCAAACATCTGTTATCTGGTATAAAATCGCAGATTTCTGCATTCTAATTACACTTTTGAAGCGAAGTATAGCGGGCACATTGACACTTTTCAATAGCTATATACAGCTGCGTTGCATTAGTGGCTGGAAAACATTGAAAACCATTGCTTGACATATGCATGCCCGAAGCAGATGTCGACATCGACCGACAGAACGAGAGAGGCTATATATATTGCGACACACATGCAACACTTTCATGTTTCAGTCTGACCGTCGTCGGGACTGAGCCATTTGTCAATGCACGAGACTGTTTTCTCTTAAAATATGGCGTCATTCGACTGGTTATGTGGCCCATTCAGAGATTTATGTACACATATCTGAATGGCCCACATACTGTATGTTGTTGACAGCTTGCTACTGTAACGAGATTATATGAATAAGCTGTATATAAGTATGGTCTTGTAAGGAGAGTCTTGCACACTTTGTTTAACCTACATTGCGCATGCCATTATTTTGTAGAGTTCTGTCTCTTGTATGAGATTTTACTGTGCTGCAGACGTTGTGGCTTTTTCTTATGTTACCAACAGACAACGCAAATGCTTGATCTGAAGATTGCTGGATGATAATCAGCAGAAATTAATAATCACTTAAACTTACATTACAGGGATTTTGATTATTACAACATTGTATTAGAGAAATTTTGTCGCTGTAAAAGCTTATTAGATTGCTTGTCTCCTCCTTGGTTATATCAGAAATTAACGATTTTATAAAATTTAGAAGAAAAATTGGGATCCAATAATATTACTACAAATGATGTTTTCCGGAAAGGCTTTGGAGCAGCTTGTGAAGTACGAATACTAATCAAAGCGCTTATTGACTACTGTCGTCAGTCTGGAACACTTACCAAGTTGGATTGTAGGATTAATAGTAGAGAGCTGTTTCACAGAGGAAGACCGCACTGCAGTTCCCTCTCTAAATCGTCGCACCAACGAAAAAAT
Source organism: Schistocerca nitens (assembly GCF_023898315.1). Lineage (NCBI taxonomy): Eukaryota > Metazoa > Arthropoda > Insecta > Orthoptera > Acrididae > Schistocerca > Schistocerca nitens. Next base: position 482,196,270 of record NC_064615.1, read on the forward strand.
GGCTGACATCGAAATAAGTGTCCAAGGCATAGAAAAGCAACTGAAATAACTCAACTGAGGAAAGTCCACTGGACCTGACGGGATACCAATTCGATTCTACACAGAGTACGCGAAAGAACTTGCCCCCCTTCTAACAGCCGTGTACCGCAAGTCTCTAGAGGAACGGGGGGTTCCAAATGATTGGAAAAGAGCACAGGTAGTCCCAGTCTTCCAGAAGGGTCGTCGAGCAGATGCGCAAAACTATAGACCTATATCTCTGACGTCGATCTGTTGTAGAATTTTAGAACATGTTTTTTGCTCGAGTATCATGTCGTTTTTGGAAACCCAGAATCTACTATGTAGGAATCAACATGGATTCCGGAAACAGCGATCGTGTGAGACCCAACTCGCTTTATTTGTTCATGAGACCCAGAAAATATTAGATACAGGCTCCCAGGTAGATGCCATTTTCCTTTACTTCCGGAAGGCGTTCGATACAGTTCCGCACTGTCGCCTGATAAAGTAAGAGCCTACGGAATATCAGACTAGCTGTGTGGCTGGATTGAAGAGTTTTTAGCAAACAGAACACAGCATGTTGTTCTCAATGGAGAGACGTCTACAGACGTTAAAGTAACCTCTGGCGTGCCACAGGGGCGTGGTATGGGACCATTGCTTTTCACAATATATATAAATGACCTGGTAGATAGTGTCGGAAGTTCCATGCGGCTTTTCGCAGATGATGCTGTAGTATACAGAGAAGTTGCAGCATTAGAAAATTGCAGCGAAATGCAGGAAGATCTGCAGGGGATAGGCACTTGGTGCAGGGAGTGGCAACTGACCCTTGACATAGACAAATGTAATGTATTGCGAATACATAGAAAGAAGGATCCTTTATTGTATGATTACATGATAGCGGAACAAACACTGGTAGTAGTTACTTCTGTAAAATATCTGGGAGTATGCGTGCGGAACGATTTGAAGTGGAAAGATCATATAAAATTAATTGTTGGTAAAGCGTGTACCAGGTTGAGATTCATTGGGAGAGTCCTTAGAAAATGTAGTCCATCAACAAAGGAGGTGGCTTACAAAACACTCGTTCGACCTATACTTTAGTATTGCTCATCAGTGTGGGATCCGTACCAGATCGGGTTGACGAAGGAGATAGAGAAGATACAAAGAAGAGCGGCGCGTTTCTTCACAGGGGTAAGCGTGATAGCGTTACGGAGATGTTTAGCAAACTCAAGTGGCAGACTCTGCAAGACAGGCGGTGTAGCTTGCTGTCCAGGTTTCGAGAGGGTGCGTTTCTGGATGAGGTATCGAATATATTGCTTCCCCCTACTTATAACTCCCGAGGAGACCACGAACGTAAAATTCGAGAGATTCGAGCCCGCACGGAGACTTTCCGGCAGCTGTTCTTCCCGCGAACCATACGCGAGTGGAACAGGAAAGGGAGGTAATGACAGTGGCACGTAAAGTGCCCTCCGCCACACACCGTTAGGTGGCTTGTGGAGTATAAATGTAGATGTAGAGGGCAGAGATAGGGTGGGGGGGAGGACCAAACGAAGAACGGCGGATTTCGTCGCGGGGGCGTTTAATTAGCGCGAGAGTGTTACAGAGATACTCAGGAACTCCAGTGGCAGACGCTGTTAGAGAGGCCTCGTGTATCACGAATAGGCTTACTATTAAAATTTCGAGAATGTACGTTACAGGAAGAATCTGAGAACGTATTACTTCCTTCCACGTATGTCTCACGAAAGGACCATGAAAAGAAAACAGAGGCGTTTGACCTGATGGGAAGGTTCCCAAGCTCCTTCGCGCGAGTTGGAACACAGACGAATGAAATTCCCCACATAGCGTTCCCCACATACCGTAAGATGGGTTGTTGATGTAAATGCAGAACCTGAAGCCGTAGCTGCTTTATTCGAGAAAAATCAAACAAATGTTGCGCTTAAGCCGGTACAGATCCCCATCACCTTAGACGGGTAATAACTGAATGCTACGATTTATCTGATTACAGATGGAGATTAGATTAGATTTGTACCCGTGCACTCAGAGTACTCGCACTTGCCGTCACTGTAGTGCAGTTTTGCAGTCATCAGTTGTGTCTTCTAAGTGTATTGACGAAAACAGATGTTAGAGTAAGTGGTACAAATATGGAATACCATTTTGTTTTTATGCATTAAGCATATACTTTGGGATGTATTTTAATACTTCACACACTTTGGAATACATACTGCATTAGGAACATATCTAAAGTAGGCTTAACAAGTTTGAATATTTGGCTTTTCAGATTATGGGGTACAAATATGAAATAGTCCTTTCGTTTCAAGTTTGTTAAAGTTAAAACAAATAATGGAAAATCTAAAAATTCATTTTCAAAGAAAACACTATAAAACATAACACAACCGAAAAACACACGAAATCGCCATTTTCAATTACTGAATTCGTTATTCTAAGTAATTTCACTTCCATAAGTCACACACACATCTTCCTTTATCGTAACCTGCACATTCGGTGTGCGCCCACATTCCACACATTAGACGCATTACCCACTATTCCCTGCCTACTCCTGCGAAAATTTACCTGAGCGAAAGAGCCAAACGGCATCTTCGTTAGTGGGTACACTAACGGAACGGTACTTAGTATGTACGAATCATCTCTCGCACAAAAAACATCATCCTCAAAATCAGATAATTTTGGTTCTTAGCTTTTGATGGATTCTGTTCCTTTGCCTCCGATTTACTTGTTGCTGTCGTCGATACCTCAAGTAATCTCTGGTATTGGGGTGACGTTAGGATTCTTCCCTCGTAGTATGGCCTCTTCTTTACTTGTGGAACGGGTGAGTTTGTGAGGTATAATTTCAGATGTGGTGGAAGTTGTTCCTGCTTCGACTCCAATATTAGCCTTTCCATTTTTGGAAGCCACAGCTACCCGGATGGTTCATTGACTGAATCATTGGGTAAATCCTTAATTATTCCTTCATTATGAAATCTGCATTCAGGAAATATGAGAGTTTAACGGTTATATTCCTGTCACCCTACACTCATTTACTGCTATCTTCTCTGTCTGGAACTTTAGGTAGGACTTCCGAAACAATTTGGCGATGTCCATGTTTGTTACTGGACATGCATTTCACTTCATCAAAACGCGTACTTGCTCAGAGTAATTGGCTTTCATAGGACTCATGGAGGTTCTATTCAGCGATTGCATCTTGTGGGAGGCATGAGGAGGCAGATGCAAGATGTTGACACGGTTTCCAAGTGAGAGATTTATAACATCAGGTTTCTGGAGTAGTCATAATGCCCATCCACAATCAGAAACACCGGTCATTCTGCTGTTGGCCTCAAGTTTGTCAGGAAATGTTCAATCCAATGAGTTAAGAACTGACTTTGAATCCATCCAGAGTGATGGCATGCAAGAATGGCCCCATTAGCTGATTGCTGCCGTTGTTACGAGGGAATATCATAAGGGGCGGTATAAAATTTCCTGTAGTACTGTTGCGGGTGACAATGATCACAAGTGATCCGCACTCTGAGAAAGAGGTGGCTGTTACTTGCCGCTTTCCCTTTCTTGCAACGACGTGGGAGACTTTGCTCTGCACGATACTCACACATGTTTCGTCTACATTGTACATTCTGTTGGGTGGAAAGCCGTTTTTCTCCATTTCTTGTGAAAGTAGAGAGAAAAATACTGCCACAATTTTTCCTTGTGAAACCTAGAGATCTACTAAATGACGTTGCTGTATCTATTGGAAACGAAATATCCCTTTTGTGCCGCTTCAAGACAAAGCGTAACCACTCTCTTTCAGCCACTTCACCCAAAAATGGATTCTGGATATTATTGGCTTTCGCAAACAGAAATTCCATATGTTGGAGATCCTTTCGCACAAGTCCAAAAAATTTACTGTCCATTGTCATGCTATATTCAATCATCTGCTGTTCTTGCTCGGGAGATAGAACTGTTTGGTCTTTATGGCTAAATCAGCTGGTAAATCTGATTTTACTAGCCTAAATATAGTGGCCGTGGTAACTTGAAAATGGTCTTGCTGAACGCGGCAAAAGCTTTCCTTTTCTCTAAGATTTTAAATTGGTGTTTGCATAGGTGACTCATCCCACTGCTTTCGAGTTTGTGAAGTCATTTCAGAAGCAATACCTACACATAAAACAGGCTGTGAAAACGAGGTACAAATAGGGAGTACTAGCGTACAGATATGGACTACTAGTGACACAACCGCCTTGAAATTCAGAAACGCAAAACAAAATCGAAAATTAAATTTAAATAGGCGAGAAACACGACATTTTACAGCTTAATATATTAGCCAAACGTCTGTTTAGAAAATACGTTAATAATTTATGTATTGTGACGAGAATGAAACTGAAAACCACCAACCTGCAACAACTACTCTTCCTAGTGAATTCGTTAAAACAGCTTCACTCACTTGCAACGGCTGCCATTCAGGCAGCTCAACAGAGTACAGCGCTTACAAGGCGAGAAACCATGGTATTTGATATTACTACCCCTATTCCGAATTTTTACCTCTTCCTCTGCAGCACAAACATTTTGACCAAACGCTCTGTGTACATGTACTTATAATACTGCGTGGCGGAGGGCACTGTGTACCATAACTAGTAATTTACTTTCCTTTTCCACTTGCAGATGGAGTGAGGACCACAACACTGTCTGTATGCCTCCGTACGAACCCTGATTTCTTTTCTCTTGTCTTGTCTTCGCGATACGCACCCGGTGGCAGTAGAATTGTTCTGCAGTCAGCCGAAGTGCCTCTCTCTGTATTTTCTCAATAGTGTTCCTCGAAGAGATCGTCGTCTTCCCTGCAGGAATTCCCATTTGAGTTCCGGAAGCATCTCCGTAATATTCGAACCTGCCGGTAACAAATCTAGCAGCCCGCCTACCAATTATTTCAAAATGTTCAAATGTGTGTGAATTGCTAAGGGAGCAAACTGCTGAGGTCATCGGTCCCTAGAGTTACACACTACTTAAACTAACTTATGCTGAGGACAACATACACATCCATGCCCGAGGGAGGACTCGAACCTCTGGCGAATTATTTCAACGTCTTCCTTTAATGTTACCAAAACATTCGAGTAGTACTCAAGAATTGGTCACTCTAGTGTTTTATGTACGATCTCCATCGTAGACGAACTAGATTTTCCGAAAATTCTCCCCGACTTGTATCATATGCCTTCCCTACTACGGACACCACGTACCCGTTCCATTTCATATCGCTTTGCAACGTTACGTGTAAATATTTAATCGCTGTAGTCGTTACAAGGAGCGCTCGACCAATACTGCATTAGAACACTGAGGGTTCGTTTTCCTATTCATTTGTATCAGCTTACATTTTGTACATTTAGAAGAAACCGCACACATCAGACGCTTACTCTGGTTAAGTAATCCTGTATCCTATCCGCCTGTATTCCTACTATGCCTGCACTCCCACATGTACTACAGAGTTATCGGTAAATAGTCGCAGATTGCTGCTCACTCTATCCGTCAGATCGTCTGTATACAGAGAGGACAAGAGCAGTCGTACCACACTTCCCTGGGGCTCCTGACTGTAACTTTGCACTCGATGAGCACTCGCCGTCTATTCTGTTGTACTACGAAAACAGCTTCCAACCACTCACGTAACTGGGAAGTTAGTCTGTATGCTCGTAGGGATAGTCTGACACAGTCTAAACAAGCTTTCTTCAGCAAGTGAAATTTTATCGATTCGAACTGACGCGACTTGAAAATCGAGAAGATTTTATACAAACTACTTTTCTTATTCAGTCAGATCTTGTCACCGTGCTTTTATTTGATAATGTTTTATCGTGGTGAAGACAGTATTCGCCTCTGTGGAAGATGAAATAAAGTTGGTAAACAATCTAGAATCCACCTGCTATACGTAATTAAATTGCAGTGGTCTAAAGTTCATTTCGAGATTAGATTCAACGCTGGTATATACGATATCAACGACAGGAGACGCAAATGTGCGCGGATTGTCTGAAATGAGGGCGCTCTTCCAAAAAATTTTCTCTTCGCTGTTGTGAACACCGCCCTCCCAGCTTTCGATCTGCACACTATAACTGGAACATCCTGCACTGATATCACTGCTCTAAATTTCTGTAGCGCGCGAATATTATTACGAAAAATCCTTTCTACAGAACGAAATTTGTAGTGGAAAACTGTGCATTAGTAATGTCTGACCGTTTTCATATGCATGAACACGTCTAGGACTTTTCTGCACACAAATTTTATGCAGTTAAATATGTTTTGACAAATTTTACATGTTTCGGTGAAGTTTAGGTTACTGTAATTGTTTCTGAAAACGTTTCTGCTTGTTGATAGTGAGGACATGTTACTTCCAGAGTAGATATGTGCATGTGTGTGGAGAGGGGGGAGTGAGGCATCGCTCCCCCATACAGATTTATTTACATTTCTCATCCTTAGAAAACAATCACGATAACCCACCACACAAACGTTAAAACATGCTCGTGACAATAGACAATATAATAGTAACAAAGCACAAAATAACTCAAACACTGACAGTTTCCTTTTTTAGAACCAATATTTACTTTTAATACAAGTAATGTAATATGGAGAAACCCTTATTAGTTGCCGACGACAAGGTGTACTGTACTGCAGCCGGCAGACAGCTACATGAAAGTCGATAAGCCAAAATGTTATGAATATGATGACCTCAACACAAAACTGAATATATTATGATAAAATTTTTTTACCTAGCATTCGTCATAAAATAAAATGGACCCATTGAAAATGGTGAAACTTCACCTCAACGTGTATAGATAAAAAGAAAGGAAATTGTGTTTTCTCCAGGCACAAGTCTTTTGCAGGACATATTTCTTCGAAAGTAACCGAAAAAAATGTGAGCTTTAACCTCAAGATAAATTATACAGTATCCTGTTCCTTTACCCTCTAGTACTTGTATCGCTCTACGAGGTCTTGTTATCGATGTAATTTATTCTTCAAGCATTTCACAGTGATTAGCAGGTTGTACGAGTACTTTCTGTCCATGATTCTGACGGCGGCTCAGATGAGGCAAGCAAAATGCCTTATGTCTGCATCCGACTAAAGATCTCTTTGGATGACTACTCAAATGCTATTCCACTGTGTTCAGCGGAAGAGTTGCTAGCAAATAGAGGACAGCACGTCATTCGTAACGGAGAGGAATCTTGAGTAAGCTGGTGCTAACCCTGAGGGAATGTTATAGAACAGTTATTTTTCACAATGAATGAAAATCACCCATTGAATAACGTGGCAGATCCACGAGTTGTTCATGGAGGACACTTTCCTACACAAGAAATTGCAATGATAGAAAGTGTTAGAGAAATATAGGAAGGCCTGCGGATGATCCACGCTTGGTGCAGGGAATGGTAGCTGTCCGTCAGCGTAAACCAATGTAACCTAATGCCCATAAAAAGTGGAAAAAGACTGTTATTGTATCCTTATACGATTATCCATCAAGCTCTGTAAGCAGTGATTTGCATTAAATATCTGGGGGTATGCGCACATAACGATTTAAAGTGGAACGATCACGTAACACAAACCGCAGGGAAAGCAGATGCCCGACAGATCTATTGGAAGGATGCTTAGGAAGCGCAATCCACACGCGAAGGAAACAGCTTATAAAATTCTCGTTTCACCGATACTTGTAGGAAGGAAGTAAGTAAGAAAGATCAGCGTTTGACGTCCCGCAGACATCAAGGTCATTAGAGACGAAGCACAAGCTCGGAATGTTTCAAGGACAGGAAAGGAAATTGGTTGTACCGTTTCCAAGGAACCGGCCCGGCATTTGCCTGGAGCGATTTAGGGAACTCAATGGAAACCTAAATCCGCATGGTCGGACAGGGACGTAAACCGTCGTCGTCCTGAATGCGAGTCCAGTGTACCGCTAACCGCTTCGCCACCTTTCTCGGTACCGATACCTGAGGCGTGCTCGTCAGTCCTGGACCTTTACCAGAACAGACTAATACAGGATGTAGTGAAGATACAAAGAAGAGCAACACGTTTCGTTACAGGTTTGTTGAGCAAGCGCGAAGACGTCACGGAGGCGCTTATCCAACTACTGAGGCAGGCGTTGCAAGAGAGGATTTACGCTGCAGGCTGTGGTTTACTGGTTGTTATATCTCACGATAAAATCCGAGAGATTAGAACTGAGACAAATTCCTACCACTGATCGTTTTTCCCGCACACACTTTGCAACTGCAACGGGAAAGGGGGAACTGTCAGTGGTACACATTTACGCTGTTTCTGAATTTTTTTAATTTTCTGATTAGATTTGTCGTATTTAAAAATGTTTAATCTCATAACATGATTATTAAAGTATAATTTAGAATATATTCTTCTAAGTAAATAATGCATTTAAAGGCGCAAAAATGTTATATAGGCTCGAGTGCATAAAAGTGCCCTATGGGGGTCACGTTTACGCACATTATAGAACACAATAACGAGTAAACAAAACACACTACTAAAGTTTTCAAAATGCGTTTTATTGGCAGTAAATAAAGTTATTGCCTTATTTACATCAATTAACATGATAAAACACAAAAAATTCACTGCCAGTAAACTAATTATTTCGCGAATTTCATCTGTATAGCCTGCATAGAAGTTTGAATGATAATTAAAGACCTGTTAAATCACTAATGTTACAGTTGCAATTGATAAACGCAAAAAATTATGTGTTTTCTGTAACACAATTGTGGCGAGCCCACCTTTTCACCTAAGGTTCTGGACCCATTCTTGATTTCTTTTTGATTAGTTGTTTAGTTTCAGGCAGTAATTGCGAAGGTATTTTCATCCTCTTCATCAGAAGTAGACCCCCTACATTTTTTCTTGTTCTTACCTTTAGCAGTTTCCTCTTATCAGTCCTTGTTCTCATACAATTAACTCTTTTTCTGTTTCAGACTCATTAGATTCAAGAAACTGCTGAAAATCCTGTGTCATCTATCTCTTTTTTTATTATTTCGTTTCCAGCTGTTGTTGTTTCGGAGTTTCCTTGACTGGGGTATCAGTTAGGATGACTGATTTCCAATTTTACTCAACGCAAAATAGTGTGTAAAAGCACCCGAACAACGGCAAGTCTGAATTAGCTTCGAAGCTACAGTAGTGACATTTAGGCTTTCAGATTGTACCGTGTGGAGTAGAATAATCTCCTGTAAACGAACATACATTTATATACTTTCACTTCTAAAAGATAAGCTCTCTAGGAGGGGCAACATTTGAGTAACGAAATTTACTCTCTTTTCAAAAAAATACACATACTAAGAAGTATACTAAACTTGTGAAGTTTGTGAGAGGCTGCACTAGATGATAGTGCTAATAATAATAATAATAATAATAATAATAATAATAATAATGGCGTGTGACGAGGGCCTCCCGTCGGGTAGATCGCTCGCCTGGTGCAAGTCTTTCCATTTGACGCCACTTGTGCGACTTGCGCGTCGATGGGGATGAAATGATGATGATTAAGACAACACAACACCCAGTCCCTAAGCGGAGAGAATCTCCGACCCAGCCGGGTATCGAACCCGGCCGGTAGGATTGACAGTCCGTCGCGCTGACCACTCAGCTACCGGGGGCGAACATGATAGTGCTAATCTGCCATTATTGGTAGCGCTCTAGCAACGTGGTTCCCGAGGAAAGTGGCAGGTAGAGGTGGCCGCGCGTAAATGCACCACGGTGTTCCCGTCCGTCCGCCACACGTCGTAAGGCAGTATGCGGAGTATAGAGACAGATGAAAATTCAGTGAACAATTTAGGGGATGGGCTTTACTGCCCCTAAGACGGCAACAGACCGCGCTCCTCGGCGGCGCGCTCCGCGGTCCTCGGCGGCCGCCACGTCAGATCGGGGCGGACCTTTCCGAAAGCCAGCGGCCGTTGCCGGCTGCCTCCTGAGCGAGCCTCTTGTTAGCCGCCTCATTATACAGGGCATCGGCTGCATCTGAAGACAGCAGGCTAAGGCAAACACTATAAATCATGGTCTCTGCTCGCGGGCGCCTCATTCCCACAAATAAACCCTTTACATGATTACCGGACACAACCGGATGTGATCTGACAAGCAATTTGTGACCCCATCTCTGATCGCTGGGAGAGTATCTCTCCGTCTGTCTGTGGCACTCTGACGACACCGGAACAAGTACTTCTCTGTGGGGTATTTCAGTGACGCCTAGGGCTACCAGTGTAATGACTCTGAAAATACACTACTGGCCATTAAAATTGCTACACCAAGAAGAAATTCAGATGATAAACGGGTATTCATTGGACAAATATATTATACTAGAACTGACATGTGATTACATTTTCACGCTATTTGGGTGCATAGATCCTGAGAAATCAATATCCAGAACAACCACCTCTGGCCGTAATAACGGCCTTGATACGCCTGGGCATTGAGTCAAACAGAGCTTGAATGGCGTGTACAGGTACAGCTGTCCATGCAGCTTCAACGCGATACCTGAGTTCATCAAGAGTAGTGACTGGCGTATTGTGACGAGCCAGTTGCTCGGCCACCATTGACCAGACGTTTTCAATTGGTGAGAAATCTGGAGAATGTGCTGGCCAGGGCAGCAGTCGAACATTTTGTGTATCCAGAAAGGCCCGTAAAGGACCTGCAACAACCGGTCGTGCATTATCTTGCTGAAATATAGGGTTTCGCAGGGATCGAATGAAGGGTAGAGCCACGGGTCGTAACACATCTGAAATGTAACGTTCCCTGTTCAAATTGCCGTCAACGCGAACAAGTGGTGACCGAGACGTGTAACCAATGGCACCCCATACCATCACGCCGGGTGATACGCCAGTATGGCGATGACGAATACACGCTTCCAATGTGCGTTCACCGCGATGTCGCCAAACACGGATGGGACCATCATGATGCTGTAAACAGAACCTGCATTCACCCGAAAAAATGACGTTTTGCCATTCGTGCACCCAGATTCGTCGTTGAGTACACCATCGCAGGCGCTCTTGTCTGTGATGCAACGTCAAGGGTAACCGCAGCTATGGTCTCCGAGCTAATAGTCCATGCTGCTGCAAACGTCGTCGAACTGTTCCTGCAGATGGTTGTTGTCTTGCAAACGTCCCCATCTGTTGACTCAGGGATCGAGACGTGGCTGCACGATCCGTTACAACCATACGGATAAGATGCCTGTCATCTCGACTGCTAGTGATACGAGGCCGTTGGGATCCAGCACGGCGTTCCGTATTACCCTCCTGAACCCACCGATTCCATATTCCGCTAATAGTCATTGGATCTGTACCAACGCGAGCAGCAATGTCGCGATACGATAAACCGCAATCGCAATACGCTACAATCCGACCTTTATCAAAGTCGGAAACGTGATGGTACGCATTTCTCCTCCTTACACGAGGCATCACAACAACGTTTGACCAGGCAACGCCGGTCAACTGCTGTTTGTGTATGAGAAATCGGTTGGAAACTTTCCTCATGTCAGCATGTTGTAGGTGTCGCCACTGGCGCCAGCCTTGTGTGAATGCTCTGAAAAGCTAATCATTTGCATATCGCAGCATCTTCTCCCTGTCGGTTAAATTTCGCGTCTGTAGCACGTCATCTTCGTGGTGTAGCAATTTCAATGGCCAGTAGTGTTTCCCCCAAAACCCGTAAACTAACAAGAATAGATCGTAAAACCACTTTAGACATTTTCTGGCCCATTACATCCCGGCAGTCACTGTTTCTGTAAAATGATCACAGGTCACATATATACCTAATACAACGTAGAAAAACGTGGCAGTGCCGCTGAATGCTGGATTGCCGTTCGTAACCACGTCTACTCGTCATCATTATGTCAGAATCACAAAACTCTTCTGTCTAACCGGCATTACAGTTGCTAAAGCAACTATTTTTCACAAACGCGGAAACCTCTGTGTACTAGTTGCTCACGGGAGAAGAGATGAGGCTAGAGTTTACACTTCTTCTCGAATCCTAGATAATTGTATACAAGTGCAGACGCTTATTGTCTTGGCGACTAGCCAGGCTTTCGCCTACAGTGACTCAAGCAAACAACGAAAAATAGCTGGAAATGCTGAACGGAGTTGCAGCGTAGTACAGTGCATTGTCTATAATCTCTTATGGAAACATGCCTTTGAAGAAAAGAGCTCAGATGGTAAACTGGCACTGAGCAAAGAAGGGAAAGCTGAAAGGTGGAAGGAACGTGTAGAAAGGCTATACAAGGAAAATGAACTTGGGGCAATATCAGAGTAATGGAGGAGTAAGGAAACGAAGACGGGGGATATGATATTGAGAGATGGAACTCAGTCCTAACTGGAAACCAGGCTCCTGGAGTAGGAACCATTCCCTCGGAATTATTCCGCCTCATGTGCAAAATATATGAGGCGGGAGAAATACTCTCAGACTTCAGGTCTTTGGTGTGACGTCATAAGCGAGCGACTGCGTGTGAGATCGCTCTCTAAGTTTTTATATATTTTTAGGTTTCAGATACATATTTTAACGGTTTTTGTGATAATATTTACTATATAAGTGACTTATTAGTGGTTTCTTTATTCACCTCTGCCTTTCTTGTGTTGTGACCTGATATTTGTGAGTGTTTCGTATCGAGCGACGTAACCTCTTACCTGTGTTTACATTCCGCGCTGACCAGTTGCAGCTGTAGCGGCGCATCGAAAGCTAAGTACTAATTAATTGTTTGTGTAATGTGGTTTATTTAGGAACATTAGTAATCTTCAACCGGTGTTTTTTGTGTTTCAGAAGAACCTTTTGGGAACTTTCAGCTTCGTTACTGTGTCATTAGACGTTTGATTCTTTTTCTGTATTAGTCTTTTGTTATATTCACATTTGTTGTTTATTAATACTGTTAGTAATAGTAGTTACTTCCCTTGTAGAGTAAGTTTGTGATTATTGTAGTCAGGCTTTTAACATCTTCTTATAGTAGTAGCGGAACTTAGAAAAAGTAAAATTTTACCATGAGTGAGAAGTGTGGGCTTTGCCGTAGGTTCGTGAGTAGTGGATTGCGGTGTGAGACTTGTTCGAAGTATTTTCACTGGGGGGGAATGCAGTGGGGAAGCCGTGGGCATTCTGGTGAGATCCTCTCCTGGAACTGCAGGTTATGTAGCAAGAGTAAGTTGATAGAGGAGCAGGAGCGTAAGATCTGTGCCATGCAGGTGCAGTTGAAGAACGCACAGGAGGAGCTAGATAGGATGAGGAGGGAGAAGGGCGTTGGGGAATGGGAGCTGGCTGTTGGCAGGAGATCTGCTAGGAGAAGAAGATTTTCAGATAGTTTTACTATTGGTGTTTACAATAGATATGACCAACTGTCAGAGTCTAGTGGAGAGGAATCTCTAGTAGCTGTAGATGTAGGAAGTATGCAGAGGAAGAAGAAGGTTCTGCTGTTAGGTAGTTCTCATGGCAGAGATGTAGGCCAGCAGTTGCAGGAAGTGCTGGGGAGTGAGTACCAGGTCACCAGCATTGTGAAGCCTAATGCAGGATTGGCTCAGGTGACTGTTAACATAGGGGGGTTATGTAGGGATTTTACTAAAGAGGATCAAGTAGTGATTGTGGGTGGGGCTGGTAATAGTATTGATAGGGATGGGGAGTATGACATAGATGGTGACCTGGAAAAGATAGCCACTCAGACTGGCAACACGAATGTGCATTTAGTGGAACTGTTTCAGCGTCACGATCGGCCTCATCTTAATACAGCCGTCAGGCGTAATAACATGAGACTTGGGGATGCGCTGATGACAGAAGGCATGGGTCACATTTCAGTGGTGTCGGTGGAGTCTATCAGCAGGACGGGTTTCAGTAGACATGGCCTGCACCTCAACAGGTATGGGAAGGGGAGGTTGGCAAAGCTTATAGGTGACAGCATAGGTTGGGTTGGTGGGATCACTCATGGGAAAATTTCTGCAGTAGTGGGTGTTAGAGCTGCACCTTTTTTAGATTGAAGTCAGCTGATAGGTATTCCTGCTTAAGGGAAGTCTCTCTAACAAAGGAACCACTTTTGACAAAGCTTAGGTATCCGAGTAATGAGGGAATTAGTACATTTCATCAAAATATACAAGGTATTAGAGATAAAGTTAGTGAACTGCTTATAGATGTTTACTCTGAAATTATTGGTGTATCTGAACACTTCTTAAATAAGGAGATAATTCAGAGGCTTCCTTTACCAGGATACAGGTTGGCTGGCAGCTTTTCGAGGAGCTCTTTGCGGTGTGGGGGAGTAGCCATGTATGTGAAAAACAGCATCCCATTTGAGTCAATTGATGTTTCAAAGTACTGCACTGAAAAGGTGTTTGAATGTTGTGCAGGTGTGGTTAAATTTAACGGAGCTAAACTTCTAACTGTTATTATTTATAGATCCCCAGACTCAGATTTCACAACATTTTTGCTAAAGCTAGAGGAGGTTCTTGGTTAACTTTATAGGAAATACAAAAAGTTAGTTATATGTGGTGACTTCAATATTAATTGTATAAGTGATTGTGCAAGGAAGAGGATGCTGGTAGACCTCCTTAATTCATATAATCTTATGCAAACCGTATTCTTTACAACGAGAGTGCAAGGGAACAGTAGAACAACCATAGACAACATTTTTGTTCATTCCTCATTACTAGAAGGGCATTCTGTTAGCAAAAAGGTGAATGGCCTTTCAGATCATGATGCACAAATTTTAACTGTAAAATATTTTTGTGCTGCAACGCGTGTTAAATATAGTCATCAGCTGTTTAGGAAAGCTGATCCAGTTGCTGTAGAGACCTTTGTAAATCTTATCAAGGAACAAGAGTGGCAAGATGTTTATAGCGCTGATACAGTAGACGATAAATATAATGCTTTTCTCAAGACTTTTCTCGTGCTCTTTGAAAGTTGCTTTCCGTTAGAACGTTCAAAACAGGGTATTAGCACAAGTAGGCAGCCTGGGTGGCTGACTAGAGGGATAAGAATATCTTGTAGAACAAAGTAGCAATTATATCAAAACATTAGAAACAGTCAAAATCTAAATGCAGCAGCCCATTACAAACAGTTTTGTAAGGTGCTTAAAAATGTTATTAGGAAGGCAAAAAGTATGTGGTATGCAGATAGAATAGCTAAGTCTCAGGATAAAATTAAAACCATATGGTCAGTCGTAAAGGAAGTGGCTGGTCTGCAGAGACAGGTCGAGGATATAGAATCAGTGCGTAGTGGGAATATCCGTGTTACTGATAAGTCGCATATATGTACAGTATTTAATAATCACTTTCTGAATATAGCGGGTGAACTAAATAGAAACCTAGTCCCAACAGGGAATCATATAGCGCTCTTAGAAAAAAGTGTTCCGAGACTGTTATCTGAAATGCTCCTCCATGATGCTGACAAGAGGGAGATTGAGTTAATAATTAAATCACTAAAGACCAAGAACTCTCATGGATATGACGGGGTATCTAGCAGAATACTGAAGTATTGTTCAGTGTATGTTAGCCCAGTACTTAGCCATATCTGTAACTTTTCCTTTAGGAGTGGTCGGTTTCCTGACCAATTAAAGTACTCCGTAGTGAAGCCACTTTATAAAAAGGGAGACATTGATAACGTTGACAATTTTAGACCTATTTCTATGCCATCGGTGTTTGCTTAAGTTATCGAGAAGGTTGTATATATAAGGTTACTGGAGCATTTAAATTCACATAATTTGCTGTCAAATGTTCAGTGTGGTTTTAGAAATGGTTTAACAACTGAAAATTCTATATTCTCTTTTCTCTGTGAGGTTTTGGACGGATTAAATAAAAGACTGCGAACGCTAGTTGTTTTCTTTGATTTAACGAAGGCTTTTGACTGTGTTGACCACAAAATATTACTGCAGAAGTTGGACCATTATGGAGTAAGGGGAGTAGCTTACAATTGGTTCGCCTCTTACTTTAAGAACAGAAAGCAGAAGGTAATTCTCCGCAATATTGAGAGTGGTAGTGATGTTCAGTCGCAATGGGGCACTGTTAAGTGGGGCGTTCTCCAAGGGTCGGTGCTGGGGCCACTGCTGTTTCTTATTTATATAAATGATATGCCTTCTAATATTACAGGTGATTCAAAAATATTTCTGTTTGCTGATGACATCAGCTTGGTAGTGAAGGATCTTGTGTGTAATATTGAAACAGTATCAAATAATGTAGTTCATGAAATAAGTTCGTGGATTGTGGAAAATAATTTGATGCTAAATCACAGTAAGACTCGGTTTTTACAGTTTCTAACTCACTATTCAACAAGAACCGATATTTTGATCAGACAGAGTGGGCATATTATAAGCGAGACGGAACAGTTCAAGTTCCTAGGCGTTCGGATAGATAGTAATCTATTGTTGTGGAAAGCCCATGTCCAGGATCTTGTTCAGAAACTAAATGCTGCTTTATTTACCATTAGAACAGTATCTGAAATAAGTGACAGTTCAACACGAAAAGTAGTCTACTTCGCATATTTTCATACGCTTATGTCGTATGGTATTGTTTTTTGGGGTAATTCTTCTGATTCAAAAAGAGTATTTTTGGCTCAAAAACGGGCTGTTCGAGCTATATGTGGTGTAAGTTCGAGAACCTCTTGTCGACCCCTATTCAATAGCCTGGGAATTCTGACATTGCCCTCACAGTATATACACTCCTGGAAGTTGAAATAAGAACACCGTGAATTCATTGTCCCAGGAAGGGGAAACTTTATTGACACATTCCTGGGGTCGGATACATCACATGATCACACCGACAGAACCACAGGCACATAGACACAGGCAACAGAGCATGCACAATGTCGGCACTAGTACAGTGTATATCCACCTTTCACAGCAATGCACGCTGCTATTCTCCCATGGAGACGATCGTAGAGATGCTGGATGTAGTCCTGTGGAACGGCTTGCCATGCCATTTCCACCTGGCGCCTCAGTTGGACCAGCGTTCGTGCTGGACGTGCAGACCGCGTGAGACGACGCTTCATCCAGTCCCAAACATGCTCAATGGGGGACAGATCCGGAGATCTTACTGGCCAGGGTAGTTGACTTACACCTTCTAGAGCACGTTGGGTGGCACGGGATACATGCGGACGTGCATTGTCCTGTTGGAACAGCAAGTTCCCTTGCCGGTCTAGGAATGGTAGAACGATGGGTTTGATGACGGTTTGGATGTACCGTGCACTATTCAGTGTCCCCTTGACGATCACCAGTGGTGTACGGCCAGTGTAGGAGATCGCTCCCCACACCATGATGCCGGGTGTTGGCCCTGTGTGCCTCGGTCGTATGCAGTCCTGATTGTGGCGCTCACCTGCACGGCGCCAAACACGCATACGACCATCATTGGCACCAAGGCAGAAGCGACTCTCATCGCTGAAGACGACACGTCTCCATTCGTCCCTCCATTCACGCCTGTCGCGACACCACTGGAGGCGGGCTGCACGATGTTGGGGCGTGAGCGGAAGACGGCCTAACGGTGTGCGGGACCGTAGCCCAGCTTCATGGAGACGGTTGCGAATGGTCCTCGCCGATACCCCAGGAGCAACAGTGTCCCTAATTTGCTGGGAAGTGGCGGTGCGGTCCCCTACGGCACTGCATAGGATCCTACGGTCTTGGCGTGCATCCGTGCGTCGCTGCGGTCCGGTCCCAGGTCGACGGGCACGTGCACCTTCCGCCGACCACTGGCGACAACATCGATGTACTGTGGAGACCTCACGCCCCACGTGTTGAGCAATTCGGCGGTACGTTCACCCGGCCTCCCGCATGCCCACTATACGCCCTCGCTCAAAGTCCGTCAACTGCACATACGGTTCACGTCCACGCTGTCGCGGCATGCTACCAGTGTTAAAGACTGCGATGGAGCTCCGTGTGCCACGGCAAACTGGCTGACACTGACGGCGGCAGTGCACAAATGCTGCGCAGCTAGCGCCATTCGACGGCCAACACCGCGGTTCCTGGTGTGTCCGCTGTGCCGTGCGTGTGATCATTGCTTGTACAGCCCTCTCGCAGTGTCCGGAGCAAGTATGGTGGGTCTGACACACCGGTGTCAATGTGTTCTTTTTTCCATTTCCAGGAGTGTATTTTCCTTAATGTCGTTTATTGTTAGCAATATTAGCCTATTCCCAAGAGTTAGCAGCTTTCACTCAGTTAACACTAGGCAGAAATCCAATCTGCATGTGGAATGCACTTCCTTGACTCTTGTGCAGAAAGGAGTGCAGTATTCTGCTGCATCCATTTTCAATAAGCTACCACAAGAACTCAAAAATCTTAGCAGTAGCCCAAACTCTTTTAAGTCTAAACTGAAGAGTTTCCTCATGGCTCACTCCTTCTATTCTGTCGAGGAGCACCTGGAAGAGCTAAAAAATTAAGCAAATTCCAGTGTTACATTGTTGATTTTCTTTATTTAAACTTACGACATGTCACCTGAATATGTTTTTTTATATTTCATTTTATCTGTTTCTAATACCGTGTTATAATTTGATGTATTGACACGTTGCATGACCATGGAGACTTCTCCTTAATTTGGTCCCACGGAACAATAAATAAATAAATAAATAAATAAAAAACTTCAAGAAGAATGTAATAATTCCAACTACGAAGAAGGCAGGTGCTGACAGGTGTGGATACTATCGAACCACCAGTTTCTGGTTGCAAAATACCGACACGAATTATTCACAGAAGTTTGGAAAGACTGGAAGACGCCAACCTCGGGGAAGCTAGGTTTGGAGTCCGGAGAAATGTAGGAAAACAGACATTACCGATCCTACGATTTCTGAAGGATGCAAGGATAAAATACCGAGAGTAGAGGGGTATCTATAAGTTTTGCAGACACCAAATCAGCATCTATAAGAGTCGAATAATATGAAAGAAAGCAGTAGTTGAGAACGGAATGAAATAGGAAAGCAACATATAACCGATGTTATTCAATCTCTACATTGCTTTGTAGCAAACAGAGGAGAAATTTCGAAAGGGAATAAATGTTCGGAGAGAAGACATTAAAAAAAAGAATATCAGTTGAATAATGGAATGGATAGTGTCTTCAAAAGAGGTTATAAGATGAATGGTAACAAAAGCAAAACGAGTGTGACGGAATGTAATCGTATTAAATCGGGCGATGCTGCGGGGATTAGAGTAGGAAATTAGACACTAAAAGTAGGATACGAGTTTTGCCGTTTGGGCAGGAAAACGACTGATGGTGGTCGAAATACAGAGGATATAAAATGAGTTCCATGAAAAGCATTTCTGAAAAAGAGTACTTTAACATCTAATATATATTAGAGTAGATTGCCTAGCCTTTGCATATGATCCGGCAATTTTAACTAGCGATATTACCACAGCTCAGAAACAAATTGAAATTCTTAAAGAAGTTGCAGAAAAAGTAGGACTATAAATATCATTCGAAAACCGAAATGTTTGACATGCAACAAACAAGCACAAAGTTTTTGAACACTAAATATGGAAAAATAAGAAAGTTTCTCAGTTTAAATACTTGGAGGAAATCATAAAAGAAAACGGTATGGAAAAAGCTGAAAACGAAGATCGCTGTCAAAAAATGGCAACTGCATTCAGATTAACGCAAAATATTTATAATAAAAAAACACTTTTAAAATTCAGTAAAATTAGGCATTACAGCACTGTAATCAGACCTGAATGTCTTTATGGAGCAGAAAGTTCAATTTTAAACAGAAAGAGGGATATTAAAGAAATTCAAAAGAAAGAAAAATTATTAGGAATATATTAGACCCCAAAATTACTAATGGGGAAACTTAAAGGCTGAGAAGTAAGACGGAAATAGAAGAATAGACAGGCAAACTTGGAAAACGTCGACTTAAAAACATGAGAAAACGTAGTTTTAATTGTAGGGGCACATTAAAAGAATGGTACCCACTAGGTTGACAAAACAAATAGTAGAATTCTACGAAAACAAAAGTAAGGCCAAACCTGAGCCAATTAAATGGATCTCTGCGATTAAAGTGGATCTTAAAGCAGCCGGTATAACTCAGGCAGACGTTACAAATAGTAAAACATTCAGGCGAAAGATATTTGCTTGGAAAGTTGGTCCCAGGGAAATTAGAACACGGACTGGAACACCGTGGTCTGAAGAAAGAAAGAGACTTCATTCTGAAAGGATGGAACACATTTGGACACAAAGGAAGGCCTACCATCAAAAGTGCCATTGATGAATTTTACCTCGCGTGGTCCTATTGGGCCAATACGTGAATAATAATAATAATAAGTTTAAGCGTTAGGAAGTCTTTTCTGAAAGTATTTGTATGAAGAGTAGCTTTGTACTGGAGTGAAATGTGGATGGTTAGCGTTTCAAACTGTGAGAACGGAAGACTTTGAAATGTGGTGCCTTAGAAGAATGCTGCAGATTAGAAATATTGATACAGTAGCTAATGAGGAGGTACTGAATCTAAATGGGGAATAATGGTTCGTTCGATAGGATTCATCCTGCGGCATCAGCGAATCGTCTGTTTGGTAATGAAAGTAAGTCTGGGGATTAAAAATTATAGAGAGAAGCTAATGACCGAATACAGCAAGCAGGTTCAAATGGCTGTAAGTTGCAGTAGTTGTTCAGAAATGAAGGTCAGCACAGCATAGACCAGCACGGAGAGCTGCATCAAAGCATTCTCCGGACTGACAGCTACACTAACAACAGTGAAACATGTTTTATAGTATATTTTAAAGACACGTACTATACTCTTACCTACTGCTGGACAAGCTTACCTCACCGAGGCTATCCTACCATTTTCTTCGCAGTGTCTCTCAACAGGATATACCCTCATCCCATTCCGCAAGAGCGCTGCGCTCTAGAACCTGTCATTTCGCGGTACCGCATCACCTCGAACCGCTTTTTTTCTGCCTCGTGCAACGAAATACTGCGTCACATTTCTTCAAACCTTACGATTAAACGAATAAGAGAACTATAAAATCGGCCGATACGATGTGATTTGTCGCTCTGACGTAATAATTGTTTTTAACATGGACTGGAGATTGATACTAGTTGTCATTAAAGATTGGCTGGCTCTGAGCACTATGGGACTCAACTGCTGAGGTCATTAGTCCCCTAGAACTTAGAACTAGTTAAACCTAACTAACCTAAGGACATCACAAACATCCATGCCCGAGGCAGGATTCGAACCTGCGACCGTAGCGGTCTTGCGGTTCCAGACTGCAGCGCCTTTAACCGCACGGCCACTTCGGCCGGCATTAAAGATTGAATTGGAACAAAAGATGCTATTAATTATATCGATCATTTGCATAGATAATTTCTTGTAGAGGAGTGCTTTGGACACGGGCTGCAACGACGCTTTACAAATTGGCATACTTTGAGACACATGCATTCACGCAAAAAATGTTCAAATGTGTGTGAAATCTTATGGGACTTAACTGTTAAGGTCATCAGTTCCTAATCTTACACACTACTTAACCTAAATTATCCTAAGGACAAACACACACACACACACACACACCCATGCCCGAGGGAGGACTCGAACCTCCGCCGGGATCAGCCGCACAGTCCATGACTGCAGCTCCTAAGACCGCTCGGCTAATCCCGCGCGGCTGCCGGTTGGAAACTTACGTTATGAAGTTTGTGTGGACATGTAAACGACAGCATCTCTGCGGTCTAGGTATAACTGGATAACAACTGACCAGACTAGGAACTTGCGGGAGTGTCCTTTCAATATTACAGCGGAAGCATTACGTTCATAGTTGCCTCGTATTCGATGAGACGCAAAGTGTGGAGGTCATTACCGAACTGAGTGTGACGTAACCGTGTAGGGACAGAGCGCACAGACGACCGCAACATTTCCATCGCGTGCCACCACACACTAACGCCGCACGTGGGCGATGTGAAAAGTGGCTGCGACGCGCTGACTCACAGGAAGCCAGAAATCTTGGAACTATCGGGCATCGCCATCAGTGCAAGCATTGTCATGCCACTCGTGCACTTTCCAGGTTCCGCACTCCCTTTGTTCCTTTGATCTAGATTCTTGAAAATAGTAAGTCAGTGGGTGACAGTACAATCATATTGCTTTGTAACCGTAGGTGACCTCAGACATTCGCACAGAAGTTGGCGAAGGAAATGTCGCGGATGTTGCCACATGTTAGTGCTGAGCTTGAATGTAATACGCGTATTCTTCTTTTTTTGTTTAGGCAGTATCACTAATTATTTTTAAAAATACTGGTTAAGGACGTCATTGCCCTCGAGAGACACATGAATACTCATAGAAATCGGTCGACGGAAATGACTAACTAAATCCAGAGAAGTGAACTTTTTTTGATAAATAGTAATCTTGGATAGAAATGTATTTGAGGTATTGTTAACTGTTAACACATTTATTCACAAACTAAGATGCAGATTTCACTGCACCGCCATTTATAAACACTAGCTGAAACGTAGGGCAGGGAACTATGCGGGTTGTAAAAAAAAAAAGGTATGGCCAGACTTTCAGAAAACATTCTTCACAAGTAGAGGAAAAAATATGTTATATTGATAGGGGTCCGGAAACGTATCTCCACGTTATAGCTCAGTTTCCACAACTTTACAGCTCAGTAATCATCTACTTTTAAAGGAAGCCTCGTCTGTGAACAGCACATATTCGTTAAAGTGAGGATTGACACATTATTGAATGAACCATTCGCAGAAGTGTACCTGTGCAGGAAAATCATTTACATATAGTACCTGCAGATACAGCAGGCTCTCATGAAGCACTCTCCAGTCATGTGGTCAACATTATTTGTTGCAGCGAATTACCTTACGACACAAGGGTTGCCGTCAACTGCAGGAAGACGTTACTCCACCAGCTGAGGTGTGGTCGTCCTTCTAGGCCTCCACTAGTCGGGAGAAATAGGCTTAAACGTCCCATCAGTTACTTCAAACATCATTCTGTCGGGACACCATCATTGTTGAAAACTTCCCCGACGGAAACGTTGAGCGCCACGGTGCTAATCCGTACAGCACTTGAGCATCTGTCAACTTGGAATTTTGTGAGGTGGTCGTGTCATTTTTTATTTTTGTATGTTGTCGATATGCAAGTCAGAGAGAGAGAGAGGAAGTTACGTTACTGTTAAACAATCTCTGGTCTTGTCATGGCGCAGTCTTTGCGTCTGTGCAGTCTGATACATTCTTAGTCGAAGTGTGGAAAGTGATGGGCGTATTCAGTAGTGCCGTGTTGACTTGTGATTGTGTATGTTACATGAAGAAAGACTTACTGTAAAGGACACCAACGATGGAAACGATAAATATGATGTATATATTGAGAGGTAAAAGGAATATAAATTTTGAATTAGAAGTTTGAGGTAAGACTGCAGCACTGTTCACCTAATCGGCTAATCGGAGGAAATGATTATTGGCAGCTAGTTCTCTTTCTCAGAACTGAGAGAAAGACCACCCTGCTTCGAGCTTGTGAATATTGTACCCTTTGCAAATCATTGTTCACTTTGTTAAGATAGTATTGTCAGACCTATGTTATGCATGAAGATTACGCGAAGTTTTACTCTGTATTTTTGAATACATACTTCATTCTAAAATCGTTTTTGTTGAATTTCAGTTCATAGGAGTGGTTTACTCTCCCCATTCCACTGTTTAAAGGTTATAATTACGCGTTACCACATTGCACCATGTGGTATGCAACAGTTTGAATAACTATTTAAAAATATAAATCTAGATTAGCCGCTGCCTGCATACTTTTTCCTGTTGTGCTTTCGAGAAATCTGCAACAATGTTGTCCGGACGCAAGGTAACTGGAAATTTTGATTAGTGCCAGATAACTGTTTTACTTCAGTTGCGCATTTAAAAATGGTTCAAATGGCTCTGAGCACTATGGGACTCAACTGCTGAGGTCATTAGTCCCCTAGAACTTAGAACTAGTTAAACCTAACTAACCTAAGGACATCACAAACATCCATGCCCGAGGCAGGATTCGAACCTGCGACCGTAGCGGTCTTGCGGTTCCAGACTGCAGCGCCTTTAACCGCACGGCCACTTCGGCCGGCTGCACATTTAATATTAAGACAAGTTGTACTCACGTAAATTACAGTTCAATGCAAATTAGGTTCTGTTTAGCCAAAATTAGTATACGACTTTAAGTTCGATAACAGTTTGTGGGTACGTAGTTTTTTAATACATAGATTTACATAGATTTTTATAGAGTGCCAGGTAAACTTGGCCTAAATTATATAAAAAGACAAATTTAGTGGGAGGTTACAATTTGAATACACTTCCATTGCACTGTACTGGAAACAAAGTCCATGATAAACACTAAATAGTTGATGCTACGTGCTTGATGCTACTAGAACAATGAAGCTAGTCGCATGCCAACGGAAGCAATGAAGTAAGTAATATTGTAACTGTTTTGTTTGTTTTGTTTTGTTTACTGGTCTTCTGTTCTTGACTTTCGTATCTGTATGTATTGTAATGTGAACGTTCTGCCCACTGAACAATGCAAGTAATGTGCTTACATAAACGCTGTCTGATGAAAAGAGTCGCCGGACCCCATCTGAAATTATGTAAACTGTATTGCAATTAACTTTTATCAAGAGTAATTAGAAAACTTAAAACGGTATGCTAAAGAAGCTATCCTGTGAAATAACCTTATTGTGCCCTGACGGCGATAGTACGTTGGCCCTAACAAACTTTCGTTACTTACGATGTGCTAACGGAAACTCGGTACTGTTCAAAGCTATGAATGTCAGAATGCAGCGCTGCAGCAAACCAGCTGTAGAAAACTTTGCCCACCTGCAGTGCAAGGGAAAGCAACTATGCTAGACACATCATACTTTAAGGTTCGATCAACTATGTTCCGCTAACTGTTGTGCGAAAGTACACGATTACAAAATATAGTTATTGGGAGGGGGAGGGGGGGGGGGGGAGGACGGTGAAAGATACAGAACTTGCTGAACGATATAGAAGGAACTAGCATTTAAAAACTGTACCATGAAACTGACTTTGATCAATTACAAAAATCGGTACAAAATTCACTTCCTATAAAAAAAAATTGGTGTGTCATGTAATACGTTAATGTAGAGGTAAAGAAGTGGTAGATCTATGGCTCTGAGCTCAAACCATATCAGCAGATAATGCTGTTTAATCTTGTCTCAGTAATCAAACTAACCGACCGTAATCAATACAGAAAAACATACTAAGTATTTGCCTTTCACAAACACACCATAAATTATGCGCGAGCAAGCAATGCAGAGACAACTTTACTTGAATATATTCACATTTCTAAAATCAATTCCCACAAAGCTATATTTCTAAAAATCAACATCCTCTGCGCTTACATCTCTGTGCTCTGCTGGTTACTCCCAGACCGCTCAGCAGCGTGAATAAACAACACCAGACTCTCACTCACTTAATACTCTCGAATACTACACAGGCAGCGATAATACTGACAACCGCAGGTCACATTGCTTATACAGAGAATCTCTGTGGTGTAACAGAGCGACAATTAAAGAATCTGTCTGAAAAATATCCAGTGTATAAATATGAAATGTGACTCATCGAATAAAGAGATCTCACATCACTCTCACCGAGTACCAAAAATTAGTTAGAAACTATGCAAGTTTCAACATTACCTTTGTTCAATTGGAATAGCAAACACTGGCAGTTAACTTAAGAACTACAACTTAATGTACATTATAACCAAATGCAAACAAGAAAGTATACCGAACATTTCAGGCAAGAAAGCCGACCGGTGTGGCCGAGCGGTTGGAACAGCGCGACCGCTACGGTCGCAGGTTCAAATTATGCCTCGGGCATGGATGTCTGTGATGTCCTTAGGTTAGTTAGGTTTAAGTAGTTCTAAGTTCTAGGGGACTGATGACCTCAGAAGTTAAGTCCCATAGTGATCGGAGCCATTTGAACAATTTTGAGTCAGGCAAGAAAACGTATTTTGCAGTGCTAATACGTTCTGTTTGTGTGTGTTTGCCGGGAATAATGCGATGGGAAGTAGAAAATGAGCTCTGCCATGGAAATAAAGGGTTTCCGGAACCATGTCCCTGTAACTCTTTTTATTCGTCTTCGTGTGAGGAATGTTTCCTTTATGCTTCACTATACCTTCTTGTTATACTCTGTATCCGTCGGACCTTCAAAGATGCATGTACACAGTAACTAACATAATGTGTTGCCTCGCCCACCATGTCCAACATGCACTGCAACCTCTTCCGCTGTTTCCACATCGCTGAGAAGAATATCAGAGTATAGCGCGCCGTCAACGGAGACGTGAGACAGGCGCATTGGCCAGGCGGCAGCCGTAGTGTTTTTCAGAGACAGCGTCTGCGACTAATGCGGCAACTCTTTCTCACCGCATCTTATAAAACACTTTGGCTCGAAGCACAGTCAGAAGGTTGTAGAAATCGCAACAGTCTTTGATGTCAAGAATTATCTTATATTCTACACTACTGGCCATTAAAATTGCTACACCAAGAAGAAATGCAGATGATAAACAGGTATTCATTCGACAAATATATTATACTAGAACTGACAAGTGATTACATTTTCACGCAGTTTGGGTGCATGGATCCTGAGAAATCAATACCCAGAACAACCACCTCTGGCCGCAATAACGGCCTTGAAACGGATGGGCATTGAGTCAGACAGAGCTTGGATGGCGTGTACAGATACAGCTGCCCATGCAGCTTCAACACGATAGCACAGTTCATCAAGAGTAGTGACTGGCGTATTGTGACGAGCCAGTTGCTCGGTCACCAGTGACCATACGTTTTCAATTGGTGAGAGATCTGGAGAATTTGCTAGCCAGGGCAGCAGTCGAACATTTTGTGTATCCAGAAAGGCCCGTACAGGACCTGCAACATACGGTCGTGGATTATCCTGCTGAAATGTAAGGTTTCGCAGGGCTAGAATGAAGGGTAGAGCCACGGGTCGTAACACATCAGAAATGTAACGTCCACTGTTCAAAGTTCCGTCAATGCGAACAAGAGGTGACCGAGACGTGTAACCAATGGCACCCCATACCATCACGCCGGGTGATACGCCAGTATGGCGATGACGAATACACGCTTCCAATGTGCGTTCACCGCGATGTCGCCAAACACGGATGCGGCAATCTTGATGCTGTAAACAGAACCTGGATTCTTCCGAAAAAATGACGTTTTGCCATTCGTGCACCCAGGTTCGTCGTTGAGTACACCATCGCAGGCGCTCCTATCTGTGATGCAGCGTCAAGGGTAACCGCAGCAATGGTCTCCGAGCTGATAGTCCATACTGCTGCAAACGTCGTCGAACTGTTCGTGCAGATGGTTGTTGTCTTGCAAACGTCACCATGTGTTGACTCAGGGATCTAGATGTGGCTGCACGATCCGTTACAGCCATGCGGATAAGATGCCTGTCATCTGGACTCCTAGTGATACGAGGCCGTTGGGATGCAGCACGGCGTACCGTATTACCCTCCTGAACCCACCGATTCCATATTCTGCTAACAGTTATTGGGCAACGCGAGCAGCAATGTCGCGGTACGATAAACCGCAATCGCGATAGGCTACAATCCGACCTTTATCGAAGTCGGACACGTCATGGTACGCATTTCGCCTCCTTACACGAGGCATCACAACAACGTTTCACCAGGCAACGCTGGTCAACTTATGTTTGCGTACGAGAAATCAGTAGTAAAGAAAACTTACGTTTTTAGGCAAAAATGGAAAAGTTAGAATATGTTTTTGTACCAGTATATTAATATAGGCCGACCTGAGGATAAACACAATTGATTGAAACTAGTAAGGGAAAAAATAGACGTCTTGCTATCAAAGACTGATGGAATTTGTACCTCTAGCTGTTCCGTGTGAATACCCGGGTCTACGTCCATGTCCCGTTAGGTACGACCCTTACCTGTATGGGAGTCCGTCCCGCCTCCGCTGCCACTCGCCTACTTCTCACTGCTGCTCTTGGCGCGTGCTCCTTAGTCCAAGAAATCTTGATCGACTCGAACTGTCCTTTGCGAACCCTTTCTCTTGATTTTCTGCATACATTTATGTGTACCTGTTAAATACCGAGTACCAAGCACCAGTGAATACGTCTTTTCCTTCCGTCATTTGCGAATGTAGGCTACGTCGTGCTAAGACGTTGCACACACACACGCGTACTGGCTCATAATGCAGAGGTAATTCCTAGAGCTGAACCAGGCAAACGTTTTACCTAAGGAGGAAGCGCAATGGTTGAGTCAATAGATTCGAATTTGGGAGAAACTGAACTCAAATCCCGGTTCCGCCACCTTCATTTAATTTTTCTGTGGGTTTCTTAAACTGTTAAAGATCATGTCACGATTGTGCCTTTCAAAAAGAACACCGCTGATTTCCTCTCGTATCCTTGTTCCAGCTGTGCTATTGCTCCGTCTCTGATCTCATCGCCAGTGAGAAGCCATACCTTAATCCTCATTCCTCTTACAGTCGTCATTTAACCAGAGCCAAACTAAGTGTTTGCTGAACCATTCGTCGAATGAGCCGACGAAGTCGCTCTTGTACTTTAGAGCCCAGTTTCAATTCTTTTCCAGCAGCTGTGGGCAACAGATCCATTTGTGGACACAGGAGCACACTGACAAAAGGAAAACCACAGCGGTTCATAGTGACTTTGCTGACAGTAACTTAAGGACGGAAGTAATCTTCACATGCTGTGTGCCAGGTAACATATCTCGATAAAACCTGGGCCATACATAGAAAGAACTGCTGCACGTGTACGGAAGGTTCAAAATGGCTCTGAGCACTATGGGACTCAACTTCTGAGGTCATTAGTCCCCTAGAACTTAGAACTAGTTAAACCTAACTAACCTAAGGACATCACAAACATCCATGCCCGAGGCAGGATTCGAACCTGCGACCGTAGCGGTCCTGCGGTTCCAGACTGCAGCGCCTTTAACCGCACGGCCACTTCGGCCGGCTGTACGGAAGGTAACTGAAAGAAATGAGCAATGATACAAACAGAAAGGTGGCGCTTTTATTCAAAGGCAATAATTACATCAAAGCCACCGCGATTTATGATGGCCCCTGGACATTAGAAACAGCAGGACACGATGCTTCACAGAATATGTGACCACGGACAGCAGTGCTAGCCACGACACTGATAATGAATTCTTGTCTTAGGACGTTGCGTTCCTCCACCAGCGCGATTCCAACTACTGATTGGTCGTTGGTGCATGTGGAGGTGTTGTAATACCTCACACGTGTCGAAGGGATTGAAGTTGGGGGAACGGGCAGGTCAATCCGTTCGCCCAATGTCCTCTTATTCCAAGAGCTCCTCCACCTGCCTAGTTCGCTGGAGTCGCACATGCTCATCTATAAAAATTAAATCAGGGCCAAGTGCACCCCTAGAAAGAGACGTATGGGGAAGGGGTGCAGTGTACAATGATGTTGACCAGTGAGTGTACCGTCCTTGCCGCAGTGGATACACCGGTTCCCGTGAGATCACCGAAGTTAAGCGCTGTCGGGCGTGGTCGACACTTGGATGGGTGACCATCCAGGCCGCCATGCGCTGTTGCCATTTTTCGGGGTGCACTCACCCTCGTGATGCCAGAGGAGCTACTCGACCGAACAGTAACGGCTTCGGTCAAGAATACCATCATAACGACCGGGAGAGCGGTGTGCTGGCCCCACGTCCCTCCTATCCGCATCCTCCACTGAGGATGACACGGCGGTCGGATGGTCCCGGTAGGCCACTCGTGGCCTGAAGACGGAGTGAGTGTACCGTGTCCAAAGATAGCGAGATCAATACGACCATGTAACATTATATCTCCACACACCATAATACCTGGACCACAAAAATGATCATGTTCGCAATGCTGGACGTATCTTCCACGCGGCGAGAGATGCTCTGAGGAACACTGTCGAACATGATAGTTCTGGTGATCACTTGTTACGATAGGGGAGGCAAAATGTTGCATGGGCGTGGTGACCTTTAAATCTCTGCACATGGTACACAAACCGGTCTAGGTTATTGCCACACTGTACTTCATCCCCACGTGCGCGACCGCATCGAACATCGCAGGTGGGAGAGCTCTTGGAACTAGCGCATATTCGACGAATGGGCTGACCTGTCCGCTAGCCCGACGTACATCTCGTCGAATACATGTGGGATGAATTGGATAGAGGTATTGCGGCACTTCCACGTGTATCCAGCAGGTGTCAATTGCGCTGGTGCAGGAATGGAACACTGCACCGCTAGATATCCTTACCAACATTGAGGCCCCCATGGGAACACTTTGCAGACAGTGCACAGATGTTTGTTGTGATCTCACACCTTATTAAGAACCATGATCCTCCTTTTGTAATGTCCAGGGCACCATCATGAATCAAGATGATTTCAGTGTGATTATTGTCTTTGTGTAAATACACTCCTGGAAATTGAAATAAGAACACCGTGAATTCATTGTCCCAGGAAGGGGAAACTTTATTGACACATTCCTGGGGTCAGATACATCACATGATCACACTGACAGAACCACAGGCACATAGACACAGGCAACAGAGCATGCACAATGTCGGCACTAGTACAGTGTATATCCACCTTTCGCAGCAATGCAGGGTGCTATTCTCCCATGGAGACGATCGTAGAGATGCTGGATGTAGTCCTGTGGAACGGCTTGCCATGCCATTTCCACCTGGCGCCTCAGTTGGACCAGCGTTCGTGCTGGACGTGCAGACCGCGTGAGACGACGCTTCATCCAGTCCCAAACATGCTCAATGGGGGACAGATCCGGAGATCTTGCTTGCCAGGGTAGTTGACATACACCTTCTAGAGCACGTTGGGTGGCACGGGATACATGCGGACGTGCATTGTCCTGTTGGAACAGCAAGTTCCCTTGCCGGTCTAGGAATGGTAGAACGATGGGTTCGATGACGGTTTGGATGTACCGTGCACTATTCAGTGTCCCCTCGACGATCACCAGTGGTGTACGGCCAGTGTAGGAGATCGCTCCCCACACCATGATGCCGGGTGTTGGCCCTGTGTGCCTCGGTCGTATGCAGTCCTGATTGTGGCGCTCACCTGCACGGCGCCAAACACGCATACGACCATCATTGGCACCAAGGCAGAAGCGACTCTCATCGCTGAAGACGACACGTCTCCATTCGTCCCTCCATTCACGCCTGTCGCGACACCACTGGAGGCGGGCTGCACGATGTTGGGGCGTGAGCGGAAGACGGCCTAACGGTGTGCGGGACCGTAGCCCAGCTTCATGGAGACGGTTGCGAATGGTCCTCGCCGATACCCCAGGAGCAACAGTGTCCCTAATTTGCTGGGAAGTGGCGGTGTGGTCCCCTACGGCACTGCGTAGGATCCTACGGTCTTGGTGTGCATCCGTGCGTCGCTGCGGTCCGGTCCCAGGTCGACGGGCACGTGCACCTTCCGCCGACCACTGGCGACAACATCGATGTACTGTGGAGACCTCACGCCCCACGTGTTGAGCAATTCGGCGGTACGTCCACCCGGCCTCCCGCATGCCCACGATACGCCCTCGCTCAAAGTCCGTCAACTGCACATACGGTTCACGTCCAAGCTGTCGCGGCATGCTACCTGTGTTAAAGACTGCGATGGAGCTCCGTATGCCACGGCAAACTGGCTGACACTGACGGCGGCGGTGCACAAATGCTGCGCAGCTAGCGCCATTCGACGGCCAACACCGCGGTTCCTGGTGTGTCCGCTGTGCCGTGCGTGTGATCATTGCTTGTACAGCCCTCTCGCAGTGTCCGGAGCAAGTATGGCTCTGAGCACTATGGGACTCAACTGCTGTGGTCATCAGTCCCCTAGAACTTAGAACTACTTAAACCTAACTAACCTAAGGACATCACACACATCCATGCCCGAGGCAGGATTCGAACCTGCGACCGTAGCAGTCGCACGGTTCCGGACTGCGCGCCTAGAACCGCGAGACCACCGCGGCCGGCCCGGAGCAAGTATGGTGGGTCTGACACACCGGTGTCAATGTGTTCTTTTTTCCATTTCCAGGAGTGTATATCATTTCTGTTCGTCTCATTGCGTACTGGTTTCACTTATCTTCTGTACTATACAGATCTTTCTATGCGTTGTCCAAGTTTCATGGAGCTATGTTACTTGGCAGTGACATCATGCAAAAGCTACTTTCGTCCGTAAGCTTTGCACACCGGTGTTATTAATAATGAGCGTGTACATCCAAGTACTTGGTGCGACGAGTGGCGACGGGGACAAATTTGTCGTAATCTGCTTAATAGGTAGTAGTATTACTAAGCAGATGGTGCTAAATGTGAAGCATGACTAAGGAAATAACTGGCTAAGTAACTGATTTTTTTTCACTGTATGATTATAACACTTCTATATATTTTACTTTGATTTGAGTGAACCGTATATTTTAATCGTATCCTCTTATGTATATACATAAGATGCTGGGGCCGTGGTGCAGCACTTTTTGAAGAAAAAAAAACAAAGAAAAAACACAATGCTGCCCTGTTAGAGTATTGGATAAACATCGTGGAATTGACGAGAACGTGGAAATCAGATGCAAGTTTACAGAGTTTTCTTCAACTTTGTCGTGTAGAATTCGTTGATGACCCGTCCACAAACAGTTCGCGTCCAACTAGTGTTCGATATTAGCGTAACACATTGTTAGCCGAACGTCTGTATGTGTCGATAGTAGTTGAATGCCGCCTTCCTATAACCAGCCTAATCCGTACAAGCGAATTTGAGTTTTGTGCCTTTTATTCACAAAGATCACTTTTCATTCTGCTAGTTACATGTCATACAAAGTGTACCTGATATAAGCTTCAGAAGTACATGGGAATTGTGTAAGGAAATGTGCCAGACTGCGTAGTAGTAGCTGCTTCTGTACGACACACCACTGGCTGGGGGAGAGTCTGGATTTACTGAGAGTCAACATTTTGTGGGTGGGAATAGGTTGACATCTCGGGTGACTGGCGAAGATGAATCTATCAGTATCGGATACTTCCGGAGCGTGTTGGTTAGGATCTGAACTGCATTAAAGTTCTCTCCGTTCGATATAGTTGTTCATTTTGTTGTTATTGTTATTTTTGTTGTTTAATATCGTGATATCGTTAAAGGTAATATTTATTGGTAGTATTTTACCGTAAGTTTCTTGATTTTTTTTCTCAGTTCTTGTTTTATGATGATAATATCCAATGTAGGAGCATTAATCGTCGAAGTTGTAGTAGCAGCTCCATATTACGCAAGTCAGAATATGTTCTATAATTCATGTTGCCTCTAGTCATAAACATATGATAATAGTTCAATGGCTCTAAGCACTATGGGACTGAACATCTGAGGTCGTCAGTCCCCTAGAACTTAGAACTACTTAAACCTAACTAACGTAAGGACATCACACACAGTCATGCCCGAGACAGGACTCGAACCTGCGACCGTAACAGCAGCGCGGTTCCGGACTGAACCGCCGAGAACCGCTCGACCACAGCGGCCAGCCAAACACATCACATTCTCCCCACTTATTACGGTACTCCCTGACAGACACTAAGCACATAAATTCTAATGCTGAAAACTAATTTGTCTCGTGACTGGTATTATGAGAAAATATGCACCCGATTTACCTTGCGAAATACCACGAGTACATCTTATTTCTGTGCAGTCAACTATTTCAGTTTGTCAGATGCAGAGGTAGTGTGCCCCATAATTTCATCTTAATTACTGCTGTGCGGATGAACATGAGAAGATGCGTGTGATATGCTGAACCCCTCTACAGATTGAAGTTGATCGATGTGAGTCAACAAGGCAAGAATACTTTGCTTTGAGAAATTTACGGGTAAATGTGCTTGCTACCTAATAGTTGGTCTTGACATGGTATGTGTAATAAAACAAGGATCGTTAGCGTTTCTGTTGGGTATTCCAGTAATTGCGGTAAAGAATTTGGAAGCTGGAACTGTAATTTGCGTTTCTGCAGAAACGACTTGAATATTACGCGCTTTATCGGCATAATTTATTCCCAGCCATTAGTGGCGGGGCGAACAAAATTGCTTTCTTACATTAGTTAAAAGACTCTCTGACGTCTCTCATCGTCGTTGTCAGATTACAAATAATTACCAGCAATATAGCCTCCATTCCTGAATCTCTCCAAATTCTATTTTCATTTTGTAATAATCAGCAATTGTACGAGGGCCGTTCAATTGGTAATTCAACACATTTTTTTGTCTGAAAGCCAAAAGGTTTTATTCAGGATTCCAATACACCATGTTATGCCCCACTTCTTTGGCTACAAAAACCTACTTTTCAAGTTAATCTCCATACATTGCGACGGTCTTATCCCAAAAAAAATGGTTCAAATGGCTCTGAGCACTATGGGACTTAACATCTGTGGTCATCAGTCCTCTAGAACTTAGAACTACTTAAACCTAACTAACCTAAGGACATCACACACATCCATGCCCGAGGCAGGACTCGAACCTGCGACCGAAGCGGTCACGCGGTTCCAGACTGAAGCTCCTAGAACCGCACGGTCACACCGGCCGGCGGTCTTACCCCATCTTACAGAGAGGGCCTGTATGTCCGCATGCTGCCTCTCTATTGGTCAACGTCGGAGCCAACATGTTGCTGCTTCAATCACCTCCCCATCATTCACGTATTCATTGGGCCAAACAAAAGGTGTTAGATCCAGTTACACGACGGGAGTTAGCTGGACTTGTTACCGTTACAGGTCGTCCAGATCGTTCCCCATACCTAACTCCTCTGGACTTTTACCTGTGGGGAACACTAAAGGACATCGTTTATCGACAAAAGCCAGGCACATTGGATGAATTTAAAGAATCCATCGTACATTCATGTGCAAAAACCCAACTGAACACGTTGCAGTCAGTAGTTCGTGCTGCAGTTCGGCGGCATTGTTTGTGTGTGGATGTTAATGGTGACCATTTCGAACACCTACAGTGATATCTTTAAGTTGGACTTTAAGCTACACTGTCACCAAAAATGAGACAACTCCGTCGATTAGTTTGGTTCAAATAGTTCAAATGGCTCTGAGCACTATGCAACTCAACTTCTGAGGTCATCAGTCGCCTAGAACTTAGAGCTAATTAAACCTAACTAACCTAAGGACATCACACACATCCATGCCCGAGGCAGGATTCGAACTTGCGACCGGAGCGGTCGCTCGGTTCCAGACTGTAGCGCCTAGAACCGCACGGCCTCTCCGGCCGGCTATTAGTTTGCAAGTTATGGACTTTTAAACAGGGGACACATTTTTGTGGACCCCTCTGTATTATTATTGACACTGTGAAATGCTTTCTAAGGACCTCGTTTAGTTGAAAATGTATGTGAAATCTTGTGGGACTTAACTGCTAAGGTCATCAGTCCCTAAGCTTACACACTACTTAACCTCCGCCGGGACCAGCCGCACAATCCATGACTGCAGCGCCTTAGACCGCTCGGCCTCGTTTAGTATTCAAATAAAAAAAATGAAATGAGGACAAGAAAGATACGAGTCCAGAATTGCTGCCTTACAATGACTGTCAATCTGGATGGTATAGGGAACCTCGTATCAAATTATAGTTTAGATTGCTTTGGAAGCTCTTCGATCAAATAAAGCAGAAGTCGTAGATAATAACGCTTCAGAATTTCTAAAACTGTTGGGAGAAGTGGCAAACAAACGTTATTCAATCTATGAAAGTGCGGGTGTACCATCATACTTTGCGGAAACCGTTAACCATACAACGCAAGTAAGAGCGAGAAATATCGCACAGGCAGCTTACCAGAGCATGGATCCAAGCTACTGACGAGAATAGTGTACAAGAGACCGAAAAAGAAAATTGAGAATGTGTCAGATGGCAATCAGTTTGGCTTTAAGACTCATAAAGGCTGAAAATTAACAGAAGTGGCGTTGCGCTTGACAATGAAAGTGAAACAGCGAAAATTAATCGTTTTCGACCTAGAAAAGGCGTTGGACAATAGATGTTTCTGAGAGTCTATTAGAAAAGAAACTGTTAACACTCCCTCCTTTCATCATAAGCTTCGGTCATTATAGAGTAGGCAAAGTAGTTGAGGGAGAGCGCCCTGCACAGCGGCTGGCGGACCACCCAGGTGGCGGGGACGTGCGGCCGGTCCAGACGGCGCGTCGGCAGAGGCAGCGCCCGGGACCTGGACCGGTCGGCCGGCCTGCGGTGCGCTGGCGCTGTGCTGAGCACCCATCGGGGCCTTGAGGCGCGCAGCCCGGCGCGGCCCCCTCTGCATTTGCGTACAAATGTCGCCCCGCGCCAGCACTGCGCCTCGCCTCTTACCGGCGATCTGCGCTTCCTTTAACGTGAGCCTGCCGCCGCGCCGGTACTGCTTTCCACGCCACGGTGCCGTTGCGGAACATGCACTTCAGTCAGGTGACCACGTAGTTAAGTTTTCTGAAACTACAGTTTTAAGTGCTACCACGAACTATTATCCACGACTGTATAGGGATGCTATTGAAATTTATAAACATGAAGATAATTTTAATAGAAAAGAAGAGGCCTTGAAATTAAGCGAGATATGGACAGTGGCGTTACAGAGTCGATAAGTGATTTTTATCTATGACGGACTATTAACGATAGTTACATTATATCTTTGACTAGTTTTCTCTCTGCTACTATGTGCAACCTAGACCACGCCCACTTTCCTCGGTATTTAGGCCGCTCTCCGACGCCCGACTCGTCAGTCGGCAGGTCTCAGCAGGATCAGTCATACCTCTGAAGATGTCCAACGTAGTATTGGACGAAGCGTTGGGACCACGGCCATATAACCCGGAAGAATTATCAACAACAGTACCATCCGGTCGTGAAAGCCTTCATTGTATGATTTCTCAGGACGGTCTCACTGTCCTACAAGATTGCCACTTAGTGATAATTTCAAATGCTAGTGAAAAATTCCGAAAAACCATCTCTATTCTTGATCCAGAATGTGATGGAGTAGGCCTACTTTCCAAAAGAAAGTTCTTCCCATGTCGTACGAAAAAAATAAATAAAAACTAACTTTACAATAAATTTCGAATAAAAATATTTTCTTAGTTCAACCTGTGGAAAAAAAAAACAGAGCCACTGACATATTTGGACCAAAAAAATAATGCATCAACATTACTCGTGTTTATACGTTTTTAAGAGCCAAAGAAACTGATACAGCTGCCTGATATCGTGTGGGGCCCTCGCGAGCACGCAGAAGTGCGGCAACAATACGTGACGCGGACTCGATTAATGTCTCAAGTGGTGCTGGAGGGAACTGACACCACGAATCCTGCGGGGTTGTCCATCAATTCGTAAGACAAAGACGGGGGGGGGGGGGGGGGGAGAATCTCTTTCGAATAGCACGTTGCAGGGCATCCCAGATGTACTCAATGACGTTCATGTGTAGGGAATTTAGTGGCCAGCGGAAGTGTTTAAACTCAGAAGAGTGTTCCTGGAGCCACTATGTAGTAATTCTGGACGTGTGGGGTGTCGCATTGTCCTTCGCAATTGCCCAAGTCCGTCGAAATGCACAGTGGACATGAAAGGATGCAGGCAATCAGACAAGATGCTTACGTAGGTGTTTCCTGTGAGAGCCGTATCTAGACGTATCAGGGGTCCCATATCACTCCAACTGCACACACCCGACACGATTACAGAGCCTCCATCAGCTTGAACAGTCCCCTACTGACATGCAGGGTCCATGGATTCATGAGGTTGTCTCCATACCTGTACAAGTCCATCCGTTCGATACAATTCGAAACGATACTCGTCCGACCAACAACATGTTTCCAGTAATAAACAGTCCAATGTCGGTGTTGAGGCATCAAGGGTACACGAAAAGGCCTTCGGCTCCGAAAGGCCATATCGATGATGTTTCGTTGAATGATTCGCACGCTGATACATGTTGATGGCCCAGAACTGAAATCTGCAGCAATTTGCGGATGGATTGCACTTCTGTCACCTTGAACGACTCTCTTCAGTCGTCGCTCGTCCCGTTCTTGCACGATCTTGTTCCGGCCGCAGCAATGTCGGAGATTTGATGTTTTCCTGATTCCTGATGTTCAAAATGGTTCAAATGGCTCTGAGCACTATGGGACTCAACAGCTGTGGTCATCAGTCCCCTAGAACTTAGAACTACTTAAACCTAACTAACCTAAGGCCATCACACACACCCATGCCCGAGGCAGGATTCGAACCTGCGACCGTAGCAGCAGCGCGGCTCCGGACTGGAGCGCCTAGAACCGCACGGCCACCGCGGCCGGCTCCTGATGTTCGCAGTACACTCGTGACATGATCGTACGCGAAAATCCCCACTTCATCGCTACCTCGGTGATGCTGTGTCCCATCACTCGTGCGCCGACTATAACACCACGTTCAAACTGATTTAAATCTTGATAACCTGCCATTGTAGCAGCAGTAACCGATCTAACAACTGCGTCAAACACTTGTTGTCTTGTACAGGCGTTGCCGACCGCAACGCTGTATTTTGCTTGTTTACATATCTTTGTATTTGAATACGCATGCCTATACCAGTTTTTTTTTTTTTTTTTTTTTTTTTTTTTTTTTTTTTTTTTTTTTTTTTTTTTTTTTGGCGCTGCAGTGTAGATGGGTGCGATACATACTTTATCATGAAAACGTAGAAGTATTCAGAGGTAAAAAATATCGTACCAGGTGTGAAACTATTCCGCTTGTGTGACGAAAAATATCTTGGGTGATGAAATTGCGTTGTGCTGGACCTTGCAGAATCTTCCAGCGAGAAAGTTGTTAAAAGCTATGAAATTAGTTTTGGTAACATCTGAGAGATTACTATTGTATCGTGTGATTTGCGAACGCATTTTATTTGCGAGAGACTTCGTGCGCGATAGTACGAGACGAGTGGGATGCTGCCACTAGGATTTTACTTCGGCTCGCCTTAATACGATGGAGAATATTCCATAATCCCATCCACGAAAAGAATTATTTTGCATCTCAGGTCAATATTTCCGTTGAAGACAAGCAAAATAATTTTTATAAGTAGTTTTGTGTAGCCCAGGGTTTATCGAAGTATTCTACAAGACTATTGTCCTCAGCACGCATCAAGTGCATTTTACACAAAATTTCGTTCTCGCTACTGCAATGTCTCTGCATTCAATTAAATTTTTTTGTCCATCGTCATTCTTTCTGAACCAAAAGTGAGCGGAGAAGGCAAAGAGTGGAGGTCTCTGAGCCAGAATAATTAATTATTTAACAGAGATCGCCCTGTATTCTTTCTGCCGCTAGATACTCTGTCGTAATATCCAAGTACATTTGTACAAACGAGCTCCTTGTTGAAATGATCAAATTATGCAGATTTTTGTTCTCATGTACATTCTATTCTCAGATAATCGAAACAAATGTTCACACCTGCAGATTCTGCCGAAGTAACTGATCTGCTAATACTGCCTTCAGAAGTTTTGGAAATACCGCAGGCTTTTGCTGTAGCCGGCTGATGTGACCGAGCGGTTCTAGGCGCTTCAGTCCGGAACCGCGCTGCTGCTACGGTCGCAGGTTTGAATCCTGGCTCGGGCATGGAGGTGTGTGATGTCCTTAGGTTAGTTAGGTTTAAGTAGTTCTAAGTCTAGGGGACTGAAGACCTCAGATGTTGAGTCCCATAGTGCTTAGAGCCATTTGAATTAACCTTTTGCTGTAAGTTTATGAATTTGCAGAAAATTTATATTGCTTCTGGCTTCTTAACTGTTGATCAGATCAGTAATTAACTTCAGTACGTTCGATACGAAGATATTAGATTCTTTTCGAGTATCTTTTCGAGTATCTTTTCGCCCATCCTGTACACTACCCGGAGTAGAACTACACGTAGGCCCTTGCTCCTGCATTTCGCTCGCTGCCAGACACAGAAGACTGAAACTCCACGAAAACACTGAACATTCAGTTGACGATCACCTACGGCACTGTCAACAGTCTACTTGTGGAACAAAATTGTTAGGCTGGCGAATCACAGCTCTTAACGCCGGCGGACTGTCGGGAGCGGGTCTGACCTCGAGATGCTTGTTTTCATAAGTTCACTCAGCTGACAAGTGATTGCGGTTTGCTTTTAGAAATGTAAAGTCAACAGTGACTTTTATTGTTGGTAAAGGAGGCAAGAGTTACGAAAATTCGACACATGTAACGTAGTTTCTGTAGACGTAGATTTACGTGCTCGACAACATTATGCGAAGTCTCAATTGCGCAGCCCGAACTTCGTCACTAAGAATAATCTGCCGGTTGCCAGTATATTCAAATGTAACACAGAAAGCAAGCTGAAATAATTAGCAATTTTTTACTACCAGTCAGTGAAGCTGACAATGAAATGCAGTTAAATTAGTTTTGGTAAAAATGGTTCAAATGGCTCTGAGCACTATTGGACTTAACATCTGAGGTCATCAGTCCCCTAGAACTTAGAACTACTTAAACCTAACTAACCTAAGGACATCACACACATCCATGCCCGAGGCAGGATTCGAACCTGCGACCGTAGCGGTCGCGCGGTTCCAGATTAAAGCGCCTAGAACCGTTCGGCTACACCGGCCGGCAGTTTTGGTAATTCACATTGCCAATCCGCAAGTACAAACTGTAATGTTTCAGGAAGTGATACTTTTTTTGTGGCGGACTGAAAATACTGTTTTCAGGATCCTCTCAGATACTTACGCTTCGAGCGACAAGTACTCGAAAGCAACAGTACACAGAGGCGCTAGAAAATGCGCAACTGCCCCACGCTCTTAGACAGTGCTCTCTTTTCGGCACAACTATCAACATTATTAATATTATCACTCTCAGCAATCACTGTTCTGTGACAAAAAAAAAAGAAAAATCTTACAGGAGTGTGAGTAAACAGACGAAAACGCTTGTAATGTAGTTCAGAATAAAATTTTCTCTACGAATTAACACGTCCATTCTCATGGCTAATACTACAGCTCAATAAAAATAAAATATTCCAAATATATTGATCCCATTCAGGTCTAAATTCAAATCTAAACTGAGTTAATCCGCAGTTTGCAGCGCTGGAGTACAGGATAACAATGCTACTTGAATAGTAGAAGTCAAAAACGTTAATGAGGGATGGAAAATTACATGTATTTTTCATCTCACTGTTGGTAAACTTTAGATTTTCTTGCACAATACCTCTGCACCCAATTACAAAAAGATCGTTCCCAATTTCCAAAACACTTCATTTCATTAAATTCACAAACAATTATTAACGCACAAAACCTCAATTACTATTTCATTACCTATTTTCAAATGCAATATAAAGGGTGAAGAAAAATTCACGCACTCGGACATCGCAAAGCGACTTCTCACATACCAACAATAAAAAAATGGCTGTTACGAAATTTCGTCCTGCGCGTATTTCCAGCAGTAAATTGACGTCAAAAATTGGCAGTCTGACTGTAGTCACGTGTACGGTAACTACATCTTTCAGCACACCTGAGTAGTGCTGTGAAGATGCTGCAGCGGATAGCGGTTTGGGTTAGCATGCAGGAGGTCGAGGTTTCGATTCTGGATTGTTGCGTAATTGTTTGTAAAAACAGATATAATGTCTGCTGGGATAACCGCAATCACTGCTTTTTCCAATGTTATTTATAACCCGCCTTGATTGTAAAAAATGTTTATTCACATGACCGGTTTCGGTTCCTCTAGAACCATCTTCAGATCTGCAATTTCGGTTACAGGAGTAACCCGTCCATACACAGCAACCTTCACATGCTGCGTCACATCACGCAGCTTGTGAAGGTTGCTATGTATGGACGGGTTACTCCTGTAACCGAAATTGCAGATCTGAAGATGGTTCCAGAGGAACCGAAACCGGTCATGTGAATAAACATTTTTTACAATCAAGGCGGGTTATAGATAACGTTGGTGTATTTGTTTGTATTTGGCAGTTTCAGTCTGTGACATAATGCTGTAGTATACACTTTTTCTAAAGCAGCACGTATCTGACATTTACATAATATATTCCAAACAAAATGTAATGGACCTGAACGTGGCAATAATAATAGCTGGTAGTAAACGATGGTTCTATTGTGGAGGGTACACAGAAGACAAGTTTGGAATCTAGTGGATGCAGTGGCGCGAAACAATTCGCGTCCACGACGTGTAAAGGTATTTTTAAAAGTGGGCCAATGAAAACGATTGGACTTCCGTTTCTGTGTTCTTAGTACATAAGTACAGATGTTTGTAGAAGACCCAACTTAATCGCTGTATAACAATTAAGATTCCAGATACCGTAACACGCAGACTACAGTTAGCAAATAAAAGCAAATTCATCTCGATCCAGAGTCGAGCTCTCAAACTCCTGCATGCTAACCCAGAACGCTATCCTTCGCACCATCTGCATAGCTGTAGCCAAGTGTGATGATAGAGGTAGTTGTCATAGATGTGATTACAGAGTTACCAGAGTGCCAATCTTTGAGTCCATTTACTGCCGGAAATACGCGTAGGGCGAAATTTTGTAACAGACATTTTTTTTAATTGTTGCTGTGTGCGTAATCACGTTGCGAAGTCAGAGTTCACGAATTTTTCTTCACCCTGTATATACAGGGTTTGTCTCGTACGAGTCTGTAGGCACATTATCTCAGGTGTTTCAGTAGATATTTGCAATTTCGTTTTTGCAACGTGTAGCTGGAGTCACCCCGAATAAACACGGCTCATCACGTCCTTTATACGACGCTCTGTGTCGAAGGAAAGGTCGGTTTGTTAACCGTTACAAAAAATAATATTTTTAAAGTGGAATTTTACGTGCACAGTCGACAGAGCTGTCCCAAATCAGTCTAGTGCGACATTCCTAATATCTTTGTGTTTTAAGAGCAACAGTAAAACGCGAAGAATAATCAGTACTCTTGCAGTGACTGAGCAGAACTGCTGCATGGCGGCAGCAGTTCTGCTCAGTCGCTGCCTTAACAATGTTCTATTAAGTATTTTTGTTAAAGCTTTAGTTTTGGAGCTATTTCCAGTTGTGGGGACGAATCTTAGTAAACAGTTCTGTTCGTCGTCAACGGCCTCTCAAACTGAATGCTTAACGAAACTAAACACCGATCGTTTAGGTCTACATTGCGTTATTGTTCATCGTATATCTTAAAGAGTAATAGCTTCGGCGAAATTCTCCAAGACCTCAGTACTGAAGAAACTGCGCCTAATGCCTTGATTATATGTCCGACAGTACAGACACCATACATTTTATAATATATATGTGCGCTGAAGGAGGTGATAGCTTCAGTGTCGCACACTACATCCGAACTCTTACGGAAATCGGGTGAAGCTGAGAGCAATGCGGATAAAGGACGGTAGGCTCTACATGTGTAGTGTGCGACAACTTGAGAATTTGGGTTGGAGGGTAGCATGTCCAGATAACCAAAGCCGTTAAGGCGACCGCTGGCGTAAACCGGGAAATCCGGGTTCGAGTCCCGATCCGACACAAATTTTTACTTGTCGCCAGTGAATTTAATTCAATGTGCAATTACAGATGAGATCTTATTTTGTAAGGTGGCTATAATTTCGCA
Source organism: Schistocerca nitens (assembly GCF_023898315.1). Taxonomy (NCBI): domain Eukaryota; kingdom Metazoa; phylum Arthropoda; class Insecta; order Orthoptera; family Acrididae; genus Schistocerca; species Schistocerca nitens. Next base: position 482,239,620 of record NC_064615.1, read on the forward strand.
CCTTACAAGCACTCACCCACATACTTTGCCGTGATATACAAACACAATTGGGTATCATATGATAGGTTGTACATCGTATATATGAATATATAAAGGAGACTGACATTGTCACTTACGTCTTGTAAATAATCGTTAACTCTTACTGCATGAAAGGTGGCGGAGTGTCTTCATTAACAGAACGGCGTAATGACTGACTGCCTATACTAGTAGAGGTTGGAACGCCAGTGGAGATGAAACGGCAGGCAGAACTAAAGCTCTGGGTGGAAACCCGGCACAGGTATTGGTCCTGCTTAAAAGCAGGAAGTAGCTGTACGTACGTCGTGGCACCTGAGCTCTGGAGCACAATAGGGTGACGACCGGCCGCTATTGTAGCAGGACCGGAAGCATAACCGTGAACTTTGCAAATCTTGGACGCAGGTGAGAGGAACGAAGAAGCGGCACCTCGGAAACCATGCAGGCTGGGTTATTTCCAAGGATTTTTACTCAGAAGCGTACCACTGTACGAGTATAGGTTTTTCTTCGCAATCTTTCCGCGCTGGACGACAAAAGACTAAAATGTGGTTGGTCGGCGTTCGGAAGAATCTGTAGAGAGGGAGAATATTCCGTGATTTATGGAACATGATTCCTTTTCGGAATTACGACGATGGGGAGCCGAGCCTTGCTGGGAAGCCAGCGCTGGAGAGGCTGAGGTCTTCCGTTTTGAGCTCCCGTGTGTGACGGTCGCTCAGTATCAGCTTCTCGTTGGTACGGACGGACTTGCTGTATTTGCTCTCATGAGGTTTTATAGTTAGAACGATTAGGCACTGTACTGTTGTGAGCTTATACGATTCTGGACTTCGCCTACGGGTTGGAAGTCGTCGTTGAGTACGCAGCGTTTAGTGATTGAGGGCACTACTTCTGCCTATACTTACGATGAGACGTTATCTCAACTCCGTTCTTGTGGCTGGGAGTTCGCGTTTCTCGTCTGTAGAACACAGAGAGGAGAAGACAGTATTAGTCTATAGTAGTCATCGGACCGCCTTCAGCCGTCCTACTATTTGAATGAGTTTATTTTGTGGCTGGAGTTCTTCCATCGTCGCAGACGTGTACGAGAACCATCACTCCGACATACCGGGCACTGTATATACGGTGATATTGCTAATTGCTTTGACATATTAGGGGCTATAAGGCAAAACAGCTGTGATCACGTAGGATTTATTTCCACTGACGTTGCACTCCACTGTAGATCATCTTTAAAAGTAGTGTGTTCTTGTGTTTGGTACAAAGATGATGTCAGTCATTTCGCGTTATTTGTATTATATCGCGCAGTCATAGTAAAAGGGCAGAGTTGTTAATGGATCAGTAATTTTAGTTAGGAAATATAAAAATTTGTAATAAAGATTGTTTTTAATATACAATGAATGTATAAGCAGCAACAACGTTTATCACTGAGTATAATTAGTTCCCTTAATCATGCATTTCTGTTTAGGTTGGAATTTATATGTTGAAGAGCATTAAGAGACCCTAAGATCTGCTTCAGGGGTTAGTCAGACAGGCCCAAATCTTCACTTAGCGTCTATTATGATCCGTTGCGCACAGTCAGTTACCACCCGCCTACAGTAGCAGCTTGGAATTTCCCTTAAAATCACAACACAGAATTTGTTCAGGGCTATCAGTTGAATATTCCACACACTACTGGTTATTCATACTGGCCAGATCGTCCTGTAGGCTTCTGAAATTAAGAAGTAAGAAGTTTGTCTCCATTTCCTGCTGTATCATTTCTCTATAAGATTTATCGGCGTAAATATTCAGTCTCCAACTGAGCGCCCAAGTTTAAATCCATTTTGTTCGTTGAAGATGGCTTAAAGTTGTAATTCTGAGTGGTCTCAAGGATTTATAGTCCGCTATCCCGTTTAATTTTGGGTACGGTCGAAAGATAGATTGCCGTGGGAAATGTCACTTGCCTCTCTGTCAATAAATTTTATGTTTGAAAAATAGGTTCGTAATTGTGGTTTGCGCAGCCGTTGAGATGTGTGTGAATATAGGAAAAGTCTTCATTCGACAACTTAATAAAAGGCTACTTCTTGTTGTGTCGTCGTGCTTCCATTAAAATCAGAGATTTCTTTCCAAGCACAGGCATCCTAGAGGAGGCGACCGAGACGTTCCACGTCTCCGCGTGACGCTAATAGCAGGGCGCGCCGCAGCGGCCGGCGCGAGTGGTGTCCGGGCGCTTTCGCAGTCACTAACGTGATAATTTAGTATAACGCAGATTAACCCTGCCCTCTGCTGCTGAGACGAAAACGAAACCTGAAATGCTGGTTATCATCTTTCTCCGAGCTTACATCTTTAGATTCCGAAAAAGTACGCTGTGTGGTATACAGGGTGTTACAAAAAGATACGGCCAAACTTTCAGGAAACATTCCTCACATACAAATAAAGAAAAGATGTTAGGTGGACATGTGTCCGGAAACGCTTAATTTCCATGTTAGAGCTCATTTTAGTTTCGTCAGTATGTACTGTACTTCCTCGATTCACCGCCAGTTGGCCCAATTGAAGGAAGGTAATGTTGACTTCGGTGCTTGGGTTGACATGCGACTCATTGCTCTACAGTACTAACATCAAGCACATCAGTACGTAGCATCAACAGGTTAGTGTTCATCACGAACGTGGTTTTGCAGTCATTGCAATGTTTACAAATGAGGAGTTGGCAGATGCCCATTTGATGTATGGATTAGCACGGGGCAATAGCCGTGGCGCGGTACGTTTGTATCGAAACAGATTTGCAGAACGAAGGTGTCCCGACAGGAAGACGTTCGAAGCAATTGATCGGCGTCTTAGGGAGCACGGAACATTCCAGCCTATGACTCGAGACTGGGGAAGACCTAGAACGACGAGGACACCTGCAATGGACGAGGCAATTTTTCGTGCAGTTGACGATAACCCTAATGTCAGCATCAGAGAAGTTGCTGCTGTACAAGGTAACGTTGACCACGTCACTGTATGGAGAGTGCTACGGGAGAACCAGTTGTTTCCGTACCATGTACAGCGTGTGCAGGCACTATCAGCAGCTGATTGGCCTCCACGAGCACACTTCTGCGAATGGTTCATCCAACAATGTGACAATCCTCATTTCAGTGCAAATGTTCTCTTTACGGATGAGGCTTCATTCCAACGTGATCAAATTGTAAATTTTCACAATCAACATGTGTGGGCTGACGAGAATCCGCACGCAATTGTGCAATCACGTCATCAACACAGATTTTCTGTGAACGTTTGGGCAGGCATTGTTGGTGATGTCTTGATTGGGCCCCATGTTCTTCCACCTACGCTCAATGGAGCACGTTATCATGATTTCATACGGGATACTCTACCTGTGCTGCTAGAACATGTGCCTTTACAAGTACGACACAACATGTGGTTCATGCACGATGGTGCTCCTGCACATTTCAGTCGAAGTGTTCGTACGCTTCTCAACAACAGATTCGGTTACCGATGGATTGGTAGAGGCGAACCAATTCCATGGCCTCCACGCTCTCCTGACCTCAACCCTCTTGACTTTCATTTATGGGGGCATTTGAAAGCTCTTGTCTACGCAACCCCGGTACCAAATGTAGAGACTCTTCGTGCTCGTATTGTGGACGGCTGAGATACAATACGCCATTCTCCAGGCCTGCACCAGCGCATCAGGGATTTCATGCGACGGAGGGTAGATGCATGTTTTCTCGCTAACGGAGGACATTTTGAACATTTCCTGTAACAAAGTGTTTGAAGTCACGCTGGTACGTTCTGTTGCTGTGTGTTTCCATTCCATGATTAATGTTATTTGAAGAGAAGTAATAAAATGAGCTCTAACATGGAAAGTAAGCGTTTCCGGACACATGTCCACATAACATATTTTCTTTCTTTGTGTGTGAGGAATGTTTCCTGAAAGTTTGGCCGTACCTTTTTGTAACACCCTGTATAGTAGCAGAATAGCCTATGGATATGGCTGCCTTGAAATCATACTGATCAAAACACGTTCTGCAGAGATATTCTTAGGAGCATTCAATGAGGTATTTTGGCGATGCGGAGATGACCGCCTGTCTACTACGTTCATGTCTTATTTCCGTCCCAAAGCGATCACTCACGTTGTTTATGTAATACATGTTCCGTTTATTTGCTCTACGTTTCGGTACCTACGCGAAAACCACTGGAAAACTCAGTTCTGTACAGCTGTATTTGTAGACTTCATGCACATCTCTCTTTCTCATCCAGTCGCAAACATCATAAACGTAAGCATATTATGCTTACTCTTGTTCCAACAATAAAACCGTCTGAATTACTGTAAGATACCACAAAGGTTGCCTGCGAAATAGAAATGGACTAGAGAAAGTCTTCCGTGTGTGCAGTGGATGAATAGGTATAATCACTCACTAGTAATTTAATTTTGTTCAACTGCAAATAAATTAGGACGTGAAGCTTCATCTGCGGAGGTGTGATGAAATGCAACCGATCCAGGCCAGTTTTAAATAAATTAGCTGTAATTTCGGTTACAAGTCCAGGTTATCTTGTTCATACAGAAAAAGATTGTATAGGAATTGTAGGATGTTTCTAGATTGCTCATTGAAAACCCGTTCTAACGAGCATTTCTAAAGTAGGTTTTCAGGACGTCTCATGCGTTTTTGTTCGATCGTGTGACAATTTAGATATTTCTGAAGTTCTGTGATAATATGTCTGCAGTTAAAATTTACTCTCTCTCTCTCTCTCTCTCTCTCTCGTGTGTGTGTGTGTGTGTGTCTGGAGGGGGAGTGGTGCAGGTGGGGAAGTGGGGGGGGGAAGGGGGCCGTTCAGGTTACATAGTGTAGCAGGACCTCATTTCCCCTCGCTCATTTTGACTATAGTGATTGTCGCTACTCATCTTCGGAAGCCAGAGTTCCTGATTTTGCTATCATAATCACTGTGTGAAATTCATCTCAAGTAAACTGACCTCGTTCTTGAGTTTTCTTCCAACATATGTTCTGTAAGTTTTAACGGTAAGCCATTACGCTCCGGGTAATGTATGTTTCCTGTAGCGTGTCACATTAGGGGTTGTTGAAAATGTCTGTAATGGTCTAGCGCCAAAAAATAAATAAATTAATTAAAAAATGAAATAAAATAAAGTAGAATTACAGTGACGTATTTTGAAACTCCTAATTTCCCTCCCGTCATTCTGCTGTCAAACCTGGTAATATTCCCATGTTAACGAAAAATATTCAATAATCACCCCGCAAGCCTATTTTGTAGCCCACTTCCTTCACTAAAGCTAACCAATGTAGTCATTCCACCTGGCACGTGTGGCCGAGTGGTTCTAGGCGCTTCAGTCTGGAACCGCGCGACCGCTACGGTCGCAGGTTCGAATCCTGCCTCGGCCATAGATGTATGTGCTGTCCTTAGGTTAGTTAGGTTTAAGTAGTTCTAAGTTCTAGGGGACTGATGACCTCAGATGTTAAGTCCCATAGTGCTCAGAGCCATTTGAACCATTTTTTCGTTCCACCTGTTGCTACTGCGGGCACATCTCTCTCTCTCTCTCTCTCCCTCTCTCTCTCTCTGTCGAGACTGCGATTAGTTGCTCGGCTGTGGTGTAAACAAACAATATGAGACTTTTCTCTAGAGATGTCACAGTACAAGATTACTGGTGAACGTCTTTACCACTCCATCAGGCATCCAGAGCTAATGCCAAGAAGCGACATGAAATTGGTAAAACAGGTAAAAACGGTTGTTACGGAAGGCTAATGGAAGACTTGGATGTGCTGGAACTTTTCTGGGAACGTGCAGTACATCTGCAGAGCAAATCGCTTACAATGCACTAGACTCACCAATTCCAGAATGCTGTTCCAGTGTTTGGAGTCCTTACGGTAACAGACACCGAAAGAATTCAGAGATCCGCTGTCAGGATCGTAGAAGGTCGCCGGCCGAAGTGGCCGTGCGGTTAAAGGCGCTGCAGTCTGGAACCGCAAGACCGCTACGGTCGCGGGTTCGAATCCTGCCTCGGGCATGGATGTTTGTGATGTCCTTAGGTTAGTTAGGTTTAACTAGTTCTAAGTTCTAGGGGACTAATGACCTCAGCAGTTGAGTCCCATAGTGCTCAGAGCCATTTGAACCATTTCGTAGAAGGTCGATGAAACCCATAGCGAAGTGTAACAGAATTGCTCGGAGAACGTAAACGGAATACTTGGAAGAAAGATAATGTATGTTTCGTGAAACGCTGTTGAGTTAATATAGAGAGCATTGGAGGAATATTGTGCTAACATTCTACTAACAGCAATAGGTAACTGACGTAGCGATCACGAGAGGCATAGAAACAGTTGCCCCCTCGTTCAGTACACGAATGGAATAGGACAAAATGTCGCCAGTACTGCGAGGGCTCGCGCAAAATAAAGTGGCCCACGCGCAGAAACGCATTACCGTTCCGAGCGCTGGACGAGTCCATCCCTTTGTCCCGAGGGGGCGGGCACTTCAGCTGACTGTCACCTCTCGAATTCTGCATTCACAGCATTCACGTCGCTGTCTCTTCGCTATGTAGCGCGGCACCGCACTCGTCACAGTGAGCTGTAACCGCTACGCTGCCTGCTTGAGAAGGTGGGACGAAGATAAGAATGTAAAGAATACAGTCTTAACCAGTTATCTTTTCCCAGCAGGAAGTCAACGCAGTGACGTTAACTGACATTAGCCGAGCAGTGCTTGTTAATTCCTGTTGTAATTTTTAATTACACCAGACTGGCGCTGGAGAGAGACGCTAAGCTACAGACGTGGCCCAACGTAATTTTGAAAAATCGAGTGCATATACTAATCCGTCAGTCATGTTATGCTGTATGCTTCATTGAGTGGTGGACTTCGTTTCTGAGAGACTCCAGGTTCAATGGTGCACAATGAATAATTTTATAATTTTCTAATCAGTATTTGGATCATGCCCATGGCTCATGGCCTACATGTCAGCAATTTTGCATTTCTTCCACGAATAGCTGCAAACAACGCTGGTAGTTACAACAAAGTAACATAAAAGGACATGTTTGGGTTGCTAAGTAAATAAAACTGAAATATATTAATTTAAATATACGTAAATACATTAACGGTTTGTAAGATCTAACAAGATACATGTCTGCATGGCGAAAGACGAAGAATAAAAAACAATGCGAAACGGCAAGGCACCACCTCGCTGGCTGCAGAAAAAAAAGTGAAAGATGCTCCTTCTTTTACCATCGCAGAAAGTCTAACCGGTTCTCATACGAGGTGTGGCTAGAAAAAAACCGGACTAGTACTGGTGAAACAATAAAACGAATGCAATAAGGCTGAAAGTCGCGTGGCCTGTCACGTGACTCTCGCTCCGCCTACTGCTCGAGTTTCATCTGCCTCCTGCACTCAGTCTGCCCGTGGCGTCTGTTTTAAGTAGTTGACGTTTTGTCTGTGCGTCGGAAAATGTTGAGTGTACAGAAAGAACAGCGTGTTAACATCAAATTTTGTTTCAAACTAGGAAAATCTGCAAGTGAAACGTTTGTAATGTTACAACAAGTGTACGGCGATGATTGTTTATCGCGAACACAAGTGTTTGAGTGGTTTAAACGATTTAAAGATGGCCGCGAAGACACCAGTGATGACACTCGCACTGTCAGACCATTGTCAGCAAAAACTGATGCAAACATTGAAAAAATCGGTAAACTTGTTCGACAAGATCGCCGTTTAACAATCAGAGCAGTGTCTGAGTTAACAGGAGTTGACAAGGAAAGTGTCGAACAAGTTTACCGATTTTTACAATGTTTGCATCAGTTTTTGCTGACAATGGTCTGCCAGTGCGAGTGTCATCACTGGTGTCTTCGCGGCCATCTTTAAATCGTTTAAACCATTCAAACACTTGTGTTCGCGTTAAACAATCATCGCCGTACACTTGTTGTAACATTACAAACGTTTCACTTGCAGATTTTCCTAGTTTGAAACAAAATTTGATGTTAACACGCTGTTCTTTCTGAACACTCAACATTTTCCGACGCACAGACAAAACGTCAACTACTTAAAACAGACGCCACGGGCAGACTGAGTGCAGGAGGCAGATGAAACTCGAGCAGTAGGCGGAGCGAGAGTCACGTGACAGGCCACGCGACTTTCAGCCTTATTGCATTCGTTTTATTGTTTCACCAGTACTAGTCCGGTTTTTTTCTAGCCACACCTCGTACGTTCTATATTTTACAAACATAAGAAAAGAAAAATTTCTAGGGAGTCTCGTGTCTCTTGGCTACGTAGCGTGGCAACACAGTCGTCGAGCGCTGTACACACGGGAAAAGTTTATATGTAACGCATTTACATTTATATCGGACGAGACAAACAAGGAAGCAAAAATCTCATTAAAAGGCATGCTTGAGATGGTTGCAGGAACCACTAGTTCAAATGTGTGAATTCCTAAGGGACCGAACTGCTGAGGTTATCGGCCCTAGACTTACACACTACTTTAAACTATCTTATGCTAAGAACAAGACAGACACCCATGCCCGAAGGAGGAATCGAGCCTTCGGTCGGAGTGGCCCCCCAATCCCTGACATGGCGCCTCTAACCACGCGGCCACTCCGCCCGGCGAACCACTAGTTTTTCTAATCGTACAATAAAGGGAATAAAGGACAATGGGGATAACTTAGCTACAAGTACATCCCAATAGATGGAAGAACACGGTTTTTTCATTATTATGTTACATTGTCAGATTTGTGGTACAAGCGATATTGTGCGCTACGTTACATATTTTATCACTTTTTTGTTTTAAAAGATTTCTTTCTAGCAGCACGTGGTCGGCCTTGTTTTTGCTTTGGTTGAACTTCTATATTTGTTGAGTTACTGGTCGTACTGACACAGCTTGTTAGTAAGGCCGGCCGGGGTGGCTGAACGATTCTAGGCGCTACAGTCTGGAACCGCGCGACCGCTACGGTCGCAGGTTCGAATCCTGCCTCGGGCATGAATGTGCGTGATGTCCTTAGGTTAGTTAGGTTTAAGAAGTTCTAAGTTCTAGGGGACTGATGACCTCAGAAGTTAAGTCCCATAGTGCTCAGAGCCATTTGAACCACTTTTGAACCTGTTAGTAAGATTGTTTCTACACTCGCTACTAGTAACTGAAAAGTTATGTGAGCTATGCATTTGTGCATAGGCATCAGCTGTCGGATTGTTGCTGTCCTACCACGTGGCGGCCGTGCGCAACGGAGCGCATACCACTGCTATTATTTCCTTGTCTACGCAGGTATTGGCCAAGTTATTTCGCGTGCACTGTACATAGTACTCTCCACCATGCACTGTGTAGTGTTTACCAGACTCTACGTTGCTGTACAAGGGGCGTTCAATAAGTAATGTAAAACACATTTTTATTCTTAAAGCAGGTTGGTTTTATTCAGGACTCCAATACGCGATATTACTCCTCACTCTTTTGGCTGCAAAAACCCTGTTTTATAACATAATCCCCGTTCAATGCGACGGCATTACGCTACTTACTGAGGGGGCCAGTATGCCTGGCTGATACCACACGACTGGTCGACGTCAGAGCCGACGTCTTGCTGCAGCAGTAACCTCCCCATCATCCAGGTACTGCTCCCTGAAAAGTGCATTCTTCATTGGGCCAAAAAGACGATGTTTCGTTGCTCTTTAAGGTCCTCTGTTAGGCGGCGGCGAATCAAGCATGGGTACTGCAACTGGTGGACGTCCAGTTGACCAACGAGGTATTTGATTACAGTCCGTCGATCACCTCAAATGAGAGTGTCCGCACGTTTCAACATAGCAGGAGCCACAGCTGAGTGCGGCCGGCTTACACGCGAGAGATCGGACAGGTTTGCGTGACCTTGTTGCTGTGCTGACAGACACCTCGCCCAACGACTCAACGTGCTTTGGTTCACTGCCAGGTTTCTGTAGACATTCAGCCAGCGCCTATGAATATCTGCTACGCACTGGTTTTCCGCCAAAAGAAACTTAATGACGGCCCTCTTCTAGAAACGAAGCTCCGTTACAGACTGGATTTTCAAGGCTACGTATAGCGCCGCCACCTATCTTAACATGAAACTATAGGGGCGGGAATATTCCACGATGTCCCACAAACAAATTCGAATTTTTTCCAACCGAAATTGGGTGAGGAAAAAATTATTGCATTACTTATTGAACGGCCGTCGTTGCAGCAACGAAAAAGTGCGTAGCAAGTTCGAGAATATCTCAATAACCTATAAGGAATGAAGCCACCTTAGTGCTGTGCCCGCCTTTTTTTTCGTGAACGGATCGGCCGCCGTCGCAGCACTACACGATGAGATGCGAGGAAAAAGTTCTGGTTCCCCTGGGCTGGCTCTGCGACCGTGTCCTCGCACCTCGCTGTCGGCGCGCGTTAGCCGCCACTCCGCTGCCCCCTCTATCTGGCGCCACATCTGCTCCTTTGTCCCTCGCTGGCAGACGACATTCGCTATACACGGGACATTCCTCAAGAGCGGCGCGGGCCTGCCGGGCCAATCCATAACTCCCGCTTCAGGCCCGGTCTCATCTAACCGCGACAACAAGCGCACGCGTCCGTGAAGTAATCGCTCTTACAGTTCCGTCAGAATCGCATCCACTTCACGTCGGTCCTTGTAGATTGTCACTAAAGACATCGCATTGTTCCCTAAGCCGTTTCTCTTCCCCCAGCCACCTGAACGGATACGAAAATACCCGTCCTTCTTCTGTGAATATCGATTGGGATTTTGCGACATCAAAAATCCTGGTCTTACGCAGCCTTATTAGATTCAGTGCCTTCGTCAGAAATTTTGTGCTAGTGACGAAACGAAAAATAGGGCACTGAAAAACGAAATGTTTTGCTGAATTAGTCACTTGTTTCCTAAAAACAGCGAAACACAATGTAGTGAACTGGTGATGGAACAATTGTCAAAATGGTTCAAAAGGCTCTGAGCACTATGGGACTTAACTTCTGTGGTCATCAGTCCCCTAGAACTTAGAACTACTTAAACCTAACTAACCTAAGGACATCACACACATCCATGCCCGAGGCAGGATTCGAACCTGCGACCGTAGCAGTCCCGCGGTTCCGGACTGCAGCGCCTAGAACTGCACGGCCACCGCGGCCGGCTTCATAATGATAAATTCGGGATAGTATCACAAAGCTGATTATATAACATTTGCTCATTTCGAGTCTCCAAGCTCCCACTGTTTAATGGTAAGTAAAATAATTACTTTACTTTGCAGTTGACGGAGCTCACCCCTTTGCTGTTCTAGACGTGCTGGACAATACGTTTGTTGAAATTAGTATTTTCTGCAACGAATCTAACTTTCGCGACACGATATTTCCTTAGTGTCACTCCTATCAGATTTGATCTTAAACTGGGGGGATCATATTTCTCGCATTTTCTTGCTAAAAAAATTTGAATTGTATGGAATCTAGTCATATATCTTATCACCTGTTACAACGATATCAAAACTCGTGGACTTTCTGAGACGATGGCGGGCGTATCTACTCCGACTTGCAGTCTGAATGCTGGTTCTATAAGTAGCGTTGGGCAAGCCGATCCATAACAGGTGGCATAAGTATAGAATATAGACATCGTCATAGAAGCGCTTCCATCTACACTCTATTTTATTCCAAAATCGTATTGCCTCAATTTAGGTAGGAAGTCGAGAGTCACTTGCAGCATTGGAGCAAAATACTGCCATTCCAACGTTCATTCAGAGATATGAAAACGTCTTGCAAAGATTTTAGTAATTTATTGTCACGCATTTTCTCACACGTGGAAAAGCAATCTGTTGGTACAAGCGACATCGTTGTTAGAGGACAAGGCAAAGGTGCTGATTGTTTCTCATCAGAATACAGGATGAACCCGAAATCCACCGACAAACTTTCGTAGCATTTGTATAAGGCATCTGTGGCCTCCAGTGGCTCGTTACGTAGTATTTTCACCTCGTTTGATTTCTCGCCGCCATTTATCTTTAAGTTTGTATGGCACTGAAAATGTCTGCACAACTTTATAATTACAGGCATACTCCTGCCACCATACGGTACGCTGCAGAGGGTATCCTGAACCACTGTTGGTCATTCCTTCTCCTTCTAATCCCTGATTTCTCTTATCTTGTCTTCGCGGTCGATAAGGAAGTTGTAGAGGGCGGTCACTATTATTAAACTTTTGCTGTTTGAGCCAGTGTAGACAGGAAACAATATTTCCTTATTGGTACCCATCTTTATAGGTATGATGTTCAGACTACGTGCTGCAGGATTTGCGTTGTTATTACTGTTAGTGCCAAGACTTGTTAGGCGCCGTTACTGGTACGGCGACATAGGGCTGAAGCACAAGTGTCAGAGTGCATTACAGTTTTTTACTCGCTGCTGCTCTTGGCGAGTATCGACACATTAAAGGTTCGGCATCGGGACTGAAGAACATGAGTCGGAAGTACGAAATAACTGGCAGTTTGGAAATCACTCCTGGGAGAGGCCGACGATCAGTTGCACCATAAATTGTTGGAGAAGTCACTGTAGACGTGAATAAAAATGCTGGAATCAATGTACGATCTTCAAGCAGTGCACGAACCCTGTTACGACAGATGAATATTCGATGGTCCACCGTTCGAAAACTGTTGCGAACAATTGTTAAATGGAATATGAACAAGCTTCACTTTACTCACCAACTTTTTCCGCGTGACGTTTGTAATCTGGAACGTAAACATGGTATACAATTAACAAATGTTACCCTCTCATACAGAAATTAAAATGTGTGTTTTTTTTTTCAATGGCTTACTCGTTATTTCTCTTCCGCATATCCTTACAAATGGTTCCATAAAGTTTCATTGCCGTACGATCACTCGATTTTCATGGTAGCCCTCTCAAGTAGCGAGATTTTAATTATAACCACCCTGTACGTTGTTGGCATTGGATCGTTCTGCAGTTTGTCGCAACTGCTGGTTCTATAAACTTTCACAGTCTTCCCTCCAGGCTTTCCCATTTGTATTCGAGGAGGATTTCCGTAACAATCGCGTGTTGATCGAACCTATCGCTAACAAATATAGAAGAATGCCTCTGAATTGCTTTGATGTCTTCCTTCAATCTGACCTAGTGGGGGGCCACAAAATCTTGAGCAGTACTCGAGAATCAGTCGCTCATTCGCTCTGTGCACGATCTCCCGCATAAATTAGTTACACTTTCCTAGAATTCTCGCAATAAACCGAAGTCGTCTGTTCGTTTTCCCTGAAACCGTTCTTACGTGCTGCTCCCAATACATGTTACACCCAGGCATGTAAGCAAACAGCAAATAGCCGCAGTTTGCTGCTCATGCTATCTGCCAGATCGTTTGTGTGTGGAGAACAAGAGTGGTCCCGTCACATTTCCCTAGAACATTCCGGACGAAGCTTTTGTCTCTTATGAACACTTACCGTCAAAGACAACTTACTGGGTTCTATTACTTAATAAGTTTTCGAGCAAATCAGATATCTGAGTACAAATTGCACAACAATGCAATTGCCAACGGTCTGTTCTGTATTTTGTGTTACAAACGAACTTGTTCAGTTCAGTGGCGGTACTCGGTGTTGGCGATAGTAGTAACCACTTTATTCTTAGCTCTCAAGTTTGCATTCAACACTGCTCGGTTTTGTGTCGGGCTTGTTTTTCTGCTAGTGTTTAACGGTGATACAAAGGTTTACTGACGAAGAGCTGACCAATATACATCTCGTGGGTGAGTTCACTGAATGAGTTGAAAGAGTGGGACAATGGCGCTATGCTGAGGTTTTCCACAGCGATGGCAACCATTTCACAGAGAGGATCCGGGGCTGTTGTAATCGTAGTTACAAACATGCTTCTGCCATTAGTGACCGTGTTAGTATGACCTTTTTTTGGGAAGAGAGAGAAGTGTTACGGGTAAGTTGAAATACACTGTTAGAATGTGTTAAGACTATCGAAGACATCATGGCATATTATGAGAATATATTCACCCAGTTGTACAGTGGCGCAGGGAACGTTGGCAGTGATAAGTGGCTGTGGATTGTTAATGCTTGGCAACTTCAGTACTACTTGTTGATACTACAATATGAGCGCATCAGCTTAAATAACAAAATAAGAAAACAGAATAAAGTTGAATCGCAGCACAATCGATGTTCTCGTCGAATATCACCGGCGCAACAGTCTTCTCATGCACCGCCGTCCAGGGGCACACACGACGCGTAGTATTCTGTTGTGCACAGCCAGCACAGTGTTCACTGGAGACAAGACACCAGGCAGCGTGGCTCCCTCGCATCGGGAACTCGCCGCTAGCTGACGCCAGAACTCCACACAAGGCTACCCCATTGCTGGACTTCGGAACTTGAAGCTCTCTCCCTCCGTACTGCCCACACTGCCGTCTGTTGGTCCTTCCTCGTCGGCTCTCCGCAGACTGACTTCACCTTCCCGCACCCTAGCTGACAACGGGCGCTTCATCCGCTATTCATACGGGGCCGCTAACAAATGTCTATCTCTCGTCTTGCCACTCGCACGCTGCGAGGCACCGGGGACTGCGTTGCTACCCGACCAGCTGCTGTTAAGTAGTTTTGATACACTAAATAAGTGACGTAGCGACTGGTAGGATTACCAGTAGTATTGGTAGAATGGGTGGGGAAAGAAACACAAATCGGAGCCGACGACTACTCTTTCTTTTACATACTCCGTTGTTTGGTTTGCACATGATTAGAATCGCACATTATTCAGAGTTAACCCATTGTGTATTTTACACTGAAGAGCCAAAGAAACTGGTAGAGGCATGCGTATTCAAATACAGAGATATGTAAACAGGCAGCGGCTATATAAGACACCACGTGTCTGGCACAATTGATAGATTGATTACTGCTGCTGCAATGGCTGGTTATCAAGATTTAAGTGAGTTTGAAATGGTATTATAGTCAGCGCACGAGCGATAGGACACAGCATCTCCGAGGTAGCGATGAAAAGGGGTTTTCCCGTACGACCATTTCACGAGTGTAGCGTGAATCTCAGGAGTCGGGTAAAACATCAAATCTCTGACATCGCTGCGGCTGCAAAAAGATCCTGCAAGAGCGGGACCAACGATGACTGAAGAGAATCGTTCAACGTGACGGAAGTGCAACCCTTCTGCAAATTGCTTCAGATATCAGTGATGAGACATCAACATGTATCAGCGTGCGAACCATTCAACGAAACATCATCGATATTGACTTTTGGAGCGGAAGGCCTACTCGTGTACCCTTGAAGACTGCACGACACAAAGCTTTACGCCTCACCTGACATTGGACTGTTGATGAATGGAAACATGTTACGTGGTCGGAAGAGTCTCGTTTCAAATTGTATCTAGCGGATGGAGGTGTTCGGGTATGGAGACAGCAACATGAATCCATGTACCCTGCATATTAACAGGGGACTGTTCAAGCTTGTGTAGGCTCTGTAATGGCGTGGGGCGTCTGCAGTTGGAGTGATATACGGCTAGATACCACACTCACAGGTGACACGTACGTAAGCATCCTGTCTGATCACCTGCATCCATTCATGTCCGTTGTGCATTCCGACGGACTTGAGCGATTCCAGCAGGACAGTGCGACGCCTCGCAGTACAAAATTGCTACAGAGTGGTTCCAGGAGCACTCTTCTGAGTTTAAACACTTCTGCTGGCCACTAGACATGAACACTATTGAGCATATCTGGCTGGGTGGTCTAAGGCGCTGCAGTCATGGACTGTGCGGCTGGTCCCGGCGGAGGTTCGAGTCCTCCCTCGGACATGAGTGTGTGTGTCTGTTCTTTGAATAATTTAGGTTAAGTAGTGTATAAGCTTACGGAATGCTGACCTTAGCAGTTAAGTCCCATAAGATTTCACACACATTTGAACATTTTTGAGCATATCTGGAATGCCTTGCAACGTGCTGTTCAGAAGAGATCTCCACCCCCTCGTACAAGTACGGATTTATGGACAGCCATGCAGGGTTCATTGTCTCATTTCCGTTCAGTAGTACTTCAGACATTAGTCGAATCCATGCCACGTCGTGTTCCGGCACTTCTGCGAGCTCGCGTGGGACCTACACGATATTAGGCAGGTGTACCAGTTTCTTTGACTCTTTAGTGTATATCCTCACTCAGTTTCTAGACGGTTCACGCTTCCATTTTGTAGGGGAACCTAATAAGACACTGATCGGATATGTAAAGAAGGCGATCGTTGTGAGGTAACGCCCGATATGTATGCAACGAACCCTGACCAAAGTCACTAGGAAAACTATCGTAGTGAATGCATACTTGTGGCAGTATACGTTAGCCTACGCTAGTTTTCCACCTCTAGATGTCAGCTGGCTGACCGTTGCCGGTCTCCTCAGGTGTACACTAAAAGAGCCAGACGGGGCCGCAGCTGGCCGGCCAACTGCGGGAACCAGCCACGCTAGAACGAAGGCAACCCTATACAACGCCCCCTCTCTTTATCGACGCCGCTCTCGAAGTCCTTCCTGCAGGTACCGCACACGGCCGCCGGCGCTGGCTCCCTGTTGGGGCCGCTTCGCTCCCTATATCAGACTGTCTTCGGCTGCCACTTTCTGCCGTTCATCACATCGCAATGGTGTTGCGCTCGGCTTGATCGAAATTTCTCGTGCTCTTCAGCCAGATTCGACACATCACCAGCCCTGGCGCCAACAGTCTAGTGGCGTGGGGCTTCAAGTGGGCCGTACGCCATTAAATCACAGCACAGTACTAAGGAAGAGAAGCCAACTGAGAATTTACTGAAGGTTTCCCAGTAACTCGCTGTCAGTCAGTTGACAAGCTGGAATAACGGAAGTGCACCACCAATAGCAACCTACTAACACCCTAACTAATTCCATCCTAACAGGCTTTGAAAGCCCTACGGTCACCCTCAGTCGATGGGCGTTATGGATGCGAATACAAGGAGCATGTGGTCAGCACACCGTTCTACCCACTGTTGCCAGTTTTCATGACTGGAGCTGCTAGTTCTCAGTCAAGTAGCTCTGCAGATACCCTCACAGGGGCTGGCTGCACCCAACTTGCCAACAGCGCGCGGTGGACCCCGGACGGTCACCCATCTAAGTGCTAGACAAACCCGACAGTGCGTAACTTCGTTGATCTGACGGAAGCCGGTGTTAGCAACTGTGGCAAGGTCGTTGGCCTAGTAACACCCTAGCAACAGCGTAACTGATATGTTTTCAGTGTCATGTTATCTTAGTCGTACATTTATTATCTTCAGCTAAAGTATTTTTGTAATATCTGAAAGAGTTATTCCCCCTACTGATTTGCCATAGTAAGATTTTTTTCGGAAATTGATTTGACCATAGTATCTTTCAAGAACCGGCCGTTGTGGCTGAGCGGTACTAGGTGCTACAGTCAGGAACCGAGCGACCGCTACGGTCGCAGGTTCGAATTCTGCCTCGGGCATGGATGTGTGTGATGTCCTTACGTTAGTTAGGTTTAAGTAGTTCTAAGTTCTACGGGACGGATGACCACAGATGTTAAGTCCCATAGTTCTCAGAGCCATTTGAACCATCTGTCAAGACACAGTTTAAAGATTTCACATACAAAAGGCCTCAGGACGATACATCGTTAAGCTATTTGGTAGCTTGAATAGTTAAACACCTTCACGTACACGGAAGGATTCCGCTTCGATATTATGACAGATGGTATTCCGGGTTCCTTCAGCTCATGACAAAGGTCCGATACTTTCGTTAGTGAAGCTGTACACCATTCCATTCTGGCTACAAAAAAAGTTGTCAGTATGTAAATTGTTGACATTTTTGTGTTGCACTAATGTAAGAGGTAATTTATAACACATTCGCACTTACTATCCCTTGTATCCTCAAGTTCTGTACTTCACAGAAAATGCATCCATTGCGAAAAATAAACTTGAACCGAAAGAATGTCAGCTAGACTATCATTGATCGTCATTGAATAATTGAGTATACTGTACAACAACGGTTTGAAAAAACTGTAATAAAAAGCTAATTAATTCAGTGAGGCTAGCTAAATCAGTTATTAAGTATGTAACAAAGATTCATTGTAATATTAGTTACTAAATGTTTAATTGCGGTCACCAACTGATGCTTGAGCAAAAATTATGAATTAGTATCTGTTTGGTTGAAAGTAATGTTACGTAACAATTACTGACACGTTTTTAGTCGGCGACATTAAATGTACGCGTGTAAACTCAAATGAAAATGTCAAATATAACACAGGGCGACGCGTTCAAAACAGATGCCTTGTCACGCTAATGGCATAAATTGAAGTTAATAATTACTGTAATAAACGCTTTAAACTCTTTGAAAACGAATATTGACTAGCCACCAGCAACACGTAATGTAATACAGATTGACAACGTTACTCACAAAATGTTACTGTATCGAGGTTTTGTGAAGTAGTACCTCCGATCATCCAGCATTTCATATCAACTTTTATAGCACTTACGGTCAAATTTATATTACAAATAGCAGCGATCACTACGAACAACGCCGACATTACGAAAGCCAAGGTTGTCTATACGTATATGAAATACATAAAATATAATCACTTTTGTTGACATGCAGGCAAAGTGTAATTAAGTTCGGTATTTAAAGTTAAGTCTAACAAACACTGAATTTCTTTCTCAAATCATTTCGGAGTGCAGTTAATGTGTTTGAATGAATTGCGGTTAATTATCTGCGCTTCATATTTCTTGACTTAGTTAAATTTGAGTTTTAATGGCAGGTGCATTTAAGTTCTTTCACGTCAAATAATATGTAACATATCAGGCGGAAGTAACGATATAGGAAAATATCCTACTTATAGTTGATGACCTTGGTGAATAATTAATGCTGAATGTTAATTACAGTTTACCAGAAGATCTTTCAATGTTGTAAATTAATGAATTAACGACACTGACAAGTTTTTCACAAAATTACACTTCTAAATGGTACAGTCTTACTTTGTGGTGGGTTTGAGAAGGTGTAGCGTAATGTATTACGTGGCAACAATAATTGGCAACGGGCACTTCCTTTAATAACGAGCAATTTCTATTACTTTTGGCCACATGGTGCGCTTCTTCCATTATTCCGATTGCCAACATTTCTCGATTAGACCAAATACTGTGAATCGGATATACGCTCGGTCATTAAACATTTATAATGCATTGCCACACGTTGGATGTCACACCGACAGTGCACTTAATTACTTACGCTCGCTCAGTCGCTTTGCCCGTGCTCTAACACTGTCCACTTGCAACTCCCTCTGGCCTGTTTGCGGGGCGCTCCCGCCTCGACGATGTTGCTGCGCACTCTTAGTAGTGTCTCTTGATTCTACGACAAAGTGGAGTGGACATTCGCATGCGCAAAATGACAATTTTGTCCGCAACATTTGCTGCAACTCAAATCACGTGGTACTTTGGCCATTTTAGCCCATCTAACGCGTAGCGTATTTTGAGTGCCATTATTTCCCTGCTTCAGAAGTGCCCTGACACTTTGGATAAGCATTTTACAGACAACTTAACAATTTGATACCAGGAAGTGAAGTTGGCTTAAAGATGTGAAGAGCAGTGGTACTGTGCTTTCTCGCCACAGTATCATAGCTCAGATTCCACTTTATGTACGTTTTTTTGGTGACGGGATAAGAAGTGACAGCCAACACTATTTTTTTGCTATTTCTGTTGCACTTATTCATATTGTCGTATCTCTGTTCTAATTAATTACGTTACAACGACACAGTGTAAGAAACTGTCTCGTGCAGAAATACTTAGAAACACACAAGGGCTTGAGAACCTGCATTAAGTGGAGGAAATAAATCAGACTGTTACGTATAAATTTTATTTGTGTATCAACATAGCACCAATATGTATATACTGACTGCAGTTTACTCAAATACACTTTCAAATTTATCTAGCACATGTCTCGTAAACACATGAACACAAAATCGCAGAAATTATGTCTACAATACAAGACTTCACAATATCCTCGATATTTTTCAACACACAAAGTGGCCAATTACTGATTTGTTCCATATACCTAAAGAAAGTAACCGGTTCACCCTTCACGTACTTCGCTTTACATCCGTAGCTGTACCATAGCTGTTATTGAAACTCAAACGTACTTAAACGTATGTAAAACAAGGTGAATACGTTTAATACTCAAGTTTCGCTATTACCGCAAATTGTAGACAAGCAGCGTCGCTCAAAATCACGTGACTAGCCCAGTTTGATGTGCTGTAGAATACGACCACTCCATAAATATACATACTCTATAGATTCCACATATTGCAAGGTCCACAGCTTTGCCAGCGTTTCTACTAAAACATTTTATAATATTGTTTTTTATTAGTTTCTCACAAATACACGTTAGAATGCTTCAGTTAATGATCGTTATCAACAAAATAATAAGAAACATATATTTATCTTCAGAAAATTAATATCAGAATAACAAAATAAATAAAGTGGGTAGCCTAATTATGAGGCGCTGTGTTACAAACTGTCTTGACTTCATCTCAGATTTGACGAGTTTTCAAAATTTGTGGGAACAGTCGGCAAAAGTCTTTCTGCACTGAAAACGGTAAAGGAGATTGCAAAAACTTATAGCAATCGCGAGTCTGAAAAATCAACTGATTGAACGGTCAGACTGCACTGGATGAGGTCGCGGCAGCATCTGGCGGCCGGCAGACCTGTCATCGGCGATCACGGGCCGCCTCCTCATAAATATGAATACCATCCTCCAGGGCCGGTGCTCCCCATCTGATGGCGCAGGGCTGGTAACGAGCGACCATCTGGCGCACAGCTGCTACCCCGTGCATTACCTGAGGATGGGTCCGCGTGAGAAACGGCCGCGCCTCTGCTGGCGCCGACATCAGAGCTCTAGCTCTGCTGATGGAAGAACTCAGCGAATCATGTGGTGAAAGATGCGTCAGAAGAAGAAGAACGTCAATGAAGCGTGGCGGATAAGAGAGGTACTAATGCGACAATTGGGAGTTAGTGAACTTAGGTCACGTACGAGAGTTACAGATAGCAATCTTCTTTTTCATGGCTCTTTAAAAGGTACAGGTATGAGGGATCGGTCCGTGCGCGACAGTGCACTGTACCGGTACGTTCCAAAAAGCCGACTGCGGAATTTCGATCTTCACGCGGTCATATCTCTGGTTCTATTGATCACAGAGATCAGAGCTCGAGTGTTTTGGATAGCCTTTGACCCAGTGACCATTTATACACGTATCGAAAGAAAGGGCATTCTGCAGCTATCGTGGAGTACAGGGTCAAAATTTAAACACTACACGCTTCTTCTAGCCCGCGCAAATTGAGAAAATCGGTAAATTCTTTTGGGAAAAGTTTTGCTCGATGTTGAGTCACAGTCAGGCAAAACTTTTTAAAAGAGTTAACCACCATTTAACTGTGTACTACTATGTTTATCTTTCGTACTATCCAGATTTCAGTTTTTATGCCATTATCAAGAATAATACTAAAAACAAAGACAGTGCGAAAGATAAATATGGTAATACACAGTGAAATGGCGATTTACTCTTTTAAAAAGTAATTCTTTTGTGTTAGGGTGGGCCTTAAACGCCTTACGAAAGCACCACTTGTTCATGGGCAGTTCCTGAGGAAACCCAACGAAACTATGATTTTGAGTACGAAAATTTTGAGAATGGGCACTTCGATAATTTCTGTTCGTGGGACATCGTCGAAATTTTCAGAATTTGTTGTTAAGGCAATGTTCTCTTGGAGTTTAGAATTTTTTTCAATATTATTATCAGTTAACGAGGTGCAAGGGTTCAAAATAACTGTACTTAAGTCCGTAAAATATGGACCTAATATCCAGTCTGAGATGTAAATGTAGTTTTAACTGACTTAGTGAAAGCAAGGGTGGGTTCTGGAGTCATGACAAGGGTTCTGAAGTTTCCAAACTACGTTTTAGTCGTCATTTTTTAACCAATAAAACTGTATGATTTGCTGACTCTGCATAATAGGCACTTCGGACCTATACAGGCTGTCTTGACCAAGAAATTATTCGATGGTGGCACCTGGCGGCGTAAGCAACTTGCAGAAAATTATTTTTTCATATCAAATTCTTTGTACTCGCAAATCAAATATCACATTTGTTGATATACTGTAGGCAAGCCTAAAAACATAGTTCATTTTTATGCACAATAGTGTGAACTGTATTTGCACCAGATGAGAGGCGATTTTGTTTTAACCTCATATTCTGCGTACTTATTTGTTTTTTATGAGTGTAAAAGTATGTAAGTGTGTCGAAGTATATAAATAAACTGTCGAAACTTCACTGACATACAGAATTAGTTTCAATAAGGACAAAAAAGGGAACTTCCTAGAAAATGCTCCTGCTGCCAAATAAGGCGAATATGCTTATCTTTAAAAGACACTGACGCAGAAGCGAGGAATCAGCTGTCTCAATCTTCGTTCTGCCTCTCTAATCAAAAATCTTTGCATGAGAACGTTTTCGCACCAAAAAATGGGTTCAAATGGCTCTGAGCACTATGGGACTTAACTTCTGAGGTCATCAGTCCCCTAGAACTTGGAACTACTTAAACCTAACTAACCTAAGGACATCATACACATCCATACCCGAGGCAGGATTCGAACCTGCGACCGTAGCGATCGCGCGGCTCCAGACTGTAGCTCCTAGAACCACTCGGCCAGCCCGGCCGGCGTTTTCGCACATCTTTGTGCTGAAAGAGAGTAGCGAGAGAGAGTGGCAGTGGAAGAGACAGTTCCAGTGTGAGAGAAAGAGAGAAAGCAGAGTGAAAGAAAAAGAGAGAACAATGGAGGACAATAGCAGTGGGAGCCAATGAGAGGGGAGATTGTGATGGTCAGTGAGAGACAGCTGCAATAGAAGAGAAAGAGTGGTAGATGGAGATGGGAATAGTGAGAGTAAAAGAAAGAAGAGACAGTGGAAATTGGAAGTGTCTGAAGCCCTCTCCCCCGCCCCCCCCCCCCCACCACCACCACCTGCTCCTCACTCCTCCCAGACCGGCGAACCTGAAAAAAATTTTCCCCCATTCCTCATACCTACACGTTAACGTTTCCCAGTCTACAGGTCAAAACCCCGAGCGAACTATCCCCAAAAACATGTGTGGAGAGGAGAGGATGGCGGTTGTCAAG
The DNA here is from genome assembly GCF_023898315.1 of Schistocerca nitens. NCBI lineage: Eukaryota > Metazoa > Arthropoda > Insecta > Orthoptera > Acrididae > Schistocerca > Schistocerca nitens. The sequence goes on from NC_064615.1 coordinate 482,262,652, forward strand.
AAAGACAGCAGACTGTAAGTGAGAGAGAAAAGGGGAGAGAAAAGGAATGGACAAAGGTAATGGCAGTGGGATGGAGACACTGAAAGTGGCGAAGAAGGAGACAGTGATATGGAAGAGCGAGGGAAAGGGATGAAGACAGTGACAGTGGCAAGAACTGGTAGGAGAAAGTCCCAACGAAAGGAAAAAGATGACATTGGGAGAGAGACATACATAGGAGTGGCAGTGAGACGGAGATGCTAGTATGGGAGCTTCACTACATAGAGAAACTGGGCAAAAGGATTTAGTATGTTATATGCTAAGACAGTGAGAATTTGTTCGCACGACGTAATTTTTGTTGAGGAAAGTGCGATGAGGATTGAGGTAGCTGGTTACCCACTTTTGTGACAGCGTATTTGAAAGAAGAGTGTGCTCCGACAGAAAGTTTTTTTCCGCTGGTTAATACCTACCCTCATTTTTATCACCAGATTGTCAAATGAACGTAGGGATAAGAAGATAAAGGAAAATAACAGAGATTATTGAAGTGACAATGAGTGTAATTACTTCAAAATGCTAAAAATGTGCAAAATATCATTCATTTAAAATTTTTGCAAAAGTTGATTTTGAGGTAGAAACATTAGGACATTTAAACTGCGCCAGTTCCATGAAAAATTTCAGAGAGGTGACTACGTAGACCGTCCACTACAAAGCCGTAATTAGATTAGACAGATTGTGGGTAATAGTCAGTTACCCAAGTAGATCCTAGAGGCAGATTTATTCTGCGTGCTTGACCAGGCATCGAACTGGGTTTAGGCTTTTCAATGTTCCAACTGAGGCGAACATTCAGTTGGAATCTTAATCAGTGACAAAAAATCACATTTTAGTGCAACTTCACCTAAGAGTGAAATTTTTAGTCTACAGTCGAAATCTTTAATCTTCATTCTCGTGTATCTTACGAACCGTCAGTTCTGATGACAGTTTTTCGCTGGAACATTATCAAAGTTGCATTCGTGCAGCAAAATAGTTACTTCTCATGATTCATTAAACAGAAATTCAAAGTATTGAAACCATACTTTTTAAGGCATTACAAGATGCACGAACAAGTGAACATCTTTTTATTCTTTTAAATGGGAATAAAAACCGCGTGAAAGCGGCGTATACGCCCGTCAGCATTTCTTTCCACTATGAACACGCGATGTTTCATTTTGGTCTGATCCTAACGTGTTCTTTGTCCACTGACGGGTTGCGCACTAGCGTTCTGTATTTAGAAAAATTGTGTAAATTGAAAAAAAAAAGTAACAGCTGGTACTCGCACTACCGGCTTGGCAATCTGTTAGGCACTGTAGTATTGTTCGTTCCCAGAAGGACAATTTCACTCTGCAGCGGAGTGTGCGCTGATATGAAACTTCCTGGCAGATTAAAACTTTGTGCCGGATTGAGACTCGAACTCGGGACCTTTGCCTTCCGCGGGCAAGTGCTCTACCATCTGAGCTACCCAAACACGACTCACGACCCGCCTTCACAGCTTCAATTCTGCCAGTATCTCGTCTCCTACCTTGCAAACTTCACAGAAGCTCTTCTACGAAAGGTCCCGATTTCGAGTCTCGGTCCGGCACACAGTTTTAATCTGCAAGGAAGTTGTTTAGTATTGTTCGTTGTTTTCATCTAATTGCAATAAAGGATATTGCTTTACAACGACGGCCTCTCCATGCTGAAAGCTACTTAACTTTTTTGTATGTGCTGTCAGAGATATAATGTTGACCTAACTACAGATAATGTCTTTCAGTTGCCACCTCATGTTATTTGACCTTTTGGAATGTGTCATACATCATTAGCTGTAGCTCTTAGGGATTAAGTTGAGTGTTAGTACAGAAGCTGTTATACCCAGTGCATCTAAATGCTGTCATTTCCGTACTGGGGTATAATGGATAATTTTAAAGTGCCGTACTTCAAATTACATAATTATGAAACGTGTAACTAGCAAAAGAACATTGCAGTTTTTTATGTAAGTGCATAAAACGGGAGAATCTCTATAGGTTGTGGGAGGAAGTATGCTCAGTATTCAGAAATATGACAGGTATGATCATTCGAAGCGAAAAAGTCTAGTAAATTTGGGCTTTAAAATGCCTGCCTTAAGGGCTACGAACCCTTCTTCATCATAGATACTGGGAAACGAATCCCATCTACTTAAAGTTCTTTGCTATCCGTGGTTTGAGAGGTTGCATTATGGACCAAAACAATAACAAATATCCTGTAAACATCGAGTCTAAAGTGCGCATTTTAGATCCAATGTTTCGAAGACTTTTTTGCTCCGAATGATCGTTTCTTCATATCCTTAAACACTGACCATAACTCCTGGGCCACTCCGTATAATTCCAACTATTTTCACTAGCGCCAGAATCCCAGTGAGAAGCTACACCTCGTATAAAATGTGAAGTATCTGCACATACTAAGCCGTCAGTAGCATGAAAGCTAGGTAATGGAACAAATAAATGTTTTTGAAAAGCACCGAAAAGTGACTGGTCGCAGAATTCATACAGAGCACCCTCTATGTGAACGATAGTTCCAGGTTTAACGTCCGTAATGGAAAAGGTAAAAAATTTGGCAACATCCGTGTATGCTACGATGTTTACCAAGTTCCATGTTGCAACAGACGATCTCAGCGCACAGAGGGTTCACAAAGATACCAATATTCATGCGATAGCATGAGAACCCTACATGTTCCAAAAGGCCGCGCACAAAAGTGGGATTTCTGGTATTCATTCCTCAGTTTCTATTAGTGATAAAAAGGTAGGGTCAAGTGTTTTGAATAACTCTTGGGCTATGGACCATTTGTATATCCAAAAGAAGTATCGTCTTAGTGTCACTATCCTACATCACAGGGTGAAGGTAAGACTGTTACACATTTCCTCCTGCTTAGGCAAATAGAGCAAATCGGTTGGTTCTTTTTGCATTTAATGTGGTCTACGGTGAGCTTCATGGAATTTTTTGCAAGCACAATCAGTTCATGGGCAGTTCCTCGCAAAACTCCAAAATAAGTGTTTTTTAAATATATTCTCACCGTCTCAAGCGGATCAAAATCCAGCTAAGGATTCGAAGATGGCTATGCACAGCAAATGATGGAAATTTTCACGATATGTTCCTAAGATCCCGATTTATAACAACCTTTAAAATTTTCTTGCTTTCCATTTCCAAGGTACAGAGGTTCAAAGTTACCCCATTTACGTAAAATACGCACGTATAATCCGGTGTGAGGCGGAAACGCAATTTATAAAGTGACGTAGGAGGAGAAATATGCTGTAAAGTGTCTCTGTTATCATCTGGGATCGCCATGTTGTAGTACTGAAGCACATGCAAAATTTTTTTGCACTTAAATTCCCGTTTGAGGTGTAAGATTACTTTTGCTTTACTTCAGTTTCACGTAAATAAAGTATCTAAATTTCACTGCCCATACATTTCTTTTCATTTCAGTTACATGCCCTGGTGCAACAGCAGAAAAATGCTCATATCGAAGTACAAAAAATGCGAATATGCTTCCGTTTATTTAAGACTCTAACTCAAAAGTAGGCTACCAGCTGCCTTATCCTACCTTTCTCTGTCACTTCAAAATTTTCCAAAAAATTTTGGCATGCAAATATATTTGCACTCGTTAATGATGAGAGAGGAGAAGACGCTGGTAGTGACGAAGAGACGGAAAAGTAGTAAATAGTGAAAGATAGTAGGCAGTGGTTGTGTAGTAGAAACAACGAAGGGAACAATGGCAATGTGATAGAAAGAGAGGGACACAGTGGCAGTGGAGCAAAGTTGACAGTGACAGAACAGTGCTAGGAAAAGAGTGAAGGAGACAGTGCTGGGGGAGGGAGGAGGAATAAAGACAAAGAGAAAATGGATGTGGCAATGAGCCATTATGATAGTGAGAGACAGAGTATATGACAATGGCATCGAGGAAGTAAGAGACAGTGACAATGAGAAGAAACAGGAGGAGCAGGAAGGAAGGTAAGAAGGAAGGAGTGAGGTATTAGCCGTAACAGAGGGCAAGAGGGAAACTGCGTCAGTGAGAGGAGACTATAGTAATTGGACAGAACGAAGGGGACAGAGAGATAATGACAAAAAGCTAGGTTGCATAAGTAACTGAAAAAGACAGCTGGAATGGAGGGTATGTGCGATTTAACAGCGATGGACTAGTGGGTGTGAGTGAGTTACATTTAGGGCAGCTTGTGGGAGTCTGTGGTGAGCTGCATCTTAAAAGGAGCGCCAATATGCTCGCATGCCCAGTTTTTGGCAAAGAATCTTTGAAGGTGTTGAGGAAGACTGAATGAGGCAGCTGGTACCCCACTTTTCAGACAAGAGTCTTTTAAATTGACAGGAAAATATTTTTTTGTACTCCGCTAGGAGAATTCTTCAGCTGGTATGCACATGTGCTGTACACCAAATTACAATCGTCTGCTGCATAACAAACGTGATGATGAAATGCCGTGGAGTATGCAGCCACCTTTCACTTTCATGGCAGTTATCATTTAGTGTTGCTGTTTTTATGAGCTGTCTCTTGTTTATATGGGGCGTATAGCACGTGGTGTCATCCTGTTGCAGGTGGGTGCCGTCGCGCCGCCCCCAGAGCGCGCAGCTGTGCTGTGCTGTGCTGGAGACGTGGACTCGCTGCCGCCGCCGCCGCCCCCGCCGCCCCCACGACCAGACCAGGGCAGAGGCCGCGGGGTCCGCCCCTGCCCTCCCGTCGCGGCCCACGCCTAGCGACCTTTTAAATGTAAATGCGGGGTTGAAATTGGTGGCAATTAAATTTTAGTGCCGCCCAGATACTTTATTTACCGTATTAATCACTGTGTGTGGGAGGGGTGGCAGGAAGTGAGTCGTGGGGAGGTGTCCGACTACTTGCCGACCAGTGCGCGCTCCACTACGTCATTCTCGGTACCCACCCCTCACTCGCTATAAATATTTATCGGCTGTTGCTCCATCCGGTCTTACCTTGTAACTTGTTGGGTCGCATCACACTTCCACCTTCGTACACGCTTCCATTTCACCTACAGGGCGCTGTTTATAGGTCCGGCTTCTTTCGTAACGACTGACATTTTCGTCCCAGTCCCGTTGTACTGAACCACACTATTGTTGAATGATGTATCGTACTGTGCGGCTGGTCCCGGCGGAGGTTCGAGTCCTCCCTCGGGCATGGGTGTATATGTTTGTCCTTAGGATAATTTAGGTTAAGTAGTGTGCAAGCTTAGGGACTGATGACCTTAGCAGTTAAGTCCCATAAGATTTCACACACATTTGAGCATTTTTTGATGTATCATACGTGGAACAGTGACGCCTTTCGAGGTAAAACTAACTGTGAAGTGAAATAATGGAATGAAACGAAATTATACAAATGGCTCGACGAGGATGAAATTAGTGAAGATGCAGCGACATGAAATGATGTCATAGCAAACAGACCAGAACTTCTGAACCGCCTTTGTAATTAAAATGTCGTGACAACTGAAATTTGTGTCATATCGGTATGTTCCGCGTTCCGCGAGCGGCCACCTGAACAGATTGGTTGTGGATTGGAGGCGATTTTAGACAACTTAAGTTTCACTTTAACCGACGTCTCTACCCGTTTTATCGAATTCAGCCTATGTATATACCTCGTGCCAGAATAAGTCACGATTCTCCAACATGCGCGTCGTGCTTATCTCTAGGAGAATCTCTGAGCAGTGTTCGAAAATAAAGGGGATGAGACAACGACAATAGAACTTCGTGTCAGGTGTGCAAAGAAAGCCTAACAGTTAACCTGCACAAATCAGTATATCTGGTTTCACACTCCAGTTACGAAACATTCATTATAGACCAAAGCAAAAAATGGTTCAAATGGCTCTGAGCACTATAGGACTTAACTTCTGAGGTCATCAGTCCCATAGAACTTAGAACTACTTAAACGTAACTAACCTAAGCACATCACACACATCCATGCCCGAGGCAGGATTCGAAGCTGCGACCGTCGCGGTCGCGCGGTTCCATACTGAAGCGCCTAGAACCGCTCGGCCACTCTGGCCGGCTAAACGAAAGCGCTTGCACCTTTAAGGATTCTGTGCAATAGAACAATACTACCGACTTGCGAAGAAAATACAAGTGAAAGAAATGATTCGGACCTCAGCCTACAGCTCTGCAATAAACTGACGCAACCAACTGATTGCAGCAACTACTGTTGAAAGTTCATCAGTGAACTCATAGATGAGTCCGATGACGGTCTGTGACATTCACACGCCAGTTGGCTTGCGTCACTTCAGACACTTGCGCAACAGTCGTCTGCAGCTCTGATGTCTTATAAGGAGCGCCTAGTTTCAACCACTAAAGCCATACGTGGGGCCTGACCCTTCGGTAACAACAAGCAGAGCAGAGTAGCCATGTTCCGCACGTAATGCACGCGCAGTATCTCAGGTCATTCAGCTCGCTCAGACTCGCAAACTATTAGATGCGCAAAGATGGAACTAGCAACGGTGTCTTTTGGGAGAGCTACAGCGCGTTCTCATTTGAGTTTTATTTGCCGTAAAAAAATTTAAGAGGATTACGGATAGCTTACGAAAATGCATCTCATGACGACGTTGCCGAATTTTAGACGTTCCGGAAATATTTTTGTCATTGAATTTAGGTGAACGCAATGTGGGACTGAAATATTAAGATTACATGATATTTTCATTTGCTTCAACCCGGGATTTTGTCGGAGATCTCTAACACGAGATAAATTGTGTTAAATGTGGCTGGTGATGCCGCAACCGCGTATGAAAACCTCAGCGGCCGCCGTTTGGTTTCATTTCGAGAAACAGAGAGTAGTGATAGAAAGCATACTACCTCAGAATTGCAACTGTTATAATAATCCATTGAGAAGAATTTCTTTTACTTCATTGACACAAACAATGAGTTTCTGATTTCAGTTGCTGATAACAGCTTTCTTATTAATAATGAAAACTTACAAGAATGTAATTTTCTATGCAGGAACTCAGACGACGCATATGCCAAACATTCAGTTGGGTCTGCCTCAGCGTCTTTTCCCTTTTTATGATAATGGAAAAACTCCACTGACTCTACTCTCGTCGCTGTCACAGATGTTCGAAGTGGCACTGTCACTGCCGTTATCTAACGACATCATCATTTCTTATAACGAATTTTTAAAAATTTCATCCTGCCATGCTCTTTTCATGATGTATATGAGTGACGGCTTTCCTTTGGATGTTCAGAGCGGACTTTCCTAACAGTTTTGTTGTTGAGCCCCTCCAATGGAAACTGTGTGACATTTTTTCTTAAATTGTTGCTGGCAATGTAAACTCTAATTGGCGTACATATAAATTCTACTGGGTTTAAATGGCAGTCAGCAAGTGGCAACCAAATGGTTGAGTACGCATGTTTATGCCTGCTTGTCGACTTCGTATAAGAGGAACCGTTGTTTGTGAAAAAACATGATCCGTAAGTTCCAGTTTTTTTTATGTGTACTAATTACTTTCATGTTTCGACGCTGATGCCAACCATCTCCTCCTTTGCCTTTACAATGGTTGGTGTTTTGTGAACAACCCAGAATCTTTGGGAGCACTATGAAAAACAATTATTGACGCTGCAGGCACGTAACGCACAAACCATTTCTCTCTAGTGATCTCGTACGGCAGTCACCTGGCGAAGGGGAAGAATATTTGACGAATAATTTGCTTCTGACGCTGCACAACAAACTATAGTGATAACATATCAAATACTAATCCTGCGCCGCGCGGGGCAGCTGCGCGGTCTTAGGCGTCCCGTGACGGTTCGCGCGGCTCCTCCCGTCGGAGGTTCGAGTCCTCACTCGGGTATGGCTATGTGTGTTGTCCTTAGCGTAAGTTAGATTAAGTAGTGTGAAAGCTTAGGGACGGATGACCTCAGCAGTTTGGTCCCGTAAGATCTTACCACAATTAATCCTGCCACAGTAAGAAATGAGAACAAATAAAAACTCAGCCCGCGATGAACGATCCCTCGAGACAGTAAGCCACCTGACAGTGGGGCGTAGAGCCAGCAGGCAGTGAAGTGGTGGTGGGGGTCTAGCGACCGCGGGCGGTCGCTGCGGAGTCTCGTGGCATTGGCTGAACGCGTGCCGACTCTTCCTCGTGAACTTCATCACACTATGTCCTTCGTAGCTTTCCTAGAGTAATTTAGAACGGACCATTCCGTAGCGAATAAAGAACATGTGACCAGTTGTAGGTGTCGAAGACTACGTTCGACGCCTTCTCCCAGAGTGGTATCTGTGTGGTATCATACCTTGTGTTCCTGGAATTGAATAAGGAGAGTTCGTGACAGATGCCAGTTGGTATCACATAGCGGCTCCGGACACTGGCTCCACTCGCCATGTGGAGCCTTGGTCTGAAAATGATTATAATGATCGAAACCGGTTACCAATATTTGACATAAAAGTAACAGTCCTGACTCAAATTTATATTATTTCTTGTTGTTAATGTGCTGTTCAATTACTTAGTGGAATAGAAACGGTGACTGAGGCGTTAAGTGTTTGAATCAGAACACTTCAAGGGACTATCTTGATTACTTCATCGATGGAGATCACATCTAATCTGAGAAGACTCGACGCGTAAAGCTAGCAATCCTCTGTCACTTTTCTTTGGTAAATATGTTCATTTTAACGTTACCTTCGTAGTTTCAGTCCACCTTCAGTTGGCGACGCTTTTGTGTATCATGCAAACGAAACCATTATGCAATTTTCGTCTAGTTCATCATGCTTGGCATCCAGATCTATTTCTTCATGTGAGCTGACATCACGACGAGAAACCTTTGGGCATGGTAGTGCTACTTAGTGAGACCGCACAAGTAGCAGTCCACCACATCGAAATTCGCTGGATAATTAAAACTGTGTGACCTACTGGGTCTCGAACGTGGGATCCTGGTGTTTCGCGAGTCTCCACCAACTGAGCTATCCAAGCACGACTCTAAAGCCACCCTCACGGCCCTCCTTCCAGTACCCCTCTCCAACTTACAAACAGGGTGGAAATTCGTTCTAGAAGCAGAGAACAATGCATGAAAAGAGCTTGTAAATAGAGCTGACATTTGGTGCAGCATTAGTTAAGGCATAGGTGTCGTCTTCGCTGCCGGCCGGATTGGCCGTGCGTTTCTAGGCGATACAGTCTGGAACCGCAAGACCGCTACGGTCGCAGGTTCGAATCCTGCCTCGGCATGGATGTGAGTGATGTCCTTAGGTTGGTTAGGTTTAAATAGTTCTAAGTTCTAGGGGACTGATGACCACAGATGTTAAGTCCCATAGTGCTCAGAGCCATTTTCGTCTTCGCGAGGCCCGTGATTTAAATAGCCGTCCAGTTTCACACATTTGGGTTTTCATCAAACTCCGTCTTCTACGATAAGGCCCCTACCTTCCTCACTCCCTCATCGAGCTTATGAAAGCCACCGAGTATACACGATTAGAATACTTGATGAGACTGGAAAATAAGAGCCAATCAGTTACTGATTTAAAGGTTTACTAACCCTTTACCATGGTTTCGAAAACTACAAATTTGTGTTCTTCAGTAGCAGTAGCTGAAATGGTAGCAGCCGAAAACTGTGACATTGGGTGCAACAGACACTGAAGCCCCCTGCACACAGGGACGGTAGTGGCGGCCAGTACTGGCAGCCAGTGAACTGACCGGGACCGTAGGCCTACACACGAAGACAGCAATGGCTTCCTGTGAAATTGTTCTAGAGGCAGCCAACAGGTAGTTAGTGCGTGCACTTGGTGAGTGCAACATTGCCCGAAGATGTCTGAGACCGTGAATGAAATTGTACATCGTTTAACTGAAGAGCTTCAAGAAACCTCGGTTAAAGAGTGGGTATGTCGTAGAGATCAACTAGAAGTTCCCTCTAAAATACTTCGGGAACTTGCCGAGGAGGTTGATGACAATGAGTGTGGGGCAGTTTAACGACCTGTATAATTTAACTGAATGCAAAATATCAAAAACAATTGCGCTAACGAGAAATACAGTTCCTGCCTGTCCAAAACTAGAGGTTTTAGCTACTGGCGACAGTTACCAAACTATAGCCATCAAGTTTCAAATACCAGACACCACCATTTATGCCAGAAGTACTTACAGCAATAACTACAGCATTATAAGAAAATATGAAGGTAATATTTTACAAGTTATTAGTTCATATGGCTCTAAGCACTATGGGACTTAACATCTGAGGTCATCAGTCCCCTAGACTTAGAACTACTTAAACCTATATAACCTAAGGTCATCACACACATCCATGCCCGAGGCAGGATTCGAACCTACGACCGTAGCAGCAGTGCGGTTCCGGGCTGAAGCGCCTAGAACCGCTCCGACACAGCGGCCGGCGCTAACTAGCTAATTTATAGTAAATGGCAGAAGAGAAGTTAAGAGTGGGCCTGTCTTTGTATATCATGTATAAACGTTTCTAAAAAGAGGAGCACATTCTTATCTATACTGGTGCGTTAAAAGCAAATAAACGCAGAAATGTGCATGTGTATTTTGTGGTTGTCACTCCTGACAACTACGTCAACCACATAAAACGAGATTAAATAAAATATATAAATTTTATTTAGTACAATTTATTATTAAATATAGGATACAGAACGAAACTTGTTTGCCAGGCAATGAAATTTTACTGCAAATGTCTGTAAAGAAAAGAAAATCTCCTTCAGCTATAAATTCGTCATCTGAGTCACTGGCGTTGGACGAGGTTCCGGATAACATCGGAGTAGTCAGGGTTATGGGGCTCCCAACAATTTGAGTCTCTCTTTTGTCACCACTGATTGAACTGGCATGTAAGACAGTTTTTCAAGGGAAGGTCCCTCGACTGAGCTGCAACGTATTTCCCAAATAATTCAACCTCGTCGGCATGAGGTCTATTTGAAGTTGATGGATGGTTCCTGGATATTTTCTGCTGCTTCTCAGTGGCACTCTCGACTGTTGCCAGCTTTCTCACACTCCTTTTTTTTTTCGTCTCATCATCGTTAACAGTGGTAGCTAGTGTAACCTGAAATTAAAAAGACTACCAATAATTAACCGCACTCAGAGCTCTTAATATTTGTGTTAATGTGTTTGTACGCATTTGGATATTTTAGTTTGTAACTAATATTTCTTTCTTAGCTTCCGTAAACAACGGAAGAAGGGGTGGAAGTACAAAAAAGTTTTGAAAGAAAATGCAATTTTGCTTTATGTTGTGGTGCTATTGACGGAAAGCATTTAGCCATAAAGCATTCGTGTGGGAATTGCTCTCAGTTCTACTACTACAGCGGAAGTTACTGCGTTATACTTTTGACATGGTACATGCTGCTTGTTACTTTCTATACATAGATGTGGGAACCAATGGAAGAGCCAACGACCCAAATGCATTCCGGCTTTCCTCGCTTAAATCAGACCTGGACAATCGTACACTGAATTTTCCTAACGACCACTTTGTTTTAGGTAATGACGCATTCCCTTTGTCACCGACATTAATAAAGCCCTTTTTAAAAAGAAATTTGAAATTAGGGGAATGTATATTCAACTGTCGTTTATCACGTATATGCAGAGTAGTGGAAAACGCATGTAGCGCAATGGTAGCAAGATTTAGAATCTTTCACAAAAAAATCGATTTAGAAACTTTAATTTTACTGTACAATGTACATATAATCTTCACAACTGGTTGCGAAAAATGTCACCAGCAACATATTTTGAAAGAGGATGAGTTGACCACGAAGACTATGGCGCCAGAGTTTTTCACCCCGGCCAGTGACGTTCCACTGGGGATAACTACCGTCGCCGCGCGGGATTAGCCGAGCGGTCTTAGACGCTGCAGTCATGGACTGTGCGGCTGGTCCCGAAGGAGGTTCGAGTCCTCCCTCGGGCATGGGTGTGTGTGTTTGTCCTTAGGATAATTTAGGTTAAGTAGTGTGTAAGTTTAGGGACTGATGACCTTAGTAGTTAAGTCCCATAAGATTTCACACACATAACTACCGTCATTGAGAGTGGCTCGCTCGACAAACACATATTCTAAAACTGCTTTGCAAACAAGGAAAAAACTGGCTGAGTATTTCATGGGCGAAGGACGAGCATCTTGGCAGATGAAGTCTATTGGCGGGTAATGAGCATCACAGCAAAAGTACCTAGGCCCTACATAGTTGTTGGCGGACTCTGTAAACTAAATTGTTCTAAACATTTTACTAGTGTTATGGTTCACTAAATCACAAAGTTTGAGTAAATGTTAATAGCTGATAACATTAACTACAATTCAAAAGGTTTTAAAACACAATGGGTTCGTAGTCGTAGTCATCTGATGTAGCCTAATATCTTATTACTCTGTAGAGTGTTTTCTTTTAAAGTAATTATTATTATTATCCATTCCTCCTCGTGTTTGCAAATACGTTTGTCGCTTTTGTTTCTATTTTAGTATGTGATAGAAATTATACGACCTATTGTCTAGGAAGGTGACAAATAATTGTAAACCTACTTAACGATTTACCTGGGCTCGCGATTTTGATGTGACACACACAAAACTTAAAAACCAAACTTAACAAGTTCGATGTTGACCCCTTCGTAATGATTACATCTCTCAAAAAACTGTCGGCTGCAGTAAACCATGCTACCTTCGGTACGTAGATTTCGTCAGAGACAGGCGGAGCGGGCGCTGACGACATCACTCTCAAGAGTTCATCTCTGTAGGTGGCCTTCATAGCCTTTATACTTGCCCTCAAAAAGCGCATGTCGGAAACTGCGACTCCTAATCCCATCAAGTCACTCTTTAACTGCATCGTGGAAGTCTCCCTCTTTGTCTCGTTGGCGTGATCACAGTGAGATATGTTCCATACTAGTTCATAGTTTACGTAAGCTTCTATACATGTGCCTACATTGTCCGCACTCCATAGCTGTTGGTTTTCCCTGCGCTGCTTCATAGATTGAAGACATTCCACAACGGAAGTATAATACGCACAACAGGAGTTCCCCCACACCCCTCCCCCTCACCAGCGTCTAGCGCTCTACTGGTGGCCAATACCTTTCAAGGCACATCCAATAGTGGCTACTTCTAGATCATGCTACCATGTTCCTGGCTCTTTGGCGTCCACTAAACTCAGACACGCTTGAGTCTGCTGGCCGCCAGTAGCCTACTGGTCGGTGAAGTGGAAGTATCTCCGCGTACGTGGCCGGTGGGGGGATAATTACTATCGGCCAATACTGACTAGTACTATTGGCCGCCACTACTGACCTTGTATGCAAGGAGCTTCAGTATACCACATACAGAGCTAGTGACTTAATGAATGTCTGCCAGTGTCACAGTTATGGGCATCTACCTTCAATTATCCATTTCAACTGTTGGTGTTTGTGGGAAACGTGCGCATTGTACTGGACAAAAGCTTTATGGCTTCAACATCCGTTTATGTCACTATGTGATTTTAGAAATCCATTTTCTTTCTGCAGAAAACAAATTTGTATTTATGTGAATGTGTGGTGTCTGTTTCTTGGGACGTGTCCGAAGGAACGCACACTATACAGAATCCATAGCTGTGATACGTGTTATGTAAATTGATGGTGGAAGGATGAGAAAGGAAAGGAAAGGAAAGCGAGGGAAACGATATCAGCTGCATCGGGGTTTTGTGCGGGATCAGCAGCGACGAGTGAAAATGTGTGCCATCTCCTGCTTACTGGACAGTTGCGTTCACATACACTCCTGGAAATTGAAATAAGAACACCATGAATTCATTGTCCCAGGAAGGGGAAACTTTATTGACACATTCCTGGGGTCAGATACATCACATGATCACACTGACAGAACCACAGGCACATAGACACAGGCAACAGAGCATGCACAATGTCGGCACTAGTACAGTGTATATCCACCTTTCGCAGCAATGCAGGCTGCTATTCTCCCATGGAGACGATCGTAGAGATGCTGGATGTAGTCCTGTGGAACGGCTTGCCATGCCATTTCCACCTGGCGCCTCAGTTGGACCAGCGTTCGTGCTGGACGTGCAGACCGCGTGAGACGACGCTTCATCCAGTCCCAAACATGCTCAATGGGGGACAGATCCGGAGATCTTGCTGGCCAGGGTTGTTGACTTACACCTTCTAGAGCACGTTGGGTGGCACGGGATACATGCGGACGTGCATTGTCCTGTTGGAACAGCAAGTTCCCTTGCCGGTCTAGGAATGGTAGAACGATGGTTTCGATGACGGTTTGGATGTACCGTGCACTATTCAGTGTCCCCTCGACGATCACCAGTGGTGTACGGCCAGTGTAGGAGATCGCTCCCCACACCATGATGCCGGGTGTTGGCCCTGTGTGCCTCGGTCGTATGCAGTCCTGATTGTGGCGCTCACCTGCACGGCGCCAAACACACATACGACCATCATTGGCACCTCTACATCTACATCTACATCTATACTCCGCGAGCCACCTTACGATGTGTGGCGGAGGGTACTTATTGTACCACTATCTGATCCCCCCTTCCCTGTTCCATTCACGAATTGTGCGTGGGAAGAACGACTGCTTGTAAGTCTCCGTATTTGCTCTAATTTCTCGGATCTTTTCGTTGTGATCATTACGCGAGATATATGTGGGCGGTAGTAATATGTTGCCCATCTCTTCCCGGAATGTGCTCTCTCGTAATTTCGATAATAAACCTCTCCGTATTGCGTAACGCCTTTCTTGAAGTGTCCGCCACTGGAGCTTGTTCAGCATCTCCGTAACGCTCTCGCGCTGACTAAATGTCCCCATGACGAATCGCGCTGCTTTTCGCTGGATCATGTCTATCTCTTCTATTAATCCAACCTGGTAAGGGTCCCATACTGATGAGCAATACTCAAGAATCGGACGAACAAGCGTTTTGTAAGCTACTTCTTTCGTCGATGAGTCACATTTTCTTAGAATTCTTCCTATGAATCTCAACCTGGCGCCTGCTTTTCCCACTATTTGTTTTATGTGATCATTCCACTTCAGATCGCTCCGGATAGTAACTCCTAAGTATTTTACGGTCGTTACCGCTTCCAATGATTTACCACCTATGGCATAATCGTACTGGAATGGATTTCTGCCCCTATGTATGCGCATTATATTACATTTATCTACGTTTAGGGAAAGCTGCCAGCTGTCGCACCATTCATTAATCCTCTGCAGGTCTTCCTGGAGTACGTACGAGTCTTCTGATGTTGCTACTTTCTTGTAGACAACCGTGTCATCTGCAAATAGCCTCACGGAGCTACCGATGTTGTCAACTAAGTCATTTATGTATATTGTAAACAATAAAGGTCCTATCACGCTTCCTTGCGGTACTCCCGAAATTACCTCTACATCTGCAGATTTTGAACCGTTAAGAATGACATGTTGTGTTCTTTCTTCTAGGAAATCCTGAATCCAATCACAAACCTGGTCCGATATTCCGTAAGCTCGTATTTTTTTCACTAAACGTAAGTGCGGAACCGTATCAAATGCCTTCCTGAAGTCCAGGAATACGGCATCAATCTGCTCGCCAGTGTCTACGGCACTGTGAATTTCTTGGACAAATAGGGCGAGCTGAGTTTCACATGATCTCTGTTTGCGGAATCCATGTTGGTTATGATGAAGGAGATTTGTATTATCTAAGAACGTCATAATACGAGAACATAAAACATGTTCCATTATTCTACAACAGATTGACGTAAGCGAAATAGGCCTATAATTATTCGCATCTGATTTATGACCCTTCTTGAAAATGGGAACGACCTGCGCTTTCTTCCAGTCGCTAGGTACTTTACGTTCTTCCAGAGATCTACGATAAATTGCTGATAGAAAGGGGGCAAGTTCTTTAGCATAATCACTGTAGAATCTTACGGGTATCTCGTCTGGTCCGGATGCTTTTCCGCTACTAAGTGATAGCAGTTGTTTTTCAATTCCGATATCGTTTATTTCAATATTTTCCATTTTGGCGTCCGTGCGACGGCTGAAGTCAGGGACCGTGTTACGATTTTCCGCAGTGAAACAGTTTCGGAACACTGAATTCAGTATTTCTGCCTTTCTTCGGTCGTCCTCTGTTTCGGTGCCATCGTGGTCAACGAGTGACTGAATAGGGGATTTAGATCCGCTTACCGATTTTACATCAAAACTTTTTAGGGTTCTTGTTTAGATTGTTTGCCAATGTTTTATGTTCGAATTCGTTGAATGCTTCTCTCATTGCTCTCTTTATGCTCTTTTTCGCTTCGTTCAGCTTTTCCTTATCAGCTATGATTCGACTACTCTTAAACCTATGATGAAGCTTTCTTTGTTTCCGTAGTACCTTTCGTACATGATTGTTATACCACGGTGGATCTTTCCTCTCGCTTTGGACCTTAGTCGGTACGAACTTATCTAAGGCGTACTGGACGATGTTTCTGAATTTTTTCCATTTTTGTTCCACATCCTCTTCCTCAGAAATGAACGTTTGATGGTGGTCACTCAGATATTCTGCGATTTGTGCCCTATCACTCTTGTTAAGCAAATATATTTTCCTTCCTTTCTTGGCATTTCTTATTACACTTGTAGTCATTGTTGCAACCACTGACTTATGATCACTGATACCCTCTTCTACATTCACGGAGTCGAAAAGTTCCGGTCTATTTGTTGCTATGAGGTCTAAAACGTTAGCTTCACGAGTTGGTCTCTAACTATCTGCTCGAAGTAATTCTCGGACAAGGCAGTCAGGATAATGTCACAAGAGTCTCTGTCCCTGGCTCCAGTTCTGATTGTGTGACTATCCCATTCTATACCTGGTAGATTGAAGTCTCCCCCTATTACAATAGTATGATCACGAAACTTCTTCACGACGTTCTGCAGGTTCTCTCTGAGGCGCTCAACTACTACGGTTGCTGATGCAGGTGGTCTATAGAAGCATCCGACTATCATATCTGACCCACCTTTGATACTTAACTTAACCCAGATTATTTCACATTCGCATTCGCTAATAACTTCACTGGATATTATTGAATTCTTTACTGCTATAAATACTCCCCCACCATTGGCGTTTATCCTATCCTTGCGGTATATATTCCATTCTGTGTCTAGGATTTCGTTACTGTTCACTTCCGGTTTTAACCAACTTTCCGTTCCCAATACTATATGCGCACTATTTCCTTCAATAAGCGATACTAATTCAGGAACCTTGCCCTGGATACTCCTGCAGTTTACCAATATTACGTTAACTTTTCCTGTTTTTGGTCTCTGAGGACGGACGTTCTTTATCAACGATGCTGATGTTCTCTCTGGTAAGCCGTCAGGTATTTTATCGTTTCGCCCAAGGGGGGTCCCTCTAACCTAAAAAACCCCCGTGTGCACGCCACACGTACTCTGCTACCCTAGTAGCTGCTTCCGGTGTGTAGTGCACGCCTGACCTGTCTAGGGGGGCCCTACAGTTCTCCACCCAATAACGGAGGTCGATGAATTTGCAACCATTATAGTCGCAGAGTCGTCTGAGCCTCTGGTTTAGACCCTCCACACGGCTCCAAACCAGAGGACCGCGATCGACTCTGGGCACTATGCTGCAGATATTAAGCTCAGCTTGCACTCCGCGTGCGATGCTGGTTGTCTTCACCAAATCAGCCAGCCGCCGGAAGGAACCAAGGATGGCCTCAGAACCCAAGCGGCAGGCGTCATTCGTTCCGACATGTGCTACTATCTGCAGCCGGTCACACCCAGTGCGTTCAATAGCTGCCGGAAGGGCCTCCTCCACATTACGGACGAGACCCCCCGGCAAGCACACCGAGTGCACACTGGCATTCTTCCCCGACCTACCCGATATTTTCCTGAGGGGCTCCATAACCCGCCTAACGTTGGAGCTCCCTATAACTAATAGGCCCGCCCTCTGTGACTGTCGGGACCTTGCCGGAGAATCGGCCACTGGCCCAACAGGCGAGGCATCCTGTGGTGGCTCGGAAACGATGTCATCACCACTAGGAAGCACCCCGTACCTGTTGGAAAGGGGTAAGGCAGCTGCCACGCGGCCAGATCCTACCTTCGCCTTTCGGCCAGGCACGCACGAGTCCACCACTGTCCGCCATTCACCCTGGAGTGATGACTGACCGGTAAGATGCTCACTGCCGGAAGACGCAGCGACATCAGGGGTTCCATGTGATTCCAAGGCCACCGAAGTAGGCATAGGTCTCACCACAGTTGCCCCAACGCCACTACGAGCCGACGCCTGCGCCTCGAGCTCGATGAGCCTAACAGACAAAGCCTCCACCTGCCCCCGAAGAGTGGCCAATTCTCCTTGCGTCCGCTCACAACAACCACAGTCCCTACACATGACTATGTTTACCCTACTCTATACGGTGACAAATTCCCAAGATAATCTTCTGATGAGCTACTCTGATAATCAAGAAACACTCACTGAAATACGAGACGCGAAAACTACGCTAGGTTTTCCCAGAAAAACTATTTAAAAGCTATGCGCAGCAAATAAGTACAAAATAAATTTCTCTCCTAACGATCAAGAACTGTTAGTTTCTATGCAGAGCAGATAAACACAAATAGAATCCCTTCCTTAGTGGAAGGTCGTAAACAAAATGCAAAATAAACGCTTTATACAAACAGTACTCGCTGCTGCTGGTGCTCTCGCTCTGGCTGTCACAAGACAACTGCTGATTCAAGTGACTAGTGGCTAACGGCCGCGAAACAAACAAAAGACGGTTTTAGGGCGCTTTCTGTTCTAAACGATCAAGAAAACACTAAGAAATCTAACACGAAAACTACGTAAAGTTTTATCAGGAACTGTTAGTTACTATGCAGAGCAGATAAACACTAATAATATCCCTTCCTTAGTGGAAGGTCGTAAACAAAATGCAAAATAAACGCTTTATACAAACAGTACTCGCTGCTGCTGGTGCTCTCGCTCTGGCTGTCACAAGACAACTGCTGATTCAAGTGACTAGTGGCTAACGGCCGCGAAACAAACAAAAGACGGTTTTTGGGCGCTTTCTGTTCTAAACGATCAAGAAACACTAAGAAATCTAACACGAAAACTACGTAAAGTCTTATCAAGAACTGTTAGTTACTATGCAGAGCAGATAAACACTAATAGAATCCCTTCCTTAGTGGAAGGTCGTAAACAAAATGCAAAATAAACGCTTTATACAAACAGTACTCGCTGCTGCTGGTGCTCTCGCTCTGGCTGTCACAAGACAAGGCAGAAGCGACTCTCATCGCTGAAGACGACACGTCTCCATTCGTCCCTCCATTCACGCCTGTCGCGACACCACTGGAGGCGGGCTGCACGATGTTGGGGCGTGAGCGGAAGACGGCCTAACGGTGTGCGGGACTGTAGCCCAGCTTCATGGAGACGGTTGCGAATGGTCCTCGCCGATACCCCAGGAGCAACAGTGTCCCTAATTTGCTGGGAAGTGGCGGTGCGGTCCCCTACGGCACTGCGTAGGATCCTACGGTCTTGGCGTGCATCCGTGCGTCGCTGCGGTCCGGTCCCAGGTCGACGGGCACGTGCACCTTCCGCCGACCACTGGCGACAACATCGATGTACTGTGGAGACCTCACGCCCCACGTGTTGAGCAATTCGGCGGTACGTCCACCCGGCCTCCCGCATGCCCACTATACGCCCTCGCTCAAAGTCCGTCAACTGCACATACGGTTCACATCCACGCTGTCGCGGCATGCTACCAGTGTTAAAGACTGCGATGGAGCTCCGTATGCCACGGCAAACTGGCTGACACTGACGGCGGCGGTGCACAAATGCTGCGCAGCTAGCGCCATTCGACGGCCAACACCGCGGTTCCTGGTGTGTCCGCTGTGCCGTGCGTGTGATCATTGCTTGTACAGCCCTCTCGCAGTGTCCGGAGCAAGTATGGTGGGTCTGACACACCGGTGTCAATGTGTTCTTTTTTCCATTTCCAGGAGTGTAGTTGATCCGCCTCGATGGGCTGTGAATCCACAACCTTCAGGGCGGATGCACGACGTCGTCCGACATCTTGCGGGAATTTGGAATTAGCGAACACGGAGGACACCGACGGCTCTACGGACAGATGGTCCTGGATGGGAATGCGTGTCCGCCGCGGAAGCGTGCCGAGATAGTCCGTGGATTTGCGACAAATACTGTGCCAGGTTGACTCACTGGTAACGCAGCCGCCTGGTAAGCAGGAGATCCCGATTTCAGTCCACAGTCCGGCACACATTTTCATTCGTCGCTGCTGATTCCGTGTAAAGTCCCGATGCAGTTGATATCATCACTTCCTTCCCTTTACTTTCCTTACTCCCCCTTCCATCTTCAACTTACAGAAAATGTGTATTTGTAGAAACCATGGTGAAATATATCTTTAATTCTGCAACAGTGTGTTTGTTATTTTCCATTCCTTTCAAATTTCTATGTGCGCCGTTGCCGGAGAGCAGCCATGTTTATAGTTTTACAAACAGAACATTCTTAACATGCACGAACAAAAAGATAAAATAATCATCGTGTCTTAGAAAGCTAAAGTTAATGAAGTGTAATTTATGTACACCTTGTATTCCATTTCGCTATAATCCACGTTTCCAGTTCGCTTCATTTATTTGTTTGTAGTTCAAGCGTTTATATACCTGATGAGGGGCGATGCGTACTTGTGTTATTGCAAGGGACTGTTTCTTACAAGGGAACATCCCCATCGGACCCCTCTCAGATTTAGTTATAAGTTGGCACAGTGGATAGGCCTCGAAAAACTGAACAAAGATCAGTCGAGAAAACAGGAAGACGTTGTGTAGAACTATGAAAAAATAAGCAAAATATACAAACTGAGTAGTCCATGCGCAACACAGGCAACATCAAGCATAGTGTCAGTTCAGGAGCGCCTTGGTCCCGTGCTTAGCGTGAGCAGCTACGGAGCGAGGGGTCCTTGGCTCAAGTCTTCCCTCGAGTGAAAAGTTTACTTTCATTATTTTCGCAAAGTTATGATCTGTCCGTTCGTTCATTGACGTCACTGTTCACTGTAATAGGTTTAGTGTCTGTGTTTTGCGACCGCACCGCAAAACCGTGCGATTAGTAGACGAAAGGACGTGCCTCTCCAATGGGAATCGAAAACATTTGATCGCAAGGTCATACGTCAACCGATTCCTCCACAGGAAAACACGTCTGATATATTCTATACGACACTGGTGACGGCATGTGTGTCACATGACAGGAATATGTTGTCGACCCACCTAACTTGTGCACTTGGCGAATGGGTAAAAAGATTCTTCTACCTTGCCCGATTTAGGTTTTCTTGTGGTTGTGATAATCACTCCAAAAAAACTGATGAAAACATAATAGTTTGTCACATAAACCGAAAATAAAAAAGGAAACTTTTCACTCGAGGGAAGACTTGAACGAAGGACGTCTCGTTCCGCAGATGCTCACGCTAACCACGGGACCACGGCGCTCCTGTGCTCACATTATCCTTGATGTTGCCTATCTTCCGCATGGACTACTCAGTTTGTATATTTTGCTCATTTTTTCATAGTTCCACACAATTTCTTCCTATTTTCTCAATTGATGTGTGTTTAGTTTTTCAAGGCCTATCCACTGTGCCAACTGATAACTAAATCTGAGGGGGGTGCGATGGGGAGGTTCCCTTGTTAGTAGCAAGGAAATGAGGTTAGAGAAAATAAGAAGTCGAGAGCGCCGTAGCGCGTGCAGTGGACTGCCGATGGATGACATAAATTCCGTCCAGGCTCCTCAATGGCCCTATTCAAGCGGTACACCCGAAACCGTAATGCCTAGCAATACAGCGCGCGGTTGATTTACCGTCGCCACTTACTATTGTACAAAGTAAGAGAACCAGCGCGCCTGTCGTTGCCGAGCAGCCGGTGCGGCGCGCTGCCTTCTGCTTTCTCCTCTCGTCCCATATTTCACCGGAAATGCTTAAAACGCTAGTCTTTGTAGCGTACAGGCTATATGGACGGCTTTTCCTCGGCGCGTTCGGTAAAATAATTTTCGAAGACACGGATTTCTTTGTAACGACGGAGCCGTGATTCAGTGGTTTCGCCCGCGGCGCCGTATATTTCGCAGCGGTAGCAGTAGGCAAGCGACCACTGTTTTTCTACGGGAAACGCCCGCCGCCCGCCGCCAGGAGTCGGGGGCGGCCCGGGAAGAGGGAAAGCGAGGCGGCTGGCACGGCCGCCCGGGAGGCGGCTGATATATGGGCGAGGCAACACGCGCCGATAACCCTGCCGCCACCCCCGTTTATTGCCCGGGAAGGGGTGGGGGGTCGCTTACTCGCTAGGCGCCTCTCGGGCGCCGGCCCCGCCGGAAGATCATAAAGACCAAAACAGCATTAGGCGCCGGGACTGCCCGGAATATTTACTGCAGGCCAAACGAATGTCTGCTCTGCGATGCCGATGATTATCCGACTTGTTGATTCATTCTTCGTCAAATGAGTAAAATTTTAGAAAAACGTAATTTACACAGGTTGAGTCAAAAAGGACTTTACAACTTTGGAACGATATAGAGATTTATTGAGATAACTTATAGACTTGGTAGATTTGTCATTTTGTAGCAAACAACCGCACGTTTGAAACTTTCTGGCAGATTAAAACTGTGTGCCGGACTGAGAGTCGAACTCGGGACCTTTGCCTTTCGCAGGCAAGTGCTCTACCATCTGAGCAACCCAAGCACGACTCACGCCCCGTCCTCACAGCTTTATTCTACCTCGTCTCCTACCTTCCAAACTTTATAGACGCTCTCCTGCGAAACTTGCAGAACTAGCACTCCTGAAAGAAAGGATATTGCGGAGACATGGCTTACCCACAGCCTGGGGGATGTTTGCAGAATGAGATTTTCACTCTGTAGCGGAGTGTGCGCTGATATGAAACTTCCTGGCAGATTGAAACTGTGTGCCGGACCGAGACTCGAACTCGGGTCCTTTGCCTTTCGCGGGCAAGTGGTCTACCATCTGAACTACCCAAGCACGACTCACGCCCAGTAAAGCTGTGAGGACGGGGTGTGAGTCGTGCTTGGGTAGCTCAGATGGTAGAGCACTTGCCCACGAAAGGTAAAGGTCCCGAGTTCGAGTCTCGGTCCGGCAGACATTTTTAATCTGCCAGGAAGTTTCGTATCAGCGCACACTCCGCTCCAGAGTGAAAATCTAATTCTGGAACCGCAAGTTTGATTCACGTAGTATATCAGTACTCCATTCCACCACCAGGAGCGCCAGCATAGTGCACAGTTAAATTGGCTACTTTCACTGGTGCAGAGCGTTCTCACTGTGTGTTTTGGTTTCATGAAACCAACTGTGCAACAACTGTTCGGTGTAAATTTCGCACCAAAAACGCTAAATAACCTCCAAGCAGGTATACTATTTACTCTTGGCACCTGCTATAACACAGGTCGTCCACTGCAACACGATAAGTCACGAGGTCGGCCACGTGTCACTGGTATGGTTATCTGGACATGCTTGAAAACTTTTTAATTCCTCAGATCGATGAAATGACCGTATGGTGTTGTTTACTACCAGAAAGACGGTGCGCCACCTCATTTCCTCACAGAAGTTGAAGGCTACCTCGATAATAGCTTCCCAGGTCGGTGGATTGGCCGCGAAGGGCCAGTCGCACAGCCACCGCACTCTCCTCTGGATTTCTTTATCTGGTGTTTCATTAAGGACCGTGTTCATGGTCCTCCCCTATTAAACAATTCAGCCGACCTGGAAAATCGAATCTGCACTACCGTTGCACAAGTTACACCCGATTTGCTGCAACGTGTGTGGGAGGAAATTGATTACCTTTGTGATGTTTCCCGCAACACAAGTGGCAGTCACATCGAACCAAAATGACACATAATACTTTTATGTGAACTTGAAGTTGTTTGCTACAAAATGACACGTGTACGGATTATGTAAGTTACCTCAGTAAATTTCTGTTTCATTCCAGTTGTAAAGTCGTTTCTGAGTCACCCTGTATAAATTTAGCGACGAAGTTAACTTTCGCATGGTGTATCGCGGCCAAGTAACATAGGTCAATAAAACTTCAATCATACATATAAAAAAAATGCTGCAGTATAGTACAGAAGATATTAGACAGAAATAATAATGACATGAACAGAAATGACACTTCTATTCAAAGACAATAATTGCACTGAAATCACTGCGATTCATGAAGGTCCGCTGGTCATACAGGAGGAGCACACGGTTCTTAGTAGGCTGTATGATCACCACGGACACCATGCATGCTCTGCAAAGTGCTCTCGTGGTGGCCTCAAGATTGTTAGGAAGTTCTCGTGGTAGCGCATTCCATTTCTCCATCGGCGTCGTTGATGGCTAGCGAACGATCGTGCATGTGGACATTCGGCAATACGTCTCCCCACCATTTCGCACACCTGCTCGATGGGATGCGGGTCGGGGATACGGGCAGGTCGGTTCACCGAATATTCTCTAATTCCAGGAACTAATCCACCTGTACTGTTCGCTGCGGTCGCGCAGTGGCATCCATAAAAATGAAGTCAGAACCGAAAGCACACCTGAAAAGACCCACACGTGGAAGGAGTATGGTGTCACAATAACGTCGACGTGTATTGGAAGATTTGGAGGTCAGTACGCTCCTGCAAAATTATGCCTCTCCACACCATAACACCTGGACTAGCACAACAATCATGTTCGACAATGTTGGACGTACCGTCATATGACGTGAGGTGGGAACTCCACCTCACAGGAACTTCGTCGAACATGACCGTTTTTGGTGGACCGGCCGTTATTGTGTTAGGAGGCATAACGTTGCGTGGGCGTATCTGATCTCAAAATATTGAACACGAGAGACTCACCGATTAGCTATTCTTTCCGCGTGCGCTTTTCTTCAGGGGTGCATTCTGCTCTGACTATTTTTATGGATGCCAGTACGTGACAGCTCCGAACTGCGCTGGTGGCGGAGCTCCTCAACGAGAAGACATTCGGCAAATGGACTGGCCTGTCCATTTCCCTGACTTTAATCCTATCGAGCACATATAGGTTGCGTTTGGAGAACGTATTGCAGCACGTCCACATGCTCCAACAACCCCCCAGCAATTGTCAGTCGTGTGGGGGATGAGTGGAGCGCCCTGTCACAATAAGTCTGTATCAGTCTTGTGAGCAGCATTGGGGCACGTTGTAGATCGTGCTTTGTCGTCCGTGGTGATGATACACACTATTAACAACATTGTCCCGACGTTTGTAATGTGCAGGGGCCACCGTGAATCGCTGAAACTTCAGTGTAATTTTGTTTTTGAATGAAATTGTCAGTTCTGTACGTCTCATTGTCTATTTCTTTCAGTTACCTTCTGTTACCATACTGCAGCAGTTCTTTCTGTGTATAGTCCAACTTCTATCGAGATATGTTACTTGCCCGTGACTCATTATTGGAAAGTTATTATCGTCCTCAAGTATGTGATAACGTCGGAAGCTTCATGAGACTTTTCTCGGACGAATGAAGGAAGGAAGAAATGAAGGAAAAGTGATGTTTATCTTTCCGTAGACAGTGAGGTCATTAGAGAAGGAGCACAAGCTCAGAATCTTTCAAGAATGATGACTGAAATGGACTGTGCCCTTTCAGAGGAACCATTCCAGTATTTGCCTGTAGCGATTTAGGTAAATCACAGAAACCCGACGCGGATCTGAATCGTTGTCCTCCCGAATGAGAACTCCACATCTTTCGGATTCGCAGGAAATCTACTGTGTACAGGAAGGATGCAACGTCAGAAGACACGCGAAATGCAGGAACACATGTGGAGGACTGATGTTTGGTACAGGAATTAGCAGTTGACCGTGAACGTAGCCGGCCGCTGTGGCCGAGCGGTTCTAGGCGCTTCAGTCCGGAACCGCGCTGCTGCTACGGTCGCAGGCTCGAATTCTGCCTCGGGCATGGATGTGTGTGATGTCCTTAGCTTAGTTAGGTTTAGGTAGTTCTAAGTCTAGGGGACTGATGACCTCAGATGTTAAGTCCCGTAGTGCTTCGAGCCATTTGAACCGTGAACGTAAATAAATATAACGTGCTACACATAAACAGGCAAAGAGAACCACTGCTGTTAGGTTATTCTATTGGCGACAAATCACTCCAAAGAATAAATACCGTCAGAAGCGACCTGAAATGGATTGTCGCAAATGAAATAAATTGTAAGAAAACCATACGACAGGTTGAGATTCGTTGGAAGAATCTTCAAGAAATAAGCCATTCACGAGAAAGTGGCTTACTAAACACTTGTTCGACTTGACCATATCTAATCAGTCGGCGATCCTTGTTAGGTAGCATTAAGAGAACAGAGAGAAAATCCAACGAAGAACGGCGCTTTTCGTCACGGGATCGTTTAGTCAGCGCGAGAACATTAGAGAGCTCCTCAACGAACTCCAGGACCAGGCCGCACGACAAAGGTGTACTTCTCGAAGAGGTTTACTGTTGAAGGTACTTCCATTTCGAGTAATGGTGCTGACGAGAAAATCAGAGAAATTGCAGCTCACGCGGACGTCATATCCTCAGCCAAACACCGTTAGGTGTTTCACAGAGTGTAAATGTAGATATAAGCCAACGGACTTGCCGCAGTGGTAACACCGATTCCCGTCAGATCACCGAAGTCAAGCGCTGTCGGGCTGGGCTAGCACTTGGATGGGTGACAATGCGGTCTGCCGAGCGCTGTTGGCAAGCGGGGTGCACTCAGCCCTTGTGAGGAAAACTGAGGAGCTACTTGACTGAGAAGTAGCGGCTCCGGTCCCGGAAACTGACATACGGTCTGGGAGAGCGGTGTGCTGACCACATGTCCCTCCATATCTGCATCTTGTGACGCCTGTGGTCTGAGGATGTCACGGCGGCCGGTCGGTACCGTTGGGCCTACCAAGGCCTGTTCGGACGGAGTTTAGTAAATGTAGATATAAAGGTACATTTCGTTTGGAGATCCCGAGCAACCTCTTCCACTCTTACGTTTGAGAACTGATGAAAGTAACGTCACCTGTTTCGCTAGGTAAACTTCTGGACCACTTATCTGGTTCTCACCTTGCTTTCCAAGGGGAATTTGAACAGAGATCCTCTCGAGCAAGTCCAGTGTGTTACCCACTTCATCACCTAACTCGATCTTGAAAAACCATTGTAGTGCTTTTCTAACAGTCCCGCTGAGGAGATAGCATGTAAGTAAAAGACACAATCTTGGTGTACCCTGAGACAAACGTTGTTGTTGTCTTTAGTTCGAAGAATGGGTTGACCCACCTCTTCACGCTAGTCTATCCTGTCAAGCCTCTCCATTTCTAAATACACTCCTGGAAATGGAAAAAAGAACACATTGACACCGGTGTGTCAGACCCACCATACTTGCTCCGGACACTGCGAGAGGGCTGTACAAGCAATGATCACACGCGCGGCACAGCGGACACACCAGGAACCGCGGTGTTGGCCGTCGAAGCATTTGTGCACCGCCGCCGTCAGTGTCAGCCAGTTTGCCGTGGCATACGGAGCTCCATCTCAGTCTTTAACACTGGTAGGATGCCGCGACAGCGTGGACGTGAACCGTATGTGCAGTTGACGGACTTTGAGCGAGGGTGTATAGTGGGCATGCGGGAGGCCGGGTGGACGTACCGCCGAATTGCTCAACACGTGGGGCGTGAGGTCTCCACAGTACATCGATGTTGTCGCCAGTGGTCGGCGGAAGGTGCACGTGCCCGTCGACCTGGGACCGGACCGCAGCGACGCACGGATGCACGCCAAGACCGTAGGATCCTACGCAGTGCCGTAGGGGACCGCACCGACACTTCCCAGCAAATTAGGGACACTGTTGCTCCTGGGGTATCGGCGAGGACCATTCGCAACCGTCTCCATGAAGCTGGGCTACGGTCCCGCACACCGTTAGGCCGTCTTCCGCTCACGCCCCAACATCGTGCAGCCCGCCTCCAGTGGTGTCGCGACAGGCGTGAATGGAGGGACGAATGGAGACGTGTCGTCTTCAGCGATGAGAGTCGCTTCTGCCTTGGTGCCAATGATGGTCGTATGCGTGTTTGGCGCCGTGCAGGTGAGCGCCACAATCAGGACTGCATACGACCGAGGCACACAGGGCCAACACCCGGCATCATGGTGTGGGGAGCGATCTCCTACACTGGCCGTACACCACTGGTGATCGTCGAGGGGACACTGAATAGTGCACGGTACATCCAAACCGTCATCGAACCCATCGTTCTACCATTCCTAGACCGGCAAGGGAACTTGCTGTTCCAACAGGACAATGCACGTCCGCATGTATCCCGTGCCACCCAACGTGCTCTAGAAGGTGTAAGTCAACTACCCTGGCCAGCAAGATCTCCGGATCTGTCCCCCATTGAGCATGTTTGGGACTGGATGAAGCGTCGTTTCATGCCGTCTGCACGTCCAGCACGAACGCTGGTCCAACTGAGGCGCCAGGTGGAAATGGCATGGCAAGCCGTTCCACAGGACTACATCCAGCATCTCTACGATCGTCTCCATGGGAGAATAGCAGCCTGCATTGCTGCGAAAGGTGGATATACACTGTACTAGTGCCGACATTGTGCATGATCTGTTGCCTGTGTCTATGTGCCTGTGGTTCAGTCAGTGTGATCATGTGATGTATCTGACCCCAGGAATGTGTCAATAAAGTTTCCCCTTCCTGGGACAATGAATTCACGGTTTTCTTATTTCAATTTCCAGGAGTGTAGCTACTGCAAACTACATCCGTTTACACCTGCTTCCTGTGATGAAGACTTTCTCTCTCTCTACAATTTTTACTTACCCACAGTTTCCTCCCTCATCAAAGTGACACTTCTTTGTTGCTTCAGGGTGTGTCCATTCAATCGATCCCTTCTTTTAGTCAAGTTGTAGCATAACGCTTTCGTCTCTCCAATTCGATCCAGTATCTCCTCATTAGTTATTCGATCAACCCATCTAGTCTTCAGCATTATTCTGCAGCATCACATTTAAAAGTTTCTATTCTCTTCATGCCTGAACTGTCGATCGCCCACGTTTCACTTCCGTACAAGGCCACACTCTAGACAAATACTTTCAGAAAAGACTGTAACACTTAAACTTATATTCGATATTAACAAATGCGTCTTTTTCGGAAATGCTTTTCTTGCTATAGCCAGTGCGCAATTTATATGCTCTCTACTTCGACTTTCATCAGTTAGTTTACTGCTAAAATAACAAAACGTATCGAATACTTTTGGTGTCTCATTTCTTAATCTAATTCTCTCAGTATCATCCGATTTACTTCTACTGCAGTACACTACTCTTGTTTTACCTTTGTTGACGTTTTTCTTATTAACTTTTTCCAAGATTCTGTACATTACATTCGTCTTATCTCCCAAGTCGTCTCAGAAAGAATTACGTACAACGTAAGCAGGAAAACAAAAATGTTTTTATTTCTTCTCTCTGAACTTCAGTTTCCCTTCCAAATTTCTCTTTGGTTCCCTTTACTGCTTTCTCAGTGTACATATTGAACAGCACCGTAGGACGCTTGGAAGTGTTTAAACTTCGTGTTAAATTTGAAATTAATAAAGAATATGCTATGTAATTGTTCAGAGAAGATATAACTAAAAACTCGCCGCAACTCTACATCAAGGCATCATTAATTAGTGTGCTGAACAAATGCGAATATTCTCTACTTAAGGTACATCTAATAATTCTGTACTGGTGTTGGCGTCGTTCGGTTTATTTGGAACGGTTGCAAAATAAAACAGTCCGCGGTACATGAAACCTGGTCAAAATATCTCGCACAGATTGGCAAGACCATTTATTTTTTTATTATTTATTTAATCTGATCCGATTATGGCCCTCAGGACCTCTCTTACATCGGACCAGGGTTTCAGACGTAACCTACACCTTTTTTACGTCACAGTTATCTAAGAAAAACCATTTTAATATGACAACTAGCATTAAAATGATTTGAGTGTCTGAAGTGACAGTGTGAGTAAATTATATTGACCACGAACAAATAAATGTAATACTGGCAGTACCTGTACTACTGCAGCTGCTGCCACTATTAATGATTGTAGTAGTGAACAATATTAATAATGACAAAAAATATGACATTGATAACAGTAATGATAGTGACAGTTGTAAGAAGAATTTATAAGTATACAAAATATGTTTCCTGATATAGAGATTTCTGGGAAAAGGGAATTTAAGGAGATTGCATTGACTAAGAATATTGGCAAATGAGGAAGATCAGATTGAGAAGAGGGATGTGCAATGGTAACGAGTGGGTACAGGGACAATGGTAACCCTTATTGTTGCTTTAGTAGATATGTCCTATCTCGTTCACTCAGTAAGAGTTTTCGTCGTCCGTCGATTTCGCCAACTGCTTCTAGCAAACATTTCTGCTGAACTTTAGGATATATTTACACAAACATAAATCGTAGATAACTGTTCGACATACATTGCCATTACTGACAAGAGAGAAACAAGCTTATTTCCTAAGAAGTATATCACACAGATGACTTCCAATATTGATGGTGCATTGCCGAAGACGTTCGCGGTAGCTCCTCATTATGTTTTCAGTCATTTATTGGTGAATGGCATCTATCTGTTCCTGGACACCGGCCTTCCGCTCATGAGTAGTGTGGAGGAGCCGCAAAAACCTTTTTTCTTGAGATAACCAACAGGAAACATTCATGGGCTGAAAGATCTGCCGATCATGAGATATTACCGAACCGTGAGTGGGACCGGTGTGGGAAGCGCCCCATTCGTGTAGTCATTGGATTACAGCGCATATGGGCTGTAGCTCATCTTGCCGGTGCCATATTGCGTTTAGACGGCGATGTCCCTGAAGCTCTGAAACGAAGAATTTGTTAATCATAGCCGCATACCATTCGAAACTGATACTCATTGGAGGGCCGTTGTTGTGCTCAAAACAATATGGCCCAAGGAGTAGAATGGACTGTCCAAAAGCACACCAGACGAACGACTTTTGGACTACTCTGGGCATTTGCGCGAATGAGCTGTGGGTTTATGCTCTAGTAATATCGGAAGTTTTGTTTGTTGACAAATCCGATCAGACGAAAGTTTGCCTCATCAGACACCACAAAATTTCTCAGAAATGCGTCATCCTGATCATTTCTGCCCAGTAATTTTGTCTAAAAAATCCGCCTACACACTTTATCTCCCGGCCG
Organism: Schistocerca nitens; assembly: GCF_023898315.1. Classification (NCBI taxonomy): domain Eukaryota; kingdom Metazoa; phylum Arthropoda; class Insecta; order Orthoptera; family Acrididae; genus Schistocerca; species Schistocerca nitens. The sequence continues at coordinate 482,293,662 of NC_064615.1, forward strand.
TAACTGTTGAGCCATTTACAGTTACAAGTATGAAATTTTAAATTCTGTTGCACAGTCCTCTGCAAATACGTGGGAGGCAGTTAGAGTGTTTTGGAATGGCAACGGATGGATCACTGTGTGTTTCGTTGCAGACCTACACGAACTCATCAGGTATTTTACAGCGTAGGAATTGTCATTTCGGGTCGCTTATGCTTCACCTTGGTTACAGGACCTGTCTCACACCACTGTTTTATGCATCTGGATATTGTCCTTACGTGTAGAACACGGAAATGGCGGGCGGTCAATAAGTAATGGTTTTTTTCTGAAAGCAGGTTTGTTAGATTCAGGATTCGAATACACAATATTATTTCCCACTCTTTTGGATGCAAAATCCTGTTTTTCAACATAATCTCCATTCAGTGCGACGGTCTTACGCCACCCTACTGGGAGGGTCTGTATGCCCTCATGGTACAACTGATCGACGTCGGAGTCAACGTCTTGCTACATCAATAACCTAACCATTATCCACCTATTGCTTCATGTGGAGTGCATCATGCTTTGCACCAAACAGATGCCTGCCAGTGTGGCCGAGCGGTTGTAGGCGCTTCAGTCTGGAACCGCGCGACCGCTACGGTCGCAGGTTCGAATCCTGCCTCGGGCATGGGTTAGTGTGATGTCCTTAGGTTAGTTAGGTTTAAGTAGTTCTACGTTCTAGGGGACTGATGACCTCAGATGTTAAGTCCCATAGTGCTCAGAGCCATTTTTGAACCAAACAGATGCTCTTCATGGTCTTCTGTTAGCCGGTGAGGAACCCGGCGCGCGCACACCTTTGAGTACCTCAGATGGTACACGACTGTTTCAGTACACCTAACAGAGATGTCCAGTCGTGCTGCGAGATATTTGTGATCCGTCGATCACCTTCAGTGAGAGTGTCCACACGTTCTAACATTACAGGAGTCACGGCTGTGTGCACCTGGCCGGCACGCGGGACAGGTTTGCACTGCCTTGTTGCGATGATGACAAACGCATCGCCCAGTGACTCACCGTGGTATTGTTCACTGCCAGGAAATTCTGCAAGCGCAGACGAATATCTGCGGTGCTCTGGTTTTCCACCAAAAGACCCTCAATGACAGCTGTCTATTTGGACGGCACCTCCTTTACTGACGCCATCTTCAAGGTTACGTGTAGTGCCGCCCACATATCGGAACTTGTGCCCTAAGAGCTGAAGCGGGAATATTCCACAATGGCTCACATTAAATTCCGCATTTTTTCGCCGAAGTTGGCAGAGAAAAAAAACGTGTTACTTTACTTACTGAAAGCCCTCGTGTGTCCGGAACCGCGCGACTGCTACGGTCGCAGGCTCGAATCCTGCCTCGGGCATGGATGTGTGTGATGTCCTTAGGTTAGTTAGGTTTAAGTGGTTCTAAGTTCTAGGGGACTGATGACCTCAGCAGTTAAGTCCCATAGTGCTCAGAGCCATTTGAACCATTTGAACCCTCGTATGTAGGTGCCGTCAGATGTGGCAAATGGGACGAGCACATCTACAATTTAGCAGGGTGGCCAATTGAAAATACATTATTCCCCGTGGGCCATCCCTATGGATGATGGGAAGTGGGTCATTTCTGTCATTAACAGGCACGCAATTGCTCGGCGTCTCCGGCCGGTGCCAGAAGTCTGGAGCATTTAAATGGGCGTAGGAGCACCGGTCAGATAGCATTCCGGAGCCGGCTCTCTCAGCTTCCAGTGTGTTCGCCAGATGTCCGTGTCGAGCGCTCACAGCTGAATGACTCGCCGAGTGTAGCGGTTCCGCCGCTACGTAAGACCGCTGCCCACGCCACGCTGCTGCAGTGGGCCGTCTGCGCATGCATTCCAGCGCCCGCCCTCGCCGCCTCCCCGCAGCCTGCACTTGAAGAGCAGCTCATCCACCCTCCCAGATAGCCACTTCATCTGGCTCACGCGGATCTTACTACGCTCACAATTTCGTATCTGCTTAAAGTTTGTGCAGCTCACATTCGATAGGAATCGCTGAAATTTACTTACAAGGGTCACCTTTATCGTCTTATGCTCGGAACCGCACGTAACCATGCTTAGAAATAACACTTCCACACAAAAACGACAGTGGTCTGTGTCATTTCCATGCAAAATTCCGCACTTGTTTGCTAGCGCCATCAGACGGTGGCATCTTGTACTTGCACTAACAAGGAGATGGCACGACCGTGGGATCCAGGATTTGTCCGAAATTTTGTGTGGTGAAAAAGGACCCCTAACACCGCACGTGGTTAAAATACGAGTATTAGGACGCACTACTCGGAAAATCCCGAGAAAAATCGATCCAAAGTTTCTTAGGTGCCTTATCAATATAAAATGTTAGTCCACTGCCGAGCCGCCGTCTGGCCTATATGGTTATCGTTCGGATCCTTACGCCAGAGGTCTCGGGTCCGATTCCTCCTCCGGCACTTTTTTTTTCCTTCTGTTGCTTGAAAAATTGCCGCGCATTGCTACAGGAGAATCGTCAAAATAATTCCCGGGAAGACTGTATAAAAATTCATTCAATTGTTCACCATCAGTTATCGTCACCAATATTCCGAGACATGATTCAATATGCTTAGTTTGCCTCAAAATTATCAGAAACTCAAAACATTTTCGTAAATGTTAATGGGACATATTTTTGTACAGATTTATTGCAAACGCCCTATGATTGTAGAAAATCAGCTTTTATATGTTGTGCAAGATGTCGCAAAAATTATTGCTTTGTTTGTTTTTACGATAATTACCACTGCAGTTCTTGTTTATAATTATTATATGTGTAAAAATTGAATGTTTCCCAATCGAATTTGTTATTCTGCTTAAAAACCCAATGATTCTCCGTATATACTTTACAATGAAAAATGGAAAACCCGCCGCCATGAATTGTGTTGTTGGACAAAAAGAAAATAATTTTTATTCAATAATGTAACTAATTTGTTAAAGATAATGTAGGTCTGGGAAACCTTCTGAATAATTGTTGGAATAACAAAAGAAAATGAAACAGAAGAAAAGAAAAGTGCCAGAGGAGGAATGGAACCCGAGACCTCTGGGGTAAGAGTCCAAGCCCTAAAAATCTTTTTTTTTTTTTTTTAACAAAACCCAGTCCCTGAGCGGGGAAAATCCCCGACCCAGCCCGGAATCGAACCCGGACCCGTAGGGCGGCAATCCGTCACGCTGACCACTTTTTTTTCTTATAAAGAAATTAAACTTTTCACTCGAGGAAGGACTTTTTTTGTTTTTTTTGGACCGAATACGTTTTGATTTTTTGTTTCTTTTTTCATTTTTTGTTATTTTTTTCTTTTTTTATGTTGTAAGAAAAAAATAAAATAAAAACGCGGTTCCTCCGCTTTATGGTCCAACAACGTGACCACTTCTTTTTTTTTGGGAACAGGAAGGCAGGGTAAACAAAACAATCTTTATTCGTACAATTGTGCTGTTCTAGGGATAAGAAAAGTATCGAGACAGCAAAAACAATTTGGAAACCATAAAATCAACGCAAAGGCCGCCCTCTTTTTTTTTCTTTTTTTTGTTTTTGTAACAGGAATAAAGTAAATGACAATCCTAGTCACGGGCGGGAGTGAAAATGAAGTTATCATCTGCATGACAATCCCTGCAGCACGCGGTGTCGCATCATAAACCTGGCAGAAAGCCGTATAATCTTGACCATTGTTGCCAGTGTGGGCGATATGTATTTCTCCTGCGTCGACCATTCGAAGGACCATTATCTGAGGCGGTTTCGGTGTTTACCATCGTTGTGTGTGTGTTTTTGTTTCACGTTAGCATAATCCAGTCATAACTGGCGCCAACAGGTAGGGGCCAGTTTCCTTCTCAGTGTGCTATATGCCAATATAATTGAACCGCGCAGTACTGTCTCTAGTCGTTCTGCTGCAGGAGTCTTCTCAGTTCTGGGACACCCCAGCTGTTGGGCGGATTGTGAAAAACACTTCCTAAAAAATTGGAAAAGTAAGTCCTGTATTTCGTATGACTCCGTATGAGCTCGTGTTGTTCTTGTAAATACATCCAATAATCCATCACGGACTTAATATCGTACGAATACAAATATTTCGTCGCATGTCCAGCGATCCAATTGACCGCATACGTCTTTTGTTTGGGAAAAAAGGTCTTGTCCGGTAGAAATAGTACATCCGATGTGATTTCTGTGTAGTTAGTGCGCCGAAGGAAGGCCAGTATTCGGCGCGTCAGCATCCAGACGTCCCTCGCTGCGCCACACACTAAACCATGTTCTTCCGTTGCTAACAGTCCACAGTTTGTGCAGAGAGGAGAATCGACCATATGAATTGTATGTAATCGACTCCTGGTCACAAGTTTACGGTTTATAAGAATATACCACATCGATCTCGCTGCTGTTGACAGTAATGGAGTATGCACTGCGCACCAAATGTGGTTCCACGTTCTCGACGGGTATTTGAATTCCATTATGTTGCGGCCATGGTGATCCATCAAGCATCTATAGATCTCCCGAGTCGTGGGTATTCTCGTCGAAGGTACTTTCAGACGAACATAACTGTAATCAACAAGAAATGAGGCAATGTGTGCAAGAGAAGGCGAAATATTGCCCACCGCAATAGGGGGCTCGTACGAAGGCGGAACAAGTACTTCTATCAGAGCTGGCGTTATGCTATGCTTTCTTTGTTGCCAATTTCGTATCATCGCTCGCTTGTAAAGCGCCGCCCGCATCTCGTGGTCGTGCGGTAGCGTTCTCGCTTCCCACGCCCGGGATCCCGGGTTCGATTCCCGGCGGGGTCAGGGATTTTCTCTGCCTCGTGATGGCTGGGTGTTGTGTGATGTCCTTAGGTTAGTTAGGTTTAAGTAGTTCTAAGTTCTAGGGGACTTATGACCATAGATGTTAAGTCCCATAGTGCTCAGAGCCATTTGAACCATTTTTTTGTAAAGCGCCAGAGCTTTGTTTCGCACGTTTGTGAGGTTGAGGCCACCGTTCCGGAACTGTAGCGTTAACGTATCATATTTGATCTTAAATAACATCCCAGTACTAACATAGTAACCAAAGGCGGTCTGCAATACCCTTCGGTATTGGTAGGATCTGCGCTAAATGGGGCAGTCGTGACGCTATGTGAACGTTGGTGTACGCCACACGTTGGATCATGTCAAAGGCTCTCAGTGAGTTGTTGCATATCGTCAGACGAACATTCTGCAGAAGCCGCCGTGAACTCGCCGCCGCTGACCGCCGTAGTGAACGGGTAAATGTAATCCCCAGACATCTCAGCGATTCCACTATCTGAAACGGTCCCGGTACGTCTTCCAGACCCCGTCCAATGTGCATAATTTTGGATTTCGTCGTGTTGACGACACTGCCTGGCGCCGTCCCGTAAGAGTCTAGATGTTCAACAGCCTGACGCACTTCATGTCCTGATCTGACAAGAAGGATCAGGTCGTCCGCATATGCGCGACAAACGAAAATGTTCTCATTAAGCGCTATCCCAGTAAGTGAGCGCCTCATAACACACATTAGCGGCTCAAGCGCTATCGCAAACAGCATCATGGAGAGTGGGCACCCTTGTCGGACTGAGCTGTTAATAGGAATCGAGCCCGCTTCCCGACCGTTTACAATCACCTTCGATGTAGCCCCTCGTGTTAGCCTCATAACGATGGAGATGAAAACAGTTGGAATCGCCATTCGAGTCATGACTGACGCCAAGAAGTCATGGTTTATCCTGTCGAACGCACGATCGAAGTCCACAGATATCATCGCTGCTCGCATTTTACACGTTTCCGCAAGGGCGATAACGTCGGGGTATTCACTTAACGCCGAGGAGATGTTGCTTCGCACACCTAGGCAAGCCTGATCAGGGGATATTGTCCTGGATATCGCCAGCTTGAGACGAGACGCTAGTAGTCGTGCAGAGATTTTATAGTCGGTGTTTAGCATAGTGAGAGGCCGATATTGATTAACACTGCGACTCCCCGCCATCTTCGGGATGGGAAGAAGAAAGCCCGTCACGAAATCCGACGGTAGGCGCATGTCCGGACGCATCGCCTCATTGTACATCGACACCAACTGTGGCATCATCATGTCCACGAATTCTCGATAAAACTCTAGCGTAATCCCATTTGGCCCTGGTGATTTATGGGCCGCTCCTTTTGTGAGTGCCACCTTTATATCGTCTTCTGTGAGTGGCTCCATAAGCGCTGCCTTATCCGTCTCTCTGTGTCGTTTGCAGATGTTGCAGTATCTCTTCCCCCACCAGACGGTCTGTCGGTGTACCGGCATAGAGGCGGCGGAAATGCTCTAAAAATTCATTTGCAATGTCCTGTTGTGTTGTCAGTTGACGGCCATCTAAACCGTGGAGCACTGTTACCAATGCCCGGCGGTAATGTTTATGTTCCCGCGACACATGATGCATCGAGGTACGTCCCCCAGTGATGGTGTCGAGACATCTTGCCCGTATTGGGATGCCACCCAGTCGTCGCCGCGTGTCGATAGGATTTGTGCCTTGACACGATGAACTTCCGCATGATGTTCTGCAGACGGCACCTGGAAGGACAGCTCACGAAGCAAGGTGTAATAATAATCAAGAGTGTCTCTTTGCCATCTCGTCTTATCCCGACCATACTGTATGAGAGCTCTTCTTATTGCCGGCTTAGTACACTCGAGCCACCATTGAAGCACGGAGGTATATGTTGGTAGACGCCGTTGACATGTGGCCCATACCTCCTCGACTCTCTGCCGACATTCGGGGTCCGCCAAAAGTGACGAATTGAGCTTCCATGTCCCGTGGCTTCTCCACACACTTTGCCTAGGGAGTGATATGGTACAATTGTAAGCCAGATGATCACTAAATGCCGCAGGCCTTCGTTCCGCGTCGACCACCTTATCCTGTAGGCCAACCGAAACATATATTCGATCCAGTCTGCTCGCCGAGTGACTGGTATAAAAAGTATATCCCTCACGGTTCCTGTGAATCATGTCCCAGGTGTCGCTTAACTCCAGACCCCGGCATAGCACATGCAATTCACGACAGGTATTGTAATGTGGAGTCTGGTCTTTTTGGGCTAAAACACAATTGAAGTCACCACCTATAATGAAATGATCGAATCTGCCGGTAAATAAGGGCACAATCTCTTCCGAATAATATCTCGCACGCGCCCGTCTGTTGTCTGTGCCGGAAGTGGCGTAAACATTGAGAATGCGAATTCCATTAACAGTTATCGCCAGTCCTCGTGCCGAAGGTAGATAAGCCAGGTCGCGAACCGGAATCCCGTCCCGGACCAATATCGCCGTTCCACTGTCGTTGTTAAAGTGCGGCGAGGTGTAGGAGATGTATCCATTGACTTCCTGGAACGCAGGAACGTAAATTTCCTGCACCATCAGTATATCCACATCCGACGCTTATATCATGTCCCTAAACAACTGCTGTTTCACGGGAGATCTAATGGTATTTACATTCACAGTCCCTATTCTGTATGCCTGGGGTCGAGTAGCTGTCATCTCTACATGATGTTAAAATGACAGTTTCACCATATCGATAGTCCCTTTGCAGATCCGCAGAGGGTCGCCCGACGGACGTGTCCCTGCGGCATTAGGTTTCTTGAGATGCGGACGGATGCGTCCCCACCAGTACAATGGTCCGCATCGGTGATTTCGTCGACCTGCTCATACCAGCTGATATTATTGGGGTGCTCCAAATTTTTCTGTGCGGCATTGATGTGTGACATCTGTTCTTTCGCAGCTTTAGACTCCACCGCAGAAGGAGTAGCAGGCCCCTGAGCGGATGCGTCGTCTGAACGACATGACATCTTTTCACTGTACGAATTCATATGGTCTGCGACATCCGAAGCGTGTGGTTCCAAGTCAGACAGGTCCATAGAGTTAGACTCATCTGGGCTCCCAAGAAGAGAAGGGAGCGTCTCTGCAGAGTTTAGTCGGCGCTTCTTGCGGCGCTTTGGCGAGCGTTGTTTGCGGGCCCTAACCTCGGCCTCTGGTGTTGGCGAATCTTGCATCACCTGCGTTCTCGCCGCCGCCACAACGCCCTGGGGCCGTTACACTTCAGCTTCCATGCCTGTTGTGATGCTGTCATCCTCTTTCTGCACCACCTGTAATGTCTGGGATTGGAGGTTGGTCGGAGCCATTCCTTCTTCAGTGGGGTCCGAAGGCGCCTCAGTCAACTGCGGTGTCGGTTCGATAGTGCGCTCCGATCTCGGCGTCACCTCCCCGCGAAGCGCCGCCCCGTAAGTCATCGGCAGTGACGTTGGTGTAGTCGGATTCTGGAGGTCTCCGCTGGGGAGTTGCACGAGTCTCCTCTGCATACACGCAGATCGAAGATGTCCTTCACCACCACACCCGGAGCATGTCCGGGGCTGTCCATCATAGATGACAATAGCTCGACAGCCGCCGATGTTGATGTACGATGGCACATGTTTCGTAAGCGCAGTTCGCACCTGTCGGACACCATTGAGCACTGGATACGTGCTAAAACTTGCCCAACGTTCGGCCGTATGACTGATAACTCTGCCATATGGCTGGAGCGATTCAGTGACCAATGATTCTGGTACCTCGAAAGGCAGCTCGAAGACTCGAATCGCACGCACGCCCAGGCCCGAATGAGCGATTAAAACTTCGCCAATATGACCATCGGAGTGTAGCAACTGGAATCCTCGTTTGGCGGCTTCAATGATCCTATCGCATGCTGCGTCGTCAATCATCTTCACGTAAAGAGTGCTGCTCACGATTGATAAATGACTTCCAATAATCTCCGTGTAATTAAGTTGCACTTCGTCCCTCAAGAAACGTTCGATTTCGAAAGCCTTCGGTCGTGCATACTTGTTACAGAACGTGAACTGTATTGTGGTTTTTCGAAAATTGTGTGCCATTGCGTTCGATTCAAACAGTAACACACGCGAGTGACGACGGTGTAAACACCGGTTCTTCTGCGAACGTTCGCAGCCGGGACGTAAACAAGTCCGAGCTGCTCCGCGGCTAAAGGCGGACTGTAACATCTAGGCCAGACAGCGGCTCGGCAATGTACTATCATTTTATACTCATAAGGCACCTAAGAAACGTTGGATCGATTTTTCCCGGGATTTTCCGTGTAGTGCGTCCTAATATTTTAACCACGTGAGGTGTTAGGGGTCCTCTTTCACCACACAAAGTTTCGGACAAATCCCCGACCCCACGCTCGTGCCGTCTCCTTGTTAAGTGCTAGAGTTTCGTGAGTGGTGCGGCTGTAGTATGACTGTATCTCTCGGAGTGTTAGTTTGCTCGTTCAAAAATGGTTCAAATCGTACTACGGGACTTACCTTCTGAGGTCATCAGTCCCCTAGAACTTAGAACTACTTAAACCTAACTAACCTAAGGACATCACACACATGCATGCCCGAGGCAGGATTCGAACCTGCGACCGTAGCTGTCTCGCGGTTCCAGACTGTAGCACCTAGAACCGCACGGCCACTCCGGCCGGCGTTTGCTCGTTACTGAGTAAAATATGTACAGTGATATCGTAAAGAGAATTAATCCTACGAACGTGGTCCAAATATTAGGAACAAAGTTGCGACGTGCTGAATGTGAAAATGAAATCGGCGTCGACGATAGAGAGTTCGCAGATATTTTATGTGACATTGACGGTGACACAGAAATATGACATTACACTGGGTAGAGCCCGCCCGGTTAGCCGTGCGGTCCAACGCACTGCTTTCCGGGCGGGAAGGCGTGCCGGTCCCCGGCACGAATCCGCCCAGCGGATTAGTGTCGAGGTCCGGAGTGCCGGCCAGTCTGTGGATGGTTTTTAAGGCGGTTTTCCCATCTGTCTCGGCGAATGCGGACTGGTTCCCTTTATTCCGCCTCAGTTACACTATGTCGGAGATAACTGCGCAAAGACTGTCTCCACGTACGCGTACACCAACATTACTGTACCACGCAAATATTTGGGGTTACAGTCGTCTGGTGTGGGACGTTCCCGGGGGAGTCCACTGGGGGCCGAACCGCACAATAACCCTGTGTTCGGTGTGGGGCGGCGGTGCGGTAAGTGGACTGCTGTAGCCTGTTGTGGGGTTGTGAACAACTGAGGGCTATGGCCGGGACGAAGCCTCTCCGTCGTTTCTAGGTCCCCAGTTCAATACAATGCACTGGATTGATATACTGATTTTGAGAGACAGGAAGAACCTGAAGCGGAAGTACTACTCAGGCAGTACACGACGTTCATCTCCGGAGCATCAGGAACAGTCAAGTCAGAGTACGAACTATCTTCACCCTTACATCAAGTCACAGTGTATTAGAAGACATTGATGACAGCGTCGTAGAGAACGTTTATGAACACCATAACAATCGTAGCTTCAGTACCTACAGCAAACTAATCAAGCGCTGTAAGTACATTAAAAGTAAATCAAATTTCAGATTAATTCTAAATTATATGTCTAGCAAAAGGCGAGCAGAAGCTCGTTTCAAAGGGAACAGACTACCGCAGTTACAAACTATAAAAGAGCATGTAATATCGCAATTTGATAGAGCAAGGTCGTTTGTCTCTACAACTCACTATTGGCATCTGCAAATGTGGGCACTAGAAGCGTCAAAAATGGTTGGCTCGCACAGTTTTAAAGCTTCGATTTCCTTTATCGATAATCTTAAGAGTGAATGTGATATTTCATCCAGGAACATCACCACAATTGTCACACGTAAGCACATGAAGACGATAATAGTATAGAGCAGAAGGCACAGAAGTTTGTGGAGGAAGTGAACATGTTTATGACAAAGCAGCGTGTGGAGAAAGGAAATGTTTGGAACAGTAAACAAATTCCAGTATGAAACATCTCCATCATCAACACTGTCTCAGAGAGGAGAGAAAACTACAGCTAGTATGTTGCAGTCTGTACATAGTTCTACCAACAGCTACAAAACTGACGTGCCTTTATCGGTGGCAGGGAGTTTAGCAAACATAATAGAAAAACAACAGCTCGACCCCGATCTAGCAAGGTCGAAAATTCGACACGTCTCAGTATGATTAAATATTTTAAAAAATAATTTCGTTCATATAGGACCTCTGCTAACACCCGGCTCAGGACGGTGATCCAGGATTCCTCCGTCTGCTCTCCAACACTCATGCCTTGAATACCGGGCCCAGTGCTGTTGCCAGTGATGTTAGGTTGACATTGAAAACTAATAATTTGAAAAAGAGAAGAAGTCCTGCCGAATATTAGCAGAAATAGCTAGCAAGAAATGTCATGTTGAGTAATACACTTCAAAGTAGAGAAACAGGAAATAAACTAACGCTTATTCACGTCTGACTGCGAAGGTATTATCTTTATGCCTTTCTTCTACTACTACTACTACTACTACTGCTACTACTACTACTTTTACGGCCTCACTGAACCACTTCAGTCATTTTCTGGTCATCTTCTTCAACAGGTTTCCTTTCAGAATTGTCCAGTATCTTTGCATTCGATCTGATCTTTTTGGTCGTCCTCATCTGTAAATAGCCTTTTTATTGTTTTTGATGTATTTTTGGTTTAAATATTATTTTCATGTTTTTCAGTTCCTTTAAATTTTCTGTTTTGTTTTCAAGTAGCACTGGATTGATTCTAGCTCTTTCATATCCTCTATGATTTCCTTTATCTATCCTACTTGTTGCTTCGTGTTTCGAAGTTTCTCCATAACTTTTATTCTCGAGAGTCTAATTTCTAGTGTCCTCATAATTTGACCAAGAAAGATATCCTTTGTTTCGTATAGTATCTATAAGGGCGCCAGTTCGCTATACACCACTTCATTTGGCACTATCCACCATTGTCCATCTTTCGGATAGTGTTATTTATGCATCTTTTCGCTTTCTTCTCACTACTTTAGGATTCTGTTAATTCTCTTTTACTGGGCGACTTTGAAAAGAGTTTCACTTCCGTACGTCAACTCTGGTTGAACCACCGTCCTATAACGTTTTAATTTAGTTTTGGTTGATAGACATTCTTATTGTATGTAGGCCACGTTAAGTTTTGAGCTCTTATTCTTTTGTTAGTTCTTTCTTTCCGCGTAGGTTTCTCGTCCAAGTCGTACATTATAATTTCTCGTTGGTCTTTAAATTGTTTCACTATTTTTACTTTCTTGTTATTCACTGTTACATGGTTGATTACTAATCGATCTGCTACCATTATGTCTTTCCGAATGATATCTGGAGTCATGTTTTTTATACTATGTTTTGTAGGCTTGTTATTTCATTTCTGGCTCCTTGAAGGTTATTAGGTATTAAGGCTAAGTCATCTGTGAATCCTAAGCGATTTAATTTTAGTTGACCTTTCTTGGCTCCAGTTCTTACGATTTCAGGATTTTCCTTGTACATTCGCCCGTCACATACTCCAGAACAGTTTTTCTGGAAAAGAGGAACTTGTTGGTATCTAGTGTCTTTCCTGAAGGTGTGTGTCTGGAGTGTAGCCTTATATAGAAGTGAAACGTGCATGATAAGCAGTTGAGACAGTAAGAGACTAGAAGCCCTTGAAATTTGGTGCTGTAGGAGAACGCTGAATATTAAGTGGGTATATTGCGTAAATAATTACTTAGTGAATCGAATTGGCCCGAAAAGAAGTGTATGGCACAACTTGACTAAAATAAGGGATCAGTTGCTAAGAGACGTCCTAAGGCATCAAAGAGTCGTCAGTCTGGTAATGGACGGAAGTGTGAGTAGTAAAAATTGTAGAGTGAAACCAGTGCTTGAATACATAAACAGCTTGAAACGGATGTCGGTTGCAGTACTTATACAAAGATGAAGAGTCTTACTCAAGGTAGACCAGTGTGGACAGCAGCATCAAACCAACCATCCAACGGAAGGTAGAAGAAACCGAAACAGCAGCAGTGGCAACAGCAGCAACAACAACAACATGTTCACTGCAGTAACTAAATATGTACGACTGAACTAGATCGCAAACTGCCTCGGCTGCTTCGATCTCTCTTAACAATCTTTAGCTGAACAACAGTCACAGAGTTCATCAAAATTCATCATAGACGAAACGATATTCAATAAACTGTGTTTTGAAACATACATTACTTAAATTGTTAATGTTGACTGTATTCAGAGCCACTATTCGACTAAATGGATGGTCGAACAAACTCTTACAGCGTAGTACTGAACGAAAATGGATTTCGTCTCCCCAGTTATTTGTGCAGTTGTGCGGCTGTGTTGCAGAATTCGTAACTCTGACTGCAAGGTGCACTATGTTGCACCACTTAAAGATCCTGTTTCGTGGAGAGGCATGTTTTCGACCTTGAAAGTTCACTTCCACAAGCTCCCCCCCCCTTCCCCCCTCCCCCCCTCACCGCTCCCCACCACCGTCTCTTCTCTCTAGAGAGCGTTATATGACTTCTGTCAGCGTCCGTAGTATAAAATACCTACGATATAAAGTGGACGTGATGTTCAGGGTGTATTACAAGATTACTATGTGTAAAACTGAACTTAGTCTCGGAAAACTCCATAGGTCGTGTTTAACCAAAGACGGAAAGTAAACTACTGCGATGATTAAGTTTTACGTTGGGCAAGTGGGTCCTTGGAGGAACTGGCGATAGTCGGGCAGGTATAATAGATCTATGCTTATGTTGTGTTGCAGAGGAGGAGGAGAGTGCAGTGGTAACTGACAACCACCTGCGTGCACTAGCGTTTTCTTTACCGCAGCTCGATAAGGCTGTATGAGGGAGACCAAGGGAAAAGTTTCAGGATTCTGTTTCGACAATATTGTATAGATTCACATTCACCTCGGCTACAAGACACAGCCGAATCCGCGACCACCCGACGGAAACGATGCAGTTCCTCTTGAAAACGAATAAGCTTAAGTTATGCGGTGACTGCTAAATGCACACTTGTTCCCGTCGCCCTACATAATGCTAAACCTGTTGCTTAGTACAATCTGCATTTGTAGAAATGCATGGGAATTCTGTAATCAATAAAAAGTTCACGTTCCGGATTCTCGGGGAGCAAATCCCTCTTGCGGACGTCTATTGCTTTCTCTCTTTGGCTTTTCTGTTTTGTAGCCATTCATCCACCCAGCAGGTGAGATCATTTCATATAGATGCTGAAATGTACCTCCTGACCGGACACTTCTATCTTGCAATTTGAAAATGAATGAAACTTCTTGTACGAGGATCTCGCAGTCCGCCTAAATCGGCCGTGCTACGTTTCGTGCCTTACACGTCCTGGAAAAGGCATAAGTAAATTACAGAGGCTTTATTCCGCAGTCGGTAACGGCTTCAGATGTGTAGCGCATGGCGGAGCAACGCCTTATACAGGGTAATGTCTAGATGGGGCAGAATGGTTGAAAGTGGAACCAGAGTGGGGTAGAGCGATTTCAGACTCTCAGGCGCCTTCCCCTTCTTCTCCTCCTGATGGGTTGGCACGACGTTAGACGAACACCCCAACAGGTCACCTGGGTAACGTTCCGCTTTGGCCAGGTTAAATACCGCTTCTCCCACTGTAGACTGGTGGTGGAGTGACGTAAGTAGGACTGTGCGTTATAAAACTGTTTTGGCTCCTGGACGTTAGAGCGGCGCCGCTTGTACCCTGTCTGCGAAGCTGCCGCAAACTTCCTGCAGACATCATCGCGCGAAATGTGCGCCCGTGTTCCTTGTTAGCATCATGTTCTCACTTTCGTGCCGTGCGAACTGCCTGTGGTCGGTCTTTGGTACACCTAAGGCGAGCACTATGCATTATGTAAAGGATCGACAGTAGCAATGGAACCATGGTGCGCATTGGCGGATACGTAGCAATAAAGTCGCCATTCCTAAGGAAAATAACAAGAGGTGTAACTGTCTCTTGGGGCAGGCCGCGGTGGCCGAGCGGTTCTAGGCGCTCAGTCCGGAACCGCGCGACTGCTACGGTCGCAGGTTTGAATCCTGCCTCAGGCATGGATGTGTGTGATGTCCTTAGGTTAGTTAGGTTTAAGTAGTTCGAAGTCTAGGGGACTGATGACCACAGATGTTACGTCCCATAGTGCTCAGAGCCATTTGAAGCCTTTGTCTCTTGGGTGTTATACGTTGATAGCCGTGAACAGTTGACGCATTTATTTGTGCAATAGGACTGTAATTACGTAACTCACTGTTGCCTGCAACACATCTGTTAGAATGGGAACTGCATGCGAACGTGTATTTCATCTCGTCGCTTGTACGATTTGACCTATACTGAACTTTACTGACTCCGAGAATGTAAACTGTCAATAACTTCAAACCAAACCAAAACTGCATCAATTTACGTAACACAGAACAGAATCTGATGCAACGCTATCGATTTGAAATTAGCCCTGGTAATAAAACAAAAATGGATCAATTTGAAAATAATGATCCTTGTGATTAATGAATGGTATCCCCGAAATAATTATTTTCTTACCTTTATTTGCTCAATGGTAACGATCTTCGCACTGCTCTCCGTTAGTACTTTAAATTGTACAGTTAGCATACCACTGTTGTGCAAGGCTGTTGTTTGCGTACATTTTAATTAAATCGATTATGACGTAAACAATAACTTCTTGAGCAAAATAGATAATCATAAACGACATAGATCTGGAACTGGTATTGACTTCTGGTAAGTAACAATATAACACTAATTTTAAAACTTGTATTTTGACACTTTGAAAATTAATAATGCTAACAATTGACACACAATAAACTAATTATACATTAACAAATAACTTTACAAAGAAAGTTGTTTTGTTACCAATGCAATGCGCGTATTCATAAGTGATGATTGAGACAATGTATAGCACTCACATCCATCCATTATAGTATATTGCCAATAAAAACATCATTACTGGCTCTGGCTCTGAGCACTATGGGACTCAACTTCTGAGGTCATTAGTCCCCTAGAACTTAGAACTAGTTAAACCTAACTAACCTACGGACATCACAAACATCCATGCCCGAGGCAGGATTCGAACCTGCGACCGTAGCGGTCTTGCGGTTCCAGACTGCAGCGCCTTTAACCGCACGGCCACTTCGGCCGGCCATCATTACTGCCCATAGAGGTTAAGTATACAGGGTGTTACAAAAAGGCACGGCCAAACTTTCAGGAAACATTCCTCACACACATATAAAGAAAAGATGTTATGTGGACATGTGTCCGGAAACGCTTAATTTCCATGTTAGAGCTCATTTTAGTTTCGTCAGTATGTACTGTACTTCCTCGATTCACCGCCAGTTGGCCCAATTGAAGGAAGGTAATGTTGACTTCGGTCCTTGTGTTGACATGCGACTCATTGCTCTACAGTACTAGCATCAAGAACATCAGTACGTAGCATCAACAGGTTAGTCTTCATCACGAACGTGGTTTTGCAGTCAGTGCAATGTTTACAAATGCGGAGTTGGCAGATGCCCATTTGATGTATGGATTAGCACGGGGCAATAGCCGTGGCGCGGTACGTTTGTATCGAGACAGATTTCCAGAACGAAGGTGTCCTGCAGGAAGACGTTCGAAGCAATTGATCGGCGTCTTAGGGAGCACGGAACATTCCAGCCTATGACTCGCGACTGGGGAAGACCTAGAACGACGAGGACACCTGCAATGGACGAGGCAATTCTTCGTGCAGTTGACGATAACCCTAATGTCAGCGTCAGAGAAGTTGCTGCTGTACAAGGTAACGTTGACCACGTCACTGTACGGAGAGTGCTACTGGAGAACCAGTTGTTTCCGTACCATGTACAGCGTGTGCAGGCACTATCAGCAGCTGATTGGCCTCCACGGGTACACATCTGGGAATGGTTCATCCAACAATGTGTCAATCCTCATTTCAGTGCAAATGTTCTCTTTACGGATGAGGCTTCATTCCAACGTGATCAAATTGTAAATTTTGTCAATCAACACGTGTGGGCTGACGAGAATCCGCACGCAATTGTGCAATCACGTCATCAACACAGATTTTCTGTGAACGTTTGAGCAGGCATTGTTGGTGATGTCTTGATTGGGCCCCACGTTCTTCCACCTACGCTCAATGGAGCACGTTATCATGATTTCATACGGGATACTCTACCTGTGCTGCTAGAACATGTGCCTTTACAAGTACGACACAACATGTGGTTCATACACGATGGAGCTCCTGCACGTTTCAGTCGAAGTGTTCGTACGCTTCTCAACAACAGATTCGGTGACCGATGGAATGGTAGAGGCGGACCAATTCCATGGCCTCCACGCTCTACTGACCTCAACCATCTTGACTTTCATTTATGGGGGCATTTGAAAGCTCTTGTCTACGCAACCCCGGTACCAAATGTAGAGACTCGTGCTCGTATTGTGGACGGCTGTGATACAATACTCCATTCTCCAGGGCTGCATCTGCGCATCAGGGATTCCATGCGACGGAGGGTGGATGCACATTAATCATGGAATGGAAACACACAGCAACTGAACGTACCAGCGTGACTTCAAACACTTTGTTACAGGAAATGTTCAAAATGTCCTCCGTTAGCGAGGATACATTATGAAGTAATAAAATGGGCTCTAACATGGAAAGTAAGCGTTTCCGGACACATGTCCACATAACATATTTTCTTTCTTTGTGTGTGAGGAATGTTTCCTGAGAGTTTGGCCATTCCTTTTTGTAACACCCTGTACATCCAGCATACATATAACAATACAAACAGCGCGGCCACTCCGTGCGGCTACATCACCATGCTCCTTCTTTCAGCCGTTCGCTGTACCAATTCAGCAGGGTCATGTTGGTTAATATTGCAAGGCCAAGTCAACCAATGATTGAGACTGTTGCTTCCCCAACTACAGAAAATGCCACTGCTCCTCTTCAGGACACATATTTTAGTTGGCTCCATGCAGAGCCTCCTCCGATTTCGACGCACTGGGTAGTTGTGTCAATGAGACAATGCAAGCCACCGCACTGCAGCAATGTCCATGCTTCTTGGGCGGGAGGGGGAGAGAGGGGATGGTGGGATGGGGCAGTGTGGGGGGGGGGGAGGCACGGAAGACATGAGACATTATTACTGCTGATCTTGATCGGAGCGCGAGTTCCAATGTGTACGTAACTGCAACAGAGCTATAACGTGAAGTACTGAATCGATATAAGAGTTTTAAAATGTATCTTCATTAATTTAAACTCTATGGTATAGAAACTGCACTGATTGCTGAGCCCATTCACAGGAACAAAAATCCGTAGAAAGCGTTTTGTCCACTTCGCTAACGATGAAGGATTTCCAACCTTTGAAACAGGATAAAGATTTTCGATGGTAAAAGATAGGATCATATTTGGATGAAGATACGCTTCCACCCCGTCTAGCCCTCTGAGTATCTGTATAAATTTGTATAAAGATACCTTTGTTACTATTTTTTTGCAAATCATTTAAAGATGCGCAGCGCTCGAAAAACGCTGTGGAAAAATAGAAAGGTTCCAGGAGCACCAAGTCACCTTTTTTCCCCGACCTACCAGCTGCTTTAAAGTCTTTTAATACTTTCAGTCATCATCATCTGCCTCATCATCAGCAGCAAATTCGATCATTTGGTGATGTGGCCTCTGAGTCGGAGTGCAACGTAGAATCCCTACAAATTCTTCCATTTCTAGCGATCTTGAGCTTCCCGTTGCCAGTTCAGTCCGGCTGTCTCCTTTAAGTCTTTGTCCTATTTGTTGAATGTTCTTCTTCTTGGTCTTTTTTGGTAAGCT
The DNA here is from genome assembly GCF_023898315.1 of Schistocerca nitens. NCBI lineage: Eukaryota > Metazoa > Arthropoda > Insecta > Orthoptera > Acrididae > Schistocerca > Schistocerca nitens. The sequence goes on from NC_064615.1 coordinate 482,312,265, forward strand.
AGTACTTGTTATGACCACCTGCTATTTTTTTCTTCGAGCGATATGACCAGCCCACTGCCATTTCAAGTTATTCACTGTTTCCATTATGTTACTGACCTTTGTTAACTGTCTGATATCAACTGCTTTCATTCTTTGTACAGCTCAACATTGATCGTTCCATTCCTCTTTGGGCTACTATTAGTTTTCTGACAATGAACGCGTTTCATGTCCGTTTCTCACAGCCCTGAATTATTACTGGCAGTACACAATGGTCAGTTTTCCTCAGCTATCGAAAGGAAATTAGTCACTTGCTAGGGTATCTGGTCCCTTCGTTGTGTACAAAATAATAGCTTCAAAACTGAGGGGTATCTTCCATAAGCTCGTTAGCCTAATTTAATACGTCGAAATGTTTCTGAATTTAGGTCTCCTTTCGTATTTAGAAGTTGACCCAGACAAACATATTCTGTGACCCTTTGAAGTTGCGTACTTCCAACACATATATTTCCCTCCGGTGTCATGATCTTGGTTTTATCATAGTTCATTTTTAGGTCAACTTCACAGCAGACTGACGCGAAGTTCACTAACCAGTATTAGAAGTTCTTCTGTACTATTTGCAAAATAAGACATCATCAGCGAACCTCAGGTTGTTTAATCTCTTTCCCAGGATTTGGATTATCTTTGTTTTCCAATATAATTGAGACATCGCTTTTTCGAGGACTGCTGAGAGTCATATCGTCAGGTTATTTGGTGCCGACAGTTGTAGGGGAGGGGGAGAAGAGGAGGAGCGGAAAATAATGTAAAAGTGTCATTGCAGCTTCGCCATCACAGATATTCCTGATGCTTTGGGCCTGATGAGTAGCCACCTTGAGCTACGCTTTAACGATTTATGGAGATGGAAGCGGAGATGAAGCCTCAGGTTTTGAATAACGATGTTCTGGAAGCGAACAGAGCTGTGCCTTGGCGCCGTCTCGACCGCGTCAGTTGTCACACGTATTCCGACATCGCTGCGAAGAGTTCGCTCATACATCATGTGCATTAGCTGCGCTCCCGCAGATTTCGCTTCTAATTATTCTAGCTATTCGTAACCTTTCAGAGCGGCCATTACGAATTTGCAACGCTCGGAATAGCATGCATTATCAGGGGAAAATTAACGCTGCGGGCAGGCGTGCAATTAGCTAATTACAGGCCACGACGTGACATTGCTTCCACGCCGCGGGGTGGGGGAATGATGTGAGAGAAGAAGAATTGCTTGTGTCTATTTCTAGATTTCTGCAACTCTTCGCAGGTGTACGACTTTTGCTTTGGCGCTCTTGAAGTGTCATTACGATTTAAATTGCGAAAGCTGCACCGGTTACTCATATTTTCATGCCTTTCGAGAATTTATTCCCAGTTTCAAGTAGATTTCTGCATTTGTGTACATAAATATTTTTGCTGATGTTTGAGTATGTGATTTTCTGCCTCTCTTGCGCCTTGTTGAGGTTATAAGCTATTGTGCCTCTTCCACTGTACAGAATATCACACACACACACACACACACACACACACACACACAGCATACATATAACAATACAAACAGCGCGGCCACTCCGTGCGGCTACATCACCATGCTCCTTCTTTCAGCCGTTCGCTGTACCAATTCAGCAGGGTCATGTTGGTTAATATTGCAAGGCCAAGTCAATCAATGATTGAGACTTTTACTTCCCCAACTACAGAAAAGGCCATTGCTACTCTTCATGACACATATACTAGTTGGCTCTATGCAGAGCCTCCTCCGATTTCGCGCACTTCCAGATGTCGCAGCTAACTTTCCGAGATAAAGTAGTATCAAAATTCGGAATGTCTAAAAATGCAAAGATTCTACACCGAACAGTCACACTGACGTGACCACCGCCTTTGTTCAGCGTCAACGTGCAGTAACCACTCACAGATGGCAGGCGGGATCACTAGCAGTAGAGGGTGTGTAACGCGTGCCGGGGGGAGGGGCAGCAGATAGAGTGAGGTCGTTTTCGAAATGCGACAACGGAGCGATTTATCTGACGTCCAAACTGGCATGATAATTGGCTTTCCTGCTACAGGTGGAAGCGTTTCCGAAACGGCTGTGTAAATTGTTCGCGTGCTGCCGTGGCTAAAAGTATACCGTGTGTGCCAAAGTAGAGCTTTTCACCTGCCCTTTCAAAGTGAGCAAAGATACTGATGTATTTCCAGTCTCAAATGATTCCTTTAACCTTCCTCTATCCGGAGAGGACTGTAAGAAATCAGAAAAATGACTATATTTTAACGAAGACATCTAAACCTGTCCTTATTTTACCCCGTCAAGGTGCGTAAATACAGGACAGATAAGTTTTTCTTTATTTTAGACAGGAAAACTACGGTATGTCCCTAATTTTACCCAAATATATGCTGTTTCAGGGCTTTATCAAATAAAACTAAAAATATTTTAAAAACTTGCTTATACAATTAAGAATGAAAAATACAGATACAATGACACATTCAAATCTTAACGAATCACTAATTCGAAAGACTATTTAGTCAGTACAAAACATTTTAAAGGCATGCAATCTTGGGTGTAGAGCCCTAAACGTCGTCTGAATAAGCCGCGCGGAGTAGCCGCGCGGTTAGAGGCACCATGTCATGGACTGCGCGGCAACTCCCACCGGAGGTTCGAGTCCTCCATCGGGCAGATTTTTCTGTCGCCTACAATTTCAGTTATTTGTCTGGAACAGAGCCCCCTCTGGAAATTCACAATTACAAACTGTCGTTCATTTAAATCTCTGAGTCCTGCGCTAGACCCCTCAGGTGTCCTCCTTCCTTCGTGGATAACGTTGGTATCACTTAAATCTACCGATCCTAGCATAGCATCTGTATCTTGAAGAGACATCACATCTTCTCCGTCAGAAGGACTATCGGAGACGTAGTTATCTTTCACTTCTTCTTGGCCACGCCGTCCTCTCGGTTTGCGCTCATTTTGCCTCCGATGTAGATGGTACAGATTCTTCTAACCCTTCCGCGGAGATACTTCTGCCTGGTGGGACACTCAGATTATTCCACAGGGTCATCCCCCATAATTGCACTCTCTTGAGGACTTGTTCCCTGTTGGTAGGGAAAAAAACAGGCTTCTAAAGACTACTCTTCCAGTTATCGTGAGACCCAGTTAAGATCGTTCCAAAAGTCTTTAAAAAGACCAGGCAACCAGTGTTTCAGCAGCGATGTGCAGCGACTTCCAGCGGAGGAACCTTTCCAGTTGCAAAGAGTCTTCCTCTAATGGACCTTCATTGCCCAAAAGTAGGACACATAAAGAGGCTGCAGGAGATGAGTAGCATTTGGAGGCAACTTTATGTTAAGTTGTTCACAAAGACGCAGCACTTCTATGTTGATATGGGAGGTTAAGTTGGCTCCAAGCAGAACCTTCACGCCATCTTAACGCCGCAAAATGTTTAACATGAGGTACATAAACGAATTTTCAAAACGCTGGCAGTAAAACCATCTTGATTTTGACCTACTGTAACGAGCTTCTGCTGGTCCAATGTCGGTCCATGTTGTCCATAATATTTTTCTACCTTATAATTGATGTGCAGGGGCAGTACAGGGACACCAAGTCTCCGGCAGCATTCCCGCAAACCATAATCGAGATACATGCTTTAGAAGAGGTTTGAACTCTTTCAGGATACTTTTTATCCCTCTTTGTAATAATCTTGTCCTTGCCTGCGTCATCTAACAGATTTGTTTCATCATAGTTTCAGACTCTGTCGGACGAAACACTAGGAATTTCTTCTTCAGAGTTATCGGATATAGCACTCCCTCTTCAGGCCACAAGTGGCCCATCGGGACCATCCGACCGCCGTGACATCCTCAGCTGAGGATGCAGATAGGAGGGGCGTGTGGTCCGCACACCGCACTCCCGATCGTTATGATGGTTTTCTTTGACCGGAGCCGCTACTATTCGGTCGATTAGCTCCTCCGTTGGCATCACGAGGCTGAGTGCACCCCGAAAAACGGCAACAGCGCATGGCGGCCCGGATGGTCACCCATCCAACTGCCGGTCACGCCCGACAGCGCTTAACTTCGGTGATCTGACGGGAACCGGTGTATCCACTGCGGCAAGGTCGTTGCCACAAAGTTATCGTAAAACCGATTAAGTCTTCGTCGACAGCAGTGCGTTCCTTGCAGTTCTTTGAAACAATACCTGCTTCTACCTGAGTAGGAAGCCCTGAGCCCATTCTTTACCTGGAAAATTGTGATGAAATTACTGTTCTTGTCTCCAGTGAGAGAAACGTGTAATTTATTGCCGGCCGGGGTGGCCGAGCGGTTCTAGGTGCTTCAGTCCCAAATCGCGCGACCGCTACGGTCGCAGGTTCGAAAACCTGCCTCGGGCATGGATGTGTGTGATGTCCTTAGGTTAGTTAGGTTTAAGTAGTTCTAAGTTCTAGGGGACTGATGACCTCAGATGTTAAGTCCCATAGTGCTAAGAGCCATTTGAACCATTTTTTTGTAATTTATTTTGATACCAAATACGTAAATCTCGGTGAACGGAAGTATGTGGAGCTCACGCTACACGACATGAAATCCAGAGCATCCGGTCCATCAAACAATACGACTGCGAGAAGGCAATGCGTTTTCAATAAGATTTATAACGCCGTCTGACTGCAAAACAAAATCACTGAGGTTAAAATGTTGGTCCCGAATATTGTTAATCTTTGTCTTTAGTCTTGCAAAATCTCTGTATCAAAACTATTATATTAATTTCGCAACAAAGCAACATAAAATTTAACACATCTGTCTTTTTGATCAAAGTACTTGAAAATGCACAAGGTAGCACTTTAATGAAATCTTTTACTGCTATTAAACCTTAGACGTGATACTGATATTTTCACAAACACTCTGACCATCACTGTGCCGTACAATCGACATGATATTTGTTAGTTAAATTTACTGGCATACCTGTGCGCATGGAACGGCCGTCTGCTCTGCAACTTGTTGCTATTAACAAAAATTTTTGCCGTAATTGCGATGTGCAGTATCTTACAAATTTGTAAAAAATGCGGGTTCCCGGGTTCGATTCCCGGCGGGGTCAGGGATTTTCTCTGCCTCGTGATGGCTGGGTGTTGTGTGCTGTCCTTAGGTTAGTTAGGTTTAAGTAGTTCTAAGTTCTAGGGGACTCATGACCAAAGATGTTGAGTCCCATAGTGCTCAGAGCCATTTGAACCATTTTTTCTTTTTTTTTAATGTTTCTCAGTACACAACTCTCAATGTGTTATGCAAGTACGCAAACAGAGTCATGACAGTTAAAAATGATAATGGGGAACCCATCTTAACGACTGATAAATGAGAACAAAGACTCAATGTTTACTAATGCTTCGTTAAGCCTTGACAATAATGCACCTTTCCATAAAGCTCTCATCTCTAGACAAATTAGAAAAATATTTCTTAATAACTTTCCTGTGTACAGTTGTCTTCCTTGACACTTGTTACAACTATAAGACAAGGCCATATGTTGCTTTATAAAATTCCTACAGAAAACTTCAACCAAATGCAATGCTCTTAAAATAAGGATCGACATAAAGACTGGATTACCTTTAAAATTAGCTTTTGTCATTTTTCCATTCATATCATCACATTTCAAATGGGTCAAATGGCTCTGAGCACTACGGAACTTTACATCTGAGATCATCAGTACCCTAGAACTTAGAACTACTTAAACCTAACTAACCTAAGGGCGTCACACACATCCACGCCCGAGGCAGGATTCGAACCTGCGACCGTAATAGTCGCGCGGTTAAACCTTCTTCTTCTTCTTCTGAGAAGACGGTCCTACGACCAACAAATCCGCTATATTTATCGTTACTTTTTAAGTGAAGCGTATTCTTCGGAATGCCGTGTTTGTGAGACGCCTTCCGGGTTGTGTCACCGTTCTATACTCGATCGCATGGAGGGCTTTCTTTAAAGTTTCTTTCGAATAATTCCTGTATGTTCTCCCCCTTCTGGAAACCTGAAAGCGAATTTATCATGAGGCTGACTTTGGGATATCTGCAGTTTCATATGTTAAATGCCCTATTAATGCTTGGGAAGTATCTCTGGGACCGTGAGAATTGCTATTTTGTATGTTTTTATTTGAATGTCAACGAGGAAGGGCTTTGTAATTTTAATTGAAATATTAAATTATTTTTTGCGTACTAGGTCTTCTTAAATGCAATTAATAATACGCTGGAAGACAATATTGTTTACAATCTGGCAAAGCATGAACTTTAACATTATCCTACAAGACAATTTAATTTGCTTTCTACTCAATCGCGTGTCTAGAGAAAGCGAATAAATAACACACGTTCAGAAACGTTGAATTGTTGAGCAAACTAGTCATTTTAACGATACTGGAAACTTGGTCTTGACAATAACACAACACGACACGTTACTCTGGGACAGTCCCAAAGTTGCCCCTCTAACCTCTGATTTTTCACAAATTTGTGTGTCGTAACGAAGCATCAGATAATAATTTTGATTTGCTGCTCTAAAACTGAGTCATGACATGCTTAAAGTAACGTACCTACTCGAAAACACTTTTAAAAAAATAGCTTTTGTCCCACCGGAGAAAGTAAACACAACACAACAGATCATAGGAAAAGGCACTGAGACAGTCGGCGGTGGGTAGAAAGCTTTCGAATATGGCCGCAAGGTGGCATCTCACGCTAACGGTCCAGTCGACAATGAAAAATACAATAGCCCTATGAAGTGATGGACGGAGATTCAAAACCAAACAGTTGCGATCAACCCCAAAGTTACTTCTGTAGTCCCAAATTAACCCCATTCTATGGTATTAACTTGTTCTGAGTTACTTAAGTGCTTCTTTATCGTCAGCTAACCAGGCAGATTAAAACTGTGTGCCGGACCAAGACTCGAACTCGGGACCTCTGCCTTTCGGGGGCAAGTGTTCTACCAACTGAGCTACCAAAGCACGACTCACGACCCGTTTTCACAGCTATAATACTGCCAGTACCTCGTCTCCTATCTTCCAAACTCCATGTCTCCTCAATATCCTTTCTTCCAGGAGTGCTAGTTCTGCAAGTTTGGCAGAAGAGCTTCTGTGAAGTTTGGAAGGTAGGAGACGAGATAATGGCAGAATTGAAGCTGTAAGAACGGGTCGTGAGTCGTGCTTCGGTAGCTCATATGGTAGAGCACTTGCCCGTGAAAGACAAAGGTCCAGAGTTCGAGTCTTGGTCCGGCACACAGTTTTAATCTTCCAGGAAGTTTCATATCAGCGCACACTCCGCTGCAGAGTGAAAATATCATTCTGGTATCAGGTAACCAGTTCACATGTTTATTTCATTATATTATGATTTTATTTATCAGCATTCCTAACAGCCGGCCGAAGTGGCCGTGCGGTTCTAGGCGCTGCAGTCTGGAACCGCGAGACCGCTACGGTCGCAGGTTCGAATCCTGCCTCGGGCATGGATGTGTGTGATGTCCTTAGGTTAGTTAGGTTTAACTAGTTCTAAGTTCTAGGGGACTAATGACCTCAGAAGTTGAGTCCCATAGTGCTCAGAGCCATTTGAACCATTTGAGCCATTCCTAACAGGGATGACACAACACTTCGCTGTGGCACCGATTCGCTATTGGCGTGATTTTATTACTAACTTGCAACGTCTCTTCTCACTTATTAAATGTTACAGAAAAAGTCAGAGGATTTTTTTTTCTTTTAATTAGTCACACGGCATAGAACGAATAACAAACTGCGAGATGCAAATTCCATTTCCTAAAATTCACTTGGTTGACATCCTCTGTTAAACCGCTCCCAACATCACTTTGGGACCACAGCATTCAACCTGGTAGCGAAATTGTAAAATATATATTTGAGTTGGCGGACGTGGTACACCAACTTATGAATCACGTTTTATATTCTATCGGACAGACGGCAAACACCTTGCAAGACTAGTCGGATGAGTCCAGGCCGAGGGACAGAGCGTTATGATATGCGGAATGTTTTCGTGACATTCTCTGGATAGTATGTTTTTCTAAAAGGCAAAAAAATGTTCAAATGTGTGTGACATCTTATGGGACTCAACTGCTAAGGTCATCCATCAGTCCCTAAGCTTACACACTAGTAAACCTAATTTATCCTAAGGACAAACACACACAGCCATGCCCAAGGGAGGAGTCGAACATCCGCCGGGACCAGACGCACAGTCCATGACTGCAGCGCCTTACACCGCTCGGATAATCCCGCTCGGCTTCTGAAAGGCACAATGGATCAACACATGCATGCATTTACTCTTGGGGACCATGCCTACACCTACATCCAGATTTCCGGCTGTTGTGGCCGAGCGATTCTAGGCACTTCAGTCCGCAACCGCGCTGCTGTTATGGTCGCAGGTTCGAATCCTGCCCCGGGCATGGATGTGTGTGATGTCCTTAGGTTAGTTAGGTTTAAGTAGGTCTAAGTTTAGGGGACTGATGACCTCAGATGTTAAGTCCCATAGTGCTCCGAGCCATTTGAACCTACATCCAGATTGTTTTTCCTCGGCACGAAGATATCAACCAGCAGGATAATGTAACGCGCCACACAACTCGCAGTGGGTACGTGCGTGGTTAGAAGAGCAGCAACATGAGTTTACCGTACTCCCGAGAATCTGTGGAAACAAAGCGATCGGGCTGTTCGCGCATTGGATCCTCGACCGCAATACCTCGTCCAGATGACCACGGCACCCAGTCGGCATGGCTGCACATCCCTGCCGGTACCTTCCAGAACCCTAGTGGCTCTCTTCCTGCACGTCTCGCAACTGACCGCGCTCCTAAAGCAGGTTATTCAGGCTTTTGATAGATGGTCACATTAATGTGACTGCGCAGTGTATAAAACTGAGATGTATGTTGAAACGCAGGATATTGTTCAGTTGCTAGCGCAAATAGAGGGTGACGAAACTCGCGGACAAACTTTCAGAGGTTGTTCAGTGATAGATTCAGAGTATTTTGGAATAGGGACCCACGGCCCACATAAAAAATAAGTGATTGTTTAATTTTTTTATACCTACAGCAAACCAACATATAGATTACCCTTCTCTTTCTGCACAGGGTGATCACGCCACATGTCAAGTCTCTACAAAACATTTTGATATCTATGCGTAGTGACAAAAATTTTTGTATTGTCATTGTAGCCTGAAGATCAGTTTGTGACTTCGAAACATGTTGCTTCATTGAGCACTGGAAGACATTTGACATTTCCTGTTTTCTGTTCAGTAAAGTACTTTAGACGCTCCTGAATGTTTTGGTATATCTTACACTAAATACAGACAATTTTAAGGCATACAAATAATATATTTAAATTTGATGTGTCACTGACAATTTGCACCACCTCGTATGCAAAACTAGAAACGAACAGTCATTCCTTGGGAACCACAGAATCTAGAAGGCTGTGAATGGTCTTGTTTTGATGCCACTGTTACGTCGCAGAAGTTGGCATTACGAATAAACAAGTTAGTCCGTTTTTTTCTGACACTGGTTTGATAGAAAACAGTATGCTAGTCAAAGACACCTGTAGTGTACTTACATATATTGTTCTTTTATACATATGTAAAATGACTGAACTCAAAGGAAACACAAATTAGCGGGTAATGGTTATGTGAGCTCTAAATTGGCGACTGAAATTGTAGAAAACAAGTGTGCCAATAGTGAAGGAAGTGTAAGTAACTAAAATTATGTTTCTGAGATGTCCACGCCCCGTAATAGACAAGCTGAATTTTCTCGCCACGTGGATGCATTTACACACATTCTCTTCTTTTGACGGTAATTGGGGCAATCGAACCAATATCCAATTATTTGGCAAATCTATTTCAACTAAACAAATAATTGCGTGGGAAGACCCAAAATGCGAAAATTTCCTTCAGGACTGTTGTGTGGTACAACGTACCTAAAGCGTTTTTGCTGCCCTCATGACTCCGAAGTTAGCAGTGTATGATGCTATAATAATATTTAACGGTGGGAGCTTTAATATACTGAAGGTTCTGCAGAGGTTAGGTGTGCGATTAGGGCAGAGCTGTGTGAACTGGAAATAGGGACACCAGGCAGAATTTGCAGCTCAGCAAATGAGTACAGAAGGGAAAAGTAGAGAAGAGGGCAAGCAGGGGCGACTGTGTCACTGAAGAGGACACAGAATATGGCCCAGGGCAATTCTGCATGACAGAACTGTAATTCTGTATAGAAGTTTTTAATTTAAAAAAACGTTATCAAATAATGCAATAAATTGCAAAAATACTATCGAAGTTGCAATATTAATCTTTTTATTGATGACTAGCTTCGAGCCCTAAGCTCATTATCAAATCGTCCACTAAGCTATGCAATATCATCCATTACGACAGCCACACGACTGTTTATTTTAGTTAAACGCATCATGGTAAAATAGTGCAGGACTGGACTTGATTCACCTAAGTTAGGATGGTATTGCGTAGCTTAGTGGATGATTGAAAAGACTAATGAGCTTAGGGTTCGAAAATAGTCATCAATAAAGAAAATTAACATTGCAAATTGGACGTTTTTTTAATTTATTGCATAATTTGGTAAGCCATACATTTTCTGATGTCATGCCTTCCAGAGTCCCGGAAATCAGTAAAAAAACTTTGAACCTCCATATCTCAGGACTATTTTTTCCAATAAATGGCCTATATCTTAAGAAGGATATTTTAAATATTTTGTGGCGCTGAGCTCACTAACCGTGTATGGAAGTATATAAAATGTAATATTCAGCCAATCGGTTGTATACAATTTTTTTTTATGAAAAGCACATTAACCAGGTTTCGATAGTTCTAAGACTATCTTCATCAGGGCTGAGCGGCCGTGGTCGATCTGTAAAACTTGTTCTTCCTGACTTTTTTTTTTTTTACTCATCTTGGAAGATGCTGTCCTCAATTGGCAACGAAACGTCAGGAGGAAGTAGTTTTACAGATCGACAACGGCCTCTCATCTCAGAGGTTTTAACTAACATATATCTAACATATATCTCGCGTAATGATCACAACGAAAAGATCCGAGAAATTAGAGCAAATACGGAGACTTACAAGCAGTCGTTCTTCCCACGCACAATTCGTGAATGGAACAGGGAAGGGGGGATCAGATAGTGGTACAATAAGTACCCTCCGCCACACACCGTAAGGTGGCTCGCGGAGTATAGATGTAGATGTAGATGTAATGAAGACGCTGGCCGTGAAAGCCTTAACGTTAAGAATGAGCTACAAAGTTCGATACTGTAACACTGGCAGTATGGGACATACAGTTTCCTCTTGAATAATTTTTTAGTATGCAGTGTAAGCTTTCTCGGCCGTTACTGACACAATTTAAAACTTCGGGGCTGATAAGCCGTGGTCGACGTACAAAAGTTTTCTCCTTAAGTTCCTCTCCGACTGCGGGAGACGTCTTCAGAGGTAAAGGGCGAACTGCAAACAGAACTCGTGGGAGCTCCGAATATACCGGGCAGTGTAGAGGATACACGACGGACTGTGGTGCCATAAGCACTGCCCATATACTCGCCGATTTACCTCTGAAGATGTCTACCGCAGTCGGAGAGGAAAAGTTAAGCCGTCGGCACACGGACCGTGCATCCGAACGTTGAGCGTGCCGAGTTTCTGACGTCATAGCGTGGACTAGCACGTTCGGGAGTCTTTCCTAAAGTGCAGAGTAATATCTAGTATGTCAGATATTCTGGGCGTTGACCAATGATATGGCAAAACGACACCTACGTCACACGCACGCCATCTCCCTTCAGCACAAAGTTGTGAGGAGCCATATTGGCATTCATTTCAAGCCTATACGTATGTATGCCGCTTCTGAGCACCTGCAAATTGAGAAACACTGGGAAACCCATTGTTAACTGTGTAATACGTTGCAATAAAATAATGAGAAACATCATATTCGTGGCAAAAGAATTACTGTAACGAGCGTATTACGAAGTAGGCTACTTGAAGGCAGCGACACACTGAAGATCCACCCAAAACGGATTGTTACTGTTACTGGATCAGCCGGCCAAAGTGGCCGTGCGGTTAAAGGCGCTGCAGTCTGGAACCGCAAGACCGCTACGGTCGCAGGTTCGAATCCTGCCTCGGGCATGGATGTTTGTGATGTCCTTAGGTTAGTTAGGTTTAACTAGTTCTAAGTTCTAGGGGACTAATGACCTCAGCAGTTGAGTCCCATAGTGCTCAGAGCCATTTGAACCATTTTTTTGTTACTGGATCGCCATCTGACTGCTACATCGAACTGCGATATGAATATACTTACTCTGGTTTACTATACTCTATTAACTGCTGGTGGGCTGTCATAATAAGTGGCTGTATTTATTACCAAAGCTGACGTTATTCTTTAATAGCAAAGCTGACGTTATTCTTTAATTAATTTGGCTCAAGTTAGGTAATTCATAGTTACACTTTTTCTTGACAACAATAAAATTTTTCCAAAGTTTTACGTTGATGGTTTTTGTGTTGGATTATAATTAGTAATGCAACATTGCTGGCAAAAATTAATTATATTCCGAAAACGTTCCTTCAAATATTTACTGCTGGTAATGATATGATTTTACAAACGCTTAAATGGGACATACTTTTTACAATAATCTTACAACTAGCATTGCGCAAACATACCTTCAGTGGTCTTGAGTTTCGCAGAGAAAATAATTCAATAATATTAGTTCCTCTTATGATAATAGTTAGTTGATGTCTCTGTACATCCGTTTATAATCTCTTGTAAATCATAGCTGGTGGCTGGCAGGCACACTGCTCCTCTCAACCTCTCGCTTCAGACCTGCTACCAACTCGCTTCACATCTCGCTTGCTACTGACTTCCTACGAACGCTAAAGTGTGGTCTCTCCTGCCAACAATGCTTTCTGGGGCAGACAATCCCTGCTGCCATTGCAAAATGTATCAATGCGCGGTCTTTCCCGCTCTTTTCTTAAAATGTATCCATACGCGGTCTCTCCCGCCCTTTTTAGAATTATATCAATTTGCGGTCTCTCTTGCCAACAGTACTTTGGTGCAGACCTTCCCTGCTACCACAATTATTTCCAACATGACAAATATTAATTATTCCTACTTAATCTGTGGTTTCACCGCCAGACACCACACTTGCTGCGTGAGCTAAAACGCGTGCCTTTTCGGCCTCCATTAGTAACACGGTGTTGGCTCTTCTGCCAACACAACATAATCCTATTAATAAAATATGAACATTTTTCATAAATTGTGGTTTGACAATAGACAATAGAAATATACACGTCTTACACCTTTTAGTCCGGAAGTTTTAAGTGGTGGTGACGTTGTCAACAAATTTTGTGACCTATAGCGGTCTCTGAAAAACATGTTAACGGGCGATAGTTAGGCCGCCGGCTCACGGATCGTGCATCCGAACGTTGAGCGTTGAGCGTGCCGAGTTTCTGACGTCATTGCGTGGAACAGCACGATCGGGAGTCTTTCCGAACGTGCAGAGCGGTATCTGGCATGTCAGATATTCTGAGCGTGCGTCTGAGCGTTGACCAATGAGATGGCACAACGCCACCTACGTCACATGCACGCCGTCTCCCTTCAGTACAGAGTTGTGAGGCGCCATATTGGCATTCATTTCAAGCCTATATGTATATTTGCCGTTTCTGAGTACCAGCAAATTGAAAGTCACTGGAAAACCCGTTGTTAACTGTGTGATTCGTGCCAACACAATAATGAGAAACATCATATTCGTGGCAAAAGAATTATTGTAACTTGCGTATTACGAAGTAGGCTAATTGAATGCAGCGACACACTGAAGATCCACCCAAAACGCATTGTTCTTGGTACAATTTGTCATAATTACATTACAATTAGTAAAATATCTACGATTAAATTTTTCAGCAAAGGCTAGTGTACTATGGTTAGATTCCAGGGATGTGTTGTTGGTTCCGCGTAACGCGTAAGGTCACTGACACGTATTTAGTTGTTTGTTGGGACGGTGATTCGCGTCTTCACACTTTCAAATTTTTTCCCCTAACATTCGCGTTTTATTAGGTTCTGATACTTTATTATTAGTTTAATATAAGTATATACTATAATATTTGATGTTATGTAAATATAAGATCACCTTTTTTATTGATTTGAGGGGTGGCTTTGTTCGATTGACATAATCTACTGGACAGCTTGCGCTACTTGTATAAAGATATTTTGCTCCTTTTTCTTTTAGGCTTCGTAATTCACATGTTGCAAGGATTCTGCTGCTGGGCAGTAAGACTGACCTTGGGGTTTTACTAAAATGTAGGAATGACGAAATAATGTTTATCTTATGCGGAGAAGTATTCCAAATTTGTACCACACTATTTGTAATGGCACTTTCATAAGCCTGTGTCCTTATTGATTGGTCATGGTACTTTCCTTTTTGTGGGCAATGAAGGAAATGTGCGTTTTAATAGAGCTAACGAGAATTTTACGCATGCCCGTTCAGTAAACAGTGTGATTTACGAACTAGAAACTTCCCGCAACTGCCGCCGGAGTGCGTTGCGATCGCGTGTACCACGTTGGGGCCCACGTACCTTATGCACAAGTCGCATCGTTCCTGAGCGTTCAGCAGCACGTTGAACTTGACGCGCTCAATGTGCCATTCGACAGCACGGTCCGTGTGCCGACGGCTTTAGGAGGAACTTTTATGCATCGACCACGGCCTTTCAGTCCGGAAGTTTTAAGTGGTGGTGACTCTGTCAACAAATTTTGTGACCTATAGCGGTCTCTGAAAAACATGTCAGTATTCATGTGGGAGTTAACGGGCGATAATTAGGCGGGAACAGTGCAGGTGGAAGCACCGCCTGCGCTATTGGGTTTACGTCAGCGACACGCAGTGGGGGCCCGCCACCTGGCGCGCACGCACCGCCGAGTCCTTGGCTGCAGGCTGCAGGCGGCTGCCAGACGCAGCCCCGGCCCGGCCGGCGCCCACACGCGTCCTCGGCTGTCGCCGCGCCGCCGCCCCTGTTCCCTAATTGCGGCTGCAGATGGCTATCTGGCGGGACTTGGCCACAGCCCGCCGCGTGCGGCTGCGCCGCTGCTCCGGCACACCGCCGCGGAGGCCCGCTCCCTCCTCTTCTTGTTTTACTATGAGACTCCTCACCCGCGCTCGCGTCCGAACGGCGGAACCGGTTTTCGCAGCAATAAAACGTCTCCATTACGGCCGTAAAAAGCGCCGCCTCTATCGGCCGGCGGGAAACTCGTACGACGCGTCGGCAACGCCGCGGGCCCCGTGTTTGCCAGCCGGCGGAAGCCGGGGTTTGACTGCGCGCAGTGGGGAGCGGCCGTGTTACACACGTCTTTTATCTCTCTACACCGATGCTGCGCCGGCCGGCTACTACACACGTTACGCCGAGGGGCCGCCGCAAGCGAATGTTTATATTTCACAAGTTGCCGACAAACGGCTGAGTTTGGTAAACAGCGGAAATGCTGTGTAGCTCTGTGTGATAACGGCTGACTAGACATGGAGAAGTAGCAGAAACGATTCCTCTGTAACGACCGTTCGAGTGACAGTTTTCAAAAACGCACTAGATGTTTCGAAAAGATTCTTTCGATTTCACTCTATACTACATGAATGACGATAGGAACTGGGATGAACTTTATCTAACGCATCGAAACTGAAAGTTTACTCTCATGGCCAAGAACGCCCATATTATAGGCTTCTCCCTCTACTTTTCAGGGAAATCAGTGTCTCTTTCAAGAAAACAGTTTAAAAGTCAATATTACATAGGTCTTCAATATGGTCAGTTCTTAAAATTTTTTACGGCTACTTATAAGTCGCACGGGGTCCCGGGTTCGATTCCCGGCGGGGTCAGGGATTTTCTCTGCCTCGCGATGACTGTGTGTTGTGTGTTGTCCTTAGGTTAGTTAGGTTTAAGTAGTTCTAAGTTCTAGGGGACTCATGACCATAGTTGTTAAATCCCATAGTGCTCAGAGCCATTTGAACCATTTGAACCTTATAAGTCGCGATTCGTCCTCCAAAATTGAAAATACACCATAGCCTCACGTCTAGCGCCCCCAACCCTACAAAATATTGCATCGGTGCGCTTGTTGGTAGCGGCTAGAAGCTGTCGGTATATTGCATCTAAGGGCGCCATTACGAAAGTATGTAAGAGGTGGCGGCGGGAGTTGAGACCTGAGAATATGGAGTATTGTTAATATTTTGGAAGTCGAATGGCGACTTCAAGCAGCCACAAAAGGTTCCAGTTCCGACACTGTTTTCTACCTATATAATATCGACTTTTAAATCATTTCCTTGAAAGAAAAACTCCTGACTATACCGTATTTTGTCCTTTCCCTAAGAGCTAGGCGGTGGGCGCCCACCCCTTGTCCCCCCCCCCCCCCGCCTCCATCCTCCCCACTGCCGCCAGTTACGAGCGCCCTTGATTACATGTAGTTGCCGGTATGACTGTCGCAGCTAAATCAGCCACGCACGTGAAGATATTGGAGATCGCTTTAATCGAGAACAGGATGAGGTACCACCGCTCAGGCACCTACGTCAGTGGATCAGCAGCACGTATCGCACTGTGCCACTGAACTCCAAGGTCGCTTGACCTCACAGTAACTGTCCTGTGAGCGTGTGTGTGTGTATTTGTGCGTAAACGTAAATATAAAATACGCAATTATAAAATCAGATGGCTCTTTTGAAAATAAGAATTTTGTAGTCCTATGTGTAAGTTACAAAATGATTCAAATGGCTCTGAGCACTATTGGACTTAACATCTGAGGTCATCAGTCCCCTAGAACTTAGAACTACTTAAACCTAACTAGCCTAAGGACATCACACACATCCATGCCCGAGGCAGGATTCGAACCTGCGACCGTAGCGGTCTCGCGGTTCCAGACTGGAGCGCCTAGAACCGCTCGGCTACCACAGCCGGCGCACTCCAAGTTTCTGTCTTTATTGAAGTAGCGGTTACCGTCTTGCGAAAACAAATGCATCCTCATTTTGTGATGGCTTTGTATCTTAGGCACTGACACTTCGTTCGGAGCAAGCCGCAGTTGTAATAAAGATGTTACACTTTATTTGTTTATACAGTCCACGACTATACACATTACGGATTACTTCACAATGTGAAACTTCAGGTCGCTTTTGTAATAATTTGTCACGGCACTTATACACACATCAAAAAAAGTTATGCATCACCACAGTTCGCAGAACTCCTGAAGATAGACGTTGGCTGTGGATATTGCATCACAGACACAGTCCCTTTCACTGTTCAGGGATGTCACTAAACCCAAACCCGCTCAAAGATGTAAACAACCATAAATGAGCAGCGCCTATTAGACGGAGGGGGGCCGACAGCCGATCAGTTCCAGTCATTCCACCAGAAAGGAGGTACACGGCTCCTGTTGTCTGTAGTTCAACCACGCCTACACGGTCAATACCGCGGTTCGAATGTGTCCCCATTGTTACTTTGTGTCATGAAAGGGCTTTTAACAAGGGAAGTGTCCAGGCGCCTCCGAGTGAACCAAAGCGATGTTTTTCGGACATGCAGGAGATACAGAGAGGTAGGAACTGATGATAACATACCTCGCTCAGGTTGCCCAAGGGCTACTACTGCAGTGGACGACCGCTACCTACGGATTATGCCTCGGAGGAACCCTGACAGCAACGCCACCATGTTGAATAATGGTTTTCGTGCAGCCACAGGACGTCGCGCTACGACTCAGACTGTGCGCAAGCGACTGCATGATGCGCAACTTCACTCCAGACTTCCACGGCGAGAACCATCCTTGAAACCACGACACCAGGCAGCCCGATACAGACTGGCCTAACAACATGCCGAATGGACCGCTCAGGATTGTTGTTGTTAGGTGGTAAGGTCTTATGGGACCAAACTGCTGAGGTCATCGGTCCCTAAGCTTACACACTACTTAATCTAACTTAAACATCTAACTTAAACTAACACGCTAAGGACAACACACACGCCCATTCCCGAGGGAGGACTCGAACCTCCGACGGGATAAGCCGTGTTGCCGCTCAGGATTAGCATCACGTTCTCTTCACCGATGAGTGTCGAATATGCCTTCAACCAGACAATCGTCGGAAACGTGTTTGGAGCCAACGCGGTCAGGCTGAACGCCTTAGACATACTGTCCAGCGAGTGCAGCAAGGTGGAGGCTCCCTGCTGTTTTGGGTTGTCATTATGTGGGGCCGACATATGCCGCTGGTGGTCATGGAAGGCGTCGTAAGGGCTGTACAATACGTGAATGCCATCCTCCCACCGATAGTGCAACCATGTCGGCAGCATATTGGAGAGGCATTAGTCTTCATGGTCGATAATTCGCGACCCCATCGTGCACATCTTGTGAATGACTTCCTTCAGGACAACGACATCGCTCGACTAGAGTGGCCAGCATATGCTCCATATATGAACCCTATCGAACACGCCTGGGATAGACTGAAAAGTGTCGTTTATGGACGTCGTGACTCATCAACCACTCTGAGGGATCTACGCCGAATCGCCGTTGAGGAGTGGGACAGTCTTGACCAACAGTGCCTTGATGAACTTGTGGATAGTATGCCATGACAAATACAGGCATGCATCAATGCAGAGGACGTGCTACTGGGTATTACAGGTGCCGGTGTGTACAGCAATCTGGACCACCACCTCCGAAGGTCTCGCTGTATGATGGTACAAGATGCAATGTGTGGTTTTCATGAGCAATAAAAAGGGCGAAATGATGTTTATATTGATCTCTGTTCCAATTTTCTGTACAGGTTCCGGAACTCTCAGAACCGAGGTGAGGCAAAACTTTTTGGATGTTTGTAGAAGGCCTATGTTTCTGCACTGGAACAGGCGATATCAGTTAACGAGTGTCAACGCAGTGAAGAAAGCCCTAGTCAATTCCAGCTTTGGTTTCAACAATACAGTGCTGTACTAGACGATATGAAGATGGCAGAACCGCATGACTCAACATACAGAAGGAAACGTGCAACTAAATGTGGTATTCGATACACGACAGAAAGCTAATTTCTCACGTAAACTAAATGTCGCGAGGGTGAAACTGGCACAAGATTGCAAAAAAAGAAATCAAACGGAGGCTGAACTCAGGATAATAGACTTTTTATTTGGAATCGCGAGAAACCAATAAGTTATTTAAGTGTTTCAGACTTTACGAAACACAGGAAAGAATAACAATAAAAAATGAATTCTTGCAGTTGTTCACTTGATTAAGATGTAAGCAATCTTTGATGCAATGTATGTTCTTTGAAGAAAACAATGCATATGGCGTTCCTGTTTGCTGTTAGCTGTATCCGTGACTTTGACAAAAAACAGCGACTTCCGAAACAAACTATGAACGATGCGTTGTAGGCACGGCGTGCTTCGTTTCGGGATTACATCATTGGAAAACGTAAGTAAAGTAATTACTTTTCAGAGATACGCTTTCTCCCTATTGTATAAAACAGAAAGTTACGCATTTCGTTTTTTTTTTTTTTCGATAATACGCTGTCGATAACTGTTCACACCAGGAAACATGACGTGCAGACACGTAACATAATAAAATAGTTTTCGAATATTAATTAGTACTGATTTTAAACGTACACTGACAATAAAAGATGGCCTATATCAAATTAATTTAAATAATGAAGTAATTAAAATTAGCATGAAAATGTTATAAAGCTGACTGGCAACTGCTACATTTGTTTCATTGTTGCTAGGAGGAGAAAGTACCGTGTTTCTCTCGACAACAGTCAGTCAGATTGAGCAGAATATTCTGTAACTCTCATGGACGACGTGATACAGTGTTGGTATCGTTATTAAAAGCTGAATGTTCTTACCCACCAACCAGCGTTTCATCTTATGGTAGGTGACTGAATATGAGTTGCTTTGTTTATTCATTTGTGCACATCTTGGTTTTCTCAACTGCTGTACCAAGGAATTTTGAGTTTATTAAAAGATAGATGCTGCACAAACGTTTTTCATACCTTACGATATATCAGTAACACAACATGACTATTCAGTAAAATTATTTTATTATTACATGAACAGAAAATAGTGAATTCGGCAACGTAGCAATAAAAGAAGATAAGTTAGCGGAAAATAAATTTACTGGAAGTATCACGGAATATTTTCTTCATCTTTCCTGTAATAATCAAAATCATTCAGAATTACATGAATATCTGTAAAACTTGCCCAGTTCCAGTTAAAGGCGTAACTATGCAATCATCATTATTATTGCGTTTCTTTATTAACTAGCCACTTTTCAAAGATATGGTTTATTTGATGATAATGTGGGAGTGTGGGTGTTAAAAATAAAATTATCGTGATAAGTTTTCTAGATACACAGATGGATACTGTATTTCGTAGTCTCTCTCTCTCTCTCTCTCTCTCTCTCTCTCTCTCTCACACACACACACACACACACACAACAATATCAGGCTGCCATATTTATGACGAAACTGCATCGAACTTCATTGACTGGTACAGCGAATGCTGGAGAAATGCGGACACGAAACTTTTCATTTTGATGTCTTCGGAACTTTGTTTTCCACGAATTCAAATCACAATTTTTTTGTGTATGCGTACACGGCTGGTGTAAATTACTTAAAATAAGTCATTTCCCTGCTTAGACTGTACTTGCATTTCAAGTAAACACTTTATTTCACTCTTAACTTATCGAAATTCGGCCACTTGTACAGTGTCAACTAAAATATTATTACAGCTGTTACAACTCTGTGTAAGTAGTGCATTTTCGATAGAATTTTAAATAATAGTTTTAATAAATGTAAGCTTCTGACCCAGTTTCCTGCATCATTTTGGAGGTTCATAAACTGTGTTATGCTTACTTCACCTTATGATCCACACAGCAGTATGTGATGGTGTCTCTAATAAAAGTTTCGCATAACAATAGAATGTGTAGGCACACTTATCACAGATCTGAAGTCCACATGTAAAACGAAAAAAAGTTCCAACACGTATGCAGATTTTGTCACTGAGTGTGCTTGCTGCCTTGCATGAAAATGATTTCTTTAATCAAGTCACAGTATTTCTTTTTCAGTACAACGGCTCCCGCTCGATACAAAAGTAAACAGTACTAAAATAACACAGATTAATTTTTAGATGGCAGCTAAAGAACTTATTACGCAGAGATCGTTTTACTACTGTGGTAAATAATGAGTAAACTTCAGCTTCGTGAGATTGAAATATGTGACAAACTTCTTAGAAGCGAACTAGCGGTGTTTGCATACAACTGCTAGATGTTTCAACGAAACTCATATAAACAAAGGAGATGACTGATACCATGATTTCAGTACACAGTAGGGGGCATTGACGTTTAAAGATACATGCAATTAAATGTAATTATTATCATTCACTGCGGTGTTCTGAAATTATTTTCCATGAAGGTGAGTTTCCCGCAAGGACTATTTCATAACACGTTTGTGAATGGAAAAATGCGGAATAAATTATTTTTGTAATTTTTATATCGACTATGCAGCTTCACTAAGCGATTCATTGTGTCTAGGATGTGAGTTCCACAAATGATCCTCTGATCTGTTTGCTGTCACAAAGACTGAATGATACCTAAGTCTTCGGTTTCGTTCTCAAAACAGGTTATAAGTGTTCTTTGTAGTAATCGTAATCTATGGTATGCTGACGCTTTTTAACACTTTAAGATATTCGCCTGCTTTACTACTATTTTTTGATATATTCAAATATTTCGTTAGATGCTCTTTGAGTTATAAAGATGGTTTCATTTTTTTATATTTCTGTCATTTGTGAAAAGGACAAATTTTACTTCTTGTGGCTTTGCAAACTAATTATTGTTAGTATGTGTTGGAGAAAACAACACACTAGTAGAATCTTATAGAACACTGTGACTGAGTTGTTCACAGCTTAGTACGTCCAACGCGCCATGACGGTTGTTCTTTCGCATGTGAATACTTGGGGCTCCTCACATCTCCAGCCACTGCCTAAATCTACCGATCTGAGAACTATAAATAATATGTGGAATTATTTCAGTAACAAATTAGAGAGAAACATTGTACGACGGGGCAGTCGAATCGTGCGAGTGATGTAACCGCACTTAACAACTAAGATCAGGGTTTAACCGTCCCTCGATGGCGTAATCATTAGTGCCAGAGACGGAGGCGGAGACGGGGCTGAAGACGCCGATGAGCTAGCGGCGGGAGTGAAAGGCGGAGCTGGATGACGCCAAGTCGCCGCTGCCAGTTTGATTTTTTATGTAGTGCAGATTTCTTTTCTAATACAGAATTGCATACCGCATCTACATATAGGTAATTACTCAGCAAGCCACTGTACAGTGCACATTACAGGGTTTATCTTACGAATATTATCGATTATTTTTTTGTCCTATCCTTTTGTGAACTGAGCGAGGAAAAATGACAATTTAGATGCCAATGTAAGTGCCTTATTTTCTCATATTGTGTTATCTTGGTCCTTATGTGAGATATACGATGGCGATAGCATTAAGGTCGCATAGTCTTCTTCGAATACAAGTTCTCTAAATTTAGCTTCCAGCGCTTTGCTTAGTCTTTCTTACAATAATTCCTATTAAGTTCCCTAAGTTTCTGCAACACTTTCGTACCGGTTATACTTACCCTTTGAAATCCTAGCAGCTTAACTCTGAATTCGTTCGACATCTTTTGTCATATCTAATGATAAGGACTGAAAGCTCTGAGACAGTACACTAGAATTGGTCGTGATAGCGTCTCGTATGAGATTTTCTTTAGAGATGCATCGTACTTTCCCCAGAACCTTTCCAATAATTCTAAGTCATCCATTTACTTTCCGTGATGAAGGTTTTACGAGGTAGTCCCATTTTACATCGCTTCTTAGCATTCCCCTAAGTAATTACACGATGTGAAGTACTCAAGATGTGTACCACTAATTTTGTTATCAGATGGTATGAGGTCTTTTGTTACAAGCTTTATCTTATAAGGAGCAGTCAAATGAAAATGAGACAGAAGGAAAAAAAGCAAGTAAACTGTTATTATTTCAAAAGTAATCGTCATAGCGGTTAACAGGTCTATCCCAGTGGGAGACAAGACAGTCATTGCTTTCGTGGATAAAATTTGTGGCTGCCCATGGAACCATGATAGTACCCAGGAGTGCACCTCTTCGTTCGAAGCAGCTCGATGGCCAGCAGTTTCTTTCTTCAGGGCTCCAAAAATATTGAAATTGTGTGGGGAGAGATCGGGACTCTTTAGAGGATGCGCAAGGGCTTCGCAGCGAAACTTGTGCGGCGTATTCGAAGCAATAGGCACGCCAGCTCGGGAAAAGCCATGATGACGATTTTCTTCGACTGCAAGGGCTCGCTGGCGTTCGGGAACATGGCACCATAATTAACGCACAGCGGTACGTGGACACTATGTAAAACTTGAAGCGCGGCATTATGTCCAAGCGCCCTGGAATTTTGACGGACGGCATTATTCTGTTGCAGGATAATGCCCGCCCACATGTTGGAAGGTTGTTACGACCACGCTGAAGAAGTTCGCTGTGAAGCTCCATCCAGTCCCGAACTCCCCACATGCTATTTCCATGTTTTTTGAAGAAAGGCGCTCGTGCCCGTCGAACTGCTTCGAACGAACAGGTCCACTCCTGAATACAGTAATGGTTCCATAGGCAACCTGAAATACACTCCTGGAAATTGAAATAAGAACACCGTGAATTCATTGTCCCAGGAAGGGGAAACTTTATTGACACATTCCTGGGGTCAGATACATCACATGATCACACTGACAGAACCACAGGCACATAGACACAGGCAACAGAGCATGCACAATGTCGGCACTAGTACAGTGTATATCCACCTTTCGCAGCAATGCAGGCTGCTATTCTCCCATGGAGACGATCATAGAGATGCTGGGTGTAGTCCTGTGGAACGGCTTGCCATGCCATTTCCACCTGGCGCCTCAGTTGGACCAGCGTTCGTGCTGGACGTGCAGACCGCGTGAGACGACGCTTCATCCAGTCCCAAACATGCTCAATGGGGGACAGATCCGGAGATCTTGCTGGCCAGGGTAGTTGACTTACACCTTCTAGAGCACGTTGGGTGGCACGGGATACATGCGGACGTGCATTGTCCTGTTGGAACAGCAAGTTCCCTTGCCGGTCTAGGAATGGTAGAACGATGGGTTCGATGACGGTTTGGATGTACCGTGCACTATTCAGTGTCCCCTCGACGATCACCAGTGGTGTACGGCCAGTGTAGGAGATCGCTCCCCACACCATGATGCCGGGTGTTGGCCCTGTGTGCCTCGGTCGTATGCAGTCCTGATTGTGGCGCTCACCTGCACGGCGCCAAACACGCATACGACCATCATTGGCACCAAGGCAGAAGCGACTCTCATCGCTGAAGACGACACGTCTCCATTCGTCCCTCCATTCACGCCTGTCGCGACACCACTGGAGGCGGGCTGCACGATGTTGGGGCGTGAGCGGAAGACGGCCTAACGGTGTGCGGGACCGTAGCCCAGCTTCATGGAGACGCTTGCGAATGGTCCTCGCCGATACCCCAGGAGCAACAGTGTCCCTAATTTGCTGGGAAGTGGCGGTGCGGTCCCCTACGGCACTGCGTAGGATCCTACGGTCTTGGCGTGCATCCGTGCGTCGCTGCGGTCCGGTCCCAGGTCGACGGGCACGTGCACCTTCCGCCGACCACTGGCGACAACATCGATGTACTGTGGAGACCTCACGCCCCACGTGTTGAGCAATTCGGCGGTACGTCCACCCGGCCTCCCGCATGCCCACTATACGCCCTCGCTCAAAGTCCGTCAACTGCACATACGGTTCACGTCCACGCTGTCGCGGCATGCTACCAGTGTTAAAGACTGCGATGGAGCTCCGTATGCCACGGCAAACTGGCTGACACTGACGGCGGCGGTGCACAAATGCTGCGCAGCTAGCGCCATTCGACGGCCAACACTGCGGTTCCTGGTGTGTCCGCTGTGCCGTGCGTGTGATCATTGCTTGTACAGCCCTCTCGCAGTGTCCGGAGCAAGTATGGTGGGTCTGACACACCGGTGTCAATGTGTTCTTTTTTCCATTTCCAGGAGTGTATTTTTCCACGGAGTCATTCACCGCCTTGTCTCACAGTGGGATAAGTATTAACAAGTATGGGGATTACTTTTGAAATAATAAACAGTTTACTTCCTTTTTCCACGTGTCTCCTTTATATTTGACTGCCCCTTGTTTATTTATCCACCGTTTATTATCAAATTTACCCTGCAATTCCTTACGATCGTGTAAAGAGGATACTTTCTGTACAAAACTACAGTCAATGATCAATCTCGTAACGCTGCATATCCTCTCTGACAAATCGTTTACGTATACTGGAAACATTAGAGGTCCTGAAACTTCCTAGCAGATTAAAACTGTGTGCCGGACCGAGACTCGAACTCGGGACGTTGGCCTTTCGAGGGCAAGTGCTCTACCAACTGAGCTACCCTAGCACGACTCACGCCCCGTCCTCACAGCTTTACTTCTGCCAGTACCTCGTCTCCTACCTTCCAAACTTTACAGAAGTTTTCCTGCGAAGGTAGGAGACGAGGTACTGGCAGAAGTAAAGCTGTGAGGACGGGGCGTGAGACGTGCTAGGATAGCTCAGTTGGTAGAGCACTTGCCCGCGAAAGGCAATCTGCCAGGAAGTTTCATATCAGCGCACACTCCGCTGCAAAGTGAAAATCTCATTAGAGGTCCTGTTGCAGAAAACATCCTGATTTGCCACCGCATAACATTCTGATAGTTAGACAATAAGAGAAATGAGAACATCGGATTTATGACGCGACGTTAGAGAGTTAATTCTGAATTTAACCACAGAAGCGTCCAAGAGTACAGTCATCGCTTCCGACAGAGCGCAGAATGGGAGCTAGTTCAGTTCTACTGCGAGCGCCTCTCCGTGAGTGCGTAATCCCTGCTCCTGGCCCGATAAATTTAGACGACGGCAGAGCATCACTAGTGGGTGGTGAAGCAGCAGCAACTCCACCTGGAGATGTCAGTTAGTTGTTTCGATGAAGTACTGTGGAATTTGCATAAGGCTATCTGGCGGAAAACCCGAGAAGTGTGTTTATACTAGATTGTGATGATGATGATGGATGATTGGATTGTGGGGCGCTCAACTGCGCGTTTATCGGCGCCCGTACAAATTCCCAACCTTTTCTCAGTCAAATCCCGCCACTTGCATGAATGATGATGAAATGATGAGGACAACACAAACACCCAGTCATCTCGAGGCAGGTGAAAATCCCTGACCCTGCCGAGAATCGAACTCAGGACCCCGTGCTCGGGAAGCGAGAACACGACCGCGTGACCAAGAGCTGCGGACGTTTATACTGGAGGTCCTATTGCGGGGCACACTCAATGTTACTTTTGTTTCTGTAGAACACTTGCCGGCCACTATCTAACGTATTTCGTAGTCTAGGAAGACAGAATCTATCTGTTCACACCTGTCTTTACCATTTGCATGTTGACGTGTATGTGTAAAGCAAGCTGTATTTCGCACGAGTGGTTTTTTTCCTGAATCCGTGATGACAGTTTGAAACAATCTTATTTTCCAGGAACGTCATAGCAGCTGAGCTTAGAAAATATTCTAGGATCTTTCAGTACCTCACGAACTTAGAGACAGGTGGGTGAAGGATGGGAGGAATTCGATGAGAGAGTAGTTGGGAAGGCATAGAGATACCAAAAACGGCGCTTTCCGGGAAGCGTGGGGAAGGGAGTGAGCCCGTTTTAGAGCCGGAGGCTGCAGCGCGTGGCCACTGCGACGCGCCGCCGACTGCGGCGACGCAGATGCCAGCAGCGGCGGGTCCATTCCGTTCTATCCCGCCCTCGGAATGCAACGTCGACCCCACCGTAACTCTGATTTATCGCCTCAGCCGCTCCGTGTCCAAGCAGCCACGAAGAAAAAGTCACCCGCCTTAATTGAATGGAATGATAGATTCTTCGCCAGCCTTTATCGTGTCTCTGCACGTGACGTAAATTGCAGTGTTAAATCACTCACGGTGCACTGCTGCGCTTATGAAGATATATGTTTGGAGAGGGAGGTCTTTCCTTTTGATGCTAAACAAATATAGCGACCTCTCGGCACCAGGTTGGACTACGTACTCTCTCTCTCTCTCTCTCTCTCTCTCTCTCTCTCACTCACACACACAGACACACACACACACACACACACCCACACACACACGTTCGTTGCACTTCTTTTCTCCTCTCCCCCCCCCCCTCCCACGACCACTCTCTCTCTCTCTCTCTCTCTCTCTCTCTCTCTGTCTCTCTCTCCTCTCCTTCAGTCTTCAACTTTTCTTGCCCTCACACTCTCTTTTATAATTTGTGTGTATGAGGGCGCAGGAGATCACACGTGCGCTTAAGTACAAACTGGGGTACTTCATTTGGATGCAAACGAACTCTAATAATGGTAAGCTGTGCGCCTGCTTAGCTGAGTACTAACGTTTTTGCCTACCACGCAGCGGGCCTGGGTTCGATACGAAGCCGAGTAGTTGATTTTTTCCGCTCGTCGACTGGGTATTGTGTTGTCCTCATCATCGTCTCACTGTCACCGACACGCAAGTCGCTCAATGTGGCGTCGCCTGAAATAAGAATTACAACACGGCGGCCGAACTTTTCCGGGTGGGGCCTGCAGGGCATCAATGCCACACGATCATTTCACATTTTCAATGGAAAGCTATGCACCAAGGTAGGCAACAGACAAATATGCAAAAGAGCGTTCACTCGATAAATGATTTTACAAATTGACGGATAAGCGTGCGTTGGGTTAACAGTGGCCCGTGCAGAAGCGGCACAAAAAGTCATGAGTGCTTTGTATTCCTGCTGCGCTACAATCTGGAACCGCGCGATCGCTACAGTCGCAGGTTCGGATCCTGCCTCGGGCATGGATGTGTGTGATGTCCTTAGGTTAGTTATGTTTAAGTAGTTCTAAGTTCTAGGGGACTGATGACCTCAGCAGTTAAGTCACATAGTGCTCAGAGCCATTTGAACGATTCCTGCTGCCTGGTAGCGAATTCAGACACCTCAGGTCGAGTGCCTTGCTTTCGAACTGTGTAGACTGTAAGTAGTCACGCAGAGGCTTCGGTTCGAATTCCTGCTGCTTGTGAAGTAAGCTGCCTTTGTGGCAGCATCGTCAGAGCAGCTGAAGAGATCTGAGAAGAATCAGTAACGACTCGTAGTTTGGAAGCAGAGGTAATGTTTTAGTATGAGGCAAGGGGCAGATGGCAGATTCTCAGGTGGTCAGATACTAACCCAGGAATACTGTGGTGGCGGTACTGTATTCCACACTCATTTTTCTCTTTATATTTCTGAGAGATTGCAGGACTTCATTATCTGAGATTTTAACTAATCTCTGGGTAGACGGGCACATATCCAGCAGCTTGTCCAATTTAGTTTAAACTGGTTGCTCTTTTCACGTTGAACGGCACATACCCTAATACTGTGTTACTGCAAATATTTCTCTGCACGTCTGACCAATACACTGCACAGGGAGTGTGTAAACGTACGCACACTGCGCGGTAATTAAATGATAAGTGTTACGTAATCTCCTGTAGGTTTCAGAAAAGGCATCAATTCCAAAGAACCTTTACCGACAGAATGCAAATAAGTATACAGTCGAAAGTTACGATGCCAACGAAACTCTTTCCGCTAACAGCAATGGAAACTAGAATATGAACAATTGTATTAACTGATTTCGAGTAGTTAATGAAAATGTTATTAATTTTGAACAGAAATTTAGCAAAACTGAAGTTGTTTTATAAAATAATACGCTTGTTTTTGAGCAAAAGTTATGAAATTGATCACGGTGAGTGAACATATGAATTTACGTAATACTTACAGAAAATTATGTAGACAGTGATGATTAACACGTGCGCGAGTGCTTGCATGCAAATGAGAAGACGTATAAAATGTTCGAAAGTTACTTTGCATTCTACTGAACAAGTGATGATAGTTCAAAATTTATAAGTCATTTACTAATTGCGACATGTAACTCGTTAACAACAGCGAAACGTTACTTCACTATAATGGTTGCTATTTTAAAATGTCACTAATCATTTTGTTTCAATAAACGAAACTCGTTACAACAAACACAATAAACGTGCAATGAATATATCACACTCAGCAGCAATGAAAACAGATAATGCCCGAAGTCCGAAAACCAAGAATCACACAACATAACACTGTGGAAATAAATATACAGTACAACTTTGCCAGATAAACTGATTTAAATGGTTAATAAGTCTCTGTCTCAAAAAGTTACTGAAAGCAGTCAGATTTCCAAAAGTTAATCAACATGGTCAGTTAAACCGCAAAGTTTGACGTTTCCCTAAGCTAGTAAAATCTAACATTTACTGTCTGCCTCCTCTGTAAATTTAAAAAGAGATCTTTTCATTTGCTACTGATAGTGATTATCTGGGATAGTTATTGACACTCTCGAAATTTGAAGTTAACAAAATATCTACAATGTTCAGTTGGTGATTCTAATATTTTGGCAACTACTTTACATTCCTAAATTTCTAAAATGGTACAATCTTACTTTGAAGTGCAGTAGCTGTAGGCAATCTGTAATGCTTTCACCACGACAGTTATTAGGCAACAGACTCTTCCTTCCATTTACGTGCAGAATTGATTATATTTCGCCACACAGAAATCTTCTTCAATTAATACTCTTGAAAGCTTTCCCAAATTTCTTATCACCAAGAAGTTCACAAACTAAGTTTTACATGCGCTTTCGCCATTACTCACGTTTGGTCATTCTCACTGACAGCTTGAAACGCGCTCTGTGTGTGCGCTCTTGCGTACGAACGATGTAAGTGCCGTGCAGAGATTATGTTTGGTTAGAGGCTGTTATTATGCGTCGCAAAACACCTGAAATTTGTCAACGGTCTATTACATTTCTTTACGACCTATTTTTAAATGAGTTGCAGTAAACAACCTTTATAAAATTGCAAATAATTAGTATTGGCTATATAATAACAAAATACACACATCAAAAAAAGTTTTGCATCACCTCGGTTCCGAGAATCCCGGAAACTGTACAGAAAATTGGAATAGAGGTCCACATAAACGTCATTTCCGACCTTTTTATTGCTCATGAAAACCACACATTGCATGTTGTACCACCGTATAGCGAGACCTTAAGAGGTGGAGGTTCAGATTTCTGTATACACCGGTGGCACTAATACCCAGTAGCACGTCCTCTTGCATTGATGCTTGCTGTATTCATCGTGGAATACCATCCACAAGTTCATCAAGGCACTGTTGATCCAGATTGTTCCACTTCTCAACGGCAATTCGGCGAAGATCCCTCAGCGTGGTTGGTGAGTCACGTCGGCAATAAACTGCGCTTTTCAATCTATCCCAGACGTGTTCGATAGGGTTCATGTCTGGAGAACATGTTGGCCACTCTAGGCGAGTGATGTCGTTATCCCAAAGGAAGTCATTCACAAGATGTGCACGATGGGGTCGCGAATTATCGACCATGAAGACTAATGCCTCTCCAATATGCTGCCGATATGGTTGCACTATCGGTGGGAGGATGGCATTCATGTATCGTACAGCCGTTACGGTGCCTTCCATGACCACCAGCGGCGTACGTCGGCCACACATAATGCCACCCCGAAACAGCAGGGAACTTCCACGTTGCTGCACTCGCTGGACAGTGTGTCTAAGGCGTTCAGCCTGAAAGGGTTCCCTCCAATCACGCCTCCGACGATTGTCTGGTTGAAGGCATATGCGTCACTCATCGGTGAGGAGAACGTGATGCCAATCTTGAGCGGTCCATTCGGCATGTTATTGGCCCCTATCTGAGACGGCCCTCTCATGATATAAAGTAACAATGCGGAAGCTATCGAACCGTGGTATTGACTGTCTAGGCATGGCTGAATTACAGACGAGCCGTGTACCTCCTTCCTGGTGGAATGACTGGAACTAATCGGCTGTCGGACCCCTCCGTCTAATAGGCACTGCTCATGCATGGTTGTTTACATCTTTGGGCGGGTTTAGTGACATCTCTGAACAGTGAAAGGGACTGTGTCTGTGATACAATATCTACAGTCAAAGTCTATCTTCAGGAGTTCTGGGAACTGGGGTAATGCAAAACTTTTTTTTGATGTATGTACGTTTATAATCCGAATAGTTTAGAAACCTGAAATTAGAAACATGAAAAGTATCAGGTATGGTGTTTTAATGTTCTATGTGGACCAAAGATCTGGTAGTGTATGTAGCATTGTCCGTAATGGAGAAAAGTGACAGCTGATTGATACTCTACCGAATAATACACTGTCCAGTCACATCAATATGACCACCTGTCAAAAGCCTGAATAACTTCCATTTGCACCCAACTGCGCAGGAAGAGTGTCTGATGTTCTGGAAGGTACCGACAGGGGTATGGGCCGGTGCCAACTACAGTGCCGTGGCAAGCTGCGTTATATTTCTCGGTTGAGGACCCATGGCGCGAACAGCCTGATTGAGGTGCTCCCTCAGATTCTAGACTGGGTTTAAATTCGGGGGTTTGGTGGCCAGGACAGTACGGTAAATTCATCGTGGTACTCTCGGAACCATCGCACGTGTCCACTGCGAGCTGGGTGACGATTTGTATTGTCCTGTTGGTAAATGCCGTCCTGCAAGAAAGAACAAACTGAGTCTCGGTCTACATATGGTCCCCCAAGGATAGATGCATACTTTTCTTGATCCATATTGGCAGCCAGAAGTACGATATCACCCACGGAATGCCCTCCGGCCGGGATTCTTCCGACGGTTGTTGCAGGATGTTCGCTTTGAGACGTTTCACGCCGTACACGCCAACGGCCCCTGTCCAGAGGAGCATAATACGTGATTCACCTGAAAAGGCCGCTCAGGGAAGTCCAGCGTCGGTACTGGCGTGCTAATTCCAGTCTTCTTCGCCGATGACCAGCAGTCAGCGTGGGTGTGTGAACCAGGCGCCAGCAGCGGAGGCACAAACGCTGATCGGACATTGAGGAGACGCTGTTGGTAGCCCCTTGGTTCATCTGGGCGGTAAGTTGCTCAACAGTTGCCATCTATTGGCTCGTATGTATCTGCGCAGCCGTCGTTCACGCTGTCATCTATGGCAATCACAGTTGCCTCGGCACCGGTTTTGGATAGCGTCATTTCGCGATGCACCGTGTAATTTAACCACGGCACGCGAACAGTTTACAGACTTAGCCATTTCGGAAATGCTTCCGCCCTTGGCCAATGCTCACGCCCTTTTTGGACGTCAGATAGTTTCCACGGTTTCGGCTTAATGGCAACGACTGTCCTGTGTTCCGCATCCCCTGAGACAACGACTGCCCTGTGTCCGCATCTCCTGACACGCTGTATTCTACGGCCACCTGACGTCAGTGAGTGATAATTGTACTCCGACGTCGAAAATACGCGGCGATCACATTAATGTGACTGGACTGCGTGTATCCAAAGGTAAACTAGATGAATATCAAAATACAGGAGGTGTCGATCAAGAAAGTGAAGCCAGTAGCAGTCAAAACAGTTCATTAAGAATTATAGCTGCGCGGGGTAGCCGCGCGGCGTGAGGCGCCTAACCACGGTTCGCACGGCTCCTCCCGTCGGAGGTTCGAGTCCTCCCTCGGGAATGGGGCTGTGTGTGTGTTGTCCGTAGCGTAAGTCAGTTTAAGTTAGATTAAGTAGTGTGTACGCCTAGGGACTGTTGACCTCAGCAGTTTGGTCCCATAGGAACATACCACAAATTTACAAAATTTTCCAAAGAATTACTATTCAGCAAGTTCTAACGACCGCTGCAGATAAAGAAACATCTCCAGAGGTTATGCCAAAATTAAGTCCAGGCCTTTCTATTGGTGCCAGTAGTCAAGAGTCTACAGAAGATGAGCGACAATAGAACCACTAAAATGACAGCTCTTGTGAGTACAACTGTGAGTGCGGGGTCAGGGTGTTCTCCCGGAACATTCCACAAGAGGTGGCTGCTGATGAGTCTGATAGGGATGAGGAGTTGCAAACTGGTGCAGCGCCGTTGATTGTATGGAGAAACTAGTGTGATACCAGGAAAACGTTCCGGGGAAGATGGTAGTCGTCTCACACACAGTGAAAGAAAGGAAGTTCATGTCAGAAAGGCTTCCAGTGGACTCGGTAATGTAACACTGAAGGAGTAAATCGCAAATACAGTTTTCAACTTTTGAGTCCTGTTGTCCTCAGTTACGTATAATATCACGTTTTATTGATAATTTTTACTGTTGACCCGTCTGATTACAACAGAATGAAACACAGTTTTTGTGCCACACGCGTTTCGCCATTATTTTTTGCAAGGCGTCTACAGTGGTCTGGTATATGTACATATTTTTCTGTATACGTTTAGATTACATTTAGTATGTTGTATATTTAGGTTATAAACAGATCTGTCAGTTAGCTTTTCTGTGTTGTAGTAATAATGTAAAGCTCTACTTACAGATTTCGTATGTATTTTTCTACACCTCATGTTTTTGCTCCTTTGTTCGCACCGCTCTTCTTATAATTGCCACTGGAAAAGTTTTTGTTTTCAGACTTCATAGCACTGTGAAATGTTTTCTTTTGATGTTACATTTTGATTGGTTTTGCCAACGATCGAACGCTATTGCCAACTATTGAATGTGTTTTTGTGATATCCGTGATGTGTGTGTGTGTGTGTGTGTGTGTGTGTGTGTGTGTGTGTGTGTGTGTGTGCGTGCGTGTGTGTGCGTGTGTGTGTGTGCGCGCGCGACAGAGAGAGAGATAGATAGAGAGAGAGAGAGAGAGAGAGAGAGAGAGGAGCGAGGGAGGGAGAGAGAGAGGTTCAAATGGCTCTGAGCACTAAGTTACTTAACTTCTGAGGTCATCAGTCGCCTAGAACTTAGAACTAATTAGACCTAACTAACATAAGGGCATACACACATCCATGCCCGAGGCAGGATTCGAACCTGCGACCGTAGCGGTCGCTCGGTTCCAGACTGTAGCGCGTAGAACCGCACGGCCACTTCGGCCGGCATAGAGAGGGGGGGGGGGGGCAGATGTGTATATGCTTCAGTGTGGCTGTACAAATGGGTTGTCTTTTATGTTATTTCTTTTAGTAACTTTTGTAGGTAGTCTCAATTGATGTGTGTTTGCTTATATACCACGTGCTTGTTCCCAGAAACTCACAAGCATGCGTAACACACATACACAATGACATCACACGTAAGAGAAGCACATGGTACACTAGGACTTATATGCATAAATTAACACAGAGTGCCAAATATACTAAACAAACAGGACTTCCAAATAGTATTAAAAACTGTGCAAACGCTCCAATCAAACTTAAGCCTACCAGCTATCAAAAGGGTCAAATTCCACAGATCAGGAATATACAAACTTGAATGTGAAAATAGTGATACAGTATACATAGGAATGACATGATGACATGCAGGAATTTTAAAACACGGTACAAAGATCACATCAGATGTTGGAAGAACCAGACAAACTATTCCACTTTTGCAGAGAACTTAAAACACCTCAACCACCATCCTACCAACACGGAAGAACATATGAAAAGAATCAGAGTAAACAACGATGAGAAATACCTTATAGAAATGCAAAACTACCACATCCAGAAAGCCATTGCTGAGAACAAACATGTGATAAACGAACAGATGCTCATCAGTACAGACTCTGTCTTAAATTTAATAGAAGAAGTGATAAGATAAAAAACATTACAATTGTACGTGCAGCTACATTGAAGGAAATATATATCGACTCTCTCTCTCTTTCTCTCATGCACACTCAACCCACCCTACACACACACACACACACACATTCAATAGTTGGCAATAACGTTTGATGATTGGCAATAGCATTCGACAGTTGGCAACACCATCCGAAACGTGGCATCAAACAACTGTTCAGTTTATAGTGTTGTGAAGTCTGTTGTTTTGAAACATTTTCAAGTCGCAATTATAAGAAGAAGAGGAGCAATGCTAAGAAAGCAACAAAAACACAACATATAGAACAACACACAGAAAACCTGTAAGTAGAATAAAAATTATTACTACATCATAGAAAAGCTAACCTCCAGAACGGTTTTAACCTATATACCCAACATCCTAAATGTAAAATAAATAATATAACCAAAAATATGTACATATTCCAAGCCACTGGAGATCTCTTGCAAAATATAAAGGCGTTGCGTATGGCTCAAAAACTGTGTTTCATTCGATTGTAATTAGACGATGCGGAAGCAAAAGTTCTCAATATACGGTAACATAAGTACGGTGATTGTCATAATATGACGTAGAGTTATAGTTACTAGTTATATTCAGGTATTCTTGATTGGATGAGCGTATGTTGCTAGTGCTAGAGAACCAGTTGCTCCGGCAATACAATGTCGTTGTTGTTGTTGTGGTCTTCAGTCCTGAGACTGGTTTGATGCAGCTCTCCATACAATGTCATAACTTCTAAATAAAATGGCACACGTACTCAAAGTGACATATTCCTGACAATTAGTTGTAAAGAATTAGGTGCTGGGTTCTTACCATAGATCATGCTAGTTGTGGATTATTATATAACACGGAACAATGATTGTATGAATGCATGCTTTAACATTTTGTAGAATCACAATTTCTACTAAACAACTTGCGTTAGGTAACGAGACTGCAGGCTGAGTTTATTAGAAGCAGTAAGTAAATAAATAAATGAATAAATAAATATATGAATAAATAAATAAAATCTTCCGTTTAGAATAAAATGGCTTGGCACTAATGAGCAAATCAAACGATAAAAATAAATACAAAATACAAAATAAATACAAGACCGATCAAGTGCGCAACCTCTAATGAAAGGTGAAGAGAAAGATAGGAAGAGAAATAAAAAATGGCTCTGAGCACTATGCGACTTAACTTCTGAGGTCATCAGTCGCCTAGAACTTAGAACTAATTAAACCCAACTAACCTAAGGACATCACACACATCCACGCCCGAGGCAGGATTCGAACCCGCGACCGCAGCGGCAGCCCGATTCCAGACTGCAGCTCCCAGAACCGCACGGCCACTCCGGCCGGCAGAGAAATAAAACTCTCGATGCAGTGTACAGTTACATACGATTAATACTGTTTTCTAAGAACTCTTGAAAATAACTCCTGTAAAAGCTCTAAGAATAATAGGAAGACAAACTGCCTATTGGCTTCTGTCTCGGGTTCTTCGGCCGACGTTCATCTAATGATTTTTCTGACGTTTCGCCAGCACGAGTGGCTGGCATTGTCAAAGCTTCACCCTCCATTGCCGGTGGTGAACTGGAGGCGAGCTCGCGGCCGCAGACTATATGTACCTGGCGCGCCAACGTCCGAGGGCTTCTCAGCGGTCATTTCCGGTGCGGTTCTCCTCTTGCTACCTGCGACGGTCGTTCGCTGCAGTACGGGAAGCCAGGATCCGTTTACCTTAAGGCTTTCCTCTTTCTTGTTGAAACTGTTCGCGTGTTTTTGGATTTCTACAGCTTCTCTGAACAAGCGCGTGTGATAGTGCTTCTCTACAGCCAGAACTTCCGTGTCGGCGAATTTTATTACGTGGTCGGTCTCATTCAGTGCGTGTTCTGCCACGGCCGATTTCTCCACCTGCCCCAACCTGCAATGTCGCTTATGCTCTTTGATCCTGGTGTTAATGGATCGTCCAGTCATTCCGACATAAACTTTTCCGCATGTGCAAGGTATACGGTATATTCCCGACATTGCAAGTGGGTCTCTTTTCTCCTTCGCCGATCTAAGACACTCTTTGATCTTCCTTGTCGGTTTGAAAATCGTCTTTACGCCGTGTTTGCGCAATATACGGCCGATTCTGTCCGTCACTCTGGGAATGTATGGCAGAAAGGCCGTACCCGACATTTCTTTTTCTGGTTCCTTACTTCGCCGAGTGTTTGGCTCTGTTACACTTCTAATGTAATTTGTGGAGTACACATTGCTCCTCAGAACAGTTTCCAGGTGTTGCATTTCTCGTTTGAGGTGTTGAGGCTCACATATTCGTCCTGCTCTCGTTACGAGCGTACTAATCATGCCTCTTTTCTGGCTCGGGTGGTGGTTTGACAGTTTGTGGAGGTATCGGTCCGTGTGTGTCGGTTTTCGATACACGCTGTGTCCCAGGTTTTCGCCGTCCCTTGTGACCAGCACATCTAGAAATGGCAGTTTCCTGTCCTTTTCTACCTCCATGGTAAATGTTATGTTGGCATGGAGGCTGTTCAAGTGTCTCAGGAATTCACCGAGCTGTTCTTCACCATGGCTCCACACCACGAAAGTATCATCGACGTACCTGTACCACACCTTAGGTTTGCAAGTCGCCGAGTCCAGTGCCTGTGCTTCGAATTGTTCCATGAAGAAGTTGGCCACCACTGGACTGAGAGGACTACCCATGGCGACGCCTTCCAGCTGTTCGTAGAAATCGCCATTCCACGTGAAATAGCTCGTGGTGAGACATGCATGGAAGAGCTTTTTGATGTCTTGCGGGAACATGGAACCGATGTGCTCCAGAGCGTCGCTGAGTGGCACTTTCGTAAATAACGTTATTTACGAAAGTGCCACTCAGCGACGCTCTGGAGCACATCGGTTCCATGTTCCCGCAAGACATCAAAAAGCTCTTCCATGCATGTCTCACCACGAGCTATTTCACGTGGAATGGCGATTTCTACGAACAGCTGGAAGGCGTCGCCATGGGTAGTCCTCTCAGTCCAGTGGTGGCCAACTTCTTCATGGAACAATTCGAAGCACAGGCACTGGACTCGGCGACTTGCAAACCTAAGGTGTGGTACAGGTACGTCGATGATACTTTCGTGGTGTGGAGCCATGGTGAAGAACAGCTCGGTGAATTCCTGAGACACTTGAACAGCCTCCATGCCAACATAACATTTACCATGGAGGTAGAAAAGGACAGGAAACTGCCATTTCTAGATGTGCTGGTCACAAGGGACGGCGAAAACCTGGGACACAGCGTGTATCGAAAACCGACACACACGGACCGATACCTCCACAAACTGTCAAACCACCACCCGAGCCAGAAAAGAGGCATGATTAGTACGCTCGTAACGAGAGCAGGACGAATATGTGAGCCTCAACACCTCAAACGAGAAATGCAACACCTGGAAACTGTTCTGAGGAGCAATGGGTACTCCACAAATTACATTAGAAGTGTAACAGAGCCAAACACTCGGCGAAGTAAGGAACCAGAAAAAGAAATGTCGGGTACGGCCTTTCTGCCATACATTCCCAGAGTGACGGACAGAATCGGCCGTATATTGCGCAAACACGGCGTAAAGACGATTTTCAAACCGACAAGGAAGATCAAAGAGTGTCTTAGATCGGCGAAGGAGAAAAGAGACCCACTTGCAATGTCGGGAATATACCGTATACCTTGCACATGCGGAAAAGTTTATGTCGGAATGACTGGACGATCCATTAACACCAGGATCAAAGAGCATAAGCGACATTGCAGGTTGGGGCAGGTGGAGAAATCGGCCGTGGCAGAACACGCACTGAATGAGACCGACCACGTAATAAAATTCGCCGACACGGAAGTTCTGGCTGTAGAGAAGCACTATCACACGCGCTTGTTCAGAGAAGCTGTAGAAATCCAAAAACACGCGAACAGTTTCAACAAGAAAGAGGAAAGCCTTAAGGTAAACGGATCCTGGCTTCCCGTACTGCAGCGAACGACCGTCGCTGGTAGCAAGAGGAGAACCGCACCGGAAATGACCGCTGAGAAGCCCTCGGACGTTGGCGCGCCAGGTACATATAGTCTGCGGCCGCGAGGCCAGCGCCGAACCCAGTAAGGAACGGCGTAACGTTTGCCACGGTTGCACGCCCTGGCGGAACGGCACAGGCTGCGGAACCTCAGCGCCCTACACACACACGTGAAACAACCGCTGCAACAGCCACACAACAGCTACAGACAACACCTGAAACCCAACTAGCATCGGTACCAACACCTATGCCCCCAAACAACACGACCCCACTCCCGGAAATCACGAGCTGCGAAGAAACGCACCACATACAGGAAAACACATCCACACAAGAACCCCCCGAACCCCAAGCCCAGAGGAGGAATAGACGTACACGCAAACACAGGGCGGGGAACACGAAATCACCACAACAGGCCACGCAGCAACAACAGAACAGCAACACACAGGAAAACAGTCAACAAGACACCGAGACTGTAACTCACACTACCATCCCCCTCACCACAGAAGTAACGCAGGCGCCACAACCTCTGTCACAAAACACAAATGCCGCCCCAAACAACACACCAATACCCGCACAAGCGGCCGCTAACCCCACAGCAGCACCTCAGGCTGCCACACCCAACACCAACACATCACCTGGGGGAATACTGGAAACACTATTCCCCCGTCACACGACCATTGAAATCCTTACCAAGGTGCTGATGGCCGTCACTACACTCATCACCCAGCTCATGAGCGCCGAACCCGGGCAATACTGGGCTGTCATATACACTGCCATCACAACACTCTTTCACACTCTTACATGAATAATACACCACACCTGGCCCATAACGCAGACCCGC
The DNA here is from genome assembly GCF_023898315.1 of Schistocerca nitens. Classification (NCBI taxonomy): domain Eukaryota; kingdom Metazoa; phylum Arthropoda; class Insecta; order Orthoptera; family Acrididae; genus Schistocerca; species Schistocerca nitens. Next base: position 482,351,734 of record NC_064615.1, read on the forward strand.
ACACACTATCACGGATCCTGTTCTGGAATGCAGACTCGATCCACAACAAAAGGGCAGAATTTGCCGCGTTCATGGAGCGCAAGGGAATCCTTGTCGCGCTACTGAGCGAGACTAAACTTAAACCGCACAAACAATTAAACTTTCCTGGCTACTGTGTCTATCGTACCGACCGACCGGGCGACGCCGTGGCAGGTGGAACTGCAATCGTCATACACAAAGACATTGAGCACACAAACATAGAGCTCCCTGAACTGGAAAAAATCGAGGCTACGGCCGTCAGAGTCAAGTTCAACGGAGCCTACACCACACTGATATCGGTATACAACAGCCCTGTAGGCATTTCAACACGCGATATCAGCACATTACTCAACATTTCACCGCGAGTAATCGTCGCTGGAGATCTGAACGCAAAACACCCAGAATGGAATTCACGCATACGAAATCCCAACGGCAAAAAACTGTACGAACATTCACTTGGCAGAAACTACATTATACTAGCGCCGACTGAACCGACGCACATTCCCTATCAGAGGGGACTCAGGCCAGACGTGATAGACATGGCCCTCATCAAGGGCATTACAACGACACTCAACGTTGCCGTTGAAAACGATCTGCCCTCAAACCACCAACCTGTAATACTATACATTGAGGAAACACTGCAGCACATGGAACAACGCAAGATGTTGGACTATGGGCGTGCGAATTGGACAAGGTTCAAGCAAACGCTCGATAGCCACATCCCACCTATACACGAAATTAATGAAACAGCACAAATTGACGAGGCAGTAGAAACCCTCACTAACGCCGTCCAGGACGCAATGGCAGGCACCATACCTGATCGCACCTCACAACAACGCAGTGCGGCCCTGCCCCAGGAAATCCTGGGCCTAATCTCAATGAGGAATCGCCTCAGGAGACAATGGCAGCGCACCAGGCGTCCGTACTTCAAACGGCACATTAACAGGCTACAGGGCATCATACATGATAAAATACAAACACATAGAACACAACAGTGGAACCAAAAACTCGAAGGGCTGGACACCACACGACCTGGCGTGTGGCAACTAGCCCGACACTTCACCAGGGAGAAAATATACACCCCAACGCTTCAAGGGCCCGACGGACCTGCATACTCAGCGGAAGAGAAAGCAGAACTAATGGCCCGAACACTCGCAGCGTCATTCACACCGAACCTGGTACCATCAGATCCAGTGTTCACACTTGCTTCTGACCAAGAGGTTACACGCATTCTAGCCCAACCATCGCGCGACGACATTCGACATGCTAGCACAGCCGAAGTCTCCTGGGCTATAATGCATTCCGCCGCTAGGAAAGCCCCTGGTCATGATGGCATTCAAAACCGTGTCCTCCAGGAGTTCACGGATAAAGCAACTGAGTACCTAACACACATAACGAATGCCATACTAAAACACCAACACTTCCCCGCCTTTTGGAAGACGGCCAAGGTCCTGATGTTCAGGAAGCCGGGGAAAGACCACAGCCTCCCACAAAATTACCGACCCATCAGCCTTCTGAGCTCGCTCAGTAAGATTGTTGAGAAGGTGATTCTCAAACGCATCACTAGGCACTGCATAACAAATGACATCCTGAGACCGGAGCAATTCGGCTTCAGGAATCACCACTCCACAACACAACAACTCCTACGGGTCGTTGAACATATAACACATGGTTTCAACATAAACAAAGCTACAGGGGCAGTGTTCCTGGACATCGAAAAGGCTTTCGACCGTCTATGGCACAACGGCCTCATCCGCAAACTCAGCGACGCGGGATTCCCCGACGGGCTGCTGCGTCTAATACACTCATACCTCACAGACAGGAGTTTCAACACTGATGTGCAGGGAAAACAATCAACACGACACGGTATACACGCGGGAGTACCCCAGGGAAGCATCCTAGGGCCCCTACTGTTTAACCTCTACATAAACGATCTCCCAACCACACACAACACAATGATGGCAATCTACGCGGATGACACAGCCATCCTTGCGCAAGATTGGAAACCATCAAACATTACGTCACGCCTACAGACTGCACTCAGAATGGCCGAGCCTTGGTTGGAGAAATGGCGTGTTAGAGTAAACGTCGACAAGTGCGAAGCCGTTCTGTTCACTAGAAGACCGAAGCAACTGCGCAAACACCGTTACTGCAGACCAATAACCCTACATGCACGCCCAATACGTTTCCGCGAGAAAGTCAAATACCTCGGTGTCTGGCTGGACCGGAAATTACTCTGGGGGGACCACATACAACACATGACCAACCGAGCTAGCGCGAGGCTCAAACAGCTCTATCCTATGCTCAACAGGCGTAGCACACTGAACAGAAGGGTGTCGAGGTCCATGTACATGACACTTATCCGACCCCTGATGACGTACGCAGCTCCTGTCTGGGGATACGCTGCGCCTACACGCCTGCGCCGTCTGCAGCTCATACAAAACAAAGTACTCAAAATCATAAGCAATGCTCCACGATACACACGCATCGCGGACCTTCACCGGGAATACCGACTTGAGACTCTCACGGAGGTAATCCACAAACTCACCACAAGACTATACAGAAATTCCAGACATTCGCAGAACCCGTTTATTCTGAATCTGGGGAACTACGACCACAACCATAGATGGAAACATAAAAGACCAAAAGATATACTTGTAAGGGCATAACATCTATGGCCAAGCATACGCAAACATAACGGCACAGGCGAGCCCCTGTTAATTAGACGCTATTACTGGATATCCAGCTGAAATACACTGCCGAATAACTGGCACCACACAGGGAAGCCGTACCGTACACTGCATGCAAACAAGCTCCACACATCCCCACACAGTGAGACGATCTATGGCCGATCTCCCACTACTGTATAACGATCTTGATTGTTCCAGGAATGTAGCAGCTGCAACCACTGGGATACATCGCCATCGCTTGTCACGGTAATGATGCATGATACCCATACTAACAAATCCAACCTTGCATGAGCTATCGCAGCTAGTAAGCCACTACTGCTCTTACTACCCATCCCACTGTCGCAGAGGTTTTTTTCCCACGGCACGAGCCATGGCACTTTTTTCCCTCTGCTCTTCAAATCGCTACCCTCACTCGCGTTTCGTCCACTATCTATCACCTGATGGACCGTGTTAATGCGTAGTCTTACCCAGACGCACGGACAACATCACAGCCCAGCATCCTGTGATCCACTTACTAGATAACTAACATGTTTTACGGAGGTGACAGTAGAACTTTTGGTTTGGTCACCACGTTGGTGCGGGCGTGGAGGGGCCCCATCTCTATTAATAAAAAGCTCGCCTCCAGTTCACCACCGGCAATGGAGGGTGAAGCTTTGACAATGCCAGCCACTCGTGCTGGCGAAACGTCAGAAAAATCATTAGATGAACGTCGGCCGAAGAACCCGAGACAGAAGCCAATAGGCAGTTTGTCAACAAGTGGCCACGAAAGCCTTAACAATTTTGTAATAATAGGAAGCAGAGAAAGAAGTTTTTGCTCTTCGATTGTCCCTGGGCAGTGCTGCAGGGCTAAAGCGAAGACGAGGTTAGAGCATGAAAGGTTTCGTGATGAACAACATGGATTCGTGAGATCGAGCGTCGCCGGCTTGCCTCTCGTCTGACAGCCTGAGTACGGGGTGGCCAATTACGTTTATTGGCCATTAAGCTATTATTGAAAAAAACATGCATAAATCACAGAGTGATTATCCAGTTCGTGGTAGCTATAATAGCAGTCTCTCCGCCGTCGACAAAAACCGCGCGCAGGGGAGGCTCGGTAGTAAAGCTGTGCAACACAAAAACCGTGCCGGCCGCCAGACGCAAAATCCTACCCCTTCAACTCGCAGAGTTTTTGCGTAAATAACGGTCCGCTGCTATCTCCCCCACTAACAGAATTTCACGATAAGTAGGTCACAGCGTGCGTTGCGTAATGAGGCGCTTTTCACAGTCAATTTATGGCTGTGCGTTTATTGTCAGAAGACAGATTGGAATTAGGAGACGTAACTGTTGTCGCGTCGCAGCCGATAGCGTATCTGGCGACCCCGCCAGGAATAACAAATCACCGGCTCAGGGACGCGCCGCGTAGCTCGGCTTTCGTCCAGCGGTAGCGGCCGTGTGGCGGCCGACGGTGAATCTATGGCGAAGGTTTGGCCGTACGTGTTCTGTGACTTTAACACATTGTGAGGTAAAGTTGCTCAGTTAGTCTACGCTACAGACAGAGTAACCTACTGGGGTATCAGTCATTTCTCTTTCTTTAGCCGATTCTTTATGATCGTAAAACTGATTGGCGCAGCTGTTCATAATATACAGTCTTCAACTAGGCTATTTAGTTCCTTAAATAACGTCAATATTTCGTCCACTTCGAAATTCGCCTAACGTATTCTATTCATTCACCCTTCTTTCATGCTGGATTTCAATTACGCCCTGTAAGATCATGTGATTGCTTACTGTGTCTTATAATATGTTTCTTGTAATGGTGTTCCATGTTTCTAATGTATCATTAAATGCGTAACCATCGTTGCTTGTGCTGTTATTACCATTCTCCCGTAATATCGTGACTTGGGCAATTCGATTCTTCTGTTTTCTAGACCCTTTTCCAATCCGTTATCACATACTGAGGACACGGTAGGGGCTGCCACGAAGATCGTGCATAGAACGTCATTCTGAATAAGTAAAACGCGATTCAGACGATAAGACATACCCTGGGCGACATTAGGAGGAATCCTAGCTGCAGATCCAGAGCCCTCCACTACCAGGACCAAAGAGGACAAAGGTTTTTTTTTTAAAACCAGCCATTAGAGTACTATCAGTATTGAAAGTATTTCATCTGATAACTAAGTCTTTCTGTCTAACGTATGGAAACAAACAGCCTGTGCCTTATGTCAATACAAAAGACCCATAGAGGTCCACACGATCAAAGACCAAAAACAAATGGAATGAAACTCATCATTGAAAGACCAAATTCAGTTTATGGTAGTGCAATGTCTGCAAAACTTTGTCTAAACATCATCTCAATACGTTCAACGTCAGATAACAACACAGAGATCCAGTCATACTAATTGGCATCCGTATGCAAACCACCTAAAACTAACTTCAGCTTCAAGGAACCACACAGGTTCCACCCACAGTCAGCTAATAAATTGTAATTTTAACTGTCACACTACATCATGAGGCTACAGGAAAACAGATAAAAATGGAGAACAGGAAGACCAGATCGAACAAACGGTATTTGTGTTAATCCATGACTTGAAGATGCCACCATCCTTCTATAGTGCCACATGAGGTCGTGGATATAACACGGCTAGCATTTTTGTCAGAGAACATCTTGCCCATCAAGTAAAGAAGAATGATGGCGAGTCATTACCGCGCACGCAGCATCGACCTATTAATTGCTCTGTTGAAAACGAGAGATAGTCTTGATATTGAAGACGAAAAATCGACCCAGCTCCGGAGATGTACAAACAATTTATTAAATCAGTTACAGCCATCTCACGAAAATATAACCCGAGAGGATGCAGAACGACCTATATACTACACTAAGTTTTTTAGCAACGGTCCTGTAACGTAATGGCGCCCGAGCTGTGTACACAAGCTGACCAGTAGAATATTTTCTTATTTGTATCCACACAGCCGCATGACTCGCAAAGCCCCACTCTATTCTACACTATGCGATCAAAAGTATCCAGACACCCCAAAAAACATACGTTTTTCATATTAGGTGCATTGTGCTCCCACCTACTGCCAGGTACTCCGTATCAGCGACCTCAGTAGTCACTAGACATCGTGACAGAGCAGAATGGGGTGCTCCGCGAAACTCACGGACTTCGAACGAGGTCAGGTGATTGGCTGTCACTTGTGTCATACATCTATACGCGAGATTTACGCACTATTAAACATCCCTAGGTCCGCTGTTTCCGATGTGACAGTGAAGTGGAAATGTGAAGGGACACGTACAGCACAAAGCGTACAGGCCGACCTCGTCTGTGGCCTGACAGAGAACGCCGTCAGTTGCAGAGGGTCGTAATGTGTAATAGGCAGACATCTATCCAGACCATCACACAGGAATTGCAAACTGCATCCGGATCCACTGCAAGTACTAAGTTAGGCAGGAGGTGAGAAATCTTTGATTTCATGGTCGAGCGGCGGCTCTAAGCCACACATCACGCCGGTAAATGCCAAACGACGCCTCGCTTGGTGTAAGGAGCTTAAACATTTGACGACTGAACAGTGAAAAAACGATGTGTGGAGTGACGAATCACGGTACACAATATAGCGATCCGATGGCAGGATGTGGGAATGGCGAATGCCCGGTGAACGTCATCTGCCAGCGTGTGTAGTGCCAACAGTAAAATTCGGAGGCGGTGAAGCTATGGTGTGGTCGTGTTTTTCACGGAGGGCGCTTGCACCCCTTGTTGTTTTGCGTGGCACTATCACAGCACAGGCCTAATTGATGTTTTAAGAAACTTCTTGCTTACCACTGCTGAAGACCAATTCGGGGATGGCGATTGCATGTTTCAATGCGATCGAGCACCTGTTCATAATGCGCGGCATATGGCGGAGCGGTTACACACAATAACATCCCCGTAATGGACGGGACTCCACAGAGTCCTGACCTGAATCCTATAGAACACCTTTGGGATGTTTTGGAGAACACCTTTGGGATGTTTTGGAAAGCCGACTTGGTGCCAGACCTCGCCGACCTACGTCGATACCTCTCCTCAGTGCAGCACTCCGTGAAGAGTGGGCTGCCATTCCCCAAGTAACCTTCTAACACCTGATTGAACGTATGCCTGCTAGAGTGGAAGCTGTCATCAAGGCTGAGGTTGGTCCAACACCATGGACTATGGATGGACTAGGATTTGGACTAAATGCCCATTACATATGCATAATTCTGTCTCGTGCTTCGTGGGAAAGCGTCGCAGAGGAGTATGTTTTCTTCATAACAGTTACGGAATGTCATTTGCCAAATAAGATACTTAGTCGATATGCAGATCGAAATGACCATGAAAAATCTTTAGTGGATGGTCCGGTACTCCAACCAGGTAAACTCAAGGCTCACCACCTCCATTAGGTTAATGCCTGTTAAATTACTGTGATCTTAAAACCGACCTCCATGTTAGTGAATGCTCTATTTGTCAAGACGATAAAACTGTAAGAATATTTCGGACTGACCTGCCAGATGAGAGACAGTATGACAGTGCAAAGGAGAAAAACAAAACAAAAAATAACTAAATAAAAAAGATCTGTAAGCAGTATCCACTATCGGAAATAGAGAATAGCCCTCTGTTCTTAAATCATGCTGCCGACACATCTGGAACATTGTTTGGAAACAGGAGCTTAAGGTTACTCCTAACGATGACCGGAAAAGTCAGTTCTTTTCAACTGTGCGTCTCGACGTTACAAAGGAGGGACAGTTCGGAGCTTCGTGACTGAAGGCATTGCGTCTTCGACGCTAACTACAGAAAGGGCGGCTCTCGACGAGCTTTCAGCGCCTCCGTTACTCGAGAATGCGAGCACCGCTCAATCGCCCCAACCTCATCTGCAGGCAAAATAACACCAGCTGCACCCAAAGTTGCAGCCGCTTCGATACCGTCATAGGAATACTCCTGTATAGCTTCTTGCAGATGGACAAAAAAGTTATTCGTACCCTTTCAAACCGAAACAGTGTTCGCAGTTATTTCGGTTCTCGAAGCCGCCAATGCTTCCTCTGTCTTGGTGATATTTCCTAACTCTCTTACACTACACTAATTTTTCATCTCTCCATTTTCTACTACATGCTAAATTTTAAATTTTCGGTTATGTGTTTCAATCAGCATAATCTCAGCCTAGCCTTACAATCTTCTCTCTGCTGATCCTTCCAGTCCCGAATTTACTACTCCTGTTTGCGTTAGTGCGTGTTTTGCTGATAAGTCCCTTCTATTGACAAAATATACTTCATCAGGCCACCCAATTTTAACACATTTATGTCGCCGCCGCCGCCGCCGCCGCCGCCGCTGCCGCCGCCGTCGTCGTCACTTTCCTCCATTACCAAATTAACTATTCCTTGATGACTTAGAACGTATCACAACAGCCGATTCTTGCTTTTAGTCCCGTTGTGCTACATATTTCTTGTCTTTAGTCGACTCGGAACCTCAAAATTATTCGGCCTACACATATAATCTTCAACTTTCTTCAGCACATATCTGTCACACATTTCAAATCCTTCGGAATTTTGTTTCCGGTTTTCCCATGATCGATGTTTCACTTGAGCATAACATTGTAGTTCCGACGTACAATTTTAGATAATTCTCGCAAATCAATATGGTTATCTTGTCTATATAATTTTTCTGTGCCTTCACCAATGTTCTTTTTAGGCCCATCCTATAACCTCCGTCTTCAGCAGTGACGTTTCTTCTCGTATTTCTAGACTTCTTCAGCGGATGAAGAACGAAGAGCTTATTGTAATAATAAAGAGTACGCTATTTTTGTTTGTAGTAATTGACACTGCTTATGTAGTATTTTATAGCAATACATTTAAAGTAGCTCCTTATTTACAACAAGGTATATAAATTGCTTAATTTTCAGTTTGTTTTGTTTATGACTGAAGTAATGACGAGGTAAACTAAAAATATTACTGTAGAACAATATTAAACAACTCAGAAACTAAATATTTATTGTAAGCAAATAGTAACTATTCTAAACATTTGCCGGCCGGTGTGGGCGAGTGGTCCTAGGCGCTTCAGTCTGGAACCGCGCGACTGCTACGGTCGCAGGTTCGACTCCTGTCTCGGGCATGGATGTGTGTGATGCCTTTAGGTTGGTTAGGTTTAAGTAGTTCTAAATTCTAGGGGACTGATGAGCTCAGATGTTAAGTCCCATAGTGCTCAGAGCCATTTGAACTATTCTAAACATTTCCTCCTTAGGTGGCTGAAGGAAAACAATTTTTTTGTGAAATATCCACAATGAATTTTCACTCTGCAGCGGAATGTGCACTGGTTTGAAACTTCATAGCACAATAAAACTCCGTCCTTGACCGGACTCTGTGGTCCCAGGTTCGAATCTCTGTCCAACGCAAAGTTTTAAATCTGGCAATAAGTTTCAAATTAGGTAAATTGTGTTTGGTTCATAAACAAGATAATATTCAGTTGCTAAATATGAGTAACAGTTACTCTTGTCTTAAAGATAAAAACCATTGAACTAACTTTCCAACATACACTCATCCGTTCATCGACGCGAGCAGTAATTTATTTCAGTTAGCATCGTTTTATATGTCGTAGTTTCCGAAAAAAATATTGTCCGTATCTTAAATTCGGCGAAAGAAAATACAAAACCGAAACTGATAAATAATGTCGGGCTCGTAGATGAGTCACTGGATGGGCAGAGTTCTGTTCTTCCTCTTGAATAAGGAATAATATATACAGATGTAATTAAGGATACCTACGTTGTCGTTGCTATGCAGAATTAAAACAATAGTACAATATGAGAAAATGGAGGAGGAAACTGTTGCGAACTTATTTCGGATTGAAAATAGCAGAACATGCCGAACAGAGTGGTGTATTGACCGATGAAGAACAGTGCTTGAGGAACTGGACTCGTTTTCGAGATGGTGAGGTTCAAATCCCCATTCTGATTTAGGTTTTCACGATTTCTCCTAAATATCATGATAGTAATGGAGGAATGAATATTTCATTATCTTCGTGGTCCATTTTCAACTCTTTGCATGCATTACCAACAAAGGCCTCGTCGTGAATGGAATTTTAAACTTTTCCCGGTGAGCCTCGTTAAACACTATCAGCAAATTCTGGTATGATTCCTTTCACAGCTGGTTCGTACCCTCACCTTAGCGAAACTTAGCTAGTAATCTGTAAGCGATGAAGTCAAATTTTGCGAGACGCTGAACTATAGGGCCTTGCCTTCAGAAACAATATCCGATGCTTTCAGTACACAGCAGGTACCACCTAAGACCCCGTGAAAAGATTCCTCATGCGCAACCTTTATTTCTGGTGATTTATAAAATAAGTATGGCTTGATGGCTAAGTGAGCAAGTGTCAGAATAAAAACCCAAAGATTTCGGGTCCAATCTTCTGTCGGTCCTAGGTTTCTAGGTTTTTGTTCCTTCGTGACGCTTCTTTCGCCTTCGGCAGTGATTTTCATATGAGAAAAATACCAACAGTCCGCAGTCCACGTTAAGTTGTAGTTCCTCTTACAACTGGCTGAATAAACGTTGGAGGAAGGCCACCTCCAATACATTCCTTCCTAGTAAATCACGGATGTGTTCAAACCAGTCTTCGGTTTGAGAGCAGCTAGTTGCTTTTATTAGTCTCATGTTATTTACATCTGCATGTATCAAGAAACTTGTACTATATCCAACAACACAACGGATTAGTAATAAACGAAATTTGTAGAAATTGAGGAAAGTCTTAGTCCGACCACGTACAGTATTCTTACCTATAACAGCACAAAAACTTAAGTTACCACGCTTCTGATTTATTTATTCCTATTTTTGTTCTAATTCAAAAATGGTTCAAATGGCTCTGAGCACTATGGGACTCAACTGCTGAGGTCATTAGTCCCCTAGAACTTAGAACTAGTTAAACCTAACTAACCTAAGGACATCACAAACATCCACGCCCGAGGCAGGATTCGAACCTGCGACCGTAGCGGTCTTGCGGTTCCAGACTGCAGCGCCTTTAACCGCACGGCCACTTCGGCCGGCTTTGTTCTAATTATTCGTAGCGAATTCATATCTTACAGCACACACAATAATTCAGTGTCTTATACTTAATTTTTCTTGTGATGCTAACAAGATCTGTTATCGATATTATTAATTAAAAAAAGCTTTACTTGAGACAATATATTCAGTATTTTTTGAATATTTAAACATAAGTATGTGTGGGTCGAATCCACTGATTTCGTACAAAATTTCCACAAATACCTAAGAGAATGCGGTGGGACCAAAAATGAGCACGTGATAGTCCCTTTCATAAAATAATAAAATGGCATGGGCGAGCGTAGCCATCCAACCAACTCGTTATTTCTTTTGGAAAGTCTATCGTATTTTGTAAATACGTTTAGTTATTAGAGTACGCATATTATTAGTAAACAACATTTTTAATGAAAAGTCTGATGTATACATTGCACACACGAAGTAAAATCACTTATAAAGGCCATATCCACGCCTGGAGCGGAGCTCGAACCTCCGACTTCCGCTTCGACAGATGAACAGAGTCAGATGCGTCTGATATACATGGCATTTCGACTATAAGCCTTTCCGTGAGACACATGTGTAATTTAGTCGAATAACCTCCATTTATTTTAGCAGGTGTGTGATGCAGTGGTTACGATTCTAGACTCTGATCGACACGCGATTCGATCTTCATTCGATTATGCTGGTACAGGCCACGATCGATTTCCTCCCGCTTCCTCATTCATTCAGTGCTAATGCTCTGTATCAAAGGAACGTGAACGGTAACCGGTCTTAATTTAATTTTTTTTAGATCGGCTATCCAAAAAGTATGAAGTCATACCCAAGCATCCGTTTAAAGCTACTTTAATTATCTGAATAGCAGCTTCTGGTGGTTAAAAATATGGGACTTTTTCTGAGGCGATGTCTCATGTATACGAATGGAAATGTCCACATTATTGAATGGTAACCGTGTGCTTTTTCACAGTCAGAGGCCACAAATTATTTTTGTTTGGTAATAAGCGCGTTATTGCACAGTTTCTGGTTCACACATACTGATAAGAGATACTCCTCAAGGTTCTGTATCTCGTAAAGTCATTTATAACGGACGTTTTGGAAGCAATCACCCGATACGGCATGGTAGCTTGACATGACCTTTTGATAAAGGAGACGATCGTTTTCTGAATAGGAATAAAGACAAAAAAGGCGAATAAATCAATTAGGATATTAGCTCTAGATAACATGGCCTGAAATGAATTACACTGCTCAAGAGAATTAGTGACTGACCCCTGTTTCAGTTTATATGAGACGCAGATCTTGCATCATTTACTGTTGTCAACATCATGAGGCCGGGGACAGGAAAGGAAAAAACATCTAATTTTTCCTTGTAACTGTAACTGATATCGTTTGAACCGTCAGAGAATCATGCTTACTGTTGTAAGAAGAGATACGCTGCAACACTAGTGACAACAGGACAACACAAGTTCCTAATTTAGAGGTATATAGCAAGAAAACCGGTGGTATGATGGTGGTGAGGGGGGGGGGGGGGTAAAAGGAGTAGACGGGAAACGGGAATTGAAGAAGTAAAACTCTTCTGTAAAAGAAATTGACAAAGTGGTGACAGTTATTTTCAAATAAAATAGCCACCCAGAGGAAGGTCGCATCAGTTACTATGGGGTAAAAACAGTTATTTTAATGAATCATGGATCATATGCACGGTACCTTGCTACAATGCCATGCGTGTCAACTCATTTGCAAAACTAAACTCTTCTACAGATCTGTCAAGCTAACACGATTTCAATACGTATGTCTATGAAGCACTTCACTGGAATGATAATTAAATTACATGAAATATATTCGAAATTACGAATATGGCCTGCCATCAGCTGTATAATGGAATGACAACAATGAAATTTTGTGCTGGACCGGGAGTCGGAACCAGATTTCCCGCTTATCACGAGCGGTCGCCTTACCAATTGGCTACTGGAGTACGACACACGGCCAGCTCAAACTTCCATGTGTCGTCAATCACGTGTCCACAATCTGTACTGATACATCCATTACGTAGGCTGTATTCCCATACAGGGGACACATTGTAACTGAAAGTCACTTGCCCGATGTCGGCGAATAAATACGACATTGCAGTGCCGTGTTATTCGGAATTACGATGCAAAGTTCCTTGGGCATGCATTTAGAGTTATAAAAAACAAATGGTAACGAACACCAATCGAATTCTTCCTGCAAAATAGCACGACACTGGGACAGAAATCAGCCCGACCATTATGGAAGAGAATAAAACAAATAAATTTTCAAGTAACAGTCGTCAAATCAAGTCAAAAACATGGTAGAATCATATACAGGGTGGTCCATTGACCGTGACCGGGCCAAATATCTCACGAAATAAGCGTCAAACGAAAAAACTACAAAGAACGTAACTTGTCTAGCTTAAAGGGGGAAACCAGATCGCGCTATGGTTGGCCCGCTAGATGGCGCTGCCATAGGTCAAACGGATATAAACTGCGTTTTTTTAAACAGGAACCTTGATTTTTAATTACATATTCGTATAGTACGTAAAGAAATGTGAATGTTTTAGTTGGACCACTTTTTTCGCTTTGTGATAGATGGCGCTGTAATAGTCACAAACATATGGCTCACAATTTTAGACGAACAGTTGGAAACAGGTAGATTTTTTTAAAGTAAAATACAGAACGTAGGTACGTTTGAACATTTTACTTCGGTTGTTCCAATGTGATACATGTGCCTTCGTGAACTTATCATTTCTGAGAACGCATGCTGTTACAGCGTGATTACCTGTAAATACCACATTAATGGCCGGCCGGAGTGGCCGAGCGGTTCTAGGCGCTACAGTCTGGAACCGCGCGACCACTACGGTCGCAGGTTCGAATCCTGCCTCGGGCATTGATGTATGTGATGTCCTTAGTTTAGTTAGGTTTAAGTGGTTCTAAGTTCTAGGGGACTGATGACCTCGGAAGTTAAGTCGCATAGTGCTCAGAGCCATTTGAACCACATTAATGCAGTAAATGTTCAAAATGATGTCGGTCAACCTCAATGCATTTGGCAATACGTGTAACGACATTCCTCTCAACAGCGAGTAGTTCGCCTTTCGTAATGTTCGCACATGCATTAACAATGCGCTGACGCATGTTGTCAGGCGTTGTCGGTGGATCACGATAGCAAATATCCTTCAACTTTCCCCACAGAAAGAAATCCGGGGACGTCAGATCCGGTGAACGTGCAGGCCATGGTATGGTGCTTCGACGACCAATCAACCTGTCATGAAATATGCTATTCAATACCGCTTCAACCGCACGCGAACTATGTGCCGGACATCCATCATGTTGAAGTACATCGCCATTCTGTCATCCAGTGAAACATCTTGTAGTAACATCGGTAGAACAGTACGTAGGAAATCGGCATCCATTGTACCATTTAGACTGCTATCGATAAAATGGGGGCCAATTATCCTCCCTCCCATAATGCCGCACCATACATTAACACGCCAAGGTCGCTGATGTTCCACTTGTCGCAACCATCGTGGATTTTCCGTTGCCCAATAGTGCGTATTATGCTGGTTTACGTCACCGCTGTTGGTGATTGACGCTTCGTCGCTAAATAGAACTCGTGCAAAAAATCTGTCATCGTCCCGTAATTTCTCTTGTGCCCAGTGGCAGACCTGTACACGACGTTCAAAGTCGTCGCCATGCAATTCCTGGTGCATAGGAATATGGTATGGGTGCAGTCGACGTTGATGTAGCATTCTCAACACCGACGTTTTTGACATTCCCGATTCTCGCGCAATTTGTCTGCTACCGATGTGCGGATTAGCCGCGACAGCAGCTAAAGCACCTACTTAGGCATCATTATTTGTTTCAGGTCGTGGGTGACGTTTCACATGTGGCTGAACACTTCCTGTTTCCTTAAATAACGTAACTATCCGGCGAACGGCGCGGACAATTGGATGATGTCGTCCAGGATACCGAGCAGCATACATAGAACACACGCCCGTTGGGCATTTTGATCACAATAGCCATACATCAACACGATATCGACCTTTTCCGCAATTGGTAAACTGTCCATTTTAACACGGGTGATGTATCACGAAGCAAATACCATCCGCACTGGCGGAATGTTACGTGATACCACGTACTTACACGTTTGTGACTATTACAGCGCCATCTGTCACAAAGTGAAAAAAGTGGTCCAACTAAAACAATCATATTTCTTTAAGTACTAAACGAAAATGTAATGAAAATGGGGGATCCTGTTTAAAAACCGCAGCTGACATCCGTTTGACCTATGGCAGCGCCATCTAGCGGGCCAACCATAGGGCCATCTGGTTTCCTCCTTCAAGCTAGACGAGTTTCGTTCTTTGTAGTTTTTTCGTTTGATGCTTATTTCGTGAGATATTTGGCCCGGTCACTATCAATGGGCCACCCTGTATAACAGGTATTTTAGTATTTAAAGAAAAGCAGTGAATCTGTTAAATAAGATTTAGTTGGGATTAAAATTCTTTCACTCGTTAAGAATGGGACCAGGATTTGTCTTTCGTACCGAACATTTCTGCGTATACAGAGGAAACTTTGTACAGTTACGTCGAAGTTATGGTTTTCAGTCTGACCACTTTACTCCAGACGTATCAGAGTCTTTAAATTCTGCCATATTTTTTTCTGTGTTATTCTTTCATCTTCATTGTAATCCTTTGCCTCTGCAGAAAGGGATTTTTACTCCAAACTTTTTAAAGCATATGGGTATGTTATCTGAAGTTACACTTTTATAGGTAATGTATTTTTTCTTTTCTTCAGTCAGATTTTCCTGTTCCTCTTAAAGTTGTTTTAATTTAGTTGTACTATTTCCAGATATGATCTAAAATTATTTGCTGTGGTGCCCGATTTAAGATTATCGAACTGCTTCTGTCTCTCAAAATTACAAAAAGTAAGTCGAAAAACGTGTGAATCAGGTTAGTGAAGCCTGAATATTTTACTGGTATGGATGAGGAGAGTTGCTAATGTACACAAACTCTTGCTAACATGCATAGTCAGTAGTAGATTAGTAATTACTTTCATTAGGATGAGTTCATTTCTTAGCGAAAATACCGGGTGGCTATAATTAAGCTTTCTCTATGTAACATGGAAACTAATTACCATACGATTATCAAACTTGGTGGCATTGATGTCCAGAGTATGGGGTTTCGTGATTTCCATGCATCACAGCGCCACCGTCCAGTTCCAACTATGGCCACCAGGTGCCGTGATCACTCATCATGATTCATAGGCTAGTCTCACACACCTGACCAATCGCAGTGCACTTGCTGACGTGCCAACATGGGCTTGGACAAAAGGAGCAGTGCATTATTGGTGAAGCTCTATTATTAAAACAACAGTAATGCTGCAGCTGCAATTCGAGAAAGGATTACGGAAGGGCCCTCTTTCTCCACCTGCTGTTCGGAGCTTGATGAATTTCGAATCAGCTGGAGGACTGGGCGTCGCTCTGGGAAGAGGCCGACGAACGGTCGTGCCACATGTGGGGATGGGATCGTTGTTGCTATGGCAGACAATGCTGCGCGCAATGCCCGATTGTCACACAGTGGGCGTGCTGTGTCAGGACAGTTGAACATCCTGTGGTCCACTTTACGGAAGGCGCTTCGAACCATTTTCAAACTGTATCCGTACAAGATCCATATTGTACAGCAGCTTGCACCACAGGGCGCACAACGACGTGTTGACTTTCCTCTCCACTTTCTCGCCAACACTGAAGTCGACGAGAGCTAGCCCTGGACTGTCCTATGGACAGACGAAGCTCATTTTTCTCTGACGGACGAGATGAACACACAGAATTGCCGAGTGAGGGGTTCTTCACCTCCAGTCACCATGCATGAAGTTCCTCTGAACATGTCACCATATGGTTTGGCTTCACGGCTACGTTCATCATTGAGCCATTCTTGTTTGAACAGGTTGGCGCTCAGGAACCAAAGACGTGCAGTGTGACTGGCCAGCGTTACTCCGATATGCTACGCCAGCATGTCATACACGCCCTACAGGAGAGATGCGCAATGAACTCAACAGTTTTCGTCGCAGGTTCGAATCCTGCCTCGGACATGGATGTGTGTGATGTCCTTAGGATAGTTAGGTTTAAGTAGTTCTAAGTTCTAAGGGATTGATGACTTCAGAAGTTAAGTCTCATAGTGTTCAGAGCCATTTGAACCACTTTTTGATCTGAAGCGCGGCATCTCAAGAGATGTAGCCAGCATACGTACGGACATGCTTCGTTCTGCTGTGCAGAATGCGATCCTGCGCTTTCAGACTCTTCTGGTCACTGACGGGCGCCGTTTTGAGCCCCTTGTGTAGCAGTAATGGTACCGGTATGTAATGGTATGATGTAGCGTGGGAGCACATTAAAAGTCTTTCAGTTGAATTGATTCTGCATTATTTCTCTTCTCCACATCTTTGAAATTAATTCTACCAGGTTTGGTACTCATACGGTAATTAGTTTCCGTGTTGCATGGTGTTAAATAGGGAAAGTTTAACTATAACCACCCGGTAGTATGGAGCCAGTATAGAGCCCTGTGGTGTGGTGATAGAGAACTGCTCTGTCACAAGAATATTGTGATGACCCCCTCTCTTGTCAGTTAAATAGGATACACAGCTATAAAGCTTAACTTCTTGCTCGTTCTTTCCTGGAAGTACCCGCTACAGCGGTGCAGCATTTTTCGGCCGCCACGACTGTCTTCTGTTGGGCAGAATCGTAGTGTCGGAGCTGTTTACCTTTCGCTATTTGTTCGCAGTACGACGGTCTTCCACAGGTCCAGTGGCCGTTTGCACTGAAAGTGGCATCATAGCGATCTGTCGTCAAAAATCTTTAAAAATGAATGTGAGTGACAGAAGAGAAGGATGAGATTCTCAGTATCTCTTATGAAACTTCAAAATCGACGTGTACTGCAAATTTGCTACGAAACGCTATGCAGAAGG
The DNA here is from genome assembly GCF_023898315.1 of Schistocerca nitens. Classification (NCBI taxonomy): domain Eukaryota; kingdom Metazoa; phylum Arthropoda; class Insecta; order Orthoptera; family Acrididae; genus Schistocerca; species Schistocerca nitens. The sequence goes on from NC_064615.1 coordinate 482,369,403, forward strand.
AATTAAAATTCTCACCTGACAATAAAAGAGAAAAAGAATTATAAAGGCTTACAGACGTGGTTCCTTGTTCTGCACATCAAGAACCACTTTGTGCTAAATTTGCAGCGATGAAGCACGTGGGGAAATTGAATATAATTTTTCAAGTCGCACATATTGTTGCATTGTCTGTCACAATAGTTTTCGATGGAATTGAAAGAAGAGTATGGAGACTTTATATGTTACTGTGAAGAACGTTAGTTAAGTCAAGTGGTATGCTTGCAACGATCTTTTTTTTTTTTTATTTATTTAAAGCCCGCTGATGTAGAATTTATGAAGGAAAATCTAGAATAGATTTCCGACCTCGCATTTTAAGTGGACTTAACTGCACACTGCTCATGGTAAGACTTGGCAAGGTGAGAGACAACTTATTTCTGATTGATGCGGATGCATTTATAAAGAAAATCGCCTTGTAGAAGAGACAAATTCTGACAAAAGCACAGTGCAAATCCCTAAGCATGTTAAAGAAAACGCGAAGTTTGAAGGAGTCATCGTGTCCTTGGACGACTTACAAGGAGAGTTTTCTAAACATTTTTGAGTAGACTGCTTGTCTTACATCTGTTTTCGAACTGTTTTCAAGATCGTTTGCTGTTTCAGTTGAGAGAGCCCCTGTGCATGTGCAGATGTAACTAATCGATCTGCAATGTAATTCCCGTTCTAAATTCAAAGCCTTTAACTTTAAAACTGTCCAGGACGTCTACATTGTTTTCCTCAGGGCGAGTTTCCACGTTCCCATAATGCGTTTGCAAGCGTGACAAAATATTTCGATCAGAATATGTGTGCAAAAGTCGTTTTTCGACTATAAAACTAAAGAAGCTATGACTACATGGGAACCTGAGTGCGAAAATATGTGAAATTGTCTCCGTCTGTCTGTATGTCAACAGTTCGTACTCGATAAAAATGTCTTCAGTGTGCCAAAAATAATTAGTGCTGTTGAGAAAACTGAAACCAAGTTGTATGCAGTACGATTGCATTGCCATTTAAATACGGATCGTTCGCTTTTATCCCTCTTCGCCCTCTGACCTCTCAGACAGCACCGTGTGGCGGTGGGAGAAATGTGCAGTCTGCCTGGGCACTGTGGCACGCGGACCAGGGCATCGTTCGTGAGCCGAATTCTCGGCCATCCCTGTCTTAACCAAAGACAGAAATTTGCGTCTCATGAAATTTCGGCACTAAAATATTTTATTGAATTATTTGTGAATAGGTATTTGTTGAAACGTCGCTTTGAATCGTAAATTGTGGCTGAATCTGTTTCTTATTTTTACAGAGTTACTCAGCTGCTCTTAAACTTTACAAAAATATGTATGGATGCATAAAAATGTACCATGATGCATTCACTGAGTAAAATCAATTTATATATTTTATTACAGCCGTAGCATGTTGAAACACTTCAAAATATAACGTCAGAGACTGCAACCCCTTGAGAAGAGTTATAAACGAAACAAAGAGATGATGACTGAGTGTTGTGTGATGTCCTTAGGTTAGTTAGGTTTAAGTAGTTCTAAGTTATAGGGGACTGATGATCATAGATGTTAAGTCCCATAGTGCTCAGAGCCATTTGAACCATTTTTTTGAAACAAAGAGATGAAGAGGGACGACGACGCGACGACGACAACAACAACAACAACAACAACAACAGCAACAACAACAACATGCCGCCTTGTGTCGTCCTCACGTGGGAAATGAAAGTGAACGTAGACGAGGAGCTGGTAGGGTTTTGTGAGGTCGGAGCTTGGAATTTCACCTTCCGGAGCATTTTCAGTGGTGAATGGCAGATAATAAACGCCAGAATCTAGCTTCGTGAAGGGTAACGTGGTTAGTGTGTTTCAACGGCACTTTATACGTCAGAAGCAGAGCTTGGGCGATGCAATATTGGATTACGTTATTTGCATTTGAAGCACGAATTCGGTTGTTTTATATTACAATTTGGATTTTATGAGTATACGCTGTTTCAGAGCGCCAGTACATCGAAGATCGCCTCGTTTTTGGTAAGATTTGTTATAATAAAACGACATTAAACAACTATTTGTCGTTTGGTATTATAAAATTCTTGCAGGAAAAGTATGTTAGTTTCAGCCACCGGTGCATTGAAAGTTTCACCAAAAACGCATTGTTTTCGTTACGATATAATTATACGTCCGTCAACGATATAATGGTCGTTAAAGCCTTGAGCACACGGTTCTAGCCGGCCGGGGTGGGCGAGCGGTTCTAGGCGCCAGTCTGGAACCGCGCGACCGCTACGGTCGCAGGTTCGAATCCTGCCTCGGGCATGGATGTGCGTGATGTCCTTAGGTTAGTTAGGTTGAAGTAGTTCTAAGTTATAGGGGACTGATGACCTCAGATGTTAAGTCCCATAGTGCTCAGCGCCATTTGAACCATTTTGAACACGGTTCGATCAAAAACATAGACCCAACCCCCCCCCCTCCCCCCCTCCTGCGGGACCGGGGGTTAGAATAGGCCCGAGGTATTCCTGCCTGTCGTAAGAGGCGGCTAAAAGGAGTTTCACACGTTTCGGCCTTTATGTGATGGTCCCCTGTAGGGTTTGGCCACCATTTATCAATACTTTGCCTCACAGCGAACCAAATGGGGAAGGGCGCCTAACATGGTGCATCGTGTCCATCGTGCATTGAGATCTTTAGCCCACTTTCTCGTCGTCGCATTGCAGTCCCCTCCCATTCTCCATCTCTTGGGCGAGGACACCTTCCTGGGTGCGTTTTCCACCATGCACTATACAGTGTCACTTTCTGTGCCGACGATGACCGTGGACTTATTTGTACCTGCATATGATGCAGCACGGTAGCCAGTCCGCTGTAGTGGGGCCGCTATGTACCCTGTTGGTTGTAGACCTCTGACAACACAGTGATCGCTCTGCTGACGCCTGTGCCGTTAACTACCCACGTATGCCAAGGAGTATATGCCCGTCATTCTGGGGCATCAGGACTCCCGGCAATGGCCATCCTGCCAAGTGGCCTTTGCTGCGACTTGGTGGCGCACGTGGGGAGGGCCACTGGTTGGGCTGGGTGGCGTCAGGGCAGGTGACACGCCATGAAGCATAGGACACCATCTCTTGCTGGTGGTCCGCCGCCAGCAGTCTCTAAGCGGGCAAAGTCTAACTTAAATGCTAAGAAATATGACCCCAAGTCGTTCCCATCCCTGGCCACACCATGCACTATCCTCTGTGTCCTTGGTGGCTCAGATGGATAGAACGTCTGCCATGTAAGTAGGAGATCCCGGATTCGAGTCCCGGTCGGGACACACATTTTCAACTATCGCCGTTGACGTATCAGCGCCTGTATGCAGCTAGGGGTATTCATTCATTGTAATCTGCTTTGTTGTTTTAATCTCTTTATCCCATTTCTTGCGCGTCTGTGGTTTTCTTGTCCCCTTTTGTCCATTTACATGTTTGTTGCCCTTCATCGTTCTTGTCACTTTTCCTTTCATTCCGTTTTGAGTGCCGGTCGCTGTGGCCGAGCGGCTGTAGGCGCTTCAGTCCGGAACCACGCGGCTGCTACGGTCGCAGGTTCGAATCATGACTGGGGCATGGATGTGTGTGATGTCCTTAGGTTAGTTAGGTTTACGTAGTTCTAAGTCTAGGGGACTGATGACCGCAGATGTTAAGTCCCACAGGCAACTGAACCATTTGAACCGTTTTGAGTTGTCAGTCTGGTTTGTTTTGCTCTCACAAAAAAAATGGTTCAAATGGCTCTGAGCACTATGGGACTTAACATCTTAGGTCATCAGTCCCCTAGAACTTAGAACTAGTTAAACCTAACTAACCTAAGGACATCACACACATCCATGCCCGAGGCAGGATTCGAACCTGCGACCGTAGCAGTCGCGTTGCTCTCACACTTGTGGCACTGTTTTATTTGGATCAAGGGACTGATGACCTCGTAGAGTGGTCCCTTTTCCCCTCTTTTAAGCCAACCAACCAACAAAACAACCGTACATTGAACTTTTTTCCTTGTTTTTTTTTAATTTAATTTCCTTTAGTTAATTAATTGGTCAATGTAATAATTTGAAGGAACTGATGATAATGCTCAACTTTTGCATCAACATCTGTACAGCACTGTAATTCATTGTATTTCAAAGCAATAAAACATTTTTAGTATATGATAATGCAGTGCCTGTGTTGTCCAGAAGTACGATGAAATGTTTGTTGGGATATGCATGCCTGGTCATCAGTTGTGTAGAGTCCCGGATCGGCACAAATTTTCATTGTCGTCTTTCCATTATACAACTGTTGTCCGCATTCGCAACTGCAAATGCAGTTCATATATTTCATGACAGCTGTAGTTGATGCAGTGCCTGCTCCTTTGGACATGTATTTCCGAAGGAACAGAGCATCGTACTTCTTATCAAAACAGGCACTGCAATGTCGCGTTTATGTGGAAGACTGTTTTAAATTTGCATCACCCTATTAGTAGCTGAAGTTTTAGAAACTGGCTTCCGTAGTGACTGAACATGGAATTTTTCTTCTTATCTTGTGCCATAATCATTGAATTTGAAGTTTTTATTTATCTACACTATACAGGGTGTTACAAAAAGGTACGGCCAAACTTTCAGGAAACATTCCTCACACACAAATAAAAAAAAGATGTTATGTGGACATGTGTCCGGAAACGCTTAATTTCCATGTTAGAGCTCATTTTAGTTTCGTCAGTATGTACTGTACTTCCTCGATTCACCGCCATGATTTCATACGGGATACTCTGCCTGTGCTGCTAGAACATGCGCCTTTACAAGTACGCCACAACATGTGGTTCATGCACGATGGAGCTCCTGCACATTTCAGTCGAAGTGTTCGTACGCTTCTCAACAACAGATTCGGTGACCGATGGATTGGTAGAGGCGGACCAATTCCATGGTCTCCACGCTCTCCTGACCTCAACCCTCTTGACTTTCATTTATGGGGGCATTTGAAAGCTCTTGTCTACGCAACCCCGGTACCAAATGTAGAGACTTTTGGTGCTCGTATTGTGGACAGCTGTGATACAATACGCCATTCTCCAGGGCTGCATCAGCGCATCAGGGATTCCATGCGACAGAGGGTGGATGCATGTATCCTCGCTAACGGAGGACTTTTTGAACATTTCCTGTAACAAAGTGTTTGAAGTCACGCTGGTACGTTCTGTAGCTATGTGTTTCCATTCCATGATTAATGTGATTTGAAGAGAAGTAATAAAATGAGCTCTAACATGGATAGTAAGCGTTTCCGGACACATGTCCACATAACATATTTTCTTTCTTTGTGTATGAGGAATGTTTCCTGAAAGTTTAGCCGTACCTTCCTGTAACACCCTATATACAGAACAACACGGATGACGTATGGACAAGGCAACAAATGATAGAGGTTGCGTAGCAATTTCACATATGTCTATTCGGTAAACAGTGTGGTGTGCGCGCGCCATATACAGCTGACAACAGTGACTGGGAGGAGGGAGCGACGTGAGGGGGGGCCACTGTGGTCGGAAATCACCATAAGGCACACATATGTTCCGAGTGGTACACCAGCTCGTTTCTGAGGGTGCACCAACCACGATAGGCATCGCGTTTGGCGAGATTCACGATGACAAGCACGTCCCTTGTGAGGACGGCTGTTCGCTCCTGTCCCGGCGGGAAGCAGAGGCGTTATGTTGAAGTATAAGCGGTGGGTGCGGCCAGCGGTGTTGTGAATGGGAGGGGCAGGACACGGCGGCGGCGGCGCGCGTTAATGAGCGGGAGTGGAGCGGCTCATTACCGTACCGGCCCAGCGCACAATATAGCGCGTTATCAGCGCACACAATGCCGGCCCTGTCTGTACGCGCTCGCACCTGCTGGGCTCGCCACGCAGGAAGCGTTTGTTTTGTCAACGGACTACGTGCACCACCCAATAACGAGATAGTTCTTGTGAGCCAGAGTACACTCGAGTCTATATCCTCCCTATGTTCTTCGCTGTAGGACAAGTGCTTGAGAACAGCAAAATTTTAAGCTTATCGCTGTGTTTCAGCGAGGCACCTGCGTGATTTTGTTACTAGCGGGCCCCGAAGAATCCCTGTTACAATCTGTAAGCCGAAAGTAGATAACAATGTCTGTAGTAAAGTGAACAAGGATGTGGGTCTGAAATTGCGGGAAGTCAGTCTCAAAATCGTTTCCAGTGCGACAAGGACAGAAAGTGCGATCTTTACAGTTGCAAAGAGCCACTTCTGGCGATGCAGGCTTCTCGTGTGTATCGTCCTGGTTGCAGGTGTGTAAGAGGTAGGCAAGGTCGGTACGTAATTTACCTGGTTAAAATTAACCGGTGCTCTACTAGTGCAGAAACTGCTACAGACAATGCTAATACACTGTTGACCATTAAAACTGAAACACCAGGAACGATAGTCAGTGACAAAATTTTTGTTGTTGTGCGTGTACACTTTAGTAGGAAAAGTTAATTATCAAATTTATAGATAACTTTTTTTTGTCTGCTGCTTCGCCCGCCAAGTTAACAAAGCACGGGAAAGAAATACAAACGTGTAGTTTGTGAACGTTTTTACACGTCGGCCCTTTCCACCTCTCTCCTGCGTATACCCTTAGCGGTAGTAGGGTTACTCTACTGCCTCAGTAACTTTGTAAAAATGATAAGTACTCACCAAATTTGGCACAAGTTTCTCCAGAATTTCCTGAGTTAATGCCTGTGTGTCACCATCTTTGCATCCTCGCCCCTATCGGAGGTAGGTGGTTATAACCCCACAGTACTTCTTTCTAGACAGTACTTTATATTTATAGCAAGTTTTGCTGAAATCTACGCTGTGGTTTACGAATGTATGTTAAACGACTTTACATACGTACATACATATGTACGTAAATACACATACACAGAGTTCTATAAGTACACACATTTAAGGGTGTACACGCTGAAACTTAAGTACACAGGGCTACCACATGTGGCAGCAACAATAGCTCTGACCACTCTGGGTCGAGTCGCACTAAAAAGAGGATCGTACAAACTTCCCTTCACTGATCTGATTTATATTGACAGGGAGTGTAGCACACGATTAGGACTTCAGCACATCTAAACTTGGAGACGCAACTCAAAAAACAAACTTGGTTTACAGTTGTAAACGGTTCTCGGACATCACACAATTTAGCCACGTACTGCGCATATCGAAGAACATCATCGAATACTGAAACAGGCAACAATGGTGTACGACTGACAGAAAATCGAGCTCATAAACTTTAGGCCTGCTTACATCCTATGTACGGTCGCTAGCATTCAAGGAGTCTGCAGTTGAATGAATAAGCGGTTAGTTTCGTAAGTGCGAGGTTCCCCGGACCAAATGTGGCTAGCGGTATGGTTTCTTTTTTCCCATGCTATTCTGGCAACGTACAGTATTAAAGTAAGATCCGCCAAAATCATTTTGCTGTTGCAGCCTTGTGACGTTTATTTCTACATGCAGGTGAAGAACCTTATAAAACGACCAAAAAAATTGAGCACACGTCATCGAACAGACTAGAGAGATACCTTATAGAGAATATTGCATGAAAATTCAATCAATCGTGCACTACCTGTCGTCTGTCAATCGTACACCATTGTCATCTTTCCCAATATTTCTATGACGTTCATCGATATGCGTGGTACGCCGCTAACTGTGTGACGCCCGGGAACCGTCAATAAAAGTAAATCAAATTTGTTTTGCAATAAATACATTGTAATATCATTAAAACGCAAAAATTCGGTTCTCATCACTCGTGCTTTACGTCGTAATAATGGTTTTTTATGTTTCTATGGTCAGTATCATCCTGATTCCTGCAGCATGCCATAGGTTACATACTATACTTGTCACAAATGTAGATACAATAACATAAATGAATTCCTAAACTTATTTGATTGAAAGTCTCTTTTTTCATTATCGTTCCGAAAAAAGATTTTGCTCCTTTTTTCAGGATAAATGTTATATAAATAATAAGTGTATCACTAAATATTGATAACTAGCACACTCATAACAAAGTGCTGTTAGAATTACGTGGGAATGAAGAAAAAGTACCAGCAGATAGATTCGATCCAGAGACCTCGCCCTGACGAAACTGCGAGCTTATTCACTCGGCTGAGGTCTGGTTTTATATTTGTGAACATACAAAGTGTATAAGCACTACTAAAATTTTCAAACCAGATCTTCTCGAAAACGGTTGAGAGTTGAGTTTTCCTGTTTGCATATCGCACTCCCGTAAGAACAATGACACATCTCAAAAATGCAACCCCTGAGAAAAGTAGACTAAAAGATAGAAATAGTATATTCTCCCTTTAAATTTCAAGTATTTTTGGTAGTAAATTCTATTGTAATCAATACAACAGCAATGCTGAGTTTCATACCTCTCAAGATCATCAAAATCTGCTGATGGAAGACAGATGACTTGCTGAAACTGTGCTGACTTGTCGCCAGCCCCCTTATCCCTTTCAAATTTTTGGGCACGCGACCAGCAATATTCTGATTGTGTCCTCGCACTTTACCGGAATTTCCCTGGTAAAGGAACAAGAGGTAGCGGTATTAAATTCTGTCTATTTTGCACCAATATTCCGAGTTGATTCCCAAACATACACGTAGATCATGAAACAATGTTGATGTTAACCCTTTCCAACGAGGGTGTTTTAACCAGCCCTCACAATGAGCGACGTCGTATAAGCCTTTGTTTTATCATGATACAGACCTTTATACAAATGAGTTACAAATGCTATCATCTCCGTTTCCTTTTCAGTTGCTTCCTAAACAGTTTCAAGAGATCGTGTTTTGGGAAATTAATGTCACCGAACCAAACCAGGTGGTGTAGAGTACAAGGCAATGGACGTAAGGAAGAATCGGGGTTCAGACTCCGTCTGCTCATCCAGTCCTGAGTTTCTCGTGGTTTTGTAACATCACTTAAGATAAGTGCTGGAAAGATTTGTTTGAAAAGGATACTGTCGATTCCATTCACCATCCTTCCCAGTTCTAATTTGTGTTTCCTTTCTCATCGTTGCCGAACTGACATTAAACCATAACCTTCTTTCCTTCGTATAGTTAGTTCTTTCTCAAATTCATTTCAAAATGTGTTTATAAATGTATGTTCTCTACATCTAAGGAATCTCACCTATGATTCATTCGTGCTCCTAACAACTTCTACACAGTTTTACACTTTTCCTCTGTTTCTAACGCTTTTTCTTCTTTGCCTCCGTTCCTTTCTATTTTTCTCCTTTTTTCGTCTCCGGACAGCCCTTATCTTTGTGTTCCTATCCTTCTTCATCATCTTCTTTCTCATTGCCTCCTATGATCTGCGCAAATTGCGCATTCGTTTCTACCGCCGTCTTGTCGTCATCATCCTCGTTCTCTTCTTCCTCTTTCTCTTCCTCTGCTGTTTTTTTTTTTACACTCAAAAAATGGCTCAAATGGCTCTAAGCACTATGGGACATAACATCTGAGGTCATCAGTCCCCTAGACTTAGAACTACTTAAACCTAACTAACCTAAGGACATCACACACATCCATGCCCGAGGCAGGATTCTAACCTGCCACCGTAGCAACAGCGCGGTTCCGGACTGAGGCACCTAGAACCGCTCGGCCACAACGGCTGGCCTTTTTACTCTCACAAGGGAACCTCCCCATCGCAACCCCTTCAGATTTAGTTATGAGTTGGCACAGTGGATAGGGCTTGAAAAACTGAACACAGATCAATCGAGAAAACAGGAAGAAGTTATGTGGAACTATGGAAAAATAAGCAAAATATACGAACTGAGTAGTCCATGCGCAACACAGGCAACATCAAGGATAGCGTGAGCGCAAGAGTGCCGTGGTCCCGTGGTTAGCGTGAGCAGCTGTGGAACGAGAGGTCCTTGGTTCAAGTCTTCCCTGGAGTGAAAAGTATTTTCTTTATTTTCGCAAAGTTATGATCTGTCCGTTCGTTCATTGACGTCTCTGTTCATTGTAATAAGTTTAGTGTCTGTGTTTTGCGACCGCACCGCAAAACCGTGCGATTAGTAGACAAAAGGACGCGCCTCTCCAATGGGAACCGAAAACATTTGATCGCAAGGTCATAGGTCAACAGATTCCTCCACAGGAAAACACGTCTGATATATTCTATACGACACTGGTGACGGCATGTGCGTCACATGACAGGAATATGTTGTCGACCCACCTAACTTGTACACTTGGCGAATGGGTAAAAAGATTCTTCTTCCTTGCCCGATTTAGGTTTTCTTGTGGATGTGATAATCACTCCCAAAAAAGTGATGAAAACATAAGAGTTTGTCACATAAACTGAAAATAAAAAATTGTATTTTTCGCTCGAGGGAAGACTTGAACCAAAGACCTCTCGTTTCTTAGCTGCTCACGCTAACCGCGGGACCACGGCACTCCTGAGCTCAGACTACCCTCGATGTTGCCTATCTTCCGCATGGACTACTCAGTTTGTATATTTTGCTTATTTTTTCATAGTTCCACATAACTTCTTCCTGTTTTCTCGGTTGATCTGTGTTCGGTTTCTCAAGGCCTATCCACTGCGCCAACTTATAACTAAATCTGAGGGGGGTGCGTTGGGGAGGTTCCCTTGTCAGTAGATTAGTTTTCATTCTTTCTTGTTCTTAGTTTTCAAATTTTTGTTTTGTTTCCTTCATTCCTGTAACAGCGGTTTAGTGCACAGCCCCTTTTGTACTCCTTGTTGATCACCCGATGAAGAAATTATTTTATTTTAATGGAGTTCTTTGCAGACACTGAGGTGAAAGAAGTCATCGGAAAACTATATGCACGGGCCTTTGTTAACTGCACGACATCGCCTACAGCGCCTCTTCTGGGCTCGTGACAATATGGGTTGGACCCTAGACGATTGCAGAACCGTGGCCTGATCACATGAGCCGCGATTTCAGTTGGTGACAGCTAATGGTAGGGTTCGAATGTGGCGCAGACCATACGAAGCCACGGATCCTCGTTGTCAACATGGCGCTGTAGGAGCTGGTCGTGGGTCTATAATTGTGCAGGCTGTGTTTACATGGAATGGACGGGTCCTCTGGTCCAACTGAACCGATAATTGACCGAAAATTGTTATGTTGGGCTACTTGGAGACCATTTGTAGCCATTCAAGGCACTGCAGTTCTTTCTCTAATTCCTCGCACAAACGAAACAATAGCTGACATCGAAATAAGTGTCCAAGGAATAGAAAAGCAACTGACATCACTCAACAGAGGAAAGACAACTGGACCTGACGGGATACCAATTCGTTTCTACACAGAGTACGCGAAAGAACTTGCCCCCCCGTCTAACAGCCGTGTACCGCAAGTCTCTAGAGGAACGGAAGTTCCAAATCATTGGAAAAGAGCACAGGTAGTCCCAGCCTTCAAGAAAGGTCGTCGAGCAGATGCGCAAAACAATAGACATATATCTCTGACGTCGATCTCTTGTAGAATTTTAGAACATGTTTTTTGCTCGCGTATCATGTCGTTCCAGGAAACCCAGAATCTACTCTGTAGGAATCAACATGGATTCCGGAAACAGAGATCGCGTGAGACCCAACTCGCTTTATTTGCTCATGAGACCCAGAAAATATTAGATAGAGTCTCCCAGGTAGATACCGTTTCCCTTGATTTCCGGAAGGCGTTCGATATAGTTCCGCACTGTCGCCTGATAAACAAAGTAAGAGCCTACGGAATATCACAACAGCTGTGTGGCTGGATTGAAGAGTTTTTAGCAAACAGAACACAGCATGTTGTTCTCAATGGAGAGACGTCTACAGACGTTAAAGTAACCTCTGGCGTGCCACAGTGGAGTGTTATGGGACCATTGCTTTTCACAATATATATAAATGACCTAGTAGATAGTGTCGGAAGTTCCATGCGGCTTTTCGCGGATGATGCTGTAGTATACACAGAAGTTGCAGCATTAGAAAATTGTAGCGAAATGCAGGAAGATTTGCAGCGGATAGGCACTTGGTGCAGGGAGTGGCAACTGACCCTTAACATAGACAAATGTAATGTATTGCGAATACATAGAAAGAAGGACCCTTTATTGTATGATTATATGATGGCGGAACAAACTCGGGTAGCAGTTACTTCTGTAAAATATCTGGGAGTATGCGTGCGGAACGATTTGAAGTGGAAAGATCATATAAAATCAATTGATGGTAAGGCGGGTACCAGGTTGAGATTCATTGGGAGAGTCCTTAGAAAATGTAGTCCATCAACAAAGGAGGTGGCTTACAAAACACTCGTTCGACCTGTACTTGAGTATTGCTCATCAGTGTGGGATCCGTACCAGGTCGGGTTGACAGAGGAGATAGAGAAGATCGAAAGAAGAGCGGCGCGTTTCGTCAAGGGTTATTTGGTAAGCGTGATAGCGTTACGGAGATGTTTAGCAAACTCAAGTGGCAGACTCTGCAAGAGAGGCGCTCTGCATCGCGGTGTAGCTTACCGTCCAGGTTTCGAGAGGGTGCGTTTCTGGATGAGGTATCGAATATATTGCTTCGCCCTACTTATACCTCCCGCGGAGATAACGAATGTAAAATTAGAGAGATTCGAGCGCGCACGGAGGCTTTCCGGCAGTCGTTCTTCCCGCGAACCATACGCGACTGGAACAGGAAAAGGAGGTAATGACAGTGGCACGTAAAGTGCCCTCCGCCACACACCGTTGGGTGGCTTGCGGAGTATAAATGTAGTTGAAGATGTAGATCATGTCCCCAATAAACGACGGAATTTATCGGGTGACAGTGCACCGTCTCACAGGACTACGACTGTTCGCGTTTTTATTTGAATGATATTCTGGACAGTTCTAACGAATGATCTGGCCACATACATCGCCAGAAATCGACCCATCGAATCTTTACGGGGCGCGATCGAGAGGTAAGTTTGTGCACAAAATCAATACGTTTGCAGGGGAATTCCAAATGCTTGACTCCATGTCACCTCGAGTTGCATCACTAGGCCGGGCCAGACGAGATTCGACACGATATTAGGAAGTTGCTGTTGTTGTGGTCTTCAGTCCAAACACTGGTTTGATGCATCTCTCTTCACTACTCTATTCTATGGAAGCATCTTAATCTACAAGTAACTACTACGACCTCCATCCTTCTGAATCTGCTTGCTGTATTCATCTCTTGGTCTCCCTCTACGATTTTTACCCCCCCCCCCCCACATCCCCCACGCTTTCTCCCAGTACTGAAATGCCTCAGAATGTGTCCTACCATCTGATCCCTTCTTCTAGTCAAGTTGTACCACAAATTTCTCTTCTCCCTAATTCTCTTTAGTACTTCCTCATTAGTTATGTGATGTACCCATCTAATCTTCGGCATTCTTCTGTAGCACCACATTTCAAATGATCTTATTCTCTTCTGGTCTAAACTGTTTATAGTCCATGTTTCACTTCCATACATTGTTTACACTCCATACAAATACTTTCGCAAAGGACTTCCTGACACTTAAATCAATACTCGATGTTAACAAATTTCTCTTCTTGAGAAAATCTTTCCTTGCCATTGCCAGTCTACATTTTATATCGTATCTATTTCGACCATCATCACTTATTTTGCTTTCCAAATAGCAAAACTCATTTACTACTTCAAGTGTCTCATTTCCTAATCTAATCCCGTCAGTACCACCTGACTTAATTCGACTACATTCGATTATCCTTTTTTATTGTTGTTGATGCTCATCTTATATCCTCCTTCCGTTTAACTGCTCTTCCAAGTCCTTTGCTGTCTATGACAGAATTGCAATGTCATTGGCAAACCTCAAAGTTTTTATTTCTTCTCCCTGGACTTTAATTCCTACGCCGGCCGCGGTGGTCTAGCGATTCTAGGCGCTCAGTCCGGAACCGCGGGACTGCTACGGTCGCAGGTTCGAATCCTGCCTCGGGCATGGATGTGTGTGATGTCCTTAGGTTAGTTAGGTTTAATTAGTTCTAAGTTCTAGGCGACTGATGACCTCAGAAGTTAAGTCGCATAGTGCTCAGAGCCATTTTTTTTAATTCCTACCCAAAATTTTATTTTGATTGATTCCTTTACTGCTTGCTGAATATACAGATTGAAGAACATCTTGGATAAGCTGCAAACCAGTCTCACTCCCTTCTCAACCATTGCTTCCCTTTCATACCCATCGGCTCTTAAAACTGCCATCTGGTTTCCGTACAAATTGTAAATAGCCTTTCGCTCCCTGTATTTTATCCCTGCCACGTTTAGAATTTGAAAGAGAGTATTCCAGTCAACACTGCCAAAAGCTTTCGCTAAGTCTACAAATGCTATGAACGTAGTTTTGCCCTTCCTTAACATATTTTCTATGAGAAGTCGCAGGGTCATTATTACCTCGCGCGTTCCTATACTTCTCCGGAATCCAAACTGATATTCCCCGAGGTCGCCTTCTGCCAGCTTTTCCATTCTTCTGTAAAGGATTCGTGTTACTATTTTGGAGCTGTGCTTTCTTAACTAATAGTTCGGTAATTTTCACATCTGTCAACACCTTAAAAATGGTTCAAATGGCTCTGAGCACTATGGGACTTAACTTCTGAGGTCATCAGTCCCCTAGAACTTAGAACTACGTAAACCTAATTAACCTAAGGACATCACACACTTCCATGCCCGAGGCAGGATTCGAACCTGCGACCGTAGCGGTCGCGCGGTCCCAGACTGTAGCGCCTAGAACCGCTCGGTCACTCCGGCCGGCGCCAGAGGCAGGATTCGAACCTATGACCGGAGTGGTCTCGCAGTTTCAGACTGAAGCACCTAGAACCGCTCGCCCACACCAGCCGGCTGTCAACACCTTATTTCTTTGGTATTGTAATTATTATATTTTTCTAGAAGTCTGAGGGTATTTCGCCTGTCTCATACATCTTGCTCAACAGATGGTAGAGTTTTGCCATGGTGGCTCTTCCAAGTCTATCAGTAGCTCCAATGGAATATTATCTACTCCCGGGACGTTGGTTCGATTTAGGTCTTTCAGTGCTCTGTCAAACTTACGTAGTATCTTATCTCCCACTTCATCTTCAGCTACGTCCTCTTCCATCTCTATAATATTGGTCTCAAGTACATCTCCCTTGTATAGACTCTCTATATACATCCTTTCACCTTTCTGCTTTCCTTTCTTTGTTTAGGGCTGGTTTTCCATTTGAGCTCTTAGTATTACGCAGGTGCTTCTCTTTTCTCCAAAGGTCTCTTTAATTTTTACGTGCGCAGCATCTGCCTTGCCCCTAATGATATATGCTTCTACATCCCTACATTTGTCCTCTAGCTATTCCTGCTCAGTCATTTTGCACTTCCAATCGCTCTCATTTTTTAGACGTTTGTATTCTCTTTCGTCTGTTTCGTTTACTGCATTCTTATATTGTCTCCTTTCATAAATTAAATTAAATAACTCTTGTGTTACCCAAGGATTTCTACTAGCTCTGATTAAATTATTTTCTATGCAAAATTCTATCGGGCGGCTTCCTATTTCATTCCTTTCCTTCTCATCTTTTTCTTATTGTCGAATTCCAGTCCCCCATGTACATTAAATTTTCGTCTCCCTTAACTAGCTGAATGATTTCTTTTATATCATCATACATTTCCTCTATCTCCTCCTCGCCTGCGGAGGAAGTTGGCGTATATACTTGTATTACTATGCTTGGTGTTGGCTTCGGGGTTATCTTGGCTACAACAATGCGTTCACTGTTCTGTTCATAGTAGTTTATCCATGGTCCTATTTTCTATTCATCATTAAACCCACTCCTGCACTATTCGTATTTGATTTTGTATTTATAATCCTGTATTCACCTGACCAGAAGTCCTGTTCGTCCTACCACCGGACTTCACTAATTACCAGTTTATCTAGCTTTAACATGTCAATTTCCCTTTTTAAATCGATCCGTAGAACGGCAGTTTTGTTTCTCATAACGACGTCCTCCTGAGTAGTCCCTGCCCGAAGATCCGAATGGGAGACTGTTTAACCTCTGGAATATTTTACCCAAAAGGATGTCATCATTTAACCATACAGTAGAGCCTCATGCCTTCGAGAAAAATTACGGCTACAGTTTCCCCTTGCTTTCAGCCGTTCGCAGTACCAGCACAGCAAGGCCGTTTTGGTTAGTGTTACAAGGCCAGATCAGTCAATCATCCAGACTGTTGCCCCTGCAACTACTGTAAAGGCTGCCGCTCCTCTTCAGGAACCACGCGTTTGTCTGGCCTCTCAACAGATACCCCTCCGTTGTGGTTGCACCTACGGTACGGCTATCTGTATAGCTGAGACACGCAAGCCTCCTCACCAGTGGCAAGATCCAAGGTTCATGAGGAGATGAGGAGGTATCCCGTGACTTTTGTGACCTCAGGGTATTTACAGTCATACTGTAACATTCTTATGCGCAGTAAGAGGTTTTGTAGAAATAATAAAATCTGGTGAAAAGTTGTCGAAAGGCGGAATGATGGTAAATGACACCATGAGATGTACGGGACGTCAGATTTGTTCGTTAGAAGGAAAGAAATATCCTGTGTTGTAAAGAACAATACACTGTGTCCACGCGAGCGTCGGTTCTGGGAGTGGTTTGAGGATTCACTCACTCAGAATTAGCACTCTGATTATACGAGGGTGAGTCAAATGAAAACCTTAAATTTGTAATAACAGATCGAAATTTCGCGCCGTTATCCTGTAAGTTAGTAAGCGTGCTAAAACCAGCGTGCAGAATAGCCTGTATGTGGGAGCATAGTGCAGATGCACACATACCGTCGCAGTATCAGTATGAAGATGGCCGCCCCACTTGCGACTTGCACCAGGGAAGAACAGCGTTCTGTTATTCGGTTTTTGCGTAGTGAAGGTGTGAAACCTATTGAAATCCATCGAAGAATGAAGGTTCAGTACGGTGATGCATGTTTGTCACAGTACAAGGTCTACGAATGGAGTATGAATTTCACAAATGGTGTGTGTCTTCCGTGGAAGATGCTCCTCGTCCAGGTCAGGCACAAAGAGTTGTGACTCCACAGAACATTGCAGCAGTTGAAGCCATAGTGAAGGAAAACCGCCGAGTGACACTGAATGACATTGCAGCATGTTTACAGACTAGTCATGGGTCAGCACACCACACTGTGCATGATGTGCTCCAGTTTCACAAAGTGTCTGCAAGATGGGTGCCACGGCAGCTGACTCCTGAAATGAGAGAACGACGTGTTGATGCTTGTGAAGAACTTCTTCGGCGCTTTGAACGAGAAGGTGATGGCTTCCTTGCAAGGATTGTTACTGGGGACGAAACCTGGGTTCACTTCCACCAAACGGAACCGAAGAGAGCGAGCAAGGAATGGCACCATTCCTCATCACCAAAACCAAAGAAGTTTCGAACAGAACCATCAGCAGGGAAGGTTATACTGACTCTCTTTTGAGACGAAAAAGGCGTAATTTTGGAGCATTATCTGCATAGAGGGACCACTGTCACCAGTGCATCATACACAGATCTGCTAAAAAATCATCTGCGGCCTGCAATCAAATCAAAGCGATATGGATTTCTGTCAGCAGGTGTCCTTTTGCAACATGACAATGCAAGGTCCCACACTGCCAGTACAACAGTTGCAACAATCACAGACCTACATTTTGAATGTCCTTCTCATCAACCATACTCACCAGACCTTTCCCCAAGTTATTTTCATATGTTTGGACCACTCAAAGACGCAATGAGAGGAAAGAAGTTCCGTTCTGATGAAGAGGTACGCCACGCGGTGCATGAGTGGTTGCGCGGACTACCAAAATATTTTTTTTCTAAAGGAATTTATGACTTCGTAAGCGCTGGAGGACTTGCATTGAGCGTGGGGGAGATGATGTTGAAAAGTGATGCAGCTTTGTACCACTTCCGCACAATAAATAATATTTAAAAAAATATTTAAGGTTTTTATTTGACTCACCCTCGTACGTCTCGAAGTGATCGAACTGGATGACATCAATTCCCTCTCAAAAGATGATCATACCCAAAATCCACAAGAGAACACTGGGTAAAACGACTTCTGAACAATAAATGAAGTGCAGCTCGTATTGCCGGTAGGCAGGGAAATGGAGCCGTTCGTGACGTCCACAGGCGAAGTAGCGGCGGGAGGTCTTATCCAGCTCTGACACGCGAGGCTGCCTCACAGCTGTAATAAGTACACGTCCGCGGTTTAATTGGAATCCGCTGTGATAACTGTTACGTGTTGGAATTCCGATGTGGCACTTCGGGCGCCAACAGCCATGGCTGCGATAGTCAATAATCTGAAGAGGTATTTTGCCATTACAGGCGAGATGGACTGCTGTGTGTTTGGATTCTCACATATTTCCTTGTCTCTAGCCCCACTTGCAGATAGGTACCTTACACGCGAGGAGCCTATTCAGGGTCTCCAGCTGCGTTACATAATGACCAGAGACTGCAAAACGAAATAAGGAAAAATCAAAATCCTTTCAGGCGACATAGAGATTAAAAACAAGCTTCCAAAATGTATAACACCTGCCTTCGGTACGATTTTTACACACTGAAGGCCAACAAGCTATACCATACGTGCTTAACACTGCGCGCGGCCTCCTTTATCTCGTCAAAGGGCATCAACTCTGACTCGACTGTACTTCACCGTCTGGCGGATGTGTCTCACAAATATTTGACAACACAGTTTTGCGGGACAGCGAGTACAGATCGATTAGCTTTGGGAGTCGGTTGCGAGAGGGCTGAGGCGGCAGGCTGTACTGGCGGCTACAACAACATACACTACTGGCCATTAAAATTGATACACCACGAAGATGACGTGCTACAGACGCCAAATTTAACCGACAGGAAGAAGATACTGTGATATGCAAATGATTAGCTTTTCAGAGCATTCACACAAGGTTGGCGCCGGTGGCGACACCTACAACGTGCTGACATGAGGAAAGTTTCCAACCGATTTCTCACACACAAACAGCAATTAAGAGGCGTTGCCTAGTGAAACGTTGTTGTAATACCTCGTGTAAGGAGGAGAAATGCGTACCATCACTTTTCCGACTTTGATAAAGGTCGGATTGTAGCCTATCGCGATTGCGGTTTATCGTATAGCGACATTGCTGCTCGCGTTGGTTGAAATCCAATGACTGTTAGCAGAATATGGAATCGGTGGGTTCAGGAGGGTAATACGGAACGCTGTGCTGGATGCCAACGGCCTCGTATCACTAGCAGTCGAGATAACAGGCTTCTTATCCGCGTGGCTCTAACGGATCCTGCAGCCACGTCTCGATCCCTGAGTCAACAGATGGGGACGTTTGCAAGACAACAACCATCTGCACGAACAGTTCGACGACGTTTGCAGCAGCATTGACTATAAGCTCGGAGACCATGGCTGCAGTTACCCCTGACGCTGCATCACAGACAGGAACGCCTGCGATGGTGTACTCAACGACGAATCTAGGTGCAAGAATGGCAAAACGCCATTTTTTCGGGTGGATCCAGGTTCTGTTTACAGCATAATGATAGTTGCATCCGTGTTTGGCGACATCGAGGTGAACGCACATTGGAAGCGTGTATTCATCATCGCCATACTGGCGTATCACCCGGCGTGCTGGTATAGGGTGTCATTGGTTACACATCTCGGTCACCTCGTGAGCGCATTGACGGCACTTTGAAGAGTGAACGTTGCGTTTCAGATGTGTTATACGACCCGTGGCTCTACCCTTCATTCGATCCATGCGAAACCCTACATTTCAGCAGGATAATGCACAACCGCATGTTGCAGGTCCTGTACGGGCCTTTGAGGATACAGAAAATGTTCGACTACTGCCCTGGCCAGCACATTCTCCAGATCTCTTACCAATTGAAAACGTCTGGTCAATGGTGGCCGAGCAACTGGCTTGTCACAATACGCCAGTCACTACTCTTGATGAACTGTGGTATCGTGTTGAAGCTGCATGGGCAGCTGTACCTGTACACGCCATTCAAGCTCTGTTTGGCTCAATGCCCAGGCGTATCAAGGCCGTTATTACTGTCAGAGGTGGTTGTTCTGTGTACTGATTTCTCAGGATCTATGCACCCAAATTGCGTTAAAATGTAATCACATGTCAGTTCTAGTATAATATATTTGTCCAATGAATACCCGTTTATCATGTGCATTTCGTCTTGGTGTAGCAATTTTAATGGCCAGTAGTGTAGGATGTGTTTGCCGAGGTTTGAGCTGCAACGGTGGACAGGGAGTGCGTTAGTTACCTGAGAAGCTTGCAGTGTTTGCTGTGTTTGACACTACGTGAGAAATTCTTTATCCACTGATTCTACGAGAAAGCGAAGGGACTGCACCGTGTAATTTAATGGTATGTGGAAATTTAATGAAAATTTGTGATGTGAAAATAAACTTGTATTCTGAACTAATACTGCTGGGCGAACTAGAAGGTATAGCAAAAATTGTTCCCTATCACGATAATTCTGCCGTATAATTAAACTTGAGCGATGTTTGCCGGCTTATCAGGCCCTTTAATGGATGAGACTGACACGCTGCCTTGTGTCGGTATTCGTAAAATACTTTTGAGAACAGCATGGGTATGCGCTGAAATATCCACGGGTCAGGGTAAGATGTTGCCGTCTCTGGGTTTCGGGTAGTTACACTCGTGTGGTGTATACAGTATACGTATGCGCCTCGCCGCCCTCCTAAGCTCCACTGAGTCCGTGAGAGTATTGAAAATCAGAGTTGTAATAGAAGACTGCCCTAGTCGATATACATTCTCCAGAATGCTTATATTGGCGTCTCGTTTACATATAGTGTGCTTGTACATGTTCGGCTGATGGAGCTGGTGAAATAACTGTACCGTAGTTCCGAAAACTGGCTTTTCTGTTTGGTGTTGGGTCAGAAGGGTCCTTACGCACATCGAGGGGTTTGTTCGGTGTATGTGTCTATTGTAGATAAGCTCTGTTGTATTAACAAATATTAGATCTTGAGCGTTGGTACAGGAAAGGCGGCAGTACCGCTGGTTCGGTGTTACGAGTCAAAGAGAAGTGCTGTCGGCAGATTGTCGAGGACTGGGCTTCGAGGAAAGGCTGGGAACTTCTTCAGTTGGAGACACTGCAGTGGAATTCTACAAGCAGCACCGTGCCAGCAATTATAAATTTTACCACGATTTATTTATTTAGCGTATGGCAAAAATCACAATTTAAAAAAGAAACCAAAAAATTCTTAAATGCGTAAGAAGAACACAAATAAAAGTTACAGACAGATCACAAATATGCAAAGAAAAATAGAAACATAAGTATAAATAAAGACTTAAATGTGCATATAAAGACATGAAAGTCTTAGATAGTGTATAATAAAATTAGATGATCATCAGAAACGTATTTCCAAATTGCTAATATAATCGATGGCCTCTTAGATTCAGGAAATCAGCAATCTCGCTGTGGTGCTTTCTAATAGAGCCTTCCTCGACGATGCGTCGAATCGTTTCTTTCAACCTCAGTCACTCTCAGGACAAATAACCATGTGCTATTTATACATAGAGTTCGCACACCTTCCGTGATTGGTTCTTATTTTAACTAGCCCGTCCCACACTCTTCTGGGAAGATCAAACTATGGCGGTTTTTCGGATGTGCACTGTGCCTCTCTGGGATGTGCCGATAAAGCCATTTCCTATTCTCTATGCCAACAGCGTATCAAGCCGAAGTCATATCCTTCCCACGATGGAAAACTTATCACTGGATTCAAGCCGGCCGCAGTGGCCGAGCGGTTCTAGGCGTTTCAGTCTGGAACCGCGTGACCGCTACGGTCGCAGGTTCGAATCCTGCCTCGGGAATGGATGTCTGTGATGTCCTTAGGTTAGTTAGGTTTAAGTAGTTCTAAGTTCTAGGGGACTGGTGACCTAAGATGTTAAGTCGCATAGTGCTCAGAGCCATTTGAACCATTTGAACTGGATTCAAAAACAGTCTCACGTAATGCAAAACCAGATTTTGTAACGTATATTTGTAACTGATAGTATTATTAATATAATCGTGCTACAGGTTGTACCAAGAGATGACTCGATTTATCTGAAACTGCCATTGACCCCAATTTGAGGTAATAACAATGAAAGATTAATATGCAGTGTAGTATCCATGATACCTTTATTGTACTCAGAAATAGGTTTTGGTGAATGTGAAAGCATCCCACTGGGCAGTGTTAAGTAGTTGCCAACCGCTGAGTAGGCAGCCATTCTCGTGTATGATGCAGGCGCTCGCCTGTGCGAAATGAACGGATGTCACATAACGAATACTTTTGTTGTTTCTTTTTACTCTAAATTCGCAACCAGCCATTTCTGAATCACGTAAAGAGCTGGCCTATTTATTCTATATTCTTTCAGTATGTGTTCACTTTTTCTTCCCCGTCTCTTTTTTCATATTCTTAGTGTTTGTCTTCTCCAATAGTGAAATTTTTACTATATTGGTTTTCATCCTTTTCTTGACAACACAGTGTGTTCAATTTTTGTTCTGAAATTGTCTTATGTTTGAATGTGTGTACTCGTTATAGCCATATGTTCAAGGAATTTTAGAATATCATTTATTATTTTATTCTTGTGCTAGCAAGTGTATTTTCATTTAATGTATTCTTAAATTTTTTAGATCTGTACAAGAACGAGAGCCTAGGATATCTCTTCCGCATACAGGTCGAGATATTTCTGTCTGATTGTTTTCTTTTTTTTTTTATTTTACAATATATAGTTTGTTTCTATTTCATCTCCACATCAGAGATTGTGTGTGACACTTGTTCCTATATGTAGCTCAGCCTTAATCACGCAGTCTATGCTTGGACTTCCAAGACTTATTTTTCCACTAGCTGTTAGCCACGGGCCGCACTTGCACATCGGTAGCTTTGTTATGGTTCGAATGGCTCTGAGCACTATGGGACTTAACTGCTGAGGTCATCAGTCCCCTAGAACTTAGAACTACTTAAACCTAACTAACCTAAGGACATCACACACATCCATGCCCGAGGCAGGATTCGAACCTGCGACCGTAGTGGTTGCGCGGTTCCTGACTGGAGCGCCTAGAACCGCTCGGCCACTGCGGCCGGCAGCTTTGTTATGATGGTAAGTAAGTTGTTGCACGTACCCTCAATTGTTTGCCCGTTCCGGTGAGCTTAGCTAGTGAGCCCTCGCAAACCCCCCCCCCCCCCCCATTCCCCCTCCCGATTCCACACTTTACCACTGCCTCAATATATCAAGCGTTGGCATGCACAGCATCACTGCCTAGCGGTGTGTGCATAGGGGTCTGGCTGAAGCGCACATACACTCCTGGAAATGGAAAAAAGAACACATTGACACCGGTGTGTCAGACCCACCATACTTGCTCCGGACACTGCGAGAGGGCTGTACAAGCAATGATCACACGCACGGCACAGCGGACACACCAGGAACCGCGGTGTTGGCCGTCGAATGGCGCTAGCTGCGCAGCATTTGTGCACCACCGCCGTCAGTGTCAGCCAGTTTGCCGTGGCATACGGAGCTCCATCGCAGTCTTTAACACTGGTAGCATGCCGCGACAGCGTGGACGTGAACCGTATGTGCAGTTGACGGACTTTGAGCGAGGGCGTATAGTGGGCATGCGGGAGGCCGGGTGGACGTACCGCCGAATTGCTCAACACGTGGGGCGTGAGGTCTCCACTGTACATCGATGTTGTCGCCAGTGGTCGGCGGGAGGTGCACGTGCCCGTCGACCTGGGACCGGACCGCAGCGACGCACGGATGCACGCCAAGACCGTAGGATCCTACGCAGTGCCGTAGGGGACCGCACCGCCACTTCCCAGCAAATTAGGGACACTGTTGCTCCTGGGGTATCGGCGAGGACCATTCGCAACCGTCTCCATGAAGCTGGGCTACGGTCCCGCACACCGTTAGGCCGTCTTCCGCTCACGCCCCAACATCGTGCAGCCCGCCTCCAGTGGTGTCGCGACAGGCGTGAATGGAGGGACGAATGGAGACGTGTCGTCTTCAGCGATGAGAGTCGCTTCTGCCTTGGTGCCTTGATGGTCGTATGCGTGTTTGGCGCCGTGCAGGTGAGCGCCACAATCAGGACTGCATACGACCGAGGCACACAGGGCCAACACCCGGCATCATGGTGTGGGGAGCGATCTCCTACACTGGCCGTACACCACTGGTGATCGTCGAGGGGACACTGAATAGTGCACGGTACATCCAAACCGTCATCGAACCCATCGTTCTACCATTCCTAGACCGGCAAGGGAACGTGCTGTTCCAACAGGACAATGCACGTCCGCATGTATCCCGTGCCACCCAACGTGCTCTAGAAGGTGTAAGTCAACTACCCTGGCCAGCAAGATCTCCGGATCTGTCCCCCATTGAGCATGTTTGGGACTGGATGAAGCGTCGTCTCACGCGGTCTGCACGTCCAGCACGAACGCTGGTCCAACTGAGGCGCCAGGTGGAAATGGCATGGCAAGCCGTTCCACAGGACTACATCCAGCATCTCTACGATCGTCTCCATGGGAGAATAGCAGCCTGCATTGCTGCGAAACGTGGATATACACTGTACTAGTGCCGACATTGTGCATGCTCTGTTGCCTGTGTCTATGTGCCTGTGGTTCTGTCAGTGTGATCATGTGATGTATCTGACCCCAGGAATGTGTCAATAAAGTTTCCCCTTCCTGGGACAATGAATTCACGGTGTTCTTATTTCAATTTCCAGGAGTGTATATGCATCCTGCTACTGGAGTAAGTATACATCATACAGCGTGGACGTTATCCACAAATTTAAGAATTTTAACATAGACTACTTTAAACTAGAGAACATAAACTATGTTCGTCATCTGGATTCAAGCTATCTCCATACCAAATTTCACAGAAATCGTTTCATTAGTTTTGTCGTGGAAACGTATCAGATAGAGTTACTTTCGCATTTAATTATTTGGGCGTTCAAGTAGGGATTAAATATGTTGATAACAGTATAAGCATTGTATTCATAACGTTGAATCGTATTATTTTCACAAATATGATACAGTTCAATTGTCAAAGAGCAAACAGCTTCTTCAAAGATTAAATGTGTTTCCCTGCGTTAAAACTGTTACGTCTTTCTTTCCCTCGTCCGATTTTCACGAAATGAAGCCTTTCTTTTGCCGCAATTTACGCTAAAGTTACCTGTGAACATCCATGAAAATTCCGCTAGTAGTTTTGGAGTTAAACGTGTTTAAGCATTACGGTTTTAGAATTTTATTATTGGAATAGATGTGGTACATAAACTATCTGAACAAAACTATGTGGACTGCTGTAATGGATATTAACATGGAGTGTATCCACTCCTCGCGTTTGTGATGGCTTGAACTATTCTAGAGACAAATTCAACGAGGTGTCTGTCTATGGATGAACGGAAGCCCATCCTTCATCAAGAGCCGAAACGAGAGTAGATAGTGATGTTCGCTGGGGTTTGGAGGAAAGTCGATGCTTTCTCTCATCGCAAACGTGTTCCATTGAGTTCCGGTTGGTCCATTTCAGAATTGTTGTTGTCCACAAACCACTGCTTCACAGATGCTACTTCATGGCAAGATACACTATCATACTGATATAATCAATAATTGCCACTTAATTGTTCTTCTGCTGTGCGCAGTACGCAGCGCTATGAGATGTGTTCGTATCATTCCACATTTAATGCGTTCTTAAGCGCAATAAGGGTACCACATCCTATGAAAAATTATCTTCTACCACAACAACACTTCTCTATAATTTACTATAGGCAATATACGTGATGTGAGGTAACGTTCTCCACATATTCGCCAAGTCCGAAATCTCCGTCAGATTGCCATAGGGTAGAGCGTCATTAATCACTTTACATCACCCGTTTACATGCAAATCCAGTTCCGTCGCTCTTTACACCATCTAAAGCGTCGCTTAGAATTGAGTACAGAAACGTGTGGCTATTGAGGAGCTGCTCGGCCGTCGTACCGCACTCTGTATCACTATCTATTCACAGTAACTGTGCTGGCTGGACCGATGGCAGCACTTTGCAACTCACTAGTGAGTCCCTCCGCTGATTTCTTGCGATTTTTTACAACCACCCCCCGCATTGCCCGAGGGTTCCTGTCCATCAGTACATGACGTCTGCGCGATGTTGGTTTAGCTGTGGTTGTTCCTTCGCATTTCCACTTCACAGTGACATCAGCAGTCGACTACAGCAGTTTCAGATGGATTGGAATGTCCCTCATGGTTTTATAACTCAATGAGTAGTCCATGTTCGAAGTCACTGAGTTTTTCTGACCGAAGGTTTTGGTGTGACCGTTACTGTACCGACAACACGAAACTTGCCGCCTTCGTTTATACTTGCGGGTCCGCGTTACACGTGTGTGTCCGAATACTTTTGATCAACTAGTGTATTTCATGGCTTGCAGTGGTAATATCGGGGCTGCCATTCTTTCTATTGGTTCTTTCATTACCTCTCTGTTCATCCATCATATGGTTTTTTTGATCCAATTTTTAACTCTCTTTCCAATACCTTCATTTTTTATATTGTTTAATTTTGTACAAAATTTTACAGCCGTGTAGGATGTCGGTTTGGACACTTGAATTGAATTTCTCCGATGTTTGGTAAGGGTCCAGTTTTCACCGTTATAGAGGAGTACAGAAATCGCCATAGTGTTGACCTCACAAGGGCTGAGTGAACCCCGTTTGCCAACAGCATTCGTCAGACCCGAACAGTGAACCATCCATGTACAACCCAAGTCCGACATCGCTTAACTTTGGTGATCTGACGGGAGCCGGTGTTATCACGGCGACAAGGCCGTTGGCTGATTGTGGCCATACGACGGGAGTTAACAGACTTGAACGCGAAGAGGTAGCTGGAGCTAGACGCAAGAGACACTCCATTTCGGAAATCGTTACGGAATTCAATATCCTGAGATCCGTAGTGTCAAGAGCGTGCCAAGAACACCAAATTTCAGGCATTACCTATTACCACGGACATCGCAATGCCCGACGCCTTTCACTTATGACCGACTGCAGCGGTGTTTGCGTAGAGTTGTCAGTGATAACAGAAAAGCAACGCTGAGTGAAATAACCGCAGAAATCAATGTGGGACGTACGACGAATGTATCCCTCTGGACAGTGTGGTGAAATTTGGCGTTAATGGTCTATGACAGCAGGCGACCGACGCCAGTGCCTTCGCTAATAGCATGACATCGCCTGCAGCGCCTCTCCTGGGCTCGCGACAATATCGGTTGGACCCTAGACGATTGGAAAAACGAGGCCTCATCAAATGGTTCAAATGGCTCTGAGCACTATGGGACTCAACATATGAGGTCATCAGTCTCCTAGAACTTAAACCTAACTAACCTAAGGACATCACACACATCCATGCCCGAGGCAGGAGAGGCCTGATCACCTTAGTCCCGATTTTAGTTGGTAAGAGCTGGTTGTAGGCTTCGAGTATGCTGGAGACCCCATGAGGCCATGGACCCAGACTGTCAACGAGGCATTGTGCATGTTGGATCCCTAATGGTTTGGGCTGTGTTTACATGGAATGGATTGGGTCCTCTGATCCAACTGAATTGATCATTGACTGGAAACGGTTATGTTAGGCTACTTGTAGATCATTTGCAGCCATTCATGGACTTCATATTTACAATAAAATACAATTTTTTTATGAATAAGAATGCACCATGTCACTGGGCCACAATCGTTCGCCACTGGTTTTAATCTGGAAATTCTAGTGATTGATACGGCCACCCGTATTGTCCGACACGAATCGCATCGAACATTTACGGGATATAATTGAGAGGCCAGATATTTTACAACACCCTGCACCGGCTATACTTTCGCTATTATGGACGGCTATAGAGGCAGCATGGCTCAATATTTCTGCAGGGGATTTCCAAGGACTTTTTGTGTTCATGTCACGTCGAGGTGCTGCACTACGCCGTGAAAAACGAAGGCCGAAACGATTTTAGGACGTATCCCATGACAGCTCCGTGTATAATGACCGAGCGCAGGCGGCAGCGTCGAAATCGGCTTAGGCCCGCTGGAGGACGGCGACCGGGCGGCGGCACGTGTTCCGACGCTGCGTTTGTCGGTTAAATATACGCCCGCCGTAAAGGAGAGGGCGCGATAAAACACGGGTTCAGCACAGGCGGCGCCTATCTGCATGCGAGCTTTACGGCGCCGTGCCGCGCTGCTAATGCAGGCGAGGCGCGGTCGGGGCAGCGACCTGCGGCCCTCGCCACACACGCGCCGCTTTTGGAAGTCGCTGTCTCACCGTCACGGCTTTCAAGGTGCCGTGATGTGCCTCGTTGCTGTGTTAGCGAACCTCATTCGTCACAAATAATTCCGCTACGATTGTGAGTGTACAGGATGTCCCGGGAGGAATGATCAATATTCAGGAATATGACATCAATGATCACTCAAAGCAAAAAAGTCTAGCAAACTTAGGATCTAAAACTCATACCCCTTAAGAGCTTTGAAAACATCTTCGATACCGTGAAACAAATCTTTTCTACTACCGCAAGCTCTTTCCTTTCCATATTTTGGTAGGAGGTATTAGTCAGCCACGACATTATTGCACCTGAAAGTGAGAGCGCTTCGATCGGTTTAGCGCGATTTCTTGTCGTGATATATCATGAGGACAGGCTAAACGACTTGGTGCTATATTCACAAGCGTCCTGAAAGCATTTTCCGTAGTCACCACTGTACTTGTGAATTATAGATTGCAGCAATCAGTCCTCCTTTTCAAATTTTGTTATGCAGATCTAGATTTCGGCTATAAGCTAGCCATTCTCAATGCACTATTATTTTCGCTGAATATCTGTAAGTCCCTGTTGATCGTGCTTCACCCACAGTTCAGTGAATTAATAGTAGTATTCTTTGAACTGTGGGTGAAGCCCTATCAACAGGGACTTACATGTATTGAGCGAAAATAATAGTGCATTGAGAATGGCTAGCTTTCAGCCGAAAGCTAGATCTGCACAATAAAATTTAAGAAGGACGACTGATTACTGCAATCTATAATTTACAAGTCAATATAACAGTCGCTGAGTGCAACCGCTTTCCGAATGGAAGGTAACCCAACCACTGTACTTCTTTACTATAACGTCACCGCGTGTTTCCGATGGCGGGCACAGGTGCCCGAGGGCAATAATGTCGTAGTCGAGCGGCAGTAGTACAAAACAAGAAGAAATGTCCAGTAAACATGAGCTACAACGTGCGGACCATAACACCTATGAACACTTGTTCATTAGAAGGACTGTCTTTCACAGTAGCGAAGATGAACAGATTGGAATACCTCTTAAGTTATCCACTTGGGAGCACACGTTTACTAAAGTGCGCGTCATATATCTTGGCGGCCGAGTTTAGGTTCGTTCTGCGCATCTGACGTCACAAAACACAGTCAGCCAATAAACAGAGAACGACGTTGCCATATCTCGACTGCAGTGCAGAGCACGGACGAGTGTCTTCAGTTTTAGAAACGTTCAGTCATAAATAAAGTAATAGAACAAAAGCAATGTCTTGATAGCAGACTTTCTTTTATAGAAAGTTTGGAAAAAGCATTCTTTATACCAATTGCTTCATATTCTATTAATTAAACCAAACAAGCAATAAGACTCCTAATTCAGGCGATAGCAAGGAAAGGTGTTTGTTTCAATCTCACGAACTGCTTTTTCGCAATAAAGAACAGCGGTAATTGTTTATTTCCTATCGTACTTCGACGAAGCGTGAGTAATTCATAGTCATACCAACAATGTTTATAAGTAGTTGCGTGAAGTGTTAGAGTCCGTATGGAGTTACACTGTTTGATGAGGTGAGATAGTGGAATGGTTAAGGTGTTGGGCTGCCAAGTGAAAGGTTATGAGTTCAAACCTTGTGTGGTGCTTAAAGTTTTCTTTATTTAAAAACAATATTGGAGTGGCTTACTTCACGAATTTTATTCGTTTGAATGAAATTTCTAGTGCTTTGCCTCTTCATTAACTTTTTCGCTGCTGCAGACACGTGCTCCCCGCATTCCGCGCTGTGCGCGATTTTGTCATCTCTGCACTTCTCGCCTGTGCAGACACATGGTGTTCCCACTGCTTTGACACACTTATCATTCGATTTCCAAAAACTATTTGGCCAAAAAATTTGATTTTTACACGTCTTCTTGACTGATACCTTCCCCCCATAAATGACTTAATTTTGTTTTGATGTGCAGCATTAAATGTAGTAAACCATTGCACGAAATTTTGAAGAGTTTGCAGAGGTAAAAGTCCATAGCGTATACTTTCCGGATGGTCGATTTTAGTTGCCACAATGTTGAGAATGAAACGTGGACAAGATACCTAAATTTCATATAATATTTACTGTATAACAATATCTCATTTAATTTAAGTACCACATAGGTGTCGTATGTAATATTGAGAAATATTCCGTCTTTCGCGACTGTAATAAAAGTTTTGTTTACACACGGCGCGTTTGGCTTTATTTTAAAGCACTTCCATCGGTGAAAGGTATGGCACATACACAATGGTATTCATGTTCTATTTCTTGTTTTTGTTCCACAGTCGCAGTTTTACCAATGGTATTGAAATATATCCCTCTTCTGCAACTGTAATAAGCGAGTTATTTAGACCAGATGCGGTTCTCTCTTTTGAAGCATCATGTATTTTGTGTCCTCCATTGCCGAGTCACCTTTCGTAGTTTTGTGCTGCGGTAGCACAATATTCAACGTTTGTGTTGGCTCATCAGTGTTTTAGCAAATAAATGCTGTTTGTATGTGCCACACACAAAATTATATTTGACATAGCTCTGAGCACTTCACTGACAGACGGTATATTCAAGTCCTAATGTTTTTGTAAGTCCACAGTTTTGTTTAATGTATTTTGTCTACTTCCTTTTGATTGATTGAAGTGCTTTAAAATAAAGCCAAACGTGCCCAGTGTAAGTAAAACTTTTGTTACAGTCGCGAAAGGTGGAATATTTCTCGATATTACATACGACACTTATGTGGTACTTAAATTAAATGAAATATATAGGTATCTTGTCCACATTTCATTCTCAACACTGTGGCAACTAAAATCGACCATCCGGAAAGTATACTCTATGGACTTTTACCTCTGCAAACTCTTCAAAATTTCGTGCAATGGTTTACTATATTTAATGCTGCATAATAACTGCGTTGAACATCGAAACAAAATTAAGTCATTTATGGGGGGAAGGTATCAGTCAAGAAGATAGGTAAAAATCTAATTTTTGAGCCAAATAGTTTTTGTGGAATCGAATGATAAAGAGTGTCAAAGCAGTCGGAACACAATGTGTCTGCACAGGCGAGCAGTGCAGTGACAAAATCGCCCACAGCGCGGAATGCAGGGAACACGTCTTTGTAGCAGCGAAAGGGTTAATGCGGCCGTGGTGGCTTTACTTCATGAACTGCGCGCTCCCCCCTAAACGTAAGCTTGCGAACTATGCTATACTATGGCGCTGTTTCTATTGGCGCGTGCGTCGTGTGCAACTGGCAACGCAGCAATCTCCCGCGTCTAGGCGGGCATGCGCGAGCCGCCAAGATAAAAGAATTGAACTATAGACATTTTTATTTCGAGTGAATATTCCTGTCATATCCCTGAATACTGAATATTCATCCTGCGACAACTTGTGCAGTTGTATTATATTTATTAGAAATATCGGTATCGTATTAGTTGTTCCCTTTCGTTGCTATAGCGTCAACCAGAGACAGTCTTATTATTTTCATTGTTCGTTGTTAGAGCTTCAAGCAGAGATCAATTTTTCTTTTACTCGCCGCTTGAGATGCCGTTCAACATTGACTTACGTTAAATTATTATCTTTACCATAAAATTTCTGGCTTGCCTTATCCAAACGTTAAATACACTGATGCAAAAAAAAGTCCCGAAAAAAAGTAGAGTACTGGAATTTTGGGAATGTTCAAACGTTCAAATGTGTGTGAAATCTTGTGGCACTTACCTGCTAAGGTCATTAGTCCCTAAGCTTACACACTACTTAACCTAAATTATCCTAAGGACAGCCGGCCGGGGTGGCCGAGCGTTTCTAGGCGCTACAGTCTGTAACTGCGCGACCGCTACGGTCGTAGGTTCGAATCCTGCCCCGGGCATGGATGTGTGTCATGTCCTTAGGTTAGTTAGGTTTAAGTAGTTCTACGTTCTAGGGGACTGATGACCTCAGAAGTTAAGTCCCATAGTGCTCAGAGCCATTTGAACCATTTTGAACCTAAGGACAAACACACACACTCATACCCGAGGGAGGACTCGAATCTCCGCCGGGACTAGCCTGAATTTTGGGAATACGTTTGTCTATGTTATGTGGTTAAGTGATTGGCAGTGCAAGATAATAGTTTAATTTAAGAGCGAGATAAGCCACTGAAAGTGTGAAATGGTGGTATATTAATAACCGGTGTAACCACCAGAATACTGAATGCAAGTACGCAAACGCGTATGAATTGTGTCGTACACGTGCCGGATGTCAGTTTGTGGGATGGAGTTCCATGGCTGTTGCACTGAGTACGGGGACGGTTAATGCTGTTCTTGGATGACGCTGGAGTTGTCGTCCGATGATATCCCGCATGTGCTCGATTGGTGACAGATCCGATGATCGAACAGGCCAAGGAACAAGTCGACACTCTGTAGAGTGTTGGGTTACAACAGCGATATGTGGGTGAGCGTTCTCCTCTTGGGAACACGCCTTGGAATGCTTGTCATACGTGGCAGCACAACAGGTCGAATCAGCTGATGGACGTACAGTTTTGCAGTCAGGATGCTCCTGCTGTCGTACGAAATCGCGCCCTAGACCAGATCTCCAGGTGTAGGTGTAGCGCTTCTAGCACGCAGACAGGTTGGTTGCAGGTCCTCAACTGGCCTTCTTCTAACCAAAACACGGGCATCACTGGCACAGAAGCAGATGCAGATTTCATCACAAAACACAGCAAACCTCCTTCCTGCTCTCCAATGATCTCTCGCTTGATACCAATGATGTCGCAAATAGCCTTGGTTCGGGGCAGTGGAATGGACGCTACAGGGCGTCTGGCTCAGCTGTCCTTGGAGTAATCGATTTGTAAGAGTTAGTTACGTCACTGTGGAGACGACTGCTGCTCCACTTGCTGCCGTAGATGCTGTACGATGCGCCAGAGCCGTTCTCCGAGCACAACGGTCCTTACTTCTCGGTAATGCTTCATGATCGTCCGGAGACGGTTATTCCTGTGACCGTACATTCCCGTGGCGAACGATGCCAGAAATCATGTACATCGACTACATTCCTGCCAAGTCTTTCTCAAGTATCGCAGAAGGAACATCCAGCTTCTCGTAAGCCTATTACACGATCTCGTTCGAACTCAATGAGGTGTTGACAATGACATCTTTGTCGCCTCAAAGGCTTTCTTGGCTAACCTCAACACACCACGTCAAATCTGCACCGTAGCTAACGCTCACGACCGTTACAGCGTGTATTTAAGGCAACTCCGATTTGCACCCTCATAGTGGCACTAATAACGCCACTCTTATGCAACTGGTGCGAAACCTGAGTAGACATCATCTTTCAGATGTAGAAGCACCCCTACCAACTTTCGTTTATGCGGCACATTCGTTGATGTTGCGATTTTTTTTCCGTCAGTGAATTTTGAATATTTGTAATTCTTGTATATCTTAGATCTTTCCATATTAATATTACATCATGATATTATCTCTCTCAGCTTTATATTTTCTGACAGTGTAAAACATTTCATTTCATTCGTCATTCTTTTAAAGCTTCCATTAAAACAGTCTTCCAAATTAGGGTCTTGAGAGAGCGTAGCTTATTTTCACACTCCATTAATATAGTATTTATTTCCACATTTGACAGCGATAGAGGTTAACAACTAACATAAGGAAGAGATGTGGTGTTGTCGTAATCAATGTTATATAGACTCCCGTAAGTTATCAAGACAGACAACCTTTCCATACCCCTTACCACATACAGACTGAGCCTTATCAGAGACAAATTCGTACAGTTTTACACATAATATTGTTTTAATTACAATTACATTAACAGCGGTCTCAGAAAAAGAGAAAAATGGCATATTTTTCCATAGTCGCTGGCGGTAGGCTTATTGTGTCGCTTCGAGTGGCGCAGCGATGGTCGCTTTCCAGTGACGTACATTCCGCCTCGCTCTCATTCCCACTCGTTCAACATGAAACATACACAGTAGTTATTTCACAGATAATAAAGGATAAAAACTCCTTATTTATATCTGAAATATAGATGCTCACCTTACGTCGTCCAGGGGCCAAAGACAGCAACATGACGGAAAATTTTATCATATTTTAAAGGCTACAGGGGAAATTAACGGCTCGTACAGCGCACACATTACCGTTCACCGAAGTGCAGTCGTTACATCACAAAAAGTGGACGAAACAGGCTTGAATCAATGTTGGCCTTTTTTTATTTAAAAATTTGTGGTAAGGCTCTATGGGACCAAACTGATGAGGCCATCGGTCCCTAGACTTACACATTATTTAATCTAACTTACGTTACGGACAACACACACACCCATGCCCGAGGGAGGACTCGAACCTCCGACGGAGGGGGCCGCGCGAACCGTGACAAGACGCCTCAGACCATTGGCCTTTTTATTTCAGTGTAAAGCTGTGTGATGTTTGACGGTGGGGTTTCTTGGTGATGAAAGGTTGTCTCTAGTACACGTCATGAAAAAAAGGGCGTCCCTTTGGAACCAGTTAGTTATTGACGATGAAACAATCAAATTGGCAACACTGACGGATGAAAATCACCTTCAAATTGTCCGTGGGCCTAATACTAGAGCCAGGAGACGAGCAAGACTGGCCTTACTGCAGTTTTGCTCATTTGCAGCAAGTCAGTCCCACACATTATGATGTTGTGCAGCTGCCTTCAGTGGAAATAAGGACTTCTACTCATCATTACTGTGAATTCGAAATTTTGATTTCGTTTCTAAGCTGCAAAAAAATGGTTCAAATGGCTCTGAGCACTATGGGACTTAACATCTTAGGTCATCAGTCCCCTAGAACTTAGAACTAGTTAAACCTAACTAACCTAAGGACATCACACACATCCATGCCCTAGGCAGGATTCGAACCTGCGACCGTAGCAGTCGCGCGGTTCCGGACTGCGCGCCTAGAACCGCGAGACCACCGCGGCCGGCTCTAAGCTGCAGTTACATTCATAACGAGAAGTGTCCTGATAACATTTCTTCAGTCTGACTGTTATGCTGCGCTTTTACTTAACCATTTCAAGTGAATGCCAGAATGGTTCCTTCGACTTATTACTTTAATGGCTTTCATCGTTCTTAACCAGTCTGTTTTAGTGCTTCTCTTCTAATCGTCCCATTTATTTTCAGTTAACGGAAGACGGTAGTCACCATCCAGTCAGTTCTTTTCTAAATTTGTGTTGCACATGACCTTGTGCGAATGAACGCCATTTTAGCGACTTACCTGAGTTTCTGTCTAATGTAGGTGACTATACCGAGTGCGTCTGTGGTGTACCACCGCGTTTGTGATGTTGATACTGTTATCATTATAATGATAAAGAAGGGAGATGGTGGCAGAACATTGCTCCCCACATGACGGACACATCACCATAAATTTTCTCTTTGTGTGTGTGTGTGTGTGTGTGTGTGTGTGTGAGAGAGAGAGAGAGAGAGAGAGAGAGCGGTTTACGGGCCGTCAACGCGGAGGTTACCAGCGCCGTAAAGTTTGATAGCTCCATCAAACACAGTGCAGATGTTTTAGAATTTAATGAGGGACATTTGCACGTGATTTCTTCTACTTCGAGGATTCGAACAGGTAATCTCAGAGTTGAGCAAAATCGTGACTGCGTCTTACAACGGTCTCTTCTACGGAGGAGTATACCAGTCAGGTTCCTCTCGGAGTATGCCGGTAAAATAGCTCCATATTTAGCAATTATATATAACCGCTCGCTCACAGAAAGATCCGTGCCTAAAGACTGGAAAGTTGCTCACGTCACACCAATACCGAAAAAGGGAAGTAGGAGTAATCCGCTGAATTACAGGCCTATATCACTAACCTCGATTAGAAGTAGGCTTTGGGAACATATACTGTATTCTAACATTATGAAGTACCTCGAATAAAACGATTTATTGACATAGTCAGCACGGATACAGGAAATATCGTTCTTGTGAAACACAACTAGCTCTTTATACTCATGAAGTAATAAGTGCTATCGACAGGGGATGACAAATTGATTCCATATTTTTAGATTCCCAGAAGGCTTGCGACGCCGTTCCTCACAAGCTTCTAACCAAACTGCGCGCCTACGGAGTATCGCCTCAGTTGTGCGACTGGATTCGTGATTTCCTGTCAGAAACGTCACAGTGCCTAGACGGAAAGTCATAGAATAAAACAGAAGTAATATCTGGCGTTTCCCAAGGAAGTGTTATAGGCTCTCTATTGTTCCTGATCTATATTAACGACATAGGAGACAATCTGAGTAGCCGCTTTACATTGTTTGCAGATGATGCTGTCATTTGCCGTCTTGTAAAGTCATCAGATGATCAAACCGACTAGAAAAATGATTTAGACAATATATCTCTATGGTGCGAAAAGTGGCAATTGACCCTGAATAAGGAAAAGTGTGAAGTTATTCACATGAGTACTAAAAGAAATCAGCTAAATGTCGATTACGCGAGAAGTCACTCAAATCTGAATGCTGTAAATTCAGATAATTACTGAGGGATTACAATTACAAATAACCTACATTGGAACAATCAGATAGATAATATTGTAGGTAGAGTAAGCCAAAGACCGATTCATTGGCAGAACACTTAGAAGGTGCAACAGGTGTACTAAAGAGAGCCGGCCGAAGTGGCCATGCGGTTAAAGGCGCTGCAGTCTGGAACCGCAAGACCGCTACGGTCGCAGGTTCGAATCCTGCCTCGGGCATGGATGTTTGTGATGTCCTTAGGTTAGTTAGGTTTAACTAGTTCTAAGTTCTAGGGGACTAATGACCTCAGCAGTTGAGTCCCATAGTGCTCAGGGCCATTTGAACCATTTTTTGTACTAAAGAGACTGTTTACAACACGCTTGTCCGCCCTATTCTGGAGTATTGCTGTGCGATGTGGGATCCGCATCGGGTTGGACTGACGGATGACATTGAAAAAGTACAAAGAAGGGCAGCTAGTTTCCTATTATCGCGAAATAGGGGAGTTAGTGTCACAGACATGATACGTGAATTGGAGTGGCAATCATTAAAACAAAGGCGTTTTTCGTTGCGTCGGGATCTTATGAAATTTCAATCACCAGTTTTCTCCTCCTCCACTAACATAGGGGGAAATGATCATCACGATAAAATAAGAGAAATCAGGACTCGAACAGAAAAATGTAAGTGCTCGTTTTTCCCGCGTGCCGTTCGAGAGTGGAACGGTATAGAGACAGCTTGAAGGTGGTTCTTTGAACCCTCTGCCAGGCACTTTATTGTGAATAGCAGAGTAATCACGTAGATATAGATGTAGAGGCTGCTGCACTGCGCAGGATACTTGCCTAACGACAAAATATTTGTAAGATGTGAGGCATAGGAGATTCAGCACAATCAGACAGGACAGCCGCTAGTTGGAGCGGTGCTTTCACACCACGACCTCTTTCAACACAATAGGGGCAGAGGGTTATAACGTAACGGTTGCCTACCGTGAACTGAACAGCCACTGACGTTAACTAAACAACGTCAGTCCCGTTCTCGCATTTGCCACTTATCACGGTTTGTATGAAGTAATGCTGCTGGCCTGTCCTTACTCTCAATAGGGGCTCTCTGTCCCTCACTCTCAGCCGAATGGGACACGTGACTGAAAAATATCAAAGAGCCCGCTCCACTCCTTGGAGTAGGGGATTTTTCGTTCACTACCCTTACAACCACAAAACACACTTTCTTGTTGCTTTCAT
Source organism: Schistocerca nitens (assembly GCF_023898315.1). NCBI lineage: Eukaryota > Metazoa > Arthropoda > Insecta > Orthoptera > Acrididae > Schistocerca > Schistocerca nitens. The sequence goes on from NC_064615.1 coordinate 482,407,200, forward strand.
TCGCATCTTATTGCGTTTACCCTGCACGACAAAGTGTAAAAGATCAAGTCTGTACTAATTTCAAAACATATATATTCCGAAATAAGTAGCACATTAACCGAGCAGCACACCCTAAAATCGTGCAGCACGTTAGTTCTACAGTCCCTGCACGATTTCAAAATATACCTCGTACCTTCACACAGGACGCACGCCGGGTCCTTCTGACTGGAGAGGTCGTGACACAGTGCATTAACAGCGGCGCTGCGTCAGACGGGGGAGTCAGTGATACAGGTCAGATTCGCAACCTGATACATCTCAGGATTAACGTTTTTGTATTGCTTATTCGATTATACTTTCAGGAAGAGATATCTTTAACGTTAACATTGTAACCCAAATAAAATAACTTCGTGACTAAGAGATTGTAGTGTTGTCGGCTTGCAGCCAACTCCGCCTGACAAGTTTCCACGCTTAACTGCAGGACAGGCAGCACGGCGGGCGCATGGAGTCAAAGAATCGGAGAAGATGGCAGCTTCCCCCAACCACTCGACTCGTGTCAAAGTTACTTCGATTGCCGTACACTTCTGTCAAGCCGAACTTTTGGTGTGTTGGTAGATCATGATTATCAGCCAATTGGATCGTTTAGCTATGTGACATGTTGGCGTGCAATATAGGATCCCTGCAGGTTCTTCCATTGCTGCCGATCTTGACCTTCCCATTGCCAGTTCACTCCTCCAGTCTTCCTCAAGTCTCTGTCCCACCTGTTCGGTGGTCTTCCCTTCGGTCTGTTTTGGTAAACTGAGCTCCAATCTAGCAATTGTTTTGACCACCTTGCATCTTTTATCCGAGTGACATGGGTAGCCCACTGCCATTTCAAGGTATTCACTCTTTCCATTATGTCACTGACATTTGTTGCCTGTGTGATATGAACTGCTTTCCTTCTGTCTTTCTTAGTGTAGCCCAACAGTAATATTTCAATTCCTCTTTGGGCTGCTATTAGTTTTGTAACAATGAACTCATTGATGTCCATGGTGCATGTGCGAGAACGGCATACCTGAACACACAGTGGTCTTCAGCGATATTCTAGGACATATAAGATAGAGTTTAGGGAATCAGAACGTAGGACAGTTAATATGCAGACAAGATGGCTGGAACTCTACAAACTACATCGCAGACGAAGTATCTCTACATGAGACGTACAAACAGGACAGACCATGCGCTAGAATAAGACAGGCTCCACATCTGATAGATCAGCAGTACATAGTAAACGACAGAAAGAAAAATACAGACACTGAATCGGATGATTAGCTTTTCAGAGCATTCACACAAGGTTGGCGCCGGTGGCGAAATTCTACAACGTGCTGACATGAGGAAAGTTTCCAACCGATTTCTCATACACAAACAGCAGTGGACCAGCGTTGCCTAGTGAAACGTTGTTGTCAGGCCTCGGCTAAGGAGGAGAAATGCGCTCCATCACGTTTCCGACTTTGATATAGGTCGGATTGTAGCCTATCGCGATTGCGGTTTATCGTATTGCTGCTCGCGTTGGTCTAGATCCAATGACTGTTAGCAGAATATGGAATAGGTGGGTTCAGGAGGGCAATAAGGAACGCCGTGCTGGATCCCAACGGCCTCGTATCACTAGCAGTCGAGATGACAGGTATCTTATCCGCATGGCTGTAACGGATCGTGCAGCCACGTCTCGATCCCTGAGTCAACAGATGGGGACGTTTTCAAGACATATCGCACACAGTAAGTGAAGACGAGATAAACATTCAAACCCAGCAAAAGTAAGCTGAAGTTTTTCAACTCTAAATAGAATCAATCTGAAAATGTAACTCTCTATGTGGTTGGTTGTTATACCATTTCATAGAATGTAACACTATCTGAAGACGTGACATTTCTTCTTCTTTCGCTGCATCATGTGTGCATGTGTGACTGGTTCGAAGTTTTACCGAGCTCTCGCACCGGATACATCAGACTATGATATTTTAAATCAACTCCCAACCTCCACTGTTACCATAAGTTCGGAACCACATTATACCCAATTAATCAATACATTATTAGTTAAGACAGTCAAGACAACATACATAACACATTTAACTATTGTATTGTATGTACAGTAAGTTGACCGGGGGCCTAGAAAAGACGGAGAGGCTCCGTCCCCGCCGCAACCGCAGTGGTCCACACCCCCATGACGACTACCGCAGTCCACTTCACCGAACCCAGGGTTATTGTGCGGTTCAGGCCCTGGTGGACCTCCCCCCCACCCCCACCCCCACCCCCACACCCACCCCCACCCCCACACCCACACCCACCCCCACACCCACCCCCACACCCACCCCCACACCCACACCCACACCCACCCCCCCACACCCACACCCACACCCACACCCACCCCATGGAACGTCTCACACCAGACGAGTGGTGCCCCTATGTTTGCGTGGTAGAGTAATGGTTGTGCACGCGTACGTGGAGAACTTGTTTGTGCAGCAATCACCGACATAGTGTAGCTGAGACGGAATAAGGGGAACCAGCCCGCATTCGCCTTGGTAGATGGAAAACCGCCTAAAACCATCCACAGACTGGCCGGCTCACCGGACCTCGACCCAAGTCCGCCGGACGGATTCGTGCCGGGGACCAGGCGCTCATTCCCGCTCGGAAAGGCGTGCGTTACACCGCACGGCTAACAGGGCGGGCACACTTAACCATACCCGTAGAATGTACAAAGAACTGTCACATCATATCTGAGTCAAATTGCCGTCTTTTGTTTCTTCCCGTAAATACACTTTTAATTTTAATTTGAAATTTAAACAAGATTGTGTAAGTAGATTGTTTTTTATATATTTTTATTTGTTATTTTCAATCCTTTTGAAAAATTCTCAAAAATGTAGTAGTAATAAAACTGAATTTGTACGATATAACATGTAAAATCACACTTTGTACGTCCTGCTATATAATAATAGACAACAGGTCTTTGCCGGCCGAAGTGGCCGTGCGGTTAAAGGCGCTGCAGTCTGGAACCGCAAGACCGCTACGGTCGCAGGTTCGAATCCTGCCTCGGGCGTGGATGTTTGTGATGTCCTTAGGTTAGTTAGGTTTAACTAGTTCTAAGTTCTAGGGGACTAATGACCTCAGCAGTTGAGTCCCATAGTGCTCAGAGCCATTTGAACCATTTGAACAACAGGTCTTTGCTTTAGAAATAAATAAATAGCTACAAATTTCTTTGGGTAGCCCAACATTGATCTTTCTATTCCTCTTTGGGCTACTATTATTTTTGTAACAATGAACTCATTAATGTCCATGTCTCACCCATAAGTTATTACTTACTGACAATACACATTGGTCAAAAACTTTCTTCAGCTCGACCGATATCTTGAACGTCAAAACTGATAACTTTCTTTCATAAGCTTGCCAGCCTAATTTAATACGTCGAAATATTTCTGGTTTTAGGTTTCCTTTCGTATTTGGTAGTTGACCCAAAGAGACATATTCTGTGACAATTTTGCGTCTGGGTACGTCCAAAAAATATATTTCCCTGTGGTGCCATTCATTCATCATGATCTTGGTTTTATCATAGTTCATTTTTAAGTCAACTTCAGAGCAGACTAACGAAAGTTCACTAGCCAGTATCTGAGGTTCTTCTATACTAGTGTCAGACAGTACAGTAACATAAGCGAACCACAGATTACTTAAGCTCTTTCCCAGAATTTGGATTCCCTTTGTTTTCCAATGTAATTTATGCGCTGGTTTCTCTAGAACTGTAGAAAATAGTTTTGGAGATTTAGATTCATCTTGTTTTACAGTATATTCGACAGTAATTTCATTGGTTTCTTCAACTACAATCACAAACGCTGTGGAGGATTTTGTCTATGTTGTATAAGAATTTAATATACGCCTGGTCTATGCCTTGCTCTGTTAGAGCCTCATACACCACCGGTTGACTAATTGAATCGAATGCCTTTTCAAAACATATGAAGACAAGGCAAAGAGGTAGATGATACTCATTTGTTCTACTAATTGTTTCGCACAGTGTGAGGATGTGATCGATTGTACCAAAGAATGCGCAGAACTCAGTTGCCCAGTGTGTCGGGACAGGTCAAGTGTAGAGTTCAAGCTGATAGAATTCTAGTAAAAAGTTTGTACAGTTTGGACAGGAGCCTGACAGTGCGATAGTTACTTATATCTTTGGTACTACATTCCTTATATTTTAGGATTATTTCGGTTCTGTTCCTATCTCTTTGTAATTTTCCACTGTGCAAACAACTTGAAAATATTTTAGGTAAATGCTTTATACATTGTTCGTAGATGTGGTTGCGTAGATCGCTTCGATACCGATCTCAAGAACAGTGATGGGTAAATGTCTTTACGCTGCTTATGTTTCCCATTATTTCTCTCAAACGCTTCCGTCCGAATTCTGGGATGCTGTTTTGTGGGAGGTCGTTGTCAGTTCGTTTGCCCCATCTTTTCACAACTGAGCTACTGCTGGTCGCCAGTGAAGAGATGCTCAGCCCTCAGTGGTGGCTGGCAGGTAGGCGGGCGGTACTTGGCGCGGCTGGCCAGATGAGTCAGTCGCGGACTCGCTGGCGGCGTGGCGACTGTTGGTCGGGCGCAGCTGTGCCTCGGCCGTGCATTGATCGCGCAGTGCAGTGGCAGCGGCAGCGGCAGTGCCGTGCACCAGGTGCGCCCACCGCCGCCGCCCCCGCCGCCCCCGCCGCCCCCGCACGCGCGCCGCCGTTGTCGCGCCTATTGTGCGCGCAGACACTCCACGGGCGCCCTTTCCTCTCCCGCCGCGGCGCGCCTGTCAAAACATGGGCTTTTGTCGTTGTCACTCTCCCACGCTCGCTTTGTTACTTGCCGTGGACGTATTGTTTGTTTACTCCCTGCCGCGGGCTTCTGGTGTCTCATTCAAATCTCCTCAAGACGGCATTTCCCAAACAGACAGTCCTAAGCGACAGAGACTCTACTTCTGCGACAGTGCAGTACAAAACCGCCGTGCTGCCACACGACTGTGGTATTGCCTTGCAGTTACGTTGACATCTTTGCAACTGTCATCCCCTAGATAAAAATTTTGGGTTTCTCAGCGGTTCTAAGAAATTCTAGACAAACAGGCCACCCGTTTCGAAATTTTGGCAATTGATACTCAAAAGAAAAGAAAAACAAAAAAAGTACATCACGAATGAATGTCATGCATATGTACAGACAAACAAAGGATTACATTCTCAGAAAAACTGTATGATTTACTCAAGAGAAAGAGCTTCACAAGTAGAGCAGGTCAATAACGCGTTGGTCCACCTCTGGCCCTTAGCTAACAGTTGTTTAGCTAGGCATTGATTGACTGAGTTTTTGAACGTCATTCTGAACGATGCCGTGCCAGTTCTGTCCAATTGGCGCGTTAGATCGTTCAAATCCCAATTTCTTTGGACAATACTGCCATTAACGCCCCAAACGTTCTTAATTGGGGAGAGGTCCAGGGAACTTCCTGCCAAATGTAAGGTTTAGCAAGCACGAAGACACGCATTCGAAACTTTAGCCGTGTGCGAGCGTGCATTATCTTGCTGAAATGTAAGCCTAGGATGGCTTGCCATGAAGGACAACAATACGGGACGTATAATATCGTCGACGTAACGCTGTGCTGTAAGGGTGCCGTAGATGCCAACCAAACACACCCTGCTAGGAACAGATGTGACGGTCCAGACCATCACTGCTGTTTGCGGGGCCATATGGCGAGCGACAGCCCAGGGCGTCTTCAAACACGTCTTCGCTGGTAATCGGGACACATTTCCAAGCTGGACTCGTCACTAAAGAAAATTCTACTCCAGTCAACATGAATCCAGGCCAAAGGCGTGTCTGCAGACGCCCCGGACAGCCGTGGGATACGAACCTGAGTGTCGCCAGCCATACCGGCCGAGAAAAAAGAGTGATGCTGTGAGTGGCATTTCTTTCCATGGCAGGACTCCTTTTATTGTCATCCTCAGCACCCTTGCAGCACAGCGGTACGCCTCGTTTTGTTGCCCTTCATGGCAAGCCATCCTGGGCTTACATTTCAGCAAGATAATGCACGCCTGCATACGGCGAGAGTGCCCGTGGCGCGTCTTCGTCCTTTCCAGACACTAGCTTGGCCAGCACGGACCCCGGATCTCTCCCCTACTGAGAACGTTTGGGAGCATTATGGTCAGGGCCCTCCAGCCACCACGAGATTTTGATGATCTAACTCGCCAATTGGAATTTGGCACAATATCACTTAAGAGGACATTAAACAAGTCTATCAATCAATGTCATGTCGAGTGACTGCTTCTGTAAGGGCCAGAGGGGGGCCAACATGTAAATGGTTCACATGGCTCCAAGCACTATGGAACTTAACATATGGGGTCATCAGTCCCCTAGAACATAGAACTACACTACTGGCCATTAAAATTCCTACACCACGAAGATGACGTGCTACTGACGCGAAACTTAACCGACAGGAAGAAGATGCTGTGACATGCAAATGATTAGCTTTTCAGAGCATTCACACAAGGTTGGCGCCGGTGGCGACACTTACAACGTGCTGACATGAGGAAAGTTTCCAACCGATTTCTCATACACAAACAGCAGTGGACCAGCGTTGCCTAGTGAAACGTTGTTGTCAGGCCTCGGCTAAGGAGGAGAAATGCGCTCCATCACGTTTCCGACTTTGATAAAGGTCGGATTGTAGCCTATCGCGATTGCGGTTTATCGTATTGCTGCTCGCGTTGGTCTAGATCCAATGACTGTTAGCAGAATATGGAATAGGTGGGTTCAGGAGGGCAATAAGGAACGCCGTGCTGGATCCCAACGGCCTCGTATCACTAGCAGTCGAGATGACAGGTATCTTATCCGCATGGCTGTAACGGATCGTGCAGCCACGTCTCGATCCCTGAGTCAACAGATGGGGACGTTTGCAAGACAACAACCATCTGCACGAACAGTTCGACGACGTTTGCAACGGCATGGACCATCAGCTCGGAGACCATGGCTGCGGTTACCCTTTACGCTGCACCACAGACAGGAGCGCCTGCGATGGTGTACTCGACGACGAACCTGGGTGCACGAATGGAAAAACGTCATTTTTTCGGATGAATCCAGGTTCTGTTTACAGCATAATGACGGTCGCATCCGTGTTTGGCGACATCGCGGTGACGCACATTGGAAGCGTGTATTCGTCATCGCCGTATTGGCGTATCACCCGGCGTGATGGTATGGGGTGCCATTGGTTACTGGTCTCGGTCACCTCTTGTTCACTTTGAACTGTGCACGTTACATTTCAGATGTGTTACGACCCGTGGCTCTACCCTTCATTCGATCCCTGAGAAACCCTACATTTCAGCAGGATAATGCACGACCGCATGTTGCAGGTCCTGTACGGGTCTTTCTGGATACAGAAAATGTTCGACTGCTGCCCTGGCCAGCACATTCTCCAGATCACTCACCAATTGAAAACGTCTGGTCAACGGTGTCCGAGCAACTGGCTCGTCGCAATATGCGAGTCACTGCTCTTGATGAACTGCGGTATCGTGTTGAAGCTGTACCTGTACACGCCATCCAAGCTCTGTTTGACTCAATGCCCAGCGTATCAATGCCGTTATTACGGCCAGAGGTGGTTGTTCTGGGTACTGATTTCTCAGGATCTATGCACCCAAATTGCGTGAAAATGTAATCACATGTCAGTTCTAGTATAATATAATCGTCCAATGAATGCCCGTTTATCATCTGCATTTCTTCTTGGTGTAGCAATTTTAATGGCCAGTAGTGTCCTTAAACCTAACTAACCCAAGGACATCACATACATCCATGCCCGAGGGAGGATTCGAACCTGCGACCGTAGCAGCAGGGCGGATCCAGACTGAAGCGCCTAGAACCGCTCGGCTACAATGGCCGGCGGGCCAGCATTTTTTCTGAAATTCTAATCTTATGTTTGTCTGCACATGTACATCGCACCTACCGATTTCCGTCCTATTGGAATAATTTCATCGTGGTGTGTCGTGCTGATTTTTTTTTTTTTTAGTTCATTTGAAAATCACGGATACGGATAGTACAATGACTATTGAAAGTACGAATAGCACGACGCTCTCAAACACTACGAAGGAGTTCGTCTCAACATCTCAAAGTGTGTCCCGTTTCTTCACTCCACGACTGGGAGGTTTGGCGTTTACCACACGGTGTTCGTGCACAAGGAGCTCACTACAAGCTTTGCTTCTCGTACCTCTCCTTTCCTTGCCGGCCGTATTTCTTCAGACATGAATAGAAGGGGGACACAGTGGTGGTCTTGTAACGATTTTTTTGTTATATTTTTCAGCTTCTCCACACACATGCGAGTATTCGTATGATTGCCCTTCCTGACCTTTCCAGTTGACGAGTTTCTGTGTAATATTCAGATCATCTGAGACTCGTTAAGAAGTCGTAGCAGGTGAAAAAAAAAATTGTTCAAGTGGCTCTGAGCACTATGGGACTTAACTTCTGAGGTCATCAGTCCCCTAGAACTTAGAACTACATAAACCTAACTAACCTATGGACATCACACACATCCATGCCCGAGGCAGGATTCGAACCTGCGACCGTAGCGGTCTCGCGGTTCCAGACTGTAGCGACTAGAACCGCTCGGCCACCCCGTAGCCGGTGAAGAAGCTGTCTATGTGACCGTATGCTGAAATATACAATAAAATAAAATTACTGTGACCGAGTGCCTTAAACGTAGTCGGAAACGACACATTAGTTCTTTTGTAGTATAGCACTAACAAATTACTGGAAAATAGTGAAACATGATTGGTACAGATCACTTTAAGATCCTGTATCAGTTTAGTTACTTTTATTTCACAAATAAATCAGGTAGTACAAACTATTGGATGGTGACCGAAAAGTTTGAAGACGTAAGTTTCGCTTTTTTGGTAATAGCATGGGGCGTTACTTTCATATTTGAGAATCGGTACTCTGAGCAACTCGCGTTCGTCTGGCTGTTTGTGCATCTTGGATGCGGAGTTCATTGGCTTATTTCTCATGTTAATTTCGAAGTGCGTCTTGCACAAACGGAGGACTGTGGTTTTGTTCTTTTTAGGCTTCCTAACGATGTCAATGAAAGTCCATCATAATTAACTTCAGCTTTTGATGCTAGTTTTCTGTATTTTTGTTTGTCAAGAGTCAGATTGCAATAATATTCCTTGTTGGTTTTGAATTTAAATAAGTTTTTGGTAATTGTGATATCTACATCCATTTATGAAGCCTACTTCGTACAATCTAATGAATTCTTCTTTCACTCGATTCCGTCATTAGCTTTGTGAAATGAGGTATTGCCATCGTAAAATGATTATGGCGAGATTCAAACTTAATGCCAAAGTTCTATGACTGACTGGAATGAATATTGTGAGAAAAATTGAAATCCATGAATAAACGCCAAATTAAAGAGATTCGTGACATGACACTGTTTTGTGACAGTTTCTACATGTGGATTCGGTCCCGCCTACGATTGAAGTGTAGACATGTTTGGATAAACAGAACGGCACTCAGTTTGAGATGACAGCAGTAAACATATGGTAATATTTTCTATCACAGAATGTAGATTGGACGTCATCACATGTAAAATGTATTGAAAGTACTTGTCCTTCAGTGCTTTTAGACCGTAGTGTTGCACAACTTACGGTGCGTTATCCTGAAATGCAAATTTAATTGACCAGTTAGTGTGTGTGTGTGTGTGTGTGTGTGTGTGTGTGTGTTGGGGTTTATGGGCGCTCAACATCGAGGTCATCAGCGCCCTTTGACCAGTTAGAACGTGCACATGGCGGTGCGTTATCCTGAAATGCAAATTTAATTGACCAGTTAGAACGTGCACATGGACGAGTACATTTGTTCTTTAGCTGCACTGGCAGATCGGAAAGGGCGACAACGCCAGAAGGCGACAGGAAGTGGCCAGGCCATCTTTCTTATCGAAGCCATAAAGACTTCGCACTAGGCCCATAAACTAGTCACTTGGAGCGTGATGTAGTGCCTGTGTTGAACGACAGAAACGTAAGAGGAAAGGAAATGAGTATGATAATGGATCGGACGGGGATATATGTGTGGAATCTCCAGTGACCTTAGAAAATTATAATAGCACTTTTTTTGCAACTGAGAATGTTGGAAAGTTTCTTAGCTATCTTATTAAAAAGCATACTGTCTAAAATACAGCATGTCGATACTCATCTAATAGGAGTTGCACCAGCAAAAGCAAAACTTGGGCCACCGTATGCAATATGAAACATGATCGTCATGACATGACTTCTATGAATGTAGCTGCAACAAGGCACAGTTAACAGGTGAGTGAGAGAGAGAGAGAGAGAGAGAGAGAGAGAGAGAGAGAAGTAATGATGAACTTGTCAGGAACTATGTTAACAGGTGCTGCGCTATCGTGAGTAACCTAGAGCAGTCAGAGTGTGAACTACTCTAGAGTCTGCGTACATATTGCTAACTGGGGCCACAATATCTTTACGGTTAACTGCTTGGCTAAATACATAATTTAGCTGCACTCGTTCAGTTACTAAATCGTTAGCCATTGGACCATATCACTGGCCTAAAATGAAACAGCCCTAAGGCGGAGGAATGCAAGAGCCCTGTTACTGACTAACCACTACTCTCAGGAGGACGTCTCGCTCTGCAAACGCATGGGGCATCAGAACCAGGGTGACTGCGTAAACCAGTGAGTTGAACTGTGGACCGGTATTTGTCACCCCCACGAGGGTATACATTAGTCATGCTCGTAGTTGCACAGTCACGAGAGAGCCAGCGCGTGAGGCGAGAGCTACGGGTACTGAAACTGAAACGCTTTAGGGCAGGCGTGGGCAACCTTTAATGAACCGTGGGCGTGATTCGCATACTTAAGTTCGCGGGCAGCCTTGTCACGTGACGGGACAGCAGCGCTCTTACCGCATGATATCAAATCTATAGCATTCGTGATAAAGTTTATGGGGTAACGTATCAATGTGAATGGGATCTGTTTCCCAACACGTCACACCAGCAAATTAAGCCTCAGAACACGCGTTTTTGAGAGTACATTCATTTTATGTTCATCCCATCTTCAGATGACTAAATTTATTTACCCGTAGTGAACATTGCTTCTTTACTTAGGACGTTTTACAACAGCTGTCTTAAAAACCTCCGCTGCAAAATTCTGCAGGGCCTCGCTCCCCTTTCCACGAATTTCTTCCACGGGCCAGACTGAAACCAGCCGCGGGACGGATTCGGCCGGCGGGCCCACGATTCCCGCCTGCGGCTTAGGAGATAGGTCATGCTGGAATTAATGACGCGTTAAGAAACTGATTAGTTTAGCGAAATACTAAACTTAGTCATACTAATTCCTGATGTACATAATCTGTGACTGAGTATCATACTCCCAACATGAATCAAGCCATGTGGAAGCATACACAAAATGAAAAACAATCTCCCTATTAAAAAAGGGCGTAAGGGAAACTGCCAGACGGGATAATGCAAATTCTTGAATTAGCTGTACAGTATAAGAAGCGATATGGACTCAGTGGCTAATACTCAAGGACGTTTGGTGCGCCGTGGTGAGAGGAGCGTTCCAGTAAACAAGTGTCCGCAGACGAATCGTTAACGAGATAGTTACGGATGTGTGGATAGAAGCCGCCACTGATCTCAGTATTAAATATTGTCTTAGTATAAATGTATTTAAAGTGTAAACTTTACGATTAAGTTCCCTTGTAATTGGGCTCAGATTTCACCCAAACGTTGCGCAACTTTGGGGGAAAATTAGATATTTTTCTGTTTTTCTATCGATGGAAAGCGAAAGAATTCGAAAATTATAGAATAAAAAAGTTCCATTATTATCCTAAACAAATTACAGAAATTTATTTTCTACTCAGCTTGATAGGTAGTACACTTCTATCGCAGCTAGAACAACACAATAGGTCTAGTTATTTCTGCTTCCACGAAAAGCTTTTAAAGATTTCAGGACTTGCATTAAATGGAAATGAACTGTTTCTTTTTTCAGTATTTATCGCTGGAATAAGATTCAGAATTTTGTAGCCGGTATATTAGACCGCCAGCCAGTTGCAATAAATGGTGGTTTTCATATAACCTTTACCGTGGTTTCGAAGGATTTAAACCCGTCTTCCTCAAAAGGACAACAAACTTCACATTAGCAATCAGTCAGCAAAGCTATCTCCACATGACATGTGTCGGCAACGGTCTGTATGTCCATAATAAAAGCTAAGGCCCCTAGAAGCAAGGGCTTAGCTTTTACATACAGACCGTTGCCGACACATGTCATGTGGAGATAGCTTTACTGATTGAGTGCTAATGTGAAGTTTGTTGTCCTTCTGAAAAATACGGTCTTAAATTCGTCGAAACCATGGTAAAGGGTATTTGAAAACCGCCATTTATTGCAAGTGCCTGGCGCTCTATTACACCATAACCGTTGCTGTAGTGCAGACATGTTCAAAATATCAGAAATGTATTCCTCTTACAGAGAAATGTCTATGTAGGAAAAACATCAAATTTCCGCGATCACAAGGTTCAGATTTATTTTTGACGGTCTTAAAGAGCCTACGGAAAGGCAGCATACGTCTGAGGGAGGACGTGCAGGGGGGGGGGGGGGGGGGGAAGGACGGCAAATGATACATCCGTTGTGTAAAACAATTTTCTCTTTTCTCGAACAGGAGTGCCGATACTGATCATGCGCTCACCAGCACCACAAAACGAAGGAAATACTTTCAACACCATTTTCTAACAAAAGAAAATGATGGCTCGAAATTTTATACAGAGTGATCCATTATATGAAATGTCACAGACGTGGTGAGACTCTCTCACCCTCTCTCTTTACCACTCTTACGATTCAGCTGAATTCCGATGAGCCGAGTCGCAACTGCAAAACACACACACACACACACACACACACACACACACGCACAGCCGGCTGCCTCCCAGAAACTAATTTCACTTTCAATCATTTCCGCTGAACATCACTTCTTTTGATTCCGCAAACGCGCAGCACGCACTCAGGCCTGGTATCGACTGCAGCGTCGCGATGCCTGATAACGGCGCGGCGAAATGTCGCGCTCCGCTGCATTTGAGTGCTTCATAAATAACTGAGATGGCCTAAATTGGGAGACTGCGCAGCAGGTGCTTCACGGGCGAAATTGAAATGGAATATTCATGCGAAGCGTATTTGCTAAATGAGTTTGCCAACTAAGCGGGCGGACGAGAAAGAAGTGCGCTATCAATTTCCATTTATCTGCCCGGCGGTCGCGGCTGCGGCTCCGTTAATATTTAAACACAGCCGAGGTCAGTGATTTTAATTCTGCTGTTTGTGATGCAGCTGTATCATTTCATACGCTTATCTGGTTAAGCCAAACAAGTTCATCGAACCACTCCACCGCAGAAAAGTCGTTGTATAAGGGACATATTAACATTTTTGCTAGCCGACCCGGGTGTCCGAGCGGTTCTAGGCGTTACAGTCTGGAACCGCGTGACTGCTACGGTCGCAGGTTCGAATCCTGCCTCGGGCATGGATGTGTGTGATGTCCTTAGGTTAGTTAGGTTTAAGTAGTTCCAAGTCCAAGGGGACTCACGACCTTAGAAGTTAAGTCCCATAGTGCTCAGAGCCATTTTGTACCCATAGTGTTCAGAGCCATTTGAACCATTTGGACATTTTTGTTAAATGTGATGATCCTCCTTGGGGCCTATAAGATAATCGCCATTGTTGTTGTTATGCCGTTCACAAATCTGGATATATTTCTTGTTTTGAACAGAACGTAACATTTTATTCAACTATCTTAATAAGTAAACCTTCAGGTATATCCCGGTCGCGGAAACACTTTTTCATGTTTGCCCGAAGATCACACTAAAATCCTAAGGTGGGGCTGTAATTGTGTCCGTGGTGTCACAAGTAGGAATCTTTATGAAATGAGCATAGTGTTTTGCGTATATGGCCATCATCAAATGGGAATAATCGTGCGACATTGGTATGACACTGTTGTTTACATTCTACCTTAAGATGTAAACTGTTACGGTTGAACTTTTTAAAATCCTACCCGGCGAGCTCAGAACAGAGAAGGCTAGCTCTGTTCTGGTGTGCCATTCGGAATGTCAACAAGACGTACCGCTATTGTAACGGACGTTAGAGCACCAGGCGAGCATTGACACACAACCTCCGAGCGAGGAAAGCAGAAATGCAAACGTCGCGGTTTTGTGTAACAAGATACCACGAAGTGACACTTCATAACTTCAGCGCCAGAGTACCACTACAATAGTCAAACGTCGCAGAAAGAAAGACCCGAGTTTGGCAACCCAGAATAATTACTTAATTACTGCTGTAAATCAAGGAGCACTGACGGCACCGGTAAATGAGGGCATGGGCGTTCATGTACACGGATCCACCGCGTCGTATGCACAGGCTCGGCCCCTCGAGAAACGAGGCTTTCGGAGGTCAAAGACACATTCAGTCGTGCTGCTATTCTATCTGTGTCGCTAGAACAGTCTACTGAGTTTCGGTGAAACCACGACACGGTGATCGATGATGGTCTGCCTGCTACCCGCTTCTTGGCTTCAGCAGTGCGACAAAGGCAACCTAATGCATACCACAGCTGTGGTCTGCTGTTGCTGCCTATTTGACATCGTGGGTGAGGTGAGACTGGTGTGCAACCAGCCCTACTCCACTGAGGGTCAATCACGGATGATCTGGTAGCCGTCATTTCCACACCGACCAGACGTGACATGCTCACCTGACCCCCTGGCCGACTTGTGAACGTCTGCTGCAGTCTTGGTCGATCCATGGAGGATGACCAGCACCTAGCGCTCACGACAACTAACATCCTAGTCCAATGTCGGCTGTCCTCACCTGAGTGCATGACGGGCTGTTTTCGAGAGCGCTGAGATGGGAGCCGCACCGCACCGCAGATCATGTGGGTAGGTGACGCCTCCCCGACCCCACGCCGCCACCGGCACAGTATGCGGCCGTGACACACACTGACCTGTCGCGGCGTCAAAACTTCGCGGCATTCGTTTATGCCTGTCCATCACCCTGAAGAAATTCTATAACTCTGTACACTCAACACGAAAACTAAACGTTATTGCAGATTCCCCTGTGCCACTGATGCTTCCAGGTGGACCACTCACCCACCCTAGATCTATAGGTAGCAACAAAAGTTTGGTATTGGTTCAAATGGCTCTGAGCACTATGGGACTTAACATCTGAGGTCATCAGTCCCCTAGACTTAGAACTACTTGAACCTAACTAACATAAGGACATCACACACATCCATGCCCAAGGCAGGATTCGTACCTGCGACCGTAGCAGCCGTGTGGTTCCGGACTGAAGAGCCTAGAACCGCTCGACCACAGCGGCCGGCAGTTTGATATCCCACGTACTTCCTCCGTTTTCACACGTTTACTTATTAGTAACAGTGATGGTGCTGAATTGTTGCTGTTGCAGTTCAAAATTCGTCAAAGGTGTACCAATTATTACGGCAGAGGCGTCATTACAAATATCTTACTAATAAGAGGCGCTTTATGTGTTTATTAATATCGAGAGACAGCGTATAAAATCGTAAGGTTATTTTATGTGACTACATAAAATTTGGAATATGAGAGGGTACTACCAGTCAAGCTGTTGAATGTGTAGACGTTTCGAACAGTTTTCATCTGCAGGTAAGATTTATATATGACAATATGAGTCGTCAGCTCCAGATTGTACAAATCCCCAAACCACTGTGTGTGTTTTTTTTTTTTTTTTTTTTTAAGTAATCACTCAGTCAAACTATAATTGTAATATTACAGTTTCTGAAGAATGAGTATGTGCTGTTTATGTTTTAATTACAGTAAGGATGAAGTTACACTGAACACACAAAACTATACAAATAGTAAAAACAGAAGAATTTCGTCCCTAAAAATATTTCAAAGTGTGATAAATCGCTAGTTTGCCGCATGACGTAACTCCAGATTCCATGCTTTTCTGCGACACTTCCATTTTGACGCACTACGTGTTTTATCCTGTGATGATGATGATTGGGTTTTGAGACAGAAAGCAGAGAATGAAAGACACAATAGTGAGGTATAAATCGTTTCATTATCTTCAGCGGGATTGCAAGAACGCGAATGCAGGCAGATCCAATGTAATATCCAGAAATATCCAAGTCCGTATACACGGTAATCGCTGAGAGAGAGGTTGAGCATTCGCAGGCCTAGAATACGAGATTGAAGCGGGATGATGACAGTTTGCAGCTACCTCTTTGATAGCGGCGCTGCCTGCGCCGGGCGAGAAGGGTGTGACCGTGTAGCGGCCGTCGGTTGGTGTCCGCGGTTGTTGTGTGGCTGCCCTGACCCTGGCGGCGGGACTCGGACCGTCTGGTGCCAACCTATGAACAACGAAGTGACTTGCCCGGCGTGATGTCTGTGGAGAAAGACGCCACACTAGGAATCCATTTCACAACCCCACCACAGCATCTATATAAGTAAAATTTGAATTTTCGTTTGTTCAAAATCTTAAATCTCCAAAAGGTCTCCACAGATTCCTATGAAGTTTTTATACGAAGTTGCATTCGGATATTCACGTGTTGTTATATACCTTTTTTTACATGTATGTAATATGTAAATAAATATGTAATATATAAAGGGGCAACATTATTACCAAAAATCTCGAAAAGTCCTTGACAGGTTTACTTCAAATATCTGCACAGTAATCTAATGACCCTTCGAACCCGACATACACTACAAATTTTTGTTCTATATAATGTATAAAAATATGTGTAATATAGAAAGGGGAAACATTGTTACCACGAATCTCAAAAAGTACTCCACTGATTTACTTCAGATTTTTACACATGAGTATAATAAACGTTGGGACAAATATAGACTATAAATTTTATACGTGTAGTTTAAACGTTGTAAGGAAACAGTCAAGTTGTACTTATGGCCCATCGGTTTGTAATGAGAATACTACTACCTAATCTCAACTTGCAGTGACAATGAACAAGACTAAAGGTTAGAAAAAGGGGAGCTGAACAGAGGGGTGGGAGTATATGGACAGAGAGAGGGGCAGGAGAAGATGAAGAGAGGGTGAAGGAGGAGATGGATAGAGAAAGGGGGAAGAGGTGATAGACAGAGAGGGAGGGAGAGAGAGGGCATGAGGAGATGGAAAGAGAGATTGGAAGAAGCAGAAGATGGAGAGAGAAAGGGGGATGAAGTGGGGGGGGGGGCAGAGAGGGCAGAAGAAGATGGAGAGAGGGGGAGTAAAAGATGGACAGACGAGGGCGGGAGGAGGAAATGGGCAGAGAAAGAGGGGGAGTTGGAGATGGACAGAGGCAAGGAGGACAAGGAGATTATATTCAGTTCCTATTCTTATCAGAAATATGAGCTTCTTGTTTTCTTTCTTTTCCCTTTATTAGATTAGATTAGAGATTAGATGACATGACACTTAATATTTTTAATTTTTTTCGTGGGGCGTGGGGAAATCACCCACTTACTATATCCAAAAATTCACCTAATGAGTAGAAGGAGTTGCCATTCAGAAATTCTTTTAATTTCCTTTTAAATGCTATGTGCCTATCTGTCAGACTTTTTTAAGCTATTCGCTACGGTCGCAGGTTCGAATCCTGCCTCGGGCATGGATGTGTGTGATGTCCTTAAGTTAGTTAGGTTTAAGTAGTTCTAAGTTCTAGGGGACTGATGACCTCAGAAGTTAAGTCCCATAGCGCTCAGAGCCATTTTTTTATGCTGTTAGGTAAGTGACCAAAGACTTTTGTCGCAGCATAATTTACCCCTTCTGAGCCAAAGTTAGATTTAACCTTGAGTAATGAAGATCATCCTTTCTCCTAGTGTTGTAGCCATGTACACTGCTATTACTTTTGAATTCGTTCGGATTGTTAACAACAAATTTCATAAGTGAATATATATATTGTGAGGCTACAGTGAAGATCCCTAGCTCTTTAAATAAGTGTCTGCAGGATGATCTTGGATGAGCTCCAGTAATTAATCTGTTTACACGCTTTTGTGAAATGAACACTCCTTTACTCAATGACGAGTTACCCCAGAATATGATGCCATAAGAAAGCAGAGAATGAAAATAGGCGTGGTAAGGTAATTTACTGACATGTATATCGCCAAAATTTGCAGTGACCCTAATAGCATGAGTAGCTGAACTCAAACGTTTCAGCAGATCTTTAGTGTGTTTTTTCCAGTTCAACCCCTCATCAATGCATACACCTAGAAATTTTGAATATTCTGCCTTAGCTATCGATTTATGATCGAAGTCTATATTTATTGATGGTGTCATTCCATTTACTGTGTGGAACTGTATATACTGTGTTTTGTCAAAGTTTAATGAGAGCCCATTTGCAGAGAACCACTTAATGATTTTCTGGAAAACATCGTTTACAATTTCATCAGTTAATCCTTGTCTGTTGGGTGTGATAGCTATACTTGTACCATCGGCAAAAAGTACCAGCTTTGCATCTTCGTGATTATCGAATGGCAAGTCATTAATATATATTAAGGACAGCAGAGGACCCAAGACCGAACCTGGCGTCACACCATTCTTGATTGTTCCCCAGTCTGAGAAATCACCAGTTTTTTGGATGTTATGTGAACTGCTTTATACAGAGCGAGCCACATCAACACGGGGCAGGGGTCAGCTAGTAATTTATAAAAAGGCGCAACAATACGATAAAGCGCGGTGCAATGCCTACAAATGGTGGTGGACCCTCTTTCTTTTCCAGTAACATAGTGACATTCCAGTAAAATAGCGACATTTTATCTATGACACTTGCAGCAAACAAGCGAAATGCCTTCCATTAATCTCTCATAAGCTTTACGCCAAGTCCATTCCAGATGTGGAGTGCAAATTATTAAAACGTCTACGAAACTCACATACAAAACGCATGATACTTTTGAGCGGGACTATCTGTGTTCCATGAAAGATCTGTAAGGTACTTACTGGCAAACCTTACGTCTCACCATAGTCACGTGACTGTTGGAGTCGTAGTATGATGGTGACAAAAATTCTTTTCTACGCATCTGAATGCTCTCTGCATGGATGTCCCTACTCTGTTTGCCGTGAGCTGTTACTGATGAACTGTGTTTTGTGATGAGTGCTTCTATGGTGAAGCATAGAGTTGCATTGGTGCTGTGGACGATTGTGGAAACGAACTTAAAGGAAGTGAGAGAAGTAAATGCAACGGATTTCTTATACGACCGCAGGAAAGCGCTTGCCGAACTTAACGCCCACATCCGACGGACGGTTTGTCATCAAAAATACTTTACCTACTTACTCCAAGAGACACTGCGCAGCGTTCAATGAAAGCATACCGAAGAAGACCGGTTCTCCTTCCCTTGCCGCCGCTTCAGTGGTGAAAGAAAATATCTTTAACCACTTGGGTCCTAACTGTTTACCCGTTGGCAGAACAGCGTGCCTTAGCAATTTAAGGGACCGAGGTGGTTATTTTCATACTGGGGCCACCTTAGGAAAGGCGTCTTCTTTTGTAACAAAGTGTTGTATTTGTGAGGAAGAATTGAAGAAGACGACTTTTTTCTATTCGTATTAGCGACAAATTTCTTATTACATATTGGATTTCGTTTTTTGCTGTATCGTAGAAAACTGAGTCCTTGAAAAGCACATTTAAAGAATTGGAAGCTCAAACCGTCATGTTTTTTCCGCAATAACAATTTAATAAGAGTAATAAAAGTAAACTAAACGTGTTTATGTTATCAATCTACACTATTTCTTAAATTTGATAATAACCGATATAGTTAAATGAAAGCCCGCATCTCGTGGTCGTGCGGTAGCGTTCTCGCTTCCCACGCCCGGGTTCCCGGGTTCGATTCCCGGCGGGGTCAGGGATTTTCTCTGCCTCGTGATGGCTGGGTGTTGTGTGCTGTCCTTAGGTTAGTTAGGTTTAAGTAGTTCTAAGTTCTAGGGGACTTATGACCACAGCAGTTGAGTCCCATAGTGCTCAGAGCCATTTTTTTTTTTTGATGTTAAATGAAAATATGAATACCATTAAAACCTACATATTTTTTCTTACACGAAATTCATAATCACTTCTTTAGAAACCAAAACAGAAGGCGCTGATTGAAAGAGGAGATGACCCATACTCGTCAAAGTCTTCAAAAATTCCAGCCGTTCATTGTCAGATTTGGAATACGGAAACAAGCATCTGATAGAGAATCACACTCACGTGAATGGGAACCGTAAACATTGATTCTATACCGATGTGCAGGAAACGAGGGGTGGTTAAAGACGAGTCGATTGACGTCGGAATTCGTAGATTAGTTCAAAAATGGTTCAAATGGCTCTGAGCACTATGGGACTCAACTGCTGAGGTCATTAGTCCCCTAGAACTTAGAACTAGTTAAACCTAACTAACCTAAGGACATCACAAACAGCCATGCCCGAGGCAGGATTCGAACCTGCGACCGTAGCGGTCTTGCGGCTCCAGACTGCAGCGCCTTTAACCGCACGGCCACTTCGGCCGGCTTCGTAGATTTGTGCTACTTCGTCCTCGTCAACCAGGGCCTTATATGAATTTGAGGTTGTAATGGCGCATAGTATCTACTTTTCGTTTGGTGGGACACGCGGAATTCTATATGATGGTAACCATACAACTGACATTTGCACTGCGATAATCAGGCAACAGCTGATCACAAACATTTGTTACAACTTCTCCTTGACCTTTAAGTAAACTGGCGTCACGTACCACTGCCACAAAAAGTATTTCCCACACAACAAAAAACGTTAAGTAATGCACTTCGAAAAGCAAGTGGACATGTGTGAAAGACTGATGACGAGACTGTTTGCTGGCATTAGCCTATCAGTCCCAGTATCGCTGTTGTAGTTACATAATGACGACTACGAATCTTAGCCTCGCCATCTGACAGTTAAGTTTGTGATAATGTTTACAACACACATAATTAGGTGTCGCGTAACTTACGTAGCTCTCTCGAGTGTACGGGACGAACGTCATGGGCTATTCATTCTGGCAGTTTCCTAAAGCTGTAAAAAATTGATGACGAAAAAAGGAAGCTGAGGGCGGCCGTCGCTCATCACTGATGGCATAGTGGACCGTATGCAGTAGCCCATTTCCCGCAGATACAGCGAACCTGGATATTTCTACTGACCGTTCAAACTATCTACATCTACGTGATTACTCTGCTATTCACAATAAAATGCCTGGCAGAGGGTTCAATGAACCACCTTCAAGCTGTCTCTCTACCATTCCACTCTCGAACGGCACGCGGGAAAAACGAACACTTGAATTTTACTGTGCGAGCCCTGATTTCTCTTATTTTATCGTGATCATTTCTCCCTGAGTAGGTGGGTGCCAACAGAATGTTTTCGCAATCGGAGGAGAAAACTGGTGATTGAAATTTCATGTGAAGATACCGTCGCAACGAAAAACGCCTTTGTTTTAATGATTGCCACTCCAATTCACGTATCATGTCTGTGACACTATCTCCCCTATTTCTCGATAATACAAAACGAGCTGCCCTTCTTTGTACTTTTTCAGTGTCATCCTTCGGTCCCACCTGATGCGGATCCCACATCGCACAGCAATACTCCAGAATAGGGCGGACAAGCGTAGTGTAAGCAGTCTCTTTAGTACATCTGTTGCACCTTGTAGGTGTTCTGCCAATGAATCGCAGTCTTAGGTTTGCTCTACCCACAATGTTATCTATGTGATCGTTCCAATTTAGGTTATTTGAAATTGTAATCCCTAAGTATTTAGTTGAATTTACAGCCTTCAGATTTGTGTGACTTATTGCGTAATCGAAATTTAGCTGATTTCGTTTAGTACTCATGTGAATAACTTCGCAATTTTCCTTATTCAGGGTGAATTGCCACTTTTCGCACCATACAGATATCTTATCTAAATCATTTTGCAAGTCGTTTTGATCAACTGACGACTTTACAAGACGGTAAATGACAGCATCATCTGCAAACAACCTAAGACGGCTACTCAGATCGTATCCTGCACCGTTAATATACACTCCTGGAAATGGAAAAAAGAACACATTGACACCGGTGTGTCAGACCCACCATACTTGCTCCGGACACTGCGAGAGGGCTGTACAAGCAATGATCACACGCACGGCGCAGCGGACACACCAGGAACCGCGGTGTTGGCCGTCGAATGGCGCTAGCTGCGCAGCATTTGTGCACCGCCGCCGTCAGTGTCAGCCAGTTTGCCGTGGCATACGGAGCTCCATCGCAGTCTTTAACACTGGTAGCATGCCGCGACAGCGTGGACGTGAACCGTATGTGCAGTTGACGGACTTTGAGCGAGGGCGTATAGTGGGCATGCGGGAGGCCGGGTGGACGTACCGCCGAATTGCTCAACACGTGGGGCGTGAGGTCTCCACAGTACATCGATGTTGTCGCCAGTAGTCGGCGGAAGGTGCACGTGCCCGTCGACCTGGGACCGGACCGCAGCGACGCACGGATGCACGCCAAGACCGTAGGATCCTACGCAGTGCCGTAGGGGACCGCACCGCCACTTCCCAGCAAATTAGGGACACTGTTGCTCCTGGGGTATCGGCGAGGACCATTCGCAACCGTCTCCATGAAGCTGGGCTACGGTCCCGCACACCGTTAGGCCGTCTTCCGCTCACGCCCCAACATCGTGCAGCCCGCCTCCAGTGGTGTCGCGACAGGCGTGAATGGAGGGACGAATGGAGACGTGTCGTCTTCAGCGATGAGAGTCGCTTCTGCCTTGGTGCCAATGATGGTCGTATGCGTGTTTGGCGCCGTGCAGGTGAGCGCCACAATCAGGACTGCATACGACCGAGGCACACAGGGCCAACACCCAGCATCATGGTGTGGGGAGCGATCTCCTACACTGGCCGTACACCACTGGTGATCGTCGAGGGGACACTGAATAGTGCACGGTACATCCAAACCGTCATCGAACCCATCGTTCTACCATTCCTAGACCGGCAAGGGAACTTGCTGTTCCAACAGGACAATGCACGTCCGCATGTATCCCGTGCCACCCAACGTGCTCTAGAAGGTGTAAGTCAACTACCCTGGCCAGCAAGATCTCCGGATCTGTCCCCCATTGAGCATGTTTGGGACTGGATGAAGCGTCGTCTCACGCGGTCTGCACGTCCAGCACAAACGCTGGTCCAACTGAGGCGCCAGGTGGAAATGGTATGGCAAGCCGTTCCACAGGACTACATCCAGCATCTCTACGATCGTCTCCATGGGAGAATAGCAGCCTGCATTGCTGCGAAAGGTGGATATACACTGTACTAGTGCCGACATTGTGCATGCTCTGTTGCCTGTGTCTATGTGCCTGTGGTTCTGTCAGTGTGATCATGTGATGTATCTGACCCCAGGAATGTGTCAATAAAGTTTCCCCTTCCTGGGACAATGAATTCACGGTGTTCTTATTTCAATTTCCAGGAGTGTAGATCAGGAACAATAGAGGGCCTATAACACTTCCTTGGGGAACGCCGATATTACTTCTATTTTACTCGTTGACTTTCCGTGTATCACTACGAACTGTGACCTTTCTGACAGGAAATTACTAATCCAGTCGCACAACTGAGGCGATACTCTGTAGGCACGCAGTTTGGTTAGAAGACGCTTGTGAGGAACGGTGTCAAAAGCCTTCCGAAAATTTAAAAATATGGAATCAATTTGACATCTCCTGTCAATAGCACTTATTACTTCATGAGTATAAAGAGCTAATTGTGTTTCACAAGAACGATGTTTTCTGAAATCGTGCTGACTATGTGTCAATAAATCGTTTTCTTCGAGGTACTTCATAATGTTCGAATACAGAAGTCGGTTGCTAACAGCAAGTGTCCCGTTGGACCAACACAATGCTCGCTCTGCAGAGAACCCACTTTCTGTAGGCGTTATGGTGGGATGTGTCTTCACCGACCTTCCCATGTCACTAGAAAGAAAATTCGTTTCAGCCAACATTGTTAACATTGGCAGAAGATCCAAGTAGCTCTCACAGCAAACAATCCTTCGTCACAGTTGATACCGTGACTTTCAAAGGTTTCGAAGCCGATTATATGTGGAGCAATAGTCAAAGGTCACTCTCTCTGTTCCAGTAAAAACAAATAACAATAAATAATTATTTTTACTTATAGTTTACTGCCGTGGAGAAACTTTCATCTGTACGACCCTAGTGAAAAAATCTTTGCAGTTTACTGTCCATGATGTAAAACATCTTTACTGATACGTTGGCTGATGCGTTTAATGTTCTTAGTAGTTGTTGGAATAGTACATCGTGCTAATTTCGTTTGAACCATAGGTGTATGACCTATGATTGGTTGTTGACGACCTGAAAGAAGTGCTCATTCAGAGATAAATGGGATGTCGCCGGCACTTCTAGAATACCTTCGCGAAAAAATGAACAAAAGGTTATAGGATAAAATGTTCTGGGGCTTCCAGCAGCGTCAACTGGTTAAAACACCACACCTTTCGAGCAATTATTCCTAGGCCATCGTCAAGAGGAACGACTGATGAAGGGCTGCTGGTACGCTCTTATGTACTCTAGCTGCCAACTGTGACGTTAGTGCTACCCACGCAAATATAGCCATACTTCGGCTCCGTATTCGATGCGCCCACTTCCCGATCGGTGGATCCCACGCCGCATTGCGAAAGAGGTCGCCGTCTCTACTAAATGTGATGTCAGTGATTTTTATTTCAATGGTTTCTTTAATTGCACTTTTCCAAAAGTGATTAGTGCGATCTACAACAGGTGTTGTAAAAATGGTCTCGCGAGTGTTTTGCATAGAATGTGCAGCTAAAGTAGATATTTAGGGGTGGCATAGGCGACGAAACTTCTCATAGTTGTATTTGTTGTACTCTGAAAGTCTCGCAGAACGTTTTGAGTGACATTATCTTCGCCATCGACTGTATTATTTAATATAATTTCCACTATTGCAATTTCTACCCTTTGCTTATCTGCATATGGCTATAGGTGCCGAAAACACATTAACACATTACCTAGAAACGACATGAGACTCTGTGGCTCGTATCAGCATTCGTCACATACATCGATGACTTATCTAATCCCGATCAGAACCTACAATTTTTCAGTTTGCCTTTTCCCAGTCTTCACCTCTCGATTACGTGATAAGTCATGAATGACACGTGGTTTTGATTCGATTTAAAACTTCCCCGGTAAAATCACTTGGGTAGATTAGTGGCACGCAAGCTACAAAATGAGGTCAAGCTGAAGAACTTAGACAAGGCGGCGGAACATGCCTCTTGAGGGAGTCCCAGCCAATCATGCAGTATGACTAATACACTATAACATCTCTAGACTACTGTAAATCTCTCCTTAATCTTTTGTTTTACTACAGTTTTCAGCACATAAGTAATTAGGGAAGATACACAAGTCAGGGAACAGAAGGAAATTTAATTAATCCACAACAGAATATTTCAACCACTTGTTGCATTTTTCCGTCTATTTGGGATGGTACTCAAGTTAACGGAAGATTGAAAGAACTGAGCGTATCGACCTTGTTTTGTGATTCTTATCCACAAAGGGTGTCCCTATGTTTGTATTCAGGAGTCACCTAAAAACAAACGTAAGTGAACTGAGCTAGAAAGTGTTACCAAAATGTTGTAAATAAAATTAATATTGAAATTGTTCTCGAAACTACCGAGATATGATGGTAATGTAATGTTACTTCTCAGGTATGCGGATATTTTTCCCTTATCTTTATGCGTCAGTACGTATTGGTATTACGGATGTAACGAATCGTTGTTATGGTGATGGTTTCCGTTTAAAGTAAGATCTCGCGGCTAGCTAAAATCCTTCCAAGAAGCCTGCTTCAAACAGAACTATGACAGATTATTACATCATAGGAAGGGATAAGACGAGGATCACTTATGCTGTAACCTAACAAACACTATGTGACATCTCAATTGCCTTGAACCGATTATGAGAGTGAGTCTACTATGACGGAATAGAGTGCAAGTTCCTGAAAATATATGAAAAAAAATGTTTAACTTTGTAAGTAGCCGAGCTGAGAGAGATCCAATAGTGTTATAAGTGCGTTCAGAGGATGGAATTAGAAAAGAATGCGGTTCAAACCGTCCATGATAAAAATACGTAATTTTACGGGATTCTTGTTGAAATCCTCGTTTCTGGTGCGAATACGAAGATAACCACTGGAAAACAGCAATATTTAAATGAGTCAGTATTCAAGTCACTGAGCTATTCCTTCTTGATTAACGGAACATACGCGGATGAAGTTATCAGGTAAACAAACAAGCGTACAATGCAATATACCTACTCATGTTTTCCACTCTCCTTTCCAGAACCGATCAAACATCATGGTCTCCATTTCTGTTTCAGGTACCATTCGCCATATACTGAACGTGCGGATTTCGAAGTTTACAAATCCACGTTGAGCTGAATTACAGTGAGTATGTAACTTTACGCAGTAACTCATTGAGGAATAAGTCGGGCAAACTTAATGTCTCTGCACGACAGCCAAATATTTACCACGAGGGCAAGCCGATGCATCGGTTGTTCATACCTTAGGTAATGGCCTATATCATTAGGAATAACTGCTCACTGAAAGCTCGTTATCTAGATGGGCGTTGTTTTATAGTTCTCCGGCAACTTGATTCGTATAATTGGTATACTTTTCCCTATTTCAATGATAGATGAACTACAGCCGTGTAGAACCCGAAGACGACAAATACGACAGCGGTATATCCGTGGACGTGACTTTCTATCCACGATCCACTGGCCCCGGTGTTGTCCTGCACTGTCCGCTCGGCTCATTTCGGTGCTAATTAATGACGTGTCGCCGGCCACTTGGCGTGCATTACGGCACCGTTAAGCGTGGAACGCGGCGGGCAGCGTCATGCATCACCCACGGGCTGACAGCCGTTCCAACAGGCGAGCCGCATACCCATCAGCAGCTCACCGCCGAAAGACAGCCGCTGTTGCAATGTTCACCTGTGATTGATTGCCCCCGACCGCTGTTTAGCTTTGGCATCGCTTCGTACGCAGCGTCTGCTTTGTTTGTGTGTCATTCACCCTAACAGTAGAACAATATTACCGATATCGCCTTGCCACGCTGAAGTCCTCCTTCAAAGTTAATACATTTAGTGGCCGAATGAAAAATTTTCGAAAGACATGTGGGTCATATGAGACATTTAGTGGAGAAACCAAAGGAATAATTTATCGTACTGCTTGCGTTTTTCTGGCCACGACTGCCAATCTGTCAAAGTTTTGGTAAATTTGATTAAGATTTACCAAAAACTTTACCCTTTGTGTTAAAGAGCATCATCATGATGTGTTATCTTATTCGTATCTTAATCTTGATGTACTTTTTGTCTCACTTTTACCATCTAACTGCGTCATTGCTGTCGATCTTCAGTCATCGTGATAGGGTTTTCGACATGTGCGCCTATGGTTGTGTTCACATGAAGTACCGAGTATTTTCTCTGCAGTTTCTTACTCTCTAGCTATCTATTTATTCTTGCAGAGAGCCGGCCGGAGTGGCCGTGCGGTTCTAGGCGCTACAGTCTGGAGCTGAGCGACCGCTACGGTCGCAGGTTCGAATCCTGCCTCGGGCATGGATGTGTGTGATGTCGGCCGGCCGAAGTGGCCGTGCGGTTAAAGGCGCTGCAGTCTGGAACCGCCAGACCGCTACTGTCGCAGGTTCGAATCCTGCCTCGGGCATGGATGTTTGTGATGTCCTTAGGTTAGTTAGGTTTAACTAGTTCTAAGTTCTAGGGGACTAATGACCTCAGCAGTTGAGTCCCATAGTGCTCAGAGCCATTTTTTTTTTGTGTGATGTCCTTAGGTTAGTTAGGTTTAATTAGTTCTCAGTTCTAGGCGACTGATGACCTCAGAAGTTAAGTCTCATAGTGCTCAGAGCCATTTGAACCATCCTTGCAGAGAGTCTTTATTTTACGAGGTAAATTCTTACGGTATTTTTGTAGAACCCTTACCTATCGTGCAGGTGGAGGTCCTATAATTGGATTCTTGATTAAATATATTAATTTGATCCCGCATTATCTGACACAAGTATATCATGACCCATCAAATCAAGTTATTCATCTAACTGTGAAATCAGTCATTTCAGTGTGCTTAGTTTATTATGCGTACATAACCTAATTCACAACAAACAGGTTTGACAATCATTTAAATCAATAAATGAAAGCCGTGACAAAGTTCGACAGGGGATCTACAAATACAGTTCCAGGAACGTGTATCTGGGCAAAACATTTACATTTGCGGGACCGTACCGTGACTGCCGTAGGTTATTCCATAGAGACGAGAAATACTGCAGAAGGATATGCATGTGCAGCTATTGGCGGAGTTGAAAACATGTTGAAAATCTGACTGCAACCAAGTCTTAGAAATGAAGTATGAAATCACTGAACTTAATTGCAAATGATTCGCCTTTCCGTACAGTTCGCTTCGCTGTTGAGGCTGGATCTCGCCATACTTTCAAGTGGCTGGAAAATCAGTCTTGGCTAGCTGCTAACAACTTTTCTGTGTCTGCGTTTAAGTTTAGCTCAACTGGATGAGAGCCTCTTGTCCGAAGGAGCGTGGATATGGTGAAGACTTGCTCGAAATTAGTGGAGAAGTGAAGACTAGAAGAGAAGTAACTATCCGCAGAGCGGTTCTGACAAGGAAAATTTTGAGCTCTGTTTTTTCAGCGTCACTTAATTTTGATTGGTTAAATACTAATTCTTTGTGAGTGCCGACCAATATGATGTTGTCTTACAAGACACTGGATTCCCTTCCTTACTCGTAGTTAAGGTGACTGACCAGTTAAAAAACATACTACCCCTCTCTCTGCCTTCCACGCGCTGGCCAATACTGTGCCACCTCTGTAAGTGCTGTCGCATCCCTTACACCTACTTCTAAACAATTCACAAGAAGCAATGGTAACTGACTTTTCGTGTCATTAAACATAGTTTGATGGCACCTGGGTTAGTGTTGGCATCCTACGCACTACGAAGAAGTCTGAAACTTTGTCACTGTTCCACGATTTAAATTGTTATCTTAACAGCCCGTGGTTTTCCGCGAAGTCTGACTTCCTGCTTTTTCCCTCTGCAGTAGCAGTTCTTCCGGGACTCTGGCCATTAAGCGGCACTCATTTAATGGATACAGCCCCTGTAAAACAAACTATGCTTTCCCGCACAATTTGGAGATGTAATTTGCATTGTCCAACTTTGGACACTCCGCGCCAAAGTGACCATCTTTCTTAAACCCTTTACTTGGTGAGTGAGTGTCGATTTTGCAAATAGTGCTAGGAACTGACTCCCCGTGGTTTTATAGGCCCCTTGTCGTCAGCCGAGTCCAACCTGATTTCACAGTGGCTTCTCATATCGCTGTCCATACAATTTCACATAGTAAATTGTAATTTAAGGAGTTAGGTATTGGCACATCACTAGTACTCGGTACTGATTCACATTTCGTTATCTGGTGGAGATAAATTTATTCTGATTTAATTAGACTCTGTGTTATGGATTCTATATAAGTTACGAAACAGTTCGGTAAAACAGTCGTGTAACGGAGGAATGATCAAGATTCTCTGATCGGCATTTCTTTCATGTTTCAAGTATAAGGTATATTTCCTATATACACTGGCGGAAAAAAAGCACAGCACCAAAAAGTAATTAGTAGAGTAATGAAATTTCGGGACTACGTTTGTCTAGGTAACACATTTAAGTAATTAACATTGGTGGAACACAGGTTAGTATAAGCACGAGATAAGCCATTGCAAATGTAAAATGCTGGTACATTAATAACCGGTGTAATCGTGAGAATGTTGAATCCAAGCATGCGAATTTGCATGCATTGTCTTTTACAGGTTCCGGATGTCAGTTTGTGAGATGGAACATCATCCCTGTTGTACTACATCGATTAGCACAAGGACGGTTAATGCTGTTTGTGAATGACGCTGGAGTTTTTGTCTGATGATGTTCCATATGTGCTCGATTGGAAACAGATCCGGTGATTGAGCAGGGCAAGGCAACATGACGATACTCTGTAGAGCATGTTGGGTTACGACATGGGTATTTTGGCGACCGTTATCCTGTTGGAAAACACTCCCTGGAATGCTGTTCACGAATGGCAGCACAACACATCGAATCACCGTAGTGACGTACGGATCTGCAGTCAGGGTGCGTACGATAACCAAGAGAGTGCTGCTGCTTCCATACAAAATCGCATCCTAGACCATAACTCTAGGTGCAGGTCGAGTGTGTCTAGCACACAGACACATTGCCTGCCGGACTTCAGCTGGTCTCCTTCTGACCAACACACTGTCAACACTGACATTGAGGCAGAACCAGCTTTCATCAGAAAACACGACAGACCTCCACACTGCCCTCCTATGAGCTCTCGCTTGACACCACTAAAGTCGCAAACGGCGGTCGTTTCAGAATTCGAGCTACGGGGCGTCTGGCTTGGAGCTGTCTTTGAATAACCGATTTGTAACGGTTCGCTGCCACTGTGGTGCCAACTGCTGCTCAGATCACTGCTGCAGACGCAGTAAGATGCAACCAGAGCGATATGCCAGACACGACGGTCTTCCCTCTCGATAGTGCCACTTGGTCGCTCGGAGCCCGGCTTCTCTACAACCCTACGTTCTCGTGACCACCGCTGCAGCAATCATGTACAACGACTCCATTCCTACCAATTCTTTCTGCAATATTGCAGAAGGAACATCCAACATCTCGTAGGCCTATTACACGATCTCGTTCAAGCTCAGAGAGGCGCTGATAATGGCGTCTTTGTCGCCTTAAAGGCATTCTTGGCTATCCTCAACTCGACACGTCCAATCTGAAAGATAGCTAACGCTCACGACCGTTGCCTTGTGTATTTAAAGCAAACCTGATTTGCATTCTCATAGTGGCACTATTAGCGCCACTCTTGTGCGACTGGCGCTAAATTTGAATATACATCATCTTTCAAATGTAGAAATACGGCCACCAACTTTCGTTTACGTCGCACAAGTCCTTGTTGCTGTTGTTTCCGTGAGTGTGTGTTACACATTGCATTCTACGCCAGTATTACATTCGAAAGACGTCTATTCGTCTCTTGTAACTAGTGCTGTGTGCACATGTCTCGCAGTCATGAGAAAATATCCAAACTGCATGTATTCAAAATATGTGTGTTACATAACTGAGGGCTGCCGAGTACATCCCAGTACATGCCGGGCAAGTCACGTATTCTGTTAACTACGTAGACTAGGCGCTTGTGTAGCATCCATTTCAGACCAAGGTATATCATAGGTTTCCTTTCGTTGTAATGCATCTGCTGGAAGAGAACAACCCTTGTCAAATGTTCCAAATTGTGAACCCCAATGATAACTCGCTGGATTTTTACTGAAAGGAACGGAACTCTACAATAGGTCGATTCTAAGAAAGTCCTCCCCACCCTTAATGATAAAGCAGAAAAGGATATATATACAAACATCAAAAAAAGTTTTCCATCACCTCGGTTCCGAGAGTTCCGGAACCTGTACAGAAAATTGGAACAGAGAACAACATAAACATCATTTCCGCCCTTATTATTGCTCATGAAAACCACACATTGCGTGTTGTGCGACCATACAGCTAGACCTTCAGAGGTGGTGGTTCAGGTTACTGTACACACCGGTACCTCTAATACCCAGTAGCACGCACTCTTGCATTGATGCTGTATTCGTCGTGGCATACTATCCACGAGTTCATCAAGGCACTGTTGGTCCAGATTGTCCCACTCCTCAACGGTACCTCTAATACCCAGTAGCACGTCCTCTTCCTTTGATACATACCTGTATTCGTCGTGGCACACTATCCACAAGTGGTTAATGGGTCTCGTCGTCCATTAACAGCACTTTCCATCTATCCCAGGCATGTTCGATAGGGTTCATGTCTGACGAACATGCTGGCCACTCTAGTCGAGCTATGTCGTTATCCTGAAGGAAGTCATTCACAAGATGTGCACGATGTGGGCGCGAATTGTCGTCCATGAAGACGATTGCGTCGCCAATATGCTGCCGATATGGTTGCACTATCGATCAGAGGATGGCATTCACGTATCGTACAGCCATTACGGCGCCTTCCATGACCACCAGCGGCGTACGCCGGTCCCACATAATGCCACCCCAAAACAGCAGGGAACCTCCACCTTGCTGCACTCGCTGGACAGTGTGTCTAAGGCGTTCAGCCTGACCTGGCCGCCTCCAAACACGCCACCGAAGATTGTCTGGTTGTAAGCAAATGCGGCACTCATCGCGCGAAGAGAACGTGATGCCGATCCTGAGCGGTCCATTCGGCGTGTTGTTGGGCCCATCTGTACCGCGCTGCATGGTGTCGTGGTTGCAAAAATGGACCTCGCCATGAATGTCGGGAGTGAAGTTGCGCATCATGCAGCCTATTGCGCACAGTTTGAGTCGTAACACGACGTCCTGTGGTTGCACGAAAAGCATTATTCAACATGGTGGCGTGCTGTCAGGGTTCCTGCGAGCCATAATCCGTAGGTAGTGGTCATCCACTGCAGTAGAAACCCTTGTGGGCCTGAGCGAGGCATGTCTCTCTGTATCTCCTCCAAGTCTGAACAACATCGCTTTGGTTCACTCCGCGACGCCTGGACACTTCCTTTGTTGAGAGTCCTTCCTAGCACAAAGTAACAATGCGGACGCGATCGAACCGCGATATTGACCGTGTAGGCATGGTTGAACTACAGACAACACGAGCCATGTACCTTCTTCCTGGTGGAATGACTGCAACTGATTGTCTGTCGGACCCCATCCGCCGTCTAATAGGTGCTGCTCATGCATAGTTGTTTACATCTTTGGGTGTGTTTAGTGACATTTATGAACAGTGAAAGGGACTGTGTCTGTGATACAATATCCACAGTCAACATCTATCTCCATGAGTTCTAGCAACCGGGGTGATGCAAAACATTTTTCATGTGTGAGTGTATGAAAAACTTGCGCTGTGACTCATTCTCTGAGCTACATAAATTGGTGGTCAGTTGCATCTTATCGGAGCCATAGCACTATCAGCAAAGAAACAAAGACAAGTTATTAATTTTCACTCTTCAAATAAATCATCTACATATCTGTCACAGAGCTATGTTAGCGACATTTCCCACAATTTTACTTCCTTAAAGTACTTTTGTTAGCTTTAATGAAACAAATGTTAACTACTTTCAAACCAATTCCAAATCATCTTGCTGGGGTAGGTGCTCCTGCTGTTGCGTTTTCGTGGTTGCGAAGTAGATTACTGCTTTTAAGACACTGCTTTAGTAACACAGCTCTCGATGGGTGTAGGGGCATAAGTTTTCCAAAACCTCGTTTCGTGAATGATAACTTCCGTTACCAGGTGAGGATGAAGTGAAACATAAATGAAAAATAGTTTGTGTAATTACAGCCTGCAAATAATATCAAAAGATGTGCAGTAGAATGGAAAACTGGCATTGTGAAGAACCAGAATAGTGTATAAAAGCGAACCAACCTATCCTATCTCATCTTTAAAGTCAGTGCAGCGTCAGAAATAAATCGAAACCCTTCTGTAGATGACACATGTTTGGCTAAACAATAAAAGAAGAAATAAACAATTTTACAGAAAGGACCTGCCACAAACGACAGGAGAAGTTAATGAGTTGTTTCTTAAAATAAATCGGTTGTTAATCCACATGTTGTTTCAAATAAAACATTTCTTTAGAAGTTACGATCCTAAGTGGCTATCCCGATTCACGGTGCACAATGACAGTTGCAGGTTGCCTACCTGCTTCCAGGAACAAGAAAAAGTTGATTTTCAGTATTTAATATTATTATTGGCCGAGTTTAATTAGTTAAAATGCTGTCGTAACCTCCACATTAAGAGGTATAATCTTATGTTAAAGGTTTAACACAGTAAGACAACTATTACAGCTAGGAAGTATGTATATATGTCGAGGCAGCATAATCCATGGCTCGCAAATTATCCAGGCTGCTTTCATCCGATATCTGAGAATAAGAGCACTTAGCGACTCTTAACAAACTTTACACAGAATTTCAAACTTATTCTATACTTATTCCTTTACGTGCTTAACGTCAAACATTTAACACATTGGCTCATTTGTAAAGCAATCCGATGTTTGAAGCAGTTTTATACATGGGAGTTCGATTTCTTAAAGAATAGCGGTTGGGATTTAATGGTTGCAGCTAATGTACTATCGCCTTATTTCAGTATTATAACTGGTTCAGACCGCCGTGTAGTGGGGGACATTTAATTTAACACTTAATATAAATCATTATAGAACTCAGCATTTTCATACACAGAAACAGCTACCGTAGAGGAAAGTAGGGTTAGGTACAGAAAAAATCAAAATTTGTCGGGGATAGAACCTGAAAGCTTAATTTTTTTTTGTTGTTAGTTTACTTGCGGAACACCATAATATACGAAAAATATAAATCGTAATGGGGGTAACAGAACGTGTGAAGACAGAAGGAGGCTAATAATGAGTTGCAAGAGCTGAAATTTAGAATCAGCCTTTGACAAATTAACGCTCTGTTTCTCTTGATGATGCATCCTCAAGAATGTATTTTCTCTTCACGGTAAGAAATAATTGATCCAACGATCTATTCCTATGTTTCGTTGGATACCGCAAACATTTACAGTGATGACTGCGTCAGACGCCTTGGACAGCCCATAACTGTTTACAGTAAATCAGTTTTGTTGTGCTGAGACTTTTGAAAGTCGTACTGCGTAAAATGTAATAGCTACGGTGATAATATAATAAATTGTGGCAGACGTGTTTCTCGCCGGCAGTACCCCGCACTCAGGAAGTGTTCCTAAATCACAGACGGCTGCTCTCCTTGGAGCGGGCCGATACCGGTTCCATGTTGCTGAAGAAGTCTTCGCCGGAGCTGACTTATTTTAAAATTGTGCCGCCATATTTTGAGTGCGCTGACTGGTCGCCTACGCTGCTCCTCTGTCCGGCCGCCTCCACGGAGGATGTCTTCCGCTCCTAAGGAGAGACAGCTCTCGCGCTCTCTCTCTGGCAATGTTCCCCACATGTAAGGAGCATTTTACTGACCAGGCTTTCTTCCAAGCACAATGAAACTTACTACGTTATAACTAAAGCAACTTTCGAAAACCACTTTACAAAATCACTTCCTCAAATGGTACAAATGGCTCTGAGCACTATAGGACTTAACAACTGAGGTCATCAGTCCCCTAGAACTTAGAACTACTTAAACCTAACTAACCTAAGGACATCACACACATCCATGCCCGAGGCAGGATTCGAACCTGCGACCGTAGCAGCCGCGTGGTTCCGGACTGAAGCGCCTAGAACCGCTCGGTCACAGCGGCCGACCGTATTCATCTGCTGAGCTATACTGACTATTGGTACGCCCTGTACTGCGTTTGTGAACTGCGTCGTAAAACAAACTTCAATCTTCGTGAGACGCTGAATTTTAAATAATGGAAATGAAACTAATTAAATTCCAAAGGAAATTAATCAAATAGTCAGTGCAAACTATTTAACTGAAACTCAATACTGAAGTACACTCGTGTTCAGCAAAAAACACCTTGAACGATTAGACATAGGGCGTTCCTATTGACAGGCCGTGTCCATTAGTATGTTCAGCAGAAATGATTCGCATGTCAGTCATCTCGGTTTAGCATGTGTCCCGTAGCCTAATCGGCACAGGGTGTGTGTAAGTCCTGATAACTTCTTCCATGCGAGATGGCATCGACTCGAGTAGGCCGCTAATGGCCTCCTGTGTTACAGCCATCCATGCCGCATTCGCCTGTTCCCAAAGGGGCGGTTGGCACTGGGTTACAGCACGATACCCGTCGTTTCACCATATCCCACACATTTTCGAATGACGTTCTGGTTGTCTGGCGGCTCAGGTCGGAAGGCTGACATCATGTGCCACTAAGAAGGCAAGTATTCGTGCAGAAACATGCGGTCGTGCGTTGTCTTGCTGTAAAATGTTGCCTGGGGTGTTGTGCAGAAAGGGTGTGGCTAAGGGTTGCAGGATGTCATTCACATAGACCACACTGATCGCAGTGCCATAAACACGCACCAACTGTGATTTGTGGTTGTACTCTTAGCATTCCACACCACAATGCCTTGAGCTGGCGCTGTATGTCTTGTGCGAATGCAGTCACTGTGATGCGGCTCCCCCTGTCTGTGGCAAACCAAAATGCGACCATCATTTTCAAACAAACAGAACTTTGATTCGCCCAAAAACATCTGACGCCTCCATTCCTGTCGCCAGTGACGTCGTTACCTCCGCTATTGTTTCTACACATTCGTCATGAGCAATAACATACACTTTATGTTCAGAAAAAACAGCACATCTTGAACGACTAGTGATAGGACGTTCATATTCACAGGACGTGTATATTAGTACGTTCTGCAGAAATTGTTAGCATTTTAACCATGACGTGAGCGTTCGGGAGGGGAGGGGGAGGAAGGGG
Organism: Schistocerca nitens; assembly: GCF_023898315.1. Taxonomy (NCBI): domain Eukaryota; kingdom Metazoa; phylum Arthropoda; class Insecta; order Orthoptera; family Acrididae; genus Schistocerca; species Schistocerca nitens. The sequence continues at coordinate 482,443,582 of NC_064615.1, forward strand.
TGGTCTGAGTGGCTGAGTGGTGCGACCGGACCCATCTTGCGTGTTCTGCAGCCTTTCGTGGACCATTCTGTACACATCCGTTGCACTGTTGAAACACTTCGTCTCACAGCACCAGCAATTTACCGGATGGGACCTTGAACCCGCAGGCCGACAAGGTTCAAATGCTAATCATTTCTGCAGAACGTACTAATCTACACATCCTGTGAATATGAACGTCCTGTCTCTACCTGTTCAAGACGTGCTGTTTTTTCTGAACATGAGTGTATGTTATGAAAGTTACGTAACATGGAGTGCAATGTCTGACTTGAAATATCCGCAAAATAAAATACTGATAGACTCGGAAGCAAACTGTTAAAGATTAGCTTCACTGCTCACTGTAAATTAATCTGTTTACTTACATCACACGTGAAAATTCTGGCTTCGTACTGTTTGCTCAGTAGAATGCAAAGAAAAAAAAGTAACTTAGCCCTTGCTCAGCATTCTAGTTTTGTCTAGTGTACTGACGTTCTCAAAAGCAAATTTAAATGAGCAGTGTAGCAGCTAAAGAAAAATTATGTACTCATTATTACAACTGTTTTTATTTTTTACTTAGCCGGCCGAAGTGGCCGTGCGGTTAAAGGCGCTGCAGTCTGGAACCGCAGGACCGCTACGGTCGCAGGTTCGAATCCTGCCTCGGGCATGGATGTTTGTGATGTCCTTAGGTTAGTTAGGTTTAACTAGTTCTAAGTTCTAGGGGACTAATGACCTCAGCAGTTGAGTCCCATAGTGCTCAGAGCCATTTGAACCATTTTTTTTACTTATTTTTATTTTTTGTTGATTTATTAATTTTTTGCTTGTGAGAAACAAATTGTGGCTTTGTGCTCCGTAAGATACAACGTACACACGACAACATATTTAAAACTTTACTAAGAATGCTGGAGAAGGGTTTTAGTTTAGAGAGTAGCGTTCTTGAAGAACGCTGATTATTATCAAGAAAGACATAACAATACTCTAACAATTACGAAATTCTCACATCATCATCATCATTTAAGACTGATTATGCCTTTCAGCGTTCAGTCTGGAGCATAGCCCCCTTATAAAATTCCTCCATGATCCCCTATTCAGTGCTAACATTGGTGCCTCTTCTGATGTTAAACCTATTACTTCAAAATCATTCTTAACCGAATCCAGGTACCTTCTCCTTGGTCTGCGCCGACTCCTCCTACCCTCTACTCCTGAACCCATGAGTCTCTTGGGTAACCTTGCTTCTCCCATGCGTGTAACATGACCCCACCATCTCAAGCCTGTTCGCCCTGACTGCTACATCTATAGAGTTCATTCCCAGTTTTTCTTTGATTTCCTCATTGTGGACACCCTCCTGCCATTGTTCCCATCTACTAGTACCTGCGGTCATCATAGCTACTTTCATATCCGTAACCTCAACCTTGTTGATAAGGTAACCTGAATCCACCCAGCTTTCGCTCCCATACAGCAAAGTTGGTCGAAAGATTGAACGGTGCACAGATAACTTAGTCTTGGTACTGGCTTCCTTCTTGCAGAAGAGGGTAAATCGTAGCTGAGCGCTCACTGCATTAGCTTTGCTACACCTCGCTTCCAGTTCTTTCACTATGTTACCATACCGTGAGAATATGCATCCTAAGTACTTGAAACCGTCCACCTGTTCTAACTTTGTTCCTCCTATTTGGCAATCAATCAGTTTATATTTATTTCCCACTGACATTACTTTCGTTTTGGAGATGCTAATCTTCATACCATAGTCCTTACATTTCTGATCTAGCTCTGAAATATTACTTTGCAAACTTTCAATCGAATCTGCCATCACAACTAAGTCATCCGCATATGCAAGACTGCTTATTTTGTGTTCACATATCTTAATCTCACCCAGCCAGTCTATTGTTTATAACATATGATCAATAAATAATATGAACAACAGTGGAGACAGGTTTGCAGCCTTGTCTTACCCCTGAAACTACTCTGAACCATGAACTCAATTTACCGTCAACTCTAACTGCTGCCTGACTATCCATGTAAAGAACTTTAATTGCTTGCAAAAGTTTGCCTCCTATTCCATAATCTCGTAGAACAGACAATAACTTCCTCCTAGGAACCCGGTCATATGCCTTTGCTAGATCTATAAAGCATAGATACAATTCCCTGTTCCACTCATAACACTTCTCCATTATTTGCCGTAAGCTAAAGATCTGGTCTTGACAACCTCTAAGAGGCCTAAACCCACACTGATTTTCATCCAATTGGTCCTCAACTAATACTCGCACTTTCCTTTCAACAATACCTGAGAAGATTTTACCAACAACGCTGATTAAAGAGATACATCTGTAGTTGTTACAATCTTTTCTGTTTCCATGTTTAAAGATTGGTGTGATTACTGCTTTTGTCCAGTCTGATGGAACCTGTCCTGACTCCCAGGCCATTTCAATTATCCTGTGTAGCCATTTAAGACCTGACATTCCACTGTATTTGATGAGTTCCGACTTAATTTCATCCACCCCAGCTGCTTTATTGCACTGCAATCTATTGACTATTTTCTCCACTTCCTCAAATGTGATCCTATTTCCATCATCATTCCTATCCCATTCTACCTCGAAATCTGAAACATTACTGATCGTATTTTCACCTACATTGAGCAACTCTTCAAAATATTCCTTCCATCTGCCCAAGGCATCCACAGGATTCACCAGCAGTTTTCCTGACCTGTCCAAAATACTTGTCATTTCCTTTTTACCTCCCTTTCGAAGACTGCTAATTACACTCCAGAATGGTTTTCCAGCAGCTTGACCCATAGTCTCCAACCTGTTTCCAAAGTCTTCCCAAGATTTCTTCTTGGATGCTGCAATTATCTGTTTGGCTTTGTTTCTTTCTTCAACATAACTTTCTCTGTCTACCTGAGTTCTAGTATGTAGCCATTTTTGATACGCCTTCTTTTTCCTTTTACAGGCTGCCTTGACTGTGTCATTCCACCAAGCTGTTTGCTTCATCCTACTTTCACACACTACTGTTCCAAGACATTCTTTAGCCACTTCTAGTACTGTGTCCCTGTACCTTGTCCATTCCTTTTCCAATGACTGTAATTGACTACATTCAACTAACTGGTACCTTTCTGAGATCACTGTTATGTACTTGTGCCTGATTTCCTTATCCTGAAGTTTCTCCACTCTTATCCTCCTACATATGGACCTGACCTCCTGCACTTTCGGCCTCACAATCCCAATTTCACTGCAGATTAAATAATGATCAGTGTCATCAAAGAATCCCCTGAATACTCGTGTGTCCCTCACAACCTTCCTGAATTCTTGATCTGTTTTTATATAGTCAATGACAGATCTGGTTCCCCTGCCTTCCCAAGTATACCGGTGAATTTTCTTGTGTTTCTCTTGAAATGTAATTAATTAAGGTAAAAGATGTACACGCTCATATAGTAACTGTCGGAATTGTTGAAAACCGCGTTATAGTTAACAGACTCTTGGGAAAGAAAAAAATACGCTAAAAATGACTTACTTGTGTACGCTAATACAGACATGGTCTTTGATGTGCGCACAATAGTGATTGGTTGATACGTCAGCAAAGGTATAAGATTTAGTGTCACAACACACACACACACACACACACACACACACACATTTCTGTAATCATTCTTTGTTACTTAGTAACTTCATATGAAACAACGGTAGAGCTGTTCCCAGATCACGGAGACGGCCGCCGCTGATAATTACAGCTCCTCCCGTATCAGAAGCAAGCGGAGTGATAGTTTGAACCTACGTGCGAAGCTCGCCACGAGACGTATGCATTTCTTATCGCCCAGGTTCCGCTTCCTTGTCCCCTGTATCTGCGTTTTCTGCTTATGCCACGGCACGTTCCGCAAACAGCAGATGGCGGGCCCACTATCTTCGCTACTGCTCGGCCCATCTGCTTGCGATGAGTTTCATCCGTTTTCAGATTACGGCATTTCTGGTCTTGAGGACGCATAAAAATCCGGAGTATTTTTTGTCAGAACAGTTCATCCTGGGATGTATAGCATGATCTGGTGACGTAACAAATGAACGGGCTCAAGCTGATCTATGACAGGGAAACGCTATTTTTGATAACCTCAACTCACTGAAATGATCGCCTGTGCTCTTTAGAAGTTGCTTGTCTTCTCGTACTTGTTCTATGTCAGTAATAAGCACTCATTTCAGACGGAATTCAGGTATCGCAACACACGATTTATTTCCCTTAAGCGCAAGAACACAAGCCGCTTAGACCCTTAAGCTCTGAATTTATCCATCCACCCTCACCAGGGAACGGAACAAAAGCTTGGTCAGAAGTGTCATCCATTTCGAACTATCCTAATGTGTTGATCGAATCTCGCGTGTAGAAACTAGATCTTGGCAGTGAATTTGTTCTGATCCGGTACACAAAGGAGCATTCTTTGTTACAGAAACTTGTAGGCTCTTAGACCCATCGTTTATGGAGGATGTGTTACGGAAACAATTGACAGAGGAGGCAATAACCTGGTAGACTTAATATGTGCAAAAGTTTTGATGTCCAGCCATTCGTGGAAACTTTGTATAAAATAAAAAAAAAGAAAGAAAATCATGTTTATCCATTAGAATTGGTAGAAAACAAGAAAGTTAGAGAATTTAAAGATATCATTCATAATCATGTTCGTCTCCGTGAAGGTTCGTCGAGCGCTATCGTAGACAAGTGTATTTGTTCACGAGGAATGACGACTTAATTCCAGAATCACTGAGAACGTGACGGAGCTAAAGATCAACTCCTGATTAGTTTTACCGTAAGTTTAACTCTACTAATCTTGTTGCTGTTCTTTTGAGTAAACTGTAATGAGCAGGCTTATCATGCACTGTATAACTCCACAATCAAAGCTGTTATTTCTCGCGTCCCCTGTACTATCGCCCTTCTACATTTACGAAGAGAGAATTTTGATAGCACACCATGTCCTGTTGGGGTTCATCATCCATCATAAATCTCATTTAGCATCTCTGCAACTTACTGCTTTGTCAAGAAATGTGAACTCGTGGCTGAATTCCGCCAGCTGGCTTAGTTTCGTTCGAGAAAGCGAAAAAATGACGCATTCTTTCATGTATACATTATAGCAACGTGGCACTTTATGGTGTTCGTATCATGCCATGACGAACACCGCATAGGGTACGCCCGCCTTTGCTCAGAGGGTCCTTAGGGCAACTACCGTTTACGTGCATCTGGTGAAGGCTTTCTGTTGTTCTCACAAAAATTATTTAGATGGAATGTAATGAGAAATTCGAATGCATTGTTAAGTGTAATCTGCTGAGACGGAAAAAAATCCAAACCCTCATGCAAAATTAGTATGCACTCTATCACATTTCAGTGACTGGTGTTTGTTATCTTTGGAAAGATAGTCCGGTCGATGATGAGACCATAAGAGACGGAGGAAATGCTGAATTGGACGAGAATCCAAGCGGGGACCAGTCGCACCTTGATTTTTTAGGGAAAATTTAGTGTTATTTCTGGGTATTTGAAAATCGTTTCTTCCACGCACGAGTCTATAGTACACTCACGAGTCTATAGTACGAACGCGGTCTTCCGAAACTGCCTCACCAAAGATGACGAAGTAAATATTTCTGAACCCCAATCAAGAACAACTGTCAAGATCAGAAACACAGAAGTAGATATCCTCAGTGTAGCTAAGCAGCTTAAATCACTTAATAAAGCCAACGCCTCCGGTCCAGATTGTATATCAGTCAGGTTCCATTCAGAGTATGCTGATACAATAGCTCCATATTTAGCAATTACATACAACCGCTTCCGTACCTAAAGACTGGAAAATTGCTCAAGTCACACCAATACTCAAAAAGGGGAATAGGAGTAATCCGCTGAACTACAGGTCCGTATCACTAATGTCAAATTGCAGTAGGGTTTTGGAACATATACTGTGTTCGAACATTATGAATTACCTAAAAGAAAACGATTTATTGACACATAGTCAGCACGGATTCAGAAAACATCGTTCTTGTGAAACAGAGCTAGCTGTCTATATTCATGAAGTAATGAGTGCTATCGACAGGGGATGTCAAATTTATTCCATATTTTCAGGTTTCCCGAAGGCTTTCGACACCGTTCCACACAAGTGTCCTCTTACGAGACTGCATGCCTATGGAATATCGCCTCAGTTGTGCGACTGGATTCGTGATTTCCTGTTGGAAAGGTTACAGTTTGTAGTAATAGACGGAAAGACAATCTGAGTAGCCCTCTTAGATTGTTTGCAGATGATGCTGTCATTTACCGTCTTGTAGTAATCAGATGAGCAAAACGAATTGCAAAATGATTTAGATAAGATATCTGTATGGTGCTAAAAGTGGCAGTTGACCCTAAATAAAGAAAAGTGTGAAGTTATTCACACGAATACTAAAAGAAATCCGCTAAATTGCGATTACGCGATAAGTCACACAAATTTGAAGACTCTATATTCAACTTCCCACGCCCGGGTTCCCGGGTTCGATTCCCGGCGGGGTCAGGGATTTTCTCTGTCTCGTGATGACTGGATGTTGTGTGATGTCCTTAGGTTAGTTAGGTTTAAGTAGTTATAAGTTCTGGGGGACTGATGACCATCGACGTCAAGTCCCATAGTGCTCAGAGCCATTTGAACCATTTTGATCTAAATTCAACTAAATATTCGGGATTTCGATTGCAAATAACCTAAATTGGAACGGTCACATAGATAATGTTGTGGGTAGAGCAAACCAAAGATTGAGATTCACTGCCAGAACACTAGAAGGTGCAACAGGTCTATTAAAGAGACTGCTTACACCACGCCGGCCGGGGTGGCCGAGCAGTTCTAGGCGCTACAGTCTGGAACCGCGCGACCGCTATGGTCGCAGGTTCGAATCCCGCCTCGGGCATGGATGTGTGTGAAGTCCTTAGGTTAGTTAGGTTTAAGTATTTCTAAGTTCTAGGGGACTGATGACCTCAGAAGTTAAGTCCCATAGTGCTGAGAGCCATTTGAACCAACTGAGCTTACACCACGCATTTCCGCCCTATTCTGGAGTACTGCTGTGCGATGTGGGATCCGCATCAGGTGGGACTGACGGATGACATGAAAAAAGTTCAGAGAAGGGCGGCTCGTTTAGTACTATCGCGAAATAGGTGAGATAGTGCCACAGACATGATACGTGAGTTGCAGTGGCAATCATTAAAACAAAGGTGTTTTCGTTGCGACTGTATCTTCTCGTGAAACTTCAATCACCAGTTTTCTCCTATGATTGCGAAAACATTCTGTTAGCACCCACCTACATAGGAAGAAATGATCATCACGATAAAATAAGAGAAATCATGGCTCGCACAGGAAAATTTAAGTGCTCGTTTTTCCCGCGCGCCGTTTGGGAGTGGGGCGGTAGAGGGACAACTTGAAGGTGGTTCATAGAACTCTGTGCCAGGCATTTTATTGTGAATAGCAGAGTAATCACGTAGACGTAGATGTGAAGGGTGGTAAAGTATAACCCCAAATATTTGCACATGAGTTATTGGAATGCTTCGCGGGCAACAAACAGTCCACTGGACTCATCATTTACGATGCTATACTTTGCGTAGAGGTACAAAGCCAGTTGGTTTTACTCTGTCCAGTCTCATTAATGTGACCACCTGTCATAAGCCTGAATAACCATCTTTTGCAGCGTGAACCGCTGCGAGACCTACAAGAAGAGAGTCACTGATGTTCTGGAAGGCACTGACAGGAATGTGGAGCCATGCCGATTCCAGTGCTGTGGCCAGCTGGTTTTCTCGGTTGAGGATCCATGTGGCGAACACCACGAGCGAGGTGATGCCACAGATTCTTAACTGGGTTTATATCAGATGAGTTCGGTGGCCAGGGGAGTACGGCAAACTCATCTTGGTGCTCTTCGAACCACGCCCGTACACTGCAGCTGTGTGACACGTCGCGTTGTCCTACTGGTAGATACCATCGCGCCCAGGGAAAGGACCGAGCGAGGTGGCGCAGTGGTTAGCACACTGGACTCGCATTCGGGAGGACGACGGTTCAATCCCGCGTCCGGCCATCCTGATTTAGGTTTTCCGTGATTTCCCTAAATCGCTCCAGGCAAATGCCGGGATGGTTCCTTTCAAAGGGCACGGCCGACTTCCTTCCCTAATCCGATGAGACCGATGACCTCGCTGTTTGATCTCTTCGCCCAAAAAAACCCAATCCAGGGAAAGCAAACTGCATGTGGCGCTGAACATGCTCCCGAACGACAGATGCACACTTGGGTTGATCCGCTGCGCCTTCCAGAACGATGTGATCATCCAGGGAATGCCCTCAGGCCTGGACCCTTCCGATGATTGTTGCCGGATGTCTGCTTTCAGACGTTTCACGCCGTATACGCCAACGGTTATCTGTCCAATGGAGCATAAAATGTAATTCATCTGCAAATGCCACGTATTGCAGCTCAGTGGACGTTCAATTGCGGTATTGGCGTGCAAATTTCACCTTTCCTCGCCGATGAACAGTAGTCAAGATGGATGCACGAACCAGGCCTCTTCGTTGAGGAGACACTGTTTGATAGACCTTAGTTCACCTGGACGGTCAGTTGCTCAACAGCTGCACGTATTTTCCCCCCGTACCCGTCTCCGCAGCCGTCTTTTCACCCTTATTACCTACTGCCCATGGTGCACCACAATTGCCTCGGCGCCGGTTTTGCATAGCGTCATTTTGCCATCGACGGCATATTTTAACCACGGCGGCATGCGAACAGTGCACAAACTTAGCCGCTTCGGAAACGGCTCGACCCTTCACCCGAAAGCTAATGATCGTGGCCTTTTGGACATCAAATAAATTGCTCCGTTTCAGCAGCGCGACAACGAGTGCACTTTTTCCGCGTTCCTCCTACAAGGTTTATACACCCTCCACTGCTAGCGCTGCAACCCGCCGTCTGTGAGTGGTTACTGCACGCTGACGTCGAGCGTTGGCGGTGATCACATTAACGTGACTGGTTCGTGTAACAGCGACCTGATTTTTTTGCATGCACACAAGCCATGCAACTGGAAGCAAGTAAATAATAACTTACGATAAAAGCTATAAGTTAATGTCTTATAGTTATCGGCGTCATAAAGACAGAGCATTAATTCTCGTAGATACCAACGAAGAAGGCAATCGCCTAAAGCTACGATTGTGTTAATTTCCCACCGTGCAACAGAAACGATCTAAGGAACCATCGGAAAAACGTATAGTCATAGTGGTCGGACAGGGATTTATCCTTCTGCTCGCATACGGGCATAGGGTTTTAAGCAATCCTCACACAGGATGCGAAAGCTGATGTGAAAGTAGACGCGATCTGCAAAGTGATTGTTTAGGGCTGATGTACGATGACACACGCCATGCTCGAGCACATGATCCGCGATTGCATTCTGTCTCCGATGTTAGACACAGCTGAACTAGCGTCAACTAACTTCATCGGCTATTTTCAAACAGGCGTGGCGTAAATATTGAACGTTGTGCAGGTTCATTGGATTCAGAAACAATGCCTTTAAAAGGATTATAGTTCCTCCTAAACAGAATAACTTGTTTGAACAAGTAAATCAAGTTTCTGATTTGTTTCCTCCAGGAGCTCAAAGTTCCTCTCAAAAGCAAGTTTTTATTTCTACGCGATTTTTGTAGATGCACACATGCAACTGTTAAGTAAAACGCATGGAAAGATTTAGATTCCGATCCTATACCTTGGTACTTAGAGCTATGGTGGCACTTTCACATATTGACGTACGTTTTTTGACATTTATTGTAAGAAATCGTACCACACTTTAAAAACCGTTGGCTTGGAACAGCATACTTTAATGGTCCGCTGTCAAATACTGCACTTAAGCGTTGTCAGCTGCAATCCCTTACCGCGCCCGCTTGGTTCAGTTTGTGGCATACAAAGCGATCATGTATCTGATAGGTTCACGTTTCATAGCGTGTTGGTGAAATGACAGATTTCATGCGTTTTTCACGCGCTCCACAAATTCGTCTCCTCCCCGTCCGTGTTATCTTCCACGTTATGTGTAGAGATGGGCTTAACCACTGCTCCAGGTCGCTCGGCATATAGCTGGAGTTTTCTTGACACGGTTCTGAACTGCTTCATAATGCTTTAACTCCGTTCTTCCTATATTTATTGGACATTTCTTACTCATCATACCTAATAAAGCGGGACCCAGTAACGTTGGCCTGTCAGCTTTGCTTTTGACAGCTAAATTCTTGTGGCCCTATCTGTATGTTGTGGCAACACATTCATGCAGCAACCTTCAAATATCTCTTTCACACAATACCTGGCGTGAGCCTGACCCTCAGGAACTGAATTCCTTTTCTCTCGCTCCCAGGAAATAAGACGTCTGATGAAAAAGGACTCTGTGATACAGGTATTTTAAGTCTGAGGAAAGAATGATTGCTTCAAAAATTCGGCCTGAAAGGATCCTTGAGTGCTCTTCCAATAGAACGGATGTCGTCAGAGTGCGTTGTAATTCAGAAACACATTCGCCTAACAAGGAAGTAGAAAGTAGACTGCGGACTGTGTTTGAGAGTGATTGGTGAGCAGTAAGCTGGACTGTTCAGCACCCCCAACTGCCAGAGATGTCCAGCGTTCTCATTACACAGTACAAGGCTGGCGCGATCCGCCTCACCATATTTTATATGGACCCTCTAGCCGTAAAGCGCGTAATAAAAATTTGAATATATCGGGAGAGAGCTATCTAATATATGGCGGCGAGCAGGTTCACCCACATCGTGCGGAGAAGATGCTGTCTCGAATAAAATTTGTGCCTGCCTTTTATTACCGTAAGACGGCGTTTCCCTGCTTTATGGAGGCCAGTGAATTGCTTACTTAAAACCATTAAAACTTCATCGAAGCAACAACACCCAACGGTGCGTAAAGAATGTCGGTGTGAGGGCCGCGCTGCTGCGGTGGCCGTGCCTTTACAGCTCAACTGGTGGTGGCCGGCGGGTGGCGGTGCCAGGTCACGTAATTATCAGCGAGGAGGGGCCCCGAGCACAGTGTTCTGTCGAGCACTGCAGTGTCCGAAAATGATCACACTCTCGTCGCTATCATCCTCGCTAGCTCCTTTGTAGAAGCCAGAAATCTTTTGCATTCTCGTCGCGTCTGCCTGTGGGTGTGTGTATGCAGGAGCAGACTTAAACCCGGCGGAAAAAGAATCCAGCTAAACTTTCTTTTCATATTAACACAGTTTTGCATTACTTAGTCTACTGTCTTCCTTAGGTAATTCGCATATCTCCTGAAACGTCACCTAAAAAAAATTTATGAATTACTGTGCTGGTAAGCCCCTACGTTATTTGATTTTCAAACAGCTGAGCAAAACTGAACGTACTCAGACATTTCGCATTTCGCTCTTTATCTATTCTGATCAACACTAAAATGACACACAATATTTTTAGCGCAACACAATCTGACTTTTAATAATCCCTACAAAAGAATGCCCCTGACTAACAATAACCTATGCCTTTCATGAATCACTTACCTCACAAAAATCTTCGTTACTCGAACTACAGCAATAAAGCGAGCGCCAATACTGCCAGCTAAATAAAAGATTCTAACAACTGAAGGCACTAACTACTGATAGGCATAGTTAGCAAATGAAAGATTTTGATAGAGAACAAACAATGTATTTACCTTAATAGTGTTCAAAAGTCATTATATATATATATATATATATATATATATATATATATATCAGTTCATGACATCCAGTCTTACAAACTTACTGTCTCTGATGGACACACGTCCAGATCATCCGCTCTCAAAACTCCGCCATCTCTCTCCCCACATCCACCACTGCCGGCGGCTCACCTCCAACTGCGCAACGCTACGCGCTGTTAACAGCCAACTGCCCAACACTACAATAGCAAATACCAACAATGCCACCCAGCCACAGACTGCACACAGCACAGCCAGTGATTTTCATACAGAGCACTACGTGACGGTGGCGTTACCAAAATAAGAACCTAAACAGCCTACTTACACTCCTAGTGCGTTACCACGCATTATGTTCGGGTAAAAGTGACGGAAAATAATAACGTACATTTTACTGGATTGCAAACCACAAAGAGAAACAGGAAAACTTTAGTTAGTTTCTTTCTGTAATTAAAGAACTAATCATCATTATTTACTCTGTTTGCACCGGAAAAAAATCAGCCGTTGTTAGTTTCGAGCCTCCAAGATTAACATTTTATTCGTTCTCTTCTATATTCTATTGCTAGAATGTGGTCATAACTTCAACGAGTTTTATTTTTCCATTATTAACAAGAGGCGTGGTTGTAGTTGTCACGAAATCAGTGCAAAATATTTACGAACAATTCTGATGTAAAATCTCGCATTTCATGAAGCAAGTCCTCATTCTCAGGATAAACGTACAGAATCTTGACATAACCTTACACACTGATTGTGAGGTTTTCAAGCATGCCCAACTGGAGATGATTATAATAATAAGAACAACCACCAGCTGTCGATTTGCATCTAAAATAAACATGCATATAAATTGAAATTGTACGATCAAGTAGTTACAAGCTGTTTAACGACAATAGCTTTAGTATAAATGTTTTGTTCATTCAATTCAGTCCCATTCTTTACTCAACTGTCACTTTCTCGTCTGTGATCGTATTAGAGGAAATATATTATATTTAATTCTGTCCTGATCTTCTCAGTTAGTTTTGTTGTACTACTTACCAGTGCAGTACATCCCATTACCTATGTTTCCACCATGACAATAAATACAGTAGACCTATATATCCTAACCTATGAGAGACTATCCGTTTTCGATGCTCCAAATAAATGAGCACCCAAATTTTATTGACGACGGAAATTTGTGATATCCGATACGATAATAGATCAACACACCACAGCAACCATCCGACATCTATTGTTGGCTGCTAATACTTCTGCGTTACAGTATGAAAGGAAACTAAGAAACAACAGCAATACAACAAAGATAAATATGGAAAGAAGGTAAAAAAATAATTCCAAGAGGAACGTGTAATTCCTAGTTTATTAAAACACACAAATTTTAAGCAATGTTTCAAATTTGCCACACGAGACTCAAACTATTCTCGACTTTGCATTAATTCTATTAGGGGCATCATTTGAAGAGTAAATAATAATAACAGCTGTAATAATAATAATAATAATAACACACAGAAATTAATGACACATACAACACAGAACAAAATTATAAATGAAGAACAAAAAGGATGTTGCAAAGGAGCACGAGGATGTAAAGAGCAACTGATAATAGATGCAGAGGTGATATATCAAGCTAAAACTAAACAAAGGTCGCTACATTACGCATTCATTGATTACCAAACAGCTTTTGATAGTGTACCCCACTCATGGTTACTACAAATATTGGAAATATACAAAGTAGATCCTAAATTGATACAGTTCCTAAACATAGTAATGAAAAATTGGATAACCACACTTAATATCCAAACAAATTCAAATAATATCACATCACAGCCAATACAGATTAAGCGTGGAATATACCAAGGAGACTCATTAAGTCCTTTCTGGTTCTGCCTTGCTCTGAACCCACTATCCAACATGCTAAATAATACAAATTATGGATACAGTATTACTGGAACATACCCACACAAAATCACACATTTGCTATACATGGATGATCTAAAACTACTGGCAGCAACAAATCAACAACTCAACCAATTACTAAAGATAACAGAAGTATTCAGCAATGATATAAATATGGCTTTTGGAACAGACAAATGTAAGAAAAATAGCAAACACACTAAACAAGAAGATTACATATTGGATAACCACAGCGACTGCATAGAAGCGATGGAAAAAACAGATGCCTATAAATATCTAGGATACAGACAAAAAAATAGGAATAGATAATACAAATATTAAAGAAGAACTAAAAGAAAAATATAGACAAAGACTAACAAAAATACTGAAAACAGAATTGACAGCAAGAAACAAGACAAAAGCTATAAATACATATGCTATACCAATATTGACCTACTCATTTGGAGTAGTGAAATGGAGTAACACAGACCTAGAAGCACTCAATACACTTACATGATCACAATGCCACAAATATAGAATACATAACATACATTCAGCAGCAGAAAGATTCACATTAAGCAGAAAGGAAGGAGGAAGGGGATTTATCAATATAAAAAACCTACATTATGGACAGGTAGACAATTTAAGAAAATTCTTTCTAGAACGAGAAGAAACTAGCAAAATACACAAAGCAATCACTCATATAAATACATCGGCTACACCACTGCAATTTCATAACCACTTCTACAACCCTATAGATCACATAACATCAACAGATACGAAGAAAGTAAATTGGAAAAAGAAAACACTACATGGCAAGGACCCGTATCAACTAACACAGCCACACATCGATCAAGACGCATCCAACACATGGCTAAGAAAAGGCAATATATACAGTGAGACAGAAGGATTCATGATTGCAATACAGGATCAAACAATAAACACCAGATATTACAGCAAGCATATTGGTTCAAATGGCTCTGAGCACTATGGGACTCAACATCTTAGGTCATAAGTCCCCTTGAACGTAGAACTACTTAAACCTAACTAACCTAAGGACATCACACACACCCATGCCCGAGGCAGGATTCGAACCTGCGACCGTAGCAGTCCCGCGGTTCCGGATTGCAGCGCCAGAACCGCACGGCCACCGCGGCCGGCACAAGCATATTATTAAAGATCCCAATACCACAACAGATAAATGCAGACTTTGCAAACAACAAACAGTAGATCACATCACAAGCGGATGTACAATACTAGCAAATACAGAATACCCCAGAAGCCATGACAATGTAGCAAAAATAATACATCAACAGCTTGCCTTACAACATAAACCTATAAAACAACACGTTCCCGCATACAAGTATGCACCACAAAATGTACTGGAGAATGATGAATACAAATTATACTGGAACAGAACCATTATAACAGATAAAACAACACCACATAACAAACCTGACATCATACTCACCAATAAAAAGAAGAAATTAACACAACTAATCGAAATATCCATACCCAATA
Organism: Schistocerca nitens; assembly: GCF_023898315.1. Taxonomy (NCBI): domain Eukaryota; kingdom Metazoa; phylum Arthropoda; class Insecta; order Orthoptera; family Acrididae; genus Schistocerca; species Schistocerca nitens. The sequence goes on from NC_064615.1 coordinate 482,458,647, forward strand.
CGACAAATATACAAAAGAAAACAGGAGAAAAAATTGAAAAATACATCCAACTGGCTGAGGAAGTCAAGGACATGTGGCATCAGGATAAAGTTGACATTATACCAATTATACTATCAACTACAGGAGTCATACCACACAATATGCACCAGTACATCAATGCAATACAGCTACATCCAAACTTATATATACAACTACAGAAATCCGTAATTATTGATACATGTACAATTGCCCGAAAGTTCCTAAATGCAATATAACATATACCGTACAATTAAAAGGAAGTCACGCTTGATCAAGGTCCGTGTCACTTGCCATTTTTGACCAGACATAACGTCTGAGAAAAGAAAGAAATAATAATAATAATAATAATTCCGTATGGCTCAATGTCTTGTCTCTACCCCATCCCAGCAATCCTAGCATGTAATGGGGACCTACAGTTTAACATGGAATCCGATCCACTTGTCGTTCCTGAGGAATAGTAAAGGTAAGTGGGAGGTGACGGCTGAGGAATAGGCAGTTTGCACTACTCCGCGGTACGACTGGTATCCGATCTCGCGACATTTTAGTTCTAGGCAGGCGCTTTACACTAGGCAGCCAGAGCGATGACACTCTCAGAAATCGCACATGTATAGCAGTAAGCCACGGCAATGGCCCTTCTACAATTAGCGCAGTACTCTCAGAACGGCAACCATTGTCATGATGATTTTTAAAAGCCAACGTGAAGGATTTTGTGACGGTGCCAAACACGAATGCTTCGCCTTTCCATTGGTAGTTTTATTTCTTTGTTACTAAGATGGCAGCGGCTCTGGGGGAGCTATCCATTACTCTGGAAGTACTCCCCTTCACAGCAGAACAAATGACTCTCACTGGGCAGAGATAAGTTATCATCATTCTTCATAGCGGGGGTGGCGATCAACGTAAATACTTGTCCGCTTCGTAGCAACCACTGGCGGTTCGCCTTGGGCAACGCTCCCTCAGGGCGTCTTCTGCAGCCACAACACCGCCCTTCTAGCTACGCGCCGGCAGGCCCTCACAAAGGCTTCGTCTTGATATATTTGTCCGCGGTAATAGCCAGACGCCCTAGCTCCAGAGGGAAGCAGAATGAGTCAGCACGGCAGTGGTGGGCCGGAACGCACGCGTCTCAAGCCTCCGTCGTCGCCTACCACTATCAGAGATGCTGCAGGTGGTGCAGCTACTGGCTATGGCATTCGTGATGACAGTCTCACATGTATAGCACTCTATAAGAGAAACCCCCCTCCCCATCTCACCCATAGGTATCAAGAAGGTACAAGCAACCAGACAGCTGCTCAGCAGAGTTTTTTACCCTTCTATCAGCTAAGCACAGTAAGCCGTGAAATATTAAGTATCCCCTGCCATGCACTTTTACACTGAGTATCGCTGCGGAAGTATAAATACAGGGTGTTTCGAAATCTTTGTATCAAACGTCTAGTCGTGAGAGATCGCGTCACGCGGAACAACTGTTGTAACAGACAAAATGTTCGCTGACGTGTTGCAGCGCCGTTAGACATCCTTTGGTACTCGCCACCCAAGGCCCACGAGAACAGGGAAGACAGACCGTGGTGCGTACGTCACAGCACGCGACACTGCAGATGTTGTGAGTGCCAGAAGCCGTCTCCGCCGGGGAGAGAGTAACCGTGTCAGATGAGTTTGGTAATTCTTGACTGCGCATTTAAATACATGCACAGGACAAAGTTAATACGTTTAGTTGGTACCTTTTCAGTTACGTAAGGGGGGTTTCTGCAAAAAATCCACTACTCAAAAATAACAGTGTTGGGAAAACGAAAAAAAAAACGCGTATCTTCGTTCCATAGCTAATTTGTTTTTATTTTGTCTAAATATTCTGTAGGCATCAAGAATTTATTAGAACTAATTGAGTGATACCAAATTGTATTCTGTGGATGTGGAGAAGGAAAATGTATTGGACTATTCAGGTTTTTGTGGAATTCAATAAAAACGTCACTAATATAATCCATAATAATATTATAGTTACATACCATGCAGATGTTATTGTCAAGATGAAGCAGTATCTTACGATTTGTATTAGCTAAACAATTATTTATTAAATATAGAGGACGAAAAATGTGACACCCAGGACACAATGACATCACAAAACATTAATCTTCACCTCCATTACTATAGTCATCGCCGGCCGATGTGGCCGTGCGGTTCTAGGTGCTTCAGTCTGGAACCGCGTGACCTCTACGGCCGCAGGTTCGAATCCTGCCTCGGGCATGGATGTGTGTGATGTCCTTAGGTTAGTTAGGTTTAAGTAGTTCTAAGTTCTAGGGGACTGATGACCACAGATGTTAAGTCCCATAGTGCCCAGAGCCATTTGAACCATTTGAATTATAGCCATCATTGTTTGTTTCATAGTCACAAATGGTTGTAGATGAATCCGCTGATGCAACTTTGCCAAATAGTCTTGAGTAATTCTCTTTGCGTGCACGATTTTCGAGGTGTTCTGCAAGCTCTAATACGTCTTTAGCCTTCGCAGCTTTCACTCCCGACTGAATAGATCAAAACCAGAATGCTGGCTTTGGGTTTTTAAAAACATACTGGCGGTTGCGTTTTTAAAATACTTGAAATCATGGAGGGTAAGTATCGCAAAAAAATAAAATAAAAGAAAGATGGAGATGGACGCGTTCGGGCTTTCAGAATCCTTTCATCTCGGATTCGGGAAGTTCAGTGGTGGTAATCTTCCTGCGCTGAGCAGAAATAAGTGAAAATCCTGCTCCTTTGGTAGATAGCTATGACCATGAACGGGAAAAAGGAATGTAAATCTTTAAAAATTTTTGAGAATGTGCACCACATAGTAGAGGAAGTAAACGATCGTTTTATTTTTGTTTTGCCCAGGACAACTGTTACATATTAAAACCAGCTCCTCCGTTAGCTCTGAGTGTCGGATACTGTTTATAAAGTTTAACAGTATTGAAATAATCTCATGGGATCTTTTTTCCCTCATTTTCCAAATATCTGCATATTTTGACATTTCCTGTTCCCAAATAATGTATCCCAAAGACATAATAACACAAATGGCGTATGTGATATACAACATTCGTTGGAAAAGATGAGGAAGAGGTGAATTCTGCATAAAATCAATCGAGATGCAGTTAACTTTTCCATGGCTGGGTGTCATAATAAATACTCCTGTTTCAACCAAGAAAGCCTCCACTTATGTAAGATGAACAGCTTTCTGTTCCTCAAAAGTGTTTCTCTCCGTATCTTCTGTAGCTGCGTTTATTTTTTGCTGAAGCGAACCTCATTCTTTGCAAGTGTTACATCTGGGACATCCGAAATGCCTGCGAAGGGTTTTGGAAATCTCCCAGTAAAGTTTGTAGGACACAGTTATTCGGTAGGCGTCAAGGAAATAGTCATGCACTCCTTGACAATGAGGTCTTTGGCAAACAATGTTTATTGGGATTATCTCTGAGTGAGTACTGGGTTTTCCGAGCAGGGAAGTGCATGATTTGGGCGGCAATAACATTTACAAGCTGTTCTGGTGCTTGGCGTGACTGGTTGGAATATTTACCACTATTGTCTGTTGGAGAACTCCCACAAGGAACTATGCTATGTTTCTCAATCTGTCACAGCCGGCCGCGGTGGTCTCGCGGTTAAGGCTCTCAGTCCGGAACCGCGCGACTGCTACGGTCGCAGGTTCGAATCCTGCCTCGGGCATGGATTTGTGTGATGTCCTTAGGTTATTTAGGTTTAAGTAGTTCTAAGTTCTAGGGGACTGATGACCACAGATGTTAAGTCCCATAGTGCTCAGAGCCATTTTTTTTCAATCTGTCACAGTTAATTCCATGCAAACTTAAAAAAAAAGCATTTTTGAAAACATGTTCCTCTCCTGTTACCCGCACTTTATAGGTGTATGTCGCGACCCGAGGTGTCATATTGTCTTCATTACCCGTTCTTGTTGAAAATTTGCAATATCATGTACGCGTATCTAACACTGATATGACTGTCCTGGGCGTCTTTCGACATCGTTTTGTTGAAGTCTTCAATGATACTGCGCCGCAATTCTTCCTCCACTTCTCAAAGCAGAGAAGTCTCGAACACATAGCCAAAAACAGACAGAAAAATCTGATTATCTCTTAAAGATAAACTGATTGGGGACTGCAGTTTCCTTAGATGTGACAAGTGTACCACAATCAAAGAAATAATAGGAGCTAGCAGTAACAATGACGGTAATTAAGATGGTTATTCGTAATAGGTCTACCAGTATAGAACAGGTTCTTTGATCACCGTTCTGGATGAAGTAAAAAAAGTATAGAGCTTTTAAACATCAGAGACACGTTTTGTTTTGCAAAATTATTATAGGAGTACATTTTGTGGCATTCTTTCTCTTAAATTTAAAAGAAAGATAAATAAATAGACGTGCGATATATTTCAATGTAGTAGTTTGGAATTTTTATAAGTAGTCACCTTATGATATTGTATGCAGTACCAATGAATAATGACAATACAATAAATACGTAATGCTACGAACTTGCGGTCCTCTCCAGTCATGCGAGCCTGTATCAATTTCCCCACGTGATTAATGTGTTGCACTTTGGCATCACGGATATTATCCTTATTTTTCGTCTTACTTTTTCTCGGCCACTCTAGGCCATTTGTGTCCATATTAACGTAAACCTAGAAGAACGAAGACGGCTGTAAGCAAAATGTAGCGTATCAGTTATTCATCGGGAGTTGAACGGAGTGCTGTTGCGGCAGCTGCCTGAAGCGCCACTGACTGGTGGTGTTCTTACTAGCAACAGTCCAGACTTGTGGAGTTTTTATAGAATTGCCGTATTTTTAGAGGCTTATACAGAACGACTTGAGGTGTTATTGACAAAAGCGGTTGTGTAATCACGTGCGTAATGCTGAACATTACATGACGACGCCTCTTAACTGATTTTTCGATTTTTTTTTACTAGTGATGTTTTTGCTAGCAAACCCTCGCATTGATTTCCCGTGGGCCGTGCACGGAGCGGACCGTTCGCGAAGTGTGGCGGACAAGCCGACTAGTGTGACGGCACAAGCTCGTTGCGGGGCCCGAATTTCTCTTTGGTCCCATCGCCGGCGCTGGGACGACGGGATTTCAACGAACTAGCATGTCTACTAACGAGGTGTGCTGCGCACTACCCAGTAAATCGACAGTGATTTTCAACAAGAAAACCTTAAGAATGAGTGTCTCCAATCGCAAAAAGGCATTATAGAACGGAATCTGGAGGTTTAATTTTGATGGCCCTAGCCCCTTTTTTACGAACCATATGACTGAATTGTACAGAACGTTTCATAAAGAATATAATACGTACTACACTGTATAATGTTGTCAAAAATACCGATTGCTGCTCCACGGTCGGTTACTGGAGGCACGAATACATTGTCTCTTCTATATTCATCGACGCTAGATGTCTGTTATCAACTGTTTGCTTGGTTACTGCGTTGCAAAATGGCTATGCCGTAGCAGAAATTATTTTATGTTCTCGATTTTACGAAGTATAATTCGTGATTACAGTACAGAGACGTTTCAGGTTCAAGTACCAAACTTATCCTCCGAACAGGTGGAAGATGAGCACATGGTATCGACTGTTTGTAGATACAGGTTGTGTATGTTAAGGAAGATGTTCGAAATTCTGAGGAAAATAGCGGTAAGCTATAGGGAGAGACGGGTAATACATAATATCTACAACAGACAAAAGGGGATCATAAGAGTGGACGGCCAAGAACGAAGCGCTCGAATTAAAAGGAGTGTAAGACAGGGATGTAGTCTTTCGCCCCTGGTGTTCAATCTGTACATCGAAGAAGCATAAAGGAAATAAGAAAACGGTTCAAGAGCGGAATTAGAATTCGAGGTGAAAGGATATCAATGATACGTTTCGCTGATGACATAGCTATCCTGAGTGAAAATGAAGAAGAATTACATGATCTACTGAATGGAATGCACAATCCAATGGGTATATACGAGGGCTATTCCGAAAGTAAGGTCCGATAGGTCGCGAAATGGAAACCACGGTAAAAATCAAAAATGTTTTATTTGCAACAGTTAGATACACCTTGCAGCTACTTATCTCCATAGTCGCCGACCCGACTTAGACGTGTATCGTAGCGTTGTACCAACTTTCCCATACCCTCGCTATAGAAGGCAGCCGCCAGTGCTCTCCGCCAATTCTCTACGCTGGCCTACGGCTCGTTGTCTTGTGCCGAAATGTTGTCTTCATAACCAGCGGTTCATGTGACCTGAGCTGAAACTCAGAGGGAGACAATTACGGGCTGTATTGTGGGTAATCTCACATTTCCATTTGAAAACGATGCAGGAGCATCTTCATTGCCCCTGCAGAATGCGGCTGAGAATTGTCTTGAAGACGAAACAGCACGACAGTTATGTAATGTTAGCTGCATAGCTTCAGGGGAAATTTCTCACCAGGCCCCCGTACTTGGCGGCAGACACTATTTTCTAGACATCTTTACGCACTCACTGCGAGCTCAGAAATGAGAAGAGCGACGTGATGCTAACTGGGGTTATACTAGAGACACTACCCAACACATCTGTGCAAAGCTTTATCGGATTTTCATAGTCGTTTCCATTTCGTGACCGATCGGACCTTACTTTCGGAATAGCCCTCGTAATACGGATTTAGAGCAAATTGAAGAAAGACGAAAATAATGAGAAGTAGCAGAAATGAGAACTGCGCGAAACTCAACATCAGGATTGATGGTCACGAAGTAGATGAAGTTAAGGAATTCTACTACCTAGGCAGCAAAATAACCAATGACGGACGGAGCAAGGACATGAAAAGCAGACTAGCACTGGCGAAAACGGCGTTCCTGGCCAAGATGGATGTACTAGTATCAAACATAGGTCCTAATTTGAGGAAGAAATTTCTAAGAATGTACGTCTGGAGTACGGCATTGTATGGTAGTGAAACATGGACGGTGGGAAAACCGGAACAGAAGAGAATCGAAGCACTTGAGATGCGATGCTACAGACGAATGCTGAAAATTAGGTGGACTGACAAGGTAAGGAATGAGGAGAGGAAAGGAATATGTTGAAAACACTGACAAGGAGGAGAGACAGGATGATGGGACATCTGTTAAGACATCAAGGAATGACTTCCATGGTGCTAGAGGGAGCTGTAGAGGGCAAAAACTGTAGAGGAAGACAGAGATTGGAATACATCCAGCAAATAACTGAAGACGTAGGTTGAAAGTGCTACTCTGAGAATTTGGGGCATACTGAATCCATCTTGCAAACACTGAACATGTACGAGGTGCACCAAAAGTCAATGTGCTTTTATGCGGTATCCCACTCATCTGTTTACGAACCATTATTCTTTGATGGAAACACGGTTAAGGGTCAGAAGCATCTTGTTATCTTACAAGACTTGTTGTTTCCGAAGCTGAAAGAGGATGGTTTCATTTTTCAACAAGACGGGGTACCCAGTCTCTGGAGCCGACAAGTGCGTGAATATCTGAATGCAACTCTAGCGAGCCGTCGGATTCGTCGTCGTACAGCCAGAGACTTAGCATTTCTCATCTGGCCTTTACTTTCACCGGATTTGACGCCCTGTGATGTGTCCCTATGGAGTTTCATTGAAGACAACGTTCATGCACCGACACTACCACAGAACCTGGAAGACTTCAAGAACCGGACCCATAATCCATAGCATCAGTGATGATAGACGTGCTTACCCAAATATGGAACGAATTCGACTATCGACGGGATATTGTTCATGTCGCTGGAGGTGGACAGATCGAAGATCTGTAATTTAAGCTTCGAGAGATTCGTAAACACGTTTCCTAAGTTTGATTGTTGTATGTCTGACAGTTTAATAAATATGTGTGTTCGGAATACGTATATTCTTTTTGAAACACCCTGTATTAAAGGGCAATCAGAACGTTTATGTTCGAAGAGCGTACAGTCCAGGATCGGTATGCAAATCAAACTTGCTGTGAACTTGAGGCATTCATCCTACCGATCGACGAAGTTGAAGATACCAGTCTGGTAAAACACCGTGTCCTTTTGCGTGAAGAAGCCCCTGACTGCCTGCTGCATATCCTCATCTGACAGAAATCGTGAACCCTTCAAGGCTTAACAATCGCATTGGGAGAGATCAGGACTTCTCGCGGTTCTAGGCGTGCAGTCCGGAACCGTGCGACTGCTACGGTCGCAGGTTCGAATCCTGCCTCGGGCATGGATGTGTGTGATGTCCTTAGGTTAGTTAGGTTTAAGTAGTTCTAAGTTCTAGGGGACTGATGACCACAGCAGTTGAGTCCCATAGTGCTCAGAGCCAGATCAGGACTGTGGGGCGGGTGCTCGAGTGTCTCCCAATTGAGTTGGTGTAACTTTCGCCTTTCAGATCAACCGGCGTCTTGTGTCGAATCGCAACCAGCGCGGAACTTGGCGCACCAATCCACAATGGTGGTTTTCGATATACATGCTATCCTATACACATTCTTCACTCTCCGATTGATGTCTACCGGTGTTTGCCCTTCGGCAGCCAAGAACAGAATAACAGTACGTTGGTCCTGTTCAGACGCATTTGGTAATAACGTCTCCATAGTTTACGTTTCCGCATTTATCGCACACACGTCGGAAAGACGCGAATGCCACACTGATCCCTTGCCCACATGTCGGTGCTTATGTAGCCGCATCGGATCGTGCGACGTCGGATATTTGCTGCAGCGAACATTTTTTCTCTGACAAAAGTTGTTGCCCATGTCCCGATCTATAACCCCTAGACGTTCGATGAAAGACTTTGAAACAGCCTGTATAGTGATTGTAATATATGTATATTAACAAAATATTCACCAAATGGTTCCCTTCTTGTCTACCGTATGACTCAGTCTGTTGACTCGAGTAACAACTCTGTTACCTCATTGCGGCACAGCTATGCACTTTTTTGAGAGGTGACATTTTATCCGTTGCTGCTTATTGGTACACTTTTTGTATGCATTCCAGAGCCGTTTGTTTTGCACTACCACCACTGATGCAGATTGTCAAACACCATTCCATCTTTGTTTGCCTTCTGTCTATATCAGTGTTATGTCTCTATTAGTGACAGAAGACTGATAGTGCATCACAACGACAAGGGCAAACAAAATGAAAACTGGGAAGAAAAATGTTTGAAACACGAGAAAACATATTTGTGTTTCGTAAGTATAATGGTAGTACGACGTCCATGCGAGCAGATGAGAGGAAACACTGACACCAAGTAAAAACATGAAGAACCATTCCACTGATGCCTGAAAGTGAAAAAAAGCGAAACCCAACTGGGAGAATAAAATACAGTACATCAAGAGAAGGTTGCGCTATTTGGCTCGTGTTTGCTAATATCCTGAAGCCACAATAATGATAATGGTGCACTGTATGAGTTTTACATCTACTCCGTTTCACTGTGAATGATTTAGAATATCATAATCTTGACTACCGGACTACTTTGGCACTGTTTACTGTGATAGTCTTAAGCATCAGTTCCCATACATTATGTAATTACGGTCAGATAAGCAAAGGCGTCAGAAGAATCCAAAACGTTTATCTGAAATTATTTTTAGTATGACAGAATTTCCACATAGAGTAATGATGTGTTTCTGGGAAAGAAAAGCCAAGTACTTTTTAACCAGGAGTTTTGCTGCGCGTTGCCGAAAGCATTATCTGATAAACAGACAGCGAAAATACTTCATCTTGAAGATTTGTCCTCTTATTCTGATTCACAGTTGTCACAATCTGCAAATGAAATTATTGACAAAGAATTTGACAGGGAATCATTCTGTGAAGAAATGGACAACAGATCCGAAAATGTTGCTCTCGCCGGCCGCGGTGGTCTAGCGGTTCTAGGCGCGCAGTCCGGAACCGCGCGACTGCTACGGTCGCAGGTTCGAATCCTACCTCGGGCATAGATGTGTGTGATGTCCTTAGGTTAGTTAGGTTTAAGTAGTTCTAAGTTCTAGGGGACTGATGACCACAGATGTTAAGTCCCATAGTGCTCAGAGCCATTTGAACCATTTTGAATGTTGCTCACCATTCCGATCCTCAGCCTAATGGAAGCTGTGAAATCGCGGTTCAAATGAAAATAAGTAGACTTCAGGAACTCCTGTTCTTATTATCTTTCCAGTGTGGGGCAATGTTGACATTCCGTCTCCATCGGGAGATAACACAAAAATAAAAAATCCTGTTCCTCTTAATCTCTCCAGATGCCTAACAGCTGATGAAACTTTGGACCATAAGTACCACGCTGAGCATCGAGCCACCACCCAAGCCTCCTTAAAGCAGAAATGCTTTTCTCGGCACTTAAAAAAAGCCATCATAAACATCGTGTTGTGCAGTACTTGGATCTGATCACTATGTATTGTTGACAATCAGACTGTTTTCAGAAGTCTCATATTCAAGTTCACAATATAATTTTTGTATGTTTTACATAACTTCCTTTTAATCTAGTTACATAAAATAATAAAGTCCTCATTATGGCTTCGTAAGTAAATATTTTCTTCAACCACGCAGAATGGACTGAACTGCTTAGCGATGTTCAAAGTTAATACATACCCCAGTTTTTAAGAAACACATGACGAAGGGGAGTTGAAATATCAGTTATTAATAGCTACAGGGTCTAAAGAGTGTCCGTAAAAGTCATTAATATCGTGCAACTAGGATCACAAGACAGTGGCTTGCTCCAAGCTGCTAGGACTTAAATACTTCGCCCCACTAACAAAATAGCTTCGGCAATCGTATACGTGACTTAAGCACTCTTAGGCAAGATTAGATTAGTACTTGTTCCATAGATCATGAATACGACACTTCGTAATGAAGTGGAACGTGTCAGGTTAATAAAAGGTGTCTATACAAGATATTATATTACACTAAATATTACATGACACTTAATATTTTTTTTTTTGCCACATTCATTCGTCAGTAGCAGGTAATGGACTGTCTACAATGAAAGCTTTACTTGCCAGAGAAGCTCATCCTAAAGTGAGTCTCCGAGACAGGAAAACCACCTTCATTACGTGAATTTAAATTCAGATCATAACGATTCACGTCGTAAACGCTACCGACTGAGATATCAACCAAATCCTCTCGGACAAGTTTTGCAACAGTTTCATAGTACCTTACGTACCAGAAAGGCAGGCAGTTGTTGAGCAGTGAGTGAGATAGGTTTGTTTCCTACCCACAAGTTATTCGGTCTGTAGGTACAGTAAGCAGTAAAGAAACCCAAGCACAAATTTAGAGAAGGAATTAAATTACAGGGAGAAAAAATTAGAACTTCATGGTCCTCTAATAACTGTGTAGAAGTGCTGGTGAAAGAGCGGTTTTTCAGGAGGCGGAGCTTTCGGCCCATTCAGTCGGAGCCTCCGAGTAGCTCTGGGTCAGTGTGGTGACGGGAATTTCATAGAGCCGGCGTCCGCGGTTCCAGTACAGCGTCGTTTCTCGAATCCCACATTTAGAGTAGGCCACCTGTTCCACATTATGTATTTTTTGAGACGTTAAAGATATTGATAATCTAATTTTAGCTATGGTTTCATAAAAAAAGCGCATACTGTGTCATCGTAACCTTATCAACCACCGGGATGCAGATATCACATTCGTTTCTTCAAATGTTTCTTCAAATGTTCAGTTTTTTTGTTGGAGAACAGGAGTTCTAAGAGTTCTACTGCTCTTTATTCATTCTCCATAATTTACTAACTAAAAATCATTGTGGACTAAAAAATTATTTACATCAACAACTGTCTAGTCTTTGCAGTTGATTTAGCGTTGCTTTCCGAAAACGTTTACGACGACAACCGTTGAGCCTTTGCAGATGATTTAGCATTCTTTTACGAAAGCAGATCAACATCTTGAAAGAGATAGCGTAAGACTCTTAATCACAAATTTCTTTCGAAAAGACAGAATTCATAAAGCATTAAAAATGCTGTAAAATTTCGAAGTAGAGGATACTGTAGAATCAACAGAGTGAATAAACTGAAGTACTCAGGGGGTATAATAGAGCCAAACGGTATAGGTAAAGGAGCAAATAAAAATAGAGCCTATAAAATGGAAATGATTTGTTAATTAACAAAGGACGTTTATAACTGAAAATCACTCTCAGAAAAAACAAAAATCCAACACTTCAACTCAGTGATCAAACTTTATGGTTATTTGGTTCTATTGAACCTGGAAAACTGACCAAAAAATATTTGATTATTTCGACAAAAATCACTAAACTCAAGTCATTTGGTTCAGGGAAGAGAAAAAGGAGATAGCAGAAATTACCGTCGCAGAAGCAGAGATTCTCGACAGACCATCGAATCAAAACAAGATTAATAAGTTTGGAGGTTTTGAGGAGTAGGTCAGAAAGTGCCTCACTGTAGGCACAGATCAAACAAGAAGAGAACACAGTGAAAGAATTCACGTAGTCCATCAATGGCTGAAATTGAAGAATGAAGAAGAATATAAGATACTAAACATTTTATGATTATATAAATTGCTCGAAGTTCGTTGTGTTTACGTACCAATAGTCTGATCCACACCTATTTCGACTTTAATGCTCTCCATTCAAATTTTTTTTAGAGGACGAAACATAATCAGTTTTCTGTCCTTGGTATACTTAGTCTCTACTCCTGTTAGAAGCTATCGATACGGGTACACTTGCAAACGCTTATATTCAAAAATTTAATACTTATATCATTTTTCGTTTTCGCAGTTTAAGATTCCATTACTTTTTGCCCTGCCCCCACGTTTCATGGTAAAAACCTTTGCGGCGCCGTTTTAAATATATGTCCAGATTTGACTTGCCCGCACATATGGCACAAGATCGTCCACACAATCTAACGATAGCTAATTTTTGGGAGAATAGTCTTTCGAGAAACTGCCACACTTCCGGTCTCAGTTATTTTACGCCTAATATAAACATTTGTTTTAGATTAAAAACGTAGCAACATTGGCAGATAGAGAAAATTCGTAAAAAAGATTGCGAATCTATATAGACGTCAAATTACATACCTGTTTATCTGCATGACGCGCAATTTAGGTCAGCACATACAACGTCAATTCTGTCCTTCATCTTTCATCAAACGACTTCGTGTAGCTATGCGAATATGGAGCTCCGAGCTACGAACCAAATGGTGAGGGTTCGAGCCTCAGTTAAGTACGCAGCCTTAAAGCGTCAATCTTGTCCAATGTACAATTGTGATTTTCTAAGTATGACACAGTGTGAGCCGTTTACGGGTCAGCGTTAAAAAATGCAGTTACAAGGATATGGAGATACGAGTATGGATAATTTTATGCTTAAAATTATGGGCACCACTTAGGAAAAAACGTCTAAGAAAAAGACTCAAGTTAATGTTGTAATGTGTTGTTTGTAACAGGATAATTTACGCGTAGTGAACTGTATAAGTGTAACACACTAGTACCAACAACTGGAAACACTTATTGTATGCATTTAGTGGATACAGAAGAACCAGTGAACACATGAAAAGAACAGAAAAATGTAAATCACTGATGATTACTAGTGAGAATAGATGAAACATATTTAAATTTGGCCAGTTGCGAGTAGGACTCGCGCACTAAAGGTTCCATATCTGCTTAATTACGTATATAGAAAGTTCATCCATTCCAGGAATCGAAAATCTCGACAATTTTTCCCTGTTATCGATACTGATATTTGCAAGAAATCAGTCTTAGGGATTCCAAGACTTTCGAGCATGTTTTAATTTGAATCATATAAATGTAACATGAAGTCACGCAGGGGACAGTCTACCATTATTATAATAATTCGTAATTCTGCACTCATGCTGACCGTCGGAATGGGAAAAGTCAAACATCAGGCAAGAAATGACTTCATTGTTCATATAATACGTTTCGGAATTTATGCATCATCAGATATCCAGAAGAGATTGCTGCACATACACCAATGTTCAGAAAAACAGAACACATTGAACTACTAGAGACAGGAAGTTCATATTCACAGGACATGTACATTAGTATGTTCTGCAGAAATAAATAGCATTTCAAGTCACCTCGGTTCAGCCAGTGACCTGTTGCCTAGTAGGCACAGGGTCCGCCAAGGGCCATGATAATGTGTTCTATGCGTGATGGCATCGTCGCATTTAAGGCGCGGATGGCGTCCTGCGTTATATCCATGTTACATTCACCTGGTTCCAAAGTTTATCTGTGGTGGTTGGCTTTGGGTCACAGAGCTGCACCCGTCCTTTCACCACATCCCACATATTTTCGATTGGCGACAAGTCTAGTGATCTGGCGGGCCAGAGAAAAAAGGCTAACGTTCTGTGACACCAAGTAGACACATGTTCGTGCAGTGACACGTGGTCGTGCATTGTCTTGCTGAAAAATGGCATATGGAGTGTTGTGCAGAAATTGTATGGCTACCAGTCGCAGGATATCACTCATGTTGGTCACACTGATCACAGTTTCCTGAACACGCACCAACTGTGATTTGTGGTTGTGTACTTAGCATTCCACACCATAAGGCCTTGAGATGGCGATGTACGTCTTGGGCGAATGCAGTTACTGTGATGCCGCTCCCCCTGTCTGCGGCGAACCAAAATGTGTTCATCATTTTCAGACAAGCAGAAACTGGATTCGTCCGAAACCACTATCCTGCCCCCAGTGACGTCGTTCAGTACACCATTGCCGTCTAGCATGTTTCTGCACATTCGTCAAAGGTAGGCGGAGAAGTGGAGCACGGGCACCTAACTGATGCCGTAATAAACGGCGACGGACTGACACTCCTGATAGTGTACGATGTATCACACTGTTCCACTGTCGTCCCAGAACCGAGCCGCGCGTGGTAGCGGTCTCAGGCGCCTTGCCACGGTTCGCGCGGCTCCCCCTGTCTGAGGTTCGAGTCCTCCCTCGGACATGGGTGTGTGTGTGTTTTCCTTAGCGTAAGTTCAAGATTAAGTAGTGTGTAAGCTTAGAGACCACTCACCTCAGCAGTTCGGTCCCATAGGAACTTACCACAAATTTCCAATTTTCCCAGAGCCCACGAGGATGCAAATCTGTCTTGCAGTGTCATTCGTGTGAGGTTTCGATCTACTCGGGGCGTCCCGAACCATCTCGACGTATTCTACAGCCTTCCGTGAACCATTCTGTACACACACTTTGCACTACCGAAACACTTTGTCCCACACGAGCTGCAATTTCCCGGATGGCTGCTTCTCTCATATCAATAACGCGCCTCTTTCAAAGCCACTGACTGCACGGTTCGCACATACGTCTACGAGACATCCTGTACGGCTGCTCAAGTCACACTGACCCATTACCTTCGGTTTATAGCGACAACGGGAGCCACAGGTACATTTTACCGGTAGGTGGTTTTGCGCCGCGATATCGAAGTTGACCTCGAACCCGCAGGCCGACATGGTTAAATGCTAATCATTTCTGCAGAACATGCTAATGTACACGTGAAATACCATTATTGTTTGCAGCAATCGCTTCTGGATCTCTGATGATGGATAAATTCATAAACGCGTCATATGAGCAATAAAATCATTACTTCCTTGATTTTTGACTTTTTACCGTTGCGATCCAGTCAACCTGAATGCAGAACTACTGATTGTTTTAATTTCAAGTTTGACGTCGGATAACGAATGACAAAAGAAATATTTTTTGCGTTTTATGTAATTACGAGTTAACAATTTTCAGATTTTTTTTTACTTTACTTCTTCTGTGAAAACTTGCTTCTTGCCAGATTTCTTGATTCTAGATCAGAGCTACTCGATAGGTTTTTATGAGTGAGTTTCGGAGTGTCAAAGTACGTAACATAAAATGGCCGTATCTTTTGGTTTCAGTCACTTAGAAGCTTCAATTTTTAGCACCGCCAAGGGACCCCGAGCCATAGTATGTGATATGAATTTCAACTTGATACGTGTATCCAACCCTAAGAAGAAGGATTCTTAACAGTCAGACAGACAGACGGACGGAAAACAGAGTGATTCTGTAAGGGATCCGTTTTTACCGATTTAGGTACGGAACCCTAGCAAAACGAAACATATTTGGTTAAAAACAAAATAAAAATTCAGGCGCAAAAGATATATTTGTTCTTATCGACATGATAAACAATTGTTGTAGCATCTGAGGAAGAAGGGCTGCAAATTTTAACAATATTAACATTGTTGAGCTCTAACGACTAACAACCTTTTTGAATAAGACGTGATCCGATTGAGAAGGCGCCGTACAACTCTCGTTAAGGCTAACAATATGGTAATCCACAGAAGACAGTCACAGCAGATTTATTCGCTTTCACTTTTTAACTAAACTGTTCTTTCATCTCTACCTACTTCGTTGTAGTGTCGTCACGATATGAAACTCTAACTTTCTTTTTCCGTATGATATGAGAAATATCACTTGTGAAGCAGTTTCTAAGAGTTTGAGTTCGAGTCTCGTACCAGTGGAAAATTGTGAAATAAAGATCAAAGATTAGTATCGCCAAATTTTCGAACTCACAAGAGTTGTAAACAGGTATGACATGTATGGAATTCTGTGTTGGTACTGTCGCCTCGCGAAGGTGTAGGCCATTTGCCTTGCGCAAACTTCTCCTACTGCGCCCCTGTCTCCCCCATCTCAGAAATAAATAAATGCATTCATTACACGCGCGGGCGCTTGTGTGTCCGCGTGCGAGAGACTATATGATCCATCACCGGGACGTATGCGGGAGGTTTGCCCACTCGTTAATGAAGGACGCCAAATGTGTGTGTCCCGACAACTGCTAGCAGGTTGTTGCCACTACTCTTTTTACAAGAAACATAAACAGACTCCCACGTAGACGGCTGGAAACGTGGGACGTCGTTCAAAATAAACTCGAGAAACTTAACTGAATGTCTTAATAAGTTATTCTCAAATGATACTGTTTGACTTTCTGGAAATGTTGTCTGATGCCATCTGAGAAAAGGGGAAAAGGACCACAAAAAGAGATCATTGGTAAAGATACGCCAAGTGATCTTATCTTAACCTGTCACCCGTGTCTAAGTGCTAGCAGACACAGAAAAAAGCGCCACAGTTCTAAAGCAATATAGTGTTCTGATACGATTAATGTCTTTAGTGTGTGAAAGCTTTTCTTTTTACCATCTTCAATTAAGAAACCCGTTTCTTTGTAGCAGCGTCTCTACTGCTTACCTCTTAACTCACTGGCTTGTTAGGAAAGTGTTAAGTGAAAAACACGGACATATCTTTCGCTGAGATACGTACTAGTTTCCTACGTCTTAGTTGGATTACTTTGCTTAGTCATACGCACTAATATACACATTTCATGCCTGTATAAAAAACTCCAGAAGTCGTCTGCTAGCAAGTAACTCGCTCAGGATAATTGTTTCCAAGCCACTAGTACAGTCATTTTATGGATATCACATTTCGGAAGAAGTGGCTCTTCGTTTTTCAACAGACTGTTTATGTGCTATGAATAAGTTAACGTCACTGCTAAGGTAGTGGGTAAATTAGCTTCAGATTACTTCATTGGATCTGAAGTACGTAGAAAATAATAATCAAAATATCCATGGTAGTTCATGTCTTTAAATACCTGCTATGTAATACAAAAATGTATTTATTTTTCTCCTTAGGGGAAACAACGATAGTTATACAGGTGGATATCATGCGGTTATTTTCATCGAGGCGCGCTTATCAGGTTACAAGAACTTACAAAGGAAGTTAATATTTGTAGCAGTATAGATGAACGATGTACCTTCCGCCAAACGATATGGCATATTGTTTAAGACATTGAAATTGGGGGTTAGAATTATCTCCCGTTGTATCTTGTTTACTTTGGTAATCAGTTTCGATGATATCGCTCTGATTTGCTAACATGGGGTTATTGGTTGAGAGAACTGAGGCTACTGGTTCTTCAGTATGGTCACTATAGTGAACTGTATTCAGCGCGCAGAATATTGTGCTGTTTTAGGGATCCGAGGGAAGTTGGAGAGTGAAGAACAGTGTCTGCCTTGGCCCCGTATACTTGTGTCTAATGGTCAAGTTCTGTTTGCCACCGCTTCGCTATTCTTAGCTTGAAAAGACGTTGACAAAATTTTCGGCATTAGGTTCGAAACGGCTGTCTTCCATATGAATGACGTTGTGTTCCGGCAATCATTTACATGGAAGCTGAAGCATTATACGAAGCTTCTTGAAGCTGTGCGTCGTCATCAAAACGCTACATAGCCAACCACTTCTTCATTGTTGGGAATAAGTGGAAGTCGCTCGGTGCCAGGTCGGGACTGTACGGCGGATGAGGAAACAACTCCCACTTAAAAGATTCGAGAACTTCACGAGTGGCATTTGCCGTGTGGCCCGGGCGTTGTCGTGAATCAGCAAGATCTTTGAGCCCAACTTTCCCCTGCGCTTGTTTTGTATTGCTCTTTTGAGGTTGTGCAGAGTTTGACAATACCTTTGAGAGTTTATTGTAGTGCCTCTTTCCAGGAAATCCACAAAAATCAAACCTTTTCTCTCCCAAAAGACAGTCATTTCGTGGTTGAAGGCGCAGGCGGCCGAATTTTACGACGAAGGAATTTCCAAGGTCGTCCATCGCTACGATAAGTGCCTTAATTTCAATGGCAACTATGTAGAAAAGTAGTATTTAAGTGTGGCTTTCATCCGTAAATAATAAAAAAAATTCCAATACTTTATTTATTTTTAATTCCAAAGCTTAATGTACTTTGTGGATAGCCATCGTATTACCTTATGCAGGTGATTTTTTACTATGTTGTAAATTCAGTTAGTTAAGTTGGATAAGACTTTTTTTTCTTGCGGGGAACTATGCTAGAAAGCGAACGAGCAGTTGTGCAGCTGCAGCTTCAAAATAAAATTAAATTTTAGGAACAAGGTTTTATTTGTATCTCATACGTCTTCTCTAGAACCAGAAGAAAATGTTATAAAGTGATTTGTGGAACAGATTCGTGGCTGTGATACTGTGAAAGACGTGTTCGAAGAACAAGTCTGTTTGTGAATGATGGTCGTTACTCTGTACTGATCAGCCCGCCTGCTCAGCTGAGTGGTAACGTGCTTGCCTCCCCTGCAGCGGTCCCGGGTTCTTTTCCAGAGCGGATTGGAGATTTTCTCCGCTCGTGGACTAGGTGTTGTGTTGTCATAATCATTTCATCCTCATCATCGGCACGCAAGTCGTACAGTGTGGCGTCGACTGAAATAAGACGTGCACTTGGCTACCGAAATTCCCCGAATGGGGCCTCCCGGCCATCAATGCCGTACGATAATTTAGTTTCATTTATTGATCTCTGTAATATGCCATAACGGTATTAGCCAGAAGTGGAGGACAACTCCAAGAAGCTGGCCAGGTTTAGATTCCAACGTTTCCCTTCTTGTACAGCTGGATTTCCGTGGTAAAGCACATTTCGTGAAAGGCAAATGGGTGCTAGTTTGGGACTCTTGACAGAATTCGCCTTTTAATTTTGAAGACAGCCACTGTGAATAATGAGTCGTAAGAAGCAGTACAGAAAAATAACGAGATGACATTATTTCATGTGATGTAAGGAAATACAGAAAACATCGGCATTTGAAGGCTGTTACTGTCAGACAAATTTCCAGTATCCTTAATGCTGCACCGTCTAAGTCGTAAAAATTGTTTATTGGCCTATAATAAGGCCCATAAAGGTAATTATTACTATGCGATGAAGAGCAGTTGGGGGAAAATCTGCAGATAAACATAAATTACGGGACTTTGTAATTGTAAGTCCACCTTTACACAGATGATGGCGGGAACCCGGCTGTTCAGTAGAAAATATCAATCAAAACACCTTCAGCCGTCTAAATTTCCAGTTCTATTTTATTTTTGCTAACATTTTCAGCGTTACACTACACCATCTGCTGGCCCCCTGACCGACGTGTAGGAAGAACCCCACCTCTTGTTCAGTCAAAGTAATGGCCAGCATACAGACACTAGTATCCATAGACTTCTTTTTAACAAGGTGACGTTCCAAGGAATCGCTTTGTTAAAAAGGAGTCTACGGATACTAGTGTCTGTATGCTGGCCATTACTTTGACTGAACAAGAGTTGGGGTTCTTCCTACACTGTGGTCAGGGAGCCTAAAGATAGCACAGTGTAACGCTGAAACTGGTAGCAAAAGTGCAATAAAACTGAAAATTTAGACGGCTGTTTTGATTTGACATTTTAAACTACAGGAGGTTGCGACTGCAATAAGGTGAGAATTCGTTTATTATCCATTTACTTCTTTATTTGGCCTCCAGAAACTATGTGTCATTTATTCAAATAATAGCTACATGTACGGATGTAATATGTTTTCATCAAAGTCATAAATTGACAGGCATGAAAAGAAATTCATAACATCATTACATTCACAAAGATCTTCTGACTAGCTAAAAGTGAATATGTTGATTTAAATGATATTGAAACTTAGTGCAAGATGGCAAAGCACATTTATATACAAGCACTGAATTGGTAAAGGTGAGGACGTAGAAGGTGTGGCCGTGCGGTTCTGGGCGCTACAGTCTGGAACCGAGCGACCGCTACGGTCGCAGGTTCGAATCCTGCCTCGGGCATGGATGTGCGTGATGTCCTTAGGTTAGTTAGGTTTAATTAGTTCTAAGTTCTAGGCGACTGATGACCTCAGAAGTTAAGTCGCATAGTGCTCAGAGACATTTGAACCATTTGAACGTAGAAGGTATGACATAAGCAGAATAACGAGCACCAACTTCGGTAGTCCAAAAGTCACGTACTACGTGCGAAATTGCAGTTTCTGTGCCTAAATTAACAATAATTGTATCGGTTTAACAAGTGCGAGTTTATAGAAAAAAATAACGGGAATCTTACAGTCTTACTTGATGTATTAGTCAGATTCGCGCGATTTTTTCGTTATTGTGTTGGTAAACATGTCTAAAAAGTGTGTGTACAGTGTTAGCCATATCGGATATATAGTTTGTTGTTAGCTGTCAAAAACATTCCACATGTTTTGATACTCTGGAGTTCATTTATTTTGTATAAAATTAACTTTAAATGTTGCTATAAGAACGAAATAAAGAGCGCAAAAGTTTTAGAAATGCAAAATTTTTTATTCGGCGAGTGTGCTCTGAGGAAAAAAGGATTTACGAGTTCCATAAGCGTTACGAAGTAGGCGATGAAGATGACGAACGGGCTGGACGCACCCAGCAAATCAACAACCGATAAAATCGTGGAAAAGCTAAATAAATTATTACCTACAAATTGCCGATTCATAACTAGAAAAGTCGTCGATGATATGGTATATCAACTGGCTGATGTCATGAAATTGTTTTCAGATTTTTGGGTATGAACTTCTGACGATAAAATTTACTCCCAAATTTTTGAATTTCGATCAAAAACAGCGGCGAATACAAGAGTTTCAGGAGTCGTTGGATGAAGCCAACAATGGTGCAGAACAACTGAGGCGTTATGACAGGTGAGACATGACTTTATGGATATGACGTCAAAAGTAAGGCTCAGTCGTCCTAGTGGGTCGCCAAGAGCTAAAAAATCTCGACGGGTACGCTGAAATGTGGAAGTTATGCTGTGTTCTTCGATTTTATCGCAGTATTGCAGCACGAGTTCTTGCCGCAATGTCGAACGATCAGTAACGTATACCACTTTGTGTGAAGCAGTCTGAAGAAAGTAAACTCGGATTTGTGGTGCAACAATTCATGGCTTTTGCATCACAATAATGTACCTGCTCACACTTCGTTGCTTTTTCGTGAGTTTTTGGCCAAAAACAGGACTGTAATGATATATCAGTGTCCATATTCGCCAGACAAGACCACGTATGATATTTTTCTGCCCCCAGAAGTAAATAAAACCTCGAGGGGCCGGTGTTTTACAAGGATAGACCAGATTAAAACGCGTTGCTGAGAGAGCTGAAAGCTATCCCACGTGTTTTGACAATTATAAAAGCGCTAGTATAAGTTGTCATTTTTTTTTCTGTCACTCCTTAGTAGTTTCTAATTTCCTGAGGATAGGATCCGTCTGTGCAACCAATGAAAGGGTCTTTTGTGCCATGCGCGTTTCGCTTCTTTTTATTTGAGGCATCTGCATTGGCGTGTAAGACATGTTTTTTTTTGTCTATAGAATAATTTATTATGTAATGTCTCCGGATATGTCACCACATTACAGTTTTTTGTTGTTCTCTGTTGCGAGCGCAAGCTTTGTAATTTACTGTTTCGTTGTACTTACGATTTTGTGAGCTTATTACGAGGTCTGTTCAAAAAAAATCCGGAACATTTGTAATTTCGAGCCAATAGTATGTTGGAGTGGAAAGCGGTTGGCATCCCTGCATACACCTGTGTGACTGCCAGAAGTTTCGTTGTTGTATGCTACTTATTGTTCAGTGGTGCACTGAGTAGAACGTTGTATCGGCGCAGTTTGCGAATTTCGAGATGGCAGAGTTGGAGCAGCAGTGCGTCTCCACTACATATCCCTGAAAATGAAGACATACTTTATAGAGACGTACCAAATGATGCAGGAAGCCTACGGTAGTGAGTGCTTAAGCCGTTCTCGCTGTTAACAATGGTTCACACGGTTTAAAAATAGCCGGACGGACCCTCGTTCAGGACGCCCTTCGACGTCTACCGACAACGCTCATGTCAGGAACGTCAACCAAATTGTGCGCGTCAATCGAAGACTGACTGTCCGAGAGATTGCAGAAGAGTGTAACATTTCAGTTGGATCACGTCATGAAATCCTGACACAGCATCTTGGAATGCATCGTGTTGCCTCCAGGCTCGTCCCACGGCTCATGAGTCCAGACCAGAAAGGAGCTTCGCCTCGCAATCTGTGAAGAGCTTCTCGGTGCGGAAATGAGAACGACATGTTCCTTAAGAGAATCATGACTGGTGAAGAGACGTGAGTCTGCGATTATGATGTTGAGACCAAGGTTCGATCTCCACGATGGGTTGGGAAAGTTTCTCCAAGACCAAAAGGAGTTCGTCAGGTCAGGTCAAATGTCGAAACCATGCTGCTAGTTTTCTCTAACTTCGAAGGATTAGTTCATCATGAATTCGTGCCACAGGGGGAAAACTGTTAATCGATGGTACTATCGAGACGAGTTGCAACGCCTGCGAAAAAATGTGAGAAGGAAACGCCCAGACAATTCGTGGCTCTTGCATTTACGATAACGCACCCGCACATTCATCCCTGTTGGTGCGTAACTATTGCACAAGAAACGAAATCACTGTTCTGCCTCATCTCCCATGCTCTCCAGATCTGCCCCTGAGGACTTTTTTTATTTCCATAGTTGAAAAGCTGTTGGAAGGACGAAGATTTGCAACGATAGACGAGATAAAAGAAAATTCGCAGACGGCGCTTCACGCGATTCTACAAGAGGTGTACCAAGACTGCTTCCGGAACTGGAAACAGCGTTGGCAGCTGTGCATCAATTGTGCAAGAGAGTATTTCGAAGGAGACCTTGCACGATAAGTAAAAGGTAGGCGTGGAAAAAATTTGTACACAAAATTGCGGAATTTTTTGAACAGATCTAGTATGTGGACATGGAGGTCTCCGATTTTCGATTTTTTTCGAGCACATATCACTTGAATACTTCAATTTCATTGTTTTTTGATTATCTGCGTTTATTCTATAGAGTAAAATATCTGTAATGTTGATGCATTAAGTTATTCTGAAAGCGGTGCTGATATTCAAGATAATAAAAGAGAAGAGCTGTGAGCTATCTGGGGAAGTTATCCTTGCATTACTGAGCAACTGTTTCACCAGGTATCCAGTCTAGTTTACCAAATTGCCAATCAGACTAACATTAATTATAATCTTTTAATAGTCATCTTACGACAACCGGTGATATATATATATATATATATATATATATATATATATATATATATATATATATGTGTGCGTGTTCCGTAAGATTACAAACTCACATTTTCACAATCCTAAATAAGACACCAGTTTCGTTATGAATCAAGTTAAATATGCTGAAATTTTAACGGTACAATGATCAATGTTAAAATAAATGTCTAAATATAAACTGATTTATTTCTTTTTATAGAGAGAGAGAGAATTTAAATAAAAAGAAATAAATCAGTTTATATTTAGACATTTATTTTAACATTGATCATTGTACCGTTAAAATTTCAGCATATTAAACTTGATTCATAACGAAACTGGTGCCTTATTTAGGATTGTGAAAATGTGAGAATGTGAGTTTGTAATCTTACGGAACACATCACATATGGAGCTAAGATTGGGAGACTGCATACAACACTGCATTCATAAAATAACAGACGAAGAACGTTCAAATATCTGCAAGAGGAAATTAACCACAACCAACCGATTCAATTTTCACCCAAAGAAGTTACGGTCGTAGCGCAATCCAGTCCATCACGAAATTACCACGCACTGGTATACTAAATTCATACTAATTGTCTGTGAAATCCTCTCGAAAAGAATAGCTGAGGGCTACTTTGATGATTACAGCACATGCTTCACGTGGTCAACTTGGTTTACACAAAGAGTGTAACTCCACAATAATTTTGAGAATTAAAATAAATTACATCGAAAACAAAAACCTCGAACTGGTTACTATCGTCATAACCTGATGGGTCAAACAATTATATAAGCACGTGGTACTGGTCTCACAAAGTACACTCCACGTGAGTTGAACGTAAAGAGAAGTTGCTATATTGAAAAATATTGTCAAGACGAGATGTTATAATCTCACGCACATTCGCATTTGAGATTGATGATCTTAGAGTTTCGGATCATCAACACGTGGTTCCACTTTGCTCACAAAGTAGTGACTAAGCAACTACTGGAAGATATTCTGAACTTCACACTCGAATTACACTGCGTTGAAATTTAAGATAACATAAGATATTTTAGATCTAAACCTGAAACAAAGGTGATTAAATTTCCAGTTAGGCTGAACTTAAGAAATCCAATGTCATACGGACTTAGCAGAGACGCGCTTAGCCGGAGATCTTACCACTTCAGACGCTCGCCGCGGACAGACTGGCGTGGGCCTCTACCGAGGGTAGCTCAGAGATGCAAACGGAAGTGACCAGAGAGGCAGCTTCCTCTACCAACATGACAAGGGACGGACAGGACCACACCAAGAATAGAAACCTCTTTGCTTTTAGAAAGTGTAGCTACCTGTTCCGACGTTGGTCCTACTGTTCTCTAGCAGACCGGCTTGTCTGCTACCATGGAGCATGCAACTAGAAATAAATTTTCTCATTCATCCTTTCACACAGAAGGGAAGGGGGATGACAGTATCTTATCATATACAGTATATAAAAGAAAGCGGATGTAGGTTCCGTATGAGACTGTGTGACATGAATTACATATAAACTGTGTTTTAAAGTGTAATAGTGTGACAGATCGTTGTTGATTATGTGTAAAAGTAACGCGTTCGACTGCTCAGTCTCCTCCCAGATAGTCAGAAACACCACAGTAAATTTAGAAGTGGAATGTATGCTGTAAATGACAACAGATTTAAGAAATTAACATGAAAGGAATCCAACAGAGACCTTTCACATCTAATGAGATTTTAGAGAGATAACAGTGATGCAGATGAATAAATAAAATTCTTTCCACAAAAATCAAAATTCGCATTAATTTATGAAAACACCTTCTACTTTGCCGATTCTACATCAGGCAGTTGTGACAGTCGTCCTGTATTCGATTCATAGGTAGGCAGTGCTTCGTCCAGCCGCCGCTGACTGTCGGTACGAGAAGCCATACGTACAACGACCGTGTAGTGCTGAACTCGCTCCGTACCCATGGCAGGACTGTAACCGGGGAGCTTCTGGACGGCGGCAGCGCTGGCCGGTCCCTCGGCCGTCGCCCTCGGCCTATTGGCAGACGGACCGCGACACGCCCTGCCGTTCAGGAGGGCTCACAAAGCGTCGTTAGCCGGCAGAGTGTTCCGCTGTGGCCCTGGTGTTCGAGCACGAAGGAGGGCGTAGCCGTGAGTGGCATGCAGCTTTCCAACTGCCCCTTCCCAAACCTTATACTAGGTCACGGTGCATGGCTCAAGACGGCGGTGCACCAGGCGCTACACACCAGCACGCTGCAAATCTTTCTCAAATAACGCAATACAGTTTATAGTTGTATGGCATTATCTTCTTCCTTCCAGAACGAGATCGCTTCTCACACATACTTATTTAACGTTTGACGCTAGTACCGTATCAACGAGACTTTTGGGACAAATAATGATCTAACCAGGAGACCACCTGGCAATCAGACTTTATTAAATTTTTTATATTTATGATCAATTTTATCACTGACGGGTGGACGTAAGTCGGTTGCAGTCCATAGAGTTTCACGGGGAGACTTCACTCAGTGCACGAAGCGGCGTTGCACCCAAACAGAACAGCGAAATTAGGCGGCCCTCGATGAGTGCAGTCACCCTTCCTGCCACAAATACCTTCTGTCTATGTATGCGTGTGGGGCGGGGCGGACAGTGTGGTTCAACTGTTCATATTTGAATTTACATTTGTTTAATATATATAATTTAAGTTATACATCATTGCGATTCATCATATCACAAAGTTTATACACCTGATGTGTCTGTGTACAGGATCAACCATCTACCACTGGTAGGGTTGTTATCTTGGATTTTAGAGTATATGTAAGAAGCCTAAAACCTTGAATACACATTTTGATTGTTTAATAACAACAAGAAGAAAGTCCAGTTTGTAGGAGAAGAATAATGTGAGACAGTTTACACATTACTTCCTTAGGATTTGGTCTGTTGTGCTGTACATAATGGTCCATGAGAACAGGTGGCCCATGCTTGTACTTGCTTCCATAGATCTATCGAGTACCTTGCAAAATTTTCTCACCTGTAGTAGATGAATCCAATAGGAACCATATATGGTCAGCTTCATGAAAAACGTTTTTTACAGATATCGTGTGTGGAAACAAAGATGTATTAATTACAAGGGATGCAGCTAATTGTATATGTGTACGATGCAATAAAACATGTTACAACTTGTAAAAGAAAAAATATTATACAGGGTGGATAAAAATTGTGTCACGAAATTTTAACCCTGGATAGCTGGCCAGTAGGAACCAAACGTATTAATGTTGTGTACGTCGACAACGCACAGTTTTTAAACTACGGAAACTTGGTGCCACGCGCTCCGATTGGTGCTTAGTGGTTTAATGTTTTCGAATGTCGCATGTGAATAACATGCTAGAAACTCATGGCAGAGATATCTTCTGAAGTGTTCTTATGGGTGAATTCCACAACGTTCCTCCAGACGGTTGCATAAAAATCGTACCAAATGAGGATATCACATGCCGTATGATTTTGCTGATGTGTGACAGGTTTCTTACAGTGAGAGAACTGTATGGTATTCTCGTTGTTGATGTACATTTTTACTGTTATTGGGTGATTCTTACACACTGTAATCCAGTAACGCTATCGACACTTGAAAGTTGAACATTGGAGTTATTTGTAATACACCGGTAATTCATATCAGTCATAATCTGAGAGCACTACTTTCGTGTCATCAAATTGTGGATTTCAGAAATTAACACTACATTGATCTCTGATTCTGATGACAATACTATAACACCACATTCATTGCCGACTTGTGCTTGCAAGTAGTATAGACATTGGAGATAGTGGAAACTGAAAATCAGGAAACAATTGTGTATGTCATAGAGCTTCTATGGAAATAGTTCTGCATGCTGCTCCAGTACATTCTTGATGACTAGTAACCCTGGCATAAGAGAGTGGTTGACATAAATCTGCTGGAAGTGTTGGATGTCCTATGAACAACATAAAACACTTATAATTTATGTGAAGAATCACTTAAAAATGCAGTCCTAACCTGCACATTAGATCACATTGTGTTTATAGGAAGGATAGTTGGATTTTAACGTTTGATCTATATCGATATTTAAAATTTCTATCACACTAAGGCATCCTACAGTGAAAATCAATATAATTTTTTAACTGTGACAGTCAGCCATCAAAAGAGTGTATGGGTCGCTGCAGTACAGGTGGCTGTGAATCGTTGGAGCTAGTAGGGAAACTACTGCAATCTCAATTCGCCACGATACCTACAATTTGAATCTATTGAATCTACTACCTCCACTACTGTTATTATGAGGGCTCTGAATAAGTAATGCAACACATTTTTTTCTGGAATCAGGTTGGTTTAATTCGGGATTCCAATGCGCCATATTATTCCCCTCACTTTTGGCTAAAAATCTTTATTTTTCAACATGATCTATGTTCAATACGACGGCCTTGCACCACCTTACTGGCAGGGCCTGTATCCCTGCATGACACCAGTGGACTTTGGAGCGAACATCGTGCTGCATCAATAAGCTCCCCATCACTCATGTACTGCTTCCTGCCGAGTGCATCGTTCATTGTGCCAAACAAATGGAAGTTGGAAGGGGAAAGATCTGTACACTAGTGTACATCAGGGAGAACAGTCCAATCAAGTTCTGTGAGTTTCTCTTGGCTGTGCAGACTTGGGTGAGACATTGCGTTGTCATCGAAAGGGGAAGATCGTTTCCATTTTTGTGACAACGAACATGTTTAAGCTGTTTCTTCAGTTTGCTAAGTGTAACACAATACATTTTATAGTTGATCGTTGTACCATGAGGGAGGACATCAAATAGAATAACCTGTTCAGTCCTCACTGTGGGTTTACCGGCTGAGGGTATGGGTTTGAACTTTTTCTTTGGATGAGAGGTAGTGTGGTGCCACTCCATGGATTGCCATTTTGTTTCTGGTTCAAATGCAGTGAAGTGTACTGTTGTGGAGGAAATATGGGGCTCGCAAGAGCTGTAGCGCACAATACCGTAAGCTGCGGTGACTGCTGTCTGCGCCGCTTGCTGCTGACAAATAAGATAACTCTCGTTCTATCTGGATTGACCTTCGCCAATCAAACTCTCCCTATGCCTTGATGAAGTTCACACCGCACAAAAAGTGTGGCGGCCAACACAGTGAACAACACTTAATCGCAAGGACTCAATATAGAGTCGCATTCCGATTCGCTCTCGACAGAGGTGCTCTCCCAGTGAAGTACAGAGGAGAGACTGGTTCCTCGCTCTTTGAGTACACGTACGAGCGCGCACGCTCTCGTTACGTGTTCTCGCTCCAAGAGCGACAACGGAACGGCCCCTCTCCACGCCAGACGTGAAGGGGTATATCTTTCGGTCTCTTCCATTACTACTTCAGGTCAAGACGTCAGAAAAATCGTCTGTCAATCAGCATTACTCTTCTAAAACGGGAGAATGACGTTTCGTTTAAGGCGACCAGTCCGGAAATCTGTAGCATCGGCGTTTGGCGTTTGCTGTCTCCCTGTGAAAATCTCTGAAACTGCGTGCTGTATTTGTAAAGAATGTGTAGGGTTGGCGCTCCCACACAATGTAGCGGAGTTTGCTTTTAAGCCGAATACGGGGTCGTCCTTTCACTCTGGCAAACGCTGTCTGCTCCACGGCCGGTCACCGGCCGACGTAGATAGGTTGTGACCGGTCTCCAGGCGTGCGGTTGCTCTCCCGAACTAAAAGCTCCTGTGACCGTCGTGTCTGGAATGAGTGTGTGTACGCCAGCCTCGAGTATTTCAACTATGGTGCGCTTGCTTGTTATTTACATATCGTTTACATGAATTCATACAACATTGACGTTCTCTTATCGAGTTTGGGTTCGAACGTAGCGTCTTGATGTGCGGAATATGATTGTGAGGGCGGAATATGTAAGCAATGAAGTCAGGAGACCACGACGTCTTACAACTATTTCTACTGGGACTCACTATGTAGTGTCAGCATCCGGTCAGACCCTTATTATGACGCTGCGAGGACAAAATGTATGCCATCCCACATTGCATCCGTGGTGCGTCGCTCAGCGCAGCTAGCTGAACGTCGGCCTCCCGAGTGTGGCAGCTGGCCGGTTAAGCAGCGACCCACGCGCTGGGCCGTCCGCTGTTTGTTTTGGACGCTGAAGATCCCGGCAGCGGGTAGGCGGCCGCAAGCGGCGCACCCCGAGAGGCCGTGGGAGGCGGCAACTGGCCGCCCTCCCCTCCAGCAGCTGCCGCCGTGGGGCACGCGCTGAGCGCGGGGTCACAAGTGCCCATATGGCTAGGCTAGAGGCTGTAGAAGTATGCACGATCAGCCGAAAAATAAACCGACGGAAAAGAAATTGCAACGCCAAAAAAATGGTCAATGTAGAGTAACGAAATTCCAGGAATACATATTTAAGTGATTAACATTGCGAGAGCACAGGTTTTCACATGATATCTTGCGAACCATGGATGAAGGGTATCAGACGGATGCCATATTCCTAGACTTCGGGAAAGCGTTTGACTCGGTGCCCCACTGCAGACTCCTAAGGTACGAGCATATGAGATTGGTTTCCAAGTATGTGAGTGGCTCGAGGACTTCTTAACTAATAGAACCCAATACGTTGTCCTCGATGGTGAGTGTTCATCGGAGGTGAGGGTACCATCTGGAGTGCCCCAGGAAAGTGTGGTAGGCCCGCTGTTGTTTTCTATCTACATAAATGATCTTTTGGATAGGGTGGATAGCAATGTGCGGCTGTTTGCTGATGATGCTGTGGTGTACGGGAGGGTGTCATCGTTGAGTGGCTGTAGGAGGATACAAGATGACTTGGACTGGTGTAAAGAATAGCAGCTAACTCTAAATATAGATAAATGTAAATTAATGCAGATGAATAGTAAAAAGAATCCTGTAATGTTTGAATACTCCATTAGTAGTGTAGCGCTTGACACAGTCACACCGATTAAATATTTGGGCGTAACATTGCAGAGCGATATGAAGTGGGACAAGCATGTAATGGCAGTTGTGGGGAAGGCGGATAGTCGTCTTCGGTTCATTGGTAGAATTTTGGGAAGATGTCGTTCATCTGTAAATGAGACCGCTTATAAAACACTAATACGACCTATTCTTGAGTACTGCTCGAGCGTTTGGGATTCCTATCAGGTCGGATTGAGGGAGGACATAGAAGCAATTCAGAGTCGGGCTGCTAGATTTGTTACTGGTAGGTTTGATCATCACGCGAGTGTTACGGAAATGCTTCAGGAACTCGGGTGGGAGTCTCTAGAGGAAAGGAGGCGTTCTTTTCATGAATCGCTCATAAGGAAATTTAGAGAACCAGCATTTGAGGCTGACTGCAGTACAATTTTACTGTCGCCAACTTACATTTCGCGGAAAGACCACAAAGATAAGATAGGAGAGATTAGGGCTCGTACAGAGGCATATAGACAGTCATGTTTCCCTCGTTCTGTTTGGGAGTGGAACTGGGAGAGAAGATGCTGGTTGTGGTACGAGGTACCCTCCGCCACGCACCGTATGGTGGATTGCGGAGTATGTATGTAGATGTAGATGTAATGTAAGCACGAGTTATGCCATTGCACAAACGAAATGCTGGTGCATTAATAACCGGTGTAACCGCCAGAATGTTGAGTGAAAGCAAGCAACGTGCGTGCACTGTGTTGTGCAGGTGCCAGACGTCAGTTTGTTTGATGGAGTTCTATACCCGTTGCACTTGGTCGGTCAATACGAGGACCCTTAATGCTGTTTGTGGATGACGCTAGAGCTGTCGCCCGATGACGTCTCATATGTGCTCGACTGATCACAGATCTACTGATCGAGCAGGCAAGGCAACATGTTCATACTCTGTAGAGCATGTTGGGTTACAACAGCGGTATGTGGGCGAGCGGTATTCTGTTGGGAAACACCCCCTGGAATGCTGTTCATCAGACTGACGTACAAATTTGCTGTCTGGGTGCATGGGATAACCACGAGAGAGCTCCTGCTGTCATACGAAACCACACGCCACACCATAACTCCAGAATATCTATCACACATACAGGTTGATTGCAGGCCCTGAACTGGTCTCCTCCTAACTAACAAACGGCCATCACTGGCATCAAGACAGGACCAGAATTCATCAGAAAACACAACAGACCTCCACTCTGCCCTCCAACGAGCTCTCGCTTGACACCGTAGAATTTGCAAATAGTGGTGCTAACTGCTGCTCGAACTGCAGCTGTAAACGCAGTGCCGGCCGCTGTGGCCGAGCGGTTCTAGGCGCTTCGGTCCGGAACCGCGCGACTGCTACAGTCGCAGGTTCGAATACTGCATCGGGCATGGATGTGTGTGATGTCCTTAGGTTAGTTAGATTTAAGTAGTTCTAAGTTCTAGGGGACTGATGACCTCCGATGTTAAGTCCCATAGTGCTCAGAGCCATTCGAACCATTTGTAAACGTAGTACGACGCGTCAAAGCCCAACGCCGACTACACTGTTCTTCCCTGTAGGTAGTTCCACGTGGCCTTCCGGAGCCCGGCCATCTTGCGACACTACATTCTCGTCACCACCGCTGCTAGCAATCACGTACAGTGGCTACATTCCTGCCAAGTCTTTGTTGTATCGCAGGATTATACGACCTCATTCAAACTCAGTGAGATGTTGATAATGGCGTCTTTGTCGCCTTAAAGGCATTCTTAACTAACATGTGCAATCTCAAAGGTAAGCAACGCTCACGAGACCGTTACAGCGTGTTTTTAAAGCAAATCTGATTTGCATTCTCATAGCGTCACTACATGCGCCAATCTTATACGATTGGCGCGAAATTTTAATAGACATCATCTTCCAGGTGTAGAAACACGCCTACAAACTTTCATCTGTGTCACGCAATTTCTTCTTGGTCTTGCTATTTTTTTCATCAGTGTAGGACCTCCTCTTAGAAGAAAATTGAAGAGACTTTTGAAAAAAGAAAACGACCTGAATGAATATCAAAAGCTCAGATTGCAAACCAGTACAAATCACAGAAGGATAAGCTGAAATGTTGAAGGAATACATAGAAGGAGTACAGAAGCGAAATCATCTTGAAGACAATATTATAAAAAAAATATAGAAAGTAGGTGAAGTTGCAATGGGTGGTATGATTCTGAGAGAAGAATTTGGCAGAGCACTGGAAGACCTGAGACGAAACAAGGCTTCTGGAGTACTCTACAATCCTCCAAAATTACTGAAATCGTTGAGCGAGGCAGTCATGAGCAAGAGATATGAGTCAGGGGATCGTCAGACTTCAAGAACTAGAAACTCCGTCCGAACAGGCCTCGGAAGACCCAACGCTACCGACCGACCGCTGTGTCATCCTCAGCCGAATGACGTCATCGAAGGCGGTTTATGGAGGGGCGTGCGGTTAGCCCGAGGCTCTCCCGGGCGTTGTCAGTTTTCGTGGCGGAACTGCTACTTCTCAATCAAGTGGCTCCTCAATTTGCTTCGTAAGGGTCGAGCGCACCACACTTCCCAACAGGGCACGGCAGACTCGGACGTCACCCATCGAAGTGCTAGACAATCCCGACAGCGTTTAATTTGGTGATGTAACGGGGACCGGCGTTAACACTACGGCGAGACTGTTGGCTAGACTATAAGAAAGATCTAATACTTCCACTTCCAAAGAAGGCAAGTGCTAACAGCTTTGGATATTACAGAACTACCGGTTTAATAAGTCATAGTTACAAAATACTGAGACGAATTATTTGCGGAAGAACGAAAAAACTCGTAGAGACACCCTCGGTGAAAGTCAGTTCGGGTTTAGCAGAAATACAATAATATGCGAGACATATTGATCCTGGGACTTATCTTAGATGACAGGTTGAAGAAAAGCAAACCTACGTCATAGCTACCAGCTATTACGGATTATCCGTGATTATTGCGGATTTGTCACCTTCATTGCGGAATTACGGAGAGGTACTAAAAAATTACGGAAATGGACATTATCGAATTCGTGTTTTAAAAAAGTCGAAAAAGATACCGTTTTTCTTCCATTCATATGCTACTGAAATGTTTTATAGATTGTAATGATTTTTTTGCAGGGTACGTAGTAAAACTGCCTACAAATGATTTAGATGTACAATGTTTCGCGGCAGCCATCTAGCGGTGGAACTAAGGAAATGGGTAGACACGTTATTCGCATTCGAAAGTTGTAACCACCTGTGAACATGCAGTAGGCAGCGATAACACGCGCATGCATCCAGAACATAATTCCGTGATATTTACATAAGAGAACAAAAATTAGGTAATAAAGAATAAAAAATTACTTAAGAAATAGTAACCCTGAACTCTCTGAAATTTTTAGTTCGAATGAGTGACTACACAAACCAGACAGTCCTCTTCGAGTTTCGCGCGGTAGTTCCAGTGATTAGGGTATTTGCGTCCAGTGTGCATGCGGAGAAACACGACAGGACTATACGCGTGCATTGTGTAAAGACCGCTGATATTATCGGTAATCAGTACATAGTTTTCGGTGGGAATATTAGTCCATTTAGAATTTGAAAACACTGTTAGCTGCTAAGGAAGGTTTTAGTTGTTTGTGGGAAATGCAAGGAATCTGATGCTTTTTTTTCTTTCTTCAGCAGCTGTTGATAGTGTCCGTAAAGAAAAGCCTGACAAAAGTAATAATGCGAAATTAAGAACACCAAAGTGTTAGTATAATCGAAGGCAGTGTAAAGAAAAACTGTAAAACTGGACAGAAATTTCAGAAAAAGTATAGTAAGTAATGACAGCAATGGTATGTTAATAGTATTCGTAGACTTAGAGAAAACTTTTGACAGTTTTTTTTTAATACACTATTTGATAATTTGAGGGTTGCAGGCATGAAACACGGATACTGAACGGTTATTTACGACTTATGCAGAAACCAGACTGCTGTTATAATGGTCGGATTACATGCAAAGAAAGGTAGTGATTCAGACGGGACTCAGATAACGTTTCTAGCCTATTACCGTTATCATCCAGTCTACATTGGGGAAGCTGCGAAGCTTAAGCAACTAAGGAGAAATTTGGAAGACGAGTTCAGAGTGAAGAAGTAAAAATTAGGCTTGCCGACGAGACTGTAATTTTCTCAGGGGAGGCGATGATTTGAAAGAGTGTCTTCAGAAGAGATTGTATGACGAACATCAACAAAAGTAAAATAAGGGTAATGGAATGCAGTCAATTATAAGAGATGATCAAAAATTTTCCGTTCTAAGGCGGTACAGTCCAGAATCGGCATGTGAATCGTGCGAAATCGCCGTGGGCATTGAGGCAATCATCTCACTGACACACCACGTTGAAAATAACCGTTTGGTAAAACACCGTGACCTGGTGCGTGAAAAAGTCCATAACTACCTGTTGCACTTCCTCGTCGACCCTTTTCAAAGGACTGAATGCTTGATAATTGCATGGGGAGAGTGCTCGAGTGTCTCCCACTTGACTTGGTGAATTTTCTGCGCCACCAGATTTGGGAAATGGGGGCGTGCATCATAATGAACTAGCAGCGCCATTCCACGACGGTGGTTTTCTACAGACATGCTGGCCCCATATGCTTTTTTCATTTTTCAATGGATGTCTACTGATGTTTGTCATTCGGCAGCCAAGAAAAAAATAATACCACGTTGGTCCTGTTCGGACGCATTCGATAATAGCGTTCATGTTTCCGCATTTATCTTACACAGATCGGAAAGACAGGAATGATACACTAATCCATCGCCTACATGTAGGTGCTTATTCAGGATGGTCCATTGATAGTGACCGGGCCAAATATCTCACGAAATAAGCGTCAAACGAAAAAACTACAAAGAACGAAACTTGTCTAGCTTGAAGGGGGAAACCAGATGGAGCTATGGTTGGCCCGCTAGACGGCGCTGCCATAGGTCAAACGAATATCAACTGCGTTTTTTTTTTTAAATAGGAACCCCCATTTTTATTACATATTCATGTAGTACGTAAAGAAATATGAATGTTTTAGTTGGACCACTTCATTCGCTTTGTGACAGATGGCGCTGTAATAGTCACAAACATATGGCTCACAATTTTAGACGAACAGTTGGTAACAAGTATGTTTTTTAAATTCAAATACAGAACGTAGGTACGTTTTAACATTTTATTTCGGTTGTTTCAATGTGATAGATGTACCTTTGTGAACTTATTATTTCTGAGAACGCATGCTGTCACAGCGTGATTACCTGTAAATACTACATTAATGCAATAAATCCTCAAAATGATGTCCGTCAACCTCAATGCATTTGGAAATACGTGTAACGACATTCCTCTCAACAGCGAGTAGTTCGCCTTCCGTAATGTTCGCACATGCATTGACAATGCGCTGACGCATGTTGTCAGGCGTTGTCGGTGGACCACGATAGCAAATATTCTTCAGCTTTCCCCACAGAAAGAAACCCAGGGACGTCAGATCCGGTGAACGTGGGGGCCATGGTATGGTGCTTCAACAACCAATCCACCTGTCATGAAATATGCTATTCAATACTGCCTCAACCGCACGCGAGCTATGTGCCGGACATCCATCATGTTGGAAGTACATCGCCATTCTGTCATCCAGTGAAACATGTTGTAGTGACATCGGTAGAACATTACGTAGGAAATCAGCATTCATTGGACCATTTAGATTGCCATCGATAAACTGGGTGCCAATTATCCTTTCTCCCATAATGCCGCACCATCATTAACCCGCCAAGGTCGCTGATGTTCCACTTGTCGCAGCCATCGTGGATTTTCCATTGCCCAATAGCGGATATCATGCCGGTTTACGTTACCGCTATTAGTGAATGACGTTTCGTCGCTAAATATAACGCGTGCAAAAAATCTGTGATCGTCCCGTAATTTCTCTTGTGCCCAGTGGCAGAACTGTACACGACGTTCATAGTCGTCGCCATGCAATTTCTGGTGCGTAGAAATATGGTACGGGTGCAATCGATGTTGATGTAGCATTCTCAACACCGACGTTTTTGAGATTCCCGATTCTCGCGCAATTTGTCTGCTACTGATGTGTGGATTAGCCGCGACAGCAGCTAAAGCACCTACTTGGGCATCATCATTTGTTTGTTTGCAGGTCGTGGTTGACGTTTCACGTGTGGCTAAACATTTCCTGTTTCCTTAAATAACGTAACTATCCGGCGAACGGTCCGGACACTTGGATGATGTCGCCTAGGATACCGAGCAGCATACATAGCACACGCCCGTTGGGCATTCTGATCACAATAGCCATATATGAACACGATATTGACCTTTTCCGCAATTGGTAATGGTCCATTTTAACACGAGTAGTGTATCACGAAGCAAATACCGTCCGCACTGGCGGAATGTTGCGTGATACCACGTACTTATACGTTTGTGACTATTACAGCGCCATCTATCACAAAGCGAGAAAGTGGTCCAACTAAAACATTCATATTTATTTACGTACTTCACGAATATGTAATAAAAATGGGGGTGCTTATTTAAAAAAAAGCAGTTGATATCCGTTTGACCTATGGCAGCGCCATCTAGCGGGCCAACCATAGCGCCATCTGGTTTCCCCCTTCAAGCTAGTCCAGTTCCGTTGTTTGTAATTTTTTCGTTTGATGCTTATTTCGCGAGATATTCGGCCCGGTCACTATCAATGGACCACCCTGTATACCCGCATCGGAGCCGCACGACTTTTCTTATATGCTGCAACAATGCTCCCAAACGGAAAACCTAGCGAGGCGGCTATGTGGTTAGCACACTCGACTAGCATTCCGCAGGACGACGGTTCAAATCCACATCCGGCAATCCAGACAGGTTTTTCGTCGTTACCCTTAATACCGGGATGATTCCTTTGAAAACGTCACGGCAAATTCCCTTCCCCATCCTTCCTTATGTTCCGTTTTTAATGACCTCTTTGTCGACGGGACGTTAAACTCCAATATTATTTCCTTTTATTCAAGCGGAAAGTTTTTAATATCCCCTTATAATGCAGGACACGTTAATAGAATTTGTTTATGAAGTAAAACCGTAAGAGTGGTAGATTAGTTGTGTTATTTCGGTAGCAAAATAACGGCGTTGATCGAAATAGAGACGATATAAATGGATATAGGCAATAGCAAAAAAAATTTCCTGAAAAAGAGAAATTTGTTTACATCGAACGTAAATTTAAGTGTTAGGAATTTTTTTCTGGAGGTATATGTCCGAAGTGTAGCCTTGTACGTAGGTGAAACAGGGATTATATACATTTCAGAAGAGAACAGAAGTTTTTGAAACGTGGTGTTATGAAAGATTGCTGAAGTTTTATGACTAGATCAAATAACTAATGAGGAGATACTGAATCAAAGTAGAGAAAAAAAGCTATGGCACAACTTGAATGAAAAAAAGGCATCGATGCAATTTGTAGTCAGGTTGGTAATGGAGGTAAGTAAGGGGGGTAAAACATATAGAGAGATACGTAAGCTTGAATACAGTACTGAGGTTCAAATGGGTGTAGGTTGCAGGAGCTGTGCTCTAATGAATAGGGTTGCACAGGATAGACAAACTGCATAACCAGTCTTCGAACTGAAAAGTGCAACAACGCTAACAGTGTTGTGTCTAGACAAGACAGCCTAGACACAATGAGAGGAAGCCGAAAGGCACGCGCTTAAACTCACGCAGGCTGGCGTGAGGTCTGAAACAGGATACGCAATGAATGCTATAAAGAAAAGTACGTAGCTTCTGGAATACTTAACTTTAATCCACATTTGTAGAACATCGCTCTTGATGATACATTAATAGAATCTCAATATCTATTGAATACGGCGCCTTGCTAGGTCGTAGCAAATGTAGCTGAAGGCTATGCTAACTATCGTCTCGGCAAATGAGAGCGTAGTTTTTAGTGAACCGTTCCTTGCAAAGTCGGCTGTACAACTGGGGCGAGTGCCAGGACGTCTCTCTAGACCTGCCGTGTGGTGGCGCTCGGTCTGCAATTACTGACAGTGGCGACACGCGGGTCCGACGTATACTAGCGGACCGCGGCCGATTTAAAAGCTACCACCTAGCAAATCGGCGTACGGTTGTGTTATAAGGCTTCCGCCCGCCGTGGGGAGGACCCCATGTTGACGTATGCGACGAGGTGGGGAGCCTAACAACAGGCGAGGCTGTGCCACCCGCACCCGGCCATTCGGTCCGAGGGGAGCTAGGAAACGCCTGAAAACCTAGTCCAGGGTGCACGCCAACATGCGGTGTATGCGCCCGTAGAGAGACAGGAGGGGCCGAAGGGTCGACCTCCATTGCGTCTGGGCACCCGACGGGCGAAGACGACATCTGGTCCGGAGCGGGCAAGAGTTCCATGTCGGAGGACAGCTGGTCACGGGAAGCGATCGGCGGCGCGTGACCCAGGGAGGCGCCCGGCGGTCGCAGCGACGCGTCCACTGCGGGCGTCGCCGGCGGCGGCGGCGGCGGCGGCGGCGGCGGCGCGTCGCCATGGGGAAAAAATGGAAGGCAGCGTCGGTAACACCTGGGGATGGGGCGAGCCAGTAGATGGGTCCCCAGGGCGCTGACCGGACGGCACCGTCGCTGAAAGCAGACGGGGAGCGGCAGAACCCGTGCGACGACAGAGGCGCAGCTGATTGAGATGCCGACGCACCTCACCAGTGGCCCCCAAAACCAGATACATAGTGCGGCCGAGGCAGCGAAGAATGCGCCCTGCGAGCCAACGCCGTGAACCTCGATAGTTGCGATAATATACAACGTCGCCTGGAGCAAAAGCAGGTGGCTGCCGCTGCACAGGAACCTGATGCGGCGGATGCAGCAAAGACATCAAGGTTCGACGAGGACGACCGTGGAGCAACTCAGCCGGCGAGCGACCATCTCGGGGCTGAGAGCGATACGAAGACAAAAAGAGCAATAACGCGTCCTCCCGAGAATGCGACGCTTTCAACTTCAACATCTGTGACTTGAAAGTCCGGACCAATCGTTCAGCTGCACCGTTTGACTGAGGCGAAAACGGCGCGGATGTCAGATATGGAATACCGTTGGCCTTGCAGAATGACTGAAATTCTGCGGACATGAATTGTGGGCCATTGTCGGAAACAATAGTCTGGGGAAGACCTTCTATGCAAAAGATAGCAGATAACGCTTGGATGGTGGCCGATGACGTCGTGGAAGACATCCGGACAACAAAAGGAAAATTACTGAAAGAATCGACCACAACCAACCATCGAGCATTCCAAAATGGACCAGCAAAATCTATGTGCAAGCGTTGCCAGGGAGAAGTGGCTTTCGGCCATGCAAAGAATTTCCGCGGTGGTGCGGATTGTTGTTCGGCACACGCCATGCAAGAAGAGCACATATTCGTAAGCGCAGCATCGATTCCGAACCAAGTACAGTGCGGACGAGCAAGTTGTTTCGTGCGCACTATACCCCAAAGTCCTTGGTGGAGAAGCCGTAAGACAGAGGACTGTAACGAACGTGGGACCACGACCCTGGACTGATCATTATCAGAACGCAACAGCAAAACACCACGTCGTACAAAAAGTCTCTCCTTGTGAGCAAAAACTCGGCGAACCAACGGATCCTCGATCCGTGATTTCGACAAGGGCCATTGCGGTGCAACAAAACGCAAAACGGTAGCAACGACAGGGTCAGCAGCTGTGGCTGTAGCTATACGACGAAAGTCAATCGGAAACGATTCGACCACGTCATCGGTTTCCGAATCAATGAACATGCAAGCAAGTTTGGAAGAATCGAATGCTCTATCCTCAGCAACAGGCAAACGGGACAACGCATCGGCGTTTCCGTGCGTAGCAGTGGACCGATACAAGATATCGTAGCGATACTGCGAGAGGAAAATAGACCAGCGAATGAATTTCTGCGCTGTACGTGGTGGTACAGGCTTGTTCGGATGAAAAAGCGAAGTCAAAGGTATGTGGTCTGTAATGATGGTAAAGTGACGACCATACAAGAAATCATGAAACTTTGTAACACCAAATACGAGAGCCAAAGCTTCTTTCTCGATCTGTGAATAATTTCTTTGCGCAGACGAGAGCAATTTTGACGCAAAGGCTATAGGGCGATCATGCGATCCATCTTTGTGCGCAAGCACAGCACCGATCCCGAAATCCGATGCATCGACCATCAACAAAAGGGGTGTCTGGGGATCGAATGGCGTAAGGCAAGTATTTGAAAGCAACGCCGATTTCAACTGGCGAAAGGCGCGTTCGCATTCCGTCGTCCAGACGAACGGAACACCTTTACGGCGTAAGCGATGAAGCGGAGCTGAAATGGAAGAGGCATGTGGGATATATCGATGATAATAGTTAATTTTTCCCAGCACACTCTGTAGCTGCTTCAAATTCTGCGGCGAAGGCAAGTCTTGTATGGCACGGAGGTGCTCTGGACTGGGATGTATGCCTTGGGCATTGATTACATGTCCCAAATATGGTAAGTCACGAGCAAAAAACACACATTTGTCCTTCCGCAAGCGAAGACCATTTTGTCGCAAGACCTGAAATAATGTTCTGAGGTTGGCTAAAATTTCTTCTTCCGTCTTTCCGGAGATCACAATATCGTCCAGATAGTTAGCGGCAGTAGGGACCGACGCACAAACAGTTTGCAGATATTGCTGAAACAATGCAGGGGCGGATGCACACCCGAATGGCAGTCTTTTGAATCGGTACAAACCCAGATGCGTGTCAACCACCAAGACGCGCTGGGATTCGTCGTCCACTGGTATTTGCAAGTACGCATCTGCTAGGTCCAACTTCGAAAAATATTTACCCGGGCACAGTTTGTCAAAAAGATCTTCCGGGCGGGGTAAAGGATAAGTTGCAATCACTAATTGTGGATTCACTGTTGCCTTGAAGTCCACACAAAGTCTCAATTTTCCGGAAGGTTTTGGCAAAATTACTAAGGGTGATGCCCAGAGAGAAGCCTGCACACGTTCAATCACACCTTGTGATTCCAATACGTGTAATGTTCTTGCGACCTCATCACGCAATGCGTGGGAACATTGTGCGCTCTGAAAAATTGCGGTTGCGCGTTGACTTTCAGTTCCAAATATGCTTTATAGTTCTTAGCGCAACCAAGGCCCGGTGCAAAAATGTCTGCAAATTCTACACATAGACGAGAAACACTGTCTGAAGGCACAATCTGGTTCACTGATAGGACCTGATTGACTATAGACAAGTTAAACAACGGAAATAAATCTAAACCAAACAAGTTCACTGCAGAAGAAGAACGAAGTACGTAAAATGACACAAGTTTTGTTTGTCCCTTGTATGTTGCAAGAAGGCTGCACTGTCCTAACACAGGGATATTCTGACCTGAATAACTATTTAACGTAACATTTGCGGCACGCAACGGAGGTGTGCCCAGTTGTTTGTACGTGTCTTTATTGATCAATGAAACTGCGGCTCCGGTATCGAGCTGGAATGGGATCACGTTGCCATTAATGTCCAAGTCTACAAAAAATTTATTGTCCTGCTGACAACAATAGCGACTGTCTCGTGCAACGTGAACAGACACTGGTACAGAATCACTTGCTAATTGACGTGAATTCCGTCGACGTCGACGCACACTTTTTGTGGGACGCACACTGTCACTGTTAGAAAGAGTGGCACTGGGCGGAGTGGAATTAACTACATGAATTTCCATGGGCGAAGGTTCACGAGCCTGAGTATTCTTGGTTCGATTCCGGCGCGAAGCAAAGGGCCTGGAATGGTTGTTAGTGTCCGATCTGAGCTTTTTCTGGCAAACACTCTGAACATGTCCTTTTGTATTACAGAAGAAGCAAATAGCTTGGCGTGACGGGCAATTTTCACGCGAATGTCTAGTAGCACACCGCGGGCATGATTTCACTGCATTTGCGTGCTTACGCGGCACACGCGGCTGCGCGTATGGGTGCGAGGGCTGTTTACAGTTCCGTACAGCTCGCCCGGCGGGCCGGTTAATGTGACACACAGCTGGCGAAGTTTCAAATGATTCCTGAGCAAAGTCAAGTGTGTCTTGCCTATCCAATATGTCCATCACTTGTTGAAGGGAGGGATTGACTAGTTTCAAAATTTGCTCCCGTATACGAACATCAGAAACGTTCTGTGCAATTGCATCACGTACCATAGTATCTGAATAAGGGAGTCCACATTCACACTCAAAAGCACAATCCCTTGTAAGGCCTTGCAAAGTTGCAACCCACTCCCGATTAGTTTGACCGGCCGTACGTTTTGTACGAAAGAACGTATACCGTTTTGCAACTACATTGACTGATTCCTTGAAATATGCATCTAATGCAGACAAAATTTCTTCGTAGGACAGAGTTGCTACGTCGCGTCGGGGAAACAATTTCACTATCACACGGTACGTCTGCACCCCTACACATGCCAATAAGTGAGGCTGCCGCTCGTTACCTTGAATTCTGTAGGCGGCGAGATGGAATCCAAATTGGCGTGACCACTCCGTCCAGCTTTCCATCGCCGCATCGAACTGACGAAAAGGTGGTGCAACTGCATGTTGTAGCTGCGGTAGCGATGGAGCGGCGGCTGCCGCATCGTTTTGCATTGCACGTTGACCCTGGACGAGCTGTCCAAGGGCATCCAATAAGGCCTGCGTCTGCTGATTCTGCAAGCGATAAAATTCGGACAGTACATCTGAAGATTGTGGCGAAGCCATGACACAAGTAAATTAGTTATATATAAAGGAGACCGTTTGTATCCGAGTCGCCATATATGTTGTATCTAGACAAGACAGCCTAGACACAATGAGAGGAAGCCGAAAGGCACGCGCTTAAACTCACGCAGGCTGGCGTGAGGTCTGAAACAGGATACGCAATGAATGCTATAAAGAAAAGTACGTAGCTTCTGGAATACTTAACTTTAATCCACATTTGTAGAACATCGCTCTTGATGATACATTAATAGAATCTCAACATCAATTGAATACGGCGCCTTGCTAGGTCGTAGCAATTGTAGCTGAAGGCTATGCTAAACAGTTCCCAAAAACATCTAAAAAATATTAAAAATGCTTACAGTAACTCAGACTCTCAGAGAACGGTGCGTCGAATTTTAAGTAACTCAAGATGATACGGAGTAAAGAAAATACGGAAGCCGTCGTTCAGCATTGAGTTTGAACTCTGAAAACAGGTGTGTCAGTTTGATATAGCGTTAATGAACGTAAACACCAACTATGGATGTACCTCTAGACCTATACTCCGAAAGCCACCTTACGATGTGTGTCGAAGCTTAATTTTGGCACTATCGTTTCTTCCCTTTGCTGTTCCATTAGCGAATGTTGCGCGAGAAGAAAGACCGACTTTAAACGTTTGTATGAGCACTGATCTCTTTGCAGAACCCAGAACTACGGTAGAAACGTGTGAACTTCTGCATATCACATATGAAGATGAACCTGAAAGGCTCGAAAACTAGTTAACGGAAATGAATGAATTTCATAAGCGACTGGTCGTAACTATCTCTGTTGGCAT
Source organism: Schistocerca nitens (assembly GCF_023898315.1). Lineage (NCBI taxonomy): Eukaryota > Metazoa > Arthropoda > Insecta > Orthoptera > Acrididae > Schistocerca > Schistocerca nitens. The sequence continues at coordinate 482,502,796 of NC_064615.1, forward strand.
GTTATCTAAATTCTTTGATTTTTTTCATCGTGATTATTTCGCGAGACGTATGCAGGAGGAAGCAAAATGCTGCCCGATTCTTCTTGGAACGAGCGTTGTCAGAATTACTTCAACCGTAACCTTCCGCGAAATGCACACGCTACGCCTGCTATTGTTGAGCATCTCCGTAACGCTCTCGCGCTTCCGATGTAATCCCGTGACGAAACGCGCTGCGCTTTGTTGGGTTTAATGTCTCATCTATTGACCCCACCTAAAAAGGGTTCCCAACACATGAGCAGGACTCAAGAATCAGTCGAAGAAAGGATTTGTAACCTATTTCTTTCGCGGATGAATTAGATTTCCTTAAGAGTCGTTCGGTGACTATTAACTTGAAATCCGCTTTTCTTGCTATTCGCTTTATGCAGCCTTCCCACGTAACGTCACCCTAGACGGTTACCATTAATTAACTGAAAGACTTGCACCAGGCCATTGAGCCACACGAAATTTTTATTATTATTGTTATTATTATTACTGGTATTATTATTAACGGGTATTACTCATTCTTGTGATTTATCAGAAATAACGTTATTGACAGTCACCCTTCGTCCGTTCATGAGCAATAAGTTACATTTATTTAGGTTCAGGGTCAATTTCAGTGCCTGCACCATTCGTTGATCCTCTTGGATATCCCGAGCAGCACGAAAAAATGGTTCAAATGGCTCTGAGCAAAAAGAAAAAAGAAAAAAAATGGTTCAAATGGCTCTGAGCACTATGGGACTTAACTTCTGAGGTCATCAGTCCCCTAGAACTTAGAACTACGTAAACCTAACTAACCTAAGGACATCACACACATCCATGCCCGAGGCAGGATTCGAACTTGCGACCGTAGCGGTTGCGCGGTTCCAGACTGTAGCGTCTATAATCGCTCGGCCACCCCAACCGGCGAGCAGCACGTTGAACGACTTGTGATACTGTTAAGAATCTCATATACCTGAGTGAAGTGGAGACGTATGAGAAAAATACACGAGTACGTATAAGGTAATATAGCATTTACTGTTTGAGAGACAAGTGAACCACATTTTGCACATGTTGCCATTATGTCATCAGCTATAAACTGGATTATTATTTCAATTTTTTTTGTTTAATAATTTCGTCAGGACGTTGCTGGATACTTTAGAACACATATTATCATATGAGAAACATTTTCTCGAATGTTACTTTACTTATCACTTTCAAAATGAGGCAGGTTACTCGTAGTACTTAGATAAACAAATCCGTGTACCAGTTTTGTTAATATCAGACTTGGAACTCCCGCAACAATTTTTAAATTTACGTATATGATACGCAGCAATTTTTCTTTCACAAAACTTTAAATAAATCTGACGTTAAAAAACACTGAAAAATTTTGTACAACAGAAAGCTGTGTTATAGTAAGCATAAAGTGTGTAGCAAATTTCATCTTTTTATCTGAAGTGGTTCAGCAAAACGTTTCTCATATACTTAAAAATAAAATTTGCGGTAAATGGAGAAAAATATTTTATTAGCATTTTTATGAGACATAATTACTTTAATGTTGGCCATAACCATCCATATGATCTTTTTGGTCATCATGTTGCTATTTTCTTCTAGTCTGATCCTTTCGTCAGAATCCTTCGCGGCACTTCGGAACTAGGAATACACGCATCATCAATCTTCTAAAGTAAGTTTTCAGTGAAGCAACTTGCATCAGTCCTAGTCTCATAAGAATCCGTATTCTTTCAGTGTTACCATCGTTGAACACCAGCCGAGCATCATATGAGCAAATTTTAACAATAGTAGATTAGCAAAATGTTCTCTTTGAACGTCTCTTGTAAATGAGGTTATTAGAGCTTTCGTTCGGGTTTTGTTTTCCATCATCTCTGCATTTATTTAATAAATCATAATTATTCGCATTGTCAGTTGGCTCACAGCCTTCTATACTCACAGATTTCTTTTCTGATGGCAGGAAATAATAAAACGTCGCAAACGAGGACAGAGTCGTATAGAAAAGAGAGTGGAACTGGTTGAAACTAGATGGCTTTTACATCATTTGTAGCACTAACTAAAAACTGAAAACTGGAGGCAGTACTTCCAACATGCTGCAGAACTACCTGGTTGCAAAAAAATTTGTATCATATTTGACCAATTTTACATACATTCCCGCTCTCGGCATGGCACCGTCGCCGCCTTGTAACGTATTGCGAACGTTCCTGTCAGTGTCACCACTCTTAAAAATTATATTTCATGTAAATGTGAAACTGGGACGATGACGTGGGAGTTGAAAGTAAATTATACACCATTCTGAAGGGAAAATACGAGCATTAATAACTTTTCGCTAAAAGATGCACTACACGTGCAATACTGGGTGTACCTCATCTCCACCGCCAACATTTCAGAGATTGTTCTATTTTCTGTAAAAGGAAGCCGTGGTCTGCGATGGGTGCTTACAAGGTGATTATGTAATTATGATTTATTCGGCTTGTTACCAAAATTACCTTTGTATTTTTCAGTCTTGAGAAGGTATTTTCACAGGAACAAACACCAAAAAGTACAACAAAAAACATAAGGTAGCGAAACCAGCTTCAGACGAAACAAATTCGTTGTGATGCAGTTTCCGTTTCTGCGGAAGAAGCTCAATTTATACAACATAAAAACGAACAGTGAACAATTATTCGTAGGTGTATCACTATGCAGATCTAAACTTACTTGAAATATCTGAGTTTTTCGTTCTGAAGTTGAAGTCAAACGAATTCTATTACAATAAAATAATAACACAGGAGGCACAGGTAAACATGTTATGTTTCTTTCTTTTTGTATTACTTAAATCTAGGCGCAGGCGGGGCGAGGTTAGAAATTTATTTTTTCTTTATCCTCAAACCACCAAAGGGTGGGTATGTCTCAAACGCATGGTTGGACTGCCGACATCCCGGAATTCGCCCGGCAGGAAGTACCGTGAGTGAATGGGCGAATTTTCTTCCAAACAAGACCCACAGCGCAGACCGTCGACTGGTGCACTGTTGCGCAGATATTTTCAGCGCAATATAGATACGAAAGTAATAAAAATGTAATTTCTTCGTAAAGAGCCGTGTGAAACTACCGGTTCCTTGCGCCAAAACGCTTGGAAAGTGTTCTTGAACAGCTTCTGAAATAGATATATCTAAGTTTATAGGATTTTGACCAGGGGAACCGCTTATCGACTTTCTCAATATCATTGATCACAAGATTTCTTTTCGTTTGACGTTTCCACAGGCGCCCGAGGCTGTTTCTCAATTCAGGTTAGATAGTTTTTATTAATTTAATAGCCTGAGTCTCAGTTCCATTTGTGTACGATATGGTAACGTAATAAGAGGGTTATTTTAATTTGGTGCACTTTTATTGACGCCCTTAAGGCGTGTAATGACAAGTTCGTGTCTGTGACATTTCTGTCTTCAATTATGTTGCTCGGGAAGCTGTTTATACGAACCTATTCGATTCGTATTATATTTGACCACGTAACGAAGACTGAATGACAACTCGAAAGATTTTCATAACGGATTTTCATTCTGTAGTGGCCGATTATAACTGTGTATCGGACCGGGACTCGAAGCCGGGACCGGGTAGAGCAGTTGCCCGTGGAAGGCAAATGTCCCGGGCTCGAGTCCCGGTCCGTCAATCAACTTCAATATGCCAGGAAATGTCAACTCGGAAAGATATTTTCCCATAGCAGTGCCCACAGAGTGTGTACTTTGCGATTAGTGTCGTGAAACACGCTGGGCCATCTTCTGCACGGCGCCTTTTTATTAGAGCGCCTTCTTCACGGACGTGAAACGTGAAGCAAGGCCAGGCGCCACTTGCTTGCAGAACACAATGTCCCCATAAGGCGGTCTGACTTTCCCGGCGACCCGATCTAATCGATAGACCACACAATGGAACAATACGTAGCTAATGGTGACTTTGACAACAGTAGTGTGCACGGTTCGCTGTGCCTCTACGATGCAATTTACAAGGCGGTGCGGCCGATGTATCCGGGCTCTCGTGTCGCTTCATTTATATGCCTTTGCATAATAATACAGCGGTGCTTAAGCTACGTACGACTTCACAATGTCGACCACTCCACTCACGAGCAGTTGCATTGTCTTTAACTATCTGAACTGGTACAATTAATTTATTTTGTTCCGCCGAACTTATTAGTTTATTTCAGATGTTAACTTTTCAGAGCTTTTATGTTCTGAAAGGCAGGTACAACATTCATTCCATTCTAGAGATCAAACGGAAAGTACCATATAATTTTCTCAAATTTGTCTGTTGGAAGCTGTGCTTTTGCATGTGTACAATCTGTTTGTGTAGGATAATACGATGAGGCCCAGTCAGGCTCGGCTAGAGTCCACGTACTGTAGTAATGTATGTAGATCTAGTGCGTCAGTGAACTGGCTATTGTTTTTGGCAGATTGTCGCACTGATTTAGGCAAAGTTTCTCCGTTTGTATATGGCAAACACAACACATACAGGCAAAATATGACAACGCACAGGACGGACCTACCAAGATTCGCGGGGTATAGGCAATCACGATAATCGCCTGGGAAGGTAGCTTGCTTCCGTTGGAGGAAGGAAGTGGATCACAGCCACAAAGATCAGATAAAGAATGGCCAGAAATTCATACTGTGTTGGCTCTGCAAGCCAAAATAGGTAACACTAAAAAGAGAGAAGAGGGAGAACCGACCGTTACCATCAGTATCCCTTCAAATACGGAAAGAGGATTATATTTTGAAATCGCAACAACCAGTTATAGCAACTCCAGTTTACTTAGGCGGGTAGAAAATAAACCTGCGAGCAAATAGAAAAAAAAATGGAATTTTCCCAATCCACTTGGAACATAGATACGAGGGAGGATGGTAATTATAGACGTTCCGATTTTTTTTTTTTTTTGAATGAATATTGTTTGTAACTGTACTTCGTGACACAAGAAACGGTATGAAGGATTTGCCAGTTATTTTCACGCCGAATGTTCTGTCTTGCCAGCACTATTGCTATCTAATATGTTCCAGTTGACTACGAAGTATAAATGAACATGAAGTTTTACACTTATTACTAGTGTCGGCTTCTTAAACAAATTTTTTGAGCGGTACTGTACAATACCGCGAATACGGTCATTGTTCCGAGTAAACATCATTGACTTCAGCAATGATAACTGAAAAATGTGACGCAGGAGGAACACTTAAGAAATACTCAAGAGGGCTTTTGTTTCAAAAGCGGGTCCAGACATCCTGAAACATAGCCTTTTCTTCTGTTTTAAAACATTTCCGAAGAAAAGGCTTATCGGCTGGTTCATTTAGTCCCTACTGAACCAAATTTCTGCTGCGTCTCTGTGCATATGGTTCAGGAAATAAAAACATACCAATGATAGCCAATTTCTCTGAGCATCGAAGAAGAAGAGTTCGACTACCATACATTCCTGATTCCAACAGTGTACCATTCAGATATGGAAGTGTATGTTACAAGTTGGAAAGGCGTCATTCTGCTTGAAATGGATTCTACGAGTCCTTGACAGGATTTCATGGCACCAGATGTCTACGCATAGGTCAAGCAATTCCCCCAAATTACGGGATGCTGGTTTACGGGCACGCAGCTGGCGTTCAATATGTGTTTCATTGGGTATAAATCAGGCACATTTTCTGGCCAAGACATCAATGTGAGTTCACTATAATGTCCCTCAAACCACTGTAACACGATTCTGACCTTCCAACAAGGACAGGTATCCTGCAGGAAGATGTCATCGCCAACGGGGGAGACTTCAAGCACGAGGCGAAGCAGCTGGCTCGCAATAATGTTCACGTAGTTCGTTGCTGTCTTGGTTCAAATGGCTCTGAGCACTATGGGACTCAACTGCTGAGGTCATAAGTCCCCTAGAACTTAGAACTACTTAAACCTAACTTACCTAAGGACATCACACACATCCATGCCCGAGGCAGGATTCGAACCTGCGACCGTAGCGGTCGCGCTGTTCCAGACTGTAGCGCCAGAACCGCTCGGCCACCAGCGGCCGGCCGTTGCTGTCTTGATACTTTCGATTACCGCCACATATCCCATGGAAACCCAACTCAACGTACCTCACAGCATAACTCTGTCCTCACCAGCCTGTATCTCTGACGCGATGCATGTTTCGTGCAACCATTCGCCTGGATGACGGCTTGTAAGGACCCTACCATCAAACTGATGTAACAAGAAATGCGATTCATTCGACAGGCGACATGTTTCTATCGATCCACGGTGAAAACTCTGTGACACTGTGCCCACTCAAATCGCAGGTGACGATGTCGTTGGGTCAACACAGGAACAGGTACGGGTCGTGTGATGTGGAACCCCATTTTTGACAATGGCCTTCGAGTGGGGTGCTCCGAAATACTTGTGCCCGCGCCAGTGTGTACTCTGTCTTAGGATGAGCCACAGATCGCTGCCTATCCTGGATTACACGGTGGGGGGTCTTTCCACCTCTTCGTTTCGTGATAATAAGTGATCGTTTAAGACAATGAGACCTACTCATCCTTCGACCACTTTTCGGAGGTGCTCACGACAGTAGGACGTCAGCAGGCGACCAACTTCGCGGTTTCAGAGGTTCTCGTTTCCAGTCGCAGCGCTACAACAACGTGCCCTTTGTGAAAACCGCTTAAATCGACGGACTTCCGCGTTTGTGGCTCATATCTTCGCTATAACCGCTGCCCAATCGTCACTCACCCGCTTACATTCTTTCTTGCTGCATCATGTCCCTGCAACACCACCAGGAGGCATTCGACCTCGCGGTGAGCAGTAATCATTATGTTTTGGCTCGTCAGTGTGTAACACGCCGCAGCCGAGAGCGCTAACGTGCGCCTTTGCGGCAGCAGTCGTCTCGTCAGTAACAAGTTCGAATCCTGGTGGTGGGAAAAATTTGGGCTGAAAAAGGAGGAGAGATGATGCTGTAAAGTTCAGGGACCCCAGAATCGGCGCCATTGTCAGATTAAATTACCAGCACGCTCCGAACTGTCTCATTAAGTGACGACTTGTCACTCTGCTGATATAGCCTGAGATGAGAGAAGTCATGGGCTACCTCTTAATATCGTTGACATCTGGTTTCGCAGGACAGAGCGGATCAAGTTGTGGAAAGGGGCCAAGATCAGTTTCTGTTAATTACACAAGAACTCACAACTTTATTCCTCGAAAACCAATGCACACTTTTCTCTCTAAAACAACAAGGATCAATTCGTGGCTGAGGGCCCAAGTAATGTCTCGATAATAAAGTTTAAATAATTCTTTTTAAAATACAAGGATTTAGAGAAACGGCTGAAGGCCTTACTTAAGTAAAATTACAATATCCTTAAATAATTCCTTTTAAGGCACAAGAATTTCGACAAATGACTGAAGGCCTTACTTAAGAAAAATTAAAATATCTTCTTGGCTAAAGGCCCAAATAATATTTCAGATCAGCAAGGAAATTCTTTAAAAGGCAAGCATTTACAAATCTCGGCTAAAAGCCATATTAAGAAAAATTGAAATTAATTGCTCGGCTGAAAACCCAATAATTTTTCAGCCTAATAAAAGGCAACCTTTAAAGGTAAGCATTTACACAGTACAACAGAAAACTATCTTGAGAAAACTTGAAATATCTTGACAGCTGAAGGCCCAAACAATTATTCAAAATAATTAACGAGAAACCTTAAGATAAGCATTTACACAGTACGGCTGAAGGCCATTTTAAGATTTCAAGATAATTAAAGAGAGACCTTACAGACAGGAATTTACACTTTACGGCTGAAGGCCACAGATTTTAAAAGAAACGTGGCTCAATTCCTAAATACAGAGCAAACAAAATTTTTTAAATAAAACGCGGCTGAAGGCCAAATCTTAAAATACATCACATAAGGTTCGGCTGAAAGCCATATACTGAACATAGAATAGACAAAATTAATACACAGCTAAAGGCCTGGCCCAGTGCTTGTGACAAAGAAAATCACAATTACAAAGAACAGAACAGTGGTGCTCAGAAGCGTTCCAAGGGTCGTCCTGGGGAGGAAACTCTAAGCACAGTTTAGGTGAGGCAGGCAGCCAAGCGTAACACTAAATAATTGGGTGGCAGCACGACCTAGGGACGGCTGAAGAACCAGCCAACAACCTAATCAGTTCCCTTCCACACGACCAACGGGACGACAACCAAAAATATCAGCGAGGGCGAGGATCGCAGCAGGACTATGTCTTAATAATTGGCGTCTAAACATAGTCAAGGCACAATAACCACTAAAAAAAAATGCAGAACAATATCAAGCTGTCGAACTACAAGCTGCGTGGGACAGCATCAACAGGGCGAGGAAAACACACTGTTGGAAAACTACGCTAACCACCAGGGCAGGTAACTGGAGCGTTAACGGCCACAAGGCAGAAGATACCACTAACAAATTATAATCATTTCAAAAGTTAAACACCAAACAGGAAGACGGCTGCAAAATTTTGCGACTCCAGTACACCATCACGTTGCTGCTTGTGGGAACAGCCCAGGAAGCACACAACCAGCAATCAACGAAGATATGTCAGAGCCATTGAGGTTTCATAACAGGTTCACTGATTACTCAATTCCAGTATGCAGGTTCGGTGGGTGACGAACTTTGCAGCTCTTGTAGCTAGTGCCGCACAACTCCGACCGCCCGTGCACGCCTCCAGCGGCCCCGGTCTGACCCCACACCATGGAGACTTCCTCGCTGCTCCATTGCAACCGACCAATTGCCTCACACACCACGACACGGAAATATAGAGGCCACACCAATGAAGATACAGCAGTCATAGTATCGGTAAATGCTGCTGCTGTCACTGATGGAGGCAAGTGAGCAACTCGTTCAGGTAATAACTGAGGGAGCAATAAAGACGCCACTCGATGGTGACAAAATGCCAAAAAAGAAAAACAGCATCAGCGCGAGCCGTCCACGGCGCAATCGTGTCGGACCTCCTTTTTCTGGCGTAGTGCAGCAACTCGACGTGGTATGCACTCAACAAGTCGTTGAAAGACCACTGCAGAAATACTGAACTATGTTGCCTCTACAGCCGTCCATAATTGCTGAAGATTTCCCAGTGCACGATTTTGTGCACAAACTGACCTCTCGATGATGTGCCATGAATGTTAGGTGGGAGTCATCTAGCACGATCTGGATGGTCAAATCATTCGCTCGAATTGTCCAGAATGTTCTTCAAACTGGCCTTGAACAGTTGTGGCCCAGTGACACGGTGCATCGTCATGACGTACATGAAAGGCTGTAAATTGCCTCCAAGTAGTTGAACATAAGCATTTCCTGTTAATTATCGGTTTAGTGGACCAGAGGAGCCTGCCCATTTTGTGTAAATACAGCCCACACCACTATGGAGCCACCCCGAGCTTACACAGTGCCTTGTCGACAGCTTGGATCTAATGGCTTGGTGTGGTCCACATAACACTCGAACCTTTCAACCAGCTCTTACCACATGAAATCGGGACTCATTTGACCAGGCCACGGTTTTCCAGTCGTCTAGGGTCGAACCGATTTCGTCACGAGCCCAGGAGAGGCGCTGCACATCATGTCCTGCTGTCAGCAAAGGCACTCGAGTCGGTCGTTTGCTGTCATAGCCAATTAATGCCAAATTTCGCCTCACTGTCCTGACGAATATGTTTGTCGCACGTCGTACATTCATTTCTGCGGTTATTTCACGCAGTTTTGCTTGCCTGCTACCACTGACAACTCCACCAAAAACTCCGCCGCTCTAGGTCGTTAAGTGAAAACGTCAGTCGAATTGGGACGTTAAGCTTGGCGGTCCTCTTAGTGTTACTCGAGAGGAGTAGGTTATGTGGCGTCACCAAATTTCACAGTCTCCTATCTCATGTCACAGGCATGACCCCACTCTACACACACAAACACATTGCAGTCATTTAGATTCCGACAGTTAAGACACAAGTGTCGCACACGTAGTCTACATCTACATGGATACTCTGCAAATCACATTTAAGTGCCTGGCAGAAGGTCCATCGAGCCACCTTCACAATTCTTTAATGTGAATAAAGAGTAAGTTGTGTTTCACAGGAACGATGTTTTCCAAACCCATGTTGACTGAGTGTCAATAGACCGTTTTCTTCGAGGTAATTGATTATGTTCGAACACAATATATGTTCTAAAACACCTGGCCGAGCAATTCTAGGCGCTACAGTCTGGAACAGCACGACTGCTACGGTCGCAGGTTCGAATCCTGCCTCGGGAATAGATGTATGTGATGTCCTTAGGTTAGTTAGGTTTAAGTAGTTTTAAGTTCTAGGAGACTGATGACCTCAGAAGTTACGTTCCATAGTGCTCAGAGCCATTTGAACCATTTTTCTAAAATCCTGCTGCATATCGACGTTAACGATATGGGCCTGTAATTTAGTGGATTACTTCTAATACCTTTCTTGAATATTGATGTGATCTGTGCAACTTTCCAGTTTTTGGGTGCGGATCTTTCGTCGAGCGAACGGTTGTATATGATTGTTAAGTATGGAGCTAATGTATCAGCATACTCCGAAATGAACCTAATTGGTATACAGTCTGGACCAGAAGACTTGCTTTTATTAAGTGATTTAAGTTGCTTCACTACTCCGAGGATATTTACTTCTACGTTACTCATGTTGGCAGCTGTTCTAGATTCGAATTCTGGAATATTTACTTCGTCTTCTTTTGTGAAGGCATTTCGGAAGGCTGTGTTTAGTAACTCTGCTTTGGCAGCATTGTCTTCGATGGTATCTCCATTGCTATCGTGCGGAGAAGGCATTGATTGTTTCTTGCCGCTAACATACTTCACATACGACCAGAATCTCTTTGGATATTCTGCCAGGTTTCGAGACAAAGTTTGGTTTTGGAAACTGTTATAAGCATCTCGCATTGAAGTCCGCGCTAAATGTCGAGCTTCTGTAAAGGATCGCCAATCTTGGGGATTTTGTGGCTGTTTAAATTTGGCATGTTTGTTTCGTTGTTTCTGCAACAGTGTTCTAACCCGTTTCGTGTACCAATGAGGATCAGCTCCGTCGTTTGTTAATTTATTTGGTATGAATCTCTGAATTGCTGCCGATACTATTTCTTAGAATTTAAGCCACATCTGGTCTACACTTACATTATAAATTTGGAGTGAGTGGAGATTGTCTCCTGGAAGGCGTTAAGTCAATGTTTATCTGCTTTTTTGAATAGGTATATTTCTCGCTTATTTTTTCGAGTGTTTGGGGATTACAATATTCAATCTTGCTACGACAGCCCTGTGTCCACTAATCCCTGAATCGGTTTTGATGCTCGTTATTAACTCAGGATTGGCTCTGAGCATTATGGGACTTAACTTCTGAGGTCATCAGTCCCCTAGAACTTAGAACTACTTAAACCTAACTAACCTAAGGACATCGCACACATCCATGCCTGAGGCAGGATTCGAACCTGCAACCGTAGCGGTCACGCGGTTCCAGACAGTAGCGCCTAGAACCGCTCGGGCACCCCGGTCGGCAAAACTCAGGTTTATTTGTTGCTAAGACGTCAAGTGTGTTTTCACAACCGTTTAGTATTCGCGTGGGCCCATGAACTAATTGCTCGAGATAATTTTCAGAGAATGCGTTTAGCACAATTTCGGATGATATTTTATGCGTGGAGAAGTTGTTGGCGTCGCTGCCTTTGATGTGGAAGAACTCTGGCGCTATTCCCGGTACCTTCTCAGTTTTTTTTTTCTGAGATAGGGAGGTATGGAACTGGGTCCACTCACTCTTGTGAGGCGGAATGTGGATCTACTTGAATAACGAAGCAGCGGCAACATCAAGCTTCATCTGCTTGCAATAACGACTCGAGGAATTGGCGACGTGCTGATCTTCGTACTACCTTTGTGGGCCGCAGTCGGGCAGTCGGAATAGGCCTAATCAGTGAGTGGTGTTCACCTTTACGTTTCTCTGACACGCCTTGTGGAATGACTTCCTTGTGTCCGATTAGGCGGCTGAGCGATCCCTTCATGTCTCGCACAATGTCGTGCGGCACTTTCTTTCTTGGACTCGCTGTAAATCTGTTGGAAACAAAGTTTTCTTACTTCAGAGACGTCTAGTTTCCATTAGCGGCGTCTGTGAGATGACAGCGGCGTATTTGTGGCGGTGCTTAGTGCCGTTAGGAGACCAGTGCATGCCTGGGGCTCTTGAGCACTCCACTTCAGGGGCCTCCGCGTAGCTAATCGGTTCATGCAATGAGGGACCCCTCGCGGAAACTGAAAATCATGTCTAATTGCAACGCGCGTCTAATGATGTCATAGCTGACGGTGCATTAAACCCTAAGCTTCCTTTCTCACTTTCTTTGCGTGGGAAATGTAAAGTGACTGTCATCTGATGGTGCCAAAAGAATGTCTCGCTTGTTGGATCTCAAAGATCTCGAAGCTCAGTACTAAAGGCACAAAAAACAATTTTCTCGTTGAAGTGCCGGCCGCTATGGACGAGCGGTTCTAGGCGTTTCAGTCCGGAACCGCGGTGCTGCTACTGTCGCGGGTTCGAATCCTGCCTCGGGCGTGGATATGTGTGATGTCCTAGGTTAGTTAGACTTAAATAGTTTTAAGTCTAGGGGACTGATGACCTCAGATGTTAAGTCCCATAGTGCTTAGAGCCATATGATCTATATGAACCCACAGCAAATAAGATATTTCGTTCTCGCAACTGTAACGGGCAGTACTGCTTTTTCCATATTGGTGGCAACGCACTGGACCGTTGCAACAGGTTTTCACCGGAATGAATGTACTACACTGGTGTGCAAGACTTAAGGACCAAAGATAGAAACTTTCGCATGATGTGCCACCGACATGCGTAACATCATCTGCTACTGTTTACTACAGAGGGTAACTGAAATGTGCAATGAGACTAAAACAAAGGACACTTTTATTAAAGACAATAATTTCAATGCAGTACCCACGATTCATGATGGTGCCCTGAACAACATTACACGAAAGCGGGTCGTGGTTTTCAAAAAGGGAGTGTGACCTCCACGGATGGCAGTGTATGCTGTGGAACGTACTCCCATTCTGGCCACAAGACTGGTAAGGAGCTCTTGTCGCACGGCATTCCATTCCCCCTCCTGCGCACCGAGCGAGGTGGCGCAGTGGTAGCACACTGGACTCGCATTCGGGAGGACGACGGTTCAATCCCGCGTCCCGCCATCCTGATTTAGGTTTTCCGTGATTTCCCTAAATCGCTCCAGGCAAATGCTGGGATGGTTCCTTTGAAAGGGCACGGTCGATTTCCTACCCCGTCCTTCCCTAATCCGATGAGACCGATGACCTCGCTGTTTGGTCTCTTCCCTCAAACAACCCAACCCAACCCTCCCCCTCCTGCGCGTTCGACAACTGCCGCATGGTCTTAGCGCACGTGGACCCCCTGCAGTACGTATACCACACGTGCTCGATGGAATTGAAGTCGGCAGAACGGACACGGCTTACTGAACATTGGTAGAAAAAGGCATCCGTTTTCGTATAATTTGTTCTAATTAAATATAAATTAATGACATAGTGGGCCGGCCGGTGTGGCCGTGCGGTCTAGGCGCTTCAGTCTGGAACCGCGTGACCGCTCCGGTCGCAGGTTCGAATCCTGCCTCGGGCATGGATGTGTGTGATGTCCTTAGGTTTGTTAGGTTTAAGTAGTTCTAAGTTCTAATGGACTGATGACCTCAGAAGTTAAGTCCCATAGTGCTCAGAGCCATTTTTGACATAGTGGTGGCTAAAGTCTTCAAAAATTTGTAAGATCAAAGACTTAAATTAGACCTGTCACCTTATACCTTTAGTGGAACGGCCACAGGCACGGAGTGTGATCTAGAAAAGTTGCCTGTTCGTCTTCTGTTGTCTGCAGACATTTTTTATTCACTTTCTTGTTTTCTGAAAGTTACTGGGCCTTTCATTTTGATTCATTAGACGTATGTTCCGTAATACCTGACCTATATGCATAGCCGTACTGTCCGTTCAGGAATAACTTTGTGAAGGTGAAAGAGGACCAATGAACTGCAAGACTGCTTTTTAAATCAATGCCTCACTTACTGGTACTTCAGTATTTTTTTATTTACGTACTAAAAATCTTTCTATCATTCCATTATAAATACTGTGTGCATAAATGTGACAAAAACGCATATACACTACTGGCCATTAAAATTGCTACACCAAGAAGAATGCAGGTGATAAACGGGTATTCATTGGACAAATATATTATACTAGAACTGACTTGTGATTACATTTTCACGCAGTTTGGGTGCATAGATCCTGACAAATCAGTACCCAGAACAACCACCTCTGGCCGTAATAACGGCCTTAATATACCCGGGCATTGAGTCAAACACAGCTTGGATGTCATGTACAGGTACAGCTGCCCATGCAGCTTCAACACGATACCACAGTTCAGCAAGAGTAGTGACTGGCGTATTGTGACGAGCCAGTTGCTCGGCCACCATTGACCAGACGTTTTCCGTTTGTGAGAGATCTGGAGAATGTGCTGGCCAGGGCAGCAGTCGAACACTTTCTGTATCCAGAAAGGCCAGTACAGGACCTGTAACATGCGGTCGTGCATTATCCTACTGAAATGTGGGGTTTCGCAGGGATCGAATGAAGGGTAGAGCCACGAGTCGTAACACATCTGAAATGTAACGTCCACTGTTCAAAGTGCCGTCAATGCGAACAAGAAGTGACCGAGACGTGTAACCAATGGCACCCCATACCATCACGCCGGTGATACGCCAGTATGGCGATGACGAATACACTCTTCCAATGTGCGTTCACCGCGATGTCTCCAAACACGGATGCGACCATCATGATGCTGTAAACAGAATCTGGATTCATCCGAAAAAATTACGTTTTGCCATTCGTGCACCCAGCTTCGTCGTTGAGTACACCATCGCAGGCGTTCCTGTCTGTGATGCAGCGTCAAGGGCAATCGCAGTCATGGTCTCCGAGCTGATAGTCCATGCTGCTGCAAACGTCGTCGAACTCTTCGTGCAGATGGTTGTTGTCTTTTTCACTCAGGAATCGAGACGTGGTTGCACGATCCGTTACAGCTATGCGGATAAGATGCCTGTCGTCTCGACTGCTAGTGATAAGAGGCCGTTGGGATCTACATCTACATCTACATGATTACTCTGCAATTCACATTTAAGTGCTTGGCAGAGGGTTCATCGAACCACAATCATACTATCTCCCTACCATTCCACTCCCGAACAGCGCGCGGGAAGAACGAACACCTAAACCTTTCTGTTCGAGCTCTGATTTCTCTTATTTTATTTTGATGATCATTCCTACCTATTTAGGTTGGGCTCAAGAAAATATTTTCGCATTCGGAAGAGAAAGTTGGTGACTGAAAGTTCGTAAATACATCTCGCCGCGACGAAAAACGTCTTTGCTTTAATGACTTCCATCCCAACTCGCGTATCATATCTGCCACACTCTCTCCCCTATTACGTGATAATACAAAACGAGCTGCCCTTTTTTGCACCCTCTCGATGTCCTCCGTCAATCCCACCTGGTAAGGATTCTACACCGCGCAGAAATATTCTAACAGAGGACGAACGAGTGTAGTGTAAGCTGTCTCTTTAGTGGTCTTGTTGCATCTTCTAAGTGTCCTGCCAATGAAACGCAACCTTTTGCTCGCCCTCCCCACAATATTATCTATGTGGTCTTTCCAACTGAAGTTGTTCGTAATTTTAACACCCAGGTACTTAGTTGAATTGACAGCCTTGAGAATTGTACTATTTATCGAGTAATCGAATTCCAACGTATTTCTTTTGGAACTCATGTGGATCACCTCACACTTTTCGATATTTAGCGTCAACTGCCACCTGCCACACCATATAGCAATCTTTTCTAAATCGCTTTGCAACTGATACTGGTCTTCGGATGACCTTACTAGACGGTAAATTACAGCATCATCTGCGAACAACCTAAGAGAACTGCTCAGATTGTCACCCAGGTCATTTATATATATCAGGAACAGCAGAGGTCCCAGGACGCTTCCCTGGGAACACCTGATATCACTTCAGTTTTACTCGATGATTTGCCGTCTATTACTACGAACTGCGACCTTCCTGACAGGAAATCACGAATCCAGTTGCACAACTGAGACGATACCCCATAGGCCCACAGCTTGATTAGAAGTCGCTTGTGAGGAACGGTGTCAAAAGCTTTCCGGAAATCTAGAAATACGGAATCAACTTGAGATCCCCTGTCGATAGCAGCCATTACTTCGTGCGAATAAAGAGCTAGCTGCGTTGCACAAGAACGATGTTTTCTGAAACCATGCTGATTACGTATCAATAGATCGTTCCCTTCGAGGTGATTCACAATGTTAGAATACAGTATATGCTCCAAAACCCTACCGCAAACCGACCTCAATGATATAGGTCTGTAGTTCGATGGATAACTCCTACTACCCTTCTTAAACACTGGTGCGACCTGCGCAATTTTCCAATCTGTAGGTACAGATCTATCGGTCAGCGAGCGGTTGTATATGATTGCTAAGTAGGGAGCTATTGTATCAGCGTAATCTGAAAGGAACCTAATCGGTATACAATCTGGACCTGAAGATTTGCCCGTATCTAGCGATTTGAGTTGCTTCGCAACCCCTAAGGTATGTACTTCTAAGAAACTCATGCTAGCAGCTGTTCGTGTTTCAAATTCTGGAATATTCCATTCGTCTTCCCTGGTGAAGGAATTTCGGAAAACTGCATTCAATAACTCCTCTTTAGCGGCACAGTCGTCGGCAACAGTACCATCGGCACTGCGCAGCGAAGGTAATGACTGCGTCTTGCCGCTTGTGTACTTTACATACGTCCAGAATTTCTTCGGATTTTCTACCAAATTTCGAGACAATGTTTCGTTGTGAAACCTATTAAAGGCATCTCGCATTGAAGCCCGTGCCAAATTTCGCGCGTCTGTAAATTTTAGTCAATCTTCTGGATTTCGCGTTCTTCTGAACTTCGCATGCTTTTTCCGTTGCTTCTGCAACAGCGTTCGGACCTATTTTGTGTACCATGGGGGATCAGTTCCATCTCTTACCAATTTATGAGGTATGAATCTCTCAATTGCTGTTGCTACTATATCTTTGAATTTGAGCCACATCTCATTTACATTTGCATAGTCAGTTCGGAAGGAATGGAGATTGTCTCTTAGGAAGGCTTCTAGTGACACTTTATCCGCTTTTTTGAATAAAATTATTTTGCGTTTGTTTCTGGCGGATTTGGAAGAAACGGTATCGAGCCTAGCTACAACGACCTTATGATCGCTAATCCCTGTATCAGTCATGATGCTCTCTATTAGCTATGGATTGTTTGTGGCTAAGAGGTCAAGTGTGTTTTCGCAACCATTTACAATTCGCGTGGGTTCGTGAACTAATTGCTCGAAATAATTTTCGGAGAAAGCATTTAGGACAATCTCGGAAGAAGTTTTCTGCCTACCACCGGTTTTGAACAAGTATTTTTGCCAACATATCGAGGGAAGGTTGATGTCCCCACCAACTATAACCGTATGAGTGGGGTATTTATTTGTTACGAGACTCAAATTTTCTCTGAACTGTTCAGCAACTATATCATCGGAGTCTGGGGATCGGTAGAAGGAGCCAATTATTAACTTAGTTCGGCTGTTAAGTATAACCTCCACCCATACCAATTCGCACGGAGTATCTACTTCGACTTCACTACAAGATAAACCACTACTGACAGACACGAACACTCCACCACCAATTCTGCCTAATCTATCTTTCCTGAACACCGTCTGAGACTTCGTAAAAATTTCTGCAGAACTTATTTCAGGCTTTAGCCAGCTTTCTGTACCTATAACGATTTCAGCTTCTGTGCTTTCTATTAGCGCTTGAAGCTCAGGGACTTTCCCAGCACAACTACAACAATTTGCAACTACAATTCCGACTTTTCCTTGATCCAGCACGGTGTTCCGTATTACCCTCCTGAACCCACCAATTCCATATTCTGCTAACAGTCATTGCATCTCGAACAACACGAGCAGCAATGTCGCGATATGATAAACCGCAATCGCGATAGGTTACAATCCGAGCTTTATCAAAGTCGGAAACGTGATGTTACGCGTTTCTCCTCCTTACACAAGGCATCACAACAACGTTTAACCAGGAAGCGCCGGTCAACTGCCCTTTGTGTTTGAGAAATCGGTTGGAAACTTTCCTCATGTCTGGAAGTTGTAGGTGTCGCCACCGGCGCCAACCTTGTGTGAATGCTCTGAAAAGCTAATCATTTGCATATCACAGCATCTTCTTCCTGTTGGTTAAATTTCGCGTATATAGCACGTCATCTTCGTGGTGTAGCAATATTAATGGCCAATAGTATTTACACACACACACACACACACACACACACACTTACTCTGACGTGAAGTAGGGTTACAGAAAATTCAACAGAAATAATGCACAAAATTATGACTTTTTTGTTTTGGTAAAAAAAATTTCAGTATCCAGGATCGCATAAATACATCTTTATACTTGACAGCCGTTTCCGACATGTATCCTGCAGTCTTTAAAAATTTTTGTTGCTAAACGTGAAGACCAGAACATAACATTTGTATCTGTCGAAACCAGTTGTTAAAAATGAAGACGAATTTATGCGATCTTGGCTACTGAAAGTTTTTTACCGTGTAAAACAGATCGTGCCTTCTAATTTTTCAACATGAGAAAATTCAACTTCTTTTTAAATTTTATCATCCCACATGTCCAGAATTGCTACAGAGTGGCTCCAGGGACATTCTTCTGAGTTTAAACACCTTCACTGGACAGCAGAATGCCCAGACATGAACATTATTGAGCATATCTCGGATGCCTTGCAACTTGCTGTTCAGAAGAGATCTCCAACATTTCGTACTCTTACTGATTTATGGACACCCTTATAGGATTCACGGTGTCAATTCACTCCAGCACTACTTCAGACATTAGTCGAGTCCCTGCCACATCGTGTTGCGGCACTTCTGCGTGCTCGCGTGGGCCATACACGGTATTAGGCAGGTGTACCAGTATCTTTGTGTCTTCAGTGTATTAGCGTAACGGTGTAGAGACGTATTACAACCTGTAGCCTCAGATACAAATGAGCTAATGAAGCGAAGTCCATCAGTGTCCACTTGTGCAGCAATACAATGTCGATTTGCGGCACGTGGTAACTCGTAGTGGTACAGCGGCACTGTGCGTAGCCACTCTAGGGTCGAGAGGCCTCGCGAGCTGCCGGCTGGCCAGCTGCGGCGCGCTCCTCGCTCGTCAGGCGCAGCAGAGGCCGCCGGCGTCATACCTCAGACGGCGGCTGCCTGCAAATCGATGCTCCGCGTCGCGCCGCGTGGCTAATTGCTCGCGACCTTGCGGTGACGTCACGCCAGGGCTGGAGGCTGCACGCCCCCTCTGTTAATTACCGCCCCCACCAGGGACAAGGTCAAGGTCGAGCAGCGTTTCCCTCACTACTCACTCGCTGCTGCTCTCGTGCTTAGCCGGCACAGTGTCGCATGGCACCTGGTAGTTCTCTGCACGTCAGAGGACAGGCGACATCGTCAGAGCAGATCATCATCTCTTCGACGGTGTACATTATAAGCACGAAGACCTTCAACTGAAGACGGTTGGCTGGATAACGGGAGTGCAGTTTCTTTCCGTTTGCTCACTGTCACCCCAGCAAGTGGGACCAATTACACTACTGGCCATTAAAATTGCTACACCACGAAGATGGCGTGCTACAGACGCCAAATTTAACCGACAGGAAGAAGATGCTGTGATATGCAAATGATTAACTTTTCAGAGCATTCACACAAGGCTGGCGCCGGTGGCGACACCTACAACGTGCTGACATGAGGAAAGTTTCCAACCGATTTCTGATACACAAACAGCAGTTGACCGGTGTAGCCTGGTGAAACGTTGTTGTGATGCCTCGTGTAAGGAGGAGAAATGCGTAACATCACGTATCCGACTTTGCTAAAGCTCGGATTGTAGCCTATCGCAATTGCGGTTTATCGTATCGCGACATTGCTGCTCGCTTTGGTCGAGATCCAATGACTGTTAGCAGAATATCGAATCGGTGGGTTCAGGAGGGTAATACGGAACGCCGTGCTGGATCTCAACGGCCTCGTATCACTAGCAGTCGGGATGACAGGCATCTTATCCGCATGGCTGTAACGGATCGTGCAGCCACGTCTCGATCCCTGAGTCAACACATGGGGACGTTTGCAAGACAACGACCATCTGCACGAACAGTTCGACGACGTTTGCAGCAGCATGGACTATCAGTTCGGAGACCATGCCTGTTGTTACCCTTGACGCTGCATCACAAACAGGAGCGCCTGCGATGGTGTACTCAACGACGTACCCAGGTGCACGAATGGCAAAACGTCATTTTTTCGGATGAATCCACGTTATGTTTACAGCATCATGATGGTCGCATCCGTGTTTGGCGACATCGCGGTGGACGCACATTGGAATCGTGTATTCGGTATCGCCATACTGGCGTATCACCCAGCGTGATGGTATGGGGTGCCATTGGTTACACGTCTCGGTCACTTCTTGTTCGCATTGATGGCACTTTGAACAGTGGGCATTTCAGATGTGTTACCACCCGTGGCTCTACCCTTCATTCGATCCCTGGGAAATCCTACATTTCAGCTGGATAATGCACGACCGCATGTTTCAGGTTCTGTACGGGCCTTTCTGAATACAGAAATCGCTCGACTGCTGCCCTGGCCAGCACATTCTCCAGATCTCTCACCATCTGAAAACGTCTGGTCAATGGTGGTCGAGCAACTGGCTCGTCACAATACGCCAGTCACTAGTCTTGATGAACTGTGGTGTCGTGTTGAAGCTGCATGGGCAGCTGTACCTGTACACGCCATCCAAGCTTCGTTTGACTCAATGCCCAGGCGTATCAAAAGCCGTTATTATGGCCATAGGTGGTTGTTCTGGGTACTAATTTCTCAGGATCTATGCACCAAAATTGCGTGAAAATGTAATCACATGTCAGTTCTGGTATAATATATGTGTCCAAAAAATGGTTCAAATGGCTCTGAGCACTATGGGACTCAACTGCTGAGGTCATTAGTCCCCTAGAACTTAGAACTAGTTAAACCTAACTAACCTAAGGACGTCACAAACATCCATGCCCGAGGCAGGATTCGAACCTGCGACCGTAGCGGTCTTGCGGTTCCAGACTGCAGCGCCTTTAACCGCACGGCCACTTCGGCCGGCTATATGTGTCCAATGAATACCCGTTTATCATCTGCAGTTCTTCGTGGTGTAGCAATTTTAATGGCCAGTAGTGAACGTTACCAGTACTGCACACCACGAACATGCCCTGCGTGTTAGTGGCTCTGAGCACTATGGGACTCAACATCTTAGGTCATAAGTCCCCTAGAACTTAGAACTACTTAAACCTAACTAACCTAAGGACATCACACACACCCATGCCCGAGGCAGGATTCGAACCTGCGACCGTAGCAGTCCCGCGGTTCCGGACTGCAGCGCCAGAACCGCTAGACCACCGCGGCCGGCTCCTGCGTGTTAGTACATGACCGTCAGCCAGTTTTGGGTTATGATTTTAATAACGTGATGTTTACGTGCATTGTACTCTTTCATACGTTTTTGAACAGGTAATGAGCACAGAAAATAGATTACTGGGGAAAAAAATAAATGGCTAAGATCGAGTAGGACTCGTATGCTGAGTGTTCCG
Organism: Schistocerca nitens; assembly: GCF_023898315.1. Taxonomy (NCBI): domain Eukaryota; kingdom Metazoa; phylum Arthropoda; class Insecta; order Orthoptera; family Acrididae; genus Schistocerca; species Schistocerca nitens. The sequence goes on from NC_064615.1 coordinate 482,524,479, forward strand.
TACAGATTTAAAAATGGATATCCGTATATAGTTCAGCCATCCTGGAAATCGAGAATCTCAATGACTTTTCGCTGTTACCGATACCGGTACTGGCAAGGTTTGGTTCCGGGAATTCCAAGACCGTATCAAAATCTCACCAGGAGTTCTTCGCACTACTCGGACATACAAGCGGACTTCTGTTTGTATGTGTTGAGAGAGAAGATATAATAAACATATTTTATTTACTGACTGAAATATGATTACAACTTACATTTTATGTTTGCACGGAGGCAAGTTCGTCTGTTATGCACCTGACGGATGAAGAATGCAAGGTATGTTCAAATGGCAAAAAGCTATTTTTATGTGATATAATTACAATGTAACAAGTTTCAGATTTTTCACTTTGCTTGTATTCTTAAATCTTCCTTCCTGCCGAATTTCACGATACTGGGTCAAATGGAAATACCCCATAACTTTAGATGAATGAGTTTGCAAGTAACAAAATATGTGACATAAGTGACCGAATATTCTGATTGACCTAGAGCATAATTTTTTTACACTGCCAAGGGACTAAAGGGCTATACATGTAACATACATTTGAGCTTGATACATCTACCCGCTCCCGAGAAAAAGGGTTTTCTACGGTCGGACAGACAGACAGATGGACGGACAGACAACAAAACGATCTTATAAGGATTCCATTTTTACAGACTGAGGCACAGACACCTAAAAAGGGGTGCTATTTAAAAAAATAAGTACTGCTGATCAGATCTTCGTAACCTATAAAGTTACAAGAAAGGAAATTATGCAGGTTAGTGTCGCTATGGTATCTAAACACACACACACACACACACACACACACACACACACACACACACACACACACATTTCATGAGGAACAACTTTCGTTAGAGACAAATGGTTTGCTGACGCTTTCCGGTGACGCTAGGTATCTTTTGTGATTGACTATGTCCTGAGAGACGAAGGCGTTATACGGCGTGCGTATGATGGTGCTCTGTGTGTTGTCTACAATAAACTGCTTCTTTTGACGATGGGAACACAGCGAAAGTAAAGTTCCTGATTCGCTTCCAAAAATAGTGTTCTCCGCTTAAAGATACTAAAGGTAAACTAAACTCCACCCGAACAGGTCATGAAGGCCCAACGGTACCGACAGGCCGCCGTGTCGTCCCACGGGCGTCACTGGATGAGGACATGGAGGGGCATCTACATCTACATCTACATTTATACTCCGCAAGCCACCCAACCGTGTGTGGTGGAGGGCACTTTACGTGCCACTGTCATTACCTCCCTTTCCTGTTCCAGTCGCGCTCGAAACCTGGCGAGCAAGCTACACCGCGATGCAGAGCGCCTCTCTTGCAGAGTCTGCCACTTGAGTTTATTAAACATCTCCGTAACGCTATCACGGTTACCAAATAACCCTGTGACGAAACGCGCCGCTCTTCTTTGGATCTTCTCTACCTTCTCCGTCAACCCGATCTGGTACGGATCCCACACTGATGAGCAATACTCAAGTATAGGTCGAACGAGTGTTTTGTAAGCCACCTCCTTTGTTGATGGACTACATTTTCTAAGCACTCTCCCAATGAATCTCAACCTGGTACCCGCCTTACCAACAATTAATTTTATATGATCATTCCACTTCAAATCGTTCCGCACGCATACTCCCAGATATCTTACAGAAGTAACTGCTACCAGTGTTTGTTCCGCTATCATATAATCATACAATAAAGGATCCTTCTTTCTATGTATTCGCAATACATTACATTTGTCTATGTTAAGGGACAGTTGCCACTCCCTGCACCAAGTGCCTATCCGCTGCAGATCTTCCTGCATTTCGCTGCAATTTTCTAATGCTGCAACTTCTCTGTGTACTACAGCATCATCCGCAAAAAGGTGCATGGAACTTCCGACACTATCTACTAGGTCATTTATATATATATTGTGAAAAGCAATGGTCCCATAACACTCCCCTGTGGCACGCCAGAGGTTACTTTAACGTCTGTAGACGTCTCTCCATTGATAACAACATGCTGTGTTCTGTTTGCTAAAAACTTTTCAATCCAGCCACACCGCTGGTCTGATATTCCGCAGGCTCTTACTTTGTTTATCAGGCGACAGTGCGGAACTGTATCGAACGCCTTCCGGAAGTCAAGAAAAATAGCATCTACCTGGGAGCCTGTATCTAATATTTTCTGGGTCTCATGAACAAATAAAGCGAGTTGGGTCTCACACGATCGCTGTTTCCGGAATCCATGTTGATTCCTACATAGTAGATTCTGGGTTTCCAAAAACGACATGATACGCGAGCAAAAAACATGTTCTAAAATTCTACAACAGAGATATAGGTCTATAGTTTTGCGCACCTGCTCGACGACCCTTCTTGAAGACTGGGACTATCTGTGCTTTTTTCCAATCATTTGGAACCCTCCGTTCCTCTAGAGACTTGCGGTACACTGCTGTTAGAAGGGGGGCAAGTTCTTTCGCGTACTCTGTGTAGAATCGAATTGGTATCCCGTCAGGTCCAGTGGACTTTCCTCTGTTGAGTGATTCCAGTTGCTTTTCTATTCCTTGGACACTTATTTCGATGTCAGCCATTTTTACGTTTGTGCGAGGATTTAGAGAAGGAACTGCAGTGCGGTCTTCCTCTGTGAAACAGCTTTGGAAAAAGGTGTTTAGTATTTCAGCTTTACGCGTGTCATCCTCTGCTTCAATGCCATCATCATCCCGGAGTGTCTGGATATGCTGTTTCGAGCCACTTACTGATTTAACGTAAGACCAGAACTTCCTAGGATTTTCTGTCAAGTCGGTACATAGAATTTTACTTTCGAATTCACCGAACGCTTCACGCATAGCCCTCCTTACGCTAACTTTGACATCGTTTAGCTTCTGTTTGTCTGAGAGGTTTTGGCTGCGTTTAAGCTTGGAGTGAAGCTCTCTTTGCTTTCGCAGTAGTTTCCTAACTTTGTTGTTGTACCACGGTGGGTTTTTCCCGTCCCTCACAGTTTTACTCGGCACGTACCTCTCTAAAACGCATTTTACGATTGCCTTGAACTTTTTCCATAAACACTCAACATTGTCAGTGTCGGAACAGAAACTTTCGTTTTGATCTGTTAGGTAGTCTGAAATCTGCCTTCTATTACTCTTGCTAAACAGATAAACCTTCCTTCCTTTTTTTATATTCCTATTAACTTCCATATTCAGGGATGCTGCAACGGCCTTATGATCACTGATTCCCTGTTCTGCACATACAGAGTCGAAAAGTTCGGGTCTGTTTGTTATCAGTAGGTCCAAGATGTTATCTCCACGAGTCGGTTCTCTGTTTAATTGCTGGAGGTAATTTTCGGATAGTGCACTCAGTATAATGTCACTCGATGCTCTGTCCCTACCACCCGTCCTAAACATCTGAGTGTCCCAGTCTATATCTGGTAAATTGAAGTCTCCACCTAAGACCATAACATGCTGAGAAAATTTATGTGAAATGTATTCCAAATTTTCTCTCAGTTGTTCTGTCACTAATGCTGCTGAGTCGGGAGGTCGGTAAAAGGAGCCAATTATTAACCCAGCTCGGTTGTTGAGTGTAACCTCCACCCATAATAATTCACAGGAACTATCCACTTCTACTTCACTATAGGATAAACTACTACTAACAGCGACGAACACTCCACCACCGGCTGCATGCAATCTATCCTTTCTAAACACCGTCTGTACCTTTGTAAAAATTTCGGCAGAATTTATCTCTGGCTTCAGCCAGCTTTCTGTACCTATAACGATTTCAGCTTCGGTGCTTTCTATCAGCGCTTGAAGTTCCGGTACTTTACCAACGCAGCTTCGACAGTTGACAATTACAATACCGATTGCTGCTTGGTCCCCGCATGTCCTGACTTTGCCCCGCACCCGTTGAGGCTGTTGCCCTTTCTGTACTTGCCCAAGGCCATGTAACCTAAAAAACCGCCCAGCCCACGCCACACAACCCCTGCTACCCGTGTAGCCGCTTGTTGCGTGTAGTGGACTCCTGACCTATCCAGCGGAACCCGAAACCCCACCATCCTATGGCGCAAGTCAAGGAATCTGCAGCTCACATGGTCGCAGAACCGTCTCAGCCTCTGATTCAGACCCTCCACTCGGCTCTGTACCAAAGATCCGCAGTCAGTACTGTCGACGATGCTGCAGATGGTGAGCTCTGCTTTCATCCCGCTAGCGAGACTGGCAGTCTTCACCAAATCAGATAGCCGCCGGAAGCCAGAGAGGATTTCCTCCGATCCATAGCGACACACATCATTGGTGCCGACATGAGCGACCACCTGCAGATGGGTGCACCCTGTACCCTTCATGGCATCCGGAAGGACCCTTTCCACATCTGGAATGACTCCCCCCGGTATGCACACGGAGTGCACATTGGTTTTCTTCCCCTCTCTTGCTGCCATTTCCCTAAGGGGCCCCATTACGCGCCTGACGTTGGAGCTCCCAACTACCAGTAAGCCCACCCTCTGCGACCGCCCGGATCTTGCAGACTGAGGGGCAACCTCTGGAACAGGACAAGCAGCCATGTCAGACCGAAGGTCAGTATCAGCCTGAGACAGAGCCTGAAACCGGTTCGTCAGACAAACTGGAGAGGCCTTCCGTTCAGCCCTCCGGAATGTCTTTCGCCCCCTGCCACACCTTGAGACGACCTCCCACTCTACCACAGGTGAGGGATCAGCCTCAATGCGGGCCGTATCCCGGGCAACCACAGTCGTAGTCCGATCGGGGGATGCGTGGGACGAGCTGGCCGTCCCCGACAAACCCCCATCCGGACCCCCACAGTGATGCCCATTGGCAACAGCCTCAAGCTGTGTGACCGAAGCCAACACTGCCTGAAGCTGGGAGCGAAGGGATGCCAACTCAGCCTGCATGTGGTTAGCACACCGCTCTCCCGGCCGTATGTCAGTTTACGAGACCGGAACCGCTACTCCTCAATCAAGTAGCTCGTCAGTTTTCCTCACAAGGGCTGAGTGCACCCCGCTTGCCGAAAGCCCTCGCCAGATCGGATGGTCACCCATCCAGTGCTTAGCTTCGGTGATCTGACGAGAACCGGTGTTACCACTGCGGAGGGCCGTTGGCGTTTATAGACACTTGGTGAATACTAAAAGAAATAGGTAATACATTTGACACGTGTAAAAGTCATAAATCACCTCATTTTATACGTCATAAGTCAAAGTAGTCCTATGTTTCATACTCAAGGAATCAGCTTGGGGAGCAGATGCAAAAATTCTGCATCTTTGTTCCAAGGTCCCGGTGAAAGTCATTTGCCAATACCTCCTTCTTACGCTTCATAAAGTGTCAAATGTGTATTATTTTAATAAAATGCCAATACCAATGCACTTTTTTTATCTAAAAACTATGACCGCTTTCAGTCCACAAGACCATTATCCAGTGGTCTATATGAGGTGTCTTATGAGAACACAGAACGACTCAGTATGTAGTTGCGTCGTGTGGATGACTGATGAGTGCTTGTACAGTGTAGTGCAGGGTTCGTGCTGTTAAGGGTGAAGAGAAGGGAGAGAGTCGAACCGGGTGCCGGCACATGGTCTACTCCAAGGCGCCCTCCGAGGTTACCGACACCATCCGTTGGAAGGATCGCCATCAACAATGTTACAAATCCTGACTGAATGTGACAGTGTCAAAAGGTTTGGAATTTAATGCAAAACATTGGCGGAAAGACTGGTGATCAGGAACTTCGCCTCTTGGAGTTTAAATACTGTCACCGAAAACCATTCACCACCAGGATTCGAACCAGCTAACCTCCAAATTGAGTGCAACCACACAAGCGTGCATTTGATATCTCGGAGACAGATAAACGCTTGATACACGTAATACATATGAGGCCTATTCGGAAAGTAAAATACGATGGGAGGCGGAATAGAAACCACAGTGAACATCCGATGAAGCTTTGCGTAGATGTGTTGGGCAGTGTCTCTAGTATTCCCGTCGACCGCGTGACGTCGCTCTTTCCAGTTCTGAGAGCACAGCGGCCACATAATGATGTCTAGAAAATAGTGTCTCCCGCCACGTATGACGGCCTGGTAAGAGATTTCCCCTGATCCATGCAGCCCAATTAAAACAACTGTCGTGTGTTTCCTTTTTGATGACAGTTCTCGGCCGCACTCTGCAGGGGCAATGAAGATGCTCCTGCGGCCTTTTCGATTGGGAAGTGTTTGATCACCCATAATACTGTCCGTAATTTGCTCTCCCTGAGCTTCAACTCTGCTCACATAAACCGCTGGGTGTAAAGAAAACATTCTGGCAGACCAGCGCAGAGCATTGGCAGCAAGCTCAGGGGGCTGCGTAATATCAAGAGAGCACTGAAAAGTTCGTACAACGCTTCGACAAATGTCTAAGTCGGAGAAGTGACATGTAGAGAAGTCGCTGGAAGATGTAGCTAACTGTTGTAGGCAAAAAATTTTCGATTTCCACAGTGGTTTACATTTCGTGACCGATCGGACCTTACTTTCCGAATAGCCCTCGTATCGCATGGAAGATAAAATTAAAAATAATTTAAAACGTGCATGAAAGCTGTATTTATACAGCAGACTACATTAGATTATCAATACATTGATTTTTATAATTTAATCCATTAAATAGGTCATTGTGTGCTCCAAAGGTCCACACGGCCTCATTTCGTTTCTAAATTAAATTTTGGCATCAAGTGTTTAAATTCTTGTGATTAATTCTAAAGACATATCGCCATCTTATGAGCGTGTGTTATCATAGCAAGACTGTAGAGCCCACATCCATACATATTATAAATGTGTATCTATGAAGGTATGTATGTATCTGTGAATGTTCTCTCCAGATCTCCTCCTAAATCGCTGGATCGATTGCAAACCAACTTCGCAAGCCAAGTACTGCCCGGAAAGAATCGGTGTGAGGGAAAAAAACCACGTACCTGTGAAAGAAGCTGGGTGTGATAAAGAAGTGTAGTTCACGACATGCGCATACCAAGACTTCTTGCAGCCAGTACTTGAGAACGAGCGGACTTGAGAAAAAATTATCACTTACTAGATGTTCGCTTTTCATGGTGCATTTTTAATTTATTAGTTCGTTATTATTAATTGTATGCGCGACGCATTTTTCAGACAATATTTATAGAATGAAGTGACAGAATCTTGAGATACCTTCTAATATCGTGTCGGACATCCTTCTGCCCGGCGTAGTAACTCGACGTGGCATGAACTCAACAAGTCGTTGGAAGTCCCCTGCAGAAATATTGAGCCATGCTGCCTCTACAGCCGCCGTCCACAATTGCGAAAGTGTTGTCTGTGTAGCATTTTGTGCACTAACTGACCACTCGATTACGTCCCATAAATATTCGATGGGATTCACGTCGGGCGATGTGGTCGCCTAGTCATTCGCTCGAACCATCCAGAATGTTCTTCAAACCATTCGCGAAGAACTGGGGACCAGTGACGTGGCGCACTTGTTACTGTTTGGCAACGTGAAGTGCAAGAATGGAGGAAAATGTTCTTCAAGTAGCCGTACATAACCATTTTCAATCAATGATACATGTGAACACAGCCCATACCTTTATGGAGCAACCATGAGCTTGCACAGTGCTTCTTGACAACTTGCGTCCATGGCTTTGTGGTGTCTGCGTCACGCTCGAACCATACAACTAGCTCTTATCGACTGAAATCGGGACTCATCTGACCAGTCCACGGTTTTCCAGTCGTCTAGGGTTACGAGCCCAGTAGAGGCGGTGCAGGCGATGTCGTGGTATTAGTGAAGGCAATGTCGTCGGTCCACTGCTGTCATAGACCATTAACGCCAAATTTGTACGCATTGTCCTAGCGGATACTTTCATCGAACATTCGACATTGATTTCCGCGGTTATTTCACGCAGTGTTGCTTGTCTGATAACAGTGACTACTCTACGCCAACTCCGCTGCTCTCGGTCGTTAAGAGAAGGCCGTCAACCACTGCGTTGTCTGTGGTGAGAGGTAATGCGTGAAATTTGTTATTCTCGGCATACTCTCGACATTGTGGATCTCGGAATACTAAATTGCTTAATTTCCGAAATTGAAAGTCCCGGGAACCGCGCGACTGCTCCGGTCGCAGGTTCGAATCCTGCCTCGGGCATGGACGTGTGTGATGTCCTTAGGTTAGTTAGGTGTAAGTAGTTCTAAGTTCTAGGGGACTGATGACCTCAGAAGTCAAGTCCAATAACGCTGTGAGCTATTTGAACCATTTGAACCATTCTGCGTTCAAAGTCTGTTAATTCCCGCCGTACGGCCGTAATCGCGTCGGAAACCTCTTCAAGTGAAATCAACCGAGTACAAACTACAGCCCACCAATGCAGTGTCCTTTTATACCATATTTACGCGATACTACCGTCATCTGTATATGTGTATATCGCTATCCCGTGACTTTTGTCACGTCATTGTTTACCACTGGATGTACCTGCAAAATTATATCGTTGTATGACACATATATCAGGACACATGACATAATAAAAACTGAGCTGCCTGAAAACGAAAGAGCAGAGTGAAATTCGCAAGAGATACTGGTGAAATATGTCTTTCTAGAAAGACAACAGTTAGCTACATCTTCCAGCTACTTCTCTACATACTCACTTCTCTGACTTAGAAATTTGCGAAATATGTAATAAATATATGTGACTTGTACACATACGGGGAAAGCTGCTGGTAAAAAAACCTTTTTAAAGACCTGCATCGATTTCAACCAAAGTTGTTACACACATTAGTTACAGTCTGGAAAGAAATACTCTAGGGGTAAGAACCAGCAATCTCCTAATGAGGAAGAAGGAAGACATGGACACCTTTATGACAGAGGACAAGATTAAAAGTTAGAACAGAAGGGGGAAACGGGCAGAGAAAGGGAAGAGTAGGAGATGGGCAGGGTGAGGGAGACGGGGGGGGGGGGGGGGGGGGTTGAGGAGATGGACAGAGGGAGAAAAGGAGGTGGACAGAAAAAAGGGCGGTGGAAGTGTACAAAGAGAGGGGAAAGAGAGTGATGGGCACTAAAATTCGAATAAATACATACCCGGACAACGCCGGGTAGTCAGCTAGTAGCTGCTGAAGAACAATAAGCTGACCAAATAATAGCGATTAACATTGTTAAGATTACGTAGGCTTTCCCGGCGTAATAAGTCCTGAAAGTCTCTTCTGGTTTGCTGCCGGATCCTAAAATCAACTTGACTCGATATTTCGGCAATCCAACTGGTCGCCATCTTCAGGGAAATGCTGCTTCGCTGATAAGTCCCGCTGAGAACTGACGCCAGGTTGCAAATCGACGTCCTATATAGGCCACCGTTCAGTACACGGCGCATGCGTCGCCCACCACGGTTTCTTCCTTCCAAAACAGGGAGGTGGCGCCGCACTTAGTTTTTGGAACAGTGTCTATAAAGAGGCGATTGAAATTAGGTTAGTTGATAATTTAATCAACAGAGACAATGGGTTTCCTCTTAGCAAGACGTGGAATTATGTATTATCTCGCATCAAAACTGAACGTTCTTCCGTGCGGCCTTGATTGCGATACATCGTTGCCAGCAGTGTTTCACTAAGGGCGGCGCCACCTCCCTCTCTTGGAAGGCAGAAATCGTGATGGCGGCGCAGGCGCCGTGTACTGAACGGTGGCCTATATAGGACGTCGATTTGCAACCTGGCGTCAGTTCTCAGCGGAACTTATCAGCGAAGCAGCAGTTTCCTGAAGATGGCGACCAGTTGGATTGCCGAAATATCGAGTCAAGTTGATTTTAGGATCCGGCAGCAAACCCGAAGAGACTTTCAACATTGTCAAGAGCTTGAACCGGCTTGCTGTGGAACGCTCGTACGCGATTTGCTCCGTCGCAGGTAGGTATTGAAGGGGCAGCACGGTGGGGGGTGGTGCTCGCCGGCACGCGGCCCCGCGGCGGAGGCAGAGCAGCCAGAGAGCGTGGTGCGGGCGCCGGCCGCAGGCCGCCGGCGCGCCAGGAATGCGGCGAAGCGGGCGGCAGCCAGCCAGCCGTCTAGCTAGCAGGTAGCGGCTAGGGGGCAGGCAGGCCACCTGGCTGCATGTCGGTCTCTCTCCCGTGGCTGTGTGCCTATCTAAATGTCGCCGGGCACCAAATGACATTTTTGTTGTTCGTCTGAAGTTCTCGAAGATGCACAGTTCATAATTCCCTACTGCAGCTGCTCGTCGAAAGTAAATGAAACGTCAGGCGTGCCCCGAGTTATCCGAGCACTAATAGATTACATTAAAGTACAGGTTCTTTTCGTATCATAGATCCACAATGAGGAGATTTACCCGGATGTAGGACATGTCGGAAAAAAGAACATACGGTAGATATTGACAAAGAAAGAAAGATACGTTAATGTACCTTCCACAGAAGTGAAGTGGTCCTCATGGATACGGGAATAAGTAAATAATAAAAGAAAATAAAATTCGTATACACATATTCTTTTAAAAGTCTTTGTCACAAAACGTAGATGTACAATACACCGAGGTACGTATGATAATTCTTAGGCTATTGTAGCCACATATAGTCAAAAAGAAAAAAAAAATCGGGTTTCAGCACTTATTTACATTGATTTCATTAGTCCACTGAAGGTTCACAGAAGTCATATTCAGTTTATTCGATGTTATCTATCTGTCTATACTAACAGCCGGCCGCTTCAGTCCCGATCCGCGCTCCTGCTACGGTCGCAGGTTCGAATCCTGCCTCGGACATGGATGTATGAGATGTCCTTAGGTTAGTTAGTTTTAGGTTGTTCTAAGTCTAGGGGACTTATGACTCAGATGTTAAGTCCCATAGTGCTTAGAGCCATTTGAACCATTTTCTATACTAATAATAAATCGATAAAACTGTCATGTATGTCTGTTTGCTTGAACACGTTTCTCCAAAACTACGAGACGAATTTTCGTGGGGTTTTGTGCAAGTAACTTGAGCATAGCTTTTGGTGGCGTATATGCTTATTTTATCGAAATCGGATCGCGGAAAAAGTATCGTCACTGAAAGTGCCTTTACGTTTTTATGACTTAACTGCTAAACCAATTTCGATGAAATTCCGTATGGAGATAGTTGGAACCGTGAGGAACAACATATGCTACTTTAGAAGGTGTGTAGTACAAGATACTTGCTAATTTGAAGAGTATTACGTGAATTAAGGAAAAATACACACATCACAAAAAGTTTTGGACGTCTCAGTAATTAAACGAGCAGATGGGACTCTGGGTCACAAAGTCTACAGAAAAGATACTCATACCGATCGTTATCTTCATAAGGATTCGAACCATCATCCCAGGTAGAAGAGAGGTATTATCAAGACATTGGTGGACAGGGCTAATAAAATCTGTGAGCCAGCTTATTTGCAAGAGGAACTAAACCACTTGCGAACCGCTTTCCAGAAAAATGGGTACGCTGGCAAGGAGATGGATCGAGCACTCCATCCCAGAAGAAAAATGTCCGAAAACGTGCAACAACAACAACAACAACCATCGGTGAGGAAGGTTTTTCTTCCATTCATCCACAATATTACGGACCGTATCGGGAAAGTGCTGGCCAAGTTCACAGTTGAAACACTCTTCAGACCTACCAAGAAGTTTAGTGAATGCTTAAGATCGGCGAAAGTTGCACGACACCCTTTAGCTACTCCTGGTGTGTATAAAATTCCGTGTAGTTGTGGGAAGGTTTACATTGGAACCACAAAAAGAAGTATCAATACTCGGCTAACTGAACACAAAAGGAACTGTCGACTGGGACACACGGACAAATCGGCTGTAGCAGAACATGTTATTGGAACGGGTGACCATGAAATAAAATTTAGTGAGACGAGCGTGCTAGCTAAGACATCGCATTATTATGCACGTATGTATAGAAAGGCTGTAGAGATTTTTAAACACCACAATAATTTTAACAGGAAGGAAGAAGGCTTGAAGTTAGATAAGATATGGCGATCGACTTTGTACCAAAGATGTGACAATCGATTACCTTCGGTCGAGAGTAATGACGCCAGCCAGAGATAGTTTTACTGTTGACAACACGTGACGAGTGGTGGCGCCCTCTACGCGCTCTATATAAACAGGACCTCCACGGCCTAGCAGTCGTAGACTCACCTCAGATGATGTTGCCCGCAGCTGGCAACGAAACGCCAGGGAGAAGTATTTCTACTATTGGATCACGGCCTCTTAGCCCGGAAGTTTTAATTACTATTGATAATGTATTCACCTAAATAATGGGCGCCTTTTTAGAGCAAAGTGATTGACTTTAAATGTGTTTCCCATTTCTAGGTTCGGTTTCGTCATTAAACTGCTGCTTTAAAAATATTTATTATTTATGACAAACTTAATTAAGGCACAAATTTATTCTAAAGCAGTAGATAGTATCCCCGGCTCCTTGATCAGGTCTCTCCGTGACGTTCTTGAGTTCACATCACAAAATAATACATATTACACGTTTCTGGACTCGAAAAAACGTAAGTGTTGCTTGATCAATTTACACAAAAAGTTATACCGTATTACGTTATGAAATGAAAGTAAGCGAAGTAAGCTAGCTGTTTCATTTTTATGTCACCTGTACCTGGCAACATTCGCAGTGCGAAAAATAAATGCATTTATACGCTTCAGCAGTTTTTGGTATGCTTCTCCCAGTTAAGTTCCTTGGCGTTACAACCTGATACTAAATTCAACATCTTCTATCTGCTTGTCGCCATATTTTAGGTATATACTGCTGGAAGCCTTTTAAAATTTCTGAATTGCAGATAGTGTGTTTCTTCAGTTGAAAGAATTGGCTAGGAACCATTTATTAATGACCATGAAAATTTCTTGATTTATTGCTATGTTTGTCTCGTCTGCAGAATAAACAAATAAATCACCGAGTAATTTTATTGATTACTTCACATTTTCCGCACTACTATGGTTATGAGAAAGCTTTTGACATTATGAATATAAGGCTATTCTCATTTAAAAAAATCATTTTCTAGTACCAGTCTGAAAGTTCTTTTATTTTGACGATCAACACGTGTTCTGAGGTTTTTTATTTTTAGTTGCCTGTTTTTAAATTTTTTTAGATGTGTTGGTCTAATCGTATTAACATCTACCTTCGTTTTGTACGAGTATTTTCATATAAAGTCGAGCCACCTATTTGGTAGTCCCACAAGTTCGCAGCTTTCATGCATATGCTCACACTTATCCAGTCACTTTGTCAACAATTACCTGTCCGTGTCTTAATATGTCTGAGATAATTTGAAATGGTTGACAAACAAGCATAAACTCCTAGTAATGTTTGTTTACAATCATTCGGTACAAAACCAAAATATATTCTCTACTTCAACATGGCACAGTACACTTATTGGAATCGAAGTGCAGTGGGCACTTGAAAATGTCACTCACAACTATCACAACTTACTAAAAAACTCTTCCGGAACTTACATCAACTGCCCATATGTGGCTACTTTCAGGAGAGCAAGCTTCTTTTCATATTGTAGATTGTGACGCCATTTTTATGGCGTCAATCAAAGCCTACGTCAAAATTATCAAGTGTTATAAAAACCAAATTATCATTTGTACAATGTCAAACGACACTGAAGACAAATTTTCAGTGCGATTCAATGAATTAAAATAGAGTTCGATGACCGATCCTTGTGGACTGCCGCTTCTCTTTCTGTGCAAATCATGTTTATAATTTATTGATTGAACCGGCTGGACACGAGGATGGAATTGCTAAAACATACAATCACGATTACATTTTCGTATCTGAAAAATTTCTTTCGTGTCGTCACATATTGATTCATGTTATTCAACAAATACAGAGTGTCCCCAGAAGGAATGGTGAGTATATGGGGAACGATCATTTGAAGCAAAAAACTTCGTTTGGACATATGCCGTACCCCAAATTGTTTCCTAGATACAAAACATTTAATGTACATTGTTATTTATTTTCTGTATTATTCAATACATTTTGAGATTTACATGTGTACAACAATTATTAAACGTAACAACACACGTTTTACAAAGCATCAGTTGAAAAATACAGTCTCCTGTAAGCATTATCGCACACGTCACACTACAGCTATTGTACAGTCTACACTAAATGTTCGAATATCCCACCATCAACTTCAATGCATTTGTGCACTCTTGGGAGAACATGTATTGCTTGTCTGGGTGCCTATGCACGTTCCCTAATGAGAACAGTAGCGTTCGAGAGGCGACTAAGCAGTTCATCTCGCGTATTCACCTTTCGTTCGTACACCCCAGACTTTATCGAATAATACAAAAAAAGAAAAAAAATCTGTTTCGTAAGTTCTGGCGATCTTGTGGCTAGATAATTGTACTACCACGACCAATCCAGCGATTGAGATATTCTCTCATATGTCTGGTAAAATGTGGAAGGGATCCTTTATGCTGAAAGTACACTGCAGTCCCCGTGGCCTCAAGGTGTTGAATAAACTAATATTCCAAAAAATGTAAGTAATTTTGTCTCGTTATTCGCTCTTCTAAAACGACTGGACTTATCAACATGTTGCCGATCATGCCGCACCAAACATTGATGGAAAAACGAACTTGGAAATTGATATCCACTTTAGCGGGTAGATTTTCTTACGAATTTTTATTGTTAATTCCATTCTGTGTACAGGTGGCTTTATCAGTGAATGGCTAATGGAAGCAAATGACGATTGTCATTTAACCAGTGACCAAATTCAAGTCGTGTGGCGTTGTCGCCAACGTGAAGATTGTGGACACACTGTGTATAAAATGGGTACAAATTTTCCTCATGTAACGTTTGCTATACACGGTTTCGTGCGGTACTGATACGTGCAGAAAGTCGCCGTCTACTGATAGTATTACTATGCCGCAGCATTGCTGTTCCTGCACAGATTGTTGAACCAACTGCAGAGAAGAAAAATGACAACTTCTAAGAATACCTGTTTGTTGCAAATTTTTACCAAGGACAGCTACGCGTCTAACGGGCTAGTTTAATGGCAGAAAGGTATCCCGGTGAAAAGGGATGAATGCGACGAGATAGGTAGGGCTAAAATAAAACGTCAGATAGTTTGGTTGGTTAAGACATACCTGCGCGCAACTAGCCCAGAAACAAATGTACGTAAAATGTGTTCTGCCTGGGAAATCATTTAGAGTAGGTCATATATCCATAGGAAGATTTAGCTTCAAATGAGCGCTCCTGTCACATCCATGAATATTGACCATTCCTCCTCTTTAGGTACTTGGACTGCTATCGTGGGTCTTCCCTCTGTGTGGTTGCGATAATGTTTTTCTACGCTGTTCAAAAATTTACCTGCATTTCTCTTTACTTATTCAGTCACAAAAATGGTTCAAATGGCTCTGAGCACTATGGGACTTAACATCTGAGGTCGTCAGTCCCCTTAGAACTACTTAAACCTAACTAACCTAAGGACATCGCAGACATCCATGCCCGAGGCAGGATTCGAACCTGCGACCGTAGCAGTCGCGCGGTTCCGGACTGAAGCGCATAGAACCGTTCGGCCACAGCTATTAATCACAGATGAGGGAAAGAAAAACATAGGTGCAAAGAAGCTAACAGCGAAGAAACCATGGGTAAGAGAAGAAATACTTCAGTTGATCGATGAAAGAAGGAAGTACGAAAATATTCAGGGAAAGTTAGGATACAGGAATACGTGTCACTGACGAATGACATAAATAGGAAATGCGGGGCAGTTAAGATGGAATGAATGCATGAAAAATGTAAAGAAATCGGAAAAGTAATCGTCGAAAGTACTGACTCAGCATATAGGAAAGTGAAAACAAGACAAGGGTAGTAACATTGATAGAGCAACGGGAATGCCACTGTTAAATGCAGAGGAGAGAGCGGACAGATGGAAACAATACACTGCAGGCCTCTATGAGGTAGAAGATTTGTCTGAAGAAGAAAAAACAGACGATTTAGAAGAGGTAGGGGATACAGTATTACAGTCAGAATTTTAAAAGAGCTTTGGAGGTCTTGAGATCAAATAAGGCAGAAGGGGTAGCATCCAAGTTGCTGACAAGAATAATACCCAGAAGAATGGAAAAAAAATTGAGGATGTGTTAGATGACGATCAGTATGCCTTTAGGAAAGGTAAAGTCACCAGAGAGGCAATTCTGACGTTGCGGTTGATAATGGAGGCAAGACAAAACAAAAATCAAGACACGCGCATAGGATTTGTCGACCTGAAAAAAGTGTTCGACAATGTAAAATGGTGCAAGATGTTCGATTCTGAGAAAAATAGCGGTGAGCTATATGGATAAATGGTTCAAATGGCTCTGAGCACTGTGGGAATTAACATCTGAGGTCATCAGTCCTCTAGAACTTAAGACTACTTAAATCTAACTAACCTAAGGACATCACACACATCCATGCCCGAGGCAGGATTCGAACCTGCGACTGTATATAGGGAGACACGTGTAATATACAATATGTACAGCAGCCAAAAGGGAATAATAAGAGTGGACGACGAAGAACGAAGTGCTCGCATTAAAAAGGGTGTACTCTTTCGCCCCTTCTGTTCAATCCGTACATCGAAGAAGCAATTATGAAAATAAAAGAAAGGTTCAGGAGTGGGATTAAAGCTCAAGGTGAAAAGATAGCAGTAATACGATTCGCTGATGACATTTATATCCTGAGTGAAAGTGAAGAAGAATTATAATCTGTTGAATGGAATGAACAGTCTAATTAGTAAAGAATATAGATTGAGAATAATCGAAGAAAGACGAAAGTAATGAGAAGTAGTAGAAATGAGAACAGCGAGATGTTTAACATCAGGATTAATGGCCATGAAATAGATGAAGTAAGGCAGGGCTTCCCAACATTTTCAGCAGCGGACCCCTTCTTCAGTTGAAAATCATTGGCGGACCCCTAGTCAGTCAAGAGCACAGTAAATTTCAGAGCGAAGCCCATGCGAACTGAAAGCTTCTTAATGCAAGTGCCATGTTCCCAATGACCCCCCCCCCCCACCTCCCACTCCCCAGAAGTATCAATAGTCTTTGGTTTAGAGATGAATGAAAACAACTTGAAATTAATGATCCAATTTGAATTCCCACTGTATCGACTTACTAGTGGATTTATTCACTTTGTTCAAACACTATAGCCTGATTAAAATTACTTGGTAATTGAAATTTCACACGATGGGGTTGTCTTCCTCCAAGAGCAATCAACGTCACGTCCAAACTGTTCGCTGTTGACAAGCTGCCGCTTATCGTCTGTTCACTTCCACTATTTTTGGTCGTCCTTCCTCCTCATTCATTTCAACTGGAAACTTCCCTTGTTGTGAAGGCGATGGAGAAACTGCACCCTTCTTCGATGATCCTGACTTCAGCTACCGATCCATGTTAGAAGTAATAAACTGGTCAAAAATCGACTTACGAAATAGGAAGTGTACTGACAAAGCAAGTTTAACATTTAATGATGCCTGGGGCCACATACGTGCCAGCGAGCGCTGTGATTGGTCGACAAAGCTCGCTCCGCGCATGCGTAAAAGGTTTCAGCGCATCTAGCGCCGTGAGCCGGCGCACAAACGACCCCCGTATTGTTGCTAAACAGTCGATCAGAGAAGCCGCGTTCTCCGGCACTAAACTGTGTATAGAGAAAGAAGAGGTACAAGCCATTAAGAATCTCAACGCCGACAAGAGTATATTGGTACTGCCTGCGGATAAGGGGAATGCGACCGTCGTAATGAAGACCGAAGATTACGAGCAAAAGATCCGAGACCTATTAGATCCGACGACGTACCGAAAACTAAGTGCAGATCCGACGCAGCGTATCACTCGGAATACGAATCGATTAATCAAGGCGTCTTCTCTGCCGGCGGACATACAGAGAAACCTGCGCAACACAGAAGCCCTACCACCTCGGCTGTGTGGATTACCCAAGATCCATAAAAACAACGTTCCACTGAGACCGATCGTTAGCGCTCCTGGCTCACCAACGTATAAACTGGCGAAACACTTGGCCTCTCTGCTCCAGCCACACGTGGGAAAGACCGACACATACATTAAGGACTCAGGACATTTCATTGAGAAGCTGAGGAAACTGAAACTTGCGCCAAACGACATCCTGGTCAGTTTTGATGTTGTTTCGTTATTTACGAAAGTGCCACTCAGCGACGCTCTGGAGCACATCGGTTCCATGTTCCCGCAAGACATCAAAAAGCTCTTCCATGCATGTCTCACCACGAGCTATTTCACGTGGAATGGCGATTTCTACGAACAGCTGGAAGGCGTCGCCATGGGTAGTCCTCTCAGTCCAGTGGTGGCCAACTTCTTCATGGAACAATTCGAAGCACAGGCACTGGACTCGGCGACTTGCAAACCTAAGGTGTGGTACAGGTACGTCGATGATACTTTCGTGGTGTGGAGCCATGGTGAAGAACAGCTCGGTGAATTCCTGAGACACTTGAATAGCCTCCATGCCAACATAACATTTACCATGGAAGTAGAAAAGGACAAGAAACTGCCATTTCTAGATGTCCTGGTCACAAGGGACGGCGAAAACCTGGGACACAGCGTGTATCGAAAACCGACACACACGGACCGATACCTGCACAAACTGTCAAACCACCACCCGAGCCAGAAAAGAGGCATGATTAGTACGCTCGTAACGAGAGCAGGACGAATATGTGAGCCTCAACACCTCAAACGAGAAATGCAACACCTGGAAACTGTTCTGAGGAGCAATGGGTACTCCACAAATTACATTAGAAGTGTAACAGAGCCAAACACTCGGCGAAGTAAGGAACCAGAAAAAGAAATGTCGGGTACGGCCTTTTTGCCATACATTCCCAGAGTGACGGACAGAATCGGCCGTATATTGCGCAAACATGGCGTAAAGACGATTTTCAAACCGACAAGGAAGATCAAAGAGTGTCTTAGATCGGCGAAGGAGAAAAGAGACCCACTTGCAATGTCGGGAATATACCGCATACCTTGCACTTGCGGAGAAGTTTATGTCGGAATGACTGGACGATCCATTAACACCAGGATCAAAGAGCATAAGCGACATTGCAGGTTGGGGCAGGTGGAGAAATCGGCCGTGGCAGAGCACGCACTGAATGAGACCGACCACGTTATAAAATTCGCCGACACGGAAGTTCTGGCTGTAGAGAAGCACTATCACACGCGCTTGTTCAGAGAAGCTGTAGAAATCCAAAAACACGCGAACAGTTTCAACAAGAAAGAGGAAAGCCTTAAGGTAAACGGATCCTGGCTTCCCGTACTGCAGCGAACGACCGTCGCAGGTAGCAAGAGGAGAACCGCACCGGAAATGACCGCGGAGAAGCCCTCGGACGTTGGCGCGCCAGGTACATATAGCCTGCGGCCGCGAGCTCGCCTCCAGTTCACCACCGGCAATGGAGGGTGAAGCTTTGACAATGCCAGCCACTCGTGCTGGCGAAACGTCAGAAAAATCATTACATGAACGTCGGCCGAAGAACCCGAGACAGAAGCCAATAGGCAGTTTGTCAACAAGTGGCCACGAAAGCCTTAACAATTTTGTATTACGCCTCTACGGGGAGGAGATTTGCAGATTGTACCGACGCCTTGACCAACGACGGAAGAAAAAAGCGCGACTTATGTCCTCTCTCGCCTTTCTGTCACGGTGCCGAGATGAATGTGCTACACCGAAGTTCTTGAGATGCAAGCGCCTATTCACCACCGCCCAAGCACATCGTATCTACGACAGAATGGAACGAGCTTTTCTTCGTGAGCGAATACATACAACACGGAGAGACTTGGCAAGAACGGATCAGGAACTTCTGGACATTTTCTATCAACTAAGTAGCAGAATGCATAGAGACGACTGGGACAAGATCGACAGCATCACTCACAGGAGCATGCAGAACGAACTCGAGCGCTGCACCGAGCGGCAAAAGGAAAAGTTTGAAAGATGCCGGAAGCAGACCGACAAGGCGATTCCCGACATGTCACACACAGTGGTCAACCTCACTGAACGACAATTGACCGAAGAGGAAGTGTCAGTCCTTCAAAAAGGAGGGAATTTCGCTATCATCCCGAGAACTATACCTATGGAGGACATCATTGCCAACACCGAAGCAGCCATTCGGACCCTTCCTTGTGAAAGGGCAGAGGAAATACGCACTGAAACAGCCAGGATACTGCGCCGAGCAAAACCACCAGCTTGCAACCTGAAGAAAGAAGAGGTACAAGCCATTAAGAATCTCAACGCCGACAAGAGTATATTGGTACTGCCTGCGGATAAGGGGAATGCGACCGTCGTAATGAAGACCGAAATTTACGAGCAAAAGATCCGAGACCTATTAGATCCGACGACGTACCGAAAACTAAGTGCAGATCCGACGCAGCGTATCACTCGGAATACGAATCGATTAATCAAGGCGTCTTCTCTGCCGGCGGACATACAGAGAAACCTGCGCAACACAGAAGCCCTACCACCTCGGCTGTATGGATTACCCAAGATCCATAAGAACAACGTTCCACTGAGACCGATCGTTAGCGCTCCTGGCTCACCAACGTATAAACTGGCGAAACACTTGGCCTCTCTGCTCCAGCCACACGTGGGAAAGACCGACACATACATTAAGGACTCAGGACATTTCATTGAGAAGCTGAGGAAACTGAAACTTGCGCCAAACGACATCCTGGTCAGTTTTGATGTTGTTTCGTTATTTACGAAAGTGCCACTCAGC
Organism: Schistocerca nitens; assembly: GCF_023898315.1. Taxonomy (NCBI): domain Eukaryota; kingdom Metazoa; phylum Arthropoda; class Insecta; order Orthoptera; family Acrididae; genus Schistocerca; species Schistocerca nitens. The sequence goes on from NC_064615.1 coordinate 482,545,130, forward strand.
GACGCTCTGGAGCACATCGGTTCCATGTTCCCGCAAGACATCAAAAAGCTCTTCCATGCATGTCTCACCACGAGCTATTTCACGTGGAATGGCGATTTCTACGAACAGCTGGAAGGCGTCGCCATGGGTAGTCCTCTCAGTCCAGTGGTGGCCAACTTCTTCATGGAACAATTCGAAGCACAGGCACTGGACTCGGCGACTTGCAAACCTAAGGTGTGGTACAGGTACGTCGATGATACTTTCGTGGTGTGGAGCCATGGTGAAGAACAGCTCGGTGAATTCCTGAGACACTTGAATAGCCTCCATGCCAACATAACATTTACCATGGAAGTAGAAAAGGACAAGAAACTGCCATTTCTAGATGTCCTGGTCACAAGGGACGGCGAAAACCTGGGACACAGCGTGTATCGAAAACCGACACACACGGACCGATACCTGCACAAACTGTCAAACCACCACCCGAGCCAGAAAAGAGGCATGATTAGTACGCTCGTAACGAGAGCAGGACGAATATGTGAGCCTCAACACCTCAAACGAGAAATGCAACACCTGGAAACTGTTCTGAGGAGCAATGGGTACTCCACAAATTACATTAGAAGTGTAACAGAGCCAAACACTCGGCGAAGTAAGGAACCAGAAAAAGAAATGTCGGGTACGGCCTTTTTGCCATACATTCCCAGAGTGACGGACAGAATCGGCCGTATATTGCGCAAACATGGCGTAAAGACGATTTTCAAACCGACAAGGAAGATCAAAGAGTGTCTTAGATCGGCGAAGGAGAAAAGAGACCCACTTGCAATGTCGGGAATATACCGCATACCTTGCACTTGCGGAGAAGTTTATGTCGGAATGACTGGACGATCCATTAACACCAGGATCAAAGAGCATAAGCGACATTGCAGGTTGGGGCAGGTGGAGAAATCGGCCGTGGCAGAGCACGCACTGAATGAGACCGACCACGTTATAAAATTCGCCGACACGGAAGTTCTGGCTGTAGAGAAGCACTATCACACGCGCTTGTTCAGAGAAGCTGTAGAAATCCAAAAACACGCGAACAGTTTCAACAAGAAAGAGGAAAGCCTTAGGGTAAACGGATCCTGGCTTCCCGTACTGCAGCGAACGACCGTCGCAGGTAGCAAGAGGAGAACCGCACCGGAAATGACCGCGGAGAAGCCCTCGGACGTTGGCGCGCCAGGTACATATAGCCCGCTGCCGCGAGCTCGCCTCCAGTTCACCACCGGCAATGGAGGGTGAAGCTTTGACAATGCCAGCCACTCGTGCTGGCGAAACGTCAGAAAAATCATTACATGAACGTCGGCCGAAGAACCCGAGACAGAAGCCAATAGGCAGTTTGTCAACAAGTGGCCACGAAAGCCTTAACAATTTTGTATTACGCCTCTACGGGGAGGAGATTTGCAGATTGTACCGACGCCTTGACCAACGACGGAAGAAAAAAGCGCGACTTATGTCCTCTCTCGCCTTTCTGTCACGGTGCCGAGATGAATGTGCTACACCGAAGTTCTTGAGATGCAAGCGCCTATTCACCACCGCCCAAGCACATCGTATCTACGACAGAATGGAACGAGCTTTTCTTCGTGAGCGAATACATACAACACGGAGAGACTTGGCAAGAACGGATCAGGAACTTCTGGACATTTTCTATCAACTAAGTAGCAGAATGCATAGAGACGACTGGGACAAGATCGACAGCATCACTCACAGGAGCATGCAGAACGAACTCGAGCGCTGCACCGAGCGGCAAAAGGAAAAGTTTGAAAGATGCCGGAAGCAGACCGACAAGGCGATTCCCGACATGTCACACACAGTGGTCAACCTCACTGAACGACAATTGACCGAAGAGGAAGTGTCAGTCCTTCAAAAAGGAGGGAATTTCGCTATCATCCCGAGAACTATACCTATGGAGGACATCATTGCCAACACCGAAGCAGCCATTCGGACCCTTCCTTGTGAAAGGGCAGAGGAAATACGCACTGAAACAGCCAGGATACTGCGCCGAGCAAAACCACCAGCTTGCAACCTGAAGAAAGAAGAGGTACAAGCCATTAAGAATCTCAACGCCGACAAGAGTATATTGGTACTGCCTGCGGATAAGGGGAATGCGACCGTCGTAATGAAGACCGAAGATTACGAGCAAAAGATCCGAGACCTATTAGATCCGACGACGTACCGAAAACTAAGTGCAGATCCGACGCAGCGTATCACTCGGAATACGAATCGATTAATCAAGGCGTCTTCTCTGCCGGCGGACATACAGAGAAACCTGCGCAACACAGAAGCCCTACCACCTCGGCTGTATGGATTACCCAAGATCCATAAGAACAACGTTCCACTGAGACCGATCGTTAGCGCTCCTGGCTCACCAACGTATAAACTGGCGAAACACTTGGCCTCTCTGCTCCAGCCACACGTGGGAAAGACCGACACATACATTAAGGACTCAGGACATTTCATTGAGAAGCTGAGGAAACTGAAACTTGCGCCAAACGACATCCTGGTCAGTTTTGATGTTGTTTCGTTATTTACGAAAGTGCCACTCAGCGACGCTCTGGAGCACATCGGTTCCATGTTCCCGCAAGACATCAAAAAGCTCTTCCATGCATGTCTCACCACGAGCTATTTCACGTGGAATGGCGATTTCTACGAACAGCTGGAAGGCGTCGCCATGGGTAGTCCTCTCAGTCCAGTGGTGGCCAACTTCTTCATGGAACAATTCGAAGCACAGGCACTGGACTCGGCGACTTGCAAACCTAAGGTGTGGTACAGGTACGTCGATGATACTTTCGTGGTGTGGAGCCATGGTGAAGAACAGCTCGGTGAATTCCTGAGACACTTGAATAGCCTCCATGCCAACATAACATTTACCATGGAAGTAGAAAAGGACAAGAAACTGCCATTTCTAGATGTCCTGGTCACAAGGGACGGCGAAAACCTGGGACACAGCGTGTATCGAAAACCGACACACACGGACCGATACCTGCACAAACTGTCAAACCACCACCCGAGCCAGAAAAGAGGCATGATTAGTACGCTCGTAACGAGAGCAGGACGAATATGTGAGCCTCAACACCTCAAACGAGAAATGCAACACCTGGAAACTGTTCTGAGGAGCAATGGGTACTCCACAAATTACATTAGAAGTGTAACAGAGCCAAACACTCGGCGAAGTAAGGAACCAGAAAAAGAAATGTCGGGTACGGCCTTTTTGCCATACATTCCCAGAGTGACGGACAGAATCGGCCGTATATTGCGCAAACATGGCGTAAAGACGATTTTCAAACCGACAAGGAAGATCAAAGAGTGTCTTAGATCGGCGAAGGAGAAAAGAGACCCACTTGCAATGTCGGGAATATACCGCATACCTTGCACTTGCGGAGAAGTTTATGTCGGAATGACTGGACGATCCATTAACACCAGGATCAAAGAGCATAAGCGACATTGCAGGTTGGGGCAGGTGGAGAAATCGGCCGTGGCAGAGCACGCACTGAATGAGACCGACCACGTTATAAAATTCGCCGACACGGAAGTTCTGGCTGTAGAGAAGCACTATCACACGCGCTTGTTCAGAGAAGCTGTAGAAATCCAAAAACACGCGAACAGTTTCAACAAGAAAGAGGAAAGCCTTAAGGTAAACGGATCCTGGCTTCCCGTACTGCAGCGAACGACCGTCGCAGGTAGCAAGAGGAGAACCGCACCGGAAATGACCGCGGAGAAGCCCTCGGACGTTGGCGCGCCAGGTACATATAGCCCGCTGCCGCGAGCTCGCCTCCAGTTCACCACCGGCAATGGAGGGTGAAGCTTTGACAATGCCAGCCACTCGTGCTGGCGAAACGTCAGAAAAATCATTACATGAACGTCGGCCGAAGAACCCGAGACAGAAGCCAATAGGCAGTTTGTCAACAAGTGGCCACGAAAGCCTTAACAATTTTGTATTACGCCTCTACGGGGAGGAGATTTGCAGATTGTACCGACGCCTTGACCAACGACGGAAGAAAAAAGCGCGACTTATGTCCTCTCTCGCCTTTCTGTCACGGTGCCGAGATGAATGTGCTACACCGAAGTTCTTGAGATGCAAGCGCCTATTCACCACCGCCCAAGCACATCGTATCTACGACAGAATGGAACGAGCTTTTCTTCGTGAGCGAATACATACAACACGGAGAGACTTGGCAAGAACGGATCAGGAACTTCTGGACATTTTCTATCAACTAAGTAGCAGAATGCATAGAGACGACTGGGACAAGATCGACAGCATCACTCACAGGAGCATGCAGAACGAACTCGAGCGCTGCACCGAGCGGCAAAAGGAAAAGTTTGAAAGATGCCGGAAGCAGACCGACAAGGCGATTCCCGACATGTCACACACAGTGGTCAACCTCACTGAACGACAATTGACCGAAGAGGAAGTGTCAGTCCTTCAAAAAGGAGGGAATTTCGCTATCATCCCGAGAACTATACCTATGGAGGACATCATTGCCAACACCGAAGCAGCCATTCGGACCCTTCCTTGTGAAAGGGCAGAGGAAATACGCACTGAAACAGCCAGGATACTGCGCCGAGCAAAACCACCAGCTTGCAACCTGAAGAAAGAAGAGGTACAAGCCATTAAGAATCTCAACGCCGACAAGAGTATATTGGTACTGCCTGCGGATAAGGGGAATGCGACCGTCGTAATGAAGACCGAAGATTACGAGCAAAAGATCCGAGACCTATTAGATCCGACGACGTACCGAAAACTAAGTGCAGATCCGACGCAGCGTATCACTCGGAATACGAATCGATTAATCAAGGCGTCTTCTCTGCCGGCGGACATACAGAGAAACCTGCGCAACACAGAAGCCCTACCACCTCGGCTGTATGGATTACCCAAGATCCATAAGAACAACGTTCCACTGAGACCGATCGTTAGCGCTCCTGGCTCACCAACGTATAAACTGGCGAAACACTTGGCCTCTCTGCTCCAGCCACACGTGGGAAAGACCGACACATACATTAAGGACTCAGGACATTTCATTGAGAAGCTGAGGAAACTGAAACTTGCGCCAAACGACATCCTGGTCAGTTTTGATGTTGTTTCGTTATTTACGAAAGTGCCACTCAGCGACGCTCTGGAGCACATCGGTTCCATGTTCCCGCAAGACATCAAAAAGCTCTTCCATGCATGTCTCACCACGAGCTATTTCACGTGGAATGGCGATTTCTACGAACAGCTGGAAGGCGTCGCCATGGGTAGTCCTCTCAGTCCAGTGGTGGCCAACTTCTTCATGGAACAATTCGAAGCACAGGCACTGGACTCGGCGACTTGCAAACCTAAGGTGTGGTACAGGTACGTCGATGATACTTTCGTGGTGTGGAGCCATGGTGAAGAACAGCTCGGTGAATTCCTGAGACACTTGAATAGCCTCCATGCCAACATAACATTTACCATGGAAGTAGAAAAGGACAAGAAACTGCCATTTCTAGATGTCCTGGTCACAAGGGACGGCGAAAACCTGGGACACAGCGTGTATCGAAAACCGACACACACGGACCGATACCTGCACAAACTGTCAAACCACCACCCGAGCCAGAAAAGAGGCATGATTAGTACGCTCGTAACGAGAGCAGGACGAATATGTGAGCCTCAACACCTCAAACGAGAAATGCAACACCTGGAAACTGTTCTGAGGAGCAATGGGTACTCCACAAATTACATTAGAAGTGTAACAGAGCCAAACACTCGGCGAAGTAAGGAACCAGAAAAAGAAATGTCGGGTACGGCCTTTTTGCCATACATTCCCAGAGTGACGGACAGAATCGGCCGTATATTGCGCAAACATGGCGTAAAGACGATTTTCAAACCGACAAGGAAGATCAAAGAGTGTCTTAGATCGGCGAAGGAGAAAAGAGACCCACTTGCAATGTCGGGAATATACCGCATACCTTGCACTTGCGGAGAAGTTTATGTCGGAATGACTGGACGATCCATTAACACCAGGATCAAAGAGCATAAGCGACATTGCAGGTTGGGGCAGGTGGAGAAATCGGCCGTGGCAGAGCACGCACTGAATGAGACCGACCACGTTATAAAATTCGCCGACACGGAAGTTCTGGCTGTAGAGAAGCACTATCACACGCGCTTGTTCAGAGAAGCTGTAGAAATCCAAAAACACGCGAACAGTTTCAACAAGAAAGAGGAAAGCCTTAGGGTAAACGGATCCTGGCTTCCCGTACTGCAGCGAACGACCGTCGCAGGTAGCAAGAGGAGAACCGCACCGGAAATGACCGCGGAGAAGCCCTCGGACGTTGGCGCGCCAGGTACATATAGCCCGCTGCCGCGAGCTCGCCTCCAGTTCACCACCGGCAATGGAGGGTGAAGCTTTGACAATGCCAGCCACTCGTGCTGGCGAAACGTCAGAAAAATCATTACATGAACGTCGGCCGAAGAACCCGAGACAGAAGCCAATAGGCAGTTTGTCAACAAGTGGCCACGAAAGCCTTAACAATTTTGTATTACGCCTCTACGGGGAGGAGATTTGCAGATTGTACCGACGCCTTGACCAACGACGGAAGAAAAAAGCGCGACTTATGTCCTCTCTCGCCTTTCTGTCACGGTGCCGAGATGAATGTGCTACACCGAAGTTCTTGAGATGCAAGCGCCTATTCACCACCGCCCAAGCACATCGTATCTACGACAGAATGGAACGAGCTTTTCTTCGTGAGCGAATACATACAACACGGAGAGACTTGGCAAGAACGGATCAGGAACTTCTGGACATTTTCTATCAACTAAGTAGCAGAATGCATAGAGACGACTGGGACAAGATCGACAGCATCACTCACAGGAGCATGCAGAACGAACTCGAGCGCTGCACCGAGCGGCAAAAGGAAAAGTTTGAAAGATGCCGGAAGCAGACCGACAAGGCGATTCCCGACATGTCACACACAGTGGTCAACCTCACTGAACGACAATTGACCGAAGAGGAAGTGTCAGTCCTTCAAAAAGGAGGGAATTTCGCTATCATCCCGAGAACTATACCTATGGAGGACATCATTGCCAACACCGAAGCAGCCATTCGGACCCTTCCTTGTGAAAGGGCAGAGGAAATACGCACTGAAACAGCCAGGATACTGCGCCGAGCAAAACCACCAGCTTGCAACCTGAAGAAAGAAGAGGTACAAGCCATTAAGAATCTCAACGCCGACAAGAGTATATTGGTACTGCCTGCGGATAAGGGGAATGCGACCGTCGTAATGAAGACCGAAGATTACGAGCAAAAGATCCGAGACCTATTAGATCCGACGACGTACCGAAAACTAAGTGCAGATCCGACGCAGCGTATCACTCGGAATACGAATCGATTAATCAAGGCGTCTTCTCTGCCGGCGGACATACAGAGAAACCTGCGCAACACAGAAGCCCTACCACCTCGGCTGTATGGATTACCCAAGATCCATAAGAACAACGTTCCACTGAGACCGATCGTTAGCGCTCCTGGCTCACCAACGTATAAACTGGCGAAACACTTGGCCTCTCTGCTCCAGCCACACGTGGGAAAGACCGACACATACATTAAGGACTCAGGACATTTCATTGAGAAGCTGAGGAAACTGAAACTTGCGCCAAACGACATCCTGGTCAGTTTTGATGTTGTTTCGTTATTTACGAAAGTGCCACTCAGCGACGCTCTGGAGCACATCGGTTCCATGTTCCCGCAAGACATCAAAAAGCTCTTCCATGCATGTCTCACCACGAGCTATTTCACGTGGAATGGCGATTTCTACGAACAGCTGGAAGGCGTCGCCATGGGTAGTCCTCTCAGTCCAGTGGTGGCCAACTTCTTCATGGAACAATTCGAAGCACAGGCACTGGACTCGGCGACTTGCAAACCTAAGGTGTGGTACAGGTACGTCGATGATACTTTCGTGGTGTGGAGCCATGGTGAAGAACAGCTCGGTGAATTCCTGAGACACTTGAATAGCCTCCATGCCAACATAACATTTACCATGGAAGTAGAAAAGGACAAGAAACTGCCATTTCTAGATGTCCTGGTCACAAGGGACGGCGAAAACCTGGGACACAGCGTGTATCGAAAACCGACACACACGGACCGATACCTGCACAAACTGTCAAACCACCACCCGAGCCAGAAAAGAGGCATGATTAGTACGCTCGTAACGAGAGCAGGACGAATATGTGAGCCTCAACACCTCAAACGAGAAATGCAACACCTGGAAACTGTTCTGAGGAGCAATGGGTACTCCACAAATTACATTAGAAGTGTAACAGAGCCAAACACTCGGCGAAGTAAGGAACCAGAAAAAGAAATGTCGGGTACGGCCTTTTTGCCATACATTCCCAGAGTGACGGACAGAATCGGCCGTATATTGCGCAAACATGGCGTAAAGACGATTTTCAAACCGACAAGGAAGATCAAAGAGTGTCTTAGATCGGCGAAGGAGAAAAGAGACCCACTTGCAATGTCGGGAATATACCGCATACCTTGCACTTGCGGAGAAGTTTATGTCGGAATGACTGGACGATCCATTAACACCAGGATCAAAGAGCATAAGCGACATTGCAGGTTGGGGCAGGTGGAGAAATCGGCCGTGGCAGAGCACGCACTGAATGAGACCGACCACGTTATAAAATTCGCCGACACGGAAGTTCTGGCTGTAGAGAAGCACTATCACACGCGCTTGTTCAGAGAAGCTGTAGAAATCCAAAAACACGCGAACAGTTTCAACAAGAAAGAGGAAAGCCTTAAGGTAAACGGATCCTGGCTTCCCGTACTGCAGCGAACGACCGTCGCAGGTAGCAAGAGGAGAACCGCACCGGAAATGACCGCGGAGAAGCCCTCGGACGTTGGCGCGCCAGGTACATATAGCCCGCTGCCGCGAGCTCGCCTCCAGTTCACCACCGGCAATGGAGGGTGAAGCTTTGACAATGCCAGCCACTCGTGCTGGCGAAACGTCAGAAAAATCATTACATGAACGTCGGCCGAAGAACCCGAGACAGAAGCCAATAGGCAGTTTGTCAACAAGTGGCCACGAAAGCCTTAACAATTTTGTATTACGCCTCTACGGGGAGGAGATTTGCAGATTGTACCGACGCCTTGACCAACGACGGAAGAAAAAAGCGCGACTTATGTCCTCTCTCGCCTTTCTGTCACGGTGCCGAGATGAATGTGCTACACCGAAGTTCTTGAGATGCAAGCGCCTATTCACCACCGCCCAAGCACATCGTATCTACGACAGAATGGAACGAGCTTTTCTTCGTGAGCGAATACATACAACACGGAGAGACTTGGCAAGAACGGATCAGGAACTTCTGGACATTTTCTATCAACTAAGTAGCAGAATGCATAGAGACGACTGGGACAAGATCGACAGCATCACTCACAGGAGCATGCAGAACGAACTCGAGCGCTGCACCGAGCGGCAAAAGGAAAAGTTTGAAAGATGCCGGAAGCAGACCGACAAGGCGATTCCCGACATGTCACACACAGTGGTCAACCTCACTGAACGACAATTGACCGAAGAGGAAGTGTCAGTCCTTCAAAAAGGAGGGAATTTCGCTATCATCCCGAGAACTATACCTATGGAGGACATCATTGCCAACACCGAAGCAGCCATTCGGACCCTTCCTTGTGAAAGGGCAGAGGAAATACGCACTGAAACAGCCAGGATACTGCGCCGAGCAAAACCACCAGCTTGCAACCTGAAGAAAGAAGAGGTACAAGCCATTAAGAATCTCAACGCCGACAAGAGTATATTGGTACTGCCTGCGGATAAGGGGAATGCGACCGTCGTAATGAAGACCGAAGATTACGAGCAAAAGATCCGAGACCTATTAGATCCGACGACGTACCGAAAACTAAGTGCAGATCCGACGCAGCGTATCACTCGGAATACGAATCGATTAATCAAGGCGTCTTCTCTGCCGGCGGACATACAGAGAAACCTGCGCAACACAGAAGCCCTACCACCTCGGCTGTATGGATTACCCAAGATCCATAAGAACAACGTTCCACTGAGACCGATCGTTAGCGCTCCTGGCTCACCAACGTATAAACTGGCGAAACACTTGGCCTCTCTGCTCCAGCCACACGTGGGAAAGACCGACACATACATTAAGGACTCAGGACATTTCATTGAGAAGCTGAGGAAACTGAAACTTGCGCCAAACGACATCCTGGTCAGTTTTGATGTTGTTTCGTTATTTACGAAAGTGCCACTCAGCGACGCTCTGGAGCACATCGGTTCCATGTTCCCGCAAGACATCAAAAAGCTCTTCCATGCATGTCTCACCACGAGCTATTTCACGTGGAATGGCGATTTCTACGAACAGCTGGAAGGCGTCGCCATGGGTAGTCCTCTCAGTCCAGTGGTGGCCAACTTCTTCATGGAACAATTCGAAGCACAGGCACTGGACTCGGCGACTTGCAAACCTAAGGTGTGGTACAGGTACGTCGATGATACTTTCGTGGTGTGGAGCCATGGTGAAGAACAGCTCGGTGAATTCCTGAGACACTTGAATAGCCTCCATGCCAACATAACATTTACCATGGAAGTAGAAAAGGACAAGAAACTGCCATTTCTAGATGTCCTGGTCACAAGGGACGGCGAAAACCTGGGACACAGCGTGTATCGAAAACCGACACACACGGACCGATACCTGCACAAACTGTCAAACCACCACCCGAGCCAGAAAAGAGGCATGATTAGTACGCTCGTAACGAGAGCAGGACGAATATGTGAGCCTCATCACCTCAAACGAGAAATGCAACACCTGGAAACTGTTCTGAGGAGCAATGGGTACTCCACAAATCACATTAGAAGTGTAACAGAGCCAAACACTCGGCGAAGTAAGGAACCAGAAAAAGAAATGTCGGGTACGGCCTTTTTGCCATACATTCCCAGAGTGACGGACAGAATCGGCCGTATATTGCGCAAACATGGCGTAAAGACGATTTTCAAACCGACAAGGAAGATCAAAGAGTGTCTTAGATCGGCGAAGGAGAAAAGAGACCCACTTGCAATGTCGGGAATATACCGCATACCTTGCACTTGCGGAGAAGTTTATGTCGGAATGACTGGACGATCCATTAACACCAGGATCAAAGAGCATAAGCGACATTGCAGGTTGGGGCAGGTGGAGAAATCGGCCGTGGCAGAGCACGCACTGAATGAGACCGACCACGTTATAAAATTCGCCGACACGGAAGTTCTGGCTGTAGAGAAGCACTATCACACGCGCTTGTTCAGAGAAGCTGTAGAAATCCAAAAACACGCGAACAGTTTCAACAAGAAAGAGGAAAGCCTTAAGGTAAACGGATCCTGGCTTCCCGTACTGCAGCGAACGACCGTCGCAGGTAGCAAGAGGAGAACCGCACCGGAAATGACCGCGGAGAAGCCCTCGGACGTTGGCGCGCCAGGTACATATAGCCTGCGGCCGCGAGCTCGCCTCCAGTTCACCACCGGCAATGGAGGGTGAAGCTTTGACAATGCCAGCCACTCGTGCTGGCGAAACGTCAGAAAAATCGTTACATGAACGTCGGCCGAAGAACCCGAGACAGAAGCCAATAGGCAGTTTGTCAACAAGTGGCCACGAAAGCCTTAACAATTTTGTATTACGCCTCTACGGGGAGGAGATTTGCAGATTGTACCGACGCCTTGACCAACGACGGAAGAAAAAAGCGCGACTTATGTCCTCTCTCGCCTTTCTGTCACGGTGCCGAGATGAATGTGCTACACCGAAGTTCTTGAGATGCAAGCGCCTATTCACCACCGCCCAAGCACATCGTATCTACGACAGAATGGAACGAGCTTTTCTTCGTGAGCGAATACATACAACACGGAGAGACTTGGCAAGAACGGATCAGGAACTTCTGGACATTTTCTATCAACTAAGTAGCAGAATGCATAGAGACGACTGGGACAAGATCGACAGCATCACTCACAGGAGCATGCAGAACGAACTCGAGCGCTGCACCGAGCGGCAAAAGGAAAAGTTTGAAAGATGCCGGAAGCAGACCGACAAGGCGATTCCCGACATGTCACACACAGTGGTCAACCTCACTGAACGACAATTGACCGAAGAGGAAGTGTCAGTCCTTCAAAAAGGAGGGAATTTCGCTATCATCCCGAGAACTATACCTATGGAGGACATCATTGCCAACACCGAAGCAGCCATTCGGACCCTTCCTTGTGAAAGGGCAGAGGAAATACGCACTGAAACAGCCAGGATACTGCGCCGAGCAAAACCACCAGCTTGCAACCTGAAGAAAGAAGAGGTACAAGCCATTAAGAATCTCAACGCCGACAAGAGTATATTGGTACTGCCTGCGGATAAGGGGAATGCGACCGTCGTAATGAAGACCGAAGATTACGAGCAAAAGATCCGAGACCTATTAGATCCGACGACGTACCGAAAACTAAGTGCAGATCCGACGCAGCGTATCACTCGGAATACGAATCGATTAATCAAGGCGTCTTCTCTGCCGGCGGACATACAGAGAAACCTGCGCAACACAGAAGCCCTACCACCTCGGCTGTATGGATTACCCAAGATCCATAAGAACAACGTTCCACTGAGACCGATCGTTAGCGCTCCTGGCTCACCAACGTATAAACTGGCGAAACACTTGGCCTCTCTGCTCCAGCCACACGTGGGAAAGACCGACACATACATTAAGGACTCAGGACATTTCATTGAGAAGCTGAGGAAACTGAAACTTGCGCCAAACGACATCCTGGTCAGTTTTGATGTTGTTTCGTTATTTACGAAAGTGCCACTCAGTGACGCTCTGGAGCACATCGGTTCCATGTTCCCGCAAGACATCAAAAAGCTCTTCCATGCATGTCTCACCACGAGCTATTTCACGTGGAATGGCGATTTCTACGAACAGCTGGAAGGCGTCGCCATGGGTAGTCCTCTCAGTCCAGTGGTGGCCAACTTCTTCATGGAACAATTCGAAGCACAGGCACTGGACTCGGCGACTTGCAAACCTAAGGTGTGGTACAGGTACGTCGATGATACTTTCGTGGTGTGGAGCCATGGTGAAGAACAGCTCGGTGAATTCCTGAGACACTTGAATAGCCTCCATGCCAACATAACATTTACCATGGAAGTAGAAAAGGACAAGAAACTGCCATTTCTAGATGTCCTGGTCACAAGGGACGGCGAAAACCTGGGACACAGCGTGTATCGAAAACCGACACACACGGACCGATACCTGCACAAACTGTCAAACCACCACCCGAGCCAGAAAAGAGGCATGATTAGTACGCTCGTAACGAGAGCAGGACGAATATGTGAGCCTCATCACCTCAAACGAGAAATGCAACACCTGGAAACTGTTCTGAGGAGCAATGGGTACTCCACAAATCACATTAGAAGTGTAACAGAGCCAAACACTCGGCGAAGTAAGGAACCAGAAAAAGAAATGTCGGGTACGGCCTTTTTGCCATACATTCCCAGAGTGACGGACAGAATCGGCCGTATATTGCGCAAACATGGCGTAAAGACGATTTTCAAACCGACAAGGAAGATCAAAGAGTGTCTTAGATCGGCGAAGGAGAAAAGAGACCCACTTGCAATGTCGGGAATATACCGCATACCTTGCACTTGCGGAGAAGTTTATGTCGGAATGACTGGACGATCCATTAACACCAGGATCAAAGAGCATAAGCGACATTGCTGGTTGGGGCAGGTGGAGAAATCGGCCGTGGCAGAGCACGCACTGAATGAGACCGACCACGTTATAAAATTCGCCGACACGGAAGTTCTGGCTGTAGAGAAGCACTATCACACGCGCTTGTTCAGAGAAGCTGTAGAAATCCAAAAACACGCGAACAGTTTCAACAAGAAAGAGGAAAGCCTTAAGGTAAACGGATCCTGGCTTCCCGTACTGCAGCGAACGACCGTCGCAGGTAGCAAGAGGAGAACCGCACCGGAAATGACCGCGGAGAAGCCCTCGGACGTTGGCGCGCCAGGTACATATAGCCTGCGGCCGCGAGCTCGCCTCCAGTTCACCACCGGCAATGGAGGGTGAAGCTTTGACAATGCCAGCCACTCGTGCTGGCGAAACGTCAGAAAAATCGTTACATGAACGTCGGCCGAAGAACCCGAGACAGAAGCCAATAGGCAGTTTGTCAACAAGTGGCCACGAAAGCCTTAACAATTTTGTATTACGCCTCTACGGGGAGGAGATTTGCAGATTGTACCGACGCCTTGACCAACGACGGAAGAAAAAAGCGCGACTTATGTCCTCTCTCGCCTTTCTGTCACGGTGCCGAGATGAATGTGCTACACCGAAGTTCTTGAGATGCAAGCGCCTATTCACCACCGCCCAAGCACATCGTATCTACGACAGAATGGAACGAGCTTTTCTTCGTGAGCGAATACATACAACACGGAGAGACTTGGCAAGAACGGATCAGGAACTTCTGGACATTTTCTATCAACTAAGTAGCAGAATGCATAGAGACGACTGGGACAAGATCGACAGCATCACTCACAGGAGCATGCAGAACGAACTCGAGCGCTGCACCGAGCGGCAAAAGGAAAAGTTTGAAAGATGCCGGAAGCAGACCGACAAGGCGATTCCCGACATGTCACACACAGTGGTCAACCTCACTGAACGACAATTGACCGAAGAGGAAGTGTCAGTCCTTCAAAAAGGAGGGAATTTCGCTATCATCCCGAGAACTATACCTATGGAGGACATCATTGCCAACACCGAAGCAGCCATTCGGACCCTTCCTTGTGAAAGGGCAGAGGAAATACGCACTGAAACAGCCAGGATACTGCGCCGAGCAAAACCACCAGCTTGCAACCTGAAGAAAGAAGAGGTACAAGCCATTAAGAATCTCAACGCCGACAAGAGTATATTGGTACTGCCTGCGGATAAGGGGAATGCGACCGTCGTAATGAAGACCGAAGATTACGAGCAAAAGATCCGAGACCTATTAGATCCGACGACGTACCGAAAACTAAGTGCAGATCCGACGCAGCGTATCACTCGGAATACGAATCGATTAATCAAGGCGTCTTCTCTGCCGGCGGACATACAGAGAAACCTGCGCAACACAGAAGCCCTACCACCTCGGCTGTATGGATTACCCAAGATCCATAAGAACAACGTTCCACTGAGACCGATCGTTAGCGCTCCTGGCTCACCAACGTATAAACTGGCGAAACACTTGGCCTCTCTGCTCCAGCCACACGTGGGAAAGACCGACACATACATTAAGGACTCAGGACATTTCATTGAGAAGCTGAGGAAACTGAAACTTGCGCCAAACGACATCCTGGTCAGTTTTGATGTTGTTTCGTTATTTACGAAAGTGCCACTCAGTGACGCTCTGGAGCACATCGGTTCCATGTTCCCGCAAGACATCAAAAAGCTCTTCCATGCATGTCTCACCACGAGCTATTTCACGTGGAATGGCGATTTCTACGAACAGCTGGAAGGCGTCGCCATGGGTAGTCCTCTCAGTCCAGTGGTGGCCAACTTCTTCATGGAACAATTCGAAGCACAGGCACTGGACTCGGCGACTTGCAAACCTAAGGTGTGGTACAGGTACGTCGATGATACTTTCGTGGTGTGGAGCCATGGTGAAGAACAGCTCGGTGAATTCCTGAGACACTTGAATAGCCTCCATGCCAACATAACATTTACCATGGAAGTAGAAAAGGACAAGAAACTGCCATTTCTAGATGTCCTGGTCACAAGGGACGGCGAAAACCTGGGACACAGCGTGTATCGAAAACCGACACACACGGACCGATACCTGCACAAACTGTCAAACCACCACCCGAGCCAGAAAAGAGGCATGATTAGTACGCTCGTAACGAGAGCAGGACGAATATGTGAGCCTCATCACCTCAAACGAGAAATGCAACACCTGGAAACTGTTCTGAGGAGCAATGGGTACTCCACAAATCACATTAGAAGTGTAACAGAGCCAAACACTCGGCGAAGTAAGGAACCAGAAAAAGAAATGTCGGGTACGGCCTTTTTGCCATACATTCCCAGAGTGACGGACAGAATCGGCCGTATATTGCGCAAACATGGCGTAAAGACGATTTTCAAACCGACAAGGAAGATCAAAGAGTGTCTTAGATCGGCGAAGGAGAAAAGAGACCCACTTGCAATGTCGGGAATATACCGCATACCTTGCACTTGCGGAGAAGTTTATGTCGGAATGACTGGACGATCCATTAACACCAGGATCAAAGAGCATAAGCGACATTGCTGGTTGGGGCAGGTGGAGAAATCGGCCGTGGCAGAGCACGCACTGAATGAGACCGACCACGTTATAAAATTCGCCGACACGGAAGTTCTGGCTGTAGAGAAGCACTATCACACGCGCTTGTTCAGAGAAGCTGTAGAAATCCAAAAACACGCGAACAGTTTCAACAAGAAAGAGGAAAGCCTTAAGGTAAACGGATCCTGGCTTCCCGTACTGCAGCGAACGACCGTCGCAGGTAGCAAGAGGAGAACCGCACCGGAAATGACCGCGGAGAAGCCCTCGGACGTTGGCGCGCCAGGTACATATAGCCTGCGGCCGCGAGCTCGCCTCCAGTTCACCACCGGCAATGGAGGGTGAAGCTTTGACAATGCCAGCCACTCGTGCTGGCGAAACGTCAGAAAAATCGTTACATGAACGTCGGCCGAAGAACCCGAGACAGAAGCCAATAGGCAGTTTGTCAACAAGTGGCCACGAAAGCCTTAACAATTTTGTATTACGCCTCTACGGGGAGGAGATTTGCAGATTGTACCGACGCCTTGACCAACGACGGAAGAAAAAAGCGCGACTTATGTCCTCTCTCGCCTTTCTGTCACGGTGCCGAGATGAATGTGCTACACCGAAGTTCTTGAGATGCAAGCGCCTATTCACCACCGCCCAAGCACATCGTATCTACGACAGAATGGAACGAGCTTTTCTTCGTGAGCGAATACATACAACACGGAGAGACTTGGCAAGAACGGATCAGGAACTTCTGGACATTTTCTATCAACTAAGTAGCAGAATGCATAGAGACGACTGGGACAAGATCGACAGCATCACTCACAGGAGCATGCAGAACGAACTCGAGCGCTGCACCGAGCGGCAAAAGGAAAAGTTTGAAAGATGCCGGAAGCAGACCGACAAGGCGATTCCCGACATGTCACACACAGTGGTCAACCTCACTGAACGACAATTGACCGAAGAGGAAGTGTCAGTCCTTCAAAAAGGAGGGAATTTCGCTATCATCCCGAGAACTATACCTATGGAGGACATCATTGCCAACACCGAAGCAGCCATTCGGACCCTTCCTTGTGAAAGGGCAGAGGAAATACGCACTGAAACAGCCAGGATACTGCGCCGAGCAAAACCACCAGCTTGCAACCTGAAGAAAGAAGAGGTACAAGCCATTAAGAATCTCAACGCCGACAAGAGTATATTGGTACTGCCTGCGGATAAGGGGAATGCGACCGTCGTAATGAAGACCGAAGATTACGAGCAAAAGATCCGAGACCTATTAGATCCGACGACGTACCGAAAACTAAGTGCAGATCCGACGCAGCGTATCACTCGGAATACGAATCGATTAATCAAGGCGTCTTCTCTGCCGGCGGACATACAGAGAAACCTGCGCAACACAGAAGCCCTACCACCTCGGCTGTATGGATTACCCAAGATCCATAAGAACAACGTTCCACTGAGACCGATCGTTAGCGCTCCTGGCTCACCAACGTATAAACTGGCGAAACACTTGGCCTCTCTGCTCCAGCCACACGTGGGAAAGACCGACACATACATTAAGGACTCAGGACATTTCATTGAGAAGCTGAGGAAACTGAAACTTGCGCCAAACGACATCCTGGTCAGTTTTGATGTTGTTTCGTTATTTACGAAAGTGCCACTCAGCGACGCTCTGGAGCACATCGGTTCCATGTTCCCGCAAGACATCAAAAAGCTCTTCCATGCATGTCTCACCACGAGCTATTTCACGTGGAATGGCGATTTCTACGAACAGCTGGAAGGCGTCGCCATGGGTAGTCCTCTCAGTCCAGTGGTGGCCAACTTCTTCATGGAACAATTCGAAGCACAGGCACTGGACTCGGCGACTTGCAAACCTAAGGTGTGGTACAGGTACGTCGATGATACTTTCGTGGTGTGGAGCCATGGTGAAGAACAGCTCGGTGAATTCCTGAGACACTTGAATAGCCTCCATGCCAACATAACATTTACCATGGAAGTAGAAAAGGACAAGAAACTGCCATTTCTAGATGTCCTGGTCACAAGGGACGGCGAAAACCTGGGACACAGCGTGTATCGAAAACCGACACACACGGACCGATACCTGCACAAACTGTCAAACCACCACCCGAGCCAGAAAAGAGGCATGATTAGTACGCTCGTAACGAGAGCAGGACGAATATGTGAGCCTCAACACCTCAAACGAGAAATGCAACACCTGGAAACTGTTCTGAGGAGCAATGGGTACTCCACAAATTACATTAGAAGTGTAACAGAGCCAAACACTCGGCGAAGTAAGGAACCAGAAAAAGAAATGTCGGGTACGGCCTTTTTGCCATACATTCCCAGAGTGACGGACAGAATCGGCCGTATATTGCGCAAACATGGCGTAAAGACGATTTTCAAACCGACAAGGAAGATCAAAGAGTGTCTTAGATCGGCGAAGGAGAAAAGAGACCCACTTGCAATGTCGGGAATATACCGCATACCTTGCACTTGCGGAGAAGTTTATGTCGGAATGACTGGACGATCCATTAACACCAGGATCAAAGAGCATAAGCGACATTGCAGGTTGGGGCAGGTGGAGAAATCGGCCGTGGCAGAGCACGCACTGAATGAGACCGACCACGTTATAAAATTCGCCGACACGGAAGTTCTGGCTGTAGAGAAGCACTATCACACGCGCTTGTTCAGAGAAGCTGTAGAAATCCAAAAACACGCGAACAGTTTCAACAAGAAAGAGGAAAGCCTTAAGGTAAACGGATCCTGGCTTCCCGTACTGCAGCGAACGACCGTCGCAGGTAGCAAGAGGAGAACCGCACCGGAAATGACCGCGGAGAAGCCCTCGGACGTTGGCGCGCCAGGTACATATAGCCTGCGGCCGCGAGCTCGCCTCCAGTTCACCACCGGCAATGGAGGGTGAAGCTTTGACAATGCCAGCCACTCGTGCTGGCGAAACGTCAGAAAAATCATTACATGAACGTCGGCCGAAGAACCCGAGACAGAAGCCAATAGGCAGTTTGTCAAAAGTACACATGTTGTTCACACGAAATAAAGTGATGAATTTGATTTTCACATTTTTATTCAATAATTTTACTCATTATTTTACACGATTTGGTGAAAGGTGGCCGCGGACCCCCTAGAAAGAGCCGGCGGACCCCTAAGGGGTCCGCGGACCACAGTTTGGGAAGCCCTGAAGTAAGGCATTGTGCTCCCTACGCAGTAATATAGCCAATCGTTTGCGCACAGCATTGTATGGAGATGAAACATGGACTGTGGAAAAACCGGAACAGAAGAGAATCGAAGCGTTTGAAATGTGGTGCTACAGATGAATGTTGAAAATTAGGTGGACTGATAAGGTAAGGAATGAGGATGTTCAGCACAGGATCGGAGAGAAAAAGGGATATGTGGGAAACGATGAAAAGGAGAAGAGAGAGGATGATAGGACATCTGTTAAGACATCAGGGAATGACTTCCATGGCACTAGAGAGAACTGTAGAGGGCAAAAACTGCAGAGGAAGACAGAGATTGGAATACATCCAGCAAATATTGAGGACGTGGATTGAAAGTGCTACTCTGAAATGAAGAGGCTGGGACAGGAGAGGAATTCGTAGCGGCCGCATCAAACAAGTCAGAAGACTGATGACTCGGAAAAAAATTCCTTTCTAGTTATACTCTTGCGTTAGTCCTGTTTGATTTTATGTTGATGACCCAGTGCTCACCTGTCCTGAAATCACTATGAAAACACATTGCTAGTTGTTTTATGACATCCTTGTGAGCATTCATTTAAGTGATAACGCGGTACTGATATTTAAATTGTCGAAAGATATCCGAGGTGAAAGTGCAATGCTGCTCACTGCGTACTCGTGTATCACAGACCTGTGTCATAGTGTTAGCGGTACCAGCCCTATGATTACTTTCGGTTAACAATCACGTTGTCCATAGGAAACTACTGTTGTCATACATCAGCAAAGAAAACCAGGAGACATTATTTACGCTTATCTTGCTGCATGGTAGAGTCGTACTGCATCTAGATAAAGCTTTTAATTGTATGGCATTGACGTTTCACTTCGTTTACTTATGAACTATCATCTCTGGGCGTTGGGCGTAATATACGTTTTTGTTTTTTAAAACGTGTACCAGGCATGTGACTACGTAAGTTAGTTTTCTACGTAGAAAATATAGCGTTAGTGTCCATTTATCAGCTTAGAAATAATTTTCGGTGCCGATGTTAATTAAAATATTACAACATTTTGCGGCCGGTCGGGGTGGCCGAACTGTTCTAGGCGCTACAGTCTGGAACCGCGCGACTGCTACTGTCGCAGGTTCGAATCCTGCCTCGGGCATGGATGTGTGTGATGTCCTTAGGTTAGTTAGGTTTAAATAGTTCTAAGTTCTAGGGGACTGATGACCTCCGATGTTAAGTCCCATAGTGCTCGGAGTCATGTGAACAATGTGTGTAATGTTTTGGTTTGTTTGTCGTATGTTTGCTCGTGTCAGCCATCGATATCAACGACAGGCCAACACTACTTTGTGCATGTATGCACGTATCATTCCCGAGACAAGATGAACGCTTGACACATTGCATTACCTACCCCGAGCAGTCCAATATGTATTAACATATTCATGTTAATGGATCACAGCGCTGGCCTTCGAATGAATGACTAACCTCATTGACACATGTCTTTATGGATAAAACTGTCACAAGGGACAAAGCTGACTATTTATGAATTAGTTCACGATTCTATGAACATGTAGGCTTTTTCGATGGGTTGTGCTAATTAATTCTCCGAATTTCCAGCAAGCCGAGATGTTGAAGGGTTAGCAACTTGTGAGACTATTTCACTATGACAAACAGCCACAGTTGCAAAACAGCTCTTTTTTATTACTTGGTGATGACCAGTTTCATGTTTTTATTGATAACTCACTCTCAAATCATCCATCCGATCAGAATAAATATTACTCCACATAGCAAATAATCATGACAATCGTTATCCAAGTGAGCACAATGGAAGTGATCATGAAACCGGAAACAAACAGAAAAAACTGATAGAAACAGAAAACTTTTTGTACCCGGTTTCACGATCACTTCCATTGTCCTCGTTTTATAACTATTGTCGTGACTTTTTGCTATGTGGAGTAACATTTATTCTAATTGGATGGATGATTTGAGAATGGGTTAGGAATAAAAATCAGTTGACTTCGCGTAAAGAATTCACCGCTTCAAGATGACATTTCGTAATAACAAGATTGTTTGAATGCTCATCTTCCGCAGAAAGCACAGAAATACTCGTTTTGTAAATAAAATAGCCTTTTCCTGCTGCAACTTAATTTATTTTTCCTAGACTCGTTTCGCCGCTTTCTTGCTCTAAGGCATCTTCAGTGGGATCTATATTTTGTTATTTTTGAATTATCAAACAGTTCACGTTTTTTTATTTAAATAAATGTGAAAAAGTTCGGAGTACAAAATTGTGTTGATGTTACGGAAATAAAATGGCAGTGCGACCTCCAGACGTGATGAGAGCAAAAGCAGGCCACAGTAAACTGTAAGTAATTACTTATTTACATAAAAAACGCAACGTGAACTGTTTGACGATCTAAAAATAACAAAACTGTATCGTTATAGATACTACTGAAGATCCCCTAGAGCAAGAAAAAGACGAAACGATTCTCGGAAAAATAAATTGAGTGCAGCAAGAAAAGGGGGTTTTATTTACAAAACAAATATTTCATAATATTCGAAGTCCCTTGTAGCTAGCGTACTATATTGCAGAAACTAACCACGTAAACCCAACATGTACGTTGAGGTTAGAAACGGCAGGGGAGAGGGAGAGAGAGAGAGAGAGAGAGAGAGAGAGAGAGAGAGAGACAGAGACGGGGAGACGAAGAGAAGAAAGAGAAGTAGGGAACATGGTGCTGTCCTAGTTTCTGATTGGGCTGTCTAGAATCGGCAAACCGAAGCCCCAGCGGTGTTACGCTGGCGGCATTCATAAGCCCGAGATTGGCTGGAGTGGCATGGTGCGCCCGCTTCGGGCTGGCCAGGTTTACAGGGCTCCACGTCACTCTATGGCTGCCCGCCGTGGTCTCTTAATACCGGCTCGCGCGCTGCCCGGCCCTGCGCTTGGGTTTGTTTAATGAGGCTGCGAGGTGCTCCGAATTACCCGCGTCCCGGCGCGGCGGCGACTACATTAATACCGGAAATTTACCGCCGCGCCTGCGCCGTAAATAACTTTAACGCTCCAGCGAAACGCGCTGTCACTCGCGGGCTGCCGTAACTCGTGCCCAGAAAGCAGCTACACTTGTTCCCTCGCACCTGCCCTCCTCCTCTGTCATCCGCCCAATGCGTCCAGCAACAGGCCTATTTTTCTGCGCCAACTGCTTTGAGTCAACAAGGCGAGTGGTAAAATTCTGAGGTGTTTGTTCATACACATATCAAAAAAAGTTTTGCACCACCTCGGTTCCGAGAGTTCCGGAACCTGTACAGAAAGTTTGAATAGAGATCAACATAAACATCATTTCCGCCCTTTTTATTGCTTATGAAAACCGCACATTGCTTGTTGTACCACCATACAGCGAAACATTCAGAGGTGGTGGTCCAGATTGCTGAATACACCGCTACCTCTAATACCCAGTACCACGTCCTCTTGCATTGATGCATGCCTGTGTTCGTCGTGGCATACTATCCAAAAGTTCATAACGGCACTGTTGGTCCATATTGTCCCACTCCTCAACGGCGATTCGGCGTAGATCCCTCAGAGTGGTTGGTGACTCACGTCGTCCATAAACAGCCCTTTTCAATCTACCCCAGGCATATTAAATACAGTTCATGTCTGGAGAACATGCTGGCCTCTCTAGTCGAGCAGTGTAGTTATCCTGAAGGAAGTCATTCACAAGATGTGCACGATGGGGGCGCGAATTGTCGTCCATGAAGACGAATACCTCGCCAATATGCTGCTGATATGGTTGTACTATCGGTCGGAGGATGGTATTCACGTATCGTTACAGTGCCCATTACCACCAGCGGCGTACGTCGGCCCCACATAATGCCACCCCAAAACGGCAGGGAACCTCCACCCTGCTGCACTCGCTGGACAGTGTGTCTAAAGCGTTCAGCCTGACCGGTTTGCCTCCAAACACGTCTCCGACGATTAGCTGATTGAAGGCATATGCGACACTCACCGGTGAAGAGAACGTGATGCCAATCCTGAGCGGTCCATTCGGCATGTCGTGGTTGCAAAGATGGACCTCGCCGTGGACGTCGGGAGTGAAGTTGCGCATCCTGCAGCCTGTTGCGCACATTTTGAGTCGTAACACGACTTCCTGTGGCTGCACGAAAAGCATTATTCAACATAGTGGCGTTGTTGTCAGGGTTCCTCCGAGCCATAATCCGCAGGTAGCCGTCATGCACAGTAGTAGTAACCCTTGGGCGGCCTGAGCGAGGCATGTCATCGACAGTTCCTGTCTCTCTGTACCTCCTCCATGTCCGAACAACATCGCTTTGGTTCACTCCGAGACGCCTGGACACTTCCCTTGTTGAGAGCCCTTCCTGGCACAATGTAACAATGCGGACGCGATCGAACCGTGGTATTGTCCGTGTAGGCATGATTGAACTACAGACAACACGAGCCGTGTACCTCCTTCCTGGTGGAATCACTGATCGGCTGTCGGGCCCCCTTCGTCTAATAGGCGCTGCTCATGCATGGTTGCGTACATCTTTGGGCTGGTTTACCGACACGTCTAAACAGTCAGAGGGAATGTGTCTGTGATAAAATATCCACAGTCATTATCTTCAGGACTTCTGGGAACCGGGCTGATGCAAAACTTTTTTTGATATGTGTATAAATAGCGATATTTTTGCCCATCGCATACTAGAAAGTGCAAAGCTACACGATATACCAATGTTCTTTTTCGAATGTATTAGCGAGAAAAAGCTTCAGAAATCGGTAGATGGTTTTACAACCCATTAACTGAAAATAAATAAAATAAATCCGGATGGGTATGTAGTGTAAAGGTACTATTGAAGCTTGTGTTGAGTAAAAGTGTTTAGATGCGTATGCACTAAATGATCAAAGTATCCAGAGACCTATGAGTGGGCATTAATTTGGAGTGTGCCCGGCCTTTGCCCTTATGACGGCTTGAACCCTGCTGGGGAAACTTCTAACGAGTCTTTGGAGCAATGGTGCCCATTCTTACCGAAACCATAAAAGGTAGTGTTGTTGGGCGCAAGGGTCTAGTGTTAAGTCGACGTTCTGGTACATCACAGGGGTGATTGAGTTCAGGTCCGAACGCTGACAGGCCAGCCCATTTCAGAACTGTTAACTCCCACAGACCATTGCTTCACAGGTGCTGCTTTGTAACAGGGTCCATTGTCATGCTGATACATCAGTCATAGTCTTCGAGCTGTTCCTCTACTGTATACAGTACAAGAAGCTGTAACATTTGTTCTTATCCTTTAGGCTTTAGCGTTTTCTATATAGCATTAAGGCGAGTGAGAAGTAGCGGTGGGAGTGTTGTGCTAACCGCATCCTCGTCCGTACCCACATCTGGGACGCGGCGGCTGGGCCACCGTTCGGAGGCTGTTTTTTGTATTATAGCTCAATAACGAGACCACATCCTAACCACGAAAACCCGCATGCCGTAACACCACCTCCCCTGTACTTGACTATTGGCACGAGTGCGTAATTTCTAAAGTTTTAGGAACCGGGACGCGCATCTTGAACCAAAGCTCTTCACCCCACCCCCCGCCCCCCTCTCCCAGCGATATGTACCGATCACATCTTCGGAACGAAGCTCAGCTTATCTTGGGTATAGCGTACACACACACACACACACACACACACACACACACACACATACAGTACCTCGCTCCACGCTGCCCAGCGCATCAAATTGCTCACTTTCACGTTCGGTAGTGCCGGCGAACCGGCAAATATAGTTACTTCACGATTTAAAGCACTTCTACTATTTTAAATCTCCGGTGCCGACTTATTTCAGTGAGTTGGAAAAATATTCTGTGAGATGTGGCGGAACGCTGAAATTAAGCCCTGTTTGGCACTTGACATGATGATGTAACGTCCTTCACGCATTTCACAAACCTAAAATCCTCCATCGGATTTCCGCAGGGTGCAGCGTGGTTCCTCATTCCAAATCACTCGCGCCCAGTCATCCACAGTCCAATGGCGTTCCTCTCTTATCCACTTCGACCGTCTCTTAGCACTGATTATAGAAATGTATGGCCTACGAAGAGCTGACCGTTCTTTTTAACTCGCTGTGCACTGTCCTTGTGCTAGATGGACAACTGAAAATAGCAATTTGGAATTCACGACTGATTCCTTCCGCTGATTTCATGTGACTTTTTACAAACATCCTCCGCTATTCTCGTCGGTCCCTGCCTGCCAGTACAGGACGTCGCCCTGATCTTGGTGTAACTGTGGGTATTCATTCGTGTTCCCACAACACAGTCACCTCATCAAATGCCAATTTGAGCGTCTTTAGAATGGTTGAAATGTTCCCGATGGATTTGTTACCCAGCTGACATCCACTGAAAAGTCGACGTTCGAGGTTACTGACTATTGAACTGTTGCTGCTTCCCCGCCTCCTTTTATACTGTTGGGTCCGTCTCAAGTGACATGTACTGAGCAGTTCCGTATTACGTAGAGGTCTCCGGATACCTTTGATTAGACAGTGTAGGAAAGCGAAAAAAAGGATGTTAATTTTATGGGTCAATGCATGTTTATTACAATGACCACAGAATGAATGAGTCACGGAAGTTAAATTAAACCAGATAGGAAGTGCTTCTATCGAGTACTGAGCAACGACATGAGAAGGAGGACCATACGGTTTGTAAATCAAATGCATATATTCAGCGAATTTGAAATCTACTGAAGGCGGTCACACGCATAACATAAAATGAATTCTCTCTGAAGATTTAACTGAAGTGTTCCGAAAGATATTCTTTTACTGTAACTTTGTTTTCTGGGCGCACCAAATACGCTACATGGGCTGATCACTCACTCACAAATTTTCAGGAGAAACCCCCAAACAGTTATCAGAATTATGTTGTAAAAAAATGTTGATGATACAGTAATCTTGTTTGACGTTACGACAGAAAAAAATTGCAGATCAGCCTTTTCTTCCAACGCAGCACTCCTGTCCCACCTTCCTCCCGCCACCCCTCCCCACCATCCCAAAAAGAATACGAAAAAAGTTCTTGTCATCGTCCAGCGTCTATGTATGACTTTCCGGTCAGTACCGCAACACGTGTATTCAGCTTTCCATTGTCACTGACATTCCCTCCCTCTCTCTACTGTGTTCTCGCTTTTCATTTTAGTAGCCCTTGTAAAAGTTTGTGATAACCTCTATACACAAAAATTTTGAATGAAATAAGCAGCTGAGGGGACCGAGTCACTGATATCGTGGCGGCGTGTTACGAACATACGGCAGTTTTCCCGAAACTTTAGAAACTAGGTAAGTAGCGTGGTGACACAATTAGCAGACTGGCAGTTAATTAAAGAAGAAAGCGTGAATGGAAGTTCAATGACATTTGTGTCGATTTCGAATAACCTTTCCTTCAGACGAATGAACGATTCACGAAAGTTAATACTTCTGTAATTGCTCATGGAACCAGAATTTCAAGCCTCATTGCTCCCCAACAGGAGTCAACTCCGTTAATAGATACACTGCCTCAAAATCTATTCTTTATAGTTTATTCTAAGAACACATCTTAGTGTTTAAGTTTCATAGATTATGTAATTAAGAACCAGTAGCCGGCCGTTGTGACCGAGCGGTTCTAGGCGCTTCAGTCTGGAACCGCGCGACCGCTACGATCCCAGGTACGAATCCTGCCGCGGGCATGGATGTGTGTGATGTCCTTAGGTTAGTTAGGTTTGAGTAGTTCTAAGTTCTAGGGGACTGATGACCTCAGATGTTAAGTCCCATAGTGCTCAGAACCGCCGCGAAGGTTTAGCCGAGCGGTCTCTTGCGGAGATTGCCGGGGTCTATCTCCCCTGATGACGTATTGCGCCCCGACGGCTTATACTTTCCATCAACCAGAACGAACGTCGTTAACTGGCTAAAGGGCATGGCCGTTTACTACATATTTTGCGATGCTCCCAAAGGCACACTCGACTTTTGGTCCCTACTGATGACGACACATGTAGCTTTCAGCCGCCACCCGAAGTACAAACTCGTTTCGCAAATTATTTGCGGATCCTCCTGCTCACTGGGGCGTTCCGGGTATGAGACGCTGAAAATGAAGACGAATCCTGGAGCATACTGATCCTCTACGGACGGAATAGGGGGGAACCCCTCCCAACAGACGAGAAGACGACTCGGACGCTCGGCTACGGCAGTTGTAGGATATTTCTTTGTAATGAAACAAAAAAAAGTTATAAAAATTAAAGAAATAAATAAAACAACATTGAAAAACCCACTACATCCTCTTCCTGATCCTTCGATCCTCGAACTCGAACACGTTGCTTGGGCGTGGCGGCGTGATGGCCAGGCTTCGTGTGTCGACCCCTGCCCTACCCGTCGTCCTGCTCCTGCAGTGGTTCATTAAAGAAAAAGTAGTGTGTAAGCGTAGGGATTGATGACCTTAGCGGTTAAGTCCCATAGGATTTCACACACATTTGAACTTTTTTTTTGCTCAGAACATTTGAACAACCAATACAGCTTCGGGTTTGACACGGCTGATACAAATATTGAATGAAACGAGCAGTCGCTGAGAATGACTCATGTAGAATAAAATTAAGCAACTGTGAGTAATACAAGACGAAATTTGATACGAAACGACATGATGTACAGGAAAAACTAATATGTTCCTGGAGGAGTAGTAAAAGGAAAGTAATTGTAGAGAAAGACAAAGGTTATTTCAGATACCACTACGAGTCTGTATCTGGCGATACACGTATTCACGGAATCAAATAGCTCTGAAACGAACTAGACTGTTGGACTGAAAAGGGGAAACAAATAGTAGAACACTTGAACAGTCACACAAAGGAATAATTTACTCAGATGTAGGGCTCAGGGGCACTAGATACGTTTAGCTATCGCACGTCTTCGGATTTCGCCTGAGTTACTGCTCAATGTTTTCCCCGTCGGGAAGGTGCGGACAGGGCGCTGTTAGACGGCGCCGGACGTGTGTATTTACTTTGGCGACACGACAAACAGCAAGCACCGTGCGCAGAGTGGATCCGCGCATGCGCAGAGCGCCGACCCTGGCCCTGAGTGGCGGCGCGTGTTTACAAACAAACGCTGCGCCGCGCCCGCCCGTGTCCCAGGCAGCTCGCTTTCAACGGCGTGCTCTGGCAACGGGCCCTCGTTAAGGCCCGCCAACCAGGCCGACGACGCACGGCGCGCAGGGAACACGCCAGGCGGACCCCTTCCTAACAAGACCACAGTCTACCTCAGGACCTTCCTCTTCACGTACAGAACTTGAAATTAACTAACTCAGCGTGCCACAGTTGCAGAAACATAGGTAACTAATTGTCTCTCCGCTGTCTTAGCTGAACGGTCACCGCTTCAGACTGTCATGCAGGGGGGCCCGGGCTAGATTTCCGGCCGGTGCGAAGTTTTTCTGCGCTCGGGGACGGGGTGTTGTGTTTTCCTCGTCATCATTGCATCATAATCGACACGCAAGTCTCCCAATGCGGCATCAACTGAAAAAACTCGGCGGCCATCAGTGCTATACGATCATTTCATTTCTAAAAATTGTCTATGGGCTATCGGCATTAAATTTAATGTACTACTCAACAACTGTAACCTGTCTGGTGAGAGAAGAGCCCTGTCGGTTAAAAGTGGGATTGGCGCAGTGGTTCAGGCGACTACTACAACCTATCAGGGAACACGTCTTTCTGCGCATCTCTGTGGCAACGCTTCATCGTTGCTGCAGCACCACAGGCAGCTGTTGTTTCCAGCCACGTAGCTTCAGCACCACCAGCAGTGGCTCGTGCTTCGCAGTTCAAATGGTTCAAATGGCTCTGAGCACTATGGGACTTAACTTCTGAGGTCATCAGTCCCCTAGAACGTAGAACTACTTAAACCTAACTAACCTAAGGACATCACACACATCCATGCCCGAGGCAGGACTCGAACCTGCGACCGTAGCGGTCGCGCGGTTCCAGACTGAAGCGCCTAGAACGGGCTTCGCAGTTGAAATATGGCAAACAGCGCTCTTCTTTTGCCGTGTAAAGTAGAACGTACTTAGCCTTTGAAATAAATTGCGTGTCTCGGAATCGAAAGATTTCAGCTTCGCACGTAAAGAAAACCCTGATCACTCTGAACAGAAATAGTAGGTTTGATAAAAATGGAACATGTTCCCTGTTTGAGAACGTGTTTGTGTAGAATAATACGGATGAAGACTCTACCAAAGCTTCCATTTACACTGTTCAATAACGTTACTATGCTCGAGGCAAACGGTATGCAGTATTCCCATCGCCAGTTGAAGTAAGGATGTTTCTTGTAGCCCCCACAACGAAAGAGATGATGCCATGTATGAAAAATTGTGTTTGGACTGTAAAATCTGAGGGCAAAGGAAATCTCTTCGACGTCTTGATCCTACTCTTCCAGCCATATCAAGTACTTCCGGCAATTTTCAGGCCTTCTAACAGTGTGAAACACTCCTTATCTTGCTGAAAGGCCCCGTTCTCCCAAGGATGAGAATAGCGACCTAATCCCAAGGGTGGAGGTAATGACCTAAAAAGATTAGTCAAGCAGGTCCCTCTCAAGAATTAAGTCATGACAACACTTGTATTCATTTGGCGTGATTGCAGAGTGTAGATTGTCTGCTGTTTATTGTTGGACATGATGATGCTCGTCTTCTGTACGATGTGCCAAATGTTACTGAACGTGTGAACCCGTCACCGGCCAGCTGATGTAGAGCTTCGACATTGTTGACTAAATTCGAGTCATTCTTAATGTATTTGTGATGTTGTGCAGGTTTTCTGTCTATTAAGATTTGTAGTGCTGTTTGATTAACTTTTGTGTTTGACCAAGTGTTGAAATCTCTCACTGACAATGATTCAAACGTAAGAAACGCAAAAATTAACTAATGTGTGAGAGCTAGAGTTCTAAGGAAATCTTTATTTTTTCGTTTCAGGTTAATATCTCCGCGATTTTTCGTCGAATAGCAGAAGGGACTTCCATTAGCCAACTCGTCACACTTGAGGACAGAAGGAAAAGCTGTTGTCCAGGTAGGTGCTTTATTTTGTAGCCATGTCACTACACGACAGCGAAAGTTTTATTTAGGCGATGCTGTAGGTTATGTCGATCTAAAACTTGTATGAACAAAAGTATAGATCACGTGCTCCATACTAAATTGTTCATAAAATACTAAAACGGTATTACTCAGTTTTCTTCCGAAACTATGCCACCTTTGTGTAAACTTAAACGCGAATTTGTATAAGTAAGTAACGACACGATTTCTTTATTTCTACATTACCTTTATAATGCATTTGCAACGAGGCACTTATTCCAGCTCTCATAACTTCTCGAAGTTAGCAGCTCGTGACAGATCCAAGAGTTTTCTGTAGAGCTGTTTTATGAACACATTACGGTTTCTGCAAGGAGAACTAAATGCATAGATCATTGGCCAAAGCCTCTTCACCAAGTATCACTACTAAATATTCGTTAGGGTTTATCATCAACCAGAAACCAAAGAAAAACAGAAGAGTGTTTCTAGACATAAGTACACGCGTCTTTAAAAATCCAGTTTGGTAAAACTACTTTTAAGACACAAAGGAATTATAGGCATTGGCTGCGAGTGGGCACTGATCGAAATCAGTGGGGAAACTCGAAATTTTAGCCGTACCAGGATTCGAACTCTGACCTCCTGCTTACTAGGCAAATGTGTTGACCAGTGCGCCATCCGGAGACAGTGGTCGTCGCAACTGCACAGAGTCCATAACGCGCCTCCCGTCAGACACAAATTCTCTGCTTATCCTCAAAACTCGCGGCATTTTCCCAATTCCCCTAAGAGCTCGAGCCTGGTGTGCATCTGCACTGAAGACATCACTGGCCGTCCTCGTTTCAATGATACACATTTGCTGTTTGTTCTTTCGGACATATCTTTCGGACATGTCCGACACAACAGACACCACATATATAAAACTAATTTTCTTTACATTAAAAAATTGTATTTTCTGTTCTTTCATCCAGCTGTCATTTCCCATTTATAGAATTAGGACGTGAGTTGATGTTACAAATGCAGTGCAATGTGCGCAGGGAATAATAAAGCACTGAGAACATCCGAGTTAATGACCAAATTTATAACATGTATTAACCATGTTCCACATTAAATGCTCAACATACTTATAATTTTCTTATCGCAGGTTTTGTGGATTTTTGTCATTGAAAATGGAAATGAGCGTCATGGCCGGGAGGCCCCTTGTGGGGCGGGTCCGGTCGCCTTGGTGCCAGTCTTATTACATTCGACGCCACATTTTGCGACCTGCGCGTCGGATGGGTATGAAATGATGATGAAGACAACACAATACCCAGTCCCTGAACGGAGAAAATCGACGACCCAGCCGGAAATCGAACCAGGGCCCGTACGACGGCAATCTGTCACGCTGACCACTCATTTAAAACGATTTTCGACTTGTGTGGTTCTTTTCAGAACACTTTTCTTTTTTGATAACGAAGTAACAAATAGAACGTACTATAAATTATATTCGTTACTGTTGTTAATATAATACTATTGAATAAATTAAACAAAAAAAAATCGAATGACTCATTCGATTATGGGTAGCGTAAAGCTGTAAGAAACAGTGAAAAAAACGTTGACGTTTCTGGAGTCGCATTTCTCAGTAAATGGAAAGAGAGAATTGATAACGCACTAACTTCATTGCTGGAGAACGTACATCGTGTTCTGGAATTTTTTTATACAAAAAATATGTTTGTGATGTTTTCTCCGCAAAAATGTGAGAGGGAGAGAAGACGAGTTTTGGAAACAATGCAGCTTTTTGCAGGAACCAGTTTCTCACCAGAAGTGCAGAGTTTCCAAGAATCCGGTCTCGCCGGGCGTCGAACCTGTCCCGGCTGTAACTCCGGCTGCAGTCCGTGGCGGGAGAAAGGGCCGTTGTCCGTCGTGCGCAGACGCTGCACACCCGAGAGCAAAACTAGGCGTCGCAAACTAACGGCGACACTGCGTTTGTCGGTTGGCAGTATGTCAAACCCAAGAAAACTTGGAACATTTGCTCAAGGAATTGGAAAATTTCTCCTGTTGCTGTGATACAGGGTGATTCAAAAAGAATACCACAACTTTAAAAATGTGTATTTAATGAAAGAAACATAATATAACCTTCTGTTATACATCATTACAAAGAGTATTTAAAAAGTTTTTTTTCACTCAAAAACAAGTTCAGAGATGTTCAATATGGCCCCCTCCAGACACTCGAGCAATATCAACCCGATACTCCAACTCGTTCCACACTCTCTGTAGCATATCAGGCGTAACAGTTTGGATAGCTGCTGATATTTCTCGTTTCAAATCATCAATGGTGGCTGCGAGAGGTGGCCGAAACACCATATCCTTAACATACCCCCATAAGAAAAAATCGCAGGGGGTAAGATCAGGGCTTCTTGGAGGCCAGTGATGAAGTGCTCTGTCACGGGCTGCCTGGCGGCCGATCCATCGCCTCGGGTAGTTGACGTTCAGGTAGTTACGAACAGATAAGAGCCAATGTGGTGGCGCTCCATCCTGCTGAAATATGAATTTGCAGCTCTCTGCTAGCTCTGCGAGTCGATTTTCCTGGGCTGCGAACAAATGCTTGCTGGATGCGTGCTACATTTTCATCACTCGTTCTCGGCCGTCCAGAACTTTTCCCTCTGCACAAACACCCATTCTCTGTAAACTGTTTATACCAACGTTTAATACACCACCTATCAGGAGGTTAAACACCATACTTCGTTCGAAATGCACGCTGAACAACTGTCGTCGATTCACTTCTGCCGTACTCAATAACACAAAAAGCTTTCTGTTGAGCGGTCGCCATCTTAGCATCAACTGACGCTGACGCCTAGTCAACAGCGCATCAAGCGAACAAATGTGCAACTAAATGAAACTTTATAGCTCCCTTAATTCGCCGACAGATAGTGCTTAGCTCTGCCTTTTGTCGTTGCAGAGTTTTAAATTCCTAAAGTTGTGGTATTCTTTTTGAATCACCCTGTATACATAGCTTGGGATGCATACCGATACAGATACGATATTAGCTTCTCAAGTCACTTGTCCGCCATTGTGCACTCCTCGATATTTTACCTAAAATCAGCGAATATGTCCTATTCCGTTCCAAAACTGACCGAGGGAAAAATTGCTGACTGTCTGTATGCACTTTTACGCACTGTAATCTGTCTCACATAACTTTCATAATTTCTGCGCGAGGTATATAATGGGGGCGGAAGAATTATCACATTGTTTTCTGCGTATTCTGTAAACTTACCGAACAGGGATTGAGAGAACAATGTCACCTTTCTTACAAACATTCCCAATTAAATTCCCCCGTATTTGTCTATTTTCATATGTGATATATCGGCCTTTTAAGATTCTAGCAAACATATATCTTGAATTTTTCCGATTCCTGCTGACATGTCTAGTTCATAAGAACTCAAAGCGCTGGAATAGTACTCTAGAACTAGTCACATTAGTGCTTTGTATACGGTTCACTTAACAGATGCATTTTCTCGAAACCCTTTCACAGATGTTGTGTATTTTCTGCCACTATTTCTTTTTGCGATGTGACTTGCTCTAGATACTCACTGATGTACTTTTAATCGGATATTATCGGTTTTTTCCTCTTTATTAAGGTCGTTATCTTGCATTCTCTACAGTGGTGTACACAACTTAGGAACGAAAGTACTTCCGCATGATGGGTCGCTGCCAGGTAACATACAATAGTCAATGAAGCTTGGACCTTATATAGAGCAGTACAGAAAGTAATGGAAAAAGATGTAAATGAGCGTATGGCATTGTTGGCCGGAAGGGCCCATGTGGGGGAGTTCGGCCGCCGTATTGCAAGTCATTTTTAGTTGACGCGACTTCTGCGACTTGCGGGTCAATAATGATGAAGGACACACAACACCCAGTCCCCTACCGGGAATCGAACCCGGGCCCCCTGCATGATAAGCGGAAACGCTACCGCTACGCTACGGAGGCGGACACAGAATGTAATTAAAAGAAAGGAAAGAAACATTTATTCACAGACAGTAAGTACACTGAAGTTACCGCAATTTGTGATAGTCTCCTGGACGTTGCAACAGGAGAGAGCTGGTTCTACATAGGACTTACACCAACGCGTGCTCTGCAGCGTACTCCCCTGCCGGCCACAAATCAGTAACGAGTTCCTGTCTTTGGGCGTTCCATTCCTCCACCAACTGGGCTGACAACTGCGGGAAGGTCGTCGGTTCATGTGCATGCGTTGCAATGCGTCTGCACAACGCATCCCGCGTGTTCTCGGTGGAATTTAAGTCAGGGCAACGGACAGGCCACTACATCTGCCGAATATCCTCTCGTTGCAGCGGGACCTCCAGCTTCGCCGCTCGTTGTGGTCGCACTTTGTCATCGAGTCCTAATGCATCACTGAAAAGACATACACGTGGAAGGAGTAGAGTAACATAATAACATGGAATGGTGAGAATACCGTGTTCAAAGACTAGGTTAGTACGCCCGTGAGTCATTATGCCTCCGCATACTATGACATCAGGACCATCAAAAAGGCCATGTCCGATAATGCTACACCTACCATCATGTGGTGAGAGGTGCGAAAATGTAGTTCACCCAGACACATTGTGGAACGTGGTCGGTTTGGTGGTCCACATGTTACAATGTGGGGAGGCATACTGCAGCATGGGCGTACGGGCCTCCAGCACTCACCGGTCAGCGTTATTCTGATGCTGTACTCTTCTCGCATGCGCGTGTTTTCAGGGTGCGCTTGGCCATGACTTCGTTTTTATGGGTGACAATGAGCGACCGCCTCGAACAGC
The DNA here is from genome assembly GCF_023898315.1 of Schistocerca nitens. Classification (NCBI taxonomy): domain Eukaryota; kingdom Metazoa; phylum Arthropoda; class Insecta; order Orthoptera; family Acrididae; genus Schistocerca; species Schistocerca nitens. The sequence goes on from NC_064615.1 coordinate 482,580,359, forward strand.
GCAGGTGGAGGGGCTATTGGTACGAGAGGATACTCTGCGAATGGGCTGGCCCGGTTTAAATCCCATCAGCACGTTTGGGAAGGGTTGGGGAGACGTACTGCAGGACGTACACACGCACGACGCCCACCCACCAGTTTTCAATTGTGATGATGTAAAAATGGCACGCCTCACCACAAGAACTCGTTACTATTCTTGTGGCCAGCATAGAAGCACGTTACAGAGCAAGCAGTGCCGTCCGTTCTGATCTCACGTCTTGTTAACAACCACGTTCCGCCTTTTGCAACGTTGTTTAATTATGATATAATAAACTTTACGATTACAATGAAGCCTGATTGTGTTGCGTGTTGTAACTGCAAGTGGTGTGCTTACTGTGTTATTGTTAGCAAAACTTTACACGAATCGATTGGGCAATGCAACTCCCAATACCAATAACGAAATAGTCACTGCAAAATACATTCAGCCCCTTAGACACTGAATCATCTGGCCCTGTTCAGATCTGATAACTTTGGTCCCTGTGCACATAACAAATAAATTAAATTATCTTACCTCTAGAGCAACAACGGTGAAACGTGATATATTCTGGTCACTCATAAAAAAAATGTAAATGCTAGCTACAGGCTCATCAGTGTGCAATGTTGGCCATAACACTTGAACTGTACATGAAATTCATTTGGCCGATAAACGAGAACATTTAAGAAAATCCAACGTCTTTGAAAAATATATAACCTGGACTGGGAGGCGGTACTGATTATGGTGAATTACTAACACTCAGTTTTTTCTGTTAGCAAAATTATATTGCAAGTTAAGTTTGGCTTTTCAAAAACATCGGACAATTGAAGTTACATTACTCACGATTGAGTCACAAAGAATGAGATTTAAACAGCAAGTATTATCTAACTTCATTAATCCAACATAAATGCAAATCATCAAATTACGCATAGCTCTGTCAAAAAATCTTAAAAGCGTTATAAAAATGAAATATCTAACTAACCTTTTTATCAAAACGGTTTACATACATTCTGGAGTTACTCAGTAATTATAAATTATCAGCGAACTCATATATACAAACGCGCTGGCAAAAACAGAAATCATAATTATTTAAGTCTTTGGCTTGGTTGCATGAAGACTTCTGCTTCTATGTTCAACAATATTGATATACCTACATTAATCTAACTCTTGGTAGCTTCACACAGTACATCCCAAAAAGTGCCTACTCCATCGTCTTTCCCTCACAGACACTGTGCGCTAAGCGGTCTCTTTCTCCACTAGCAGTACTGTATCTTTGGCTTTGCGGTCGTGCAGTCAGCGATCCGCATTATCGAGTCTATCATAGTGCCATTTTAATTTATTAATATTCTTATCTTATTCTGGTGCCACATACCAGTGTGTCCCAGTGTACTCATTTCAACGTCCAGGAGACGATCATAAACTGCGCTGACTAAAGTGTAATTATTGTGTTTAATAAAAGTGTCCTTCCTGTTTGTCTCCTTTCGTATTTCTCTTTGTTACCATCTGTACCATCAAGCAGGAGTTCTTTCTGTGTATGGCCCTCTTTTCTTCAAGCTATGTTACTTGGCAGTGCACGTCATCAGAAAGTTACTTTCGTTCTCAAGATCAGCACACCAGTGTATGCTTACATCGAGAGGAATCTCTTCACCAAACATAGCACGAACGCCATATATTTGGTTCCCGTGTTTCGTTGTTGTTGTTGTTATGGTCTTCAGACCGAAGACTGTTTCATGCAGCTCTCCATGCTACTCTATCTTGTACAAGCCCCCTTCATCTCCGAATAACTACCCACTTACTATATTCATCTACTGGTCCTCCTCTACATTTTAACCCCCTCCCTCCTCTACCTCCTTACAAAACTAAACTGGTGATCCTTTTATGCCTCAGAATGTGTCTTATCAACCGATCCCTTCTTTTAGTCAAATTGTACCACAAGTTTCTCTTCTCCTCAATTCTATTCAGTACTTCCTCATTAGTTACATGATCTATCCATCTAATCTTCACCACCACATTTCAAAAACTTCTGATGTCTTCTTATACAAACTGTTCGTCGTCCACGTTTCACTTCCGTTCAAGGCTACACTCCAGACAAATACCTTCAGAAAAGATTTCCTAACACTTAAATCTATATTCGATGTTAACAGATTTCTCTTCTTCAGAAGCGCTCTTGTTTCATTGCTTGTCTACATTTTAATACTCTCTACTTCTGCCATCATCAGTTATTTTATTGCCAACCATCAAAACTCATCTACTACTTAAGTGGCACATTTCTTACTCTAATTCCCTCAACATCGCCTGATTTTACTTGACTTCATTCCATTACCTTTGTTTTGTTTCTAGATGTTCATCTTATATCCTCCTTTCTAGACGCTGGCCATACTGTTCAACTGCTCTTCCAAGTTCTCTGCTGTCTCTGACAGAATTAAAATGCCGTCGACAAACCTCGAACTTTTCGTTTCTTCTCCATGAACTTTAATTCCTACTCCATATTATTCCTTGGTTTCCTTTTTTGCTTGCTCATTGTAGAGATTGAACAACATAGGAGGTAGGCTACAGCACTGCCTCACTCCCTTCTCAACCACTGCTTCCCTTTCATGCCTCTCGACTCTTATAGCTGCCATCTGGATTCAGTAAAAATTGTAAATAGTTTTTGGCTCCTCGTATTTTACCCCTGCTGCAAGTAGAATTTCGGAGAATATGTTCCAGTCGCCATTGTCAAAAGCTTTCTCTAAATATGCAAATGCTATACATGCAAGTTTGCCTTTCTTGGATTCTGTAAAAATTGTAAATAGTCTTTCGCTCCTCGTATTTTACCCCTGCTGCAAGTAGAATTTCGGAGAGTATGTTCCAGTCGCCATTGTCAAAAGCTTTCTTTAAATCTGCAGATGGTATACATGCAAGTTTGCCGTTCTTGAAAGTGTCTTCTAAGATAAGTCTAGGGTCGTATTGTTACATGTGATCCTACACATCTGTGGAATCCAAACCAATCGTCCCCATTGCCGGCTTCTACAAGTTTTTCCATTCTTCTGTAACTAATTTGTGTCAAAATTTTGTAGCCACAACCTTCTAAACTGATGGCTCGATAGTGTTAACAACTGTCAACACCTATTTTTCTTTGGAACTGGATTTACTACAATCTTCTTCATGTCTGATGACATTTCCTCTGTCTCATATGTCTTACACACCAGGTGGAATAGTTCTGTTATGACTGGCTCTCCCGAGGACATCAGTAGTTCTGATGGAATGTCGTCTACTCCAGGGACCTTGTTTCGTCTTAGATCTCTCAGAGCTGTGTCAAGAAGTTCTCGCAGTATCTCTCATTAAAGCTTTTCCTCTCCCCTTTCTATAGGATTGCCTTGGAGTCCATTTCCCTTCTATAGCCCCTCTATTTATTCTTCCGACCTTGAAGCTTCCCCTTCTTTTCTTAATACTTATTTTCCATTCGAGCTCTTGATATTCATACAGCTGTTTTCTTTTCTCCAAAGGCCTCTTGAAATCTCCTATAGGCGGTATCTGTCTAGTAGTGTATGCTTCTGTACCCTTACTTTTTTCCTCTATCCGTTCCTGCGTAGACGTTTTGCAATTTCTGTCAGTCTCATTTTTTAGACGTTTGTATTCCCCTGCTTCATTGGCAACATTTTTATATTTTCTGCTCTCATTAGTTAAATTCAGTATCTCTTGTGTTAACCAAGTATTTCTACTTGGCCTCTTCTTTCTACCTATTTAAGCCTCTGCTGCCTTCACCATTTCATGCCTCAAATCAACCCAATCTTCTTCCATTGTATTCACTTGCCCTTTTCAGTCAAGCTTTGCCTAATGCTGCCCCTATAGCTCTCAACACTCTCTGGACCTTGTACTCGTAAGGTTTAGTATATCTGCTGTTGTCTTTGATTTTTACCAATTCGATCCTGACAGTGTCTTTGACTTCTCAGTGGGATCAGTGTTCGACAGAAAGAAGGATGGGTCTTGTGATTCAGCTTCCATATATAGGAATCCTACCGCACGTCATAACCACTTCTATCTATAATAGTAAATGCCACACTCAGTGGAAAAATACTAAAGAATTACTCTATGTGTCAGCAAGATGATAGTCCCTAGCCCTCGAGCTCAGTCTGTTATTTGCTTCCTCAGTATGTGATTAACCTGCTCATTTATTATTTTACAATTTCGGACGAAATTTCTTTTATATTTCATACATAGCGCTGATAAATGGAGCATTGTGGTAATAACATGGAGCCTGTATTCGTTTGGAACGTGTTCTGATCTCTGCCTCTTCACTCGCGTATATTTCAGGATTTCTTCAAAACAATTCACGTGAATGTTTGGACTATTGCCTTCAACAGAGCCAAGGGCGATTTCTCCTGCCACACTGATGGTCGATTCGCGCTTGAGGGAACGGAATGTCAAAACAAACTTTCCACAATGCATTTCAGAACGTGGCATTTACACAGGCCATCAACGGAATGGAACAGGTCGTCGACGTCCTAGTTTCTCGGGAAGAAAATTGGGACGTTGACGTTGGTAGGAGAACAGCGGTATCGTCAGCAACCCTCTCTGATGTTATGGCAGTGGCTTTTGTTCTTTTAGTCTTTTCAGTCCTTTTTTTATTGTTTGCTTTGTTTTTGTATCACATTGCAAAGGGTCCTTCTGGATATTGACATCTTTGCTATGAATGTTCTTCCAAAAAAAGACGCCAAATATGTAGATGTGTAAAATATTTAAGTTTCACAAAACCTGGACAAAGATAAAGCCTACACTGCACATAAATGAGAACATAAACTGATGAAATTATTTTTGTCAAATTACCTTTCCTTAACAATGGAAACGTCGGCACTATTTATCTTGACCGTATTTGCTACTTTGCAAGAAAACTGGGTTCTATATGATTCTTTCTAAATATTGTTTGAAAAGCTTTTCTGTATAAATTTACTCTAGCAAATAAATATGGATGCTCTGAAATGTTTAGACGACACTTTTTCCTTTTGTTCCTCTTCCCGGTAGGTCACTGTACGAAATTCGTCTGATGTTAGCTTTGGCCATTAATAAATTACATCGTTGCTAGTTACTTACTTGTAATACTATGTCTGAGTTGTTGCGTCGCTAAAGGTGTCTCATAACGTCACTTTTACCTTTCAGCACTGGGCTGACCGGAGTGACGTGTTGACGTTCCGTCCAGTGTGTTACGATGACGTTTCATTCCGTCTGCGATGCCATAGCCCCTTTTCACTTTTACGTCCTTTCCGGGTTGAGAATGACCTTGACTCGACCGCAAAGCATCGGACAGGAAAGACAGTAATTGCGTATACTCACAGTAGATACTTGAAATATCATTCCGTAATATGTATCTTACGCTATTACTATGTATTCAAGCTCCTGCACACTAATTTGGCGCATATGTAGAAATTAATATGTGCTTTCTTTTGCATTGCAGACTTTTCCTGCAATATTGTGACATCAAACTGCATTTTTAATATATTAACCTCAACAAATAACGTAAACATCTCTCTTTTCACACTGCTGCTGTATTTTGCAGACTTTTAGAATTTTTTAACCTCTTAGATGCATAAAATAGTTAATTTATGACTGGTTGCGTTTTCTAATTGCTGTCGGTGCCATCTGCTGGTCTACTATGGTCGCAATTTTACTGTGTAGCCAATCCCTGGTAACTGGAGGAACTGGGTTTTGCTATGATTTTGCGTTTTCTGGGTTTGTGGGATGGTATTTGAGGCAAAATTCATGTTCAGAAAATACAAATTCCTAAGTTGTTACTTATATTTTCCAAGCAAACTTTGGTTTGAAGTTATTTATGGAGAAATACCGGTTTTTCGGTACAGCCATGTGCTGGCGATAGGAGCGAGTAGGATGTGAAAGTAGACTTGCCTTTATTTACCTTTTCAGAGTTTGTCGGAAAGTGTTTATGATAAAAAACTAATCTGCAACGAATAAGAATGTCTATCCCGTTATTTGTATTCTATACACAAATGTTGGTTTTTTTTAATCAAAGTTAACAATGTGAGGACGGCGAGACAGTTCTTAAACGACTTTCTGAAAAGCAATGCAGACATAGCTTCAGAGCAGAAGCACCAGGGAAGCGGGACGAGGGATACTTCATGAGAATTTTGCAGAATTGGGGGTGGGGAGGCACACTAACCCCCGTCCCCCCTGGCACATGGCAGGAAGTCGTGATTTCTGTAATGACGTTGGGAACAAAAGAATGATGATACGCCGGCAACATATGCTGTGCAAAATCGTCTCAGCTGTAATATGACACCGAAGTGCTATGTCAGTAAATTCTCCGCCTATACAAGTAGGGCCCTATTGCTTTAATTGACATTCGATTACAAATAATCCTAACAAGAACGTCACGTTTTCATTACTCTTCAATGGATCGTTGTCTTAGAACGGCTTACTCTCACAACACACGAGTTTTATGCGAAAATACTAAATATGAAAATTTTTAATCGTCAACATGAGTTTTCCAGTCATTTTATTACAACAGATCGCACTAATAACGAGTCGTTCTCGAGACGTTCGATGTGCTGGTACTTAGAAATAGCATAAATCACCTTATGCTGTAACGTACAACAGAAAACTCTTCGAATGTGAACTACTGAACACGCCAAAACAGTACAGTGTCTCGCTTTCTGCTTGTGACGTAGGGAACGTTCTTGCCTCCGACCAGTTCTACTTTACATGGCACGTTGCTTAAATATCGCAGAACTTATTTTGTGTTTCACGTGAGAAAATGGCTCGTCAACGTAAAATAGCAGGACGCGACGTCACAAAACTCACAGAGTGCCACGTCAACGTTAGCTAATTCGTCCCGCGCGCCGACGACTTAGCATTCACGTATGGTATCTGTCGAGTGATGAAGTAACTCGCTGATTATGCATGCTGAAAACGAAAAATAAATTTGAGATATTATTAAGGTGGTCTCATTACAAGTTCCGTTCCACTGACGTCCATTCTGAATGGACCCTAATACAGCTCGTAATGTAATAAATGTCATACCTAGTCTACTCGAGTGGTTCGCAGTTACATTGAAGACAATCATTAGAGTGACATCTGGCACTGACACGCGTCACGCTACGTATGCTCACATTTAGAGACAGTTATCATACACTTCTGCAGTTAATGAGACTCAGTACGTTTCGGAATTGAGAATACTGACGCATTATCGCAAATTCGGGAATAGACAAAGATCCGACGTCAGCCCCCTGTGAAGCAGTGGATAGACTGCAGCTAGCGAGAGCGAGCGCAACGACCTTTGGCAGCAGCGGCTGCAGTAGCGGCGCGGAGGCTCTGTCTGTGGCTGAAGGCGGCGGGCGTATTGGGGTTAACCGGCGCACACTGCAGCCGCAGCCAAGGACGGCCGCCCCGTGTCCACTGAGTCCTCGTATACACGTACTGTGAGGTGCCCAGCAGAGAGTACTTGTTACCGGTTTACCCCTGGGCGTCCGCAGAAATATATCCATGAGGGGACAAGAGTCTAAAATTGCCATTTCTGACGTAACTCATTTGGTGAGTTTGAGAACAAGTAATGATACCCCAAGAACTAAATTTAGAAGTGCTCTAAACTTATTTTATCTTAAACCATTAAATGTTATTCACTCGGTATTTTTGAGGTAGGCTACTTTTATCCGTAAACAGTAATAGTAAATCGTTTGATATTATCAGTATGCCACCCTTTTAGTTCAGTATCTCAAATTACACTCTCATATGAATAAATCCAAGGTATCCAGCGAATCAGAAAATAAAGCTGGAAAATATTCATAAAAATGCTATGATGTAGAAAAATGGAAAGATTGAGAAAACCTTGTTAGACATCAACAAAAATACATACGAGGGCTGGACGAGGAAGGTACAGAAGGTAGATTGATGATTCTGTTTTTGTAATGCTCTGTTAATCTTCACATCCGACTTTACTGCAGGCCAGCACCGAAATTACTGAAACGCCAAGGAAAAGATGTAACGTCTCCTCAACCACCCTGACGACCTGTGAAACCCAGGCTATGGAGTGGCTGCCGAGGCTACAGTGTGTCTTGTCACGCTTGGCAATGCTAAAACCGCGCAGTAGGAGACTCGATCCAATCACCTATAGAGTTCTGTAATAAGTAAGAAATCTGTTACCGACTTTCAGGGCAACTGACTGCTCTTGGGGGAAACTGCGAAAGCGCCACATTTAAATGGGAATGTAGTTACCGCACTGCGTAAGACTTGATTTTATATTTCATATTTCTCAACAACATACTCAAAAACAAAACAATTTTTCGGTATTATTTAATTAATTCTTAGACGCTGAAGACATAATATAATTTTTATCTGATACATACTGTCGGCGTACGGACAGACGCAGATAATATCCATGTACTAGTGACTGACTTAGTTTCGTAATCGAAACAAGTTGATTGTAATAATGTACCACGTTTGCAACTTCTTTATGGAGACGCGGAAACTCTTCTAGAGGAAAACAATAATAGACATCCTGGACAATTGTAACGTAAAACAATTCCTCTTAAACAGGAAATACACTGCAGATTAATCGGTTCCATCTGCACATGCACACGAGCGCTTCCAACTCAAATGGCAAACAGTGTCGAAAACAAATCTAAGACTGAAAATGTGCTCAAAAAATTCACAAAACTGTCTTCGTAATTCCTTCAGGGCCACATTGAATTCTTCAAAGTTCGCGTTTCCTCTAACGCCAGAGAGCTTATCAGAATTTGTTCCTTCTACAATGCGATTTTCTTTTTAAATGCATCCCCATCAAATCGGAAATAAGTCATTTCTCACCTTGAAATGTCTTGTGGGCAGTGTGCAGTCAATTTCACTGACGATGCAATGTCTGCAGTTCATTTCGAATGCTCTAATTTTCGTTCCTGCTTTAAATCGAAAACTGGTCCTGTCACGCCCCTTGACTTAACCAACGTGCTTTGCAGTATTATATGAAATCTCTATACGTTTCGTTCAGTTCCATCGAAAACTGTCGCAGTTGACAGTGGAGTAATGCGTGCGACTTCGGAAAATTTACTGTTCGTCCCAACAACTTCACCATGTGCTCCAAACCTGGAAATTTAGAACAAAGTAATTGTCGATGTAGAAAACAATGAATCGTATCTGTCGATCACTGTTATGTTTTTGCTCTTTCTTCGTCAACAAAATCTTTAAAGAATGTAACACCGAAAATGCAGATAAAATACCTTCTGCACCATGCAAAATTTTCGCTATTTAATATTTGTTGTTAACTTCCACTGTACTTTTGATTCTAAAGGCTTAAGCTGTATTACAGAAACTATATTTAATACGTAATCAATGTACAAGTGTATTTATGTTTCACTGTGTTTAACTGATTCTAATTATAACGAAAATATTGTAAATTACTGGGTAACAGCCAAGGAAACTTCATTGAAATGTGTCGATAGCAACGACGACATGGTAGTAGCTGTGCCGTTGTTTATTTTTGCGTGTGGATAGTGTGTCGCGTTGCGAGCAGAGAGGAGGGAGTGCAGCTTGAGTCATGGAAGAGTGCAGAAGTGTTTGTTGGCCGCTCGCGCAGCCGCAGTGTGCAGTCTGCTCAAGCGCCTGATTTGTTAAACCGCGAGTATTGAGAGCACGGCAGGAGTGGACTGGCGGAGGAAGCTGCGATTCAAACTATTGCCTGCCCCATAATTATCCGTGATTCTGGAGACGACTCGGGGTTCTCATCGAACAGCAGCAGCAGCAACAACGGTTGCTCAGCATTGTCGTTGACCACATTCTTCGTCGTCCGCACAGCTACAACATCGTAACACTGTTAACTGTCAAACATAGTAAAGTAGAGGCTGTTCCCAGCAACATTCCTTTCACAAGGTATGAATAACTTGAATAATAACTTTCAATAGTTAAAACGTATACGGCACCTGTGTTGTCATTGTCCTCAGACATTATCATCAAGCAGCGTCCCTTTCCGTTCCATGCAATCACCGAGTATCGTGAGACTATCAAAAATGAACTACACTCATGCTCATAAATTAAGGATAATTGCAGAATGTGGTACCACACAACGTGGCACTACACAAAACTGGCTCTAATAGCATAGGCACGTAGGGAACACACACGACACAGATCTGTAAGTCCACGGTATTGGTGATAAGTTGAAAAAACCGTCCCGAAACACATGTGCTACAAAACGCCACTGTTTCCTGCGCATGTACCCCGACATCAATATGAGTTATGGTCACCATGCACACGTACACAGGCCACACAACAGGTTGGCATACTCTGGCTCAGGTGGGCGAGCAGTTGCTGGCGTATAGCCGCCCATTCTTGCACCAGTGCCTGTCGGAGATCCTGAAGTGTCCTAGGAGTTTGAAGACGTGCAGCAAAACGTCGACCGAGAGCATCCCAGACGTGCTCGGTGGGGTTTAGGTCTGTAGAACAGGCAGGCCACTCCATTCACCTGATATCTTCTGTTTCAAGATACTCCTCCACGATGGAAGATCGGTGGGGCAGTGCGTTGTTATCCAACAGGAAAAAGGTGGGACCCACTGCACCCCTGAAAAGGCGGTCGTACTGGTGCAAACTGACGTCCCGATACAACTGACCTGTTACAGTTCCTCTGTCAAAGGGGTGTACGTGCACCAATCATAATCCTACCCCATACCATCAAACCAAGACCTCCATACAGATCCCTTTCAAGGACATTAAGTGTTGGTATCTGGTACCTGGTTCACGCCAGATGAAAACCCGGCGAGAATCACTGTTCAGACTATAACTGGACTCGTTCGTAAACATAACCTGGGACCAGTGTTCCAGTGACCATGTGCTGTGTTCTTGACACCAGGCTTTACGGACTCTCCTGTGACCAGGGGTCAGTGGAATGCACCTTGCAGGTCTCCGGGCGAATAAACCATGTCTTTTCAGTCGTCTGTAGAATGTGTGTCTGGAGACAACTGTTCCAGTGGTACCGAGCGAGGTGGCGCAGTGGTTAGCACACTGGACTCGCATTCGGGAGGACGACGGTTCAATCCCGCGTCCGGCCATCCTGATTTAGGTTTTCCGTGATTTCCCTAGATCACACCAGGCAAATGCCGGGATGGTTCCTTTGAAAGGGCACGGCCGACTTCCTTTCCCATGCTTCCCTAATCCGAGCTTGTGCTCCGTCTCTAATGACCTCGTTGTCGACGGGACGTTAAACACCAATATCCCCCCTCCTCCTCTGTTCCAGTGGCTGCGGTAAGGTCCAAATGGTTCAAATGGCTCTGAGCACTATGGGACTTAACTGCTTAGGTCATCAGTCCCCTAGAACTTAGAACTACTTAAACCTAACTAACCTAAGGACAGCACACACATCCATGCCCGAGGCAGGATTCGAACCTGCGACCGTAGCAGTCGCGCGGTTCCGGACTGCGCGCCTAGAACCGCTAGACCACCGCGGCCGGCACTGCGGTAAGGTCCCGAGCAAGGCTACCTGCAGTACTCCGAGGCCGTCTGCGGGCACTGATGGTGAGATATCGGTCTTCTTGTAGTGTTGTACACTGTGGACGTCCCGTACTGTAGCGCCTGGACATGGTTCCTGTCTGCTGGAATCGTTGTCATAATCTTGAGATCACACTTCGTGGCACACGCAGGGCCCCTGCTACGACTTGCTGATTTTGACCAGCCTCCAGTCGCCCTATTATTCTACCACTCATAACGTCATCAGTGTGTGTTCTTTGAGCCATTTTCAACACACAGTCACCATTAGCACGTCTGAAAACGTCTGCAAACTTACTCGCTGCACCGTACTCTGACATGCACCAACACACCTCTGCGTATGTGGATTGCTGCCAGCGCCACCGTGCGACAACCGCAGGTCAGATGCACCGCATGGTCATACCCCGAGGTGATTTAAACCCGCAAACCGCCCACCAGAGCGTTGTTTCACCATGTATCAGCATTATCCCTAATTTATGAGCATGAGTGTATTTACTGCTAGTTTGAGTCTAAATCTTCTGCACAGTAACTGTTCGTTCTTGTTTTGCATAACATAGGCTACTTAAGGTAAGGTAAAATTTCACTGGTAAAACTAATAACTAAAGATCCAGCACATATTTAGAGTGCGCAGTTTCAGTTATTCTGTATATAGGTAAGCGAGTGACTTCTTCTGGCTTGATATGTATTTTATTGTTGTTAATTTAAAAGTAAAATCAATTTCTCGTATGCTTAAAGTAAATTCAGTTCAATCTTTCAATTATCAATAGGAAATTGCTTGCATTTTTCTAAATTTTGCATTACGTTACATTACACTGACACTACTGAAAGTTTTTTTTTTCTTTTACGTAACAAAGTTCAAGTATAGCCAGTCATTTATTTAACCAGTAATTTCATTTAACTTTACTTTCAAAATTTAGTATCTCAGAGTAAGTAACTGCAAACTCAGTGCTTTCTGATTCATTTATTTTCTCGTGAACCGTTGTGCTGTGGAAAAGCGTGAACCTTCTGTTGCCACGCCAGTGATTATTTGCTGAAATTTCTTTGCCGTCACATTTCTCAAGATTCTGGAGATTCATTAGCCTAGCGGTCTGGCGACCGTTTAATTATGCCTTTTTTTAGCTAATCAGTGTTTTCTTTGTGTCTTGAATGAATTTTCTTATAAATATTACGTGGTACCCTTTTTCCCCCTGTGCCACTCCCGAGCGATTGCACTATACTCCACCCATTTCAAAATTGTTATTAGTATTTAGCTTGAATTTAGAAGATTCTTCCTTCACAAGAGTCTGTTGTACTGTTTCCTCCAACTAACTGGTGTTATTTTCCTTCGGTAACGATAGCCTTACTCACTGTAAAATTTCATTAGGCATATGCTATCACGGTCAGTTATATCGCAATCCTGCTCGCCGATTAGGAAGGAAGAGGTTACAAGACAATATGTCTTTTATGCTATACTGAGAATTCCCTTGCGTCATTCATATTCATCTTTAAACGCTTGCGATGATTGATCGCTAAACTGCCTCTTTTTGTGCAAACAGCCACTGGACCTATGAACTTCTTTTATAATACGAAGGAACATCAAAGGATAAACAGCGCTGACGTCACGATTCTGCCGAAATAAAGAAAGTCATGTCGACGAAAAATGCCGCACTACAATGCTACAGTAAATGAAATGTCGCGCTGCATCGAGTATTTCCGAGAACTGACATAGTAAGAGCCCGACCCCGTTGTGGCCATTTCAGTAAGGCTGGAGGTGCTGCTGGACGACACCGAATCTAGGGGAGTTCAGCTTTTTTTTTCAACAAAGTATTCATGCTCCTGAAAAGTAAAGTGTACTGAAGCTCTGTCCCGCTGTAACCGCTTATGGTTCATGATTCCCTTGTCTTCGAGTTAGATATTAACCATGTTCGCGATCTGTCCAAATAAAAATTACCATCCACAACCCATTTAAAAAATGATGGTCCGAACGTGTGTCTCGATGACATGGCAGTCCATATCATAACATGAAATAACTTCATGTCCAACTCCTGCACATAACTGTGATCTTCCTTCGGCCAGGGAACCACATTCCACAAGTGCGACGTGTCGTATATTGCACATTCCTTAGAAAAGAACATTCTTGAACGATACAAGGCATTTGGAAATTTTGCAGGCAATGCACAGCAGGTTCAAGCTCTCTGCTCCATGTCATTATCACAGAATTCATTCAAAAACATCGATCTGAATCATTTGATTTGTTTTTTTTCTTTTTTTAGTGTGATAATGCCAGGGATATGCTATGATCGTCGTTAGTTAAAAGATTTCGATGTTGGGAGTTTATACATCGATGATTCAATATCGATACTGAAGCCTTTGGAACATAGTAGCATCTGTGTTAAGGAGAAAATATTGACCTTCGGTGATGGCAAAAATCTAGGCTACTTCTTACCACTGTCAATAATTTGTTCGCCATTTAAATGGAATCCCTTTATGAACATGTCTCGCAACGACGTCAGTATAGTGGGTAAAGGGATAGAAACAGCATGTGGAAGAAAATTCTATTGGCAAACTGTCAGAGTTGATTCTCGCTGTAAAAGGATTTGTAATCGGCTTTGAAAAAAGTGTAGCAGCCAATATTCAGAAAAAAACTGACCTTAAACTAACCGAAGTGGCCACTAGATGGAATTCAACGTTCTATTTGATTGAAAGGCTTTTGCAGCTGCATCCAGTGATTGATAACATCATTAAGTGGCATGCTAGTGCACCACACCTGTTAATAGTTGCACTCGTTTCAGATCTGGCTTACGGCTGTATTTTTATATAAAAGTGTTTTTCAAACAGTAAAGTGACCGACATAACTAGTAAGTTGAATATAAAACTATCTGATATTCAACCACTACTGGCTGTTATAGAGAATTTTAAGAGTAACATCAAAACAGAAATCAAAAAGTGCTTCCTGCCACATGAACCTAACATATTAGCCATTTCGACGGTGCTCGATCCTAGATTCAAGAACATATACTTTCAAGATACTTACTTGTTTTTGTATTCTATACCAAACTTTTAGATTATCTGGGCCACATTAGAAGAAGACGAGCATTTTTGGTCCGCACGTAATGTACTTAACACTCAAAATAGCGGCTATAGAAATAAAGGATGAGTCAATGAGAAAACAGCTTCGTATGGTCGGAGTTTAAATTGAAAATATTCAGTTGATCGTAACTTCACGCAAACGGAATTTTACGCAATTTTTTTGGAGGCCGTGTCATAGTTGTTCACAACTTTGGCAGTATTGATACTTGCTTTGTAAGCAAGCGGCCAAGGGGCCTCACATCGGACAATACACGTCTATACTCTGTAGGCAAAAGTTTTAAACTATGTAATGGCAGCTATTGCTGTAGTTATTGATTCATACAAAGACAAAACAAAAATGTCACGGCACGAAGAATTATCCGAAGGGGACGAAAATGTACAGACAAACAAGTGATGACAGTTTCGGAAAAATTAAATGATTTATTTAAGAGAAAGACGTTCACAAATTGAGCAAGTCAGTAACACGTATGTCCGCCGTTGGCCCTTAAGCAAGTAGTTATTTGGCTTCACATTGATCGATAGAGCTGTTGGACGTCCTCCTGAGGGATACCGAGCTGAAATCTGTCCAATTGGCGCGTAAACTCATGAAAATCCCGAACTAGTTGGAGGGCCCTGGCCATAATGCTCCAAACGTTCTCAAATAGGGAGAGACCCGGCTGACTTGCTGACCAAGGTTGGGTTTGGCGAACAGTAATAACTGTCGCCGGATGCGGACGGTCGTTATCTTGCTGAAATGAAAGGCCAGGATGGCTTGCCATGGAGAGCAACACAACGGGAAGTTGAATAGCGTCGACGTACCGTTGTGCTACAACTGCGCCGCGGGTGACAACCAAAGAGGTTATGCTATGAAATTGAATGGCACCCCAGACTATTATTTCTGGTTGTCGGACCGTACGGCTGGCGACAGTGAGGTTGGTATCACACCGCTGTTCATGGCGTCTCCAGACATGTCTTCGGCCTGGAATCTCACTGACTGTAGTAGAATTGTGTTTAGTGATGAGTCCGGCTTCGAACCGAGCCCTGCGTCTGGAGACGCTCCAGATAGCAGTGGGATATCAAATTGACTATCGCCTGCCATATGGTCCGACAACCAGGAGTGATGGCCTAGAGTGCCTTTCCTTTTCATGGCTGGCCCCTTTGGTTGTCATCTGCACCACCCTACAGCGTAGCGGTAAATCGACGATGTTCTACGCCCCCTTTCTGTTGCCCTTCATTGGAAACGATCTTGGGCTTACATTTCAACGAGATAATGAGCACCAGCATACGACGAGGATTTCTAGTGGTTATCTTCTTGCTATTCAAACCCTAGTTTGGCCAGGAAGATCGTCGAATATCTGCCTAGTTGAGAACGTTAGGAGCATTGTGGCCCTGTAACCATCTCGAGACTTTGACGATCTGGTTCTCCAATTGACAGAATTCAGAATGATATCCTTCAGAAAGACATGCAACAACACAATCATCCAACACCAAGCCGAAAAAATGGCTCTAAGCACTATGGGACTTAAGATCTGAGGTAATCAATACCCTAGACTTAGAACTACGTAAACCTAACTAACCTAAGGACATAACACACATCCATGTCCGAGGCAGGATTCGAACCTGCGACCGTACCAGCCACGTGGTTCCGGACTGAAGTGCCTAGAACCGCTCGGTCACAACGGCCGGCCACCAAGCTGAGCTTGCATAGCCGGCCGGGGTGGCCGAGCGGTTCTAGGCGCTACAGTCTGGAACTGCGCGACCGCTACGGTCGCAGGTTCGAATCCTGCCTCGGGCATGGATGTGTGTGATGTCCTCAGGTTAGTTATGTTTAAGTAGTTCTAAGTTCTAGGGGACTGATGACCTCAGAAGTTAAGTCCCATAGTGCTCAGAGCCATTTGAACCATTTGAGCTTGCATAAAGACTAGAGGTGGACCAATGCGTTATTGACTTACTCAATTTGTGAAGCTTGTTCTCTTCAATAAATCATCGAATTTTTCTAGAATTGTAATCATTTGTTTGTCTGTACATGTACATAACGTCTACAGATTTCCGTCCTGTCAGAATAATTTCTTCGTTGTGGTTCTCTTTGATTTTTTATTTTATTTTCTTTTTGTTTTAGTTTATTTATTTATTTTTAAGTATGGTGGAAGACCAATTTTTATGTTCTATTCTATAAATTAATTATTCAACAATGCTGTTAAAAACACTGATGTTTTGGATAGATTACAATCGCGAGTCGATGATTTGACGTCGAAGATGATGTCGACATCAGCATCGAAATCGGGCAGGTAGATTAGAAAATTTAAAAAGGGAAATGGATAGGTTAAAGTTAGATATAGTGGGAATTAGTGAAGTTCGGTGGCAGGAGGAACAAGACTTTTGGTCAGGTGATTACAGCGTTATAAATACAAAATCAAATAGGGGTAATGCAGGAGTTTCAGGGAGAACATAAGGGAACAATTGACAGGAATGGGGGCAAGAAATACAGTAGAAGAAGAATGGGTAGCTCTGAGGGATGAAGTAGTGAAGGCAGCAGACGATCAAGTAGGTAAAAAGACGAGGGCTAATAGAAATCCTTGGGTAACAGAAGAAATATTGAATTTAATTGATGAAAGGAGAAATTATAAAAATGCAGTAAATGAAGCAGGCAAAAAGGAATACAAACGTCTCAAAAATGAGATCGACAGGAAGTGCAAAATGGCTAAGCAGGGATGGCTAGAGGACAAATGTAAGGATGTAGAGGCTTGTCTCACTAGGGGTAAGATAGATACTGCCTACAGGAAAATTAAAGAGACCTTTCGAGAGAAGAGAACCACTTGTATGAATATCAAGAGCTCAGATGGAAACCCAGTTCTAAGCAAAGAAGGGAAGGCAGAAAGGTGGAAGGAGTATATAGAGGGTTTATACAAGGGCGATGTACTTGAGGACAATATTATGGAAATGGAAGAGGATGTAGATGAAGACGAAATGGGAGATAAGATACTGCGTGAAGAGTTTGACAGAGCACTGAAAGACCTGAGTCGAAACAAGGCCCCGGGAGTAGACAACATTCCATTAGAACTACTGATTGCCTTGGGAGAGCCAGTCATGACAAAACTCTACCATCTGGTGAGCAAGACGTATGAGACAGGCGAAATACCCTCAGACTTCAAGAAGAATATAATAATTCCAATCCCAAAGAAAGCAGGTGTTGACAGATGTGAAAATTACCGAACTATCAGTTTAATAAGTCACAGCTGCAAAATACTGACGCGAATTCTTTACAGACGAATGGAAAAACTGGTAGAAGCGGACCTCGGGGAAGATCAGTGTGGATTCCGTAAAAATGTTGGAACACGTGAGGCAATACTAACCTTACGACATATCTTAGAAGAAAGATTAAGAAAAGGCAAACCTACGTTTCTAGCATTTGTAGACTTAGAGAAAGCTTTTGACAATGTTAACTGGAATACTCTCTTTCAAATTCTGAAGGTGGCAGGGGTAAAATACAGGGAGCGAAAGGGTATTTACAATTTGTACAGAAACCAGATGGCAGTTATAGGAGTCGAGGGACATGAAAGGGAAGCAGTGGTTGGGAAAGGAGTGAGACAGGGTTGTAGCCTCTCCCCGATGTTATTTAATATGTATATCGAGCAAGCAGTAAAGGAAACAAAAGAAAAATTCGGAGTAGGTATTAAAATTCATGGAGAAGAAATAAAAACTTTGAGGTTCGCCGATGACATTGTAATTCTGTCAGAGACAGCAAAGGACTTGGAAGAGCAGTTGAACGGAATGGACAGTGTCTTGAAAGGAGGATATAAGATGAACATCAACAAAAGCAAAACGAGGATAATGGAATGTAGTCAAATTAAATCGGGTGATGCTGAGGGAATTAGATTAGGAAATGAGACACTTAAAGTAGTAAAGGAGTTTTGCTATTTAGGGAGTAAAATAACTGATGATGGTCGAAGTAGAGAGGATATAAAATGTAGACTGGCAATGGCAAGGAAAGCGTTTCTGAAGAAGAGAAATTTGTTAACATCGAGTATAGATTTAAGTGTCAGGAAGTCGTTTCTGAAAGTATTTGTATGGAGTGTAGCCATGTATGGAAGTGAAACATGGACGATAACTAGTTTGGACAAGAAGAGAATAGAAGCTTTCGAAATGTGGTGCTACAGAAGAATGCTGAAGATTAGATGGGTAGATCACATAACTAATGAGGAGGTACTGAATAGGATTGGGGAGAAGAGAAGTTTGTGGCACAACTTGACTAGAAGAAGGGATCGGTTGGTAGGACATGTTTTGAGGCATCAAGGGATCACAAATTTAGCATTGGAGGGCAGCGTGGAGGGTAAAAATCGTAGAGGGAGACCAAGAGATGAATACACTAAGCAGATTCAGAAGGATGTAGGTTGCAGTAGGTACTGGGAGATGAAGAAGCTTGCACATGATAGAGTAGCATGGAGAGCTGCATCAAACCAGTCTCAGGACTGAAGACCACAACAACAACAACAACATCGATAGTTTGCCAATATCTCCCATCGCTAATTCATGCATTGTTAACTTAAGGTTTTCAGCTATTGTTTCGAAAATGGATGCGAATAAAATAACTATTTACGTCCTAATTTGTACGAAATCGATAGGGGTACTGGGACTTCTCGGGCTCCCTGTACTTCAAAGACTGTTGGCTGGACACCAGCGTCATCTCTTCCCATCCACATACAAGTGAACCGACAATCAAGAGAGAAGATAACGCGCGCCGGTGCACACACACACACATACACACACACACGTTTAGTTTTGGGAGGAGCATTCTGTAAAATTCTTGAGTGAGCAGTGGCAGAAACGAGATGTCCAGCAGTCGAAGGAGGGGCGACTAAAGGGAGGAGAGGAGAAGAGAAGAGAAGAGAAGAGAAGAGAAGAGCAGTGAGTCGCAATGCGCAGTGCGCCGCCCAGACGCTGATGGACGGCGGCGCTCGCTCTGCCGTGCCCAGCACTGGGCCGCCTGATTCACACAGCAGCCCGGCCGGCACGCGGATCAGATAGCACCGGCCGGCCGGTGGAATCTCTTCCTCACCGGCAACTGTTTTTTCTTCCAGTCTTCCGCATCTTCTCTGCGGCCGAGTCGTCTCATCTCACCACTCCAGCCACTGCCTGCTGCTCCGTCTATAACATTTATTCCACACATTCAGCGAAATGTGTGCGAAGTACGCATTGCTGTAGAATGTTTCACGTATTTCCGCACTTAACGTTTTCTTAAGCGCAGTAAGAGAATCACATCCTAAGCAAGTAAAACACACTCCGTAAGACCACCTTTTCTGCAGTTCACTTTTGACACTACCCACGATGGCAAATAACGTTCTTCAGCCATTCCACAAATCCAGTCCTTTCCGGATTGCCACAGCGTACAGCGTGATTCAACATTCGAAATCACTCATTTCCAGCCATTCACAGTCTAGTGGCGTCGCTTTTAGCACCACTTCAAGCGTCGCTTGACTACAGAAATATGTGCCTTACGTGGAGCTGCTCGAACCGTGTAGCCAATGCTTTTTAACTCCATGCGCACAGTCATTGTGCTACTTGGACTGCTGGAAGCACTTTGGAACTCAGGAGTGCTTCCTTCTGCTATTTCATGCTCTTTTCTAAGTGAACCTTCGCAATGATCGACGTCCCTGGTCTGTCAGTACGTGAGGTCTGCCAGGTCTTGCTTAGCTGTTCGTTCGAATTTCCACTTTAGTCAAAGCGCCAAGTGTCGACTTGGGCTGCTTTTGAAATATCCCTTATGGGTCTGCTACTCAGGTGATATCCAATGACAAGTATACATTCGAAGTCACTGAGCTCTCCTGATCCACCCATTCTGCTATTACAGTTCCTCTACTGACAACACAATAATCCCCGCCTCCTTTTATGATCGCAAGTCCACCTCTCATGAGATCTAATGATCAATTTTGAGCTACAAACGGACGTCCGGATAGTTTGATCAGATGGTGTAGCTGGCTCTGAGGAGTAACCGGTACCTGCGAAGTGACGTCCAGCAACAGATATCTACAGCAGTTAGCGGACACTAGGGCCGTTGTTGTGTGGTATCCACCAGAGGGGAGTGCGGAAACCGCACATTCGAGATGGGCGTGGACAGAGTATAGTTGAGATTCATTGGATGGTACCACCGCCACCGTTTGTCAAAGAAGCAAAACCTGCGGCTGCTTTCAGCGAGCACTACCTATTTCAGTCAGGTGCTAAACCGCCCGCAGCTGAGAACTGCACCACTAATATACTCGTAGTTCTATCAAATCAGTCTCCTAGTCCCACATTAACTGAAAGTCCCGTTATATTATTAATCACCGACTAACATCAAATAAAAGCGGTAGAAACGACACGTGTCAATGACAGAAACGGCACAGTAGAACTTTTGGGTAGGAGGACTGCCAGCAAATGACGCAGCTAGCCTGCGGACGACAGCTTGGTCTGTCAACGTTGACACTTAGTAGACAGCTCAACGCTCAACTATAATTTGTACCTCAACTATTTCCGCGTGGTGGTCGCACAGCGCATAGACTGTTTAGGTAGATCAAATGTGATTCTGTATACCTTATGTTAAAGTAATAAGTAAGCAATGCTGAAGCTGTTACATCTCGGACCTTGGAAATGAGCACATTGTGAAGCAATGATCAGAGCACGTCTGTAGATTTATATCAGACATCAACACAGACTGAATATGTTCTAAATTTTGCAAGTTACAAGGCCTCAGGAAATTTGTTTCAAATTACGTACAGCGTTAGAGATTCTACCAATGGCCTCGTCGCAAAGGTAACACCGGTTCTCACCAGTTAAACGCCGTCGGGCTTGGTTGGGTGACCGTCCGGTCCGCCGAGTGCTATTGGCAAGCGGAGTGCACTCCGTCCTTCCGAGGCAAATTGAGGAACTAATTGACTAAGAAGTAGTGACTCCGGTGTCGTAAATTAACAACGACCATGAGAGCGATGTGCTGACCACGTGCCCTCCACTTCCGCATGTAGCCTCTAGGCTGTAGATAACAGCCGCCCGCGGTGGCCAAGCGGTTCTAGGCGCTTCAGTCCGGAACCGCGCGACTGCTACGGTCGCAGGTTCGAATCCTGCCTCGGGCATGGATGTGTGTGTATGTACTTAGGTTAGTTAGGTTTAAGTAGTTCTACGTTCTAGGGGACTGATGACCTCAGATGTGAAGTCCCATAGTGCTCAGAGCCATTTGAACCATTTCTGTAGATAACACGGCGGGCTGTCAGTACCGTTGCGCCTTCCGAGGCCTGATCGGACGAGAGGCTAACTGGAGGCAGTTTTGTTCTGATCTCGATCAGAGATTGGGTGCAGTTCGTCAGAATCGAGTGTTTCTTGGACACTGTCAACGACCGCTCAAGTGCAGCTATTGCAATAATTTGCAGGAGAAGTTACCTACGTGGAATAATATTTGAAAAAAGCCGACATGCTTAAAAAGCGTTATAGATTTTACTGTTAAATAATTTTGTGGAAACAGCACCACACATTGGCAAGGTTCAGAAGGTGCAATGAATAAAGCTGATGACAAACAATGACACCAGCAGGGAGCCAAAATACTTGCCGCCTTGAGTAGACACATTGTACATTGTCTCAGCAAATCAAATTCTTCATCAGGTTATTTGAAACGGGATATCAACTTCTTGTACCAAGGCAGATAAGAAAACAAGAAAACCGACTACAGAAGCAAGGATTTTTCTAACAGCTTTTGGGGACTGGGGAAGTGCAGGATGGGTAAGATAAAAGGCTTGGATGATTATGTTAACGATTTAAGTCCCATCACAAAGAAATCCACATGAAGTTTGTTGAAAACTGCAGTCAGTAGTGCAAGTTGAGGAGAGCTAATGCTATAGGCATACTAGATCCGACAAAGATCGAAACAACGCACAAAGTTATCGACCGATTTTCCTGTTATGCCACCTGTATAGGGTGTCAGAGAAACTAATATGGCTGACTGATGAAAACGTCTGACCTGCTCCTAATTCCGGAACAAGTAGGCTCTGCTAAGTTGAGCGTAACAAATGAGGAATATAACAGGAAGTATTTTCATAGACTATACAGCAGATTATGAAACTTTGACTCATAAAGTTTTGTTCAGAAAACTGTAAAACATAAAAAGGCTATATGTAAACCTCGATTAACAGAAATCGCCTTCAGGACTGAATGTTCTCTTTGTAAGTTTAAGGCCAGGGATGCAGACTGATTAAATATAAAAATGGTATACCTGAAATAAGTGTATTCTGAGATTTTTGTTTAACTCATATACAAACGATCAGTCACAACGTGAAGGGACACACAGTGTCATGTATGATAATGATCGTACTATAACTGCGCATGTCAAGAAGTGTGACATTTTACAGGAGCAGTTGCCAACATTCCTAGATAGTCTCCACATATTACCAGCTCAAGAAACCCGACTGAAAACACTAACATGATTTTACATCTGACAAACAGGAAGGCAAAGATTACCTTAAACCTTTCGTAGTTACAAATAACACTACACAGTGCGCAACTCCAAAATATCTTGATGTTGTCTTCGATGCGGCACTGTCTGAACACCAAACTTAGAGTGGTTGCCAGGAGATTGTTGCCCGCAAATTGATGGCAACAACCAGAAGCCGAGAGGACTTCTACACTTGTTTTGAACTACTATATAGCTGAGTATGTATGTTTGGTGTGCCACAGATACAACAATATCGCAGTAGTGAACCAGGCATGCAGCCTCGTTACAGGTTGCCTATCCATCCGTACGGAGAGGTTAATTAACAAACTAGAATCGCTTCCCTGACATGCACTGAGAGATAGTAGCCACGAAAGAAAAGACTAACTCAGTAAAATCTTTTCGGTTATCAGCAAGCACACTCACCATCGAACTCAAGAGAGTTTCCATAAAACAAACTGGGCACCTACATCGAAATCACAGTAAACCAGAATGCGAACATGAGGTCAGTGAATTGAAAGATGAATGATAACTGAATGACGACCTCCTGCTGGCCACGCATCAGGTTCAAAATGGCTCTGAGCACTATGGGATTTAAATTCTGAGGTCATCAGTCCTCTAGAACTTAGAACTACTTAAACGTAACTAACCTAAGGACATCACACACATCCATGCCCGAGGCAGGATTCGAACCTGAGACCGTAGCGGTCGCGCCGTTCCAGACTGAAGCGCCTAGAACCGCTCGGCCACTCCGGCCGGCCCACGCATCAGGAAGACTATCTGGAAGAGACTCATGTGACACCGTTCTGGTCTCATAAGGAGCAAAATTAATAGAAAGGGGTGGTGTTTCAGTGTAGAATGAAGCTAAGATCACACCATTTCTTCTACTGTCGCTAATGCTGAGTATTATGTACCATTCAAGATTTAGCAATATTACAATCAGTGCTCGTGATGTTGCAAATTCAGGTTCGTAGCTGTCTAACTTTCATAGTCTCTATTTTTCTCGTTTACGCTGTATGTCATTAAAATGATATTCGTAGCAAATATTGAGTTGTTTACAAGTAAAGGCCTTGTCTACAATGTTATGGTTCTGTATTGGTGAAGCGCTATGCACGCGACATACAGATGACAACAATGGGTTAAGAAAATGAAACACCTGCGGCCGTCCTTATGAAGCGTTTATTGTGTAGCTACCAGTTTCGGCGCTTCAGTGCATCATCTTCAGGTCTGCGTGCGTAAACAATATTGATGGCATTATCAACTTATCGACCATGCAGTACAAAGACAGATTAAAAACAGAATGAGAATCAAGGACAAGATTCCACAAGTGAATTTACAGTAATCATTTGACAGAACGAACAGGTACATCCATTACCACATATCGAAAGTATAACACAACAAATTTCCACCCAATACAGTGTACAAATATACTATTTATTAATAACTTCATTAAATAAATATTCCAAGATTTTAACTGGACAGTCGGGCGGTAGATTATCTGCACAACCCTGAAAAAACCTACTGAACGATAAAATAACTGTAGAAAATGATAAACGTACGAAAGAGACTACAATGTCAGAAACGAGTAAAGCGTAGAAACATGATATATGTGTCGTGCCAAAGTCTAAAATACTGAGGTGTAAACCGTTGAGGGGCATACTAATGTCATATACATAAAATGAATGTCCAAGACGTTTTAATCTGCCTTTGTATTGCAGTATTGCATGGTTGAAAAGTTTACAATGTTATCATTACTGTTTGTGCATACAGGCCGAAGATGGTACATTGAAAAGCCGAAACTGGTAGCTACACAATAAAGGACATCACAAGGACGGCTGTGTGTGTTTCATTTTCTTACAATAGTGAACGGCAGTAGTCCCCCAGATCTCCAGGCACATGGACGGACGTACAAAAAATAACAATAGGGCCTCGGCTAGCGAGCTGCAGCCAAGGCTATAGAACGGATTTGGTCGGCGAGACGCGCCGGCTGGACACCTATAAATACGGCATTCTTGTCGCGCCGCTCCAGGCCCTGATAACATCTTCCGTTCCAGCGGCGGAAGTCGCTGCTGGATGTCCTACATGCCGGGAAGTGCAAAAATAGACAAGGAAAATAAATGGGTGAGGCCTGTAAAGAGCCGGCAGTCGGCGGCCGGCAGCGGGCTGACACGCGAGCGCAGTTACCTTTAACGAACACCAGATCAGCGCCGCAGATACCCTGCCTGCGGCGCGCCGCCAGGCCGCACTCTGCCCAGGGCGGCTCAAAATTGAGACGTTCTGCTTGCCCATTACCCTACTCACCCACTCATCCAGTCGTTTTTGACATGCAGAATTCCTTGCATATCTATGTGGAACAATTCAGTGAGGCTTTGCCTTCCAAAACGTCCATCAGATCTGCTAACTCTTAAATTGCTGTACAGTACCTTTAGCAGTGTGGCGTTTGTGCTATTTGGGGACTGGGTTGAATTGACCATCCCACACTCTCGTTCCTGAAGCCCAAAGCATGTTTCACCTCTGACTCAAGTGAAACTTCGAACAACAGGGGCCTAACATTCGCGAATATGCGCAATGGTTCTTTACTTGAAACTACCTATTTTTGGCGCTGGATATACATCTGACTGCCTACTGAAGTAAGTTCTTCCCAACACCAGATCTATAATCTAGAGTCCTAAACGTTTATATAAATTCAAGCCATTAAATATTCTCAGTAGTTTTTGTAATTACACTTGACATACAATAAAAATTTTATTGGATGTTATTCCCCGAAGCAGTTATCACTTAACCTCAGTCTACCAATAAGAACTAAGTACCATGGGGGTAACAACCACCTGGAACCAATAGGGATGGCAGTGTGGGTGAAAAGGGTTGATAATTCCTGATATCTAGGCTGCCCTGCACAACTAGAATGTTGTACAGGTAGTATCAGAACAACTTCCATGTCATATATGTGTGTTGATCAGTGCAGCTGAGCAGAGAGAGAAAGGAGTAGGATATGGTCATAGTGGGTGGGGAAGAAGATGAACAGACAGGGAAGAGGAGATGAACAGGCAAAGAAGGAGAGAAGAAGATGGATTAGAGGAGAAAATGGACAGAAAAGTAGGGGCAGAGGACATGGACAGAGAGAGGGGGAGGACATGGTGAGAGGGGAGGGAGGGATGGACAGAGTGGAGAGGAAGATGTGACAGAGAGAGTGAGGAGGGAGAGATGGTCAGTGTGAGTGGGGAGGGGGAAATGGTCAGCGAGAGAGACAGGAGAAAATGCACAGGGGAAGGAGAGGGGGAGGGGCTGCAGACGGCAAGTGGAAGATGGATAGAGTGGTGAATGGTGGAAGAGGGGGAGGATGTGATGGACAAAGAGAGAGGGGGACGAAAACATGGATGGAGAAAAAAATGGTTCAAATGGCTCTGAGCACTATGGGACTTAACACCTGTGGTCATCAGTCCCCTAGAACTTAGAACTACTTAAACCTAATTAACCTAAGGATATCACACACATCCATGCCCGAGGCAGGATTCGAACCTGCGACCGTAGCGGTCACGCGGTTCCAGACTGAAGCGCCTAGAACCGCACGGCCACTCCGGCCGGCCGGCATGGATGAAGAGGAGTAAGAAATGGAAAGAGAGAGAGGGTGGAATACTTGGAAGGAGAGAGAGGGTGGAGGATATGCAAAGAGAGAGGGAGGGAGGAGGAAATGGAAAGAGAGACAGGGGAGGAGCAGTGTGTGCAGTATACAGGTGATCCATCTTCCCCTAGAGATGTCGTTGTACGCAACCCGCAATGTTACATCTGGCCTTCAAAAACAGCGCGCGAAACTTTCAAACCTCTTGCCTACTACGCGCCATCTATTAGTCCTAGAAAGAAATGAACAGGATCTTTTTGTCGGATATTTAATGTAGTTAAATCTTGTACTGGCATACGTTTTCGCTGGAGGCCACGGTTTTCTACTTAATCAAGGAAACTATACAAAAGTTACCTCCAAACGCACCTCCACCCCTCTCACACATCCCTCATCAGTCAGGATTTCTAGTCTGTTGCGTGGCACTCCCTTCTACCACTGTACAAACGTTTCCGACTACGCGAACTATGCCTGGTATTTTACCTGTTTTAGTCTCTATTGATTGAGCTATTACGTCACCAGCATAGTCAACTACTTCGTTAACATGCTGTTAAAATTCACAAAATTGTTAGGTATAATTTAGCAGGTGGCATAATAAGGTCAGACAATGAAGACCGAAAAAGGTCGAACGTGGGAAATAATTCATGCAGTCACAAAATTTTGTACAGTGATAGGAGGGGGTGCCATAAGCATCATACTAAAAATCCTGACCGCCGGGTAATGAGCGTAGGAGTGGGTATGCATTTTAAGGTCACTTTTGTAGATGTTTCTCGAATTTCACAGCTAAATGATAAATGCCAAGTTGTACCTTAGTTTGAAATTCACGTTAAACTGTAAGTCCCCTATACTAAAGGTCGGAGGAAGGCAACGCATGCCACCTCCTGTAGCTTAATGCCTGGTAAAGCACTATAGTGTTCAAAGCAGCCTGCCCTTTGATGAAAGCTTCACGTTCGTGAAGTGGTACATACATCTTCCGGCATACAGAGACCGTATTTTCAGTGAAAGCTCCATATCAATTGCTAGTTCTTTCGTCACCCTCCGTGTGGATATTTATCGACTTGACTTAGCCTTGCACTTTAGCGAAATATCCTTACGATGAACATTTGTGACTCGAACACGAATCCTTTTGTTTAGCGGGCCATGTGTCACCTATTATGCTACCTGAACACACCTTGCGTTTCGATTGAAAGATTTAAGTTATTTCTGGCTGCCCCCTTTATTTCCAGACAGCTACTCCGTCTATTGATTTCGAAAACGTTGGAGAGAGATTTTTTAATCACTGTGTAGCTGTTCATTCGCTGCAGATAACATATTTCTTTCTGTCAATCGTCACTGTTGCATTTCGTTTGCTACGTAATGAGATGCTGCTTTATTTCCGAATTATTTACCTTCCTGCTGCTTATACTTCTGGTCCTCAATGGTTCAGATTGCGTCATTCGTAATGAGATGCCAGCCATATTTTCCTACGGATTGTTTAGTAGAAAAGTAAATGAGTGTGCCTTACTGTACGATATCTGCATCTGGTCGCCATAACGGGGGCACGGAAGAAACCTTGCGGCAGTCAGATACGAGCCTTGAGTCTCCTTCTGTCTATCGATATTTCGTCCAGCTGCCGACCTACCATCCAGGAAAAACCTCAACTTTTATTCGGGTGCGCATTATGAAAGGACAAAAAAGTGAGCGGAGACAAAACTAGAATATGTTGAAAGTACCCGATAATTATAACGGCTGCGTTCGTTATTTATAATGAGATGGCGGCGATTCAAAGCGTCGGCGGTAGAGAAGAGTGGACAAGAAGCTCCCAGCTCCCAGTACCCGGCAGAAGAGAAGTAGGGTAGCGTGGAAGGCCGGGCGCACGCGCTCTGCGCGAACGGAGAAGAGGATCCTGCGCCACCCACGGCTGCTGCGGGGTGTCCTGTTACATGGGCGGTCTAGCAGCACTGCACTGAGAAATTACTGTACTTTGTCACTTCTCCCATTGTCTTCTCGCCGGCGACTGTTTCATTGTTGGTTTCTTTTGTATTGTAATAGCAAAGGTATCATACATTACGCTCGTGTTCTGTTGCAGACTTTATAGTTCCAAACCGCGAGACATTAATAACTCTGACGCTTAGAGCAGTGCTTACTGCATCTCTTGTTCCGACCATTACTGACATCATTCTTTGTAACATAATTACAATCTAACGGCTTGCAGCAGTATTGTAGCGATGAATAGGTGGCTATTAAAATTAATTTTGCCTTTACATTTTTCATGATTTTGCTAGGTTTCTCGTGTAAAACCTTTATAGCAACGAATTATTACTAATCATACTGTTTTTGATACCCACATCGCTTTTTGGTCTTGTAGACTTTATGAATAGAGGAGTGTGTGGCCGTTTGTCAAGCGCACCTCCCTCCCCCCCCCCCCCACCCTCCCTTCCTCCAACCGGAGACACCAAGCTAGTACCGTGCAGCACCGCCTCTATCATTAATAGTGATCCCTTTAACCCATTTCAAGAAGAGAATCCATAAGCTTCTTCACGTATGCCGTATTCAGCTGAAGTCACTCGTTTATGATTAGATCACACATAGCTATAAAACTGCAGTGATTTTCGTTGATACGTTTCACTCGCTGTTCCAAATGGCCCCAGACATTTTCTATGGAATTAACAGAGCAATGTAGCTGGTAAGCCTAAGTGTTAACATAAAACCAGGAACGTATGTGAGCAGTCCAGTAGGAAGGGATGTCATCTTTAAGACGGGAGTGACAGCAGTACATCCATTATGAAGATGTTCATCCATACGAGTCGATGGAAACTAGCCATGGTAGGAAAGGCAACTCCCAAAACATTGCGGAGTCACCTCCGGCCTAACTACCGCTTACTGCGGACTAAACGCCTCTTTGAGCCGTCGGTTCACTGAACGCCCTGAATCATTTGAAAAGACGTGAAATTGTGACACGTTGGACCGCGCCTACAGTGAGCTATATTGTCGGTTTCTCTGTCTTTTCACCCACCTTAAAACGCGGACTCTTATGAACCGGCGTGGGCAATGATTATTGAAATATACTCGACCTCCACTGTAAGCAGTTCCTTTCACAGTTTTCGCAATGAAATTTGTTGAAATGGACTTGAATTAGCTGACAGCATCAGTTCCTGTCGGGTTTGAAACTGATTGACACTGCCAAGGCGCGACAGTCTTCTCAGGTTTCTGTCGGTTAGGATCTTCTTACGACCGCTGTTCTGATGCCGTTTTGCACAGCTGCAAGTACTACATCATTCCTTGTAGATGCGTTGGACAGTACGCGATTGTACACCAACAAATAGGGCAACTTTGTAGAGATACCGTCATGGGTAGGTCCGAACACGGTAACTTCATCCTGACATTCTGTGACGCCTCTACGTTGACCCTCTTACTGCGCTAATTCCACACAAGCGACTAGCACACACATACGTCACTGCCATGGCTAAGGTCGATGGTGTAGGGTTCCATGACGATCTGGTACCAATTCTACACCGTATAAAGTGGTCCAAACAGATCAGTTTGTTCGTTAAAAGATGTGACTAATACCTTGTTCGGTGAGCCCTTTTGTAGCTACTTATTATGAAATAGCCTCAATGTTCCACTTAATGTACAAATTTACACAGGTTATTTTTATTTGACTTTTATAAGGTCACCGCAACAATGAGGAGTCGCTCATGTAGGTTGGAGGTCAGTTGTGCATTATGACGTCTTTGGTATTTAAACACTATGTTCGAAAAGGTGTGTTTATTTACAGAATATATTCTTGCAGCTGTGACCAAATATTTGTGCAGCCTTAAGACTGACGTATCTAAACGCGCACGCAAGTGAGCATTCGCACCCGAACGCCCTCACCCGCACGCACACACATTCACACACACACACACACACACACACACACACACACACACACGGCGCGTGCCTGACAGCAACACACTTCAAATTCATAGGCTGAACTGTTTGTATTTCCTTTCGCACGAAGTCTCGTGACCTCCAGTACCCTGTCATAACTACACTCCTGGAAATGGAAAAAGGAACACATTGACACCGGTGTGTCAGACCCACCATACTTGCTCCGGACACTGCGAGAGGGCTGTACAAGCAATGATCACACGCACGGCACAGCGGACACACCAGGAACCGCGGTGTTGGCCGTCGAATGGCGCTAGCTGCGCAGCATTTGTGCACCGCCGCCGTCAGTGTCAGCCAGTTTGCCGTGGCATACGGAGCTCCATCGCAGTCTTTAAGACTGGTAGCATGCCGCGACAGCGTGGACGTGAACCGTATGTGCAGTTGACGGACTTTGAGCGAGGGCGTATAGTGGGCATGCGGGAGGCCGGGTGGACGTACCGCTGAATTGCTCAACACGTGGGGCGTGAGGTCTCCACAGTACATCGATGTTGTCGCCAGTGGTCGGCGGAAGGTGCACGTGCCCGTCGACCTGGGACCGGACCGCAGCGACGCACGGATGCACGCCAAGACCGTAGGATCCTACGCAGTGCCGTAGGGGACCGCACAGCCACTTCCCAGCAAATTAGGGACACTGTTGCTCCTGGGGTATCGGCGAGGACCATTCGCAACCGTCTCCATGAAGCTGGGCTACGGTCCCGCACACCGTTAAGCCGTCTTCCGCTCACGCCCCAACATCGTGCAGCCCGCCTCCAATGGTGTCGTGACAGGCGTGAATGGAGGGACGAATGGAGACGTGTCGTCTTCAGCGATGAGAGTCGCTTCTGCCTTGGTGCCAATGATGGTCGTATGCGTGTTTGGCGCCGTGCAGGTGAGCGCCACAATCAGGACTGCATACGACCGAGGCACACAGGGCCAACACCCGGCATCATGCTGTGGGGAGCGATCTCCTACACTGGCCGTACACCACTGGTGATCGTCGAGGGGACACTGAATAGTGCACGGTACATCCAAACCGTCATCGAACCCATCGTTCTACCATTCCTAGACCGGCAAGGGAACTTGCTGTTCCAACAGGACAATGCACGTCCGCATGTATCCCGTGCCACCCAACGTGCTCTAGAAGGTGTAAGTCAACTACCCTGGCCAGCAAGATCTCCGGATCTGTCCCCCATTGAGCATGTTTGGGACTGGATGAAGCGTCGTCTCACGCGGTCTGCACGCCCAGCACGAACGCTGGTCCAACTGAGGCGCCAGGTGGAAATGGCATGGCAAGCCGTTCCACAGGACTACATCCAGCATCTCTACGATCGTCTCCATGGGAGAATAGCAGCCTGCATTGCTGCGAAAGGTGGATATACACTGTACTAGTGCCGACATTGTGCATGCTCTGTTGCCTGTGTCTATGTGCCTGTGGTTCTGTCAGTGTGATCATGTGATATATCTGACCCCAGGAATGTGTCAATAAAGTTTCCCCTTCCTGGGACAATGAATTCACGGTGTTCTTATTTCAATTTCCAGGAGTGTATATAGTTTTCACCAGTAGACCTACTCCATTTATGACATAAACGTTTGCCCATTATTCTTGAAATTTTACACTTTAGACTCCC
The DNA here is from genome assembly GCF_023898315.1 of Schistocerca nitens. Taxonomy (NCBI): domain Eukaryota; kingdom Metazoa; phylum Arthropoda; class Insecta; order Orthoptera; family Acrididae; genus Schistocerca; species Schistocerca nitens. The sequence goes on from NC_064615.1 coordinate 482,612,454, forward strand.
AAATATTTACTTCTCAGAGCTGCACGTATTAGTCGACCACAATATTATTGCACCTGGGAGCAAGGGCGCTTCGATCGGCTTGTCGTGAGTTTTGAAAGGTGGCTACACTGAGCCACAGCGCCAGAGATCGCTAGAGAGCATTGTTCCGCCGCCTCCACTGAGAGTGATTATTGAGATGTCGTAGTAGTCAGTGCTTGTCCAGGACTCGTAGTAGTCAGTTCGTGTTGAGATGTGCTAGTAGGGAGTGCTTGCTGAGATGTGATACTGAAAAATTCTTGTTGAGATGTTGTAATAGCGAGTCGGTGTGGAGATATATTGTAATAATTTGAGTGCTTGTCATCAATATATGAAGGTAACGAAACTTGATTTATTTTTCATTATTTCCATGTTTTAAATAATGCGTCATTACAGGTTCAGTCAACAAAGCATCTGGCTTGTGTTCTTGGATTAGAGTGTAATTGTGGTTCTCTTGAGTAATTATGGTATTTTTATTTCCTTTAATTAATTCAGTATAAATGTTATTTAAAAATTCTTGTGTTGTTGAAGAAGAACCGTGCCAGATGCGTACGTTGAGTCACACTCCCACACACAGAACAGTTACTCTTGTGCTTGTTGTTGCGTTGGTTTTATAGTTGCTGGGGACTTAATTAATTAATTGTGTTAATGAAAATTTCCATTTCATTCCTTGTTGTTGTTCTAAGCAGTCAGATAGCGTAATAATAACAGTCAGGGCCAACCGTTTACGAGACTTCGTAACCGGACAGACAGCTGCTAAAGCAAAAAAAAAAATTAAAATTATTTTCATCATTTATAATTAAGCCCCCATGCACGTGGCGACCACTGCTTCGGATCGTCCCTTGGAATTCTTCTGATTGTAGAAATAGTAGACAGTAGGATTGTTGTAGTAATTTGTAGTTAGTAATTGTAGTCTATATTGCATGTGTAGATTTGGTAATTGTCATTCTTCAATTGTTCGTTAATCGTGTTTGAGGGAATCATTTCATGTGAATGATATTGTTGGTGATAAAGTCTTATTGTGTGTAATTTTCATAAAGTGACGAGTTTTGTATGTTGTGTAAATGATTACGCGATCGATGAAGAAGGCAAAAATGATGGATAGTCAGAATGACGAAATTGTTGACATGGCGAACTCGCCAACAGAGGAAAACAGTATCATGAATAATGAAGTTGAAAATAATTTAATAAGTCGGGAAAATAGTCCGGAACCATTTCAAAATTTTTCTCAATCAGAAAATTCACAGAAGACGAGATTAGCGACAGAAGATATGGAGCAGTTGATGAGTGCTATATTAAATGTGGGATCACAGTTACGATCTGAATTTAAAACAGAGATAGGAACAATTAAAACAGAGATAGGAACTTTAGCAACACGGTTAGACTCACAGGGATCACAAATAGGAATAATTACAACTGGTATGGGAACAATGGAGCAGTTTCGATCTGAATTTAAAACAGAAATAGGAACAATTAAAACTGAGATGGGAACAATGGAAACACGGTTAGATTCACGAATAGGGACATGTTTCAAAAATATGAAAGATGAATTAAAGAAAGAAATCAGAGAAGAAGTACAACCGATTTTGAATGCTCACAATAGTAGATTAGTTGCAGTAGAGATTAGACAAAGGGAACAGGATAGAGAACAGGAAGAAAGAGATCGCGTGATAGTACAAAAATTTTCAGAGTTAAATTTACAACGTGCACACGATAAGGAAGAATTATTTGAGAGAATCGAGGAATCGGTACCAAATGACAGATTAAATAACCTAACACAACAATATGAACAGTTAACTACCAAATGTGTCAACACTGAAACCCGAGTCGCGACACTTACGGAAGACGTAGGTAAACAGAGAGAAAAAATAGGTGACTTATCGGAAAGAGTTGAGGAAATTTCAGATAAATTGACAAATCTTAGTTTACACGGGGACAGAGATTCGGATGATACAGCTCCATTACCATTTTTAGAAACCGAAGAGTACCAGAACATAAATAAACATGTTGAAAATCAGGGAAAATTTAATGAACGCGTTAAAAGGGAATTTGAGGCATTACGAATGCAAGTCAAACAAATTGAAGGCGAAATCGTAGGAAAAGACAGCAAAAGAAATTTAGAATCACAGATACCAGGGGGGTTTGAAGAAGGTAATTTGTTTCATTTACGGGATGCAACAAGAGAGCGCCAGACGCGCGAATTTGACAATAATCGACATTCAAACTGGGACAGACGCGGTAGGTCTTTGTCGCCACGAGGCGAAAACTTTGACTATAAACACTTTTTGACCGTTCGGAAATTTAAGATCTTCCGCAATTCTAAGAATGACATACATCCATGTGCATGGTTAGATCAATCTATGTATGCACTCCCACCAAATTGGCCACTAAGTCACAAACTGGAATTTATGTGTGGATATTTAGAAAACGAACCGGCGACGCGGATGCGCGCACTCATTAGAGATTGTAATAATCTAAATGATTTTTATCATGCATTTCTATCGGCATATTGGTCCGAAAACACGCAAGACAGAGTCAAACACAGTCTTATCATGCAGCGTAATTTCAAACAGTCTGAGTTCCGCACGCCAGCGGAATATTTTGAAGACATGATTCGAAAGAATCAGTTCCTGTCCAACCCTTATAGCCCGACTGAATTAATTCGCATTTGTTTAACTAAGCTGCCACAATCCGTCAGACAAATTGCTTTAGCCGGAAGATGTAAAGACGACATTGAGACCTTTAAGACTTTGTTGCAAGAACTTGAGTATGACAACGATGACGGGACTTCTTGTAACTTTTTCAGTAACAATAATTACAATAGATTTTCAGAGAAAAGGGATAGTGATCGGAACGGGCGTTATATGGGTAACTTTGAGAATGACAGACGTAACAGACAGGACAATAGATACCAGCCTTATGACAATAACAGACGTTCTAACAGAAATTACACAGACAATTATAATAACGGTAATTCTTACCGGAATGATCAATCATACGGAAACAGTAATCGGTATTATCAAGACAGAAATTATTCATACAATAATAGAAACTCTTACTACAGAAACAACCAGGGTAGTAGGTCTAACAATAATTTCAGAAGTGACAGTCGAAATTATAAAAGAAGTAGTTATGCAGACAGACAGGAAAACAGAAATTTTAATAACAGACACAACCAAGAATTTGCATCCAACAGACAGGAAGGACCTAATTGGCATCCTCCGCGTGACAGAAATTCAGAGAGACAAGTAGAAATAGTAGAAATTGATCCGCGAAATGACGGGAATAATCAAAGACGTGACGCAAACAATCGACCATGACTTGCAGCTTCGGCTTCTGGCAGCAATATAGACGGTTCAGAAAGTAATGACACTACGACTTTACACTACGTACGCCTGGAAGACATGAGAGACATTTTGCTAGATGAAAAGGAAAATAATGTAGACGCATTTTTACATCCTGTCATTGAAGTATGTGTGGGTAAGAATAAGTTCACTGCAGTTTTAGATTCTGGGAGCCCATTGAACGTCATTAGTGAATCAGTTTTTCGTATATGTGAAAGAACTATTGCCTGTCCTGTGTTACCTATTTCTAAAACTACAATTCGAGGAGCGATTTCTGGAAAAGGTGTGGAAGTTAAACAACAGACCAACCTAAATTTCATTTGTCAAGGATACGAATTTTCTGCTAATTTTATTATTGTTCCATTACTCAGTACACAGATTATTTTAGGTATGGAGTTTCTTAACGCACATAAGGCAATTTTGAACTTTAAAGAAGGAAGTGTGAATTTGACTGTTGCCGGAATGCCGAAATGTTTAAAATTTTTCGAGTGTTTAGCAAGATCTGAGTCGGATACAAAATGTTTAAGGTTTCTTACTTCTGATGCCTTCGTTGAGCATTATGACGACAGTGTGTTTATTCATGACAATGACAATAGATACAGAGACGCGATGGAGGATATAATTAGTAGCGAAGAATTAATTAATGAAAAGGTTAAAAAAGCTGAAGTGCCAGATGACGTTGCAAGAGAAGAGCTGCACCATATTTTGACTTCACATGCTACAGTGTTTAGTCATCACACAGGAACTATACAAGGCTTACAATATTTATTTAAAGTAAAAGAACACACACCATTTCGCGGAAAAACGTACGCTATTCCTTTGGCTTACAGAGACAAGGTTAAGAATGAACTTCAATACATGTTAGATCAGGGCATTGTTGAGCCAGCAGTCAGTCCTTATACCAGCCCATTACACGTTGTTCTTAAAAAGGATGGGTCAATTCGTTTGGTTCTGGATTCCAGACAGATAAATAATATTATTATTCCTGAAACTGACCGTCCACAAAATTTAGATGAACTTCTTCAACATTTCCATGGAATTAAAGTTTTATCCACGATTGATATGCGCGCAAGCTTTTGGCAAATAGAACTCCACCCTGATTGTAGAAAATATACTGCCTTTTTAGCCTTTGGTAACTGTTACCAGTTTCGGAAATTACCGTTTGGACTTACTGTATCTTCTGCAGCATTCATTCGTAGTTTAAATGAAATTTTACCTGTTTATCTTCGTGACAATATTACTTCATATGTTGACGATATTCTTATTGCTAAACGTTCTTGGAGTGAGCATAACAAAATTTTGGATTCATTATTACGTATTTTTGCACAAGTTGGCATGACAGTGAACTTGGAAAAATCAGAATTTGGTCGTTCTCAGGTGAAATTTCTCGGTCACATTATTTCTACAGAAGGTATTCTCCCTGATCCAGAGAAACTGGACGCAATTCGTAATTATGCTGTTCCTACCACAAAACGTGATGTTCGTAGTTTCCTTGGTGTCTGTAATTTTCTTAGACGCTTTGTTAGATTGGACAATTTGGCCACACCTCGTTTATGTGAACTATCTGGAAAAAATTCTAATTGGTGTTGGGATGAGGAAGCTCAATCAGAATTTGAACAACTTCGTGATGTTTTAGTTGCTGCTCCACTTCTTTCACATCCGGATTTATCTAAAGATTTTTGTTTGGCGACGGACTCATCATACAAAGGCCTAGGGGCACATTTATTTCAAGAGATAGAAGAAGACGGCGTTGTAGTACAGAAGACAATTGCATTTGGAAGTCGTGTTCTCTCTAAATCCGAAAAGAATTATTCGATTACGGAACTTGAAGCTTTGGCTGTTGTATGGGCTTTCACAAAATTTCGCACATTTTTGTTTGGCAGACATACTAAGGTTTACACCGATCATCGAGCTCTGGAATTTCTTATGTCGACAAAATTAACTCACGGCAGATTGTCACGATGGGCGTTGTACCTACAGGAATTTGATTTTCGTATTGTTTACATACAGGGATCTTCAAATATTGTTGCTGATGCTTTATCACGTGCACCTATGGGTTTGAAACAATGTGCTGAAGAGGACTGCAAAGAAAACCATTATTGTTTGATGTATATTCAAGGTGTTGCGTTTGAGAACTTTATTTCGTCTTCGCTCCAGGACATCGCTAAGGAGCAAAATAAGGATCCAATCTGGAAGGACATTAAGGAGAAGTGGAGGAGAAAGGAAAGCGTAGCGATTAGACAGCATTATTTAGTTCGCAATGACATTCTTTTCAAACGAAAATCGGTCGACAACTCTGTTTGGTTAGTTTGTATTCCTGATGAGTGGGTCAATAAATTGATTTGGTACACACATTTCAGTTATGCGCATTTTGGTCCCAGAAAATGCTTTCATAAATTACGAGAAAATTGTTACTTCAGTAATATGGAAAAACGTATTCGATCTGTTCTTGCCAAATGCAAATTATGTCAAAAGGCTAAGCCGCCAACGGTTTCTCACAGAGCACCGTTGTTTCCTATCATTCCAGCGAAATTAAAGGACATGGCTGCAGTCGATTTGTTCGGTCCAGTGGTTCGTTCTACTAATGGTTTTGCGTACATTTTCGTAGCAGTGGAACTGACATCAAAATATGTGTGTTTTACACCGTTACGCAAAGCAACAGCTCGTTCAGTATCTAACGCTTTCATCAAACATTTTCTTAAAGAAGTTGGTCATGTTGACAAGGTTATATCAGATAATGGATCACAGTTTCGCTCTAAAATTTGGCTTCGTACTCTACGGCGTCGGAAAATTAAACCAATCTTCATTTCACTTTTTCACCCTCAGTCTAATGCTTCAGAGAGATGGATGAAGGAAATCAATAAATTGTGCCGTCTTTATTGTCATCAGAATCACAGAACTTGGGATCAGTATCTTCAAATTTTTCAAAACATTCTGAATGAACTTCCTAATGACTCGACTTCTTTACCGCCTATATTGATATTTAAAAATAAAGTACCAACAAATCGCATTTCTGAAATCGTTCCTTTTCCGCCTTCACGGAAACTGCGGCATTCTGAAGTTGTCAACCTGGCTCTACGAAATATTGCGTCTGCGGCTGCTAGAAGAGAGAAATCAGCGAAACGTCCTGGTCGTTTAAAAATCTTGTCAGTTGGCCAGAAGGTGTTAATTAAGTCCCACCGTTTGTCTCATAAAGGAAAAGGCTTGTGTCGCAAATTTTTTTCTGCTTTATAACGGTCCATATAGAGTTCGCAAAATTATTCATGATAACACTGTTGAAGTAGAAACTCTTAAATCACGACGCTCTAAGGGAATACATCATATATCTAACGTAAAAATTCTTGTGGAATGACATACTTGTGAGAAACCAACAGTTTACGTAAACATGGAGAGAGTAGAGATGGGCAAAACTGTTCTTTTCAGAGGTTGGATCAGAACTGTTCACTCCCTGAAATGAATTAGCTGTTTTTCATGACTCACCACTCATTTACAAAAGAAAATAAATGAAAGGCACATTGCCCTTTAAACTTGGTTTATTCCAGTACTATACCTGTATTTTGATCTTATTTGATCCTATTTTGAAGTAACATAGATAATGAGTAAGAATTTTGTATTGTTTATTGAAATTTCCACGATATGACAAAGTTTTTGATTACTGATTTATTTTGCACTAGCGTGGTTTTTTGGGTGATCGGAAAATGTTGTAACTTGAGATTTACATTAACAATATATTTGGCTATAATGTATTAAAATTTCATTAACCTCATACAAATACATCGCAAGCCATATATCTTTCCTTTCGAAGACGCCTAAAATCGCAAAATCTGTACCAGAATAAGAAAAAAAAATATAAATTTGACTGTAAAACGAAAGTGCTGCATATAGCCTTACGCAGAATAAAACAAGGAAAATATTGGTGTATCACATTTTGCGATACGTTTATCGGTTCGCTCGTAATTAAAGCGTAAATTCGAGTGTCCATAATAAAAATCCTATAGTAAGAGTAGTCATCAGGAACCTAATCTAATCAGTTTAAACAAATAAAAATAAAATAAAAACAATTGATGTATACATAACATAATAATGTAGTATACATAGCGGTATTACTATGAAGAACAATATCCAGTGGGGACAAACTCCGATGCAGAGGCGCTGAGTCGAGCAGGTCGAGCCGCGAGCTGTATTACTGCGTGAGCTGAGACCGCAGAGACCAGAGTGACACCAGAGTCGCTTTGCTCGACGCTCTGGCTAGAGTCGAGACGGTGGGGTGAGCGTTGAGCGGGCGAGTTCCGAGGGTGGGGGGAGCTCACCCGCTCCGAGACAAAACGTCCGCTCCCTTGCGAGCAGGTTTTTGCAAGTAGTTCCTATGTTATCCGCTAGGTGGCTCTCTGTCCTGTTGCTGGCATCAACTGCCCAGAGGGCAGGACGTGCGACTGAAACGATCGCCGACAGAGTGCGATGCGAAGTTAAGCTGCGCCAGACACTGCACAGTGCACACGGCAGACGACGCACAGAGACGGCCCGGCATATGTGAAACACAAAATCCAATGGGGCACTGCACAATGCAGGCAGCCAAGGTAGAAGCAGGGCAGAGGCCGGCGCTGGCTGTGTTGTGTGGCGTGCACTGTGCTCTGACCAGCAGAGGCGCTGCTGATATGCTCCGTCTCTCTCTCTCTCTCTCTCTCTCTCTCTCTGCCTGGGAAACGTTTGGAGCTACCGTTCTTTTTTTCTGAATCACTGATTGTTCACTCCTTTGAAAGATTGAACTCTATGAATTAGTTCAAGAGCGGATCCCCCATCTCTAGGAGAGAGTACAAGGATACCGCGCTGTGTTTTGGCGGCGGCACATACTCAAAGCAACAGTCAGTCTGCGCGCCGCACAAGGCAGTCGTTGACCGCAAACAATCGCTTCCTACGTCACGCGCCTACAGCTGATCGAGCGCTCAGTGCGAATGCACTGACAGACGTAAATAAATACACAGTTTAATTTCTCCGAATAAATTCTGTATAAAGCTATGGTGACTTCATAAATTATGTTATTAACATTCAGTATTTTTCAGGATACGGTTGTATAAAATATTTAAGACCTTCAGGTAAATTCTGTGCGTGTCCGACGTTAAGACGACTTGCTTTGGAGAAAGTTTTCAGGAAGAATGTCATTCCGAAAAAGAAGTAATAAATTAAAAATGGTAACTATTAATTGAGTTTATTTTTCAGGTAACATAATTCCACTTAGGTACGTACTTTAGACATAATTTGCTGCTTGCGATTACGTGATTCATACTTTGTGCTAAATTTCATGTTCTATGAATTTACTTGTGAAGCGACGTGCTTGTGTACATTTGCTGATTTTGACAATTATTGATTAATGAACAGTGTTATTACTTGTGTATATTATGCATCGCTTGGCTGCTATGCTTTTTCACTGATGTCATATTTTTTAATTATGTGCCTGCTGTGCTTATTTATTTAAATTATAATTGTCACCTGATTAATTGTGCTGATGTGGTTAGATATGTGAGTTATACTTTGTGATTTATCTGCTTGCGCCTTCATGTTTACTTATTAAGATTACATATGAACATTTATTTGCTTATGTCGATGTGATTCTAATGACCTGTTTATTGTGTAAGGCATGTTTGCTGCTGTGCGTATGGATTGCATATTTACACATTTCTGTTTGTTGTCATAACTACTCTTCAATTTAGTACATAGAAATGCTGATATACTGTGTACAAATATAGAGTTTAGGTTACACTATGGTATTAATTATAGATTGTTCGCTTGGCAGAGCCTCGTTGTAAGAATTGTGCTGCATCCACTTGTTGACATTCTGTTCTCTACTGGTATATTTACTCGCTATTGCATGTTTTGCTTACGCTCAGTGCCTTATATTTTTAAGATAAGAAAATGAACTGCTATAATTCGACGAACGACATTAGTACAAGAAAGTCATAGAAGTCACATGAGCTGAGGTTTTATGGAATCTGTATAAATTTATGCTAATAGGAAGGAAGCTAACGACATGACAGACCAAAACTAGGTTTAGACCATTGGCAGTATTACACTGCATTTTCGTGAGCAATTGAAATAGGAAGTGACACTTGACACAAAAAATACTCCACATGTTTGCTTCTGCTATGATTCTTGAAGTGGTGTACACACTGTGAAATATTATGATCATTCACACTCCGTAATCGTACTTAATTACTGAGAGTTATTCGAACAAAGTCTGTTAGAGGTCATGTATGCATTTCTTTTATTTAATGATGGACAAGGAACCAAAATGTATCTTATAATTTATAATGAGTAGAAAATTTGGGTCAGATGGATTATACAGAGGTTGTGTGTGGACACTGTGTCTTCGGATTGTATGGGATGCTGAATTGAAGTTGCACTAGGATTTTGTCTGTACTTGTTCGAGGAGACTGACTAGAGGAAAGAGTTGTTATGGAAGTGAAATGATATTGGTGCTGAGGTTTATATGTATCGACGTATTATTGAGGTATTGAGAGTATGTGAAGTAGATGATTATTGGAGTTTTCGTGGACAAGAGGTAAGGTAAATGATATTGATGATCGACGTATTGAAAAGGTATTAGTGAAGTATTGAGATTAAGTTGATGATTATTGGAGTTTTGGTGGATAAGAGGTAAAGTAAATGAGGAGCATAATTTTTTGTTGGTCCATATGGAACAAGGAGGATGAAGATGGCAGACTAGAACACTCAAGTAGAAAGAAGATTGCCTACACACACACTTTGTTAAATCAATAAGCAGTATACATTTTTTTTTGAAGAGAGGAAGTATTTGCATATCTTGGCTCACTGACAGTTGTTCAGCAACAGTACAATTTGATCTGGCTTGGCAAACATTGGTCTTGACATGATAACTATGACGTTGACTAACTATTATTGACTGTTATACATTGCTGCCACTACTACTTGGTACACATGATGAACATCAAATCTTGGACAGAGTTACATTTACACAGTTAACACTATTCAATTACACAGTAGCACTTAATGAGGATGAAAGATGAGTGGATGTGTTTTGTGTGTTTTCCTTTCCTAATCCTACCCACCTATCTCCTAAATATTATTTTATTTGTTGGTAGTGGCTTGCACTGACACCCATAAATATTATAGGTTAACTGTTATTGTGTACTGTAATAGTTAATGTGACAATTAACTGATATCATTTGTGTGTTTATTATGATTTGTATGTTTAGTGTAAGAGCATTGATTATATTTTGTTAAAGAAATTGTATGTGCATTCAAACTATTGTTCATGACTGAACTGTCTCAGTAGTTATGGTGAATAGTATGGACTGTTACTTGCACTTTTTCTACATGATTGGTGCCACAAGGACATGTTTAATTTCTGCTGATGAACTGTGTGATCAGTGATTGTAAAAAAAAATTATGGACTGTTACTTGTACCTTTTCTACAATATTGGTGCCACTAGGACATGTTTAATTTCTGCTTATAAACTCTGATGAACAGTGTGATCAGTGACAGTGAATTTTATGGAACTGCTTCTGCTGAGAAATGTGACTTGTTGCTGTGTGCACCTGATCAACATTGCTGGTGCCACTAATGGACTGCTTCTACTGAAATGGTGTTACTTGTTGCTGTCTGCACCTGCTCAACATTGCTGGGTGCCACTGATGGATTGCTTCCACTGAAATGAAGTCACCTGTTGCTGTGTGCACCTGATCAACATTGCTGGTGCCACTAATGGACTGCTTCTACTGAAATGGTGTCACCTGTTGATGTCTGCACCTACTCAACATTGCTGGGTGCCACTGATGGACTGCTTCTACTGAAAAGATGTCACCTGTTGATGTCTGCACCTGCTCAACATTGCTGGGTGCCACTGATGGATTGCTTCTACTGAAATGAAGTCACCTGTTGCTGTGTGCACCTGATCAGCTTTGCTGGTGCCACTAATGGACTGCTTCTACTGAAATGGTGTTACTTGTTGCTGTCTGCACCTGCTCAACATTGCTGGGTGCCACTGATGGATTGCTTCCACTGAAATGAAGTCACCTGTTGCTGTGTGCACCTGATCAACATTGCTGGTGCCACTAATGGACTGCTTCTACTGAAATGGTGTCACCTGTTGATGTCTGCACCTACTCAACATTGCTGGGTGCCACTGATGGACTGCTTCTACTGAAAAGATGTCACCTGTTGATGTCTGCACCTGCTCAACATTGCTGGGTGCCACTGATGGATTGCTTCTACTGAAATGAAGTCACCTGTTGCTGTGTGCACCTGATCAACATTGCTGGTGCCACTAATGGACTGCTTCTACTGAAATGGTGTTACTTGTTGGTGTCTGCACCTACTCAACATTGCTGGGTGCCACTGATGGATTGCTTCTACTGAAATGAAGTCATCTGTTGCTGTGTGCACCTGATCAACATTGCGGGTGCCACTGATGGACTGCTTCTATTGAAAAAATGTTACTTATTGGTATTTGCACCTGTTGACCATTGCTGAGTGCTACTGCTGGAACTGTCAACTGCTTATTCTTGAGCTATGGAAAGCGTTTATGTGAATATTTGTATAAACTGATTTTTTGTGTATTACTGTTTGTGAAAAGTTATGAGACTCTTACCTGCACATATTCGTCATTGCTGACGCTATTGATTGAATTGTTTAACCACATAATACTTGTGTAAACTATTATGTAAAGTCACATGTATGAAAGAATTTGTATTGCTTACTGTATTCTATATAATAGGTTATTGAAAGGTCAGTGCAAAGCCAAAATTTTATCTAGTTATATGATATTTACGTATTAATATTATCTTTCATTTTTGTCTGTATTTTTTTTTTTGACGAATTTGGTGGTATTTTCACCACCAATGCTGGCAAAAATACCATCAAATTCTAGCCGTGGAGGAAGGGCATATGAAAGGTGGCTACACTGAGCCACAGCGCCAGAGATCGCTAGAGAGCATTGTTCCGCCGCCTCCACTGAGAGTGATTATTGAGATGTCGTAGTAGTCAGTGCTTGTCCAGGACTCGTAGTAGTCAGTTCGTGTTGAGATGTGCTAGTAGGGAGTGCTTGCTGAGATGTGATACTGAAAAATTCTTGTTGAGATGTTGTAATAGCGAGTCGGTGTGGAGATATATTGTAATAATTTGAGTGCTTGTCATCAATATATGAAGGTAACGAAACTTGATTTATTTTTCATTATTTCCATGTTTTAAATAATGCGTCATTACAGGTTCAGTCAACAAAGCATCTGGCTTGTGTTCTTGGATTAGAGTGTAATTGTGGTTCTCTTGAGTAATTATGGTATTTTTATTTCCTTTAATTAATTCAGTATAAATGTTATTTAAAAATTCTTGTGTTGTTGAAGAAGAACCGTGCCAGATGCGTACGTTGAGTCACACTCCCACACACAGAACAGTTACTCTTGTGCTTGTTGTTGCGTTGGTTTTATAGTTGCTGGGGACTTAATTAATTAATTGTGTTAATGAAAATTTCCATTTCATTCCTTGTTGTTGTTCTAAGCAGTCAGATAGCGTAATAATAACAGTCAGGGCCAACCGTTTACGAGACTTCGTAACCGGACAGACAGCTGCTAAAGCAAAAAAAAAATTAAAATTATTTTCATCATTTATAATTAAGCCCCCATGCAGTTTTTATCGTGATATTTCACGTGGACACTCTGGATCACTTGATAGTATAGCTGTCTTGAAAATATTCACAGTGTTCGATCCGCCTCGGTAACTGCGCGCTCATTGCAGTGGATTGCAAAGCAAAGGCTCCCGGATGCGTTTCCCGGCCGGGTAGGAGATTTCCTCCGCTCGGGGACTGGTTTCTGTGTTGTCCTTACGTTCATATCGTCGTAAAAGACATTCCACTGTTGAGATGGCTGCATGGGCGCGTCCCAAAAGCCAATAAATTAAAAAACTATGTAGATTATTCACAGTGCGATGCGTTTTCCGTAGTCACCGTTTACTGCAACGTTAACGCCTGTTTCCGATAGTGCCCACTGGAGGACAAGTCAGTAATATCGTGGCCAGGCGCACGGTCGGTATTTTCGTCAACACAAGCTGTAAATTTGAGCTGACACAGTTCGTAAAACCGCCGAAGGAGTAAGATTTCGAACCGATGTGACATGTATGTCAGTTCCATACTCATCAGCGTGCAGTGGTGATAATGTGACAAACACTAATTCATGTCCTGTACATGATTTTAGTGCAGGTGGTTTGCCGGTAACTTCACAGAGCTGTTGCGCATTGTGCCTGAATCGTATGAATCAATGTGATGATTATTTGTGCAGTGTCGTGTTGTGTCTGCGTTAGTGATAATGGATGAATACGAGGCCAAAGGAAGAAACAGAATACAGCAGGGCGCTAACACTTGCCCTAGTCATTTCTAATGGAAGGAAAAGGACCAGCCGAGCTTTTTAGCGCCTAATTAGGTAAACGAATGACCATCAGTAACGGCAGATGCTCCTATTCGATGCGATAGTGTGAAGTGGTTTTGTTTTCACAACTCAAGACAAAGGCACGACGTCTGGCGATCCTCCCCTTACCGGCAAATTATTAGTGATGGAAGTTTTGTTCATCATCAGTACTCGAACCTGCTACCTTTGCTCCAAACGACACGAGCATACGCCAACTAACCTGGCTACAGGGGATGAGTTGGGGCACTAAACTCTAACAATTTGTCAGATACAAATCAGTACTTCAAATAAAGTGTTGCAGTTAATACATGTGCGGAATAAAACTGGAGGGAGTGTCAAATGGAACATAAGGGGCAATACAGTTACTCTTAGAGTGGGGAAAGTGAGAAATAGATGAAAGATAAACGAGTCATGTGCCAGAGAGTGAAGGGCACTTCCCAAATGTTTCCCAAATGTGTATATCTCATACAGACATATTAGCAAAGGCGGGCTGCGCAGAGACAATCAGGGATGGTAACTGACCAGTTTCCGGTTCCTGAACCTGACCAGATAAATGTAAATGACATCTCTCGTTTTTGTGTAATATTTCAAGCTGATCGTCATCAGAAGCCATGATCACTCTAAGAAAAAATCAACATCGTTATGGAGAATAATCGAACAAACAGCTTATTATAATGACACAGCTCACACTGACAAGCTTTAAAGCTCATCGTCCATAAAGCTACTGAAGGTTCATTATCTGTCAAAATTACCTCAAATCCGTAGAATTACTATAAACTCGTCTGCCTTGGCAGTTTAATCCAATTGCAATGGAGATATGCATAAGAAGCTGGAGGACACGTGTTTGTACTCGTATTTGAGATTGCTGTTGCAAGCGAACCATTCCATGTGAAGCTAAGACATCGAGAGATAAATGACTGAGAAACGCTGGTGCGAAATTAGCCCCAGCAACCTGACACCTGCATTTCCAATTTTCCTGTATCAAAATACGAATATGTATGGCATTCGTCTGTTACGGCACTTCAGCATTTTTAACGATAATGTGGAAAGGTGCTGCTAGGTAAATAGAGTATTATTCTTTGCCGCCTCCAGCTGAAAGATTTCCGTCTTCATTTGAAAAGTTATCGTTATTTCTGGAAACTGAAAACTATCTGATAGTACAAAGTGGACAAGGAGCTGAAGTGTCGCACGAAGGCCACTGAAGTTCAGAGGTAATGTAGGTCGACACCTGTTGAATACTCGCATAATATTTTGACAGAAACACTCGAAAAGTTAATTATTTCCTTTCGTAGATCGCACTATGGCAATGTGAAATTTCCTGACTGATTAAAACCGTGTGCCTGACCCGAAATCTAACCCTGAGCTGTGCCGTTGGTGGACAATGCTCTCGCCGACCGACTACCAAAATGGTTCAGTACAAAAATTGGCGTTCTGCACTTACATCTTTCCTCTAATGCACACGCCCAGTCACGTTAATGTGACCACCTGTCACAAGCCTGAATAAACATCTTTCGCAGAATTTTCAGTGTCAGTCAGGTTCTGGACGGTACCGACAGAGATGTTCCTCGCTTGAGCCTCCATGGAGCAAACATCCCCGATTGAGGTGGTCCCACAGATTCTCGATTGTGTTGAAATCCAGGAAGTCTGGTGGTCAGGGAAGTACGCTAAACTCATCCTTGCCGGCCGCGGTGGTCTAGGGGTTCTGGCGCTGCAGTCCGGAACCGCGGGACTGCTACGGTCGCAGGTTCGAATCCTGCCTCGGGCATGGGTGTGTGTGATGTCCTTAGGTTAGTTAGGTTTAAGTAGTTCTAAGTTCTAGGGGACTTATGACCTAAGATGTTGAGTCCCATAGTGCTCAGAGCCATTTGAACCAAACTCATCCTAGTGTTCTTGGAACCACGCACGTACACTGCGAGCAGCGTGACATGTTGCATTGTCTTGCTGGTAGCTGCCATCGTGCCGAGGAAAAACAAACTGTATCTAGGGGTTGATCCATTGTACCTTCCAGGATGACTAGATCACTCAGATAACGCCACGAAAGCATTCCCCTCATGAACCTTTCCGACGACCGCTGCAGTGTGTTTGCTTTCAGACATTTCACGCCCTACACGCGAAATGCCATTTGTCCGATGGAGCATTAAACGTGATTCATCTGAAAAGGCAACCTGTCGCCACTCAGTGGACGTCCACTTGAAGTGTTGGAGTGCAAATTCCAGCCTTCGTCGCCGATGAACACCAGTCTCCATGGGTGCGTGACCGAGCGGAGGGCTATACGCAGCAATGTTCACTCAACGGTCCTTGAGGAGACACTGCTGGTAGCCCCTTGGTTCATCTGGACGGTCAGTGCTCAACAGTTGCACGTCTGTTCGTCTGTATACATCTCCACAGCAGTCGTTCAACCCTGTCATCTATGGCTCGTGATGAACCACAGTTGCATCAGTTCCGGTTTTGGGTAGCGCCGTTTTGCCATGCACGGTATATTTTAACCACGGCGGCACGCGAACAGTTTACAAACTTAGCCGTTTCGGAAATTCCTGCCCCCTTGATCCGAAAGCTAATGTTCATGTTCTTTTGGACGACAGATAAATCTCTCCGTTTCCGCATTACAAGATTGCACATTTTCCGCGTCCTCGCAACATGATTTATATACCCACCACTGCTAGTGTTGCCACCTGCCTTCTGTGAGTGATTACTGCACGCTGACGTCGAGCGTAGATGGTGGTCACTTCAGTGTCACTGGACGATGTAGCCACGCGGGGTGGTCGCGCGGTTTGAGGCGCCATATCACGGATTGCGCGGCCGCTCCCACCGGAGGTTCGAGTCCTCCCTCGGTCTTGTGTGTGTTTGTGTGTGTGTGTGTGTGTGTGTGTTGTAAGTTAGTTTAAGTAGTGTAAGTCTAGGGACCGATGACCTTAGCTGTTTGGTCCCTTAGGAATTCCCACACATAATGGAGAAAACGTTGCGGACCACTTCATTCCTGATCCCTCCACCCCCAAACCCATTGCCTTTCAAACTCGTCCGCTCCGATAGCTGAGTGGTCAGCACGGCGGTCTGCAATGCCAAGGAGCCCGGGTTCGATTACCGGCTGGTTCGGAGATTTTCTCCGCTCAGGAACTGGGTGTTGTGTTGTCTTCATTATAATTTCATCAGTGGAAGGCAACGGGAAACCACCACTGGAATCACTTCCCTACCCTCTCATGCGGTGGAACACACTGACGAGGCTTCCCCCATGACCAGACCTGCCGTAACGCAGAACACAATTTTTTCCAAACCCGTCCCGATTCCGTCCTGTTTCATTTGTGGGTAAAGTTTAACTACCAGAAAATCTCTGTATAACGTCAGAGGAATTCCATGAGATACGTTTACGAGGTACTACTATACCGCTCATATCTCCTTTAAACGTGAACTACCCAAATTTTAAGAGTATTGCCTCATCTCTTTACCGCTCTTGAGCTATCTAAACGTACTCGTGATCAAATATGCAACTTTTTGAATCTGTTGTCCTCTACGATGGTCTCACACCGTAATGTTCACAGACTGATGAGTAATATCAAAGAACAGATCGAACAATGGTTTTGTAAGCCTTACATCTTTAGTGCCTGGTTTACGTTTGCATAAATTTCTTCCAATGAAACTCTGTATGGTATTCGTCTTTTTCAAAACTATTTTTATATTTGTTTGTTTGTGTTGAGGCTCAACTGCCAGTCTCCGCCCCAAACGTCGATCATCTCCTGATCTTCCCGCATTTTTCTACAATTTGTGATGTTGCGCCTTCCTTATATATGAGAACAACAGCATAGTCCGAGAACAGCCGTATAGGTTTTCTAATGCTTTCCACACGCTCCTTTATACATATAATTGTGAGTAGTAGCACATCCTCGGAGCGCGCCCGAAGCTACTTTCGCATCGCATAATTTCTCCCTGGTAACTACCATATGTCTCGAGTTCTGTCTCTTAGGAAGCCTTCACTCCATTCACAATTCCTGTCCATCATTCCAATTTTAGAAGACTGGATGAAAGTGCAGAATTTTATATAATGCTATTCGGAAGTTAAGAGATATCTACTTGGATGTCTGTGTGTACTGCCAACTTAAAATCCTCCTTTGGCCGATCGGAGTTGCGTAGTTCCCTGCGCCCTACTAAGCGAATGAACTGTCTACCTAGTTAACAAGGCCAAGGGCTGTTTCCTCCCTCGCGCTCATTCAGGTGAAGTGGTGGTGTCTGTAACGACCCCGTCGTTGATGACACGAGGAACTCTAGAATTGTTCCAGTCCACAAATTGAATAATTCTTATACAGGATGTAACGGGTGTACGTGCAGATATTTTTATATGTGTTACCTTCACATGTACACACGTAAATGTGTTGGTTGTTTTTACTCTAGGTTAAACAGTCTTCCCACAAACACGTCACAAACTTTACGACATGATGTTTTCTGTACAGTCGTAACTACACCTCTAAGTGGATGTCACCTGTCATTACAGACTAACCGTTTTGCGTCTCGCGTCCATACTTCAACAACTGGCCTACTGCTCATGAGAAAATAAGCGTTAATGACTTGCTTGTCCCTCGCGTACTTGGAGGTAGCACCCAACATAAAAAGATATAACTTGTAATGTCTATAATTATTAGTCTACAAATGATGTAAATGCGGATGTGATATTTTTCAGTACACCGTCCTCAGTCACCAACAGAAATACTTGCATTTATACCCGTTACATCCTGATGTGAGATGACTGTGTTAGTAGTGTTCTACCATTGTTGCTGTCGGACTGTTTAGTCACGAGACATTTCCGTGCAACTATCTCCCTCATATTGGATTGGGAGTAAGAGAGGTTATAAGTGTACTGACTCGTTTGATGCAGCCCATCGTTACATCCTATCTTGTGCCAGGCTCTTCTCCTCAGCCGGCCCTGTGGCCGAGCGGTTCTAGGCACTTCAGTCCGGAACCGCGCTGCTGCTACGGTCGCAGGTTCTAATCCTGCCTCGGGCATGGATGTGTGTGATGTCGTTAGGTTAGTTAGGTTTAAGTAATTTTAAGTCTAAGGAACTGATGACCTCAGATGTAAAGTCCCATAGTGGTTAGAGCCATTTGAACCATTCTTCACCTCAGATAAGTGCTTAAACTGAACGTCTTCAATTGCTTGTTTACTTGTTGGATGTATTCAGATCTCCCTCACAATATTTACCCTGTGCGATCCCTTACAGTACCATGGAAGTTTAGTCTTACCACAAGTCCTCCCATCCTGTCCCTTCTTCTAGTCAGTGTTCCCCGAATATTCCTTTCCTGGTTGATTCTGCCGAGTCCCTACTAATTTATTATTTACTAGTCCACTAAATTTTCAATATTCTTCTGTAGAACCAGGTCTTAAATGCTTTCTCTTCCATTATAACTATTCCACAATGCGTGATTCACGTCTACAGGATACTGTGCTCCGAACGTACATTCTCAGCATTTGTTTCCTAAAGTGCGCGTCATTTATGACGGCGGCCGAGTTTAGGTTCGTTCTGCGCATCTGACGTCACAAAACACAGTCAGCCAATAAACAGAGAACGATGTTGCCAGAGCTCGACTGCAGTGCATAGTACGGACGAGTGTCTTCAGTTTTAGAAACGTTCAGTCATAAATAAAGTAATTGAACAAAATCAATGTCTTGATAGCAAACTTTCTTTTATAGAAAGTTTGGAAAAAAGCATTCTTTATACCAATTGCTTCATATTCTATTAATTGATTAAACCAAACAAGCAATAAGCCTCCTAATTCAGCGATAGCAAGGAAAGGTGTTTGTATCATTCTCACTAAACGCTTTTTCGCAATAAAGAACAGCGGTAATTGTTTATTTCCTATTGTACTTCGACGAAACGTGAGTAATTCATAATCATACCAACAGTGCTTGTCGGTATTTTGCATGATCTTTTAAAGTCCTCCAGGAATTGTTTTGAATGACGAGCTGCGTTAGCATAATGGTTAAAGTGTATGGCTGCTAAGTGAAAGATTCTGAGTTCAAACCTTGATCGGTGCATTATATTTTCTTTATTTTAAAAACAATATCGAAGTGTCTTACTTCATGAATTTTATTCGTTTGAATGTAATTTTTTGAAATTTCTAGTGGCAACTAAAATCGACCATACGGAAAGTATACGCTATGGACTTTTACCTCTGCAAACTCTTCAAAATTTCGTGTAATGGTTTACTACATCTAATGCTGCACAATAACTGCGTTGAACATCGAAACAAAATTAAGTCATTTATGGGGGGAAGGTATCAGTCAAGAAGATGTGTAAAAATCAAATTTTTGAGCCAAATAGTTTTTGTGAAATCGAATGATAAAGTGTGTCAAAGCAGTCGAAACACCATGTGTCTGCACAGGCGAGCAGTGCAATGATGACAAAATCGCGCACATCGTGGAATGCGGGGAACCCGTCTCTGTAGCAGCGAGAGTTAATGCGGCCGTGGTGGCTTTACTTCATAAACTGCGCGCTCCCCCCTAAACGTAAGTTTGCGAACTATGCTATGGCGCTGCTTCTCTTGGCACGTACAACTGGCAACGCAGCAATCTCCCGCGTCTGGGCGGGCATGCGCGAAGCGCCAAGATAAAAGAATTGAACTATAGTCTGCTTCTTACTTCCTCCTTCCTTCGTTCGTCATGTGTTATTTTTCGTACAATATAGCAGAATTCCTTCACTTTGTCTACTTCGCAGTCTCCAATATTAATGCTGAGTTTCCGACTAATATCGTTTCTGCTACTTCTCATTACTTTTGTCTTTCCTTGGTTTACTTTAAATTAGTGTTACGAGTTCATTAGACCGTTCATTTCAGTCAACGGATCCTTTAATTCTTCCACACTTTCACTTAATGTAGCAACGCCATCACCGATTCTTATCACTGCCATCCTTTCACCCTGAGTTTTGATCTCACAGCTGAACCTCTCCTTAATTTCCGTCATTGCTTCTTACATGTACAGATAGAGTACCACTGGAGTAAGAGTACATCCGCGTCTTCCGACCTTTTTAAACCGACCACCTATTAAGGAGGTAGACCAAGGTGACGCAAGATTTTGAAACCGATATTCATGATTTATTTCAATAAAATAACGAACAAATTACAAAGGTGACCTTAGACCGTTTCTGCATATTGTATAATGTATTTTTCAAGCAAAAACTTGCTCCTAGAGGATATTACACGATATCTACAAATGCCTTCGCGGAGTGCAATGACGGTTGGTGGGCGCTCTGAACACAATTTTCAGCCTAAAACAAAATTTCAAAAACTGATTTGAAACTGATAACATTGTCTAAAGTTGTACGTAGAAATACTTAAAAAACGGTGTGTAACAGAGTGACAGCACTCTGAAATAAAAGTCAACTTTTTCGACAAAAAGTCGCTATAAAAACATGCACCAAAAATCGAAATGAAATATATCGCACCAATCCTACGTATCACAGTAGGAAAAGGCGCAGACTCGCAATTCACTAAAAAGTATAATGTAATTGCATTTGTATTTCTCGTGTTATAGCTCACGCCAACCTGGAAAAATTGTTTTGAAAAAATAAGCGTTTGAAGTTTCAACCTGTGTTTTTTAATACTGAAACTGAACAAACTTTTAACAAGAAATGCCAGCACCGTACAGTTGGCCTTTCTTTCGTCGATGTCTAGATACTTTCATTTTGACGAAGTTATATCGACTAACTGGGTTCCACTTACCAATCGAAGTGCTTTTAGAACTATTGGGTTCACTTTTCGAACGCTTGTTTGTCATTTTCAAGCACTCGCGTTTTACTTCGCATAAAAAACAAACGAAATGATAAGTTAATCAGACGCCAGACAAGCACGCGCTTTCACACTGTTTACCGTAAATGAATCATGTTGCGAAGAGAAATCTTGTTGATAATAGTATTTCAGTTGATACTAAAGCCCTCCGTAATACTATCCGTAACTAACAGGACTCCTATTCCGTCGGTAACAATTATACTATTACATCGGTTGCATTCGAGGGTTTGGATGCGCCAGACCCCCATACAGTAATTCACGATTTTAACATATTTCAACATTTGTGGTAGATTTTGTTTCGAGCCAGTAAAAAAATTAGGCTCAAAAAATTCTACCTCAAAGAAATTAACAAATCTGAACGATGGAAGCGGTCGAGCTACCGGAGCTATGACCACTGCTCGGCGCACGTGTGGCTCGCATACGTGTGACTTGGGTACGTGCGATGTGGGACACGCCCCTCGTACCCTCGCGCTGCGGCAAACGGCAGAGTGCTTTCTCATTGTGTCTGCGTCGCCAAGCAAGAAAGAGACACGTAGGCAGCTCGGGGTGTTACAGCGAAAGCTGCTCAGCCTGCGCGTGGAGCCCGTCAGAGCGCGCCGTAAATTCGAGAGGCCAGCAGCTGCACAATGCGCTGCTTAAGAAATGGATGCCATTTGTCTCGGCCGCAGCTCCATTACGCTCTGATGTGTTATCCGCGTCGTCGCTGGCCGGCCGTTGCGCAGTGACAGCCACCAATTGTATATTTATGTGGCCGGCCTTATCTGCGATGCTCTCTGTACTATAAGAAATTTCAGATGCTCTCAATATTCTTAAGCGCTCCTAATTCGAGAGACACCAAAGCTGCGACACGACTGGCTCAGAAGATAAAGCTGCCTTGTAGTCCTCTTCCGAGGAGCTATGAGCCGTCTGCGAAGAGATAGCGACAACTGGAAGTTGTTTTTGTGCGCCGAATACAGCGTCCGAGCGGTGCTACGAGGATGTCCCCATTATGCGGTCATTACACGAATATCGAGGAGCAGACAGATGTGACTCTCAGTAATTCCTCACGGCACAGTAAATGGCCCATTCTCGCGGAAGACGGACGCCATCCTTACGGCACCATCCTCTTGGGAAACTAGTTTGTTTGTGATGTCACGTATTTTTCAGACCGTTCACAAATAGACGGTAAGGTCTTATTTATTATTATAGCGCCTGATATTTAGGAAAATGCGGCGGCTATTTATTTGCGCTGGTCTCCACAGGCGCAGGAACTGTAGCACAGTTTTTCACGCGTCTGAACCTCGTTGTGTTATAATAGCTCCCGCCTGTGTTTGAGCTACAGGTCAACTAAATGGGTCGCCGCACGCTCTATTCCAATCTCTTTAATGTCTGCTGCCACGGGCGCATTAATCTCCCTAGGGGAGAGAAATGAACAGCAGCGAACGAGCGCTTTGTCAACAACACCCTGTGCCGCGCACACAGTAGAGTTCACATTATTCAGGCATCATGTTTCGCGGCTCACTATCAGTAATATAGTGGCGAAATAACACTGCTTTAGCGATATTTTCAACCGCTTTGCGTTCGCTCTGCTTCTGTACTCTTTACAGGGCGAGTCAAAAAGAACGTTGTAACTTCAGAATAATGTAGAAAGTTATTGAGGTAACTTACAGAATCGGCAGATGTGTAATTTTGTAGCGAACGACCTCAAGTATCACAAAAAAATGTGAAGTGTCATATTGGTTCGATGTGACTACCATTGCTGGCCGCTGTGGCCGAGCGGTTCTAAGCGTTTGAGTCCGGAACTGCGCGACTGCTACGGTCGCAGGTTCGAATCCTACCTCGGGCATGGATGTGTTTCATGTCCTTAGGTTAGTTAGGTTTAAGTAGTTGTAAGTTCTAGGGGACTGATGACCTCAGATGTTAAGTTCCATAGTGCTCAGAGCCATTTCAACCATTTGACTGCCATTTGTGATGCCGTAAACATCGCACGAGAGGGGGAATACACACACCCTAGAGAAAGAAATCCATTGGTATCAAGTTTTGGGAGCGAGGTGACCATGCGAAGCAATTATCGAAGAAACCTCGAACTTACGTGAGGAAATGAGGTGGTGCACCGTCTTGCTGGTAGAAAACCATCCCATCTCGGTCATCTTCATCGATCTGTGGAGTTAAAAAGTTTTCAAGCATATCCAGATACACCAGTGACAGTTATCTCCATGAAAAATAAATGGCCGTACACTTTCAATTTGCTAAGGGCACAAAACACATTAACTTTAAGGCTGTCACGAACGTGTCCCAGGGTTGCGTTTGGATTTTTGCTTCCCCATATTCTACAGTTGTGGGTCTTCGCCATGCCACTGATGTGAAATGTTGACTCATCGCTGAAGGTTATCGTGTTCAGAAATATCTCTTCGTCCTCCATCCGATGCAACATTTCCTCTCAGAATTCCCCACGAGTCTTATTCGCGTCACTAATGCGCTGTGCCTTTGTGAATCGGTGTGGTTTCAAGTGTAAACGACTACGCAGTACTCGCCAAACTGACTTTGTGGAATGCTAGCCTTGCGACATGCACGTCACGTTGATTTTTGAGCACTGCGGGAAAAATTCTGCCTAACCTGTTCGACATAATCTTCAAAACGGGGGCGACATGGTGATCTATCATGTCGCAGCGAAAAACCTGTCTCAACAAAGTTATTGTGCCAAAAGTAAATCGTAGGCTGCTTCGAGGTTCTTTATCGTATTCGGTGCGAAACTTACGTCAAACAGTTGTTACACAGTTCGTTTCATAAAACCAAACACACAGCGCGCACGCTCCGCACCAGTGAAAGTAGCCATCTTAACTGTGCACTACGCTGGCGCCACTGGTGGCGCAATGGGGTAGTGCTGCACTAAGTGAATCAGACTTTAGGTTGTTTGCTACAAAATGACACGTATACCCATTCTGTGGTTATCTCAATAAGTTTGTATATCATTCCAAAATTGTAAAGTCCTTTTGACTCGCCCTGTACTCCACGCCGGCCAGTGAGAATCCAGTTCTCAGGCTTCCTGGTTGCCATGTACTGCCACAGACTACAAGTTACATGCGGCAGGAAGAAGACTACATTTGTAAAATAACAGATAGCTTAGTCCACTATATGAAAGGGAAGTCCGTGAGGTGGGTAGCGGTTTTATTTCCAATATTGTGTCGAGGAGCACAGCATGTTATATCAACTGTTCTCGGCTCACTTCTAGCATTAATTCATTGTGAAAATCCGAGCTTTCAACGTCACGAAAGCAACTGACTGTCGAAGAAGTAACGGAATAACAGTGGTGCAACAGAGATAGTAGAGCCCAATACGCCAACGATAGAACGTCATACGCAGCGTCTTTGTTTTCACCACGACCTACAAGGAAGTTTCTCTCTCTCTCTCTCTCTCTCTCTCTCTCTCACACACACACACACACACACACGATGTTAATTTTTGTCTAGTACAGTTGGTAACATTGTCCCATTGTTCTTCGGTTCCGCCCAATATTTTCGGAAGGTTTCCTTTGGTTATAACGCGAGTACCGGAATTGGTGGTCACCTACCAAACATTCCAAACCAAGCGCTGTTCCTTCTGCCCCATCACCAACCTGTTGGAGCACCTTGATTGAAGGAGGAGAGAGAGTAGTGTTTAACGTCCCGTCGACAGCGAGGTCGTTGGAGACAGCGCACAGCTCGGATTAGGGAAGGTCGGAGAAGGAAATCGGCCGTGCACTTTCGAAGGAACCATCCCGGCATTTGCCGTAAGCGATTTAGGGTAACCGCAGATAACCTAAATCAGGATGGCTGGACGCGGCTTTGAACCGTCGTCCTCCCGAAAGCGAGTCCAGTGAGCCGACCACTACGCTAGCCAGCTCGACATCTTGACTGAGAAGAACCTTGACTTATTAATGAACTGCATCTCAAACAACCTGCTCTGCTCCATCTAGCAGAGAATGGAAAGAAAAAAGATACATTTCTCGATCTCAAGCGCCTCTTACACACTCTGCTCAGCGTAAATTTTTAAAATTTTTGACACACGTTTTAATTTCCGTAGCCGCTATAATGACTGACTGCAAAGCGAGGAGAGATACAATCCATGTATGCTCAAATAAGATTAAAAGTCCTACCCGCTGATCGGGTTAGTGCTGGGAAACTTCGAATAAATTGTCCTACATACCTACTACCACATTCACATGGAATATTATAATTACCTGGGACTATTGAGACACAACACCTCTAAGATTTTCTTCTGCGGCCGAAAGACTGTTCCCACCGGCCGCAGTGAGCCCTGCTACACCTAATATACAGGGTGGTCCATTGATAGTGACCAGACCAAATATCTCACGAAATAAGCATCAAACGAAGAAACTACAAAGAACGAAACTCGTCTAGCTTCAAGGGGGAAACCAGATGGCGCTCTGGTTGGCCCGCTAGATGGCGCTGCCATAGATCAAACGGATATCAACTGCGTTTCTTTAAATGAGCGCCCCCATTTTTATTACATATTCATGTAGTACGTAAAGAAATATGAATGTTTTAGTTGGACCACTTTTTTCGCTTTGTGATAGATGGCGCTGTAATACTCACAAACGTATAAGTACATGGTATCACATCACGGTATAACATTCCGCCAGTGCGGACGGTATTTGCTTCGTGATACATTACCCGTGTTAAAATGGACCGTTTACCAATAGCGGAAAAGGTCGGTATCGTGTTGATGTATGGCTATTGTGATCAAAATGCCCAACGGGCGTGTGCTACGTATGCTGCTCGATATCCTGGGCGACATCATCCAAGTGTCCGGACCGTTCGCCGGATAGTTCCGTTATTTAAGGAAACAGGAAGTGTTCAGCCACATGTGAAACGTCAACCACGACCTGCAACAAGTGATGATGCCAAAGTAGGTGTTTTAGCTGCTGTCGCGGCTAATCCGCACATCAGTAGCAGACAAATTGCACGAGAATCGGGAATCTCAAAAACTTCGGTGTTGAGAATGCTACATCAACATCGATTGCACCCGTACCATATTTCAATGCGACAGGAATTGCATGGCGACGACTTTGAACGTCGTGTACAGTTCTGCCACTGGGCACAAGAGAAATTACGAGACGATGACAGATTTTTTGCACGCGTTCTATTTAGCGACGAAGCGTCATTCACCAACAGTGGTAACGTAAACCGGCATAATATGCACTATTGGGTAACGGAAAATCCACGATGGCTGCGACAAGTGGAACATCAGCGACCTTGGCGGGTTAATGTATGGTGGGGCATTATGGGAGGAAGGATAATTGGCTCCCATTTTGTCGATGGCAATCTAAATGGTGCAATGTCTACTGATTTCCTAAGTAATGTTCTACCTATGTTACTACAAGATGTAGTACAAGATGTGCATGACAGAATGACGATGTACTTCCAACATGATGGATGTCCGGCACATAGCTCTTGTGCTGTTGAAGCGGTATTGAATAGCATATTTCATGACAGGTGGATTGGTTGTCGAAGCACCATACCATGGCCCGCACGTTCACCGCATCTGACGCCCCCGGATTTCTTTCTGTGGGGATAGTTGAAGGATATTTGCTATCGTGATCCACCGACAACGCCTGACAACATGCGTCAGTGCATTGTCAATGCAAATGCATGTGCGAACATTACGGAAGGCGAACTACTCGCTGTTTAGAGGAATGTCGTTACACGTATTGCCAAATGCATTGAGGTTGATGGACATCATTTTGAGGATTTATTGCATTAAAGAGGTATTTACAGGTAATCACGCTGTAACAGCATGCGTTCTCAGAAATGATAAGTTCACAAAGGTACATGTATCACGTTGGAATGTTCAAACGTACCTACGTTCTGGATTTTAATTTAAAAAACCTACCTGTTACCAACTGTTCGTCTAAAATTGTGAGCCATATGTTTGTGTCTATTACAGCGCCATCTATCACAAAGCGAAAAGAGTGGTCCAACTAATGCATTCGTATTTATTTACGTACTACACGAATATGTGATAAAAAATGGGAGTTCCTATTTTAAAAAAACGCAGTTGATAACCGTTTGACCTATGGCAGCGCCATCTAGCGGGCCAACCATAGCATCATCTGGTTTCCCCTTTTAAGCTAGACAAGTTTCGTTCTTTGTAGTTTTTTCCTTTGACGCTTATTTCGTGAGATATTTGGCCCGGTCACGATCAATGGATCACGCAGTATACGTGCAGTCCCTTTACTTCTGCGACAGTCAGTTGCTCTCTTGGCGGAGACGTTGGTGGTTACTGTCGAAAGCTAGGAATTTCGTAATGAATCACTTCGATAAGTACACGGAGAATATTTTGCACACTCAGTCAATCGCGAAAGACTCGGTAATTACTATAACATACTGATGATTTTGAGATGTATGACAGGCTGCAATCACTGCTTCAATGAAGTCAGTGGATAAAATGATCGTCCGCAGCTCGTGGTCGTGCGGTAGCGTTCTCGCTTCCCACGCCCGGGTTCCCGGGTTCGATTCCCGGCGGGGTCAGGGATTTTCTCTGCCTCGTGATGACTGGGTGTTGTGTGACGTCCTTAGGTTAGTTAGGTTTAAGTAGTTCTAAGTTCTAGGGGTCTGATGACCAAGGATATTAAGTCCCATAGTGCTCAGAGCCATTTGATAAAATGATCGAGCGTGAAGTAAGAGTAATTGTTAGGAAGTACCAGGTCTGGGAATTTTCATGATCTCCCTAATTGGTGGGTAGAATTGTTGTTGTAAAGGAGTTCATCGTCAAAAAAGTTGTTGAGTAACTAGAAATAAGGGTACAGCGATAGCTGCAAGAAGGAAATGAAGGCTACAATTTCCTACGAAGTACATTAATAAAGATGAATGCTGATGGGCTGAAGTGATTTTTGTCGATGAGAGTAAGGCCAGTGTTTTCATCTTGGATGGCAAGATAAAAGTTTGGTCACAAAAGGAACAAGAAATGGAGAGCAGAAATATACAACGCAATGTCGAACGTGGTGGCGCCGGCGGCAACGTGATCTGTGGCTCTACGTTGTCCGGAGAAATGACACTGACTGATAACCGTTGCAAAAAGAAGTGCCATCTCGCGTTTTATAAAAGGATCTGCTTGCAAGGGTGTAAATCTG
Organism: Schistocerca nitens; assembly: GCF_023898315.1. Lineage (NCBI taxonomy): Eukaryota > Metazoa > Arthropoda > Insecta > Orthoptera > Acrididae > Schistocerca > Schistocerca nitens. Next base: position 482,641,125 of record NC_064615.1, read on the forward strand.
AACGTAATGGATTCACATCTATTCTATCGTGGCAAACACTGAAAACATAAAGCATTAATACCGTGCAATTGTTCACTGTATTACAGTCACAGTCACCCCTTATCTCAATCCAGTTAACAATTTATGTACGTAACTAGAGTGAGTAAAAATTAATAGAACTTTAATTGACAGATCAGAGAATTTCACATATACTAACGAGGACTCGTTTTTTTCTTTTTTTTCTTTTCGGTTTTGTCTGACTCAAATTAGAAGTTAGATGTAAAACGGGTGGGCAAAAAATTACTTTACGTGAAAAACATCTAATTGGGTAGATTGCAAGTTCCATTACATACAGTACACAATTCAATAAGTTTCTCGGAGAAATTTGTAACAGTAGCTAGGTGCCACAAATTTAACATCTGCATTTCGAGGTTTTTATACAAGGAGAAAGAAGGAGTAAGAAAAATGAACACAATCAGCAGTTCTTGACTTCGATGTGGACTCTGAGGGAGCAATCAATATAGCGCATTACATTCAGTGTCATTACGTTCCAAGTTAAACATGACCTACGTTACAAACACCACCGTTATAATAACGTGCTATTCCTAATGCTCCCGCTTGCCACCATTTCCAACTGCTCATACCTGGTAATGTCATATACTCGCATATTGCTTTTCACCGGTGAAGAGGAAACCGCCTCTCGAGCAGTATCTCGCCACTGATGGCGAAAGTATTGGCGGCTTAGTTTGTAAAATGCAGGACAGAACTTTTGTGTTATATAATTGGCCCACTTACTTACTTTCAGACACATCATAGCCTTCCGCAACACAGTAGCTTCTTGAGCAAAGTAAGTGACATGTCAGACGTGTTGCTGCATAGTGACGAACACTTTGACGACGCCACGTGTGTGCTCAATAATAGGGGCAGTATCTTCTTTCCCTTTAGAAAGAAGTTGACGAACAAGCGAGGCTGAGCAGAAGACACGGTGGCATAAACAGGTAGATCAATCTTCTCGAGGATCATGAGAGATGGCGCAGTGGTTGAAGCACTTTGCTCGGTTTCGTGGGAAGCGAGATATAAAGGCCTTTTCAGAGATCCAGGCTAAGGCTATCTGCCGATTCTCTAAATCCATCAAAGTAAATGCCAGATTTGTTCCTTTGAAAATGTCACGGCATTTTCTTCCCTAACCTGTGCAAGTATTCCATCTCCAATGACCTCATCCTCGACTAAATGTAAAACCCAATCGTCCGTCCTTCTCGGTAAGGACGAAACACGTCGTCCAGCTTCATGTTTCCGAGGAGTAGGCGGATCACCATTGTCATTGGTAGCGAGGCTGTCGGGGTGTATTATGAGGGCTATTTTTTCACCAACTCCGATTGCTCGCGAAATGAAAAACACCGTGAAAATAAAAAATGTTGTATTTGCAACATTTAGCTACAACTTCCAGCTACTTCTCAACATAGTTGCCTCTCAGTGTCGAAATGAGTGTGTAGCCATTGAGAAGCTTTACTTTAAAAATGGTTTCCAGATTCCCTGAACTGTTGCCGTGGATTTAGTAATATAGCGGCAAATTGGCATTTTCTCACTTTCTCTCAGGATTCCCGTGGTGGTGTAATGCTGAATGATTAACAGTGGCAAATCTCTTCTTCCAGCATCTCAAAATGTATACATCCGCCACCTAAGTATTAACCCATGTGTCCTGGTACCACAAGGTATGCCGTAGGTTTACCTAGGAGCCATCATGTAATCACACGGTTATTCATATGAATGGATGGCGTTTTGCTGTACCAAATTCACAGGAAATATGGATGACATTTTCCTCAACTTTTATAATCGGCCTGGAAATACTGGAGTAACAATTTGGTAGAATTCGATCAGTGTGTTTATGACGTAACACTTACTTTTTCCATCAGTCTTCCTAGTTTAGAGGCCATTGCGATGTTTACCATGCATTTTTTTTTCTTTTTAACCAAATATCTATCGCTCAGGGGAACGGGGCATAAGCCCTTAAAACGTTGGCCAGTTAGTGTGGCAATAATGCGCAGACAGTAGAGTTCCGAAACTACTGTAGGCTACCGCAGACTAGACGTAAGCGTAGAGTACGGTAGTTTTTCTAGTATCTTCGATTAATTAATATCGTCCCCGCGCTAACTGTACGTTAGGCGTTTTGCATGCATATTGGGGGTTACCTTCTAACGATCGCTTCCTTTACGTATGCGGTCAGTGTCTCACTCCAGTCCCCTAAAACCTGGAAGAGATGTATAGTCTAGACACTGAGTAAGGACATTGAAAGGTGGCTACACTGAGCCACAGCGCCAGAGATCGCTAGAGAGCATTGTTCCGCCCGCCTCCACTGGCAGTGATTATTGAGATGTCGTAGTGGTCAGTGCTTGTCGAGGACTGGTAGTAGTCAGTTCGTGTTGAGATGTGCTAGTAGGGAGTGCTTGCTGAGATGTGATACTGAAAAGTTCTTGTTGAGATGTGGTAATAGCGAGTCGGTGTGGAGATACATTGTAATTATGAGAGTGATTTTGGTCAATATATGAAGGTACGAAACTTGATTTATTTTTCATTATTTCCATGTTTTAAATAATGCGTCATTACAGGTTCAGTCAACAAAGCATCTGGCTTGTGTTCTTGGATTAGAGTGCAATTCTGGTTTTCTTGAGTAATTATGGTATTTCTATTTTCTTTAATTAATTCAGTATAAATGATATTTAAAATTTCTTGTGTTGTTGAAGAAGAACCGTGCCAGATGCGTACGTTGAGTCATACTTCCACACACAGAACAGTTACACTTGTGCTTTGGTTTCGTAGGTTTTATAGTTGCTGGGGACTTAATTAATTAATTGTGTTAATGAAAATTTCCATTTCATTCTTTGTTATTGTTCTATGCAGTCAGATAGCGTAATAATACTAGTCAGGGCCAACCGTTACGAGACTTCGTAACCGAACAGACAGCTACTAAAGCAAAAATTAAAATTATTTTCATTAAAATTTAATTGAGCCCCCATGCACGTGGCGACCGTTGCTTCGGATCGTCCCTTGGAATTCTTCTGATTGTGTAGACAGTAGTATTGTTGTAGTAATTGGTAGTTTAGTAATCGTAGTCTATATTGCATGTGTAGATTTGGTAATTAGCATTCTTCTAATGGTATTTATCAAAATTTAATTTTTATTGCCTTGTATACGCGTTTGACTATTTAGTGCAATTATTTCAATTGTTCGTTAATCGTGTTTGAGGGAAACATTTCGAGTGAATGGTATTGTTGGAGATAAAGTGTCATTGTGTGCAATTTTCATATAGTGACGAGTTTTGTATATTTTGTAACTGATTACGCGATCAATGAAAAAGGCAAAAATGATGGATAGTCAGAATGACGAAATTGTTGACATGGCGAACTCGCCAACACAAGAGAACAGTATGTTGAATAATGAAGTGGAAAACAATTTAATAAGTCGGGAAAATAGTCCGGAACCATTTCAAAATTTTTCTCAATCAGAAAATTCACAGAATACGAGATTAACGATAGAAGATTCTGAAATAGTATCGAACACAGATAGCTTTACAGCTATGACGAAAGAAGTTGGTTTCGCGGGAAATGTTAGGGGCGAAAAGAATTGTGAACCATTTAATACGGAGCAGTTGATGAGTGCAATATTAAATTTGGGATCACAAATAGGAACTTTGGCAACACGGTTAGACTCACAAGGATCTGAATTGAAAACAGAAATAGGAACAATTAAAACAGAGATGGGAACAATGGAAACACGGTTAGATTCACGAATAGGGACATGTTTCAAAAATATGAAAGATGAGTTAAAGAAAGAAATCAGAGAAGAAGTACAACCGATTTTGAATTCTCACAATAATAGATTAATTGCAGTAGAGATTAGGCAAAAGGAACAGGATAGAGAACAGGAAGAAAGAGATCGCGTGATAGTACAAAAATTTTCAGAGTTAAATTTACAACGTGCACACGATAAGGAAGAAATATTTGAGAGAATCGAGGAATACGTACCAAATGACAGATTAAATAACCTAACACAACAATATGAACAGTTAACTACCAAATGTGTCAACACTGAAACCCGAGTCGCGACACTTACGGAAGACGTAGGTAAACAGAAAGAAAAAATAGGTGACTTATCGGAAAGAGTTGAAGAGATTTCAGATAAATTGACAAGTCTTAGTTTACATGGGGACAGAGATTCGGATGATACACCGCCATTACCATTTGCAGAAACCGAAGAGTATCAGAACATAAATAAGCATGTTGAAAATCAGGGAAAATGTAATGAACGCGTTAAAAGGGAAGTTGAGGCATTACGAAAGCAAGTCAAACAAATTGAAGGCGAAATCGTAGGAAAAGACAGCAAAAGAAATTTGGAATCGCAGGTAGCAGAGGTGTTTGAAGAAAGTAATTTGTTTCATTTACGGGATGCAACAAGAGAGCGCCAGGCGCGCGAACTTGACAATAATCGACATTGGGACTGGGACAGACGCGGTAGGTCTTTGTCGCCACGAGGCGAAAACTTTGACTATAAACACTTTTTGACTGTTCGGAAATTTAAGATCTTCCGCAATTCTAAGAATGACATACATCCATGTGCATGGTTAGATCAATTTATGTATGCTCTCCCACCAAATTGGCCACTAAGTCACAAACTGGAATTTATGTGTGGATATTTAGAAAACGAACCGGCGACGCGGATGCGCGCACTCATTAGAGATTGTAATAATCTGAATGATTTTTATCATGCATTTCTATCGGCATATTGGTCCGAAAACACGCAAGACAGAGTCAAACACAGCCTTATTATGCAGCGTAATTTCAAACAGTCTGAGTTCCGCACGCCAGCGGAATATTTTGAAGACATGATTCGAAAGAATCAGTTCCTTTCCAACCCTTATAGCCCGACTGAATTAATTCGCATTTGTTTAACTAAGCTGCCACAATCCATAAGACAAATTGCTTTAGCTGGAAGATGTAAAGACGACATCGAGACTTTTAAGACTTTATTGCAAGAACTTGAGTATGACAACGACGACGGGACTTCTTGTAACTTTTTCAGTAACAGTAATTACGATAGATTTTCAGAGAAAAGGGATGGTGATCGGAACGGGCGTTATATGGGTAATTTTGAGAATGACAGACGTAACAGACAAGACAATAGATACCAGCCTTATGACAATAACAGACGTTCTAACAGAAATTATACAGACAATTATAATAACGGTAATTCTTACCGGAATGATCAATCATACGGAAACAGTAATCGGTATCGTCAAGACAGAAATGGTTCATACAGTAATAGAAATTCTTACTACAGAAATAACCAGGGTAGTAGATACAACAATAATTTCAGAAGTGACAGTCGAAATTATACAAGAAGTAGTTATGCAGACAGACAGGAAAACATAAATTTTAATAACAGACACAACCAAGAATTTGCATCTAACAGACAGGAAGGACCTAATTGGCATCCTCCGCGTGACAGAAATTCAGAGAGACAAGTGGAAATAGTAGAAATTGATCCGCGAAATGTCGGGAATAATCAAAGACGTGACGCAAACAATCGACAATGACTAGCAGCTTCGGCTTCTGGCAGCAATATAGACGGTTCAGAAAATAATGACACTACGACTTTACACTACGTACGCCTGGAAGACATGAGAGACATTTTGCTAGATGAAAAGGAAAATAATGTAGACGCATTTTTACATCCTGTTATTGAAGTATGTGTGGGTAAGAATAAGTTCACTGCAGTTTTAGATTCTGGGAGCCCATTGAACGCCGTTAGTGAATCAGTTTTTCGTATATGTGAAAGAACTATTGCCTGTCCTGTGTTACCTATTTCTAAAACTACAATTCGAGGAGCGATTTCTGGAAAAGGTGTGGAAGTTAAACAACAGACCAACCTAAATTTAATTTGTCAAGGATACGAATTGTCTGCTAATTTTATTATTGTTCCATTACTCAGTACACAGATTATATTAGGTATGGAGTTTCTTAACACATATAAGGCAATTTTGAACTTTAAAGAAGGAAGTGTGAATTTGACTGTTGCCGGAATGCCGAAATGTTTGAAATTTTTCGAGTGTTTAGCAAGATCTGAATCAGATACAAAATGTTTAAGGTTTCTTACTTCTGATGCTTTCGTTGAGCATTATGACGACAGTGTGTTTATTCATGACAATGACAATAGATACAGAGACGCGATGGAGGATATAATTAGTAGCGAAGAATTAATTAATGAAAAGGTTAAGAAAGCTGAAGTGCCAGATGACGTTGCAAAAGAAGAGCTGCACCATATTTTGACTTCACATGCTACAGTCTTTAGTCATCACACAGGAACTATACAAGGCTTACAATATTTATTTAAAGTAAAAGAACACACACCATTTCGCGGGAAAACGTACGCTATTCCTTTGGCTTACAGAGACAAGGTTAAGAATGAACTTCAATACATGTTAGATCAGGGCATTGTTGAGCCAGCAGTCAGCCCTTATACCAGCCCATTACACGTTGTTCTTAAAAAGGATGGGTCAATTCGTTTGGTTCTGGATTCCAGACAGATAAACAATATTATTATTCCTGAAACTGACCGTCCACAAAATTTAGATGAACTTCTTCAACATTTCCATGGAATTAAAGTTTTATCCACGATTGATATGCGCGCAAGTTTTTGGCAAATAGAACTCCACCCTGATTGTAGAAAATATACTGCTTTTTTAGCCTTTGGTAACTGTTACCAGTTTCGGAAATTACCGTTTGGACTTACTGTATCTTCAGCAGCATTCATTCGTAGCTTAAATGAAATTTTACCTGTTTGTCTTCGTGACAATATTACTTCTTATGTTGACGACATTCTTATTGCTAAACGTTCTTGGAGTGAGCACAACAAAATTTTGGATTCATTATTACGTATTTTCGCACGAGTTGGCATGACAGTGAACTTGGAAAAATCAGAATTTGGTCGTTCTCAGGTGAAATTTCTCGGTCACATTATTTCTACAGAAGGTATTCTTCCCGATCCAGAGAAACTAGATGCTATTCGTAATTATGCTGTTCCTACCACAAAACGTGATGTTCGTAGTTTCCTGGGTGTCTGTAATTTTCTTAGACGCTTTGTTAGATTGGACAATTTGGCCACACCTCGTTTATGTGAACTATCTGGAAAAAATTCTAATTGGTGTTGGGATGAGGAAGCTCAGTCAGAATTTGAACAACTTCGTGATGCTTTAGTTGCTGCTCCACTTCTTTCACATCCGGATTTATCTAAAGATTTTTGTTTGGCGACGGACTCATCATACAAAGGCCTAGGTGCACATTTATTTCAAGAGATAGAAGAAAACGGCGTTGTAGTACAGAAGACTATTGCATTTGTAAGTCGTGTTCTCTCTAAATCCGAAAAGAATTATTCGATTACGGAACTTGAAGCTTTGGCTGTTGTATGGGCTTTCACAAAATTTCGCACATTTTTGTTTGGCAGACATACTAAGGTTTACACCGATCATCGAGCTCTAGAATTTCTTATGTCAACAAAATTAACTCACGGCAGATTGTCACGATGGGCGTTGCATCTACAGGAATTTGATTTTAGCATTGTTTACATACAGGGATCTTCAAATATTGTTGTTGATGCTTTATCACGTGCACCTATGGGTTTGAAACAAAGAGCTGAAGAGGACTGCAAAGAAAACCATTATTGTTTGATGTATATTCAAGGTGTTGCGTTTGAGAACTTTATTTCGTCTTCGCTCCAGGACATCGCTAAGGAGCAAAACAAGGATCCAATCTGGAAGGACATTAAGGAGAAGTGGAGGAGAAAGGAAAGCGTAGCGATTAGACAGCATTATTTAGTTCGCAATGATATTCTTTTTAAACGAAAATCGGTCGAAAACTCTGTTTGGTTAGTTTGTATTCCTGATGAGTGGGTCAATAAATTGATTTGGTACACACATTTCAGTTATGCGCACTTTGGTCCCAGAAAATGCTTTCATAAATTACGGGAAAATTGCTACTTCAATAATATGGAAAAACGTATTCGATCTGTTCTTGCCAAATGCAAATTATGTCAGCAGGCTAAGCCGCCAACAGTTTCTCACAGAGCACCGTTGTTTCCTATCATTCCAGCGAAATTAAAGGAGATGGCTGCAGTCGATTTGTTCGGTCCAGTGGTTCGTTCTACTAATGGTTTTGCGTACATTTTCGTAGCAGTGGAATTGACATCAAAATATGTGTGTTTTACACCTTTACGCAAGGCAACAGCTCGTTCAGTATCTAATGCTTTCATCAAACATTTTCTTAAAGAAGTTGGTCATGTTGATAAGGTTATATCAGATAATGGATCACAGTTTCGCTCTAAAATTTGGCTTCGTACTCTACGGCGTCGGAAAATTAAACCAATCTTCATTTCACTTTTTCACCCTCAGTCTAATGCTTCAGAGAGATGGATGAAGGAAATCAATAAATTGTGCCGTCTTTATTGTCATCAGAATCACAGAACTTGGGATCAGTATCTTCATATTTTTCAAAACATTCTGAATGAACTTCCTAATGACTCAACTTCTTTACCGCCTCTATTGATACTAAAAAATAAAGTACCAACAAATCGCATTTCTGAAATCGTTCCTTTTCCGCCTTCACGGAAACTGCGGCATTCTGAAGTTGTGAACCTGGCTCTGCAAAATATTGCATCTGCAGCTGCTAGAAGAGAGAAATCAGCTAAGCGTCCTGGTCGTTTAAAAACTTTGTCAGTTGGCCAGAAGGTGTCAATTAAGTCCCACCGTTTGTCTCATAAAGGAAAAGGCTTGTGTCGCAAATTTTTTCTGCTTTATAACGGTCCATATAGAGTTCGCAAAATTATTCATGATAACACTGTTGAAGTAGAAACTCTTAAATCACGACGCTGTAAAGGAATACATCATATATCGAACGTAAAAATTTTTGTGGAATGACATACTTTAGAGAAACTAACAGCTACATGTAAACATGCGGAGAATACAAGGATACCGCGCCGTGTTCCGGCGGCGGCGCGTACTCAAAGCAACAGTCAGTCTGCGCGCCGCACGAGGCAGTCGTTGACCGCAAACAATGAATTCCTACGTCACGCGCCTACAGCTGATCGAGCGCTCAGTGCGAATGCACTGACAGACGTAAACAAATACACAGTCTAATTTCTCCGACTAAATTCTGTATAAAGCTATGGTGACCTCATAAATTATGTTATTAACGTTCAGTATTTTTCAGGATACGGTTGTATAAAGTATTTAAGACCTTCAGGTAAATTCTGTGCGTGTCCGACGTTAAGACGACTTGCTTTGGAGAAAATTTTCAGGAAGAATGTCATTTCGAAGAAGAAAGTAATAGACAAAAAAAAGGTAACGGTTAATTGAGTTTATTTTTCAGGTAACATAATTCCACTTAGGTACGTACTTTAGACGTAATTTGCTGCTCGCGATTACGTGACTCATACTTTGTGCTAAATTTTATGTTCTATGAATTTACTTGTGAAGCGACGTGCTTGTGTACATTTACTGATTTTGACAATTATTGATTAATGAACAGTGTTATTACTTGTGTATATTATGCATCGCTTGGCTGCTATGCTTTTTCACTGATGTCATATTTTTTTTTATTATGTGCCTGCTGTGCTTATTTATTTAAATTATAATTGTCACCTGATTAGTTGTGGTGTTATGTATGTAGGTTACACTTTGTGATTTATCTGCTTGCGCCTTCATGTGTACTTATTAAGATTACATATGAACATTTATTTGCTTATGTCGATGTGATGCTAATGACCTGTTTATTGTGTAAGGCATGTTTGCTGCTGTGCGTATGGATTGCATATTTACACATTTCTGTTTTGTTGTCATAACTACTCTTCAATTTAGTATATAGCAATGCTGATGTACAGTGTACGAACATAGAGTTTAGGTTACACTGTGGTATTAATTATAGATTGTTCGCTTGGCAGAGCCTCGTTGTAGGAATTGTGCTGCATCCACTTGTTGACTTTCTGTTCTCTACTGGTATATTTACTCGCTATTGCATGTTTTACTTACGCTCAGTGCCTTATATTTTTAAGATAAGAAAATGAACTGCTATAATTCGACGAACGACATTAATACGAGAAACTTCATAGAAGTCACATGAGCTGGAGGTTTTATGGAAGCTGTATAAATTTATGCTAATAGGAAGGAAGCTAATGACATGACATACCAAAACTAGGTTTAGACCATTGACAGTTATTACACTGCCTTCTTCGTGAGCAATTGAAATAGGAAGTGACACTTGACACAAAAAATACTCCACATGTTTGCTTCTGCCATGATTCTTGAAGTGGTGTACACACTGTGAAATATTATGATCATTCACACTCCGTAATCGTACTTAATTACTGAGAGTTATTCGAACTAAAGTCTGTTAGAGGTCATGTATGCATTTCTTTTATTTAATGATGGACAAGGAACCAAAATGTATCTTATAATTTATAATGAGTAGAAAATTTGGGTCAGATGGATTACACAGAGGTTGTGTGTGGACACTGTGTCTTCGGATTGTATGGGATGATGAATTGAAGTTGCATTAGGATTTTATGAGTACTTGTTCGAGGAGACTGACTAGAGGAAAGAGTTGTTATGGAAGTGAAATGATATTGGTGCTGAGGTTTATATGTATCAACGTATTATTGAGGTATTGAGAGTATGTGAAGTAGATGATTATTGGAGTTTTCGTGGACAAGAGGTAAGGTAAATGATATTGATGATCGACGTATTGAAGAGGTATTAGTGAAGTATTGAGATTATGTGATGCTGAGGTTTATGGGAGTTTTGGTGGATAAGAGGTAAAGTAAATGAGGAGTATATTTTTTTTGTTGGTCCATATGGAACAAGGAGGATGAAGATGGGAGACTAGAACACTAAAGTGGAAGGAAGATTGTCTATACACACACTTTGTTAAATCACTAAGCAGTATATACTTTTTTTTTGAGAGAGGAAGCATTTGCATATCTTGGTGCACTGACAGTTGTTCAGCAACCGTACATTTTGATCTGGCTTGGCAAACATTGGTCTTGACATGATGACTATGACGTTGACTTAACTATTATTGACTGTTATACATTGCTGCCACTACTACTTGATACACAGGATGAACATAAAATTTTGACAGAATTGCATTTACACAGTTAACACTATTCAATTACACAGTAGCACTAATGTGGATGAAAGATGAGTGAGTGTGTTTTGTGTGTTTTCCTTTCCTAATCCTACCAACCTATCTCCTAAATATTATTTCACTTGTTTGTTGTGGCTTGCACTGACACCCATAAATATTATAGGTTAACTGTTATTGTGTACTGTAATAGTTAATGTGACAATTACCTGATATCATTTGTGTGTTTATTATGATTTGTATGTTTAGTGTAAGAGCATTGATAATAATTTGTTAAAGAAATTGTATGTGCATTCAAACTATTGTTCATGACTGAACTGTCTCAGTAGTTATGGTGAATAGTATGGACTGTTACTTGCACTTTTTCTACATGATTGGTGCCACAAGGACATGTTTAATTTCTGCTGATGAACTGTGTGATCAGTGATTGTAAAAAAATTATGGACTGTTACTTGTACCCTCTCTACATGATTGGTGCCACTAGGACATGTTTAATTTCTGCTTATAAACTCTGATGAACAGTGTGATCAGTGATACTAGATTTTATGGAACTGCTTCTGCTGAGAAATGTGACTTGTTGCTGTGTGTACCTACTCAACATTGCTGGGTGCCACTGATGGATTGCTTCTACTGAAATGAAGTCACCTGTTGCTGTGTGCACCTGATCAACATTGCTGGTGCCACTAATGGACTGCTTCTACTGAAATGGTGTTACTTGTTGGTGTCTGCACCTACTCAACATTGCTGGGTGCCACTGATGGACTGCTTCTACTGAAAAGATGTCACCTGTTGATGTCTGCACCTGCTCAACATTGCTGGGTGCCACTGATGGATTGCTTCTACTGAAATGGAGTCACCTGTTGCTGTGTGGACCTGATCAACATTGCTGGTGCCACTCATGGACTGCTTCTACTGAAATGGTGTTACTTGTTGGTGTCTGCACCTACTCAACATTGCTCGGTGCCACTGATGGACTGCTTCTAATGAAAAGATGTCACCTGTTGATGTCTGCACCTACTCAACATTGCTGGGTGCCGCTGATGGATTGCTTCTACTGAAATGAAGTCACCTGTTGCTGTGTGCACCTGATCAACATTGTGGGTGCCACTGATGGACTGCTTCTATTGAAAAAATGTTACTTATTGGTTTTTGCACCTGTTGACCATTGCTGGGTGCTATTGCTGGAACTGTCAACTGCTTATTCATGGGCTATGGATAGCGTTTATGTGAATATTTGTATAAACTGATTTTTTTGTGTATTACTGTTTGTGGAAAGTTATGAGACTCTTACCTGCACATATTCGTCATTGCTGACGCTATTGATTGAACTGTTTAACCACATAATACTTGTGTAAACTATTATGTAAAGTCACATGCATGAAAGAATTTGTATTGCTTACTGTATTCTATATAATAGGTTATTGAAAGGTCAGTGCAAAGCCAAAATTTTATCTAGTTATATGATATTTACGTATTAATATTATCTTTCATTTTTGTCTGTATTTTTTTTTTGACGAATTTGGTGGTATTTTCACCACCAATGCTGGCAAAAGTACCATCAAATTCTAGCCGTGGAGGAAGGACATATGAAAGGTGGCTACACTGAGCCACAGCGCCAGAGATCGCTAGAGAGCATTGTTCCGCCCGCCTCCACTGGCAGTGATTATTGAGATGTCGTAGTGGTCAGTGCTTGTCGAGGACTGGTAGTAGTCAGTTCGTGTTGAGATGTGCTAGTAGGGAGTGCTTGCTGAGATGTGATACTGAAAAGTTCTTGTTGAGATGTGGTAATAGCGAGTCGGTGTGGAGATACATTGTAATTATGAGAGTGATTTTGGTCAATATATGAAGGTACGAAACTTGATTTATTTTTCATTATTTCCATGTTTTAAATAATGCGTCATTACAGGTTCAGTCAACAAAGCATCTGGCTTGTGTTCTTGGATTAGAGTGCAATTCTGGTTTTCTTGAGTAATTATGGTATTTCTATTTTCTTTAATTAATTCAGTATAAATGATATTTAAAATTTCTTGTGTTGTTGAAGAAGAACCGTGCCAGATGCGTACGTTGAGTCATACTTCCACACACAGAACAGTTACACTTGTGCTTTGGTTTCGTAGGTTTTATAGTTGCTGGGGACTTAATTAATTAATTGTGTTAATGAAAATTTCCATTTCATTCTTTGTTATTGTTCTATGCAGTCAGATAGCGTAATAATACTAGTCAGGGCCAACCGTTACGAGACTTCGTAACCGAACAGACAGCTACTAAAGCAAAAATTAAAATTATTTTCATTAAAATTTAATTGAGCCCCCATGCAACATATAAAGGGCCGCATAGCCTACAGCAAATTTTTGTTCTGCGTAGTTATCCTCCTGTCAGTTACTTACAAACAATTAATGTTTAAAGTAAGATTCAAATTGGCTACGTCTTATTCAGGTTTATTCCAAAATTGTTGATTTGTAACGGGGAACAGAGGGTTGTTGTAAAGATGAAGAAAACAATACAAATTTACCATATAGAGTTAGAAAACGCAATTTCCTCAACAAAAACGTAAAATAAAACATACAGGCGGAACGAAAATATTTCAACATCGCGTAAATACTTCTTCGAACTTATGTGAAACATGTGTCTGTTATTCATAAACAACTTTCGCATTATCAATAATACCAGAAAACTCTTGCCTTTGATAATGATGAAAACCGTTCTATTGAGCACAAAATAACTATATATATAGCCATTAAAATTGCTACAGCAAGAAGAAATGCAGATGATAAACGGGTATACATTGGACAAATATATTAGACTAGAACTGAAGCGTGATTACATTTTCACGCAATTTTGGCGCATAGATCCTGAAAAATCAGTACCCAGAACAACCACCTCTGGCCGTAATAGCGGCCTTGATACGCCTGGGCACTGAGTCAAACAGAGCTTGGATGGCGTGTACAGGTACAGCTGCCCATGCAGTTTCAACACAATACCACAGTTCATCAAGAGTAGTGAATGGCTTATTGTGACGAAGTAGTTGCTCGGCCACCATTGACCAGACGTTTTCAATTGGTGAGAGATCTGGAGAATGTGCTGGCCAGGGCAGCAGTCGAACGTTTTCTGTATCCAGAAAGGCCCGTACCGGACGTGCAACATGCGGTCGTGCATTATCCTGCTGAAGTGTAGGGTTTCGCAAGAATAAAATGAAGGGTAGAGCCACGAGTCGTAACATATGTGAAATGTAACATCCACTGTTCAAAGTGCCGTCACTGCGAACAAGAGGTGATCGAGACGTGTAACCAATGGCACCCCATACCATCACGCCGGGTGGTACGCCAGTATGGGGATGACGAATACACGCTTCCGATGTGCGTTCACCGCGATGTCGCTAAACACGGATGCGACCATCATGATGCTGTAAACATAACCTGGATTCATTCGAAAAGATTACGTTTTGCCATTCGTGCACCCAAGTTCGTCGTTGAGTACACCATCGCAGGCGCTCCTGTCTGTGATGCAGCGTCAAGGGTAACCGCAGCCACGGTCTTCGAGCTGATAGTCCATACTGCTGCAAACGTCGTCGAACTGTTCGTGCAGATGGTTGTTGTCTTGCAAACGTCCCCGTCTGTTGACACAGGGACCGAGACGTGGCTGCACGATCCGTTACAGCCATGCGGATAAGATGCCTCTCATCTCGACTGCTAGTGGTACGAGGCCGTTGGTATCCAGCACGGCGTTCCGTATTACCCTCGTGAACCCACCGATTCCATATTCTGCTAACAGTCATTGGATCTCGACGAACGCGAGCAGCAATGTCGCGATACGATAAACCGCAATCGCGATAGGCTACAATCCGACCTTTATCAAAGTCGGAAACGTGATGGTACGTATTTCTCCTCCTTACAAAAGGCATCACAACAACGTTTCACCAGGCAACGCCGGTCAACTGCTGTTTGTGTATGAGAAATCGCTTGGAAACTTTCCTCATGTCAGTACGTTGTAGGTGTCGCCATCGGAACCAATCTTGTGTGAATGATCAGAATAGCTAATCATTTGCATATCACAGCATCTTCTTCCTGTCTGTTAAATTTCGCGTCTGTAGCACGTCATCTTCGTGGTGTAGCAATTTTAATGGCCAGTAGTGTATAAATATATATGTAATGTTTATGCATGTAAACTGTACTTGCATCAGAAAAACTGCGTTGATTACATAAAAGCGCTGACGTTGGATGACAGACTGCTTTTTCTTATTTATAAAATGCAATTTATATTCTGTAAGGACATAAACCCCCACAATGGACTAACACTGAATGATTTGCGGTCCTAATTGCGTGCAAAACAAACAACCAAACCAATGAAAGAACAAAGAGAAATCTTTCTCACGGTTTCTCTCTTACACATTCATTGATGTTTCTTTCCCTACCAATGTTATCGATCATCGTACCATTAACTATGTCGTTTACGTAGTGTACCAAAACTATCGAACCGTAGTTTTGGTAGAGCACAGTTCTAGCAGAGAGAACTTGCTGGTGGTAGCTGGGAAAGCGGTGTACATGGCGATCCCGTCCCTGAGAGGCGAGGCCTGGTCACCGTCTTGTAAGCTGTCCGTCGCCGTCTTTGGCCACACAGTGCCTTCGCTATTTGGCCATGCCAAACAAGCCCTCTAGCGGCCGCGTGCTGTCGCGGCTCTTACCGACGTGAAGGGCTGTGGACGCTTCATGCCGTCACCCGCGGCTGAGACGGAAGCCAGGCGCCACTTTTCAGCCGTTCTCTGTTGATTCGTGGTGTCACTCTCAACGCATTTCGCTGCACTGTCTTAAAAGTTGGCCACTCCTCCAGTCCGGCAGCGCAGCAGCCAGCTGTGTGCGCGTCTGGCTGTAGAGTCAAAACTCTGACTAATAAGCTGCAGTCCTTGCCAGTACAACCACGGGAGCACAAGCGAAATCCCGTACCTACACCGCTGCCCACTAAAACTGCAACACAGGGAAGGATAGCATATAATGAATTTTTTTAAATGTGCGTTTACAGTGTACGATAGTTAGGACACATCAAAAAATTTGTGGATAACTAGAGTATACGGGCTACGAAATTCAGTATACAGAGGTTCCACCTCTGGCAGCAACAGTGCCTCTTACCCGCCTGGGTTTCCAGTTGAACTGAGTTTGGACGACGGACAAGGGTATGGCATACCATGCTCCTTCAAGTCATACCGAAGTTCATCAGTATTAGTGGCGGATGAGTCTCTGGGGAACCGATGACCAGATGTTTTCCATGGATGAGACATCTGGAGGACATTGTGGTCAGTTCAACAGTTGAATTCTTTATGTATCGAGGTAGGTCAGGACAGCATGCTCACCATGGTTCCTAGCGTTATCGTGTCGAAACAAGTGTCAAGGAGACCTCGAAACGAGGCTCAAGTATTGGTCTTAACACGTGAGAGAGGTAATACCAGCTGTCCAAATCACCGGCTAAGTCAACTAGAGGTGACTCCCCAATGTTACTCCACACCATGACCCAATCGTATGTTGATAAAGAATGCAGACTGATTACGTTCGTTTTCCACACCCGGATACGTCCATCGTGACACCATAGGAGGAACGAGGATTCGTCTGAAAAGAATGACTTCCTTCAGGATAACGACTTCGCTCGACTAGAAAATTCTTCAAATGGCTCTGAGCGCTATGGGACTTAACAACTGAGGTCGTCAGTCCCCTATAACTTAGAACTACTTAAACCTAAGTAACTTAAGGACATCACACATATCCATGCCCGAGGCAGGATTCGAACCTGCGACCGTAGCGGTCGCGCGGTTCCAGACTGAAGCGCCTAGAACCGCTCGGCAACACCGGCCGGCGTGCTGATGGACCGTGCTGCTCCAGGCGTCATCGCCCTGTAAATATGGACACTTGTCTTACTGTAAACAAGCCCATTCTCTGACTCAAAAAACGAGGGCGTGCTGAAAAGCAAAGCCTTCGAATTGTTTATGTCGAAACTCTTAAAGATTTTTAATAAAACAAATGACATTAAAATACCATACCATTTTTCTCCATATCTACATATTTACGTCGTTTGGATAAAAATTAGTGACAACACGATTATAGTCCATACCAGACTTCATAGAAAGACGTTCACCGACCACATACCCTCAATATAATCGCTCCCCATCTCGATCACCTTCCCCCACCGACATGGAAGGAATCGTCCACTTTTAGCACATCCATTTCTGGTGATGACTGCCCTATGACACGGAAAATGTCTTATCTTGTGTTGCAGCGCGTGCCGTAAAGAGATTCCATCACTTTGACGAACAGGTCGCAATCGCACGGACTCATATGGGGCGGGTACGGTGGATGATCCACTTCTTCCCACCACTGCGTACGCAGGAGCTCCTGCATGGCGTTCACCTAGTAACATCGTGCATTGTCATGGAGGATGATGGGACACAGTGCCAGAAGGAAACATTATTGTGCGCTCCGACAAACTACCACTTCAATCTTTATCGACGCACGTTGTTTGTGTTTCCCATAAATACTGTTAGGGCGCTTGAACTCTTTCAGTGAGTACATGAAGCAACTGACTCAAACATAGTCATCGCCTTCTGCACTACTTCAACTGAAGTTCTGCTAACAGCTACAGGCAGCGAGCATGCCATGTGACGCACATACTTCATGTTCCTCAGTTTTACCACTACTTCTTATCCAACCTACGTATTTCTCAATACACTCAACCTGGCGATGAACACATTTCTCCAAACGAGAGACCAGTTTGTCGGTACGGTGACTATAGAATCTTTGAATTGGTTGACGAAGCCACAACTTTTCACCTCTTCTTGCACCGCTTCGTGACTATCAAAGTGAAATCCTCGAAGGTTTTCTTTCAGTTTTCGAAACAGATGGAAATCGAATGGGGCCAAGTGAGGACTATATGGAGGATGATCGATGACACTGAATCCAAGGCGTCTGATTGCTGCAGATGTCACAGCACTAGTGTGCGGTTTGGCACTGTCATGGTGAAGGTTTGGCTCTGAGCACTATGCGACTTAACTTCTGCTGTCATCAGTCGCCTAGAACTTAGAACTAATTAAACCTAACTAACCTAAGAACATCACACACATCCATGCCCGAGGCAGGATTCGAACCTGCGACCGTAGCGGTCACGCGGTTCCAGACTGTAGCGCCTTGAACCGCTCGGCCACATCGGCCGGCATGGTGAAGGAGAAGGTGCTCTATGTGAGGACGAACTCTTCGAATTCTAAACTCGATTACAGCACGCTGTTTCTGACGCACCGACATAGTTACGTTACATACCGTCATGTTACAGCTACAATTCAGAGCCCTCTAGCGCCAGAGGGCTGAAAATACGTAGACATGAAGATAAAAATGTAATGTTAATAACGTTTGTTTTATTGGCAATGCTTTAAAAGTTTGCATATAAAAGAATTCGGAGGCACTACTTTTCAGCATGCCCTTGTATTTGGCGTGGCTATACGTTTCTTCACGGCCGGTCGAATAAAATGTCTCTCCTCTGGGTTGCTGGTCGCTTTGGGTCGTTGAACTTCTGCATGACGTTGGGTCTAGCCCTCCAGAATACACAGATTCCATATTCGCGTGACATCCGTGTGATTACGACCAACGCTAGATGCAATATCGTCGAACGATAAATCGCAGTCTCCATAGGCCATGATCCTACTGCTGTTCAATTCCGACACATGCTTGTAGGCGTTTCTCCTTCTTATATGAAGCGTAACACGATCTTACCACAAACAAACAATATTCAGGTAAGATTTCTGAATGAGAAACCCATTGTGTAATCTTTCTTTGTTTCTTACTCTCGGCTACTTCGCGACGGCCTGGATGGTTGCACTTTCAGCTCTCTCAAAAGTCTTTAAACGAATTAATCTTCAACGTCTCTGGGGCTATACCGTCTAATCAGTTTACTTTTCAACCGCGGCTATCGACTATGGTACAATTATCTCGGGTGGCAGAACATATTGCGTGGAATATAAACTGTGCCAAGTAGACCATCTTTGCTTTCTTGGATATGGAAAAGTTGTATGATCGAATTTGGAAAGACAACCTTCTCAACAAGCTTCACAGCCAGAGGACCGTTCCCGACCACTGAAAACAATAATAAAAAAAAAAAAAAAAAAAAAATGAAAGTCATTGACGCCGCTACTTCGTTAAAAAAATAGGTCATCGTTATCGTATGCACCAACTCATCGAAGGGATCCCTCAGAAATCAGTCTTGTCGCGCTTGCTCTTTTATAATCGGTCAACAATTTTCCAGTAATCCCCCAAGTGGTTCTTGCACAGTTTACAGATGATGCGGCGATTCTGACCAGCAGCCGGCGTATCGAAGTAGAAATCTGGCACCTTCAGAGACAACTCGAAATGACAAAAAAATGGGGGCGGCCAACTACATTCAGTTGAACGGTGAGAAGGCTAAAGTCGTCATGTTCACCAGGCGTTTTCCTGATCTGCGGTATCACCTAACGATAGGAAACGTAGTACTTTCATGATCAGACGAAGTTAATTACTTAGGTGTGACTATCGACAAGGAGCTTCTTTTTAAGTGATATATTCCCAACAAGAAGACTCGTATCCTGCGTGTGGTGCATCAGCTCTATCCACTGCTCGCCAGTACACATATGAACACACATACCAAACTGCTTTACATCGAGCAACAATCCTATCAGCCATCCTGTATAGTTGCTCCTCGTGGGGCATCATACGCAGCTTAACCCTCAAGCCCATCCAGACCTTACAAAACATGTGTTTGAGGATGATCTTAGGAGCCCACAGATGGGCACATGTCAGAGATTTACATCAATAACAGCGCATCGAAACCCTCCGAGAAGCCATCGAAGCATGCACATGGAAACTGATAAACAACATGGACCCTCTTAGGCCGAAATCTCGCCACTTGGACTACGTGGGATCAGTCGTCCCAGAAAGATGGCGTCTCGTTCGGGTAACTAGGGCCATCATCCACGTACCCCACAGAAAGCAACTGACAACGTCACCACCATCCTCAGCCGGGCTTAAGGACTCAGGAAGCCCGTGGCACTTTTTACGATTTAATAAAGAGCAAATCATCCTTTCACCTAAAACTCTGGAAGTCTAACTTACGCTGTGGTAGCACTGCTGCAAAAACCACAGAAAACCCTCCTTTATACAGAGAATGTAGATGGCTTTATTACTATTTGCTTTGTGCGGTTGCGATGAAATGCTAATAATTTGCATGTGCGGGCTTTTAGTACCCTTCATGCCACTTTGACTTTCGTTGTATGCTCTCTTGAAGATGTTGCAGTTTTAATGGTCAGCTGTATGTTGGTTAGTAATATGACGCGACGGCTGTGAAATGCGGAGGTTCTCAAAGATGATGCAAGTGCCAGAGTGGTTTGCTCTTTGTGCAGTGTCGTAAGGCTGGAAACGAAAACTGATGTAATCGGCGTCGGGAAATTCTTTAGACCGTCTTTCTTCTCAAAGGCACAAGTCTGTGGAAAGTACGCGCGTTATAACGACGTCTAGACTGAGGAGCACAGAGGCAGGTGACGGCTCAGCGGAACGGTAGTGTTTCGTCCAAACGGGTGGGTGAAGCAGTCAGCTGCAGAGGCGAGGCGTTAGAGGTTCGCAGTATTCAAATGCTCATGATGTTCTTCGTAAATTTCGGAAAAGCTTTCGACACTGTATAAATTTGTTGACTGATATCAGAGAAAATGCTCCCTATAATCGTATCTTCGTAAGTCATTACAGTCAATGAATTGTTGGCTAATGAAAGGCAGTGCACTGAAGAGGACGGCGAATACTCAGCGAAATCGAAAGTCACCTCATTTATGCTCTAAGAAAGTGTAACAGGGTCTGTCGTGTTCTCGTGTCAGTTAGGGTCACTAGCATTCTGAATGTTCGTTGATGGTGATACCGTATACAGGACAGCATCGCTGCTGGTTGGTTTTGTAACGGAATGCATGAAGACTTATACCTCAGTTCCATTTGTACTTAATAGCAGCTCTTTTTCAGGTGATTAAATGGAAGGTTATACCCATAACAACCAAAAACAGCCAGGTAATATACGGTGGTAGTTCAACAAGTAATGCAACACACATTTTTTTTTTTTTTTTTTAAAGCAAGTTGATTTTATTCAGGATTCTAATACACCACATTATTCCCGTCTCCTTCGGCTACTCTATTTTTCAACACAATCTCTATTCATTGCGACGGCCTTACTTTACCTAACAGGGCCTCTATGCCCGCATGGTACCAATCCACCACACTGAAGAAGTTAAGAAAATATTTGTATTTTAGATAATATTTGTAAACATAAATATATTAATTTTACAGTGAAAGTGTAATTGGTTTTACGTTTCCTTAGTGGAACTTAATAGTTGTTATTGACAGTAATATGCGCTCGGAGATAACATCTTGTTGCATCAATAACCTCTCCAGTCACTTACCATTTACTGCGGAGTGCATCCTTCATTGGGCCAAAGAGAAGGAAGTCGGAAGATTCGGGCTGTATGGTGGAAGAAAGAGAACAGTCGAAGAAGTTTTGTGAGCTCCTTTCGGGTGTGCAGTCTTGTGTGAGGCCTGGCATTGTAATGGAGAGGAAAAAGTTCGTTTACATTTTTGTGGCGACGAACACACTGAAGTCGTTTATTCAGTTTCCTGAGGATAGCACAGTACACTTCAGAGTTGATCTTTGCACCCTCAGGGAGGACGTCAGAATAACCCAGTCAGGCTCCTAGCAGGCCGTCGCCATGAAATAACCGTCTGAGGGTGCGGCTTGAGCTTTTCCTTCGGAGGAGAGATGGTGTGGCGCAACTCCACGGATATCCGTCCTTTTCCGGTTCGAAGTCGCGAACCCATGTTTCATCGCCTTTGACGATGTTCCCCAAAAAAATGGTAAGGTCAGCCTCGTATTGAGCAAGCAGTTCCGCACAGATGGTCCTTCGTTGCTATGTGTGGTCTCCTGTTAGGCAGCGTCGAACCCAGTGGGCACACATCTTTCAGTACCCCAACTGGTGGACGAGTGTGTCACCATTACCAACAGAGACGTCCAGTTGAGCAACGAGGTGTCTGATTGTGATCCTTCGATCACCTCGAATGAGAGTGTCCGTACATTCTAGTACTGCACGAGTCACAGCTGTGTGCGGCCGGCTGGCACTCGGGAAATCGGACAGGTTTGGGCGACATTGTTACGGTGATGACAGACGCTCGCCCGACGACTCACCGTGATTTTGTCCCCTGCCAGGTCTCCGTGGACATTTTTCAAGCGCCTATGAATATCTGCGATGTCTGGTTTTCCGCCAAGAGAAACTCAATGACAGCTCTATGCACTTCCGCTACAGAGGCTACGTACGGTGCCGCCACGTATCGGAACGTCATGAAATTACAGGAGCTGAAGCGGGAATATTGCAGGATGTCCCACAACACATTCTGCATTGTTTCAACTGAAATTGGCCGAGGAAAACGAGTTGCATTACTTACTGAACACTCCTCATATAATTACAAGTCTAGTCGTAACATTATGTGTGCTGTCAAACATTCTAGAAGTACTACTACAAAGCGCTGCTATATGGAACGAACTGTTGTCATCACTAGTAAAAAGGTGAATAAAAGGACTAAACTCCGCCCAAAGACGCCATGAAGGCCCAACGGCACCAACCAGCCGCCGTGTCATCTTCAGCCCACAGGCGTCACTCGTTGCGGATATGGAGGGGCAGGTGGACAGCACACCGCTCTCCCGGCCGTATGTCGGTTTACGAGATCGTAGCAGTTACTTCTCATCAAGTAGCTCCTCAGTTTTGCCTCACAAGGGCTCAGTGCGAAAAGGTGAATGGAAGATGTACATTTAACATGACAGTTCTCGGTAGCGCATTGTACGCTGCGATGGACGGTCTTATGGATTTGTTAAGGAAGCTGTATACAAGAAGCCAGTGTTACTTATTCTGAATTACTGTTTTATTCAAGACTCTGTTAATTCCGCCTTACAGCAGCTTATACGAAAGTGCTACCGCGAAGTTCAAGAAAATGAAATAAGAATCTTATAAATAAGGCAGACGTTATTGTCGTGAAACCCTGTTAGATAAAGTTAGAGAACCTGGATTATTTGAAGCAGATTCTCAACATATTTGCTATTCCGCGTTGGGACGACAAGAATAATATGAGTGCGACCCCGGCTGTTGCCCTATACGCGGTTGGGGTGGGGTTGTGAATCTTCCTAATGCTTGCACGAAATTCCGTCAGCATGCATTCCACAGTGGCTTGCGGGTGTATATGTAGATGTACAGTCGTGGAGGAAATGAATATTCATAGCATGAGAAGACGCCGTACTTTGCATGATTTTGTACTACCGCAGCTGGCTGTCTGGCTGACTGGATAACAGCGATTCTGACGGGAAGCCTTACCGCGACAGCTTGCCGCAGTTAACTACTCGCAGTCCACCAGAACTAGGCATAACGTTGCTGCTGAAATGTCTGCAGACGACGTGTTCCTAATCCTACCTTATACAAAACTTTTAACCAGGATTTATGGATTCTCCATCAGCCTGAAACTCGTCACTGTAGGCAACCATCTAACACAGTAGTTGTGACTTTCAGTGAACACTCGTACATAAGGATTGCATCTGTTCACGTAAAATTTGGGGAAAATGCATCTTATTAAAAATTACACATAAAGTACTTTTGATCGCCGTTATTAATGACAGAAGAATAAATTTAAGCTTGGTAATGGGGGCACAGGTTTACGTGACTTATTTATTGAATGTAATGTAAGCTGTCTCTTTTTAACAATATAATAATCATATTTTGCCATCTATGAATCAACACATCACAAAGCGACCTGATAATATGGAGTTCAGTTCTTCTATCTGAATTTTATATGTCGTTTCAACTTGTAACTGAGTTAAGTAAACACCAGGAGATAAAGCAGTTCATTCACAAAGTTTCAGGATTTATCTGCGCTAGTAAAACGTGTGTATTATCACAGTCCCGAGCACGTGCTGTGGAACCACAGCTTCACATTGTAAATCGCACTGTTCCGTTCTCAAACATCAGCTCTTCTCTTTGTAATAAGAGACCTACTCTCCCCCTCCGCATACTTGAATATGCTGGCTTTGATGTAATATCGAATTCCAATGGAGGAGTGTTACGCAAACGGACACGGACACTAGATTGTTAACAAAATAAAGTAACGTAAATGCAGTTGGTAAAATTATAGTCCACAGTGACAAGGGCCCGGTTAGATTCCACTACGGCACACAGCTTCAGTCTCCGTGAGGATGTTTGTCTACAGCGTGCACTCCGCTACGGAGTACAAAATTCATTACGGGACGTAAATGAAATTGCAACAGGCGGCTTTCGCGTGCACCTCGACTTATCCAACAGTCAGTCATATTGCCATGTCTTCAGCTCTCAGTCTTTGAAATAATTCATGTTATGTGAGATAGCGGTGTCTTCTTTCATTTGTCTTTCGCCGAGGAAGCTTTTAATCGTAAATATTAACTTCAAATTTTAAAGTAATCATGCATACTGAGTAATCTGTCGTGATAGTGATCCATAAAAAATTTACCTTCAACAAAATATGTGAGTACACAATTTTAAAGGCACTACAAGAAATACACTACTGGCCATTAAAATTGCTACACCACGACGATGACGTGCTACAGACGCGAAATTTAACCGACAGGAAGAAGATGCTGTGATATGCAAATGATTAACTTTTCTGATCATTCACACAAGGTTGGCGCCGGTGGCGACACCTACAACGTGCTGACATGAGGAAAGTTTCCAACCGATTTCTCATACACAAATATCAGTCGACCGGCGTTGCAGGGTGAAACGTTGTTGTGATGCCTCGTGTAAGGAGGAGAAAGGCGTACCATCACGTTTCCGACTTTGATAAAGGTCAGATTGTAGCCTATCGCGATTGCGGTTTATCGTATCACGATATTGCTGCTCACTTTGGTCGAGATCCAATGACTGTTAACAGAATATGGAATCGGTAGGTTCAGGAGGGTAATACGGAACGCCGTGCTGGATCCCAACGGCCTCGTATCACTAGCAGTCGAGATGACAGGCATCTTATCCGTATGGTTGTAACGGATCGTGCAGCCACGTCTCGATCCCTGAGTCAACAGATGGGGACGTTTGCAAGACAACAACCATCTTCAGGAACAGTTCGACGACGTTTGCAGCAGCATGGACTAACAGCTTGGAGATAATGGCTGCGGTTACCCGTGACGCTGCATCACAGACAGGAGTGCCTGCGATGGTGTACTCAACGACGAACTTGGGTGCACGAATGGCAAAACATAATTTTTTCGGATGAATCCAGGTTCTGTTTACAGCATCATGATGGTCGCATCCGTGTTTGGCAACTTCGCGGTGAACGCACATTGGAAGCGTGTATTCGTCATCGCCATACTGGCGTATCGCCCGGCGTGATGTCTGGGGTGCCATTGGTTACACATCTCGGTCACCTCTTGTTCGCATTGACGGCACTTTGAACAGTGGACGTTACATTTCAGATGTGTTACGACCCGTGGCTCTACCCTTCATTCGATCCCTGCGAAACCCTACATTTCAGCAGGATAATGCAAGATCGCAAGTTGCAGGTCCTGTTCGGGCCTTTCTTGATACAGAAAATGTTCGACTGCTGCCCTGGCCAGCACATTCTCCAGATCTCTGACCAACTGAAAACGTCTGTTCAATGGTGGCCGAGCAATTGGCTCGTCACAATACGCCAGTCACTGCTCTCGATGAATTGTGGTATCGTGTTGAAGCTGCATGGGCAGCTGTACCTGTACACGCCATCCAAGCTCTGTTTGATTCAATGCCCAGGTGTAGCAAGGCCTTTATTACGGCCTGAGGTGGTTGTTCTATGTACTGATTTCTCAGGATCTATGCACCCAAATTGCGTGAAAATGTAATCACATGTCAGTTCTAGTATAATATATTTGTCCAACGAATACCCGTTTATCATCTGCAGTTCTTCTTGGTATAGCAATTTTAATGGCCAGTAGTGTACTTATTGTGGCGATATAAAGGACAAATTTATGCCCAATTGGTAGAACCTCGATTATCGTGCCTTCGATTAACCGGCTCCTTGGATTATCCGACCACCCGTCTGCGCTCCGCGCCGAACAGCTTGTCAGCGTTATCAATAGATTCTACTGCTGTCACTACTTCCAAACAACTGAAAGTTGGCTTCACCTGTGGAAAAATCGTCACGGTGCAGATAAGTTTCTATTTCAGGTGAAAATATTTCTGCTGATGATAATGCAGATACGGAGTTTGTTGAAGAATTTTACGTCAAAGAATGAAACAACCACAGACACGACACTAGAAAAGGGCGACCTAACCATCACATCATGCAGCAATGCAAATGGTGATTATAAATTGATGTTGTTTGTGAAAGCCAAATCTGAGTACGCAAGAGCTTTCAAAAACATTAACATGTCAGCACTTCCTGCTCGTTACAAAGGTAAAAAAAAGTGCTTGTATGAATGGTAATTGCATTAAATACAGGTTTTTGATGCGTTTGTTCGGACGTTAAAAAATACTCGAAATCCAAAAACTTACCAACCTGTGCAATTTATATGCTAGAGAACGCCACGAACCACCCCTCTGAATCAGTACTTCATGAAAGTGACGTAAAAGCTATGTTTGTACCCTCCACTGACTTTAAAAAGCCAACCAGTCAGCAGGGTGTTATTGATTGGTTGAAACTACGTTACAGGCGGAAATAGATCAGCACTCTCTTAAAGTAAACAAAAGAGGCTTGTGATCTTTTTGAAGCAATGAAAAGCCTGAACATAAAAGATGTAATTTACACAGTTGCTCAAGTTTTAGAAGAACTTAAGAAAACGAAAGCCACTCTTCAGAAAACATGGAAGAAGGTTTGTCCTGGCCTAAATCGAGAACCAGAATTGCCGGAAACTAACGAGTCAGACACTACAGACTTAGTCACTTATTTGCAAACTCTTCATAACTATATCCAGCCTGCTAATGTAAAGGAATGACTAACACAAGCTGAAGATTTGTCAGTTTAGTGATCTTGTTTTGCACGCCGTAGAGTTGAGCAAGAGGAGTCATATGATGAAAGAAAGGAAGACGACGAAAAGATCAGCCACTCTGCAGCATATGATGCGTTCGAGGCTGCCTTCAAATGTATGGAACAGTAGGGGGCCGCTGCAGCTCTGGGCGTAGCGTGGCCGAAGAAACGGCGTTATGCAGCCACAAGTCAGAGTTTAAGAAACTGAAACAAAAAAACATTATACACTTTTTGAAATATATTTTCAGTGTTTTAATTGTTCTATTTTCCTCTCTCTCTATTAGAAATATATTTTTTCCTTAATTTTGATTTATCACATCGTTTCGGGCTCTGTAAATGATTTGTTTCATTCTGTTTTGATTATCCGACCTTTTTAGCGTTCCGACTACACCCTGGTCCCAAAAATGACGGTCAGTCGAGGTTCTATCGTAGATCAGGTTGCAGTACATCAAATATAACACAACAGACCCAACACTTTAACTGACAGACATTCTTAATCATACGTTAGACGCAAGAACGGATCGTCAGATAAATTTGTGTACATGAAGGCATGTCAGGAATGAGGGGACACAAATCATAATGAGTGTGAACGTACATCTTCAAATAGTATGAAACAACTGCCCTTAACGCTGTACTACTTGGCTGGAGAACGCTTGTCTTCTGAACAGCAGAAACCAACAGGGAGGCGATGTTGGTATAAATGTTCATAGGGTTATTCGAAACCAGTGCCAACAAATAAATTATATTTCTTAGCAGGCGCATCCCCACACGATATCACAACTAAGTCTGCAACACATACACAGAAGTTAAAGGTTTGCACTACACGGGATTAGGAACTAAACGGGCATTTTAGTTTTCTAATCTCAACAGGAAATGCATGAGTCCTTTTCTAAACCACACAACAGCACTCATCGCAGCTGCACGTGTCACCAAGTTACAAGTGCGGAAATGTAAATCTCGCAATCATTCGAAGAGTTCAAAACTTGTTGCGAGGCTGCCACTTGAGTATGAAGAAAAATGCCCTGTTAGTTGCACAACAGGCAGAGGACGGACACCGTGCAAGCCAAGAAGAACTGAAAGAAGTTGAAGGTGCCGCAAAAAAGGGCAGGCCTCTAGTGAAAATGGAGTATTTTACACCAAAGCGCACGTTGCAGCATCGGTTATACATAGCTCTACCAAGGCCTAGCTATTGTCAGTATCAGTGTCATTAATGCAACAAAATGTTAGCTCCCTAAATCCATAAATAATGCAGATAATCATAATTTTTAAAGCTAATCGCAGTCTTTCTTTTAATCTCGTACATTATTTAAGTAGTGTCTACTCCATCATACTAAAATATCCTTAATTTTATGCCTGTTGAGTTATGTTACTATCTTTCTGGAAGTGCATTAGTTTAAAGGGGGTCGTTCATGGAAAATATTCTGTTTAAAAGATGCACCAAATCCACAATTTTACAGGAAATTAACTCATTTACTGTTAAGTTCCTTGGATTATATGTATTTAACTTGATATGGAAATTGAAACTTTTCTTCAAAAAATAATATAGGTCCCATTTTCTCAGAAGCTATTCAAGAAATTTCCACAACTTTTTCTGTTTAATTTCTTTGCATATAGTAAGCTTCTCTCATGATGTTTTTAACGCATCGAATTGGAGAATTTTAGTAATTTTTTAATTATAGTTCTGTAAGTATAATATCAGATTCATGCAAAATTCCAAGCACTTTGCCCCAAATCACAGCTTAGCAACATAATTTCAAAATTTACCCTTGAGACAACATTTATTGGGTATATAGAAATAAGTGTTCAAAATTTCGTAATTCTAGCATTGATAGACAGTGATTAAAAGGCACATAAAGATTACAAAAACATAATTTTCAGAAATTGCAATTTGAAGTTCAACATAATGCTTTTTCTTATGTCGCCTGTTCAGAGGCCGCAGATTTCTTCTCAGAGTACTCTTCCCGTTGAAGGCTTCTCTCCGATATCTTCTTTTCTGCCGTCTTTATCACATCTTCAACCGACTTCTTAGGTGCAGGGTGTCGTTGTAAATCATTTTCCTCAAGATGTCTTGAGTCAAACTTCCATCTTAAAGCCCGTTCTCTCTAATACCTTCATCCGCATACGTTCCCATCATTAAAAACAAGAACTGTATCATAAGTAGCAATTCCAACAACTGCAGCAGATGAAAATGTCGCTTAACCAGAATTTATTCTTCATAAACAAAGCAGCGGGTTTGTCATTGTTTCTAAGATACGTACCGGAGTCACAGATAAATCTAGATGTATCCCGTGCAAGTTTGATTGAAAGTAATCGTTGTTCAGCAAGCTAGTAATGGAATATTTGTTCAAAAATTGGGCGTGGTAGGAAGGTCACGTCATATATTTAATTATCTTCAGGAACTTCAGATGCGATTTATTGACTGAAACTTTGGGAACTTATTGTGCATGAGCTCCGCTAATAGCCGGCCGCGGTGGTCTCGCGGTTCTAGGCGCGCAGTCCGGAACCGTGCGATTGCTACGGTCGCAGGTTCGAATCCTGCCTCGGGCATGGATGTGTGTGATGTCCTTAGGTTAGTTAGGTTTAAGTAGTTCTAAGTTCTAGGGGACTTACGACCACAGCAGTTGAGTCCCATAGTGCTCAGAGCCATTTGAGCTCCGCTAATAAAGAAAAAAATTGAAAATTTACATTTTCGGTCAATTTTGTGAGCGTCCCACCTTAATAAATGTATTATATTTATCTTGTTAGTCGCATTTTAAAATAAATTATTTCGTGATGCTAGGCTTTTATCATTTTATTGTTATGTTGAACTGTCTGACATAGAATTATCTCCTATAAATATCGTACAAATAAGTAGATATTCTGTAAGCCACGTGTTTATTTATAGCTCTGGATAGCTATTATACGTGCATCTGCCCAACCCACTAAACAACGTTTTCCTGTATTGCAGCTTTATTATTGTTTAATTAAATTTTACGTGAGCCAGGCTGAGTCCTTGGATCAAGATCAAACTTCAGTCCATGTAGCATTCTACGTTACGTTCGGAGAATAGACATATTGTGGTTTTGTAGTCACAATCTACAAAGGTACTAGTCAATTTTCGTACAATAAATCTTCTAGCATTGCTACTGCAGTGACAGAAATGGCTATGTCTTCGTTTGAGAAAAAAATAAAGTTCATGTAGATAAGTCAGTGCTTAGTAACAAAGAAGTACTAAGTGTCATGCAGATCTTAAAATTCAGAGGGATGAACTGGAATAATCGATCGGCATGTACATAAAGAGAACTTTTCTGGTGACTCATCGTGAGTGAGAGACCACATCCTATTTGTCGAGTCATCATCTTAATCGTGGAAGAAACGAATGGCAGCTGTGCCCAAGCCTTTAATTGGACCCTTCGCTGGCCTGAATGGGGCGTAATGACTGAAAACATTACCTCAGCAAATAAGACAAATCTCGAGGGCCGTGGGAAAGAACAGGGCAGCGAGTCACATGTGGGGAGGTGGCGCAGCTGCGCGTGTTTGCACGGAGCAGAGCGTGGCCTGAGGTGACACGGCGCCCACCTGTCGCGCCGCCCCTGGCCGCCCCGCTGCTGACTCACGCAGCGTGCTCTGCTCTGACAGCGTCGTCTTCACCCTTTATTTTCTCTAGAGTGACAAAACATGTCTGCGACCTGTGACTGAAGTTATTTGGTAGTTCACTGTTACTATTTGAAAAGTTCGGTGAATGGTTTCAGAAATTAAAGAAAATAAACAAACAAAATATGTTTACTGGCCTTTAAAGTAATCATCATTAGCTGCGACTTACTACTGATTGTAAGGCTGTTGGGAGCAGTCAGCAAACGCATCTTGTGGAATCGCTGGAAGCGCCGTGATCACGCTTTGTTGGATGTCCGCGTCATCACAGGAGATGAGACCTGGTGCCACCAACACGATGCGGAGAGCAAGCGACCGTCGGTGCCATGGTGAGCATCGCTTCCCCGCCGGCAAAAACATGTCGGCTATTACAAAATCTAAAATAAGACGACGTTGATCGCCCTTTTCGACAACAAGGACTTGATCCCTCATGACGGAGGAGACGATGACCACCACGCTTGGTGCCCGTATCGTATTCGTAGCACCAGGTCTCATCTCCTGTAACATTTCCGTCATCCAACAACCAGTGACCACAGTGCTTCAAGCGATTCCACAAGATGCGTTTGCTGACAGTTCACAACAGCCTTACAATCGATGTCAGGAGTAAGTTGTAGCTAATAGTGATTACTCTGAAGGATAGTTAAGGTATTTTGTTTGAAATACACTACTGGCCATTAAAATTGCTACACCAAGAAGAAATGCAGATGATAAATGGGTATTCATTGAACAAATAAATTGTACTAGAACTGACATGCGATTACATTTTCACCCAATTTGGGTGTATAGATCCTGAGAAATCACTATTACCTCTGGCCGTAATAACGGCCTTGATACGTCTGGCATTGAGTCAAACAGAGCTTGGGTGGCGTGTACAGGTACAGCTGCTCATGCAGCTTCAACATGATACCACAGTTCATCAAGAGTAGTGACTGGCGTATTGTGACGAGCCAGTTGCTCGGCCATCATTGACCAGACGTTTTCAATTGATCAGAGATCTGGAGAATGTGCTGGCCAGGGCAGCAGTCGAACATTTTCTGTATCCAGAAAGGCCCGTACAGGACCTGCAACATACGGTCGTGCATTATCCTGCTGAAATGTAGGGTTTCGCAGGGATCGAATGAAGGGTAGAGCCACGGATCGTAACACATCTGAAATGTAACGTCCACTGTTCAAAGTGCCGTCAATGCGAACAAGAGGTGACCGAGACGTGTAACCAATGGCAACCCATACCATCACGCCGGGTGATAGGCCAGTATGGCGATGACGAATACACGCTTCCAATGTGCGTTCACCGCGAAGTTGCCAAACACGGATGCGACCATCATGATGCTGTAAACAGAACCTGGATTCATCCGAAAAAATGACGTCTTGCCATTCGTGCACCCAGGTTCCTCGTTGAGTACACCATCGCATGCGCTCCTGTCTGTGATGCAGCGTCAAGGGTAATCGCAGCCGTGGTCCCCGAGCTGATACTCCATTCTGCTGCAAACGTCGTCGAACTGTTCCTGCAGATGGTTGTTGTCTTGCAAACGTCCCCATCTCTTGACTCAGGGATCGAGACGTGGGACACGATCCGTTACAGCCATGCGGATAAGATGCCTGTCATCTCGACTTCTAGTGATACGAGGCCGTTGGGATCCAGCACGGCGTTCCGTATTACTCTCCTGAACCTACCGATTCCATATTCTGCTAACACTGACTGGATCTCGACCAACGCGAGCAGCAGTGTCGCGATACGATAAACCGCAATCGCGATAGGCTACAATCCGACCTTTATCAAAGTCGGAAACGTGATGGTACGCATTTCTTCTCCTTACACGAGGCATCACAACAACGTTTCACCAGGCAACGCCGGTCAACTGGTGTTTGTGTATGAGAAATCGTTTGGAAACTTTCCTCATGTCAGCACGTTGTAGGTGTCGCCACCGGCGCCAACCTTGTGTGCATGCTCTGAAAAGTTAATCATTTGCATATCACAGCATCTTCTTCCTGTCGGTCAAATTTCGCGTCTGTAGCACGTCATCTTCGTGGTGTAGCAATTTTAACGGCCAATAGTGTATTTTGTTTGAAATAATTGTTTCCTTTATTTTCTGAGACCATTCACCGAACTTTCCAGGCGCACCTTATATCGTCATTTGGAGAAGGTGGGTGGAGCTGAGGATGCTAGAAAAGGGAGTCCCAAGTGTGGAAATCGGAATATTTCTCACAGTTTTCTTCCGCTTGAGTTCAACAGACGGGTGACAGCAATGGAGGCAGCCTGAAACATTTGTTCTGTGTATGGGGTAGTGCCATTGGACAGAGTACGACAAGAAAATGGTTTTTTTTCGTTTTAAAGAGGATCGTTTTGACATTAGTGACTCTCCACATTCAGGATGACCTCCGGGGTTTGATGTAGATCGTTTAAACGCCTTAATCCTCTGTGGTTCACGTCAGTGTACTCAATGACTGGCAGATGTGATGAAATATGATCATTTTAAAAAATGGTTCAAATGGTTCTGAGCACTATGGGACTTAACATCTTAGAACTACTTAAACCTAATTAAGTTAAGGACATCACACACATCCATGCCCGAGGTAGGATTCGAACCTGCGACCGTAGCGGTCGCGCGGTTCCAGACTGTAGCGCCTAGAACCGCAGGGCCACACCGGCCGGCTATGATCATTTCACCATTACGACATTTGCATGAAGCGGGAAGATTCAGAAATCGGCTGTGTGACTACCGCATGGCGTAAGCCAAACCAATCCACATGTGCATCTCTCCTTGCTCGTCATCGGTTGGCTCCTGGTCAACACTGACCACTTCTATCCTGTGCCGTCGTTGGTGACGAGAATTGGTGTCCTTATTCTAACATAAGGAAAAGAAAAGAATGACTGAGACCAAACAAAGCAGCAAGTCTCCCTAACAAAGACACCCCCATTCACAGAAGATAATGCTATGCACCTGGTGGAACAGCGACGGTGCAGTATACTACGAATTGCTTCCCCGAGGTGTAACCATCACTGCTGACACTTGTTGTCAACAATTGAGACGTCTTGCAGGCGCAATCCAAGAACAGGCGTGTAGTGATGCTACTTCACGATAGCTCCCTCCCGTAGTCTGGAAGATTGACAAAAAACACTATACAGGAGAGGGGTCGGGGCACCCACCTTATTCATCTGACCTTGCTCCCCCACATTTTCACCTTTTCTCTCTCTGTCGAACAACCTTCAAGGAACTTCCTACCCGAATGAAAATGCGCTCCGAACATGGCTCGACGAGTGCTTCATCTCAGAACTACGTGATTTCTACAGTTACGGAATCGGAAACATATCCCGGCGTTTAGCAGACTGTTGCAAATAGTGATGGAGAATATATAATTGATGACTAAAGTCTTTGTTTTGCGTATCTGTTGCGTTTATTAATCTTACGGAAAACAACACGTACTTATGAACCAACCCGTTATAATGTTATCTGGTCAGATAACGGTTTCATTTCGCACGGTATCGTACTGTTCAATTCTTTTCGCTACATGGTATCGGTCCGTTCATTCAGTGGATTCCTTGACTTGACGTATCAGTTTGTCCAGTTAATATACTATAGGGGCTGCCCTTTGCGGATGCTTGAAACACCTACTAATTCGTCCGGATGCCGACCGAGAACCCGTACGGCAGCGTTAGAAACAATGAAACCATACTGAAAATTATGTCGTTTATTACTGAAAATGCAAATCGTTGCTACTTCTTCTGCGCCGACTGGCGACTACATAATTCGGAGAAGAATCCGCTCAATCCATTAGCGGACTCACAGCTGCCGATACCCTGCGTCGTGTTTGAGTGAAAGTCGATGACTCCCTGATGCGGCGGTTTTGCTGCCTACTGGCGAGTTGCGGACGCCTCATCGGGAGCTCGGCCTGGAGGTAGTGGTGATCACGACGCTTCGGGGAGTTCTCGATCCCTCCCAGATCACTGCCCGCGTTGTCCTTTCGTCGGACCGCAGTATCAGATGCTGTGTAGTCGTGCTGGATGCTAAACCTGACCCGCCGTTGCGGTAGGCCTTAAGACCCGCGCGACGCTGGAGTTTAGGGCACTCTTCGCCTTGGACCGGAGTTGTATTTATAGACCCTTGATCTAACCATCAGTGATTGCTGCTGTGCTGACGCGAGTACTGGACGCTGGACTCCGTCAGTTGCGGCTTCTTACTGCTGATTGTCTCGTAGAGCAGCGAGTGCAAGACCAACACAGAACAATTTCACACTCCAGATGTTACCATACGATAAACAGCGACTCGATTGCTAACGATATGAACGCAATCGATCCTACCGATCGAGTGCCACAAGCTAGTGGGGGTGGAGTGTTTACGTTGCAAATGAACGGTTCTGCTCTACGACGTCATTCGTAATGACCGAATCGATTCTGCTCTTCCCAAGTCGTCAGCAGTCTTGAGTTCCGCTACGTTTGCTTAACGAATTTATTACAAAGTCTTTACGGCTTCGTCAGAGTCTCGCCAGTCGTTGCGTCCTACGCAGTGTGCCTTGTGTAAAAGCACGGAGCAACGAAGGCGGTTCGATCTGTACTGTTCTGACCATTCCCCACCAAGTTGCTCGCAGTCTCGCTTTAGAGTGCCCAGGCGGCTGTTTTGCCTGACCCAGTAACTGCGTCGAAATGTTTATGCTTACTGGCTGGTAGCTGGCGACACTTCCGCGCCAGCTGTTAGAAAAATTTTTACTCTGACGTTCCCTTACTAGTTTTTTCGCGTAACAACATGATGTGTAGTTCTGCTGCATCCAAGTCAGTTTTTTAAATATCGTATTCCATATTCAAAATTAATCAGTAATAAAGAGTTTCTGTTATTTACAGTTCTTTGATTTTTTCTTATTTCCGAAATACATGCTAAATTTTCCTTTTCTTTGGAGAAACGGGAATATTGTTTGTTTAGATTGCTTTCGTTCATTCGCCAGAGGCTTACAAAGAAGGTTAACCTTCTTTTCCCCTATGGTTTTGCCCTGTCTTCTGATATACAGAAAAATCGTTTAACCGGGGCTAAGTAAGTCTCAAATTCTCTATAGAATAAAATATTTCCTGCGGACAGGATTCCAATAAGCGTCCTATGGATTTCTGCTTGCTAAACCATTGCACTCCACCCCTCTCCCACGAACCTCTTAAATTTCTACAAAATCTTGAAAATTTAGCGAACTACCTAACGAAATCTGTACTTCGATGCCAAGTGAATATTTCTTTCCTTCTCTGTGAGAATGTTCTTATAGCAGTTAACTATATGCAGTTGTTGACTGCGAACGTTGCCTCATATTGTCATTTTACTGCTGATGATTTCAGAAAATACCAAGACTTCTCTGAATGTTCCCTAAAGGTAAACATATTTCTATATTTAATAGAAATTAAATTATGGAAGCCTAACTGATTTGCAAATTTTTATTACCTATATAGCACCACTAGAACTATGTGACTTCCCTATTGTTTCAATATTGTCTGGCCTGCAGTCGGATTTGTTTGTTCATCTTTTGCCACACATAAAAACTTCTTCTTTAAACGTTCACGGAATATGAACGTTTTCTGTGACATTCCACATGGCCTTAATATCAGCGTAATTTTGTTTCTCGTGTTGAAAGATTATAAGAGTCCAGTTCAAAATCTTTTTACACATGTTATCAGAAAATGTGTCTTGTTTTCTTAACTACTATAAACGTCAGTGATTTTATTGTTACAGTCAACGACTCTGTATCTGGAGATAAATAGCCCTTTCTTAACGCAACCGCTTGTCTTGAAAATGGACATTCGAACATTGTTATTAAAATCTTCTGCTAAATTCATAGTTAGAGTGCATGGTTAATACTAGATGATATAGTTATAACATGAATTCTCTAATCCACTGTAGGCCTTGCTCGTTTTCCACAGGGGGGCATGCTGGAACGTCGGCAGTGGCAGAGAGAAACTGAAATACCTTACGACCCGCTTACAAAAGTGTCTCCTGTTTATAAAGACTTATTAGGAACCTGTACACTTCTCATAGCATCATACAACAGCTCGCTGAGGTGTCGCGTCTGCCTGTACTACTCTGTTTTATTCCCGATGTATTACGTAGCGACGTCTGTGTTCAACATCTAGACCGTTTCGAGAGAAAAGTTTAATATATTCAGCTGTGTAAGTATAGACAAGTCTGCAGGGCGAATTTTGTAAAAGTTTATGACGTACGTCAGTTATTTTTGAGACACTCGCTGTGTCAGTCACATTATTCGCCCAAAGATGCGAGTCGCCTGACGGTTCAATACAAGATTAATATTTGCAGGTCTAACGAAAGGCCGAGCTCTGCAAAGGGAAAGGTGCGGACAATTACTTAGGTTTCAAATATTAATGCAGGAAATGAAGAGGAATTAATCACAAGCTCCACTTAACAAAACACCAGCTGACTTGAGCGTTGGAAAACGTAACGAAGTTGAATGCGGCAATGTAAGTAACGTCGCGTTAAGTTACTATCTTCTGAGTAATTTCAAATAACTGTATCAAAATCCCCTGAGAAGAATCCGCACTGTTTTATGTTATCCACGGTGTATCCATTCCCTCCACGTAGAGCCCATATAACTATGAGGACTTTCTGCTGTGATTATTGGAGCGCATGCTACATAAAACTGTACAAGGAATTACCACCGCTCTAAATGACGTAGCTAAGACCGATTTTTTTTCTTATTTTCTGGACTTAAGTTTCCAGCTCACGTCCTTGCAAAAAGAAAGCCTAAGCCCTTCTGGCCTTCCCAAAATTCGCACCCATGCCTCGTTGAAGGGAAAGCCAGATGACGCAACGTCCCATCCGGTTGCAGAAATGCTTCCTTCTCGCTTCGTAGAACCGGCACGCAAACAATAACGAACCTTTCACTTGTTTGGCACGGATTCTTCAAACAGTTTTGTCATTCCTCGGTTCCACTCATTCTAAAGCTGACCTCACATTTCTTCTGTTGCGTCTTAAAGAGAGTGGAGTTTGTCACTCTATACTCAGTGGTTATTACGTGTTTAGCTGTAGGGTAAAATCTTCTTCAGTCATTCTGGACACCATTCGAATAAGATTTACAGCTGTGAAAATGACTCCTACAACTTATCAGTTTTTAATACATGTTGGCTAAAAACGTATTACATTAACGTTGCCTTTAAAGTGCTAATTTCACACGAGCAAATGCGCTTTATGGAGACATATGTCGTTAATAAAGATAGCACACGATTCTCTTGTAGCATTTAAACATATATTTATACGCATATCAAAAAAAGGTTTTGCATCACCCCAGTTCCCAGAACTCCTGAAGGTAGACGTTGACTGTGGATATTGTATCACAGACTCAGTCCCTTTGATTGTTCAGAGATGTCACTAAACCCGCCCCGCCTATTAGACGGAGGGGGTCCGACAGCCGATCAGTTTCAGTCCTTCCACCAGGAAGGAGGTACACGGCTCGTGTTGTCTGTAGTTCAACCATACCTATACGATCAATACCGCGGTTCGATCGCGTCCGCGTTGTTATTTTGTGCCAGGAAGGGCTCTTAACAGGGGAAGTATCTAGGCGTCTCGGAGTGAACCAAAGCGATGTTGTTAGGACATGCAGGAGATACAGAGAGGTAGGAACTGCTGACGACATGCCTCGCTCAGGTCGCCCAAGGGCTTGGATGACCACTACCTACGGATTATGGCTCGGAGGAACCCTGACAGCAACGCCACCATGTTGAATAATGCAGCCACAGGACGTCGTGTTACGACTCAGACTGTGCGTAGTTGGCTGCATGATGCGCAACTTCACTACCAACGTCCATGGCTAGGTCCATCTCTGCAACCACGACACCATGCAGTGCGGTACAGATGGGCCCAACAACACGCCGCCGAATGGACCGCTCAGGATTGGCATCATGTTCTCTTCACCGATGAGTGTCACATATGCCTTCAACCAGACAATCGTTGGAGACGTGTTTGAAGGCAACGCGGTCAGGCTCTACACCTTAGACACACTGTCCAGCGAGTGCAGCAAGGTGGAACTTCCCCTCTGTTTTGGGGTGGCATTTTGTGGGGCCGACATACGCCGCTGGTGCCCATGGAAGGCGTCGTAATGGCTGCACGATACATGAATGCCATCCTCCGACCGATAGTGCAGCCATATCGGCAGCATATTTGGCGAGACATTTGTAGAATTTCAGCAGTCGATCACGATAAAAAAAAAAGGGCGAGAACTGACTAAACTCTGGCTGCCTATGAACCCTTCTTATGCGAAATGAGTGCGAAACTAGGGTACATAAAAGAATTAACATCCTGAAAGCTTTGTCTTTCACGCACTGGACAGCCGATCCTTGGAGCCTCTTACGTCTATACAAACAGTTAATTAAAAATATAACGTAATATGGAGGCGTCTTGTATGACTCCGCTCCAACGTCTCGGTTGAAAAATGGTTCAAATGGCTCTGAGCACTATGGGACTAAACACCTGAGGTCATCAGTCCGCTAGAACTTAGAACTACTTAAGCCTAACTAACCTAAGAACATCACACACATCCATGCCCGATGCAGGATTCGAACCTGCGACCGTAGCAGCAGCGTGGTTCCGGACTGAAGCGCCTAGAACCGCATGGCCACACCGGCCGGCTGTGCACAATTCGACCAATCCTGCCAGTTACAATCGGATTTTGACAGTGTAGAGGTTCAAAATGTACTTGGTGCTATGGATCCCTTAGTTACGACCGTCATATAAAACACACTAAATTTCTAAAGAGATTTCGTTTGATTTACACCAGCCAGCCGGAGTGGCCGTGCGGTTCTAGGCGCTACAGTCT
Organism: Schistocerca nitens; assembly: GCF_023898315.1. NCBI lineage: Eukaryota > Metazoa > Arthropoda > Insecta > Orthoptera > Acrididae > Schistocerca > Schistocerca nitens. Next base: position 482,680,756 of record NC_064615.1, read on the forward strand.
GGATCCGAGCGACCGCTCCGGTCGCAGATTCGAATCTTGCCTCGGGCATGGATGTGTGTGATGTCCTTAGGTTAGTTAGGTTTAATTAGTTCTAAGTTCTAGGCGACTGATGACCTCAGCAGTTAAGTCGCATAGTGCTCAGAGCCATTTGAACCATTTTTTTGATTTACACCACTTCTCTTTTGCAAAACATGCTAACACTGTGCTGTGCAACGTTCCAGGATTTCATAGTACTGTACGACATTGACAGTAGGCGTTTGGGTTTCTTCGTCCAGTAAGGTTTAGTAATCGAGGTAATTTCCATTGTCATAGACGATTTACAGACGTTATGACCATCAACATGAATCCAGCACATAAAAACTCTCGTCTCGTTAGAGTGGGAACTTTACCAGGTCTGCGTGTGTGATAGATATGCTAGTAGCAAAGTTGCTGATTGCGTACTGTCTAGGATCTTCAACAGAGACGCCAGCCGTTGTGGCCGAGCGGTTCTAGGCGCTTCAGTCTGTAACCGCGCGACCGCTACGGTCGCAGGTTCGAATCCTGTCTCGGGCATGGATGTCTACGATGTCCTTAGGTTAGGTTAGGTTTAAGTAGTTCTAAGTTCTAGGGGACTGATGACCTCAGGTGTTAAGTCCCATAGTGTTCAGAGACATTTGAACCATTTTTCAACCGAGACGTTGGAGCGGAGTCATGCAAGACGCCTCCATATTCCGTTTTATTTTTAATTATCTGTTTGTATAGACGTAAGAGGCCAAGGATCGGCTGCCCAGTTCGTGAAAGACAAAGCTTTCAGGATGTTAATTCTCTTATGTACCTTAGTTTCGCACTCATTTCGCATAAGAAGGGTTCATAGGCAGCCAGAGTTTAGTCAGTTCTCGGCCATTTTTTTTATCGTGATCGACTGCTGAAATTCTTGCTAATCGCGGTTTATGGCGAACAACGTTCTTCTCCTTGTCGTCATTTGCATCGAGTATGGGCGTCCTCTTCCTTAATTTTAATTGGACGTTGTGAGAGAAAACAAGTATTTGTCGCCACGGCCATCGTAATGAAACGACCAGCGATTAATTAAGCAGACGCAGAAAGCGTGTGGTGCCATTATTCAGGCTAATGGGAAGCTGAGCCGAGTGGCGGTGCGGGCCTGGCCACAGAGCGACCGCGGCCGCTCGCCGCGCGGTCGGGCTGTAACTCACGCCGTTTTTAGTGGCTCACCGGCCGCTTTCTGAGCGCACCCTGGCTGGACATTAATTGGCGGCGAGCCGGAGCGCTGGCGCCACTCGCCCTGACGCATGGCTCGCGCTGGCGCCACAGCCGGGCCGTAGCGGCAGCGCCAAACTCCACTGTCACCGGCGCCGTGTATTCTGGCTGCTGTGTCCGCCGATGGTGTACTGCCGAGACGGTCCTCTCTGTCCTCGATTAAATCCTGGTCTCTCCAGTTCCCATTAATTAGCTCAAGCTGAAACAGAGGGATGTACATAAGTTTGCTAGAATCTCCTCTTATTTTGTCTCCTTCCTATTTGTTTACAGAACTACAATTGACTCCAAGTCATATAAGACTTACATTTGTGAAAATGCCTGTGGAATTTTAATGCTAATCCATACTTTTTAACGCGCTGAAGAGACATAATCGCTACTGACTGACTGCTGTTTGTGAACGGTGAAGAGGGCAACGATCAGAAAGAGGACAAAGAAGGAGTATATATGGATGCTCAACTCACCAACTGAGAGCTATGATTAAATAAGATTATCAATACTTTTGCTCTATTCATCCATAGTGAGGATACCCCAAAGGATTTAGAACATTCCATAAAATAAGGGTAAATAACGTAACTACTTTTTGTTGGAAGCGTATCTTTGAAAACAGGAAGAAATTTCAAAATATGTGAGATCGAAAGTGTGTTTCGTCCGCCAGTCAAGATTAGAGCGCTCCTTGGCTCAGTAAAGGTTAACTTAGGACTGAGGAAGCTCGTTGAGTACAAAATCCCCTGCCATTGTGGGAAAGCTTTGCAAGGTCGCCACTATATGATTCTGTGTGAAATTTTGGCCCAAATTTATCCCCCACTCTATAAAAAGTCTACGTATTGCCAAAATTATGCACTCCAACTTAAATTCGTGTGCTAACGTTTGACCAAACAGAACACAATTTGAATTGAACTGTAACTGCTCTGAATACAACTTGTCTTTGTATTAAAAGCGCAACTGAAGTAAAATAATTACCCAGTCCTAACCAAAATTTCACCTACCTCGCATTGTTGCAGATTTCTCGAAAGCACGACAGCAAACAGCAAGCAGGCAGCGGCTAAGCAAGATTTTTGTTTCTTAAATAAAAATTTCCAGGTGTTTTTCAAACTGTTGCATACCATATGGTGCAAGGTGGATGGAGAGAGTAACTATTCTTGTGAAATAATATTCAGAGACAGCGCTTTTAGAATGAAGTATGTATTCCAAAAGACAGGGTAAAACTTCGCGTGATCTTCACACGTAATGTTGGTCTGAACAATACTGTGCTTAACAAAGTGAACAATGATTTAAAAAGGGTGTATGTTAACAGAGAATTTCTATAAAAACTAAACAGCTTAATCACTTAATCTGTTGATATGTTAATGCATGACTCAGGAAAGTGGACAAAGAAAAACATTATTTAAAATTTATATTCCTTTCGCGTTTCAGTATATACATCATATTCATGCTTATTTTCCTATACAATAAATCTTAGTCTGACAGATACAGTCACAAGTCAACGCAGCTCTACTGAATACGTCCATCACGTACCACACTTCAACTAAGAACTAATCAGATTACTCAGAGGCAAAGACTGTGCTACAACAAGACCAAAAATTGTTTAACTGTAGCACAACTTCTATCTGACGTGCACATCGATAACTCACGAAAATCAAAATGACATGCCCACCTTACTGCTCATATTGGTCAAACAGTTCATACCACTCTGGACCGATGTGTCGAGCATCAGCGCTACACACGTTTGTTTCAGCCTGCAAAATCTGCGTTGACGTGGCACTGTCTTACAGGGGGACACAAAGTGTTGTATGAAGAGACACAGTTAGTTGCCCTTCCGTCTCGCTGTTGGGAATTTGTTATAAAAGAACCCTTTGAAATTCGACTGACGATCTTATAAATAGAGACAAGGTTTACCTTTTCAATAAGATTTGGAAGCCTGTCTTGATTAAAGAAACAACTTTCTTTAATTCAGCCATTAAAATTGTTTCTCATAACGATTTATCGATTTCGCCAGCTTCCACCAGTGGTGCGCTATATGTTTACTTGTGCTAGTGGGCAGTTACAACGATTTCTCGCGCGTGTGCTGTTGCTCTTCCATTGCGTGTAAAGGAGCCACTGCTTGCAGTTTGAATTCTTATCAAGATAACTAACTGATCTGCCTGCAGACATAGAAGAATATTATAAGAATAAATAATACTCATACTTAGTACATATCCTTTCAAAATACTAATGTCTCTACCAAACATCAGAAGTGGAATGTCAAAAATGGTTCAAATGGCTCTGAGCACTATGGGACTCAACATCTAAGGTCGTAAGTCCCCTAGAACTTAGAACTACTTAAACCTAACTAACCTAAGGATATCACACACACCCATGCCCGAGGCAGGATTCGAACCTGCGACTGTAGCAGTCCCGCGGTTCCGGACTGCAGCGCCAGAACCGCTAGACCACCGCGGCCGGCAGAAGTGGAATGTCGAAAAAAAGAAACCTTAAATGTACTTTCATTTAAGATGTAATAACACATTTGTCACAAAACATGGAAATGTAGAATACGAGTACTCTGATGTGTGTCATCAAACAGAAAATCGGTTTACACTTTTTTATGTTGATTATATTACTGCACTGAAAATGCACAAAAGTTGGATTATCCAAAACATTTACGTAATTTGATGTTATTAATAATGTACACCAGTCACGTGTAATAAGAATGTCATCAACGCAGTAGGGTTAGCTGGCCACCAAAAAATCACGTAGGCACCTCGTAAACTGAATTACAAAACTACTTAATATATTTGTGGCCACTGGAAAATTATCGTTATTGACTAATGGAGATTTCTCTGGATCAAAGTAATTGCTTTTAAAGCTCTGTGTAGATTATTTGTGTGTCTAACTAGCTATTGCCCATTGCTGTGCTCATATATCAGTAGTTTTATTATGAGTGATGGTGAGTTAGTGAGCTATTGTACATACTATAGCGTCAGCTTCCCTCACGTGTCTGCCTGTTCCAGCAAACATAGCTACTGATGTGCACCTACCCCTCCCCCCTCCTGCCACTCTGCTGTCGTAATGCGCGACGCGGCATCAAGTTTAGCATCGCCGCCGAGCAGTGGCTGAAGAGGGGCGTGCTACTGAAGTGACTATACATTATACAGCATGGAGCCTACGTTCTTCCTCAGAGTTCAGTCTTTGTCTATACCAAATTCTGTCGAAAGTGATTCCACTGGTTTAGTCATGAAACCTTAACAGACGTCGTAACTTTCGCATTTAATGCTATTAGTATGAAAATATGGATTAAACACGTTGAGGATTGTATAAGCACTGTATTCAGTATGTTGAATCGTATAATGTAGAACATGACAATCATTAAAAGCCTTTTCACAAATATTATACAATTAAAACGTGAAAGAATAAACAGATTTCCCTATGTCACATTAAAATTCACATTGTGATTTTTTCTTCCATCATCAGATTTTGATTAAAGAAAGCCTATAAGTTGCCCCAAGCTACGCTCAGATTACTTATTAAACCGCACGGAAAGCCATCAACTAGTTTTGGAGATCAGCGTGTTCAAACAGACAGATACGACGGTTTTACAGTTTTATTATTAGTATAGCAAGACATTGATTCCATGCACTGAGCTGTTCGTTTGAAACGGAGACATATCAGATCAAATTTCATTAAGGAGTAAATACATTGTTAGTTATCTATTGTCAGTATACCCGATTCTTTAAATGTTTGTTTTTGAGTTCATAGCATAAATAATTTTTGTCACCCGCATTTTAATTAGAAAAACTTAAGCTTGGCTTATTGGGCCGCCAGACTGGAAAGTGAGAATACCAGGGGCCACTATTGCATTTCAGAGTGGTAATATGTCTATTGAAAAGATCTTTCTTTACTCGTGGGTCTTGAAAATTTTTCATTACATTATTTTCTATATTTACTAGCTTATGCGCGACAAAGATAAAGATGTTTGCTAGACAGTGCTATACTTCAAATTCTTGACGTGCAGTATGCTGAGAGAAGATCATACTATGGACTGCAAACAGTCTTACGCAATGTTCAGTTTTCCTCGGCATTCGAATCTTAGATGGATGAAGTCACGGAAACATGTCCACGCTCGAATCCTTGTACTCCAGGTCTTCGAAAAAATGGTTCAAATGTCTCTGAGCACTATGGGACTTAACATCTGAGGTCATCAGTCCCCTAGCACTTAGAACTACTTAAACCTAACTAACCTAAGGACATCACACACATCCATGCCCGAGGCAGCATTCGAACCTGCGACCGTAGCGGTCGTGTGGTTCCACACTGAAGCTCCTAGAACCGCTCAGCCACACCGGCCGGCCCAGGGCTTCGGGACACACTCAGTACTGTTCCACGACGGCCCGCATCTCGTGGTCGTGCGGTAGCGTTCTCGCTTCCCACGCCCGGGTTCGATTCCGGCGGGGTCAGGGATTTTCTCTGCCTCGTGATGGCTGGGTGTTGTGTGCTGTCCTTAGGTTAGTTAGGTTTAAGTAGTTCTAAGTTCTAGGGGACTCATGACCACAGCAGTTGAGTCCCATAGTGCTCAGAGGCATTTGTTCCACGACGTATTTGCACCGATGACGGAGAAGGAGCTGTTCATCGACAGCACCCGATAAACTGCCTGCGCTGTTATGCTAATGAAGTGTGTTAACTGACTCTTCCATCATTATTTGGCAAAACAAATTCGTAGTTATAAATGAAAAGCACAAAGTTGTGGATGATCAACAGTATTGGTTTGGTTTTCATTTTTTTTTGTTAGTTTGAATTAAATTGTTATGTGTGTTAGGCTGCACACACACACACACACACACACACACACACACACACACACACACACACACACACACACACCATTTTCTCGATGTGGTCTTTATGATTTCTGTTCTTTTTTTTCTTTACATTTATTTACTGTTTAGCTTTAACATTTTCTATTACGTTACTAATGGCCACTCAAGGATGATATTCAGTTTTTGCACCTCATCCTCTTTGGCAATTAACTTTTTCAATGTTTGCCACCCGTACTGTTGTTGAAGACAGTTACAGCCTAATGATTGACCAGTTGACGAAACAAATTAATAATGTAGAAAAAAAAGCACTCCGTCTTCAGGCCACAAGTGGCCCATCGGGACCATCCGACCGCCGTGTCATCCTCAGCTGAGGATGTGGTCAGCACACCGCTCTCCCGGTCGTTATGATGGTTTTCTTTGACTGGAGCCGCTAGTATTCGGTCGAGTAGCTCCTCAGTTGGCATCACGAGGTTGAGTGCACCCCGAAAAATGTCAACAGCCTATGGCGGCCCGGATGGTCACCCATCCAAGTGCCGGCCACGCCCGACAGCGCTTAACTTCGGTGATCTGAGGGGAACCGGTGTATCCACTGCGGCAAGGCCGTTGCCAATAATGTAGAACTTCCACAGTTTTGTGTTTTACATTTGTGACTAGTGAAACACTTTGTATAAGGGTCGTTAGTATCGATGTAACACGCGAGACAATATTAAAAAATCGAAACTATGACAACGGTTCGCTCTCCAGTAGCAATCCGATTCCTCACAGACATGGTCCAAGCTCCAACAGCTGAACCGTACACAAAGAACACTTTGTGTTCACTTAACCTCTTGGCGACACTTGACAACATCATCAGCAATCGAAGTATACCTCTCGGAGAAACACCACATCAAAGGTGCGAAAGTTAGTTTCACTTTCCCTGGAAACAACAAGATTTATTCTCACATCGATAAACCTCGCGAAGTTTGTTTCTGTTACTTGCATCCCCCTCAGGTAAGTATTAGCTGCCTGATCCAATACAAAATCACTGCCGAGTAACATCAGCTCGTGCTAAATCAGCGTACGCTCAAAACTGAATGTCACGAGTTAATACTGCCATTCCGGTTATACTACAGTAAAGCTGCGACCGTAAAATCATGCTTCAGATAGTAAAATTTGACATGGGAAATTCTGAACCCTTTACAACACTCCGTCTACAGTCTACGTGGGTCCGGTTACACTTGCCTTCTTCCCACCACGAGTGTCAGCGACTCCCAGCTATGCGAATTCCAAATTTATTAAACATTTAGACCGGTTAGAACATCAGCACCGCGGCTTCGGAAAAACTGTCTTCCTTCTCGCTCATCGTCAGTCTCATCGGTCCACCCTTCTTTACTGTTAATAGCAACCCTATTAGAAACAACTCGTTGCTGAATTTAGCAAATTAGCTGCCGGCAGGATGATAGTGACTTCAGGGAAATCCTCGTAATACTCGACATCAGTGAAAAATTTCGCGAGTGTCAAACAATTCTCCACTATGGGAAAATACCCACCTAAGCCTACCGACATAGACAATATCGTAGCCGCGAACATTTCATGACAACTTCGAAAAATCCTAGTGTATGCTTATTATGGACAATTACTACGGTATTACACTGTGCACTTTAATCACCTAAAGTTACTTTCCAGACTGAAATCCGATTCGTATAATAATTTCTTGGACAACCCATTCATAACGGCTTGGAAATGATACTTCCGTCTTTAGCATGCCAATAGTTCCATATTTTAAGCCCCCCTCCCCCTTTTCTCACTTCACCCTACCGTTACCCTCCACGATGCAGTGCACGACACACCGCTGTCCTCACAACCATGCGCATATTCCTACTGGTTGGGATGAATTTTGCATTACGTTTCTCTCACTGCAGCTAAGGATGGTACCCATTGTCAGCGGGTCTATGTATAACATACTGTATATAACCGCGTTCGCGGCAGATGAGAAATAAATCCACTAAATTAGACTTCCAGGAGTTTTCAAAAGCAGGTTGTCAAACGCAAGAGTATTCTAGATTAGAGAAAAGACCATAGCATCGGCTTTAGGCCGTGTAGTAGATTTTAAAATCTCACGTTAAGACCTGCGCCGAATCTAAGTACGAAGACACTTGACATGTGCACACCAAAACCTGGATTTTACGAGTCAATGATGCTGTTTCGCCAGAAGTCTTCTTTGGTTTCTCCTAAATCACGCCCATCATCAGACTCTCCTGTAACACTTCACGACCTGTTTCGATATTCTTCTGCCGCGCGGGATTAGCCGACCGGTCTTAGGCGCTGCAGTCATGGACTGTGCGGCTCGTCCCGGCGGAGGTTCGAGTCCTCCTGGGTGTGTGTGTTTGTCGCTAGGATAATTTAGGTTGAGTAGTGTGTAAGCTTAGGAACTGATGACCTTGGCAGTTAAGTCCCATAAGATTTCACACACATTTGAATATTTTTGATATTCTTCTAAGTTCGACGCTGGAGACCAACATCTTCTGGAGAGGTTTATCGTCTCAACAGGTGGCCGAAAATAAATATCGCGTCCTGTAGTTAACTTGTTTTCTAATCTGAGCTTATATTACTGGAGGGAATGAAAGTAACTGTAACACATAACTTCAAAGTTTGTTATAATGGTAACGCCATTTGCCCATCAGTTACACTGTGTAGACTTCGATCTGATCTGTCAGTTAATAAGAAATATGACTATCTACTATATTCATCGACTTTAAGACAGTTTCCCTGTGGCACTATCACATGCTAAAAGTCACCTTTAATATTACACATCCTGTAACACAATTATTAATAGGTAATCCTAGTATTCATTTCCGCAAGAGAATAACGGATTGGACTGAGTCGGCACCAGGAGACATTTTATAGCAAGCGCTAAACCAAGCGCGCCTGTGACAAGAGAAGACCAAGACACGCCCCCAAGCTAGGCGCCGATAACTCCCTCTGGGTGCTTACGTATAGGCCGCCGCCTCCGCCGACCGCCCTACCTCAATCTCTCTACTTCAGTATGTCGTATCGGGTCCCAGTCTGCATTGCACCTCAGTACGTCGCACTGTGCACTAATCTCCCACAGTGATAGTCCAGGCCTCGCACCTTGGCTAGCTGTGAGGGAACATTAGTCATTGTACATAGTTGTGATGTGGACACGAACAAGATTCAAGAATTAGTACATGTGATTGCTGTTAGCCACAGAACTTCAGGCTGGACATCGTTGAAGTTAAGTACTCAATTGGTTTCTGTAATAAAAAGTATTTTAACCACGTGTGCATTTCGTGTTGTAGGAAACCGGCCACCCACCTATCATACCACCCTCCCCTCATCCAGCCGGGAACCACAAAACATTACAAGAGGGCACAGCCACAACACTGAGAATACTTTTTCGCCAGGTAGACGCAACAGTTACAGTGTCAGGATGAAGTTGTTCATAGTTGATCTCTAATTTTTCGTACTGATTTCCAGTTATTTCATGTGTCAGGAAGTCTGACTTGGCACAAAATGTAGAAAATTTTGTTTTCAGTCTATACGGTCAGACATTTCTCGCAAGTTCCTCAACACAAGAGCGCAAGGGCTTCGAGTACTACGTTTCTCGGAAAAAGTAATGTTTCAATTTTGCGCTCATGATACCTGTCTAATTAAATCATTCTTATAAATGTCATGATGATGCTATAGGTTGTATTTATGATGCGATGATAGTCTGAAATTCGTGTTTCTGCTTGCTTCGTCTCTTGCAATCTATTGTAGCGCTGCGGCCAATATTTAGTACAGATTACAAAAAAACGGCTCTGAGCACTATGGGACTCAACTGCTGAGGTCATTAGTCCCCTAGAACTTAGAACTAGTTAAACCTAACTACCCTAAGGACATCACACATATCCATGCCCGAGGCAGGATTCGAACCTGCGACCGTAGTGGTCTTGCGGTTCCAGACTGCAGCGCCTTTAACCGCACGGCCACTTCGGCCGGCAGTACAGATTACAAACTGTAAGTTAAACGTCGTCATAAATACGAACCCTTGCTCACCCTGCCATACAAGAGCACAGCACAGGAGCTGTTATCATTTAATCAGCATTTGTTTTCCAGCTGTGGCTGAGGTTCAGTGCGTTTGTGCCATGATGACCTTTTGTCACTTGACTGCATCCACTAGCGCTCCGCGCAGTAACAGCACAAAGGCGAGGCGAGAAACCTTTCGTAAACAGCTGCGCACGCTACGCAATAACCTCAGCAGTAAAGCGAATTTATTAACTGCAGCTCCAAAGCTGGAAACCAGGCGCGAAACATGAAGGTGCCGTTACCATCTACTACAGACGCGGTCAAAGTTCAAGGGAGAAACGTCGAGGAGAAACGCAAAGATTTCCTCAGGAAGTAAATACGCACAACTTGCATTACCATTCTGTGCGAGGTCGCACATTTGCGACTGTCAGGGCGGAGTTCAGATGTTTCCGAGTGAATTTATTTCGTGATAATGGGTTTAGATGTTTCATTTTTATTGGAGTTAGGTGTGGTGATCATCGTATTACAGTGGCGGCACGTATAGTGGTTAAAAGAAAAGACTACAGAGCACACAGTAGCTGATAATAGATCATAATAAAACAACGTCGCAGTATGGAGAAAATATAGTTCCGTTACATCATCGAGATACATTAAGAGGACGTGTGACGGCTTTCATAACGTAACGAATAAACAAAAGTTGATGTTGCACTGTCGCGAGACACTCCCTTGGGATTATAAAGACGCTTTCCATGGGAATACGCACTATTATGCACTGATGAGCTATCAGTATGCATGCGACAGCGTGCGCTACCTAATATGTTCCAAAACGCCGCGCATAAGAATCGGATTTTCCCGGTCCTCATACCTCGAGTTATGTTGGTGATGGAAAGATAGTCAATTGTTCTGGATAGCCCTTCCGCTAGGGACCACTTGTACACCGAACAGTGGGGTCGTCATACTGTAACTATGCTACAGTACAGGGTCAACATTTGAATACACACTTTCTCCAACTGAGGCAAAACTAGCAGATCGGTTGGTTCATTTTACATCATATGTGGTCTGTTGTGCTCTTTAAGGGGCTTCTGGAGGCACCATTTAGTTCATGAGCGGTAAATGAGAAAACCGAAAAAAACATAGTTTTTGAGTACCAAAACCGTGCCGTGGATTCCAAGACGTGCACGAACATACCGCGCTTATTTATGATGACAGAGAGAGAGAGAGAGGGAGGGGGCGGAGGTACAGTGCCATTGGGAAAGGGACGAAATGTAATAAATACTGGAAGATGGTAGGCAGTGGTTGTGGTATAGGAAGAGCGACGGAAACGATGGCACTGTGAGAGAAAGAGAGGAACTCATTGGCCCTGGAAAGTAGTTGACAGTGACAGAACAGTGCTGGGAAAAGTGTGAAGGTGACAGGGGCAGTGGTTGTGGCATAGAGAGAAGGAGATGGTCGAAGTGGGTGAGAGGCAGTGATAATGACACAGTGTTTACGAAAATGATAACGATGAAGAGAGAGATAGTGAGAAGATATACCAACTGTGGGAACGACTGAGTGAGCAGCAGTAAGAGGAGCAAGAGGGAGACAGTGGCAGTGAAAGGAGACAGTAGTAGTGGCAGTGGCAGTGGCAGTGGCTGTCAGACAGGAGACAGTGACAGTTAGAGGGACACGAAGAGATAATGACAATGGGCTGGATTGAAGGAGTGAGTGAGAATGGTAATCTGGGAATGGATACGAGCGAGTTACAGTTAGGGAAGCTTGTGGGAGTAAGAGATGAGTTGCATTTTAAAAGAGAACGCACGGGGTAAATTTTTGTAGGTGCTGAGGAAGGTAAAATACGGCAGGTGATAGCCAGACAATCTTTTAAAACAGGTGCATAAGCCTCTTTCCGCTGGTAACATTATGATCTTTGCTTAACATTAGGTTGGATGCCAATTGGGGGCGTTGACGGAACATGACGCTATAAGGAAAATATGTAAGAGGAGTAGCGACGATAAGGGTTGCAAATGGGGAAATGCACTGATGTAATCGACTCTGAAGAAAAGGGCACATTGTTATGGACCGGCGCCTGGGAACGAGCATCTCTGAAACGGTGAAGCTGGTTGGGTGCTCTTGTGCTACTGCCGTGAGTATGGATGGAATATGTTTGAAGGACGGTGGAACCACAAGTAACGACCAGACATTGGCCGCCCACATCTCATCACAGCACACGGAGGTCGGAGGCTTACTCGCTCTGTATCACAGACAGGCGCTGACCTGTGGTAGATAGACGTGGTAGTACAATGGTAACTCATGAACAAGTATTTCAGAGCACCCTGTTGCAGAACGCGAGATTCCGCTGCAGACGAACTCTAAGTGTCCTTTGCTGACCCAAAGACATAGTCACTTACGTTTGTGGTGAATATGCGATCGTCGAGATTGGACCGTGGATCAATGGAAATGTGTTGTTAGTCGAATGAATTATGTTTCTTGTTATACCAGGTGCATGGTCGTGTCCAGATACGCCGCCATACAGGTCCACGGCTGATCGAAACGTACCAAGCGAGGTGGCGCAATAGTTAGCACACTGGACTCGGATACGGAAGGACTACGGTTCAGATCTCCTTGCGGCCATCTAGATTTAGGTTTTGCATGATTTCACTAAATCGCTCTTGGAAAATGCCGGGATGTTTCCTTTGAAAGTTCATGGCCTGTTTCCTTTCCCATCCTTCCTTAATCCGAGCTTGTGCTCCGTCTCTAATGATCTCGTTGTCGATGGGACGATAAACACTAATCTTCATTCAAAATGGTTCAAATGGCTCTGAGCACTGTGGGACTTAACATCTGAGGTCATCAGTCCCCTATAACTTAGAACTACTTAAACCTAACTAACCTAAGGACATCACACACATCCATGCCCGAGGCAGGATTCGAACCTGCGACCGTAGCGGTCTCGCGGTTCCAGACTGAAGCTCCTAGAACCGCTCGGCCATTCCGGTCGGCAATCTTCATTCCTCTTGATCGAAACATCTAACGCACCTCGGACGCAGGCCGGTGCGGGCAGTATTGTTCTATGGGGCATAATCGCATTTACTTTCAAGGGAACTATGGTAGTAATCGAAGACATCATGTTAGCTGTGGACTAAGTCAATGTTACATCCCTTCATTATTAATGTCTACCCCAACAACTTAGCATCTTCCAGCTTAACAACAGCTCGTGTCAAAAGATCAGATTCGTGCTTCAATGGTTCGAGGACCTTGATAATGAACTCACGTTCCAGCACGTCGTCCAACACCAGGAAAGACGAGGCTTAGGATCGGCGTCTACATTGTCGTACTCGCTTAAAAACGCTGACGAAGCGCGCAGTTTTTCTTTGAATTTTCTAGATCTCTTGCTTCATAAGGGTCCCCGCCTGATGAACTGTGCTCAAGAACATGTCGAATAATCTCCTTCGTTGATGGAATTACATGTACTTAGGGATTTAGGGATCTGCCTTCCCAACGGCTAGATTTAGTGATCGTTCAACCTTGTATAGCTCTGAACATGTACTTTTGGTTGTGGCTGATACCTGCTACTTACTCCAGTAACTGGTAGCCGATCGTGCAAACAAACCACGCCAGAGCTTTAGGGTTCTCTGCAAGCAATTATTAAATTTGTTTTTTTAAGGAATTTTGAAAAATCGCCAAATACGATCTTGTTTCCGAATTCAGTGACTTCTGGCATAACTGTCCGCATGCTTGTTTAATCTTCGGTCTCTTTTGTACTAATAATTGCGTATTGCTTGGATCTGCTTTAGCAGTAAATTTTAAGTCTGTTATTGAACTATAATGAGTCCTACTGATCAGTCATTATCTACCAGGGCACGACGTTACCTTCTACGTGGCGTAATTGTTTTCACAATTTGAACCTTAGCTCATCAATTTTATCTTCCCCTTAGCTCATTCTTTGCTGTTGAATACTCAAGTAGCTTCAAATCATTTTCTTGTCGCCTCTGTTAAGCAGAAAAGTCTTCTTATATTTTCTATTTGTTTCGTGGGACGCTAGTAATAAATGAAAGGACACTAGCCTCGTGATCACTAATTCCTTTCTCTACATTTGCTGAATATGAAAGTTCGTGCATGTGTTTCGTACACAGCGAGTGAGGTGGGACTCGCATTCTAGATTATGTGTTTCAGAAAACGTGGGGAAAAACCTAAAGGAAATTAGAGATATTTTATCTTTTAATAGGACGCAGTCGATTTCTTTGTTGGACTTGTCGAAATATTCTCGTTGTCCATCTGCTGTAACCTTCTCCTCTTCCTTCCTCCCGTTCAGTAAAGTAGGTAGAAGAATCTTTGTCCCTGTTTGCCATCCTAATCGTGGCACACCAAAGTCTCGCGCTATCTATATGACATGAATAGGAAGTTTACGCACGATATTCTTAGAGATCTCTTTGAAGCATTCCACAATTTCGATACTTGATGCGGATGGACAATAACATTCGATTACTATCTTTGGTCCAAATTCGAGGCCCTTCCGTTCACCCAGGTTATGTTATGTTATATATGTTACGCGAGGTTATTGAACTCCTCGCTGCAGTAAACACTCCAGAATAATTGGCGTTCATTCTATCCTTCAGGGTCTGCTCGGAATTTGAGACTTCGCTAATATCCATTTGTGGTAGCCTTTTTTTCCAAGAATAACTCCTGAGTTATTATAGCTAATAACTGAGAGCAATTTCGGGATATACCCTGCACAACCTTGCTGTTGATTAGTATTAAGTTTACGCTTTATTTTTAATCACTTAAAAGATCGTCCGTTAATAAGTATAGCTGTGACCCACCCTTGGTTCTGTAGTGCGCTACATCTGGCTGCTTATCGATTCTTCAGAGCGCTGCGACGTGACTGAATAGCTTTACCCTATCAATGGCAAGCCATACCACAGATTCCTGGAACCGTGTTGCTGATAACTGCGTTGTTCTTTCCATACATAAAGTGAATACCAAATCCAAGCACAGACGAATCTTGGAGCTCAACTATGTAAGCAATGCCCTCGCGAACAGGCAGCTGTCTCAGTGGCATTTCAATGTTCCTGTAATAATACTGTGCATACACATTCTCCCTAGAATACAGCAGACGGTGTTGAAGAATTTTGAACTACATAGATACTGTGTGCTCTGTAGTCTTTTCTTTTAACCACCATACGTACCCCCACTTCATGTGCACAATTTGTGCACTAAATCTACTGTTCCTCTGGCCTTCGACTCGAAATTTTTTTCTCCGCAATACATACTCTGTTATCGTCGTTCCCTTAAAAAAAGAGGTGTTGTAGGCTAGGGTTTCTTGCTCTTTACACTCATTTTTTGCTGCCTTTCTTCTCTTCGGCTTTCTGTTTTCCCTTCCTCTTATTTTCTTTTTCTTCTCTTTCTTTATTTACCGCTTCTAGGTCACTGTTATATGGACTGGGTGTAAGTAGGCCTATGACGGCAGAGCCCTTCTTTCGGCCGCTAGTTTTATGTTTTCCACCTACTCAAAGAGGTCAGATGCCACCTTCGAAATAGCCACCTTGCCCTCATTGACCCCTTTACAAAAAACCTGCCTACCCTGTAATAGCGTGATGGATCTCTCAGTGCCTACAGTACGATTTTGGAGTCAAGATATGACACTTTCAATATAAATTCATTCAGAAGTCATAAGTCAAATTACCTCTCCACAATGAATACACTAAGTGACCACTTACCTTACATCAGAATAAATAGAATCCACCGAAATTATTGTAACTCTGAAGAGCGACACAGCAGACATGTTCATCAGGTGGCTGGACATTCCAGGCAGAATAATTTAAAGCATTTCCCGCGCCATTGCACCTTACAGCACCCAGGACCCCAATGGTCACTTTGCCCGGTTCTCCCCCACCTTTCTTCGTAAAAACACGGTGTATATTTAAGACAGGGAAACATATCTAGAAGCCGTTGTGAATCCAATCTTCCCTTTAAAAAAATGGCTGGAAAGCGTTTTATCGCGCTGTTTCCACTGCTCTTAGGCCTTTGTCAGAGAACATTATTCTCTTCACAAGGTACATCTAATTCTAACGTTTCCAAGTTAACTATTTCTGTCAGAAAGAAGGAAGGTTATGAGGCTAAACGATCATCGTTAGAGATTAATGCATGTCACCTTGCTAGCGAATTTCCGTGTGCTAACGGACAAAGTGAAATATCCTTCGAGGTCTGAGCGGCGGCATATTCGTGTATAAGCCCGAGAACAAGTGGACGAAGCCATAAACAAACTGCACTCCGGTACTGCTAAAAATATGGCCACGCCCTACTCGAGCAAATGGCCAATGAATTCACTACGAAGGCTGTACAACAATAGAAGCGAGGCCGACCTTTCTTGTTCCACAGCTCATAAAGTTTCAGTGGCATACGGCGGAACCATTACGACGGGGTGTGCTATTTTGAAGTCGCTTATTGTTTTGGAACTAATTGACTTGCTGCCGGATGTATGCAACAGTCAATGTTCATCGCAATAAGCATCCTAGCGTCCTGTGTATTTCCTCTTCTGTATTCCTAGCCGGCCGTGGTGGCCAAGCGGTTAAAGGCGCTGCAGTCTGGAACCGCGCGACCGCTACGGTCGCAGGTTCGAATCCTGCCTCGGGCATGGATGTGTGTGATGTCCTTAGGTTGGTTAGGTTTAATTAGTTCTAAGTTCTAGGCGACTGATGACCTCAAAAGTTAAGTCGCATAGTGCTCAGAGCCATTTTTTTGTATTCCTACAGATAAGATGCGCCTGTTCACATGTGTACTGCGAATGCAGAGCTTGTGAGATGCCATAGCTGTATTCTCACTCACCAGGACAGAACACACCAGTTCCAACAGTCCACTAAAATGGTGTTTCTACTGACGTTCCTGCACAGAAGTAGCTCGTAGGCCGCAAAGTTGGACTCTTTTGATGTCAGACTGTAATGAAAGTCACTAGGGAGTGGGCTAAGGCTCTGTAACGCTACTAACTGAACAGCCTGATTAAAAGTTCAGGGATGCCGCTGATTTGGAATAAACGGAAAAGTCGCAGTAGAAAAAGTCACAAACTGCTAACAAGTGATATAATAAATGTTCGACTACAATGTCGCACGTTATATAGTTCACGGTTAACAACCTCAATATTTGGTCATTAAAACTTTACATAAATCACCTAGCAAAATAGCTTCCCATTTACGCGTTCTACTCTGCATTGTACGCAAAGCCGAGATGCATAAATATTTGCACATTCGGGTGTCAGTAACATATTAAATTTGCAGCATTGCTTACACCGAACCGCACAGCGTGTTGCCTCTAGGATTGGATTGTCGGGCAGCGATACACCGAAATACAGATATATTGGAATCAAATACGCGATATTTTAATCGATATTTGTCCAGCCGATGTATCGGCGACATCGATGTCCTGTGGTGACATAATAGGACAAAAATACTTTTATTATCATAATCATCTAACCCACAGCAGACAAAACTCTACTTTCTTTATAGTACTGAAATATTTAAACATAAAAACGCTACCTACCTACAGGTTTTTACTTTGAAGCTCTTAAATAAATTTTTACTATTATCAGTTGTGTAATTTCGTTACTCCTATCAGTCGAATAAGGTTGGCAGAAACAGAGGAAAATGGAAGCTAAAAAAAAAAAAGAAAATAACTTCAGAAACTTGTCCTGAATTATCAGTACACTTCCGAATACCACCCAGTGGGCGGGTAGGAGATAATTCATTCCGAGTCTAGAGGGAAATGTCTGAACCTACGTCAGTCTGTATCAGATAGCTAGGAATTATGTACTTCTAGTAGAGACTTCAGTTTCAGCAGAAGGACTATTTTCAAAAGCTGGCGATGTGACTTCTGCTCAGAGAAGTAGATTAAAAGCCAACAATTATTTTTTAAAAGTTCTTTAGAAAATACGTTTTGGAACTGATGGTTTTTTCATTTTTAGTATCTGTATTTTAGGTGATTCTTTTGTCTATTTTTCTAAGATATCTCTATTTATATGTTAATTTAAATTTAGTTTTTGTTAATTTAATATTACTTCATAAAACCACTCTTTACAGTTTTAAATAACACGTGCAATCATAATTAAGCTGAATTTTAAAACTAAATTTTTGAGAGCTGAATTTTAAAACTAAATTTTTGAGCACCTGTATTCGAAACACTGATGTTTCTCATTCGATTATGCGCACATATCGGTGTCTAGTATGGTCCGTTCGATTATATCGAATATGGATATTTATTTTTCGATGTCCCATCCCTAGCTCGCATCTCTTGCACTCGATTGGAGCCAGTTCGAAACACTTCGCTCTGATCTAATTGTTGACATGCCGAAGGCGCACAATGTGCTTCGTCTGCATGACATTATAATGCTATAATTTTAAATAAAACTGGTAATAAAAGAAGAATAAACTGTATTATCTCTTACTATTGAAGGTATCTTCTGTCAGTGTCAGTAAAATCTGAATACAGACATGAAGAAACGTTAATAGATGAAACAATGTCTACACCTTACTCCATCTCTCACCACACGTCGCCACACTTAACGCTATTTTTCTTAATTACAAAGTGAGGATGGGAATGAATGCTGTGACTCCCAGAGCCAGAAATGCTGCAAGCTATTAATATCAGTCCAACTACAGTGGCCGCCATAGAGCAAATAACGAAATTTTACTTATTGTCCGTATACAGTGCATTAGGAATAACGCATGATTAAATTTGTATGTGATCTGGTGGTATACATGGTGCGACATGTAGCACACAAATGTGCCACCTGTGGCAACAGCTCTAACCCGGCTTGGCATCGAGTCCATCTGAGCCTGGATGAAACGTATGAGCACGTCATTCCATGTTGCAGCAACTCTGTGACAGAGATCATTAATCTTATTGACTGGCGAGTCTTAGCGTATCAGTCTCCTGGAAACACGTCACTAGGTGTTTCAGGGGATAGAGATATGGAGAAGGCACTGGCCATAGCAACAAGTAAACGCCCTCTGTATCGGTGTAGGTCAGGACAGCAAGCTAAACATGCTGTCTTGCGTTATCTTGTTAAAACACAACGACGCGGAGACTTCGAAAATAGGGCACAGTCATAGGCCTTAAAATGTCAGAAATGTGACGCCTGCTGCCTAAATTACCGGCTTTACCAACCAGAGATGATCGTGTTGTGTTCCCAATTGCACGCCATAGCAACATGGCAGGTGCTAGACCCATGTGACGATGACGCAGTCTGCCAACGTTCGTTGTCCACAGAATCTCCACATACGAATTTGTCCATCGTGATACCGTACACTGAATCGGGACTTGTCTGGAAAGACGGCGTGGTGTCACCCCTCTGTTGTTGGTTGCGCTACTCGCAGCCCACTTCTTGCTTGTACCGAGTCTAGTCAAGCTGCAACAACGGGCATTGTGCCGACAATCCATGGTTATTTAGACGTCATCGCACTTATCCTTGTGGATATTTGTTTTGCTGCGAATATGTCCATTTCTTTTGCAAACATGCGTGACTGTACAATCCCTCACGGCCAACCAAACAGTATATCTGTCCTCTCGGGCACTAGTCGCTCGAAGCCTTTGCGATTTTGCATACCGCAGACTATGGCCATCCTGGACTGATTGATTCCTCATTCACATGATACTCGTGAGATCCCAATCAAGACGAGCAGCAAATATTACAACTGGGTGAACCCGACCTGGTGTGCAGGCACAAAATTTTACCTGCTTTTGAGGTGGTCAGCTCCACATGCAGTCACTTTCCAAAATAGATCTCAAACCGGTATCCAGCCATCCTGATTTAGGTTTTCCACGATTTCCCTAAATCGCTTATGCCGGGATGGTTCACTTACAAGGGCCCGTGCCCTTCCCCATGCTTCACTAATGCAGTGGGACCGATAACCTCACTGTTTGATCCCCTCCCCCAAATCAAGCAACCGACAAAATAGGTCAACTGTGTGCAGTGGTCAATTTTTGAGTCAAGTCTACTAGGCACGGAAGCAGACAAAAGTTAAGTTGGCACTACAGCATTTTTCTTCCTGTTTTCGTAGACAGGACTCCCCGTAACCATTCAGCTCAACCAGTCATAGGTATGGTTAAAAATGTTTGACTAAATATTCATGTCCGTGGTGGGACTCTCCTCAAGGTATTTAAAAAGACTAAGAAACCATTTCCATTCTATATAATAATAATAAGAAGAAGAAACATTTTAAAAGATAATTGTGACTGACTTCATTATTTAACAGAATGTTGGTTGAAGAATCATTTAAGGAAATACGTGACTTCCGTGTATTTAGTGTGCAGCTCTGTGGTACTCCACATTGTGTTTCTTTCTGTTTCTGAAATTTATTTCTTCCAACAATGATCACCTTAATGGCATCTTTCACTTGTCATATGCTCCATACGGTCATTACAATCCATTCTAACTTACTAGGACGCAAGGAGCAGGGACTGCCACACACAGAACAGCACTCTGAGGAAGTGACTAATGATTACACTGCTACCAACAGTTTAGTGCAAACATTACTAATAGCAAATAAAACATTCGTCTGCATTCTGCCTGAAAATAACACACCTCATCGCGGTCAGACGACCTTTTTAGCTGAGCTAATGCTGGATCTGATCACGCACAGCTAGGCGAACAGTACACCTTTTCGCACGCAGTCGGTAGCCACCTTGTGGAATGATAAAACGCATTCTAACCAGTTGATGATACTGCCGCTGTCATATCCTGACACTTACTGTTAGACGTCTCTCCTCCTTCCTCACAAATAAACAAGGCTCAAATACGATTTCTGAATGGTAAACCTGATACAAAAGTTTTGCTTCCTACAGAATGTAGATGGTCTTACTCGGACATACATCGTGTGGTTGTGCTGAAGTGGGAGCAATTTGAATATCCAAGCATGTAATACATTTCATAGAAATCCGACGTTTGTTGCATCCTGCCTACATTGTGCTGCAACGTAAAGTGTTTTCCGTAGCAGTCTTCTTTACCTAGAAGCACTGAACTGTCTCCTCAGTTGACTGAGAGTAAATGTATTATTCTCTAGTTTGATTTTGCTTTTGTGTATCATTTTCCATCGACTAATTATTGTGATCGTCGATATACTGAACCATTCTAACGAAGCGGTGGTACATGTCTGTGAAAACAAGTTTTATGCTGAATTTCTACGCGAACATTTTGAAATAATAAAAATACTAATAGTAAATGGTCTTGTTTGTTGTTAAGTAATCAGTCGCAGTACCTAATGTTTGTAATATTAGTTTTCTTTGTTGGTGTAACAGGTTATAATATACGACGCTATGAGTGAATGACAATGCAAAGGAGTCACATTCAGTGAATGAAGCTCTAAACCACAATGACTTTCTCAGTGTGAGCTCTGTGAAAAGTTGCGAAACTGCGCTGTGAGAAGATTGCAGAATGTACGCTGGCCCTTCCCAAACAACTAGTTTGCATACAGGCGCATATGAACAGCAGGACGGTAGTTCACTTGTATTTCGTTTGAGTCCATTGTCATTGGAATGACGTTGCAGTCGTTCATGCAGATGCAAACATATGCCTGCGAATCAGCTGTCAGTTTCGTGCATCAAAAGTAACATCGATAATACTGCACAAACAGCCCTGTCCACAGAGCAAGATATAAACTTACATTTACCAAGACAGAATAAATATAAAACTCCAAACATCATTTTCTGTCAAGGAATGAAACCGAACAATAAGTTGCCCAATGAGTTCATGTACATTTCTAAAACGAACTTATTGAAAAAGCAGTTGAAAAGTGCATATTAAGCTATACGGTATCTACCGTGAAAGATTACGTCAAGGAAGGACTACGACTCATAGCAGGCATTGGTAAAAAGTATAACATAATAAAACAGTACAGTTTCATATAACACTTACACTGTTTTTTTTCACTTCTTTTCCTTTTCTAGAAAACCTCACTCCCAGAGCTCTTTCTGAGCTCAGCATCTCACTCTCTCTGATGGATGCTATGTCGAATTTTTCGCTCTAGCAAATGAGAAATGGGAAGCAAACATTGTCACCGTAGTCGAGATGTCTGCTGAAAACGTAGTGTTACATCATGAAATGATGTGTATACAGTGTGTCTAGTCTGCGCAGTAGTGAGAAATAAATGAACAGTGTAACGTTAGCTTTTAATGTTGTTAAATACCGGTTCCTATTACAGGGCCATGACCGACAACCTGTCCCATTGTTGTCAGACTATACCTATAAGTACGTCAGTGCCTGTATATATGAATTATATTATTTTTTATTCTTAAACTGTAGTGCCATGACAAGTCCAAGTTATACCTTCCCAGGATTTCCTGACCAGTTCTCTCGTGTGAGTAGACAAAATAAATTCACCGAGTTTATGTCTATATAGTCGAGTTCTTTTCAGTTTATTAAGTGAATATTTACTTGCAGCTGTTAAATGAACAGTTATGTAAAAAAGATCAATACCTGGAGTTATTAACTGAAGAGTCTGTCCCAAGGGTAACATGCTGTCAATATTTGTTCAATAATGTTGATTTCATTGTCTCCACTATCAGTGGCTGGAATTCTTTTCGCAGATTGAGGCTATCAAATGCACCACACCAATCTCAGCTCTCCCAACATTTGAAGAGGCCCTGAGACTTAAATAGACTCTCTTTGTAACAGAAGCAGACCACTTGGGTGTTAAGAACCTTCTGATATTTCAACACAAGTCAAGCAATGCAATAAAGCAGATTATTGATCTAGATTTAAATATGATCAGTTCTCTTCCATCAGACATGTTGACATCCACTCATTGCAGCCCATTCTACAAGTCCCAAAAATTCCTGAAAGGAACTGATTTATGCTGTCTACCTGCAACACAATTAACGATAAGTTTCTGGTCATTCATTAATAGACCTCCAGGTGACTACAACAAAGATTCCACATTTACCAGCCGGCCGGAGTGGCCGAGCGGTTCTAGGCGCTACAGTCTGGAACCGCGCTGCCGCTACGGTCGCAGGTTCGAATCCAGCCTCGGGCATGAATGTGTGTGATGTCCTTAGGTTAGTTAGGTGTAAGTAGTTCTAAGTTCCAAGGGACTCATGACCTTAGCAGTTAAGTCCCATAGAGCTCAGAGCCATTTCGAACCACATTTACCAATCTGACTCCTTTGCTACCAAAACTTTATAGGCCACTGACAACGTCACACACAAATTAAGTGCATCTCAGGCATTGTTTATAGGAACGAATTTTACATAAAAGCGCATTTAAGCAAATGCAAAATGGTACACAAAAACTGAAAATAACTCCACTGTGCCAACACGATCGCTGTGAAGTTGTCTTGTCTACCCACAGAACAGGACAGGAAATGGTGGGGAGATATAATCTGTCTGTAAATTGAAAACCGAGCAGTGTTCATGTTGGAGGAAGTCGTCTTTCCCGGAAAGACGCTACAAATGCCGTACACCATTACTGAGAACCAGTTCCTCTGTAGCAGTGTAGAACAGTGTGCAGAGATGTTTCGTAGAATTCGCCCATATGCTTTCCGTATTCAGTGCAGTGTTAACACAATGTGTGGAATATGAAGAACACACCCCTCCCCTCCCACCCGCGGAAGTGTCAGGGCACCGCGTCACCACCGCTTCATAAGGCGAGCTGCGTAGTGGTCCGTATAACATTCTGAAATAACCTGCAGTTGCTTTTTACGGAATACTGCAGTAGAGAGCAACGGAAACTGCCTGCTCGGTCTTCATTTTGCAGATCTATGGAGGGAAGTGGATGACCACAATCCAACGACTTACCTTATCTCACACTTCCATCCTCCACCGCCGCCTCTCCACCCTCTAACGCACGCGGAATACAAATTAACCCCTAAGACGGTTCTGCAGCACTTACATGTGGCACACGCATTTAATATCTGTCCTTAACACTCTTCTTTTAACAATAAACAACAGTTTTATACTACAAAAATTCCATTTTTAATGATTGCGATTTTTATATCTCCTACAATGCGGGAACTATTAGACCTAGAAAAAAATGAATAAGACCTTTTTTTTCAGAAAATTTAGTACTGTTTAATTTTTTACCGGGAAACATTTTCGCTAGATGGTGCGGTTTTAAAAAGATATTCAAGAAAGACCTTAAAAAGCGACTTTTACATCTCCCCAACTCCCACGCAGTCACCTCACCGGTCAGGATTTTTAGTATATCGTTCTTGCCACCGCCTCCCCATACTGCAGCACAATAATTTACGAATACACGGATTTTTCCCCCAGTCGACATGTTTTGGTCTTCGCTGACTGTGTTATTAGTCACTCTGCTCATATATTTTGCTTATGTGTTGCAGGCGTGATCGCTCCCTGCTCAGTAACACAGCGAGGGGCGGCATCTCTTCAGTGCGTCTTCGGATGGTGAGTTTACAACGACAGCACAGCGCTCCCATGCATCCTTTTGTAACGCTGAGCCAATTTTTCCATCATCCAGTGCGAAGTGTTACTACTGGATAACAGCCACATTTTGTTTTGTTTCGTTTTCTTTTCTTTTGTTTCATTTGGCCTCCAGAGTTTGTTCTCTATTTAGCCATTGAGAACACATTTCACATAGAACACATAATCGTACGAAGAAAATCCAAAATGCATATTTACAGAACTGGAGGCTGAAGCCGTCAACTTTTTCCTCAAAAAATCCTTAATAAATACAATATAAGTAAAGTAGATATATTTACGTAATCACTTCACACTACTTCTTAAATTTAATAATAAGTGATAGACACAATAAAAATATGAGTCCTACAGATTTTTCCCTATACTCTTAAGAAAACTAACGATCACTTTATACTGGGGAGTGTCTTTAGAAACCAAAAGAGGAGACGCTGATTGAGGGAGAGGGTAATCCATACTCATTCAAGTTCTCAGTAATTTCGATCTTCCATTGTCAAGTTTGAAACACGAAAATAAGATGTGGCGTACAAGAGCTGCTGACCCGGAATGCCACTCTCTTGCAGAGAAATTGTAAATGTTGATTCTATACAGATGTAGAGGAAGCGAGGCGGGGTTAAAGCGGACTCGAATGATGGTGGAAGTCGTAGCTCGGTCCAAATGCCTCCTCGTAAACCACGGTCTTGTAGTAAATTGAGGTTGCAATGCCGCAAAATATCCGCCTTTCGTTTGTTGGGACACATTTCACATCTCGTCATTGCTGTTTTCCGTAATTCTTGACTTGACGTAATTAGTCTGTAAACGGTAATTTCACATCGAGAATAGTTCTTGTTGATGCAGCTTGGATCGCTGAGACGTCAGCTTCCTCGTGATAGCGGACGCCACAGTTGCACTGCACCCACAGGAGCACGACTGTCTGCCCTCTCCCTTTACAGTCAATATATTCCAGTACCATATCCAAACATAATGGTTGGGAGTTTTATTTGATCTTTGGAGTTGAATACATTTAAGAACACTGGGGGTCGGACACGATTAATATCTTTAAGATGGGGTTGAAGAGACTAACTTAATTGCTTCCAAAATTCCCGCAGTTTCTACCGTAAAAACTGAAGCACTTTTACGTAGTTTGATGACTTCACTGGTTTGAATGTGTGGACATAGAAAAGCACATCCATCATACTCCTATTGTGGAATTTTGGATCCATCAGTATATATACATATATAACCAGACCACTGAGCTTCAATGAGTCAATTAAATCTGCAATACGTTAACACTCAGCGTGCTTCTCATGTTACAATAATAGACTGGAATTGGCAGCTGACTGAGTCAAGATCATATTCAAATAAAAGCAAATGTGACGAACATAGCATAGAATTTGACAGGATGCCAAGAGTCAAAGCTTGTGCAGACGGCCGGAATTTTAGTTCTTCTGTTGGAGGCTTTCCATAATTTGTTAACGTAGTGTCTGTTCTTGTAGAGAGGACATTTCATGATGGCCATTCCTTGAATAAA